>NC_138801.1:5515361-6715361 GCF_965178545.1 Coloeus monedula | reverse complement strand
CTTCGCTTCCTTCACCACTGCTCCACCAGGAAAAGCTGCAGCCATGGAGAAATGATATTCCCTCAGTGTGTGAGAGTTGAGGCTGCTCAGCCTTGAAAAGAGAAATCTGCAGGAGAATTCCAACACTGGCCAGTGCCTGAAGGTGGCTATAAGACAGATGGGAATCCATTTTTTCGCAGAGCATATTGTGATAGTCCAAGGAGTAATGATTTAAAACTAAAAGAGTGTTTATTTAGATTAGGCATAAGGAAGAAATTTATCACAATGAGAGTGGGGAGGCGCTGGCATAGGTTGGCCAGGGAAGCTGTGGCTGCACAGCCCTGGAAGCGTGCAAGGCAAGTTTGGACGGAACTTGGAGCAACCTGGGACAGTGGAAGGTGTCCCTAATCATGGCAAGGAGTTGGAATGAGAGGAACTTTAAGGTCCCTTCCAACCCAAACCACTCTCTGAATTCCAGGAATACAGAGAGAGGACTTAAATTTCCACTGGTTTTACCGTGAATGGAAAAATCTGATTTTAACCAGCTGGGGAGGAAGGTGCTGGGGACACTGGCAGTTCCAGAGATGGCAGTGTTGGGGTTTTAGTTTAGTCTTAGGTTTTTTTTCTGTTAAAGGAATTTTCTCCCATATGCATGTTGCTAGGGGACAAATAGCTGTACTTAAGAAAGACAAAAAGGGAGTGGGGCGGGCCTGGCTACTTTTTTGTCTACACCTGGGTGTGGGGGCAGTTCGCTCTGAGCGTCCGGAGAGAGAAGCTGCAGAGAAAGGAGCTGCTGCTTCTTCTTTTTTTGGCCGTTCTTCTCTTCCTGCTGGAAACAACGCCGGGACCCCAAAAGCCGCTTTCCCTGCCCTGCTGGAGGCCGAGCTGTGGCTGCCCTGCCCCACTGCTGCTGCTTCGAGTTTTTCGCTACGCTGTAGCCCTGCTCGCCCTGCCTGCCTGGGCACCCGTGGGGTTCTCCCATCTGGATACATCTCGCCTGCCACCCGGGATTTGCGTTCGTCCCTGCCGCTCCAGCCTGCCGCTCTAGCCTGCCGCTCCTGCCTGCCGTTCCCAGCCTGCTGCTCCTGAGAGTCCGGGATCGGCTGCCCAGCGGTTTGTGAAGCCTTTGTTCCTTCCCTTCCCGGGATCCCAGGCCGCCATTGCCCGCGTGTTTCCCGAGCTCGCTCCGGAGCGCCCCCTGCAGCCGCGGGGGAACCATCGCACCTGCCCTGCTCACCGGGAGCCGCCAGCGCCCCTGCCGGCTGCGAGCAGAACTGCACCCGAGGGGAAATAGCCTGACAGCCGAGAAGGCTGGCACTGGGTTTGTGTGTGCTGTTACTGTCATAGTTGTTGTTGTTTTTGTTTGACTGGTTATATACATATACATATATATATATATATATATAGTAAAGAACTGTTATTCCTATTTCCCACATCTCTGCCTGAAGGCCCTTGATTTCAAAATATAATAACTTGGAGGGAAAAAGGGTTATATCTGCCACTTCAAGGGGGGCTTCTGCCTTCCTTAGCAGACACCTGTCTTTCAAAACCGAGACAGATCTTGGCGCCCAACGTGGGGCCTGAGGGCATTAAGAGAGAGAGGTGAAAAAAAAGGAATAACAGTTCTTGGAACTTTATTTTGTGTGCCAGATATAGGAACCTTGTTAGGCTGCACTATGTGGTCTAGTTTACCCTGGTTCGGGTGGCATGTGGCCGTAGCTATATTCTTCCCCTTTGCAGCTCCTTACTTGAATCTGGGTCCTCTGACTAAGGCTACCATTGCTGTTATCCAGCTTGCGTTATGGGTTGAGAAGGTGAGGAATTCATGGGTTTTTAGCTTCCTCCGGAATGTGGGCACATGGATAAACGGCTATCACACACTGAGCACATGTTTTTGGGGTTATGTTAACAATGGTACCTTCTGTGAGGAAATGACACCAGGGGAAGTTTTCCCCCAACCCCTCAACCAGTTCTTCGGGCCCACCCCATCAATTTTCGAAGGGTTTAAATTCCCTCTGAATATTAACCATCTGCTGCTGATAGGCCTACTCTATTTAGCACTCAAGGATAAGTTGAGATTGGCTTGGATATCTACCCGGACACCAGCCCCAGAGACTAGAGATCCTGCCCCAGAACCTGACCTGGCCCCAGAGAGTAGAGTTCCTACCCCAGAGCCTGATCCTGCCCCAGAACCTGACATGGCCCCAGACACAAGAGATCCTACCCCAGAGCCCTATCCTGCCCCAGAACCTGGCACGGCCCCAGACACTAGAGATCCTACCCCAGAGACTGACGTAGCCCCAGACACTAGAGACCCCGCCCCACAGACTGATACCGCCCAACAGTCCACCTCAGAAATGGACTACCCAAACTGGGTGGGGGTACTGGCAAAAGGGATGCAAGAGATGTGCCAAGAGATGGGTCAGGTGCGCCAGGGGATATGCCAGGAGATGGGCCAGGTGCGCCAGGAGATGTGCCAGGAGATGGGCCAGGTGCGCAAGGAGATGTGCCAGGAGATGGGCCAGGTGCGCCAGGAGATATGCCAATTGCTAAGGGAATACACCTCCTCAGCTAGTGAAAAGCCCTCTCCCTGCCCCAAAGAGGGTGAGTCCGATGGTACAGCAGTAGAACCCACGGATGTTACAACCGTCCAGGCTTCAGCTGAACCACAAGGACAACCACAGCCAGCAGCAGTCGCCCCTGTGCAAAGGAGGAAGTGTAAGACCAAATCAGTACGACCAGTTAATGATGATGGACAACCAGGGCCCTCACAACCAGCAGGAGAGCCAGAGCCAGAAATCATCACTGAGTCCCTGTCGTACGACAGTCTCCGCACTATGCGAAACGACATTGCGCGAAGGGGGCGTGAGCCTTATACCACCTGGCTGCTTCGGGTTTGGGACCTTATGGGCACAAGTGTGCAACTGGATAGTGGTGAGGCAAGGTATCTGGGATCATTGACCCAGGACCCAGGTGTGGACCAGGTATTTGTGAGGGAGCCAGGGCCCCTTTCTCTCTGGGAGCGGCTCTTAATGAGTGTGAGAGAAAGGTTCATTCACAAAGAAAGAATGCAGGAGTACCATCATAGAATGCAGTGGAAGACACTCGAGCAAGGGATTCAACAGCTAAGAGAGGTGGCAATATTAGAGGTACTCTTTGGGAGGGATGGACAGCATGATAATGACCCCGATAAGGTCAGGTGCACAGGACAGATGATGTGGAACCTGGCAAGGCTGGGGCCATCGCAATACACCACCTTCATTGCAACGATTGATGCTGACAATACCCGAGAAACCGTGGGCTCTGTTGCCAGCAAGCTCAGGCATTATGACAGCATGATCAATGGCCCGCTGAAAGCTCATGTCTCTGCTGTGGTCCAGGACCTCAAAGAGGAGATGAAGGAGATGAGGGAGGAAATGAGGGAGGAGATGAGGGAGGAGATGAGGGAGGAGATGAGGAGGGTCAGTGTGGCACCAGTGCGAGTCACAGGCCCCCAAGTCAGAGCCCGTCGTCCCCCTGCTAGAGAGAGAGGGTACACCCCACGAGCTGAGCTGTGGTTTTTCCTGTGTGAGCATGGGGAAGACATGAGAAGGTGGGATGGGAAACCCACCTCTGTCCTGGCAGCGCGGGTGCGTGAACTCAAGGAGGGAGGCACTAACCGAGGGGGTTCCGCTAAGGTGAAGGTAGCCTCAGCCTCCCGTGACCGAGCTGCCAGATATTTCAGAAGGGAGGATGATATGTCGGATCCCCTTGAAGGTACCTCGAGCATGTACACCCAGGGAAAGAATGATAACCAGGGCTAGAGGGGCCCTGCCTCTAGCCAGGAAGAGGCACGGGAGAACCGAGTTTTCTGGACGGTGTGGATCCGATGGCCTGGCACATCAGAGCCACAAAAATATGATGCATTGGTTGATACTGGGGCACAGTGTACTTTAATGCCATCGGGACATGTGGGGGCAGAACCTGTATCCATCGCTGGGGTGACCGGGGGATCACAGCAGTTGACCCTTTTGGAAGCTGAGGTGAGCCTGACTGGGAAGGAGTGGCAAAAGCATCCGATTGTGACCGGCCCAGAGGCCCCGTGTATTCTGGGCATAGACTTCCTCCGGAATGGCTATTACAAAGACCCAAAAGGACTCAGGTGGGCATTTGGTATTGCTGCTGTGGAGGCAGAGGGCATTAGGCAATTGAACACCCTGTCTGGACTATCTGAGAATCCTTCTGCAGTTGGGCTCCTGAAAGTGGAAGAGCAACGAGTGCCAATTGCCACCTCGACAGTGCACCGCCGGCAGTATCGGACAAATCGAGATGCTGTGATCCCCATCCACAAGATGATCCGCGAGCTGGAGAGCCAAGGGGTGGTCAGCAAGACCCACTCACCCTTCAACAGCCCCATCTGGCCTGTGCGCAAGTCTGATGGGGAATGGAGACTGACTGTGGACTATCGTGCCCTGAATGAAGTGACTCCACCGCTGAGCGCTGCCGTGCCGGACATGTTGGAGCTCCAGTACGAGCTGGAGTCCAAAGCAGCAAAGTGGTACGCCACTATTGACATTGCCAATGCATTCTTCTCTATTCCTCTGGCAGCAGAGTGCAGGCCTCAGTTTGCCTTCACATGGAGGGGCGTGCAGTACACCTGGAACCGACTGCCCCAGGGGTGGAAGCACAGTCCCACCATCTGTCATGGACTGATCCAGACTGCACTAGAAAAGGGTGGGGCTCCAGAACATCTGCAGTACATTGATGACATCATTGTGTGGGGGAACACCGCGACCGAAGTGTTTGAGAAAGGAGAGAGAATAATTCAAATTCTCCTGCAAGCTGGTTTTGCCATCAAGAAGAGCAAGGTCAAGGGACCTGCCCGAGAGATCCAGTTCCTGGGAGTAAAGTGGCAAGATGGACGGCGTCAGATTCCTACTGAGGTCATCAATAAGATCACAGCAATGTCTCCACCGACCAACAAGAAGGAAACACAAGCTTTCCTAGGCGCTATAGGTTTCTGGAGGATGCACATTCCCGAGTACAGCCAGATCGTGAGTCCTCTCTACCTGGTTACCCGCAAGAAGAACGATTTCCACTGGGGCCCTGAACAGCAGCAAGCCTTCGCCCAGATCAAACAGGAAATTGCTCATGCCGTAGCCCTTGGCCCAGTCAGGACAGGACCAGAGGTGAAGAACGTGCTCTACTCTGCAGCCGGGAACAATGGTCTGTCCTGGAGCCTCTGGCAGAAGGTGCCTGGTGAGACTCGGGGCCGACCACTGGGATTCTGGAGCCGAAGCTACAGAGGGTCTGAAGCCAACTACACTCCCACAGAGAAGGAAATCCTGGCAGCTTATGAAGGAGTCCAGGCTGCCTCAGAAGTAATTGGCACAGAGGCACAACTCCTCCTGGCACCCCGACTACCGGTGCTGGGGTGGATGTTCAAAGGAAAGGTTCCCTCCACGCATCACGCCACCGACGCTACTTGGAGCAAATGGATTGCCCTCATCACGCAGCGCGCTCGAATTGGAAACCCAAGTCGCCCTGGGATCTTGGAAATAATTACGAACTGGCCGGAAGGTGAGACTTTTGGGTTATCTTCTGAAGAAGAAGAGGAGCAGGTGACACGTGCTGAAGAAGCCCCACCATATAACGAGCTACCAGAGAGTGAAAGACAATACGCCCTCTTCACTGATGGTTCCTGCCGAATTGTAGGCGCTAGCCGGAAATGGAAAGCCGCTGTATGGAGCCCCACACGACAAGTTGCACAGGCTACTGAAGGAGAAGGTGGATCGAGCCAATTTGCTGAGCTCAAAGCTGTTCAATTAGCTCTGGACATAGCTGAAAGAGAGAAGTGGCCAAAGCTCTACCTCTACACTGATTCATGGATGGTAGCCAATGCTCTGTGGGGTTGGCTAGAAAGGTGGAATAAGGCAAACTGGCAGCGCAGAGGAAAACCAATCTGGGCTGCTGAAGAGTGGAAAGACATTGCCACTCGGGTAGAGAAGCTATCCGTGAAGGTCCGTCATGTAGATGCTCACATCCCCAAGAGCCGGGCTAATGAAGAACATCGTAACAACAAACAGGTAGATCAGGCTGCGAAAATAGAGGTGTCCCAGATAGACTTAGATTGGCAACATAAAGGAGAACTGTTCCTAGCTCGATGGGCCCATGATGCCTCAGGTCATCAGGGCAGAGATGCCACCTATAAGTGGGCACGAGACCGAGGGGTGGATCTAACCATGGACAGTATCTCCCAGGTTATCCATGATTGTGAGACATGCGCTGCGATCAAGCAGGCCAAGCGGGTGAAGCCTCTGTGGTACGGTGGGCGATGGTCCAAATACAAGTATGGGGAGGCCTGGCAGATTGATTACATCACACTGCCTCAAACCCGCCAAGGCAAGCGCTATGTGCTCACAATGGTAGAAGCCACCACTGGATGGCTGGAGACCTACCCTGTGCCTCACGCTACTGCCCGGAACACCATCCTGGGCCTGGAAAAGCAAGTCCTTTGGAGGCATGGCACCCCTGAGAGAATCGAGTCTGACAATGGGACTCATTTCAAGAACAGCCTTATAAACACCTGGGCTAGAGAACATGGCATAGAGTGGGTGTACCACATCCCTTACCATGCACCAGCAGCTGGGAAGGTTGAGCGGTGTAATGGATTGCTTAAAACCACCTTGAAGGCACTGGGTGGGGGGACTTTCAAAAACTGGGAGATGCATTTAGCAAGAGCCACCTGGTTAGTTAACACCCGAGGCTCCACCAGCCGAGCAGGCCCTGCCCAATCCGAACCCCTACAAACAACAGACGGAGATAAGGTTCCAGTGGTGCACATGAGAGGTATGCTTGGAAAAACTGTTTGGGTAAAGTCTGCCTTGAGCAAAGACAAACCCATCCGTGGGGTCGTTTTTGCTCAGGGACCAGGTTGCACCTGGTGGGTGATGCAAAAGGATGGAGAGACCCGATGCTTACCTCAAGGGGACCTTGTTTTAGGGTGAACTACCCATGACTCTGTACTTGTATCATTATCAGCATGTATATTTGTATATAATTTGGGTAATGCATAGATTTATATGGTTAAGAAAAAAAGTTAAGTTTCATGTAACATGTTAGTATGGGAAAAAATTCGGGGTGGATAATGTTGGGGTTTTAGTTTAGTCTTAGGTTTTTTTTCTGTTAAAGGAATTTTCTCCCATATGCATGTTGCTAGGGGACAAATAGCTGTACTTAAGAAAGACAAAAAGGGAGTGGGGCGGGCCTGGCTACTTTTTTGTCTACACCTGGGTGTGGGGGCAGTTCGCTCTGAGCGTCCGGAGAGAGAAGCTGCAGAGAAAGGAGCTGCTGCTTCTTCTTTTTTTGGCCGTTCTTCTCTTCCTGCTGGAAACAACGCCGGGACCCCAAAAGCCGCTTTCCCTGCCCTGCTGGAGGCCGAGCTGTGGCTGCCCTGCCCCACTGCTGCTGCTTCGAGTTTTTCGCTACGCTGTAGCCCTGCTCGCCCTGCCTGCCTGGGCACCCGTGGGGTTCTCCCATCTGGATACATCTCGCCTGCCACCCGGGATTTGCGTTCGTCCCTGCCGCTCCAGCCTGCCGCTCTAGCCTGCCGCTCCTGCCTGCCGTTCCCAGCCTGCTGCTCCTGAGAGTCCGGGATCGGCTGCCCAGCGGTTTGTGAAGCCTTTGTTCCTTCCCTTCCCGGGATCCCAGGCCGCCATTGCCCGCGTGTTTCCCGAGCTCGCTCCGGAGCGCCCCCTGCAGCCGCGGGGGAACCATCGCACCTGCCCTGCTCACCGGGAGCCGCCAGCGCCCCTGCCGGCTGCGAGCGGAACTGCACCCGAGGGGAAATAGCCTGACAGCCGAGAAGGCTGGCACTGGGTTTGTG
The DNA here is from genome assembly GCF_965178545.1 of Coloeus monedula. Taxonomy (NCBI): domain Eukaryota; kingdom Metazoa; phylum Chordata; class Aves; order Passeriformes; family Corvidae; genus Coloeus; species Coloeus monedula. Next base: position 6,707,518 of record NC_138801.1, on the reverse strand, counting down.
TGTGCTGTTACTGTCATAGTTGTTGTTGTTTTTGTTTGACTGGTTATATACATATACATATATATATATATATATATAGTAAAGAACTGTTATTCCTATTTCCCACATCTCTGCCTGAAGGCCCTTGATTTCAAAATATAATAACTTGGAGGGAAAAAGGGTTATATCTGCCACTTCAAGGGGGGCTTCTGCCTTCCTTAGCAGACACCTGTCTTTCAAAACCGAGACAGGCAGGCAGGAACACATAGCTTCTGATTTTACATTCAAACCAAGCCTGCTGATTTACTGAAATTACCATCCATTTGCAATCCTGTAAATGAAATCCAGAGCAGAGTTGGAGTTAATACATGGGCTGTTCTGATACTGCAAAACTGTCACTGGTTTTGCCTCCTCTATCACAAAGGCACGTAACTGAACAGAGTTCCAAACACCTATTTTTCTGTTCAGTAAAAGGAAAATGAAGGCACCTGGATCACTTCAGCAAATACTACACCTACAAAGGCACATATTTAATCAAATAATTAGGAGAGGTGCAGGGAAAACGTGTGCTGAAGAGATAATGTTGCACTTTAAAGGATTCATTATTGGTTATTACATTTTACATAGAATATAATTTTCTTTATGAGTAAAAGAAAAGGTGAAGGAAGAAAAACAACATCTTACTGACTAGATGCTTCAGCTCCATCTAAATTACAGACTGCTGAGAACATGCCTGAGAGTGGAGGTGCCACCTTTCAAAGGAACACTGCCCTAATTTTGTTAATAATTCACTATCTGCTTTTTCCCTTTTCAAAATTATTCTCTGCATTTGAGCACTGGGCAAAGACATACCTGGGCCTTATGACAGAGCATTTATATCCTATAACACCCAGAGCCAGCCTGCAGAGTGTGTGGAGCCCACAGGAGAATGGAATGCAATCAGAGCCTGGGAGAGAGGGGTGTGCATCACCATCCATGGGACGACTCTAAGGAAATCGAGTGCCTGGCAAAGAACAGGGAAGTCGACAAAGGCAAAATGCAGGCACAAGAAGCACAGCAGAAAGAACGGAGATGCAAGAAAAGAACATGTAAATTCTGGCCTTCTGCCTCATGTTGACAGCCAGCTGTAGCTTTGATTTTATGTGATGTAAATTAAAGAAAAATCCAACCCACAAAACAGCTGAAAATCTTTCCCTGAGTTCCACAAACTGTAGTTACCTCACTGTCAGCTCAGGAGTGTTTTAAAGTGAGGAGATTGACAAAAAGTTAAAAACCACCTATAGAAAAGTGTCTGCTGCTGGTTCTGCTTTTAGAATTGAAAGTTCCTGTCTGCCTTTACATAAATTCTGACAGGCCTAAGGGGATTAATATATTAAAGCATCATTACAGCTTTCAAAGAGGATTTTCAAAGACTTTACCCTCTGATCTATTTGTCCTGTTACACGAAAGGAGCAGTAGTAGGCCGATTGAGAAGAACCGATGCAATCGATAACCACCAATCCCCAACGGCTCCCTCCTGGCCACAGCCGCTCTCCCTTCGGATATGTGACTCAGGAGAAACTGTTGGATTTTTACTGGGTTCAACAGGAATGGGAGAATACAGAAGTCGGGGAACCTTTGCCCAGGCCAAGGTGGAGTGAACCTTTCCAAAATTTCTCCTCTCCCTTATTCCCAGTGGAATCTCCTTCTCTGAGCTTTTCAAAACCTGCCTGGATGTGGTCTTGCTCTAGGTGAAGCTATTTTGGCAGGGGGTGAGCTAGACTTACATCACAGATCTCTATCAAGCAAAACCATTCTGTGGGATCCCACCCCTCAGCCAACAGGTCACCTCCATTTGCATCACCTGACATAGACAAATGCTTAGAAAAGCAACTCCAGAAAGTGGTTGCTGCCATTCTTCTCAGTACTGAGATCGCCAATCAGACAATCTACGGAATAGCTTAGGCAGTTTGACAGGATTAAAAGGATTAATATATTAATGCCTTATTAGAGCTTTTATAGGAGATTTTCAAGGACTTTAAGAGTGAGATATATTTGTCCTGTTTCATAAAACATACAGTAATTTTCTTAATTTCTCTATTGTGAGTAGGTATTTCTGCTCAAACACTTCTACATTTCTACTTGTGCCAATTGTTCCAGGATTTTTTAGCAGTACAAAACAACTGGGTGAGCCCAGCGTTGGAGTGCTCTCCAAAGATTTCTCTCAATCCAGCCAGGAGTCTCTGTTGTCTCTTTAATATGGACAGAGGTAACAAATCTGACGTTTAATCATGAAAAATCCTCTCCATGCATCCAAAGCAAATATCGTGCAAGGGTGGTTGTGAGCACAGACATAATTCCTAGCACCACACAGTAGAAATGAGTGCAAATTTCAAGGGAGCAAATTAGTAATGAAGTAAAAAAACCCTCACTGCTGGAAGAGCAAGCTATCTTCTTCCTCCTGTCTTATTTCACAGAGGAACCACTAATCAAAGGCACCCCAAAGCTCTGATTCAAGCAACATCAGCAAAGAAACATAAAGAGAAGTGAGCTCTACTGCTGAGGCATGGCCAGGGGCCATCTGGCCATGCTCACACAGAAGGACTTCTCAGAGATGAGAGTCCCTCAATGCAGGTACCACCATCCGTTAATCTGTTTGTAACTTGGCAATGTTGATAAGAATCTCTTCTCCCTGGAAGACACAAGATCCGTGTCCTTTATGTCCTGCAAAGAAACATGAAAAAGTGGTAACAGAGACACAGCTGGGTGGGTCCCTTGGGGTGATATATAAGAGAAAATTACAAACAAAATCACAGTATGTTTTGGGTTGGAAGGGACCTTAAAGCTCATCTTTCCATTCTCTACCACGCGCAGGGACACCTACCACTAAACAAGGTTGCTCCAAGACCCATTCAGCCTGGCCTTTAATACTTCCAGGGATGGGGTAGCCCCAGCTTCTCTGGGCAAACTGTGCCAGTGTAAAACTTTTTGCATCAGAAAATGCCCATTCAGCATGGAAATATTCAAGCATTATTTCAGCTTCTTTAAGAAAAAGACATGTCAATTTTGTGAGGGCCAGAAAAGAAGCCCAAGCTCCCAGATTACTAGAGTAAAAGACTGATGCACAAAACCAGTTGGTTTCTCATCTATGTTTTCCAGGTTTTTTGCCTCTCAGAAGCTGCCATCCTGTGCTGCTAGGAAAAAATATGAGCATATTTGGAAAAGACAAAAAAGGAAGAACTTATATTTCAGGAGATTATTCTTTCTCAAGGAGTTTAAACAATGCAACACAAGAACTCTTATCCCTTCAAATATTCTCCCAGTGCTTCTTGTTTTGTTCCTTGTTTCAGTTTCTGTCCCTTGCCCTGGGGACATCCCTGGCTGCAGGCAGGAAACTGAATCCCTGACTTTGGTGATTATTTTGGGGCCAACAAGGCAGATGAAGTCACACATTCACCTCACCTCCATAGCTTTTCTCATCTTAGTAAAAAAAAAATTGATTACAACAGAGAAGTGGTCACCAAATCATGATTTGAAAGGGCAGAGCACCTGTTGGGATTTTTGAAGCCGTTATGAAAACAAACAACAAGCTTAATAACATGCTCACAAATAATTGACTGAGTTTTCTTATTTCCAGTTACTTCTCATGTTTTCTTGCATATGTGATCTCACCTGCTTAAAGAATCAGCTGGATTCCCAGAAAATCAGAAATTCAAGTGAAAATACCCACAGGGATAGTAAGGGAATATGGAAAAAAGTGAGAGGTGCTCTGCTGGAATAATTAGTCAGTAAGGGCTTTGCAAATCGTGGGTAATAGCTGCTGCAAACATAGATGATATCTGCTGCAAACACAGGCCAGTCTCTTACTGCTTTCTTTAAATTTTTGTATACAGGCAGGTAAGGAGAGCAGAATATCCATCTCCCATGGTGTTGCAGGAGCTCTGCTCTCCTCTACCATCTATTTAAATTCTGCATCTGATTTAAGCCAACGTATCCCAGCTGTGGTGATGTGTTTGTTTCCCCCATGTGTGACTCTGTAAGTTCCCCACCATGTAGAGAAAGGAGTTGGATTTGACTAAATGTTTACTGTGGAGACACTGACTGTAATGCTTAAATATATGTCACTAGAAATATAGAATAAATATAAATTGAGATGGACTGTTTGCAATTCTCTTCATTGCAGCCTTTAAAAAAAATGCAAATTTGTGGCTTTCAAGACTGTCAATAAGCTGTCAGATCGAAATGAAAAATCATATAAAGTGCAGAAATTGAAAAAGGAGTAAAATAGCACAAACATTCAAGAGAAATCTTAGTCCTAATTTTATTTGTGAGTTCCTAGTAACAGAATAAATGTATGCAGATACTAACAATTAATTTCCATAACCTATTACAATCAGCCAATTCAGATAAATGTGCATTCCTTTCTGGAAAGGTGGGAGTCTTCCTTTTTTACACCCTTCCTTTCAGATCCATTCTCTTCAGCTTTCTTCCATTGCTAGAAAAACATGTTTATTGATGAAGAAATCAGCTTACTGCGTAACAGAGCATTTAATTTGCAAAGCTTCAGAATTACATAAAGGATCTAATTTTGGTTACATACACCAAAGAAATGAAAATATTTCCAGTTATGCCCACAGGAGAGATGGAAAATTGGGGCTCAGGGAAAACTGCCTTGCATGTGGTCGTGTGGAAATTCTCTGGGAAAGAAGAGTCTACCTGTGGGATCTCTATTGCTTTCTCCTACTTCTCATCCTTCATCTTTGTACTTGGGCACCACTGCAAAGATTCCTGACAAAATTGCCCCCTCCTAAAACAATTCCCACATTTACCACACAAGACACAAGTGCATTTTTCTTGCCTGTCACATGGAAATACTCAGGGCAGAAAAGTGGAAGAGGCTTGTCTGGAGTAAGAGAAAAAAGAGGCCAAATAAGCCAGGACTTGCTGATCCCCAAATCCTCTATTTAAGCTCCCCATACTCACCACTGTGTGCCATAGAAGTTGTTCCTTGCTTACGTTGTTCCTGATAAAAAGTAAATAAGAATTTCATAGTTCTCCACTGAGTAATAAAGCAAAAGGCACTTGGACTCCCAAATCCTCCATTTACTGGTAATGGTAAGGCTGGCTGTCTACACATATTACTCAAGTCTAATTAGAACTGCAAAGGATTTTCATGAGTTTTTAATTTTCCCTCCTCAGAAGTAAATCCATCTTTAATACCATGGAGAACATATTCTGAAAAAGCCAGACAGAAAGAAGAATTAAAGGAAAGCCCAAGCGAAGATATGGGAGACGATGCCAGGTTCAATCACTGAAGAAAATAAAGTGAATTAGTTGGAGAGGCAGCAGCCATTCTGCTGGGAAAAGGAATATGGATGGAATGGCAAAGCAGGGATATCGACATCGTGATATAAAGTTAGAAGAGACAGAGAACAGGACGTTGAGCAGGCACCCAGTTTCTTCCATTTTCATGGGATGGGACCTGGATGACCAAATCAATTAAAGGGATATTTCAGTACCATTTGTATCTGCATAGCCCAGAGCACAGTTTGGCCTTTTTTTTGTCATGAAGTCTTCAATCTATCATTAAAAAGTGGCTTCCTTTTCCTTCTTCTAACAGAAAAGGAGTGTGTCGATTGAAGGCTTGAGCCACTGAAAATAAATTGTCCAAAGCCACTCATGTCCTCTTTATACACAGTAATAACACATTTTTTAGCTCGCTTGGAATCACTGTGTTGCTAGGTGGCCCATTTTCCACCAAAACCATGCACTCCTTTTGTTTCTTAGTGTCCAGAATCCTCATGAAGCATCCAGCTCCACTTAGGGAGGACATACTTTGGACATTGTCCTTGTGATACATTCTTGTTGTGACAAATAAAGAAGTAAACAGTGGCCTCATTCTGTGCTTTGGAATAATCACTAAAACCTTGAGATCATTTATTGATTTAAAAGAGAAAGTCAAATATCTGTATAAATGCAGGTCTGTGTCTCGAAAGCAACATAAGCTGGAAAACAGTACTTTTTTGTGTTTCAGTTTGACATACAGCTCAACACATGAAGAAGTTTCCTAGTTGGGATGCTGGCCTAAATTTAAAGTGCCACAATCTGGGGCTTTTGCAGAATTTTTATGGCTTCAGATAACTTAGAATTTTCCAGTGAAGCAACAGTGAGGGTGGCACTGACCAGTTGCAGGGACAAGATACTTGCCAATGGCTGAGCAGTTGCAAAGGGCAGGGGAGGCACCTCAGGCACCTGGTACCAAAAGACATCATCCACCTCCATCCCAGGGGATGACTGGGAGTTGTAATACAATAGTAAGTGTTCATACCTGATAAATGCTGCTTGGCTCAAATACCTGGCTCAGCTGAAACTTCCAGCATGCTGGGAGTAATTAGTCAAAGTCGCTTCTCTGACCAATCATTTATGCAGGACCAAAAGAAAATTGGTGACCCTAGAAGTTAGTGTTTTCCACTCCAATAAACAAAGGCACACTATAGCCTCTGGATTCTCCTTCTTTTTTTCACAAAATTGTCAGTCTTCATGGAGAGAGGGAACATGATTTCCTCTCCAATGTACCACAGAGTCATGTGTACTTGATCAACAGAGGAACACCCAGAGAGGACTGCAGAAGGATCTCTATTCCCAGTACATCAAGTTTACACATATATGATATACAGACTGTTCAATGTGATCACAAAGTGAATATTTTGGAACACCACACTGCCCAGGAGATGCAGGTTCTCTGTTAAATCACCATTAATATGATCGCCATATGTTTCTGGCTTTCCCAAAGACCTGTGTCTTAAGTCCCCCTGCATACCACAAGAGTTGGAGTAATCCATGCTCATAGGTGTGCTGCTTATCTGCACTGAAAAATCATCAGGATCCCAGCTGCAGATTCATATATAAGTGCTGTAACAGCAGAAGAAGCAAGTGCTTGAAAAGAATAGAGACTTAAGTAATAAAGCTCTGCCCCTTCTATGGGGCCATCTCCTCCCACATTGTGCTATGGAGGGCAGAACACCCCTTTTGTATGTTTTGGGCGGGATCAATCTTTTGGACTCATTCCTGTATGTGCTTTCTTCAAAGTTGCCTTGTTTCCTATTTTGCAAGAATAAAGCAGAGTTACCAGAAAGAAAAAAGTTGTGTTTGTGTGCAAGCATACACCCCATGTATGCATGTTCGTGCTCAGCTCTTTCTTCATCCCTGTCGACAAATATGCAGCGGAGAAAAAGTGCAGCTCCAGGCAGCACAGGAGAGCCTCATCCCAGCCCTGCAAAAAGCAGAGGTTGTTAGGACTTAATATCGTCTCATAACGGCTGCAGGTGTTTGGGCATATACATGGTTATCATACAGACTGTCTTTGCAATCATCCCAACTTGTGGGAAAGAGCTTTACTTGACATGCAGACATAAATCTTTCAGCCTGATACTCCTGTGTGCAAGGGTAGTGTGGATAAAACCTCTGTGCACATGCCTGCTTACGCTTTCATTATCTTCATAAAATAAACACACGCACACACGGTAAATATAAACTCAAGTATATGGAATATTTCCCCACATATTTGCAGAAGACAGGAGCTTATGTCTGCAATAAAGTCCAACACACGTAGGATCCTAATTGCTTTTTTGAAGCCAGGTGCTTGCAGACTCCACATTTACATAAACTATCCAGACCTCATGAGCTCTTCCTCTCTACAACTCTCTTGATCCCCTCTGTTGAACGCTGGACTAGATGAAGAGCTCTAAGAGAGAAGAGCTGATATTGCCAACCAAATTGAAGACATGGCTTTGCAAGATATTTAAAATCTAGCAAATTTGTGGCTGACATGAAACTCTCCAGAGCATTGGTAGGAAAAAATTATCAGATTTGCTTCCAGACATAGAATTTTGGGCAGGGTAGCCAAAAAGTTATTTCAAGAATAATCAGCTGCAAATGATCAGTTACAGGTAATTTCAATCTGTGAATCACAAAGAAGCTGAATACTTCCACGTGCCACCAGTGAGACTGAACAAACAGATATTGGGGAGAAAAGCTACATCAGTTACCTTCTTATGAAGCTTAAAGGAAGGGTGGACCAAGGGAAAAAGGAAACCTCTGTGATCAAAAAAGCAGCTTGGAAGATAGAAAGGGAAAAACCAGAAGGTTAGGTGTCTTATGGGACCAAAATGCAGAAAAACTGAGCTTCCAGTTGCTGCTCCCCTCTTCCTCATGCCGAGGAAGAGCAGAAAGTGCGGGCGCCTCAAGTTACACTCTGCAATCACTGCCTCTTGCTGAGTGCCTTGCACAGGCAGCAGGAACCTTCCTCCAGCTCTTACTCACCCTGAGTCCCATTTTATCAATACCATTACCTGCAGCAGGGAACCCCTCATTTCCTCCTAAAACCCCTGATATCACGTTTTTGGCACTCTAACAAATGGTCTTTGGAATGAAAGCACCACTCCACAATATCCTTGTAGTAGGGGGTTATTCAAACAAACAGCATGGAGGAAACCTACCTCTGTCTTTTTTCCTTTTGTAGCTGCACATTTTTTTCCTGCCCACTGTGGACAGAACCATTGGTCGAATTTTACTTTTCACTTTATTTTCGTTATGTTTTATTTTGTTTGACTCATTTCAGTTTGACCAAGGAGTGATAGAGTTGCCAGCAAGGCCTGTAATACTCAGCAGTGTTTTATCCTTTCACTTAAGGATCAAATGCATTTGCTGGGGGACTGAAAAAGTGGGAAGGATTTAAGGAATATTAACAATACTTGCAGCTAGCAGTGGGTCCGGATGGTAAAATAATCCAGATTCCAAAAATACAGAAACCCACAGGGTGTTCTGAGCTGCCAGTGTGATTTGTTTTACCTGATTTAACCTGTGCCAAAGGAAAAGTCATCCGAGTTTCAAGGCTTTCATGGCTTCCCACAGGGATCAGGAAGTACTTTCTTTCAAACCACTGCACAATTACCCCAGTGGAAAACAGTTTGGGGGTGAAGGTCATTTTCCACTGACTCATCACAGACTGGACACTGCAAAAAGCAGGAAGCAATGAAAATGCATTGAGTGATTACAAGAGATAAGGCTAATCCTCTGCTCCCACTTAATGCAGGAGCAGAAGTTCTCCTGGCATCTCCCGCAAGGAAAGGGGAGCTAAGCAAAAATTCCACAAATATTCACATCCTATAATTGATCAGCTCAGGGAGTTGATAACAAAGTAGTTGCTTCCAGCCATTTCCTTGATTTACATGTAAGTGTTTGTTTAAAAACATAATACGAAAGCCCAGAGGGAGCCTGAGTGTTTGATCTGCTCTGCCGTCTGTAAGAGATGTAGGGTCACCAAGAGCAATTCCCTCCTCTGCAGTGCTGACACTTCCCAAAAGCTGCTGCTAAATTTCCCCTTCCTGGGGCAGCTCCCTCACGAAACATCTGGTATATGAAGACACGTGGAGCATTTAGAATTGAATCAATCCTTGGGACACAAGGTCTGGATGCAAAAAACCCCATATTTCTTGGCTCACAGCCTTAGGGCTGAGAGTTATTCAGGAGACAACAGCTTCTCTCAGGAAAAGGCATATCTGACTGGTTCAGGAGGGCCACATGTGGTGTTTGCTTTGGCCCTTATCCCACAAAGCCTGAGTGGTGTGTTAGCTTTCTTCATAATAAATAGTGCCATCACAGCTTATCTTGCTTCTTATCCCTGCTCTGCAAATCACCTTGACCTTCTTTGCTTTGGCTCTGAACCTCCAGCTGTATTCCTGGGCATGTCTGGGGCTGGGTTAAAGCCTGGCTGGGAAGGCAGCAGTACAACTGGCTGCAGGACTCTTGTAGCACCTGAGGCAAAGCCCCATGTATTTTGGGCATTGGTTAGTCCACCACTGTGCGTGTGGACGCCTGGGTTTCAGCGAGGTGTATGGCTATGTAATGACACTGCAATTAACTTTGATAGCTCTGCTAATACCTCAACTGCAGGACAGTTTATCTAAGAAATTTTGTGATGGGATTATTAACCTTTTGATGGCTCCACATATTTATTTACTTTAATATGCTGTCCCTAAAATTATATTTACCTTCCATCCAGAATCAAAAAATCACAGTCATTTAGGTTGGAAAATACCTCCGAGATCATCGAACCCAACCTTTGACTCCCATCACCACATTGTCAACAAGACCATGACAGTGCCACATCCAGCTGGTGTTTTGAATACTTCCGAAGATGGTGACTCCAAACAGCTCCTTGGGTAGCCCCTTCCAATGTTTAACCACCCTTTCAGTGAAGAAATTCTCCCTTAAATGGCTTAAGGCCATTTGCTCTTGTCCTGTGGCTCATTGCCTGGGAAGAGAGGAGAATTAATTCCATGTAAATGTCCAAGTTTGAGGCAAACCTGTGTGCTGGAAAGAGCCAGCAGCTGCTCTGTGGCAGCTGCAGGAGCAGGAAGAGTAATCCAGAATTCTATTAAACAAGTTCTCCACTCCAGACCATTCATTATGTCTCCAGGTAGGTTCTCCAGGGACACAGAAGAAAATATCTAAACTCCAAGACTCAAACTTCCATGGCAGCTTAGCATACAGTGTAGTTCCACTCTTTTCCTTGTTCATTTTGCAGAACTCTATTGATTTCTTTACTTTAACCTTTTGAACTGTGGGAGGTCTCTTTTTAGGCATCGTTTATTTATACAGCAGAATTATTTCTGGTTTTCAGATTAGAATCTGTTTAAACTTTCAGTGTCATTTATAAAGGCCTATCTTTCCTATCACAGCAGGTTTTGGTTTTCAGTTTTACTTGTTTCCAGCCTCCCAATGATTTTTAATCAGACAGCAATTAATGATGCAAATAAGAGTGGACACTGAGGAATTGCTGCATCTACTGTGTTACAGTTATTTGGATTTCAATAACTCTGTTAATTTTTTCTTAAACGGTTTGAAGGCTTTTTAGCACAGATATGTTTAATGTTCGGCCTGGAGAAGCACAGCCGGTGCAGTGTAAGCCACTTTATAGAGAATAGAAGTAATTTCTTCTTTTGCTTTTCCAAAGACGCAAGTCTCCAGGAAAACATATAAGGCCATGCTGATGTTGGTATCTGTGTATGAGCCATTGATTTCTAGTATTTAAGGACCAAGTTCAGCAAGGTGCTTATACAGGAAATTTTATCTTATTGATTGCAAAGCACAGCCCTCCTGAACAAGCTATCCCACCTCTGACCCGGGCCCCACAATCAGGAGTGCTGCCCTTCCCTGCTGTTGCATGGAGTGGAGAGTGGGATTCAAGAGAAATCTGAGCTAAAAAGCAACATTTGCCTTGGGACCTTGGACTCGGTTCCAACAGCAACCTTACTGAAAATTATTACATGAAATATTTTATTTGGGATGGTTTTCCATTGTGGGAACCAGCTCCTAAATTTGTCCAGAGCCACAAACTTTCCAGTGCAGCCAGCCCCTAATTTCACTCATGATGCCATCCTAAGACACGGCCTGAAGCACTGAGAACAGCCGAGGCTAGTTTTGCTAGATGTCTTGTGCTACTGGTCAGCAAGAAGGCCTCCACAGCTCTCCCTTTTATCTCAATTTTTAGGCTTCTCTGTTGGAAATGCAAGTGCTCAAGATTTCTTCTGTAGCCCAAAAAGATGAGGTGACACATCCAGAAGGCAACACAGGCGAGCTCCCGCTTCAGGGTTCTGGCTCTTTCAGTTACTAAACAAAAAAATCCCCGTGGAATTAGCCCCTTAACCAATGCAAATCAAATGCCCCACATTAGCCAAGAGGAATGTTAAGCTTTGGGCAATAAAGAAAATCCAAACCACATGGCTACCTGGGCCTGTGCCTGTCCAGTGTTTCTCTCGAAGCAATTTCCAGTCCAGAGGTCCGTGCCCATGGGTGCAGCTGCTGGCTGAATGCATCTGTGTCCATGAAACCAAAACACCTGTTTACACAAATGTTATCAGCAGCAGTGACAAGCCTGCTGATGCTTTTTGTCATCCAAAAGAAAAGGCTCTGTGTCAGAAAGCAGAAGGCACCAGAGAGAGACCCTTGCTTGCTTACACAACTTCCTGTTTACAGAATCAGCTCTGCCAGCCAGGGAATAAACCTGAGCAACTGGGAAAAAGGTGTATCGTTTCGGCTGGTGTTATATGACTCTATATTCTTCAATAAAAGCCATCCTGTTCCGTACATTTTTTTTTCCCCCAAGGATATGAGTCACCTTCCAAAGGAACCCTGCCCCTTCTTGCTGCTACCGAAGCATCATTCAGTCATGCCTCTAAAAAGCAGCAACAAAACCTGTGGAGGAAAACAATTTTACCTTTTTTCAAAGAAAAACCAAAACAAAAAAGAAACAAACAAAACCAACAAGAATATTTTTCTTGTTGAGTAATCATATTCCATGAGGCATGGCAAGACGACCTTAAATTCTCACTCAACTCAAAGGCAAACCATTATTCTGTAATTTTGTATGTAAATAAGATATATTAGGAAATCGCTCAAGCAATTAATTAAACAGCTGTTACAGAATAAGTGATAAGGAAATGGTGGGATGACTATGTGGAATTTTCCTTGCACGAGTATCAGGATGTTTTTATTTATTTATTGCCCTTGTAAAAAATCAGTACATGTCCTGCATACCTGGGTATCAGCTCTGAGGGTCGTCAGGGGGATGTTTCCCATTTTGCTGGCTATTGACATCATTGGTTCACCGAAGGTGATGCGGAATCCAGACAATTTGAAAGGGGGTGGGGTCTAGGGTTGTTGCTGACCACCAACCTGCAGCACTTCAGCTGAAGGAGGGACCTTACTTACTTCCAGAAAAACGTTGTGAGACAAGCAGTAGCCTGGGAATTATGAACTTCAACCTAATCCGAAAGGGAATATGAGCCTTGATATCTTCACTTGGAGAGACACAATTTAATAAGCCACTTCTGTGTGTTCCACAGGGAAAAGCCTTGGGAGAGTGAGGCTCACCAGCCCTAACACCAAAGGATGTCCAGGCCTTGGCCACAGCTGAGATCCACCTGAAAAAATGGAATGCAGACAGCAAGGGACAGTCTTACACTGAGGAGCAAGTGAGACAGGACAAATAAATGGTTTAAGGAAAAACTGCACCATGGAGATGAGCCTTTGGTAAAACCACACACAAGGCCATAAACAGAAAAAAGGCCTCAACTATTCCAGATCATTGCTAATGGAATGTCATTCCACTGACCTCCCAGGAAATACTGGCATCAGTGGCAGGGATCAGCAGGAAATACTGGCATCAGTGGCAGGGATCAGTCTCTCGCAGGTCTTCCTTAGAGCTGATGCATTTCTGGAATATGTTTCTGAGGGCTAACAGGAAGTGCTGTGCTGGGCCAGCAAAAAAGGAAAAACAGAGAAAGGAAACTCAATCCACAATTTCATTCTTCTTGTTCTGCTCATCTCCCCATCCTTCATTCCTTGCATTGCATTTGGTCTGAGTCCTCATCTTGGAAACACAGGGATACTGGGGAAGTCTGCTCCTTTGTGACAGACCAAAAGCAGCTGAGGACATTGGTTATGGTCTTCTGCTCCTCTATCATACTCCTCACATACTCCTCACATACTTCCTCACTTTTTTCAGATTCAGCACAAGTGTAAATATTCATCCCTTTATGTAGAAAATTACTGTCTTCTTTTCAACTGTTTTTGATACCATCAGCTTCTCAATGTCTGCCCAACAGTTTCCATGTGCAGGGAGAGCATCCTAAACCACTTCTGACCCCAGGTCTCTGGTGGCTGTGATCTAGCTCCAGACAAGGTACAAACTGCACAGGACCCATCTAGTCTGGGAGGACAGGAGACACAATTGCCTTGTTGGCAATGCAATGTAGGGAAAGGTGGGAGTGAGCAGCATTAAGGGATTCCCTCTGTGGTACATCTCCATGCAGAGATCAGCACAGGGCCATGTCTCAGAGCCTCTCTCAGCCTCTGACTGTTCCCATCCCTGCAGACTGAACCTTGTGTGGGGGTGCCACTGGGGTGGGACACAGGAACCCAGAGCACCCACAGCAATTTGCGCAGCCCTGAGCATACAATGTGCATGTGCTCCCAGCCCCATTAACCTGAAAAATGCAGGAAAGATCATAGATTTGAAGAGGTGAAGGATTGTTGTGGCTAGCCAAGGAGTGATTTTAATTTGTAATATTCAGCTTCCAAGTGATCAACGATAGCAAGATATTAACAAGGTGGAGTTGGCGCTCATTCAGAAGTGACATTTCTTTCTGTCACTGTCCACATGTCCCTGTTGCTCCTTAGGCAGCTCTCTTCTCTTACTGCTCCATCCCAAACTGAAGGGAACAGAAAAATAAATTGAATTTGTTCCTGAAGTGCATAGCAGAATTTTGTCACACTGTTCGACCTTGTGGCCAAATTTGTTCTCATTCTGTTGGAAGAGCCAGAGTTCTTTTTCCAGTCCCATGATATTGCTCTTTGTTTCAACTCATCTTTTCTTCGGTAAGATTTAAGATCTTACCTTTCAGATTCTGTCAATAAGAGAAGGACAATGGATATTAAATCAACAAGCAGGAGGACATGGATAAATTTTTCTTCTGTCCAACCTAGACAATTATTCCATTGGCTGTCCTAGACATGGCAGATTTAATAACTACAAACGAAGGACATTTATCTCTGAAACAACTGATTTGATAAAAAATGGTAAAATCAATGAATTCATTACTACGTAGAGACAGTAATACTTGTAGGTGGAGGGTGACACAATCTTGTGCTGATATAAATTATTTCAGCCTGGGGGCATTTTTGTGTTCAAGGATGTGTTTCTGTGTAATGCAAACAGACGTGGTCTTTGAAACTGCGGGGGTCCAACATGCAAAGCTCATCTTCTGCCAACACCACTGCAAAGAGCTCCTGAACCACCTGTAAATCCTGACCATCCCTCATGGGCAGAGCTAGAGGGAAATTATATCCAGGAATGAGTCACACAGCATTTCTTGTCTGCTGAGACAACGAACAGGCCTGGATAAAGAATTCCTCCCAACACCTTTGTTTTCCCCAGCACCAAAGCCTGAAAGACAAACAGACAAAAGTGAACTCAGCAAAAAACACACTTTTACAAAGTGACTGATTTAGCTGCTTCTGGAAGGGTGGGCCACAGCAGAAAGATATTCCTGCAGAATATCACTTTCAGGATACTTACCAGCATTTCATTTTTTAATAAGTCCAGCTTCAAAGATTTTCTATGACCTCTTGAAAATTTGTACTTAAGAAATGTAAAATATTTTCATTTCATTTACAGAATACTTTTAATTACTATCGGGAAAGACATGCACAATATTTTATTTCCAGTTCTGCACCTGCTCTCTCTATGGTTTCCTATCTTTTATCCCCTCTTCTCACTTTTTTCGTTCCCGAAACTGCCACTCAAAATAGAAGAAATGAAGGCAAAATAACTGCATTAAGTCAACGTATTGTTTAACTTTTTTGCATGGTAGAAAAGAAAGCAAGAATAAAATTACTTGTAATGGCAAATCAATATTATTAAAGAAATTTTCTTTTTGATGGAACAGAAAAATCAGTCACCTTTTTTGGTGAATCTCTTGGATAACCCCGGTGAGGGTAGATTCTTAAGACTTTTAGCTCCAATGAACATGAAAGGAATTGCCCAATTTTAATATGAGGTCAGAAATATGTGCAGAATGTAATATGTAATCCGATCTACTGTCATGAAACCTTCCAGCTGCTGGGCTGGACATAAAAATATTGAGCACAGTAATTTCACTGGATGTTCAGTGCAAACAGAGCCTGGTGGGATTTAAGGCCCTAATTTCCAGCCCTTTTTATTCTTTCAAAAAGCAGAGGTTTAAACCACATTGTATGTTTTAAAAAGTCTTTTAGCCCTTTGCTCATCACATCTGTGACAATGAACTGCAGCTTGGCACCTTCTCTCTTCTTACCGCGTTTTG
Source organism: Coloeus monedula (assembly GCF_965178545.1). Classification (NCBI taxonomy): domain Eukaryota; kingdom Metazoa; phylum Chordata; class Aves; order Passeriformes; family Corvidae; genus Coloeus; species Coloeus monedula. Next base: position 6,691,652 of record NC_138801.1, on the reverse strand, counting down.
TTTCGGTCCTGATATTTCTGGGTGGGGATTGGGCAGAGAAGCCAGCACAAAATGGGAGAGTGCCTGGCTGCAGATCCACTGCCACCCATTATTGGGGCTACCTGACACCAACTGAGGGCCTGTCCAATCACCCTAGCCAGAGAACAGTTATGCCTGGTTTCAGGCTGGGCCAATTCACTGCTGTACTGAAGAACACAAAATTCAGATGCAACAGATAAATCTGAATAAATCCAAGCTGCACTCACCATTAATTTGCCCTAGAAATAACACCCTCAGCAGAGCATGGGCTACTGGCAAGAACAGCAAAGCATCCGACGTGATGAATAATGTTTACATCCAAAATCCTGATGTCATTTTCCATTTTGTAGCTTCGGAAATAATGGCCTGTTACTTCTTACTAAATCAAACGCAATCCATTCACCTAAAGGCCCAACGATAGCTGTCTCTGCTAATCTCCACTCAGGGAGCTATAGTTATCAACAGGAGAGGCCTGTGTTTCCAGCAACAACTGGAAGAAAAATGATCTTCAGCAATGGGCTTTGAAATATCAATTAGCATTTCAAACATATGGATCTGTCAGTGCAATCCTGCCCGACTAAACCCCAGTTTTCCACCAGTAGTGTGACCTCCTGTGTGGTCAGGCACACAGACCCCAATAATACTCATTCCTTAGTAAACCTTTCCCTATTTACCTCAATAAAAAGCTCAGTGACTCTCTCCAGTGATTATTCACCCCGTGTCTACAGCACTTCTGCCAGTTTAATCCTCCTGTGGACGGAACTGATTTCAAAACTGGCTCTGATTTGAGCTGGTTGAACAACATGACCCGAAGGTCCATTTCATCTCAATATTTTCTGGCTTCCATGAGGGAAAGGTGATAACAGCTGTGATTAAAATGCCATGACCTTGAAAAGCAATGGGAAGTTGTCTTTAAACCAGCTTTATAAAGTTTGGTTTTGTCCTAAGTGGGTTGAACCACAGAAACCTCTGGTTTGATCTCACGATGATAGCGATGGGCACCTGCCTTCCCTCATTTTTCTGCCCAACTTTAGAAAAAAGTTATTTTCCCATAGAAAAAATAAAAGGAAATTTAGAAAACATAGACTAAATACTGAAGTGTGTAACCAATTTATTTTGAGGTATTTGCACACAGCAAGATCTCTTCACATCTACTTTCAGATGCTGGTCCTTCACTTTGGGGCTTTCTCACTGTAATTTTGTTCAGACTTTTATTTATACAGTGAATCTATAATGTAATTTCATGAGGTAGTGAGATGCACTGAAAAACATATGAGCCCTAAGTTGCTCTGCCTAATCCATATGAAACAGTGTTGGAAATCAGCCTGCTGCACACGGCAAGAGAACGAGGAAGGATTCCATCTGGGGCTCTGACACTAATCTAAAAAGGATTATCAAGAAGATAACTTGATATACAGAGCACTCGAAGAGAGATGACGAGGAATGTTCAAATGAATGCACTGGGTCGTGGGGGGCTTGTCAACAATTAACACGTGGCCTTGCCACTGACCACACCAGCTCATTCTCCCCAGCCACTGCATGAGCCACAATTACTGCTCCAGTCACGGGATGCAAAGACAGTTTATGAGAAAAGGATGATTTTCTAACACTAGCTTTTAATAGGGGCAGCATGTTTCTGGGGATTAAACGAATGAAAAGCGGTTGCTGTTCACATTTGTAATCCACCCTCTGTTGTCTCGCTATCATTTCTCCACAAACTTCACTACTCGTTGCCTTGGGGACCTCACATCGAGACAAATCCACAGCAGGACACCCAATGCTCCGTGTGTGGGGTCCCAGCAGAAAGAGAGTCCAGCTGAAGTTCAAGCTGGGGGCCAGAGGTGGTGGTGCTTTTGGCCACCCTCCTCTGATGTCCCTGCTCTCTTTTGCTTTTCTCATTTCTTCTTAATATTTTGTTTTTCCTAAAAACAAGTCTGTAAGCACAAGTCCATTTGGAGGGATGGAAAGCAAAGATCAGGCCAATGAATTATTAAATTGCCGACTTAAAACATGAGAATTGCTCTTTTTGAGGCAAAAGAAATTACTAAGTGTCTCCTTTTCTGGCAGAAATTTGAGAACCTTCTGATTGCCTCAGTCTCATCCGCTTTTCTCCCCCTTATCATATGAAATTTTCGTGGATTTTGGCCTTTCAAACTACAGGATTTAGTTTCCAAATACCAGAAAATGTTCTATGGTTTGTAGCTTGTGAAATCCGGTGTTCCTGTATCCCATGTGCCTGAAGCCAAGTGTTTGGTCAAGATGAAGGCTTCATGGGATGTCTCAGTAACAGTGGAAAAAATCCATGCTAATGCAGTAAAAGAACATTCATCCATCTTGTTACTCTTCCATTTGGGCTTCGGCATGCCCTGAAGTCCCCTAAAGTATTTCTAGGCTAGTGGGGTTCCAGGTAATGCATGAATAACATAAATTAACTTTGGAGGCTGACTGTGCTCCACGTGCCACTGTGTTCCCAAAAATCCTGAGCATCGCTGCAAGCGCATCCACCTGGAGCACAACTACTTCACACAGATGAGGTGATTCCACCTGTGCCAAAGGACATGGAGAATATAAAGGCACCCCTTTTAAGCCAGTCCTTTCCCACTTAATTTCTGTTTCACCTTCCCACAAAAGCTAATAAACTCATGTGTGGGGCAGTGCATTACCTGGAGCAACACTTTTTCACCTTTCACGAGCCCAGTCAAATTCCGTTGCTAATTTTCCTTAGCAGTTCTCTTTCCACACCCGAAGAGTCCCATATAATTGCTTTATCAGCATGGTCCAGTGCATGGTTGAGGTAGATATTTGTGCTGGATGATGCAGAGCGTTCCTTGCTTGAAATAAACGTGCCACAAAGTAATGAAACGACCTTTTTCCCTTTTTTCCATGTTATGTACCCTGCAAGCATTTATCCACTATAAAGTCTTCTTTGATTCAGTGAGACCAGAATGCATTCCAGAAGGTTAAGTATCTCCAAAGCCAAAGTTACCCCTTCCTAGATTTCATGCATTTAGTTCACTTAGCTTTCCAAACAGAAAAGTAATTATAACATAACAACACACCCAAGGGATCTGCAGTCTTCTCTTGGTTGTATTTACCCATCTCCCATCTTTTTCATCCACTGGAAGATTTGTGCAAAACGAAGAATATTGGCATAAAAAAAGGACAGACCATAAAATAGAGGGCAAAGACCTCAAGTTATGTATCATAATGAAAACGAAAACATCCTCAGATTTGTGCCAGCAGAGAATCTGGATCTTTGTACTTCAAATATACGTAAATATTTCAGTGCAATAAAAGTGAGTATGCTCTAGCTCTACTTTTAAGGGGAGATTTCAGCAAACTTTATGTTTAAATTTCTTGGTTGATTAGCCCAGAATGAATTATAATTGCTTGGGAGAGTTTTTAAAAATCAAACTTGAATATACTCAAGGCACAGAAACCAAGAAATTTTTTGATAGGTCATGGGGAGTAATTTATTTTTTAAGGAGAAACAAAATCTTTCAACACATTTGCAAGCTCATATTGCATCCAATATTGAGGATCTGAAAGGCAAAAGCATGTTTGAATGAAAGCTCAACAACTTATTTTCCTCTCATCTTGCAAATGATGTTCAATCCTGTGGAAAATGATAGAGTAATATTATTATAAAAATGAGAAGGAGAGATAAAAGGGATCTTTTCTGTAAATTTTTTTGTGTTGGCCCTTGCAAGAGGGCGCTTTCTGTCTGAAGATGTGATGTGGATGGATCCTCTCAGTCCTCACAGGGGAGCAGCCAGAACTACTCAATCAAACTCATGTCAGCACTGGGTGCCACCAAAACACTTATTTTTCCCAATGTTTTGTCAGTTCCATCCCTCACAGTGAGTTTCCCTGCAGCTGAAGTCCCTTATTTCTCCAAAGACCCAAATATCCAGGGGGCAAGGCAGGTTTTCAGATAATTAGAGATAATGCAGCCATTGCTGGGAAAGCTGCTTGCACCCATGACTGCCCAGCTGGAAAATGTAACTAATTTTATTCACTGGGGACTGCTGGGAAGATTAATTGGATTTAGTGGTCACAATGTACTTTACATTTGTTGTATGGAAGGAGACAGATAAGTGCTGAGGTGAAAATTTCTCAGAGGTGCAAGGAAAATACTGGCCAAGGAGGAGGGCCACTATTTAAACAGCGAAGCAAGGAAAAGAAAATTAGCATCAGTATCACCCTCACCCACAACAATTTGCAAAAATGAGTCTGAGGCTTTCATCCCATCAAGAATATAATTTCTTGACCTTCTAATAAAATGTATTAAAAAAACACCAGCAAAAACGCAGCATGTCCACATGGGTGAACAGAAAACTGAAGGGCACATGAACAAATGGAAGGAAAACGTTTTTTGGAAGGCTTGGATCTGAAATGAAACTACAGTAGGTCTAGCAAAGTGAGGGTTTTTCAACGGAGCCAAACAGGAGGCAGAAAATATATTTGATTGTATTTTCTGTCCCTTGGGAGCCTGTCATTTGGACTTTGCCTGAAATTTATCCTGGCCTGTTGTCCTGTATTGCACAGGAAAGGATTCTTTTTTCCCATGTTCTTATTTCCATGTTCTTAACAACTCAGACATTGACCTCTACTATTTCGAGCACTGCAGCATGGAACAAATATGAGAGAAGCAAATGGAATACCAGGAGCAGCATAAATACCTTCTAAGTTGATTAGAGGAGAGAATACAGGTGCCACTTTCCTGATCTTTTATTAGCATATAATATTATTAATTACAGAGTTAAGGGAAATATAGTCTGAAAGGGACATGAGAACAAGCATCTAATGGAATTGTGACTGGTTTATACCATGGTTTTCTTTTGTCTTTTTTCTTTTTGTTTTATACTGAGACCCCATTTTATATAGAAGAAATTTTTTTAAGGGCTATATGGAGACAGGGACTTAGGCCATGTCAGTTTGCACAACAAAAGGTACACCTTGCTGATTGTACCAACTTTAAAAGGCTCTTTTATGGTTTTTAGGGGGGTTTTGTGCTTGTGTTTAAGAGTCTCACTTGTCCAGGAAGCAGTGGACAGACCAGTGGTAAGTCTTCTCTTCAACCATGGTTGCCTTCCTCTTCTCAGTTAGGAAAAAACCCACAACCTGTTCCAAAAAATCCTCAGGTCTGTTATAAAGCATAGTTCTCTCTTCCTTTATGCAATGTTCTGTTTTGAAATAGAGGATTTCCTACTAATGCTGCGGAAGATTTTCATCAGCATTAAAGGGCAAGAGAACTCTGATAACACAAACTTTACTCAGGTCCTTTCATAGGTGCATTTAAAATCCTTTAAGGACCATATAAATATTATTTTCAGATTTTATTCCAAAAGCCATTTTGAGCTACCCTAGGAAGCCATAGCCTAAAAACTTCGAAAAAGGCACCCAGCCAACAGAAATATGTACAAATCTATCACTCGTTTTTGTGTATCTGCAAAATGCATAAGGGCTGAATATCAAGCTGCTTGCTTTTTACAGTTTTTTGCAAAACACCCAGTGCACTGTAGTTGTTATTTATAAAACTATTGATTTTTATTATTTATCTCAATGTCTTTCTTCTTCTCTTCCTGCGAGCTGATCTCTGTCAGATGTATTATATTGTGCACATGGATTGGACCGGAGTTGATGAGATTAATTGATTTGATTACATTGAGTGAAATCAGTGGATTTAACATCAAAGAGAATCAATAATCTGAATTACATTAGGCAGATGAGCAAACACTGGACAGGATCATTGCTCTGGCTTTCCTGGGATGTAAAAAGGTTTGAGATCCGTGGATTGACCTCATCTGTGCACGACACGGAGACTGGTTCCATTTGACTAACACTGGTGGCCTCAATAACGAAAATTTCTTTTTAACTTGAGTTTGTATGGATCCTTATAATAATTATACCTAGAGGCAATCACTCTCCCTGGTACACACCAGAAAGTTCATTACATGACACAGAGATGAAGTGGCTCATTTTCCCCATATTCTAATTTGGTAAATGGTGATTACAGAGGAAGGAGCATAGGGAAATCCGATGAGCCTTGATAATTTAGATTTTTTACAGGTTATCTTTACTGAGACCTAACTGCATGGAGCCAAGTCAGATGACAAGTCAAAACCTCTTGCCTGCTGCTACTGTTGTTATTCTCTTGAATATCCTCCAGCATGTTGAACACCCTTGTGTGAGAAAGTGAGCACCATTGCAAAAAGCCACTTTTCTCTTGTCCTTAATCAAAAATGTTGAACTGTTCTCTAACCCCTGAGAGTGAAAAGAATTCATTAGATTTCATCTTTTTTTCACTCCTGAATGCCAAGTGTCTCCTCCTTTTTTTCCCCTCTTCCTGGGGGAAAGGTGTGAGGAATATTTAGAAAAAAATATTAACTCTCTCAATTCCCACATGAGACTGAATTCCATCACCTGCACAAAACTGCAGTCGGGGTAGGGTGTTATCAGCACATCCTTTCAGCTCACTGATCAAAAATAGATTAGACACCTCTTTCCCAGCTCAGCAACAAAAAACTGGAAATTTGCCTATGAAGGGAAAAGGCAGACTGTGTTGACAAAGAGAAGAAAGTTCAGTGTGTCATGACCAAAGCTCATATTTAAAAATAAAAGTTCATTCATATTTTGCCAAAAATAACACTCCTAAAATTAGGTTGCAGAAGTCACAAGTTTTGACAGGAAACTAGGGAGGGTTAGAAGAAAGGATGAGAGCAGGAGGCTAACTACACCTGTGGGTCCCTTCAATGGCAGCTCAAATATTCTGCAATTACCCCACGCTGAGTCCAGCTAGCATTTCTTTTCAATCTAAGTTTGCACTGAAAAAATGTCTACATTACTGCAAGAAAAAGTGACCCCAGACTCAGTCCTTTTTCTCACCTTCTGCCTTTTGGATTTTCTTTCTGCTTAAGAAGTGCAGCCAGAGCCTGGATTCCTATCTGGCCTCCTTGGAAAAAAGCAGGTTTCCCCCAGGTCTGGTGCTATTGGAACAATCCCAGACAACGTGTGGATATGAAAAGCCACCCTCCAGAACACCTGCCTTGCTCTTCTGCCTTCATCTGACTAGAGGAGTAATGTTCCCATGTCCTCATTGCTCGAACACACATGTAACAGATGGCATTGTGGCAAAGGATGGAATATAAAAGCAAAATAAAATTATTAGGGAATACAGATAAATATCTGCCCTTAAATCTTTACATAAACAGACCTTTTTACTTACCTCTGTAATTTGCACCTGTAGCTTCTAGTTTATTTGCAGAATATTGACTTCATTTTAACTTGGGGAATCTGCAATTTTATTATGGGAGGAGGTTGTCTCTTGTATTTATGCACAACAGGACAAGGACATTTCCTAGTCTCCAGAAAAGAGACTGGATTAGGCTATTAAAGGACAAGCAAATACATCTTTTTTAGAATATGAAACACACAGCAGTATTCCACAATTTAGCTTTGATACAGTGGTCTCCAAACTTCATGAATACTGAGGGATTAGCTCGGTTTAAAAACACCGGAATACAGAAAGGCTCCCATTATGCACAAAAACCAGAAAAACTGCAGCATTCAGCTCAAAGACACAGCCAAGTAAAATCTATAACACAAAAACGTTGTCAGTTCTCTGCTGAGACCTCGTGCCTCTAATCCCCTTCCTCCAGCTCCTTTCCCCTCTTCGCCTCTCCTTTTTCCCCAGCAAGGCTGGATCTCATATGTCTGCAGTTAGCAGAAACAGAAGTAACTGGACTTTCTGCTTTAAGAGAAGAAAATATGTGCTGTTAACAGTTCATTGAGCTGTGAGATGAACAAGCTGGATGTTCATAAGGAAATCCACGCTAAGACTATATTTCCAGCGTTAATAAAGCTCTTTCCTTTTGTTGTATGTTTCCAAACACTGAATCTAAAATGGCTGTGTTCCGATTTTTTCCAAAATTAGACAACAGGAAAAAATTAAGGTAACTTGGAGTCCTTTATCCTTGCTAAATTACAACTCTCCATGCTGCATTTGGAGATCTGGTTTGTCATCCATCTTTAGTTAAAAATGCTGTCATATCTACAGTTGTCTTTGCCTTTTGCAACAAAGTGTCCTAAAATGGTACTGTCAGTCTCACCTTAGACACAAAGGGATAGGCTGGACAGCAAGGTCTGTGTTTATAAGAGCAGAGCAAGTCTGCTTTCATCTCACAGGAAGATAGAGCAGTACCTCTCCTGATTCCTGGAGGTACTTTGCTTTCTTAAATGAAGACAGAATTTTAGGGACCCAAACTGGCTGCTTATGATGGCAGAGACTTCACAGAAGCGCCACAATTAAGACAGGTGGGAAAGGCACAATGATTTAGGTTTGAGATGGGAACGGGAAAACCCCACACTGGTGAAGTTTCTCTTGTTTTTCCTCAGAATATGGTGCCTTACAGGAGATACCATTTCCAGGGACAAAGACATTACCATAAATCCTGTGTTATCTCCTCCTTTGTAGAGGATTATCACAGGTGAGGCAGGTGGATGTGTGAGTTCCTGTTACCAGATGTTTTTGCTGTCTTCTCTGTGAGCAGATGCTCTGTGCAAGTTGCTTTCTGCTATTCTTGGCAGGCGGTAAGTCCAATTAAATTTTGAACTCCACTTTTAAATGGAGGAGATTTTGTTTTGGGTTTTTTCGGAGCATTATGTGCAGCAATTGCGTAGCCTGCAATGATTTAGAGATCATCTCTCTTACAGTCAAGCCCATTTGGCGTTTACTTTCATGAGCCACAATGGAGACCTCATGCTGCAGTGACGTTTGGTTTGAATTTTGTTTCATTATCACAAAGCCATCATAATCAGGTTTTGCTTCCGAGTTTTATATTTTGCTGAAAAGGCGAGTACCATATATTTTTCACATCACATTATTTTCACAACATTTGAGGTGCTGGACAAATGCATTATAAGAAAACATTCCCTGCTGTGAAGAGTTTACAACCCAGGCAGAAAAGACAGATTAAATTTAGAGGAAAAAAGATGTACTATAAAAAACCAAAATGAAATAAGGAAACATGCAAGGTGTCATGATTAACAGATATGGTGTTAATTCTTTTTCTTAGTATTCCATTTCACTGGCAGAGACTGTTGAAAATTTTTCAAAACTCCTCCTCCTTTCTGCTGAAAGATAAAAACAAAAAACACAAAAAAGACTTTTGGTTTTTTGAAAACACAAAAGTATGTTTAATCTCTCATTTGTATTGAATCTTTGATTTACAGAATTTCCGTTCATGTCTTGAAGACTCAGCTGCAGAAGTGCTTTATTAAACCTTTAAAAAAAAAATCACTTGTTTGATTTGTCATAAAAGAAATTTCCTGGAAATAGACTGCCCAGGTAAAAAAATCTCCTTTCTTCTCTTGCAATAATTCCACTTTCGGTGCAGCACTGACATGAGGCCCCATTCACACACATCAGTTTGTGTGTTCTAACAGCCTTGTTTTCATCCCCTGGTCTTCTTTCACCTGCTTTGCCAAAGTACTTCCAACCCCTTTTTTTACAAGAAGTGATCTGTGCATCCTTTGGTTGCACACAGCAGACTTTTTATTTTTCCTTTCCTCTCTGCTCGCCAGTCCTGAAATATTTGGTGGCTCCTTTGCTGGCCCTGATCCACAGCACTCATCCTTCTACAGAAATAAAGGTGGCTCTTGGAGGATCTCCTATCACGTGAAGAGCACAAACTTCTATCTCTTATCATAATCCTGCACATATGTCATCAAAAGTCCAGAGTGCGCTGGTGGCTTTTTAGGTGGCATATTGCCCATTTGATTTTGGGATTTCTGCTTCCTTTTCTCAACAGTTTTTTTCACAGCAGCTGACCTTCAGTGAGTAGTTGAATCATTTAATTGCCTTTGTGAGAATACAGCGGTGAACATCCTTTTTTTTTATTTTCCTCCCTGCCTTTCAGTTTAGCACCAACATATCGAGGTGTCCTGTAAAATCCTGACACAGACAAGCACCAGCCTGTGTTTGCATCCAGGCAGGGAATGCACAGTCATTTTGATGTGATTTTTTAGGAAAAGGGATTATATTGCTAGAATTAGCAGGCTCTTTTTAGTGCTCTTTTATTAGCTGTTTCTATTTCATTAAAGCAAAGCAGAGGGAGGTGGGGGGAAACACTTCCTAGTGTCGTGTCATTGCACTGGGAACAGAGCAAGGGCAGCTGGGCAGCTACGGGGTATTTTGCTTCATGGGAAATTTCATTTAAAGGAAACTACTTTCAGGGGAGATGGCCTCTGCTGTCTTTTTATAGATTCCTTTCAAATAAATGTTTTCAATTGGTCAGAATTTTTCATTTTGAAAAAGAAGGGATAACTCTTTCTGAGTTTAATTCTAAAGTGACAGGAGCCACTGTCAATGGCTTAGACTCTCCATCTGCTTTGGTGTTGCTCTCTGGTTTGGCTGCAGCCTGAGTGACTGGGGTGTCTGCTGATTTATCTTCCTGCCCCTCTACCTTTACCTGCTGCTCTACAGTACCTAGCAGTGTGTGACAGGCATATGCCAAGGCCCAACATTACAATGAGATTTTTCTCATTAGAATTGTCATTGTATTTCTCTTTCAGATATTCCTCCACCTCAGCTCGTTTCCGAACTTGTTCAGGGGGAAAGTTCCACGCAATTGGGTCAGAGAAATTCTTCAGGGTTTGGCCCATATCCTCCCATTCCCCACACCACTCAGGATTTTCCACTTCTGGGTCAGGTGTCTCATCAGTCACCCTGGAAATCTGAGTTCTCATTCTAGACAAGCTGCAAACCACATAGAGGAAGCTTACGAGATAAAATACCAGAAATACCAGGAGGGTGGTGTCTCTAACATCCAGGGGATACTGAACATTCTCAAAAGATAATGTGTCAAATTTAATGGGGAGGGAGATGAAAGGCCGGGAAACCCCTCTCCTCCTCTTCTAACAAACTGGGTGCAGTTACTAATAAACCTCCAAAACAGGCTACTGAAACTAGGACTGGGATTAGGACGGAGAAACCACATATCATACACACTTGGAACATCTGCCTGTACCTCTGTTAACTTCTTATAAGTCATTATCACCGAGCACAGCAAAATAGAAATCCAGATTCATGCCCATCCTCTGTAAAATTTACGTATCATGGACAAGATCGGAGCAAGCTGTGGATAGGCAAACAAGACTAGGGACCAGAAAGGCATTAGTACCTCAATCAAGCCTAAGTACCAGAAAGACATGAGTACATCAAGTCACAGAGACATTATGAACTCAACCAACATGGTGACTATTTTACCTCAACAAAGAGTAAGTAAATTCAAACAAAAATATAATTAGTACAGGTTTTTCACTTTTCTTTGAGCCATGCAGTTGAGTGCCACTAATTATTTTTTCCTGTTTGGACAAATTTGGAGGAAAACATCTTCTGATAGAAGGCAGGTTACAACCAACCCTCCCCCACCAGGTTTGGGAAAAAAGAAGGAAAGTGAAAGAGATAAAACTATTTATTTAACAAACACACAGGAAAAGGATAATAATGGCAAATAAGAAAACCTCTTACTGTGGAGAGAAAAATCTGGGAAAATTTCAGAGTCCTTCCGTAGGTAGTCTCTCTCCTCCTCCTCAGAGCTGGGACGGGGTGGGCCCTCCTCCGAGGCCTTGATGGAAAAAAATCCTCCCAATGTGTTCTGATGTTGAAACTGTCCAAAAAAAAGAAGGGAAAAAACCAAAGTCCCAGGAAAGCAAAAGTTCAGCTCTCTGTTTCACTCACCGGAGAAAAACGGCCGAAAGCTGGCTGAAGAGTAAGGAGGGTGCTTCCCTCTGCTCTCGCTCTGCAGGAGAATGCAGAGGAGACTGTGTGTCCTTGAAACACTGCTTTGAACGTTCTCTTGGGTTTTTCCTCTCCCCCCTCTCAGGCTCTGTTTAAAGGCATAGAAAGGCACAAAATTTCTGGGCATAGGGCACTGATGTGGGATACACATCATAAAACCACCCCAAGACAGGTATCTAAAAGTGCCTTTGGCTTTCTTGGCGTGCCCACACCAAGGAAAAGACGCTTTTCAGTCCCACCCAGGACATGGATGTTTTCAGTCCCACCATCTCAGGGCCCCCACTGTGAGTTACTGCTGGGTGTATTTCTCAAGAGTTGGTGTTTGACAAGACATCCACTAGCAAATCTGGAGTCTGGCTGAATCACTTCTGTGTTTTGTCCTCCCCAAAGAATTGCAACAGAGGAATTTTACTTTTTCAGGTTCCTGGGTGGTTTTTTGCTTTTTTACCATATTCCCATGTTTCCCTTCCTTGCTTCTGCACCAGGTCACTGTATTATTTTTGATATGGAAGAGGCTTCACAAGACTTGTTTTTCTCTCTGGTCTTTCAAATGTCTCCACTGTCACATCCCATTTTAGTTCTCAGACTTACTTCTCTGGGCTATTTTCATGATGTATATTTGACTGTTCTTGCCACTTTTTACTGTATTGCCTACTTGCAGGTATAAAATCAGGTTTCATAAAGAAAAAAAATTTCTATTGAAGAAATGAAACCGCTGTTGAAATGTATACGTGCTGAAATAAATCAAATGGGGGAAGTGATAAAGATATAATGTTTCATTTACATAAATATACTTAAAGGAAAAAGTGGCATTCCAGGTAACTATCAGCAGATGGCAACCCTAGCAGCTTAGGGGACTGCTGCTTTAAGAACGAGGTCCTTATTTTTCTCCAGTACGTAAATCTATAGTTTATAGTTATTGCATGACAACCTGCCACTAATTAAATTTTAAATGACATGACAAGGAACTCTTTAAAAATTACTCAATAACTTTTTGGGACACTTAAATACATTCCATTTTCTGAAGGACAGTGATGTCCCCCAGTGTTTGCATTTAAAGTAAATTGAAACAGTGAAGGATCTGATACATTTCACTTAACGAGACACTGGATGAGCTGTGGGAGTCTCTGCCAGCACCAGGGCTCATCCCTCTTTTCCCTTCTCGGGAACTCTGGCCATAATACCTGCAGCTGATTTAGCAGTTGGGGAACTTCTTGCAAGTGGGAAAAGTGCCCCTCCTTATCCTCATACTGGAAAAGAAATGACCCTCTGCCTAATGAATGGATGATCCACCAAGGGGTGATATTTTAATCACTATGCTTGGTCAGTAAAAATATTTGTGAACAGTAATTGTTTAAATAATAACATTTGAAAATAATAATTTGTGGAATAACAAAAAAAGGCTCTTTAAATTACCTAGGCTTAACCCAGAGAAGTTTCTTTTTCTCAGTCCTCCAGTGAGGCGCATTACTTCTTGCAGAAATGATCCATACCCCCCCACTAGTCCTGAAACATTTTTGTGTTCACAACGCCAGTGCCCATTTTAGTGAGTCCCATGTGATGCCACATGTGACCCACATTAGTTTTCCAGCTCCATGATCCAGGTAATTTGGAGCTCAATCAATGGTGCTGCAGGCAAGAAAACATGGCTTTGCCTCCCAGTGCCTCACTGGGAACCATGTCCCATCCCTGGGTGCCTGCAGAGCCGTGTGCCACCCTGCAGACAGCTAGCTGATAAAGCAGGTTTATTGCTTCCCTTTTTCAGTGGAAAATGACATAAAGCATAGCAGATTTTTTCTTTGATAACTTAATGCTGCTGATGTGAAGTGTTTGGGGATGAACAGGACTCGGTGTTTGTTAATGAGCGTTTAATGTCTTCATCTTCTGCATTAAACACCCGTTAATTAATATTCATTCAATTGGAAATGTAAAAAATAAATTATACATAATTAAGCTTTACACAGGAAGCAAGTGACCTCATTTCTGCTCTTTTCAGGTGCTAATTATATTACCTCCTTTTTCTATAGAGGGGGAGGCACCAAGTGCTGCTGGTACTGAAGGGAGCCTTGCAGTTGGATGCAGAATATCTCAGTTGGGAGTACCTTGTTCTGCTCTGCCCTGAGCTGGTAGAGATGAAAAACTAAAGCTAGAAAAAACAGGTGTAGAGTTTTTTGAGTCTGGAAAAATTTCTGGCCAATGGAAAGACTTTCTTTGCTGGTTTGTTGGTGGGTGTTGCTGGGAGAGAAGGATGTGTGCTGAGCTGGGGCAAACTGGGAGCTGTATAAGGTATTGATTCCAGTGTGGTCCTGCCTGCTGGCTTTGGCCAACTCTTCCTCCTTTTTTATGGATTTAATTTTTTTCCCTGCTATGAACAGATTCTAAACTTCAGGAGATGGTGTTCCTTTGGAGGTGAGTTTTGGCTTAGAGAGAAGATGGAGACCTCTGGGATGAAGAGGTGCTCTGACTTCAACAAGGGCAGAATAAAACAAGCCAGCCTGAGCTGACTTTATGCAGACAGACCACAGGGGTGCTGAATATTCACTACTGCCAACTTATCTAATGTAACTTTGAAGCTGGCTTTGCTTTGAGTCAGGGGTGGTATCAGCTGACCTGCAGAGGTCTTTCCAGATTCAATTACTCCATAATATTATGTTTCTTCTACTTGCCTGTATCCTGAAGCAATGTTTGTCTCCTTGTTGCAGAAATACTCTAAAAAGAAGTGAGAGCCAGTAAAAACTCAAACTGCACAAAGACCTGCTGTGGATTATTGCACACTGTGATGGGGTGGGAAGGGGAGCAGGGGAACAAAGGTTCTGTGCTGGAATGTGTTAAATAGTGCATCATCCATTACTGCCCTCTTCGTCTGGTACTTGCTAGCAGCCCTGAATAGCAATTTGATTTTAAAATGGGAGCAATGGGCATCTGTGTGAGTAAAGCGCAGTTATCTCTTATAAGTTTGCGAAAAGGAGAAAACACCTTTGGATGAGATGGCTCAATTACTGAGGGTTTGGTGGATTGGCTTTGTGTGTGCTGTTAAGAGTCGAAAGCAGTACAGGGTATCAGTGATACTGAATAGAGATTGCATGTGATGGTAGTTATCCCTTGAATAGGAGGAGGGAGTGATAAATATTTTAGAACTACTAAAAAAACAGTTGCAACACTACTGGCACGGCGACAGTGAGACCCAATTTTGTTATTTAGATCGTCTCATCCTGCAGAGAAATGGGATTATTCGTAGTGTGACTGTCCTTACTTGACTCAAGCCATCACAAAGATAAAATTATTTACAAAGGAGGCAAGAATGAACTACAGTGTTACAGAGGTACCTTGGCAAAAAGGAGGCTATTTTGTGGAATGGAGGTCAACACTGCTGCAACAGAGAATTTTCCTCTGCTGCGTGCTGCTGCTATGGCCCTTCATAATACAACAAAATAACTACCATGGCTTGTCCTGTTGTGAATTCCTGTGAAAGCTCACATCCGTCTGCCTTTTTTTCCATTCTACTGCTTCTGTGTCCTTTTCTTGCTCTCTCTGCTACGCTTCCTCATTAGCTAAAATGTCTTAATCTTCACAAACTGTGCTTGGTTTCAAGACAGAGTCCTGCTTTCCTTGGCTTATTCTAGCTATCACAATAGTTGGCACCGTTTGGGCTGTGCTTACGGCACCAATTCTGGATGTTACTTGTGAGAGATAGCGAGGTACTTATTTGTCCGTTTCAGGCAATGCTGAGAGCCAGGGGCTGCTGTCGTAGTTCACTGCTGTGCTTTTTCTTCTCTGGTGTCACTCTGACTTCTTAATTTACTGTGTCTTGCAAGGCTGTGAGGGGAGGATGGAGGCACACAAGCATCAGGTTTATAGAATTGGTTGGGTAAGATGATATTCTTTGATCACTATGCCCTTGTGTGGCAAAGCACTTCTGCACATCCTTAACTTGTAATGTTTTGGGTCTTTTGGATTGATGATATCAGGTTCTGTGTGCTGAAGTGCTTTGCTCAATAGACCTGCTTGTCTGGGGTCTGAGTGTTACTCGTTTGTCTAGAAGTGGTGCTCTTTGTAAGTAGTCTCGCTCCTGTCTTGGTGGTGAGATCCAGGCACTTTGTAGATTGGCAAGGCTAAAGCAAGACTAATGTCATTGAAGGGTTAAAAAAAAAGAAGAGTTCCTGAAGTTATTGGATTAGCATTTGTTTGAATTGTGTGAGAAGTGGGCAAGATTTTCCGCATTTTCTTCTGTGACCAAGAAACTAGCATTGTTCATAAATACCCCAACAAAACCTCCTGGCTGAGGGTTGGGTAGAAGCCTGTGGAAGAACACAAGCCTTACCCTGCATGTTCTGTTTTCCAGGAGAGCTTTTCCTCACTGAAGTAATTCCTGCTTGAGTGGAGAGGAGTGTGCCTCTCACCACTCCAGATCGGCAGGTTAGGTTTCTCCCTAACATTACAGATTTTTCTACCAAATCATCCAGGAAGTGTTTCTTTTCTTCTGTGATATTTGGGGAAAATGGCTTTTGTGGGTCTCTCAAAAAAGGATACCAGTCTCAAATTCCCCATCTCAACCCACTACAGAGTCAAGAGGTGTTTATAATTGGCAAAATTAATCACACCAAATATTTGAGGACTTTGCTGAAATCTTTCATTTCACTGCTCACTCAGGCTGCTCAGGAAGATTAGAGTGCGTGCTGATGGCTTTGCAAACCGCTCCAGTGAACACTGAGTAAATATTTCAGGTAGCACAGCTGCAAAACGCTCCTAATCCAGCCCTTTCAGTGACAAACCTTACCTAACCAGCCTAGTCCAAAAGGAAACACCAAAACCGTGACCACAAATCCTCCTTGTTTTCCTAAGAAGGACCCAATGCATGCTCAGAATTCACAGCAGGGTAGCCTGATTTGCTGCTGGGTTTCGTATTGTGCTTCTGGGAAAATTAGGCAAACATGAGGTCAGAAAATGGGCAAGGACCTGGGAATCCACCCCCAGGCTTGGTGTCAGGTTGGGATTAACCCTGACATACTGAAGACGTCTACTTAATTCAGTGAAAATATCAGGAGAGATCTATGCAGCTTGTTCTCACTGGTTATTAGAAATTTATTAACAGGTAAAAAGTCTTGTTTTTAAAATGAGTCACATTTTTGCCCAAGAACCATGGAATTCACAGTAGACCAGTTCTGTGGGGGCCTTCTCAACATATGGGTTGTAAGTACAGAAGGGTGACCAGGCTCCTGCTGTGCCAGTTTTCCACAAGGTAGCTCTGCTTTTTTCTTTTCACATCTATCACTTCCTCAAGCACATATATATTAATGATACTGATAATAACTAGAGGGGGTTTCCCATTTTATATTTACCTCTGTTTCGTTGGCTCCTGTCCAGTCTCAAAAGTCTCACAAAAAGAAATCAAAATAAGAGCTGTTCTGTCTGAATTGTTTAGAGGTCATCAGAATTAATGCCCCTTTCAAATTCTGCCCAGCCTTCATAGATGGATAGATCTGTGCTCCTGGCTGATGCTGGTGGGTCACACATCCCTACAGGAGCAAACAGGGGGAGGGCAGGCTCTGGAGCTTGCTTTTGCCTTGGGTTATGGGGACATTCTCTAAATGGGATTTTATTACGGTGACAATTCTGAGTGTGAATCACCCCATTTTTGTGATATTTCCAGAAGCTCCACCATTTATGGTCACCTTTGCCACGAAGAACAAAGGAATTAAGAGCAGCTACTGGACTGGCACAGCTTTGGGTCCAAGTCAGGAGCGTGTGACAAAGCAGATGAGTCCCCGCCTGCCTCTTTTATTATTTTCCTCACCATCAGGTATTTATTGTAATAATTGAAAGGCAGCATTTACTTGGCATATCACTTTCTAATTAAGGTGCTGTGCAGAGCAGGCCATTCCACAGATAAAAGGAAAAGTATGTTTGAAGACAATATTGGGACTGAAAGGGAAATTGCAGTAAATTGGGTTGGCAAGCATCTTCATTATTCATTGGCATGATTTAAGTACCTCTTTCAGAAAGGAGGAAAAAGTAAAGGTGTGTGGATGGGGGGAAATATTCTAAAACTGAAAGTGTCCTCTGCTCAGTAATTAAATCTATTTATTTGCTTATTTATTTTATTGTTTATCCTGACCTAGCAGTCCCCCAGGGATCTTTCTTGCCCAGCCTCCAAGCCAGACATGCTGCTGAAGGACTCTGAAGCCTTGCTGAGAGAAGGGATCAGCTTCTTCGAGTGTTGTTCTGACTCCTTTAGGAGAATATTTTCTGAATTGGAGGGCTGGTAACGGTTAAGAAGGGGGTCCTCTCCTTTGCCTTGATATCTGTGTGCCCCAAGTGTCAGGAGAGCTGTCTAGAGCAGGATTCCCATGGGACTGTCTTGTGTTTATGGAGGACACAACAGATTTTCCCACTACATGCTATTGAGGATTCAGTTTTTTGGAGCAATTTGTAAGCAGCACAGGAAACTCCTAAAAATTTGACCAGCCCAGGATGGATTATTAATCCCTCAGCTCCCTGCAGGGGTCCCAGGAGATGAACATATCCTTTCCTTTTCCAGTCATTGCTGCTGTTTCCATGGTTGTTACTTCAGGATTTTCGTATTACAGGGATTTTTCAATTACAGGGATTTTCTATTGTCTGGATTGTAGTATTTACCCTGATGAGCTCACAAGAAGCCTTGGATAGTATGGAACTCCTCAACACTGGCATTTCCTGTTTTTATTTAGTACTCTTAAAGTAAGTACCCTTAAGTAAGGCTCTTAAAGCACTTTTTGAGGTGTACATGCCAGAATTACACATCATTCCTTTGAAGTGCCAACAGTTTGCTACTGCAGACTATTGTTGGTTCAATGGGGTGTTGATTCTGCCCCAGTATTCAGAGCAGAAAATGAGGAACCATGGTATGCAACAGCAAATGAGCAAGGGCTGTGCTTATCAGAGTGTAATTAACCTGATCTGTGACCCAGAGGGAGCTGAGGCTCTGATAAGAAGGCCTTGGCAAGGGTACTCTCTTGTCAGACTGAGAAGATGCACAAAGATGAGCTGCTGCTCCTATCCCAGTTTGTCCTTTTATTTTTCCTCCTTTTTTTCTCCTTATTTCTACAGAACAAACTTTGTGAGCTTTTTTGCCTTTTCAGCTTCCTAGGCTGCAGTCTGAAGAAAATCACTTTCACATCCTTTTTCTGACAGGGCCTTGGATATTTCTGGGTTCCTCCACGATGCCTTGTGGGCAGCTTAGGTGTCCCAGTGTCACCTGTGGTGGTTCTGCTCTGAAAAATTATTCTTGTTTAGCCCTCCTGTTCCAGTGGCAATTAGCTCTGAAGCCCCAGCATCATTTGATGGGCTGACGGTGCTCGGTGACCTGAGAACACAGTGTACAAACAGCACTGAAGGCAACACTGAGATCATGGTTTCCCGTTGGGCATGTGGATCTTCACACTCTGCTTGAAAGGCCTTTTAGTTCAGAGGGGGGGTTAACTATGCAAAAACTCTCCCTCTCCAAAAACCAAACAATGCACTTGCACTCGAGGCCATGTGACACAAATTGCCTTGTCACCTGCCCAGCTCCTCCACAGACACCTCCAGCTGCATCCCACCTCTGCTACATCATTTCATATTTCAAATACTCCCTTCCATCACAAGTCCCATGAGAAAAGACTAATACAGAGCAAGAGCAGTGTCTGTGCTTGGCAAGTACTGTGGTACCTGTGGAGAGCAAAACATTCGCTGTAAAGGAGCAGTGTCCATAGTACAATCACTTACAGGGAACTGTTATGGGCTCTCTCTGCTCTGGTCCCAATGTCTGACTATTATCAGTGAATTAGGAGTGTGTTTTTTCTAAAAGCAGTTCTGTTTCTGAGGACCAAGCGTGCTGTGCCATGCGAACTGAAGTATAACAAAGAGGAAGTTTCGATATTCAAAATATGCACTCTTGGTCTTAAACAAAATGCTGCTGTAGGTGCACACACACAAAAGCAACATGAAATTTCCTGAACCTGCAGAGAAAAATTTGGCATGGCTCTGAGCAAGCCCAGGCAGACTGGTCTGCTTCTTTTTTCTCTCAGCTGGTAGATAATAGTGCACCCTCAGAAAGGACAGAATTCATGGTTCACTTATGTTCCTTCCAAAAAAGTAAATAAATATTTACTGGGCTTAAACAAAATTAACTATATAGTACAGAGCTGGGAAAAGCAGCTGAGGGTTTCATAGAAATAAAAACATATGTGCCATATCAAGAGGAAAGAGAAAACCTTCTATTGCACCTATTGCTTGGGATGTTTTTTGTAAGCATGTGTCAAATGAGTACTTTTTAGCATGTGTCTGGAAATTTTTCATTATAAAAAAAGGGTATGGATAGTGTTGGACCTGTGACAGATCCAGATACCTCTGAATCTGAGGAAAAGTCATGTCCCTAGCTTCGCTTTTGAAATGAAAGCATGTGGATGGGATCCTGGATCTTCCCATCATTGTAACATATGATGTTGCCCAAAATAAATCTCAACCTACTAGAAAAAGAATTACCAGGTAAATCACAAGAAGCTGTGCAGAAGTGTATCCTTTTTTTTGCATCTCCACCTATGTGGAAACCACATGGGTACAAATCAGTTTCCAATAACCATGTCTGCTACCCTTCCATAAACGCACAAAGCCTGGATACATCCGTACCTTGCTCTCAGGATTTGGCTGTAGTGTTAGGAAGCAGATGTGCTCCTCGTAGGCCTCCTTGGTTATTTAAATATGCAAAGCCAACATGTTACTGCCCTGACACCATTACTGCACTCTGTGCTGTTTCTTCTCTAAAATGCTCAAAACAGTGCTGTGCCCTCACACATTGGGATCATTTTCAGCAGGATAACAGTTTAATATCCCCTTGGAGCAGTTCAACAATAGGTATTCTCAGACAGGAGAGGCTAGAAATTTTTTTTCTTAGCTTTATCCCCTCGTCTATCTGCCTTCAGTTACACTTGGCTGTCTCTACTTCCCAAAAGTTAAGGCTGATTTGTTCCAGAAATCCACTCAGTTATAGAAGACTTCTGGAAATTTGAAATTAGACATTTTCTTAGAAAATACATTGTTTGTACTGGGGGCCCTGAGCTAAGGACCCTTCCTTTCTATCGGCTTCTGCTCATAAGAACAAGCTCAGAGCTACATCTTTGAAGGTTATTTATACGTTTCAAGAGGTTCTCTTATTTTGGAGCCTTTGGGAACATCTGTCCTTTTTCTGGGTCTGCCTTCAGACCATTAGGAACGGAGTCTAAACAAGCCAGCCCACACCCTGGGTGTGCTGAGCTGCTGCCACACCGAGAACATTCCTGAAGTGTTGTGCTGGCTGCTGTCGGCTGCACTATCAGCAACACAGATTGACAACGTCCCGGTAAGCCTCAAACCAAAACTGCAACTTTCATTTTGCTGCTAATTGTTTGGAATTCTTTGAACTCACGTCTGCGGATGGCACTTAATACTGCCTCTGCCTGGTACACCTCATAAACAGATGGAGTGTTTGTTGACGTTTCTGTGACAGCTTGAAAACTTGTTTCCTACCTCTGAGCTGAGCCCTTTCTGCCTTGTCCTCCATCTGCCATCTCATTTTAAAACTAGCAGAACAACTCGAGTGAAGCAATTCCGACTTTTTCCATCTGTGCACAGTTAATTAAGAGGGTAATGAGAGCTCCAAATGAACAAGCCCTGCAAAAATTCAAGATATGATTAAGGAAAACACCCAAAGTCAAAAATATATATATGTGCTTACATACATGCATTTTTAAAAAGCCTGAGTCCCTTTTTTCTGTCCCTGTACTTGCCACCATTACGGTTACGGATGATTAAAAAATAGGAAAGATGACTATGGAAAACTGAGCCTGTATTCTGAACATGGGACCTGTATATAAGCAGCTTAAAAGCATAGAGATTGTTATAACTTGAATATGTGTGAAGAGGGGGCTTGATAGTGGGAGAAAAAAATGCTGTCTGCTTTTGGGGGGATTAGAAAAGTGTGTTACAGAAAGGAAGGCATGGAGAGATTCGCAATCCAAGTGGTTGCCCCAAGTGAAATTAAAATATATGGTTCTCTGTAATATTTGCTTTTATGGCCATCCCTGTGTGTTCTCAGGCAGGCAATTTGTGACCACAGGAATGTACCTTGGGAAATTCTACAACAAGCCAACATTGTCTCAGCAGTTACTGAATTAGTAATTCCAGCCTAGGCTGGGAAAAGTGGGGATATTTCTTAATTTTGCTCTAGTCAGTCTAAGGAGCCAACAAAGAGCCTCCTTGGGAGACCCAGGAGAATGAAGTGGAGAGGAGCGAGGCAAAGTTTGGTCCTGAAAAGTTTAAATTGGAGGATGTCATCAGCTGGGGAAGGACAAGGCTGGGATAATATGGTAGGTGAGAAAGGACAGGCAAAACAAAGGGGTATGAAGACCTCGGAAAGAGAAAGAGGAGGAGGCTTCAGAGCAAAGCAGCAGCTTTTTCCTCGTTACCTTGTGGCTCCCTCTAGCTTTACAGCTCTCATTTTGCTTTACTGGGGTTGAAAAATGAGTGGCATTGAAGAGGCTGGGTGAATCATTGTTTGGGTATTTTCCCCCTTTCTTGGTTTCTTGCAGCAGCAAGAAACAGAGAAAATATTTCCAAATGAAGGCTGAAATTGGCTGTTTGCATTTTGCCTGTGAAATTTCCTGTGGCTCACCAATTGGACCCTCATCCCCGAGCTGCCTGGGAAGGCAGACACATTAAGCAGAGCTCGGTAGAGCTCTTGACTGCAGCCACCAGAAGGGGGCTTGGATTCACCTGCTAAAGCCTTATTAATAAAAAAAAGCTTTCTCTGGCCCCTGGTGGTGGCTAATGAAGCCTGTTGCCAGACGCCACAGAGAACAACCCTTTTCAACCCACCCCATGTGCTCCTTGCCAAGGAGGGGAGGCACAGCAGTGGGGAGGTGGCAGATTGTGAAAGCTCTTGGCATTTACACAGGCATCCCAAGGAGACCGGTGGAGTGAGGTGTCCCACAGCACACGATCACACAGGGAAGGATGGAAGCCATCAACATTTGTATCCTCTTATTTCTAAATGATTTCCAAAGCACTGTAGGAAACAGGGCTGGAAAAGAAACCAAGATATTACCCGCTGCCCCAAAGGAACATCAAAATTGTCACTCGTGTCAAGCATTTGTCTAATCTGTACCGAGAACTTCCCCGGGTGGGGATCTCACACTCTTCCTGGGCTATACCTTCAGGAGTTGAACTACTGTTGCTGTTAGAAAGTTTATCTTAATATCTGGTCTGGATCTCCCTGGCTGTAATTTAAGCCCATTATTCTTTGTTCTACCTGACATGGAGACCAAATTTATTCTCCTTTCTGCACATTTCCTGAAAGCGAGTATCTTGCCAAAGATGTGTGTGGAGTTCAGCCTGCCAGGGTTAGCAGAGACAAAAACACCGGGCTGGAAATGCACTGGTAACACATTTGTGTGCCAAAACTCCCCTTGAGCCTACAGCTCTCCACAGCTGTGCCCTAATCCTGTAGGTGGGCTGGGTTTTGCATTGTCTTGGTGACACTGCCTGGGACAGTTTAAAACTGAATGGCGAAGGGAATTGGTCATGGAACTGGGACATGGTCAACCTGATGTTCAAACTTTTAGAGGGTTAATATACTCATAGCATTTGAATGACAAATTGGATAAGTTTTGCCTCAAATCTGAGGAAAACGAAATTCTTCCCCAAGCTGTCAATATGTTAGAAGTTTCCATTTAAAATAATAAATAGATAGAATTCCTCACCTTTTTATCAACTAAGTCAGAAACTCCTTGAAAAAAGGGCTAGTAATGGAAATGCTGACAGTATCTTAACTAAAGTAGCGTGAAAGGACTGATATAATAGTTTATTTCAGGTAATGCCATGGTGATTTTTAATATCAAAAATGTCAAAAATGCAATATGTGAACATTCTAAAAGCAAAACAATGGTGATAAAAACATCTATTTATTTCTTTTGCCTCCTTGCAGAAATGAGAGAATGAACAAAGGCACAAGGGAAAACCTCAAGGCCATGGTATTTGCATGAGGCAAAACTACACACAATGTACCCTCAGTGTTTGAAAGGGAAGATGACCCCAAGTAGTTGCTCTTGTCTCAAATCATTTGCTTATTTAATAGCATACCATTTGCAAAATGATGTTTAGATTGTTTTCCCTTCCTAGCATTAAATACAAGTGGTGTACAGTGAATGTGAGCGGGCTGTGGAGGACTCCCAGGTCCTAAATTCAATGCTCCTACCAGTTCAGCGTGCCCTGCCTGGGGATGCAAAAAGTGTGTCCCGAATGGAGGGGCCTGTGGGGTGCTAAAGTTTGGGGGTTTATAGATTTGGAGGATTTTTAGGCAATTAGTCCGATATCTGTTGGGATTTTTGAGATTAGGTGGTCCTCATTCCTGGAACAAGATAGCTAAGTGATGTCCTCAAGGCCCAGAGGGGAGCTCAGGGTTCAGAGCTGTTCTGTGTGTTCCTGAACAGGTTTCCCCTTGTCCATGGGAGGAGAGGTTTTGCCCTGGGTGCTCACCCAAGCCAAGTGGGACTCAATGATCCTGATGGTCTTTTCCAACTTCAATGATTTCCTGTGTCATATTCTAATGCAAGAGTGTGTGTCAAGGGGACACTTGTTCTGCTACTTTGAGCCAG
The DNA here is from genome assembly GCF_965178545.1 of Coloeus monedula. NCBI lineage: Eukaryota > Metazoa > Chordata > Aves > Passeriformes > Corvidae > Coloeus > Coloeus monedula. The sequence goes on along the minus strand of NC_138801.1, from coordinate 6,667,184 downwards.
GGGCTCTTTGGAGGACCCTGCCTACCCTAATCAAAAACTGAGATGATCCTGGAAGTTAGCAATAATCTGCTGTCCATCCCAATTTCTGAAATAACTGTACTGGTATTATAAAGAGGTGGCTGTGAAGAGAGAAGGATCAACCAGCTCCTTTCCAAAGAAAATACACAGCAGATCTATAGAAAAATTACAGCTCAAAGAGGGTCCAGTGTCCTCCAGAGGAGCTGTTTAAACCAGCATTTAAGCAAATTTGCTGTTAGCTATAACCAGTCCACTAAAACTCCAGTTTGGTGTATGTGATATTGAACAAGCCAGAGAATCTTCTGGGAATGGCGTTAACTTCTGTGGTCACTTCTTTTAGCAGAGCCCCATCAGACACTGCTTGCTTGTAGATTAATTCATTAATTCCCTTTAGGAAACAGGGCTTAGGAACATTGTGGCAAATGTCCTTAGATGGATAGAAAACCCTAGAATGTGAGGAAATACACATGATGTGGGCCACCGACAGCTCACAGGAGCAATGCAGAGTCTTCCAGCTGGTACTAAGTTCTCCAAAACGAATTTTAGTTGATTTTCAACGTGTCCAGTCCTTGTACCCTCCCACCACACAAAGGGTAAACTCCAGCTTGAGTGATTAACACAGCCCAGTGTGACAAAATAGAGCTTGCAGCCACTAAAGCAGCCTAGTGTGACAAAAAACTCTGAAAGAAGTTAATAGAAATCCTGCATCATGAAACAATCCACAGAGGAAGAGAATCCCTTGTGACAATATTATACTTTGAATATCATTCATAAAAATAAAACAAATAACAATCAATTGTAAGGGCCAGGTCACCACAAAATATAAGTTTGTTTAGAGACACTTAGAAGGAAAATTTGTTTTAAATATGTGCAATCATCTTGAAGCCTCATACATTTGCAGTTCTAATCTAGCACATTAGTGAGCTTAGTGCATGTGTTTTTTTGCAATTAAACTGCATATTTTATCACTTCTTCTACTTTCATGCTATATAAACTTCCAGGAAATTACAGGCCTATAAATATTGCCAGAGCCCTTCCTCTGTGGGAGACAGAAGAACAGAGAGACAGAAGCAGTGTGGGTGGCTGCTTCATTTTTTTCCCCTAGTTGTGCCATTAGTCAATAAACCCAAACTTTCATAGAGGCAGTTGTAGGATTAGGATACACACCCAGAGAAGCTCAGAGTTCCCATGGAGATCTCTGTGCCTGCAGCCTCCAAAGCCTTCCAAAGACAGTGCAGGACGAGGCTCCTGTTTTACTGGAGAGGAAAGAGAGGTGGGAAAAGTGGAATCAGCAGTTTCCCAATGGAAAATTGGCTAAATCCTCTCCTGTGGTGTCAGGCTGTGTGACTGCCTGAGGAGGGAGAACTTTCTGCTCCTCAGCCCTTGTATTTGCTTTGTGTAAAGATGTTCTTCCTCTTCCTGTCCATGTCTTAACTGGGCTTTTTCTCCCTCTCCTCTTGTGCTGAGCATTAGTTTATCCATATGTATTTGCTGTTGCCACGTTTTGCACTGCCTTCCTCAGCTATCCATTCCTTCTCATTCCTGAGTTTAAATGTGCAGTTGTTCTTTGTGCTGCTTGAACAGTTAACATCTCTGCCTGCAGCTGGTTTTAGTCTTTGAGGAAGCTTTGCCTCGGTTATGTCAGCTGCAGCTCATCTATTCCTGCTTACATCACAGAGCAGGGGAATGTTTCCCATTTTGCATCAGAAACCAAAGTTTCAAAGGATGAAGGAGCCCAGGCACATCCCAAAATAAGCCTTTTTCTGGTCATTGACTCTCAGCGTTGTGCTGGAGCACACATCTCTGTGTGACAGACAGGAGAGCATCTCATTCACTGTGAACTCATTCACTGTGTTGATCTGTGGCTTCTAAACTCCAGACACTGTCAGAGTTGCCTTTCTCCTCAACCAAAGTGCTTTCAGGTTTGTCAGGTGTTTGGAGTAGTTCTGCCAAGTAATGTGCTGGAGAAAGATAGACAGTGCTCTCAGCGGAAAGGGATGCAAAGAAGAAAAGAGCAGATGCCAGTATTTCCAGACATCAAGGTACCTCTGTTGTAGAAGGCAAAAAAGAGCTGAGCTCTAGGCAAGGTTTGAGTAGCTTTAGAGTCAGTCGGGATCTGATCCACTCAATCCAGTGCTGTTGATGCCTCCAGCATCGTAAACTGATCTCCTTATATGTCACTTTGGAAGGTGAACAGATGGGAAGTGGAGCTAGAAATATATGACCATGTTAGATTTCTTTTATGAAAAATTCAGGGTTTTTTGGGAAAAAAAAAGGTCTTCATTACAAGCCCTTATCAGCCTTGCATTCTCTTCTTTCCATTCCTTTCAAACCAACCGAGTCCTTATCTGGTGTACGAAAGCAAAATGTTTGTCAATTGGAGCCAACAGCTGAAAGAAAGACCCAATTCAGTGAGTGCTGGGCATTTCCCTGGGATACCAGGAATGTTTCACCAGGCTCAGGCTGTTGGATCTCCAAGTCTTCTCCTGAGTGCAACCTTTGCGGCTGACCCAGGAGTACCCAGGCTTTGTGTCTGACTGAATTAGTGTCCTGGGGAGTGAGAATGCACCAGGAACTGAAAGTAGAGCATTTCTCCATGAACCAAGGAAGATTTGCCGCAGTATCTCCAAACACTGGGCAGAAATCTATGCTTTTGTGTGTGTAGCCACTGCTTCAAAGCTGATGGCAAAGCCATTGTGTATGGATGAGTGTGCAGATTTTGGGGAAAAAACCGGCAGAACACGGAGATTCCTGCTTCCCAACCGAGGCAATAACCAAATTCCTTGATTTTATCAACCTACCTTTTAGCACCTTACCAACAACTGACAATTTCTTCGGGCTGCTAATGCTTCAACAAACCCACAGCTCGATAGCCTGAAAGAGGAGTGTCTCAAAGACAAACCCGCTAAGCACTATTTCAGAGCTCCCTGCAAGCGGGATTTATGCATCTTGCAGGGCTCCCTGTGGGCCTGACACCAGGTGCACCTGCTGAATTACGTGCTCCATGGGCAAGAGAGGATAGAACAGGGAAAACAATGATGAATAATCACCGAACCATCACTCCAGGGTCATGTCCTGGCTTTGTCTTTGTACCAAGATTTGCTATACAAGTGCCTGCCTCCCACCTGAGCCAGGTACCAACCACATTCTCACACACCCAGTCACAGGGTCCTGTCTGCAAAGACATCTGCAAAGCCTTGGAATCAGGCAAGAACAAGTAACTCTGAGTTCCCCCTGTCCTGTAGGGCAGCTGACACTAAGACTTATGCACAGCCACTGCAAAGAGAAGTGAAGATGCACCAGGTAGATGCAAAACTAATGTCTCAAAATATTTTTTTGGTATTTAACTCTGCCTGTTTTCTCTGAGACAAAGGCAGTCTTTTGTCCCAGTCACCAGGTAGCACTGCAAAGGACTGGCAACACTGCGGGACATCAGTGAAACTCTGCAGTGACAATTGTGGTGGTTATTTCTGTTCTACTTTTTGTCTACCAGCTGCTGGACATGCCAAAGGAGCTGCTGGGAAAACAAATTTTCAGCTTTCTACACAAATATACAACACAAACCCTCCCACTCCATCACAGCTTTACCTTCTTGTGATTCCCGTGCCCCCAGATCCTGCATCTCATGTCATTGAGGCTACCAGGGGAGGAAATTGGAGAAGGGAATAAATAAATAACATAATGTGTAAAGTCCAGTGTCATCTGCAGTTTGAACAGCACTCTCATGTCCCACAAACCTACCTGTGTTCAGAATGCTTGGATTAGTGGAGGTATTGGTTGGGGGTTGAAGGGTGGTGTCTTTTTTCTTTTTTCTACTGATATTTGTCTCCAGAGAAATGAGTAAAACCTTGCATAGGAACATGTCATAGAAAAAGAACATATGCTGCACATGCATTTTAATAGCATTTATCTTACTTTTCACTGCTGCAGTGGTGAAATATGTTCTCTTTGCTTTCAAATTTTAGGGACAAACAGATGGTAGAAAACTTAGTTTTGGGTATTATGTCCATCAAAATAACCTGTACTGCAAGCACCTCTTACTGTAATTGGGGATTTTAGCTGCAGCAGAATCTGGACTCCAGGAAAAGTCCTTTGTAGAAGTAGCATGTAAAAAAAGGGGCTGACTGCTGTCCTAAATATATTTTTTTCTGAAATACACAGTTTTGCAATGCTGTAATTAGAAATAAAATCACTTTTTTGTTCTTGCTTTTGATAAGGATGGAGTAAAGCCCAAAGAACACAGTTCGTTCTTTGATTCCTACCTCTCCCCTCCCAAAATGTTCCAGCGTACCCCCAAATGCATCCAGTCCTCACTGTAGGAATCCATGAAAAGAGAAAAAGAAGTTGCCAAAGATCCTTCTTCAAAAAGAAAATCTCTACAGGCCCAAGAGTCTCTCATCTATTTTATCACTGTTTAGATACTCCCAAAAACTCTGAAATTGCCAGTGTAAAATGAGCTTGGAGGGAAGTTCTGGCCCAGCCACCCTGCTCTGGGTGACTCTTTTTGTACCAGACCTGTGGAGAAGGAGGGATTGTGGCAGGTAATGGAAAACTTCAGTCAATCTGTGCAAAGCAAACTCAACCCTTTGCTTGAAGCACTGCAAAAAGGGAGAACGTGACCCTGGAATTCAATAAGCTTTGGCGGATGAAGATGCTGCAAATTGTGTGTTTGTGCCACATCCAGCATGGAGGGAACATCTTCTGACGGGAATGGTTATGTATTGTAGGCTATATATAGTCAGGCAAATGCTGAAACCATCCAAAGCTCTCTCACACAATTTTAGAGGATTCTGTTTGGGGGTTTTATTTCTCACTGGGCTTTTTTAAATTTGGCTTTTTTTTTTTTTTTTTTTTTTTTAGTGTAGTATTCTTTGTTGTGGGTTGATTTTTTTTTTTGGCTTTGATGTGCTTGTTTTGCTCCTCAGCACTTTTCCTGGTTCCTCAGTTTCTAATCTCTAGGTTGGTGTGTGTTTTGCATGAATTTAATACCTGGTCAGCATTATCCCGTGTCCTAGAGGAGTGTCTTTGCCATTTCATTCTTGCAGAGCAGATCCAGGTTAGACAATTGCACACAGAGAAATCATCCAGCAATTTTTAGGGACTTAAAAAAAAACCATAAGAGGGAAAGGAGAAATCCCTACTACCTTGCTGGAAGGGTGCCTAACACAGCAACAACATTTTAAAAGTCACTATTTGCCAGTAATAGATGCAGAGTAGCAACAGGAGTTTGATCTTTCCTCCCTGCACTTAAGAAAAGAAATATCTGCCTCAAGGATGCCAAAAAATTATGTGAAACTCTTGGGACATATCCCTTATTTTTAAAGATGTCAATCATTTTAGTCCCAAACTTACAATGTACAATAGATGTCCTTCTTCTTCTTTTTTTTTGTGGATTGTTTATCTCAGAATTTAGAAAAAGATCATAAAAGACTAAGTGATGGAGAGAGTTGCCTGCACACAGAGAGGGAACCGGACCATATTTTTGTACCTACGTAAATAATTCTTTCATATAGTGCAGATTTGTCTGTCTCACATTTGGGCCCTGTCAGACTGAGAGCTATCTTTCTGGTTTTATTTATCTCCATACACTGAAGTGTGTGTTTGTTTAAAATAAACCTGGGGTCTCGGAGACCCATAAAATGTTTAAACATAAACATGGTTACAAATTGTCTGGTGTGTATTTACCAGGGACCCCTGCTGTGTGATACAGAGTCATTTAATTTTGCTTGTTTGCATCGTTTCTTCCAGAATGCTCATAGCACTTTATCCATGGAGTAGGAGCCTATGGTTTGGCATAAGGAGGAGATTATTTTTCTGTCTGTGCTGGAGTGGGTTTAAAAAGCTGGATTAGACTTTTTCCCCCATTTTTGTCAAAGGAAACATTGATTCAACTGTTTTTATAAATTAATACTGAAAATGTTTTGGCAGGGATCTTCTTTTTCCTGAAACAAAATGGAGAATGGTCTTATTATAAAGAAAACAAGATCACTTTTCATCCACTTTTCCCTGTTGGAGGGAAAGCTCCTCTGGACCCAGGCCCAGAGGGAAGCCAAACCACAGGGGTTGAATTAAAACCTCTGGACAAGCTGACATACATGAAGCCACACCAAAGTGAACCAGAAACACAGATTTTTTTAACTTTTAGTAGAAATATATGCTTAGTGCCTTAAACATTAAAAAGCTGTAGCACAGGCCTTAGACACAGTTCTTGCTGCAGTAGTGTTACCTTTTCACAGAATTCTTTACTTTAGACAAAATATAGATAGAATTATACTGTTCACATTTTTTAGATAGAGTGTTCACATAAGCAATAAGAACTGATAGAAACTGTATACACAAATCTGTGTAATACCTGTGTAACACTTGTGTAAGACTTTTAAACTGTTAGAATTAGACCTGGATAAGTTAAGAAAAGAAAAACTAAAATTGTGTATTATTCTTACTGGTTAATTAGCAAATATAGTCCACACTTCTGTAAGAAAAAAGATCGAGCATATAGACCATAGAGCATATAGAGCATATAGAAGAAGCTGTTTTCTGCCTGCTGTTTGCCTTTATCGTGTAACCCCCGTCGAACTCTGCCTTCAAGAAAGCTGTGAGACTATGAAATAAAGAACTCAGCAGAACAGCAGCCTCCTCTGCTCTCTTACCCTTGTCTGAGAAGGAAGGGTACCCCGTCAAAAGCTCATTTCCCCACTGTGGTTCTGACATTGAGTAGCTGTTCTAATCTGGGGTCCTTCTTCCTCATGCTGTTTTTGGTGGCTGAAAATGATACTGCACCAGATTTCATCTCCTTTAAGGATAATTTTCTTAAGGGGAAGAGGGCAAGAGCTACACTTCAAGATTTCTCTTATCTTCTCTAAGTGAAGAGAGATCCATGATTCACCCTGAAATAAGCGTGGCCAAGTGGCAGGGATAGCAGTTTCCAGTGTTTCTCTGGGCCAGGACATATCACTAGTTAGGCCAAGGAGGAAGCACATCTTTGGGTTTTGCGTGAAATACATACACATATATAGGACATTCAACAAATTCAGTAGCTCTGCTATTCAAGCCATAAAATTCAGAGTGGTTTGGCTCAGATTTGGCTGCAGACCCTGTGCCAGCAAAGGCTCTCAGTGGGCAAAACCCCTCTTTTAAAACATATCCAGGTGAAGCACACTGAGATGTGTGTCTCATGGGACATATTTATTGACTGGGCTTCTTTCTCTGGAAAAATGCAATGCAGGACACAAATTTCAAAAGTGACACTGGGACAAAGCAGCCCCATGGCTGAATGGTCAGCCCAGGCACACAAGGGCCAGGCAGGGCACCTGCCTCCGGCAGCCTCTCACCTGTGAGAAACTCCATTAAAGCATCTCTGTGCTTAGTAATATCCAAATTTTTTTCACCTTTATCAGGCCTGTCTTGGGATGTCAGCTTCCTGTTGTCCTCCAGGTGTACTGTTCCAGCAAACACAGTCATGGCACAGTGCAAACATTCCTTTACATCTCCCTATGGACATGCAGGTCTGTACATGGCTGCAAGAGACTTCCCACAAGTACCTGGAAAGGTTTGCCAGCTCCCAACTGATGCCAGACTTCTGATGCCTCCCAAAATCCAACTTGCCCTCCTTCATCCTTCCCACAAGGGTGGCTGGGCAGTCACAGCCTTTATTCTGCAGCTCTTCTTAGATAAGTTCCAGTCTGACCTTTTGGCCTGTAATTTTTAGAAGAGATCCCATCTCTTTCTTCTCAGTTCTGAAGGTGAAGGGTGGAGGTCATGACTGCAAAGGGCTTTATAGCAAATACAGCTTTGCATGGTCTCTGTAACCATGTTGCTCATTGCAGAAGATGTAGTTTGGGGCAAGGATTTAGATGTCCAATCCACAGAGCTTAAACTTCTCCAATTTCCTTGTAGTTCACAAGGGCTCACTGGTAAGTCTGTCCTGCACCACAGAAATTACACTCTTTCCCATTTTTTTGAGAAAGGAACACTGGAAACAGGCATTTTCACTGCCTGTAAGCGCAACTGCGGCTGTGTTTTTATTCTCACTCTATCCATTCTTTGGGCTAAGTAGAACTTTGAATACTTTTGGACAGGTTTATCAAGAAGCACAAATTATTTAGTTATGTGTGAGTGAAGTGTGGAATGCAGTGGAAACGCCCCTATCAAAAGCTCAACAGTGAAATGTGTCTGTCTAAGAGCTGATGCAAATATTTCCCTACAGGTAAAGCAGATTTTAAAAATAAAGAAAGTGACATTTTTCCTTCAAAGAATTCTTATCACTTTCTTAACTTAAAGCATCTTAAAAGCCCTTCCCCTTAACCATTACAGCTGCATAATTTCGACATGTCAAGGTTATCTATAATTCCTTCATTTCCTTCTAGAAAGGCTCCTAACTACACACAACATCATGCATCTTTTATTACCACCTCAACATATTTATAAAATATTGATCATTCCTTCTAAATAGCTTTGCAAATGAAGCCACGTAGCATGGGGTTCCCCTCAATTAGCAGCAGGTTCATTTACTGAAGTGACCCCATGCTCAGGGCTGGTTCTGGAACCGAACCTTTTAAATAAGCTTTTACCTATTTTCAGTTCTTGTGCCAGTTTTTGCCTCCAGTTATATTCAGTGTTCATACTGAGGAAATTTTTTTTTCCATTCTGTGAGGTTGCTCTCAAATTACACTGCACTAACTGGGGACAGAATGGGGTTAGTGCATCTGCTCTGTTTTTCTGCAACAGCAGAATGCAAGATAGGTTTACCTGAGACCTGCAGTACCTATGAGCAGTGCTGGGCTGCTCTGGATTCATTCTAGAGAACAAAAAACACGGCAAGGTTAGTCCCCACTGACACCAGCAGAGCAGAGTTTTGAATTCAGCACCCAGTGTGTAAATTAACACCTAGAATTAATTTAGCATGCCACTTGCTGATGAGAAAATAGAAATGCTGGTTTATGAAACAAAGAAACACACAATTCAGGGTGAAGAATAAGTGCTAGGGAGTGCTTGTTGAAAGACCCAGCTTCAACCTCCTTCATGAGGCAAGTTTGTTGTTAAATTTAATGGGCTATAGGTGTTGATTGGTAGAGTCGTAAAATGAACTGTTAATTCGCTATTCCAAGAGTGGAGAATATATATTATGCAAATTGCTTTTAAAACTAGTCTGTTCCCAGCACAAGTATAACAATGTAACGTGGCCCTTTTTGACACCATTCTTTTTAGGACTCTTCCCCATTGCCATTGCTGGTAAATCTCTGTGCTTTGAAGTGCCGTGGGGCTTTGATTGCTTCTGATCTGCACTCGCAGCTCACAAAGGGGGTCCCTTTTGTCACCTGTGTTCGAGCACCTATCTGAGTGAGATTTTAAAGTGACAGCCCAAAAGAGGCAGTGATGCTCATTGTGTTCAGAGTGACACCCAGGGAGAGGGCCCATGATGGGGGATGAGCACTCGCCTTGGTGGAGACTCAGGATTCACTCATCTGCTTCACTCAAAGAGCACTCTGGGAAAGTGTCAGCATTTACACTTCATGAAGAATGAAACAAATTCTGCCAGATCTGGTGTTTCCAATGCAGCTATTAAAATGTCAGCCGTGGCAAGCTCAAAATGAGTTTCACTCAGTAGGTGGAATGCGGGCCGTTGGCATCGGTGAGCATGGGGCAAGGGGTGGTGCTGGAGGAGTGATCAAAACCGTGGGTGTGTGAGGATATGTCTCTCAGGACAGTGCTGAAACGTATCATATCTGCTACATGAGTTGCCCTGGGCTTTTTGTGCCACAGACGTGGCACTGGCAGCAACCATGGCACCACAAACCCTAAAATGTCCGCTGTGATATCAAATTCGTTCCCACTCAAAGCAGGGATCAGGGGTCCACATTGCTGATTATTTAGCCAGAGTTCATAATGAGGCCATCTCCTACTTTGTGGGAATGGGAAAAGTAGCATCCAGGTAAACATCTTGGACTTTCTCAGTAGGTGCCCTGCAATGCAATGTGGTTCCTCACGGTCTAATGGCCAAGTCTACACAACAATTGCCCCTCATCCTTCCAGTCCCCTACCAGTTCCTAGGACACACACATGGCTGGCTCAGCAAACATGAACTGTAGGAGTACTCCTGTGGGACTGGAGAGGGGACAGAGAGCAGGAAGTTTGGCATTCACCATCATCTCCAAAATGAATACAAGAGGTCTCACATCCTTTAGCCACCCTCCCAAGGCTCTCTGCAGACTCCCCTCTCACATTTTGGTGACCTCTTTTGGAATGATAATGCTTACAGCTTTAACTGCTTTTTTAACAAATGTGAGTATCTGGTTTCTTCAGGGAGAAACTAGACCCACCACACTGACTGTAGATTGCTGCTTCCTAATGCTTCAAGCTGGAAGTCTTTGTGTGTTTGGAGTTGGCGGCATAGATGAAGACTTTTTCAATATCCATAAAAAAAATTTCTAAGTGAGCAATATTTCTACCAAAATGGCTAGGTTTTTTTTCTTTCAGTGAGTTAGAGCAATTTGTGCTGGCAGGTAAGAGAATTTTGCCTTGACAATATTGACATTGAGGAGAGGTAAAAAACCTGGTGCCAATAGCTTCATTTTTCTAAACAAAACATTGTCAAGTAAGTAAGAGAATAGGAATGAAATAAGCCACTTTTTTCCATCTCACCCTTCCCTAAAAACCAAGCAAGAAAATGCAATGGCATGTCACCTATTTGGAACACTCAGCTCTGAGGTCTTGCAAAACACTGTAGTTTTCTGTTATGTTGTTTGTTTGGGTGGTTTTTTATTGCTATTATCATACTCACAACTGTTAAGTGAATCACTGGGAAGGTTTTGGCTGCACATCCACCAGAAACCTGCCTCAGGCAAGAACGAGGGTTTATTTATTCAACTTCAGAAACAACGAAGGGAGGAGAGAATTTCTCCAATGTATTTCTGTCACTGTTGTCCACAGGGACAGTGTGAAGAACGACACAGAAGTCCAGGATAAAATGGGATTATTTAATTAATTACAGACTCGTTTATGTACCTTTGTTCACAAGAGTGGTATAACATCATCGGGTGCTTGACCATCCACCTCCCAGAGTGATTGGCTGAATGCTATGACACCCATTTCAAAATATTTTTCCCAGTGTGGAAAACAAGACTGTGCATAACAAGTTTGCACCTGTGAGATAAAGTCTTGGTTTACAAAAACCTCTACACTCTTTTCAGCTAGCTTGAGTGAGAAAGGAGACTCTCACAAGCGGCTGTAAAAATGGGAAAATTTCTCTGCCAGCTTTTTTAGCATCTACATATTTCCATCTTCAGCTGACCCTTACACATCTCTTTATTTAGCCAACATCCATCCTCTCTGCACCTTTGTTCCTGGCTCACCTATCACCTCAAATCCCTCTTGCCTTGTGCACCTGGGGGTGAGGAACCTCTCCTTAAATGCCTGAGGTGCTGCTGGGAGAGCAGCACAGCCCAGGTGTGCCCAAGACACAGCCCAGTTGTGCCCCAGGCAGGGAGAGGAGCAGCTCAGGCTTGAGGGAGCACCTCAGCACTCGCCCCCAGCCCCTCGGCTCTGCTACCAAAGATGTCAGCAGCCCCCATCCTTGACCCCTCACTTTCCAAGGAATCTCTGCCTTGGGAAGTCCTCCTCCATGGCCAGGCATCCCTTTCTAGCTCAGGCAGAGGAGGTTGATTTCCAGAGAGATCTGGCATTCCTGCTTCTGTTGGAGGCGGCAATCATGTAGGGGAATGGAGGAAGCCCAGGACAGTGCTTCCAAAATACTTGAAATCTGGGGGTCCTAAAATTTCTTTTTTTTTTTTTTTTACAAACGGCTGTTGGATAACTGAACTAGAGGGTGGTAGCAGTCACAGCCCATCTCTGTGGCTGGGCAGAGGCACAGGCAAGCCCCTTGTCTCCTTGTCCTTGTGCATGGAGATGAGCACTCAGACCAGGGAGGAGACTCTGGGGTGCAGCTTTCCTTGAAGAGTGAGAGAACTCCTAATGTGGCTGGAGGACACCAGAGCTCAACCATCAGCAGTAGGTTGAACTGGAGCATCCCAGACTCGCTGGAAAAATATGTTAGTTGACATTTCATTGGTTAATAAATAAGGTTGGGTTTTTTTTGTTTGTTTGTTTTTTTTGCCTCAGATAAGCATATCATTTCTCTGTTGTATTTTTTATTTTGGTATATTACTATACTAACAGTAGTATTGTGTTTATTCTACTTTAAATTAATCTCTGCATGAAATAGAGGAAAATAGCTGCTAGTTGGGGGATTTATTCTCAACAAAAAGAGAACTGGTTATCCTTTGCAAGGAAAGAAGTGGTGTCATCCATACAACAGGCTGGGTGGTGCTGACTCTGCCCTGGTCTTGCACTGAGTGATCAGGGATGTGGTGCCTGCAGCAGTCCAAAGTGCTTTTTGTGGTCACTAAACCAGAACTATCCACGTGCCACACCGTAACTCCAAGGGTCTGTGAGCAATTCAGGGTGTTTATCGTCCAAAGGTGACATCCTTTGTTGTAAAAGCAGAAAAAGAACTACATTTACATGTCTAAAATAGGAACGAAGAGTCTCCTGCTCCGTTCCTTGTTCTCTTGACCTCATACCCTGTGCAGGTACATAGACAGGCTCCTCAGTGACAGAAAGGCTCTTCCCTTTCCCCTATCCCCAGGGATGGGCCCGAGCAGACAGGGAGCCAGGCACACCTCTAGGAGCAGCAGTACTGCCACAGCACACCCTGCTGAGAGCAAACTACTCTCATCTCATCCCACACTGCAAACATTTGCCTCCTGTGTGACGTGGGGATGATCCACGTGAGCACTGGGAGCCTCTGTGGCAGAAGGGAAAAGTCATTAATGAACCTCTGCTGATAAGCACTATTTACCTGTTTAGCCTGACCTCCAACTGATAAACCAGACATAAAAAATGGCACATGCTGACATGTCTTGCTTTGTTTGGAGGGAACATTTTCCCTGCACCCCGGTGTGTTTGCATGTTTTTCTGCCCCTATCTGAGTTCCATGCCACTGCAAATATTCTCCACAGCAGTGGTGAGGTGGGTCTGTGCAGTCTCACTGCCTGCCCTGGGTGTCTCAGAGAGGTTTCCCCTTCCCTCACGGTATCAGGTTGCTTTGGATGACCTTTGCACACACAGATTAAACCATGAAGAAGGCTGCCTGCTTTTTTAATCAAATCCTAGATTAGCCAGGACTGGAGATGGAAGATCAGCCCAAATGAACGTGATTAGCTGGTGCTCAGGAGATCTGAATTTCACATCCAGTGTTGTGCAGTCACTTGGACCATAATCCCAGCCCAGTACTTAATGATATAAACAGCGCTAATAACTCTGGGTCACCTGTCTGGGGAAGACAGATAAGGAATTGAAAATTATGCACATTAACAGAGGTAATCTACTACCAAATACTGTTGAGTTGAGACCTCAATTTTTATTTCATTCCACTTATATTCTTGCCCTGAGTACACAGCAAATAAATTGCAAATTCAGAATTAAAGTACCTGCTAATTCAAATTGATCAGCAGCATCCAGCAACCCCCTCCCCACAGGTGTAAATGGATTCTGGTATCCACCCTAGGAAAGCAAATCTTTAGTCTTCTCTGCTGCATTGTCAGAAATAAGTGGGGGGAAAGCCTACTTTCAATGGCACCAGGAAAAAAAGAAAAGTTTGCAGAAGGAGGAGGTGATGATCTGCTTTATTGTATCAGACAATTATTTGTTAGCAGTTAATATCCGCAGTCCTCTTTCTGTTCTTACAAACCAAACAGTAGCTGCAGCTTGAAAGTCACACACAACTTTGAAAACAAAATGTTCCGTTCTGGCCTTTGGAGTGAGCTGAACCTGCAGCAGCTTCCACTGTGGAAAAACAGGTAGAGCTGGGGCAAGCACCAAGATTGCAAGGCAGCCAATTCCCCCTACATAATTGTTTCGATTAAATATTGGCAGGGAAGAACAGCATGGTGGGGAATGGTTTATTTAAATTCTCACCTGGTAGGAAAATCAGTCCCAGCACCCAAGGGTGAACATTCATGGACATAACTGTCTTCCCTCCTGTGGCAAGAATGAATTAATAAAACAGAGGGAAAAAATTAACATATTTAAGTGCCCAGGACCACAACTGATCTGCCTTTGGGACAATACCTCAGGCCACTGGGACTCAGGGGCCAGTCCCTCCTGTGTAACCACAAAATGCCCAAGGTCTCACATGGGACAGCCCACGTTGTGGTACCCCAGCCTTGGCTCGTGCAGATTCCCTGCAGGGATGCTGCATTTTTTATTATTTTTGTTCCTGAAATAGAGGTAAATTGCTTCAGGCCAGGTGGAGTCAACTGCCAGCTCCTAATTGAGCCTGGGTCCTGTGGGCTGAAACTGGGATGTGACGGATTAGTTTTGGGTATGACTTCTGAACCCATGTCACAGCTGCCACCCACCATGCTGGGAACTGCAGATGAAAAGTGCCCTTTGAGCAAAGTGAAAATAAAGAGAAAGCAGTGCTGTTCCTGTAGATTGCATTTCTCTCTGCTGCTAGCCATGTGACAGACAGCCTGTGTGTGTTTCTCTATTTGTACCTGGAATGCTCCAATTTCTCCTGATAGTCTTAAAACCTTATTTTTACTCTTTTTTTTGACACTTACACACTGTGACTTGATTTGATAAATCAAACCTGGTGCTGTTGTTCTAGTCTGAGATTAAACTTGATGCTCTGCATAAGAAAATGCTTTTGATGGGTGAATTTAATAGCAATTGGTTATAGTAGGATGAAGTTAATTGCAGGTGGTTCAATTCACAGGTGAGCTGTGGTACCACACAGTCAAATCTGTAGACACAAAAAGACCCCTTGCTATGGGGGGATTGCATCTGAGCATCATGTTTCATGCTGCTTTTGATAATACAATGACATTTTATTTATAAGGACAGAGCAAGGAAAGTTACTTTTCCAGTAACTCAGAAAAGACACAAACTAATTTTTAAAATTTATGGTGGAAGATATTTTTTATTGCTCTGGAGCAATAAGAGCCATATCTGAGTCATCCTTCTTGCTGATTATGTCTAGGTGGTGAATAATACTGCAGTCTACTGTACAAATTTTACACCTTGACATCCCTAACACTTACATCTCAACATATTTAGGGCACGCTGGTTGGTGTGGTTATCTCCTTGTGACAGCTGAGGAATCTGGACAAGCATGTACAGCATTACTCCATGAGTCTGCAGCACACTAAGGGCAAAAATGCAGGATCAAACCCTTTCCCACTTCAGCTTTCTGCTTGAGTTCACCTTTATTCATGGTCTTAGCCATTATTTGCATGGTAGTGACCACTAGAGTCCCAAAAATGGACCCACCTCAAGGCGTCCTTCATGTGGTCCTGTCTGGGCACAGTCTGTGTCCCAAGAGGCTTCTGATGGTCCAGGAGAAGTGGACAAAGGCGAAGCAGAGAAGTAATGCACTCAGTGTTGAGAGCTTGGTACACAGTCCTGTGTTCTCATATCCTGCAACACTAACTAAGCCATGTAATTCCAACTCCTGGCATTCTTGTTTAATGTAAGACTAGGGGATTTGTTTCATTATGTGACTCTAACATCACGTTTTCAACTGTTCATTTACCAACTGTCTCTGCATTACAGCTTGTGCTGTTCTTTGTGCACTGACTCTGCAGTTCTTTCCACGCAGGATCTGCCCTGTCCTTCGGAGACTCTTTGGAGAAGTGGAAATGATCCCTGGCCCAGCAGAGCCCAGGAGCAGGCATGTACACCCCACTTAAATTGGAGCTGAAGGTTGAATGCCATGCAGGCTGCATCACTGACATACAGGAAATTCCTCTGCAGGAGCAGGGGCTTTTCTGATTCTATGAAAAGTATATCAGCATCAAAAACGTGACACATGAAGGCCAAGGCAACATTGATCCATGAGAGCTCTCTGCTACAGTCAGCTCTCTCCTTTTGTCAACTTGGATGAAGCTTACAATTTTTATATACATATACATGCATATTTAAATATCAATACAATTTTAAGGCTTGATTTGTTACACAGTGTAGCTGCTGCTTTTGGTGTATGTTGGTGATTCAGATCTTTAACACCCTTCATGTTTGGGACTAACTACTTCAGATATTGAATGTCACCCCGTTTATGATCAGCCTGATGCAACTGCACTGGTGCAGGTCATCTAATTTCTTAAATCAGCCTTAGAAGTGGGATAACCGAGGATAAGAGGAAAGAGAGGTGACCTGTCCCCTTTCACATGAGGAAGGAATAGGTGATCATGCAGTGGATCCAAGGAGTCCCAGCTCTTGTTGAGATTTAGACCGTTTACCTTCATTGTTTTGCAAGTTGCACGGTGAACTTGGAAGAGTTTGCTTTACATATTGATTTTCTTGGACTCACTCCCTGATTTTAAAACTACTGGAGTGGTAAAACACCTCCTGGCATTAAGGACAAAAAAACTCAGCTGTTCCCATGAATACCATTGATCAAAGATCACTTAAACCAACAGCATTACGTTGTGCCACCCAACTTGCTTAAACTGCCTTTGTGCACCTGGTCCCTCTGTTTGCAGGATCAGGTTGTTATTTAGGGAAATTCCTGTGACATAAATGACGTGGGATGACTATAACTGTATAGATCCTGGTGGAAGGTCTTGCTTAAGAAAGCTCAGACTGAGTCAGTTCCTGGAGATTTTTGACACAAATAGCAGCTCAATAGCGTGCAGTTGCCTCCTTGGCCTCCTGCCTGATACCTGCACAGGTTCTGTTCTGCTTGTGGACTTCTGCATTTATAAGCACTTTCTTTCTCTAACTCTGCGAGTCCATCATGTTTTATTTACCCTTCTTTTAGCTCTACCTATGCATTTCCAGCTACAGAAAAATCAATAGGTGTGTTGCTAATTTTATCTGGAAAAAAAAGGAAAATCTGCTAGAGAATTAAATTGAGCAGGTCTTGAAGACTGTTTTTAAGGGTTCTCTTTTTATTTTATATGAGGGAGAAGCATTTACACATCCAAACTAGCACCCTTTTCTTTCTTTTTTGACAATCAATGATTAGCACAAGCCTGGATTTTAAACATGTATGGACTTCATTATGCTACAAAGCCAAAAATTTTACAACTGTATGATTTATACCTTTTATAGCAAATGCAAAATTAAAAGATACCTCAAATTTTAAAGCAATTTGGCAATAGAGCTCTCAAAAAGGTTGATAATTCCTAGGCTGGCCACAGGGAATTTTTCAGAGGCCCTGATCACAGCTTCTAGTGGGTGGGAAAAACAAGGTCTGGGAATTAGGACATCACTCTGGAGTAGAGACTGACTGTACTCTTAATGCTGCTCCAAATGCCCAGAGATGTTGGGAAGGTTGTAGCCTTGCTCTGTGCCTCATTTCTCCATAGGTAGTGTAAGGTTGTGTATACTGACCCCACTTTCCAAACAATGGAAAGATCCCAGCACTGCTGGGTTTATATCTCAGCCTTTTCTTAGCATCCTCTCCACCTTCACATCATTCTTCTTTGGCTACATCTGTGACATGGTATATTTCAAAAAAGATATGTATATGTTTTTCTCGTCTGTGTACCTAGAGAATAGTGAAGGAACATGCGGCATAAATTTAAAAATAGGTAAATTAAATAAATATTCCAGAGCAATCAGTCTGCCATGGGAATCTTTCTAAAGCACAAGAAATATTCAGGAAGAACTAACTCTCAGTCCATTTATTTGATACACTTGTAAGGAAAAGAAAAAATAAATTCACTTGCTGTTAATTCTGAATGGAAATGTGCTTTGGAGCAGATCCTGAGGGATGCTGAGCTCGGAGTGCTGGGCTTTGGACACCTCCCCAGTGCAAGAAGCACCTTCATCCTCTGGCGAATTTCATGGGGACTGGAGATCCTCAGCACTTGGCAGGATTGTGCCTTTTATCAGGAGACTCTCAGCAGGGCCTGGGTGCTTATTTGGGAAGAATGACAATAACTAGATCAAGGAGTAGCGCCCTGGAAGTAGGTACTTGCTTTAGATCTCACAGACATTGTCCTAATTGTACACTAAATTAGGAGATGGGCGACAGCTCAGGCACAGGCAGTGCAACTTCTCTGGTGATGCTATGCATTATCAACCCCAACCAAATGCTTTCTAAAGAAGGTTCATGTTTTATGCCATAAAGTCTGCTGGGTTGTTACTCAGAGTGATCTGTTAATGCATCTCTGAGCTAGATAACCTTTCTTTTTCTTCCTTTTCTTTTTTCTTTTATTTCTTTCTCTTTTTTTAGTGGATAATCAACTTGGAGAGGGCTTTTAAAAGGAGAAAAGGTTATTTCACTGACATCAATTTTTGCATTAAAAGTGCACTTGGCTAAGAGCCAAAATATTTAATATCATTGCCATCTGTCCCAGCTGAATACAATTTTAGATTTATTGATTTTCTTTATTCTCTCTCTCTCTTTTTTTTTTTTTTGGTTAATTTTGGCTTCAGACAAGGTTAAAACTCTAAGACAACAACAAAGCCTTTCTCCTCCGATGGCATCATAATCCTTGACTAAGTCTAAACTGCCTTTTGATGTGCAGCTGGTGCCAACTGTCGGGTTACAAATGCTCGTTTTGGAAGGGTTTAGTCTCCAGCCACCAGTGGCTGTGTATTTCATGCACGTGTCAGGAGGAAAGGGGGGTGCAGAGTGGGGTTCTTTTGGTAAGTGGGAAGCCTCATTATAGAGGTTCGTTAATGTATCAAGGACTGCAGCCTGTGCTAGTTTAGACCCATGTGGGGCTTTCCAGTCCACCCTCTTCCTCCTCCTCTGAGGTGAGGTGAGGACAGCCACAGGGAGGCAGTTCAGGAGCACAAGGAGATCTCTGTGGGGATGCTCCACTGACCGTCAGCTCCTGGGAGGAAGAAGGGACTTTTTCTGTGTGTAGCACACTGCAAAAGATATTCCTGGGGGATGTAATGGATCTCTGGGAAGGAGCCCGACGGTGCCAATAACAAAACTTGAGCGGTTCTTGAAAGTTTCCTTCAAGGGTTGTGGAATCAGAGAAAGGTGGCATTTCCTGAGGAAGGAGGCAAGCCCAGAGACAGAGCTGTGCTGAGCCCTGTGCTGATGGCCAGGCTGGCATCCCACAGCTGCAAACCTGCCCTGTGTAACCTGGCACTAGCAGTCAGATTGCTGCTTTTCTCCACCACCTTTTCAGCAAATCTTTACCAAGGGACTCAGAGGGAGAGACAAAAACCTTCCTAAAGCACTGTGGTGAACAAGGTTCAGTCAAGGGACTTCCCCTCTCATTTTATCCAAGCTCGCTCTCTGTTTCAATGACCTCCTACTTTAGCAAGATCTGAAGCCTGAGTTCAGCCACACAAATTAATGGGAGCATTCCAAGGAGGTTGATTAGCTCCTGTTTTATTCACATAACCCTGAGTATCACCCAAGGAAAATGTTATTTGCACAGTATTCCTTCCCTTCCCACCTCCACCATGTAACCTGCTTCCATGAGGACTCGTGTCACCCAGCTGATCCAGGAGCCTGACAAACACTGCACTGTGGTGTGTAATGTGCCTGTACTGCTTCAGTATTGGTTTAACCTTATTATGTTATGAGAACCTTTGTGTTGCTTTGTGCGTTGGGTAAGTGGTGCAGGTCACTTATGTACCTCTGATCTGGAAATACCTAATTAATCATGACAGCTTCCCCAAATGAACTTCCCTTCTTGAACACTCTAAGTCACTTTATACCCTATTGCCAACCACTTATTTAGAGTATGTAAATCATAGAGTAAATAATAAAATCATTTAGGTGGGAAAAGACGTCTGAGGTCATGCAGTCCAACCCTGTGACTGATCCCCACACTGTCACCCAGCCCAGAGCATTGAGTGCCACATCCAAGAGTTCCTTGGACACCTCCAGGAATGGGGACTGCACCATCACCATAAACGTGTATAACACCAACAAACTTCTCAAGATGAGCACTGACAACCCCATCTCTTGAGGCAAGAAACACATGGCACAGTTTTCCTGGAAAGAACTGAGCTGAGTTTGTTTTTCACCACTGCTGCAATAGGAGGATTTCTTTTAAAAGTGTTTCTTTTCTACTTTTCCCCACAAAAAAACCATTTCCCTAGGCACAGATTAAAAATAACTCCAGTATTTTCTGATTGTTGGAAGAACCCTGAGCTGGAGCTTTATAACTAAGATGGGTCTTTAGCATTAATCAGAGGAGCCTAGCCCTAATTGCAGGGTGAGCCATTTGCTTCTGAACAGACTCAGAAAAAGGCAATTTTGCCCTGAAAACCACATCTCTGCTGCCTGCCCAGCTCACCCAGGGAACTCTAGATTAATTGAGCATGCAGAGCATATTAACTGTGCTCTTCCGTGTACATCCAGCAATTTGTAGGCAGTGTCCTGGCAGATCAGTGTCTTTGTCCTCCATCACCGTATTTGTGCTAATCATGGGTACAGTGAGAACAAAAGGGCTTGGGTAGAAAGCCCTGAAAAGTTGTGTCAGGTATTTCATCCTGCATTCCAGGAGCTGGACTCAATGGTCCTTGTGGGTCCCTTCCAACTTGGGAGATTCCATAATTCTATAATCAGCAGAGGGTTTTGTCCACCCTGTGAGCCCCACAGGTGCCATTGGGAGCATCTCCTACCAGTGGATACCAGTGGAACATCTGGATATATGAAACATGGATCCCTGTACACCCAAATGAATATAATGAAAATTTGAAGTGTTCAGCAGAGTTTCTTTGGATCAAGAGCTGAGACAGTAAGAAGTCTTCATCTGCCCACCAGACAGGAGCAGACCATACAGTTCCCCTACAGGTTATCCCTCTCCTTGCTGTCACAGGAGTCACTGCTTCCAAGGCCTTTTTTCCTCTGGTTTGTGTAATTCTGGGCTTTTCAGCTTAGGCTGTCATGCTGTATTTTTAGTGTGGGGAAGGGCTTTTGAAAAATGGAATGGGTCTACTTATCAAGCTTGCACATTCTGGATTATTCACTGCCAAATCCATGTGATACTTTATCATGTGGGGTTTAGCCTCAGCACTTGAAAAAATAAAAGAGGTTTGATATTTTTTATTGATTTCAACCAGAAGGTAAATACAGTTGTGCATGCTCTCTGCTGGTTTATACCTACCAACCTTCTGGAGGTCCAATAGGACTGCTGGCAGTGTCACTCAGTCTGGAATATGGGACCCTTTAATATTTGTACAAAATAAAAAAGGAAAAATACCCCTTTCATTATTAAATATCCATTTTGCAGTTTGCTCTTCCAAATGTGCAAATATAGATCAAGAAGTGCTCTTTACAGATGTTCTGAGATGTCTCTGAGTCAGAGATACTCCACGGGCTCCCCACAGAGGGAAAACTACCTCTATCTTTGGCAGCATCCATAGGGAAGCAGAGGGGGAATAGGGTCCTTTATTCTCCTTTTTGCTTGCAAGCATTAGCAGAAAATTTCAGGGAGATTGTATAAAATAAACCAACATGGAAAGTTCCATTTAGTTTCCTAGAAAGTCAGTAGGAAATGTTCTAGGAAAATCCATTGAGATTTTCAAGGGTAATTCATCGGAGGAAGTGGCCTTTCCAAAGTCCAGCAGCCATCAGAGGGAGCACGTCCTCCTTACATCACAAATGAGCCCATGGTCAACTGTATCTACAAACCAGCCCTTTACTAAAATTCTCTTTAATGGGGCTTTCCTTCCCACAGCTCCTGTTGGGATTAACACACCTGGACAGCAGAGGCAGTGGGAAGAGCAGCACGTTCTGCCTTTGTGACTCGAGTCTGGAAGAACTGACTTTCCCCAGTACTGATGAGCCAAGCAGGAGGGTTCCTGCCCTAATACCACCCTAAGGAACAGGTAACCCCACTGATCCCATCCTGGCTTACATGAAAACATCTGTTATTAAAAACTCTAATTTGAAACATCCAGATATGGTCAAGGATGCAGGGCCAGGCTGTGGAGTCTCACTGTTGTCTCTTGTTGAGAGAGTTTAGATATCACACAGGTGGTGACTTTGGACAGTACAGTCTTTGCCATAGATCCCAGCTCTTCCCAAGCTGCAGCCTTTTTGCCCTACCCACCAGATATCCAAGGTAGTGCTTGGTGCAGGTAGGTGCCTGCAGGCAGTACTGCCACTGATTCTGGTGTTTCTGCATATGCTGCATAGGCAACACCAGAGATCCTGACCCTTTCACAATCAGAAGGCCTTAATTTTGCCCCCAATTAATGTTTTTATTCCAGAAGAGCACCAGGGAAGGTGGCCCAGCCAGCAGAGTACTCAGGAGGCCTGGGTTTGCTCCCCACATATCCAGCTGGATAATGTTGCTCAAGGCACATCATCTTGTCAGGCCCCACTTGTGAAATTCAGTTAATGATACTGACCTCAGAGAAAGGGGAGAGCAGCAGCATTTAGGACCTTGTGGCTTGTTTGGTGTGTTGGGTTTTTATGACTGTGATCCTTTCAACTTTGTCAACATAGTTAGCCCTCCACCAGGTACTGGGAGAAAGGGAGGCACCAGCTGCCTCCAGCATGACTGTAAGTTGGTATTCAGTGAATGAAGAGTCCACTCATGTTATTGAAATCCAACCTTTTATGCCCTCAAATTCACTCTCATTAATCAGCCTGTAAATTTTCCCTGCTCTGTTTTCTTTGCATTTGGTTCACCAAAGCTTTGGACAAGTGTCTCACAGGGATGTAAAGACACACTGCCCCTGCTTGCATTTACCCCATGGCTTTTGGGCATGTATTTGTACAAATCCCACTGCCAGTTCCTGCTCTGCTGGGAGATATTAGACCCCCTAAAGCATCTGCAAACCCCCGTGTCCCACCTGTACCTGGTCCCACCTGCTCAGCTCAGCCCTGATGTAAGGTAAGACATGCTCTGCCCAGGGCTGAACTTAGTCCTTTATTTACAAATAATTTGAAGCAATTCTGTAAATGTTTTTGTGCCCAGAGGTCTGGGGCTGATTTACAGCTCTCTCAAACTGCATAGAACCTTGATCCAGCAGTGTCATTCACAGTAATGGGATATCTCAGCTGTCCAAACAGAGACATGTTTTAAATGTTAAAAATGTTCTGTGATCGATTTTCTCTGTTTATAGTAAATGCCTTGATTAGATTCCCTTGTAGGCACTTCAAAGGCAAACTCCCCCTCACAATCTTCCCATATGATGAAATCTAGTTCTTTCTTTGCTCTAGTTTTTATTTTTCCCTCTCCTAAACTAATTAAGTGCTTGAGAAAGGTGATTGATTGATGGCCTGGAGGACTGAGACTTTCTGAAGCAGCACCCAGGAACATTGTTCTGCTGCCTGAGCTCCAGGCAAAGGGGTGATCTATGAAGGCAGAGGGGCAAGGGAGACATGGATCCCCTTGGGCTGCAAGGGGTACCCAAGCCTGCATACCCTGGTCATGATGTTGAGGTGTTTAGCTTTTATTACAGGCACTCAAATGTCACCTCTGTTTTACATAAAGAGAACTGAGAATATGAGGGACCAGGTGATTTGCCAGAGATGAGAGAAATTGCAGAGCAGAGGTAGGAACAGAATAAGAGATGCCCCAGCTGGGCATTTTAATCGTCCTTGGTTTTCCTTCCTCAAAATTCTACATTTCTATTAAAAAAAAGAAAAGTAAGATAGGTTAAGATATTTTTGTGAAGTCTGCTCGGAACTGGATTAAGACCATCAATTCATTTCACATCCATCACTATCCAGCCATTAAAGGCAGTGGTTTGCATTCTCCCTATTGACCTGGTCTGCAATCAGACCAGAGACCTTGAAAGCTGAACAACTATTAACAAACCCCTGAGCCATCCAATTCCCTTGAAAGTCATGTCCTTTTTTTTTTGTTGTTTTCTATTTTTACTTTTTAAAAAAAAATAATGGAAAATGCTCTGCTTTAATCCATGTGTGTCTATTGTTCAGGAGACCAAGCCTGCTCAATCTGCTCTGTGGAAGAGAGTGTGACATCAAGAACGTGTTGCGACTTAGTATGAAAGGGTCAGTCTAGCTCTCACTAATTAACCTTCCTTTTTTAATATTAGTTAATTTGCAACTTGCTCTTCTAATCACACCTCTGTTAAGTCTAGATTATCAACCTTCCTTCCCCACCTCACAAACTCTTCTTTCTCCTTTTTCCCTGGCATATGTGGCTATGCCATGTACAATGCCACGATGTCATGGACACTGAAACAAATGCCACGAGCCTGTTAGTTCTCTGGAGCATATCAGCATATATCTATAGCATACAATGGCAGAGCAGAGCCTCACAGAAAGAAATAAAATTTCGTTCTGTTTTTGTTCTCCAGATTTAAATGGTGAATTGATGGTGAGATAAAATTTATCCCAGAACCACATAGGAGAGAGGAATTTTCTTGTGGGAAGGTGCAATAATATTAGTTTGACTGAGAGTCCAAGGGCTTATAGCTGTGTTAAGCTCAGAGATTATTTCATGCCAGAGATCATATCCCATGGAAAGCTCGGAGCACTGTGCCTGATTTTCCTGTCACGGGCACCAGTTTCCACACTGGTCTGCCAATACCATATTGATGTAGAACCTCCATGAGAGGAGGACCAGAGTTTTCCACTAACCAAGGTGTTAATACTACAATTTTGATGATCTCTGTAGTGTTTCCCACAGCTTCTTTCCAGCAACATTAGGCTCAGACAGTCCTGCAGAATTGCCAGTTTCCCCTGTTAGACAATGGATCTTCCAGCTGAGCTCTGAGGGGTTGATACCTGGTCAGGGAGTCTGGTTGTTTCTACTCATGTCTCTGATTACAGAAATCTCTCAATTCCTCTATTGAATGATGGTTGATGTCTTTCATACCCTTAAAAACAAAGACAAGACATCACTGGTCCTCATTATTTAATTTTTAAGGTGTCACAGTTTGACTCTGGTTACGCGCCAGGCACCCATGAAAAATCTATTCACTCATTTTCCTCTGCTAAGCAGAGCTAAGCAGAGGAGGGGAAATTGAAAACTTCATGAGTTGAGATAAGGATTATTGCAAAAAACCTTTAAGGCAAAACAAGTTCAAAACTTAAACAGTACAAAGAAGATTTATTATTGACAGCATTAAAAGTAAAAAAGGGTAATGAGAACCAAAGCAAACTTTCAGAATACCTTTCTTCCCCAGTCCCTCCCTCTTTCTACCGACCGCTCAAGGAAACAAAACATGGGGTTTTGGTCAGTATTTCACCTCTTAAAAGTCTTTCTTCGGTATGCTTAAGGAAAAGAGTTTCTTCTGCTGTGCCGTGGGATCCTTCCCAGAAGATAGCTCTCTGCAAACTTTGCTAGTGTGTTCTTAACTTTCAAGCCCTCCCAAACCTCCTGCAATGTGAAATCCCTCCCACGGGTCAAGCTGTCTTCCCACAACTGCCTAGCGTGGGTTGTTTTAGTTCATGGGGTTTAGTCTTTTAAGGATGAGCTGTTCTAGTTTGGGAGCAAAGGCTCTCTTCCTCGATCTCTAAAAGCAAGGGTCATCTCTCTCTGTCCAAGTTCCTTACTAGATTACAGCTTTTCAGCATCCACGCACTCCAGAGTGAGTATTCTTCACGGGCTGCGCGTGGATCTCTGCATCCCCCCATGCACCTCCTGAATTAGAGGAAAACACTTTGTTGTATTATAGTCCTCACCACGGCTTGCAGGAGAATCTCAGCTCCAGCGCTTGGAGCATCTCCTCCCTCTCGTTTTTCCTCACGTGTTGTCACTTTTCCTTTTTCTCTGACTTGGAAGAAAGCTGTAATTGAGAGGTTGATCTTGTCTGGGCTCCGCATCGGGGAATTGCTCGCCGTGTCTCTCGCTGCGGGCCATGCGGTGCCTGCCAGCACCACATGGGTGGCTCCAGTCTCAGGAGGGGCCCGGCCACGCGGTCCCGGCCTTGGGAGGGCTCCGGCTGAGCAGCCCCCAGCGGCCCCCACCGGGAAGGGGCCTGGGAGCCCCCTCACCACCCCTTGGATGTGGTAGCCTGTTAACCCCCTGGTTCTGTGATGCCATGTTCCCCCTGTTCCCTCCCTAGCCTTGGCCACTCCCTCGGTTTCTCCCTATTTGCTCCTGTACCCCAACCCCGCCCAGGGACCGCCCCTGGGCCCCTGACAAAACCACCCCGCACCCAGACCACAAGGTCTCTCTCTCGGCCTCTGAGGATGCCGGGACAAGATGTGAATAAAGCCATCTTACCACCCTCACGGGAGACCCTTCTCTGCCTCCTTTATCATCACTGCGTTGTAACGCTGCTGGCTGCCGGAGCCAGATCGAGGGGCTGTCCAAAATGGATTCTGGGATGTGACTAGTCGCATGGCCCTAGGTAACCCCTGCTGTGCTCACAGGGAGCTGCAGCCTGCTAGAACAAGAAAAAAGAGCTTCTTGCAGTTTTTCTTTTCTTAAGTATGTCACCACAGAGGTGTTACCAACTTGTCTAATTGGGCTAGTAACCTGCCCATTGTCAGAGCCTTCAGCGATTGGCTCTGTGCCAGACAGAGAAGTTTCGAACAGCTTTTTTTTTCCCTGCCCCCAAAAACCAGGTTTTGTTAAACCAGAACACAAGGAATATACTTTTATTGTTGAATAAAGCTGTCAAGGGTGAATTAACAACTCGTCTTCACTGTTGCAAACTTACAAATTAAGTTGAAAGGGACCTTAGCTTTTGAGTATTGTTCCAGCGTCAATTGTCTTCCAACTCAAACCTCTCTGCACTGTCACAACCAGTGACTTCTGCCCACTTCTTGTTTTGTTTGGATCGTGTTTAACCCCAATTTGTGCTGAAACAGAGCCACGCAGGAGGCGTCACAGATATTTGCCATTCTCTGGGCACATTGATGGACAGATCCAGATGGCAATTCCAGGCATGGAGAAGGGTTAGGAAACACATAGTAACCCCCATCAGCCAGGAGCACATCTTTTAAGAGGCTGGACTAGTTAGGAAGAAGTGCACGGTTAATGTAGAAATTAATTCAGGGTCATGACAAAGCAGAAAGGAGCTGCTGCATGTTTGAGTGCCTGGCAGCACTGCTCATGTTCTGCAATAGCTCTTTGCAATATGTATTTTGGACTCTGCCTTTTAAATCCATTAAGTGTGAGATGCAGTTATACACTGTAGCTAAATCGAGAAATTAACTCCTACTGCACAACTTCCTCACATTAATTTATGTGCTTAGTGAATGTTGGGCTAATGAATGGACATGAGTTGGCCCTTCCTTATTTTAAAGAACTTTAATCACATAAAGATAAGTGGCACGGTTTCTCCTGTGATACTCACCTGTGGGTTTGAGCTGTCCTGGGCTAGCAGTGTTTCAGAAAACATTTGCTCCACTTCTTGGGGTTTGGTTTCTTTATTGGGACTATCCACAGGGGAAGCAGTTATGGCTAAGCTTTTGTTTGACAAAGGTAATACAGACCTCGGAAACCAAGACAGTAGCAGTAACATCTGGAACCACATTGCAATCTCCTGTCTGCTAAGGAACTCTCAACATCTCAGTGCCTTGTCAGAACTTTGTTAATTTGTTCTGTGTGGTTTCTCTCCATATTTCTCCCCAGATGCATCTTCTCTCCTTGTTTCTTTGCATAAATATCATCCTGGCCATATCTCAGCTGTGGTTCACACACTGTGGCATGGACACATGCCAACATTACCAGCACCATTTTTGCAGATGGGGAAAAACAGAGACAAAATCATACTGGAGTTGCACGGTGCCACGCAGAAAGGCCATGGGAGGTGGAGAAGTAGAAAGACATCTTTGGTTTGTTATGACCAGGTGGAGGAGAGGTGAAGTAAATTCATCTTGACCAGAATAAAATCAGAATGGGTGGATTTCCTTGTAAGAGGTCCATCAGTAGCTTTTCCCAGTGGTCAAGCACATTAAGCAGGAATAGTGAGGCACAATATGACTTGACTGCACTTCCAGGCTCTTCCTGCTAATTTTCTCTCAAGCCTGAGCACCACACACTTTGCTTACCTTAACTGCCAGGTCAGGAACACGAATGATCAGGGAAAGCACAGGAAGTGTATCCAAATGGCAAATATCTTCTGAGCTGTAGAGCACTCTGTCACTCAAGAGTTGAGTTGTGACACTGCCTGGGGCTGGTGTGGTACCTGCAGAGCTGTGCTGAGCACCCCCAGAATGTGGCACTGTGGCTGCTCTGCTCGGGCATGAAGAAGGTTCTAATTTACATCTGGTACTGAAGGAGGAGAACAAGTTGACTTATGGTAAGTGGAGAAAAAATGTTACTTTAAAGGAAATTATGATGCAGCCAGACTATCACAAGGTGCTGGCTGAGTGTGTCATCGACTCCATAGCTGGACATTTCCACTGCCAAAGTCTGTGGGACATTTGCAGGGACACAAATAGTGCTCCTGCAGTTAGATATAGTAGCTCACCTGAGAAGGTCCATAACAGGTTTTTAATGACTCTCATTTAATTGGTGGTGAAGGTCTGGTCATCCCCTTAGGGCAGAACTAGGGCACAGCAGGCCAGCCCAGCAAGGTCACAAAGAGGATATTTGTGCCTTGTCCTTACATCCATGGAGTTTGATCGTGTGCACATTCCCTTAACCTAAGGAGAATTCAGTTTGACTGGAATTCTTGTGAGAACAGGCTTTCCTTGTGAGTGGTGGACCAGGTCTCCCATCCCTGGCTGCACCATGTCTTTTTAAGTGTGACATCCTACAGTGCCAGGACAAGTGTGCTTCCAAGCAGCTTCACAACTGGGATATGTCCATTTACAGGGGTATGTTACAAGCCAGACATTCTCTTCCAATAGGAGCTATCTGCTTGAAGTCATCCTGACTGTGTGATGTACCTGTCCCACTCCACTACAGAGTTACACAGCACTCCTCTCTGCTATTGTCTGTGACTGAATGTCTCACATGTGGCTAGGCTGGAATTTGGGGTTTTCTTAATGACACCAAACCACGATGCTTTGTTCCAGCATTTTATGTCTCAGCCTGCCTCCATCGCATGGGCTGCCCTTTACTGCACATCCCACTCTGCTCCCTAAGGGTCACTGAGGCACGAGGAGAAGACCAGGAGTTTTGTGCAATTTAAAATGTCATATCAAAGTAAGGAATTCATCCCGGTCCAGAGACACAGGCTTGAGACTGCTTATACCTCATTCATGATTATCTCTTAGGTCAAGGTCCCTTGGAGCAGAATAGCATTCAGAAAGGTCCTTGGGCCCTGCGTCTGCCACTGACTTCCTCTGTAGCCTGAGGCAAGTCACTTCTTTCTTCAGGATTTCTGCTTCCCCTCCCACCTTCCCTTCCTTTGCTTGGACAGTGTGTGCTCAAGGCCAGGAGTATTTCCAAACAAGTTTATCTTGCCTGGAGCGACAGAGCCCTGATTTCATTGGGGGCCTGATCTACTGCAGCACAGAAGAAAGAGCTCATTCCCACCTCTGTATCCCACGAAGTGATTTGGCAGTAGGATGAAGTTAATGAGCAAATGACACTGTCTTGCTGTCAATGTCATGGGAGAATGGGGGATGAGATGTGTCTGCTTACCAGGGATGCCTTTCAGTTCCTGTACATCAACTTCGTAGTTTTGGAAATAAAGGAGCGAGAGTCTTGTCTGGAGTCCCAAGGTGTCCATCCAGCAGCACAGCCTGTAGCTGGTGGACCTGTCTGAGCAGCTTGCACTAGCAATTGGAGCAAGAATAGGCATCAAAGGATGCTGGGGAAGCAGGATTAATAGAACCCAATGGGAGACAAGCTGCATCATTATGTGCTGATGACATGATCAGGGCTTTTCAACAACAGCAGAGATGCATTCTGAGGGGGTCCTCCTCTGGTTTGAGCGCTAACCATCATTCAATCATAAAAAACTCTAAGGTGTTGACAGGTGGAAAATAGAAATTCTTTAAGGAAAGATTTCAAGACAGTTTGAGCACTCTTCGAGGGCAGTCAGTACAGAGGGAGGTTATGCTAATTGCTGAAATCGAGGTGATCTGTAGAAACATTGGCAGTCCCATCCTGCAGTCACCTTCAGCACAGCAAGGTCCCAAAATCCTGTTCCCAGAGCATTGGACCATGTGCCAGCTCCTGCAGCCATCTCCAAAAAGGATGCTTCAAGAGCACATTGCATTATAAATTGATGCCCACGTGAACATGCATTCCCACTACCGGAGGTAATTATAAACCCTCTTCTGTTAAGGATTTCTGGCAAGCCTCTGTTTCCTTCCTGAAACTAAACGAGAAGTCAGAGGACTTAGAGCAGAGCAAAAAAAAAAGAGATTATATTCAGCCTTTTTTGAACAGCCGTTCCTGAATTCTCACACTGTGTCCTCTAATGCTGAGAGGAAGATGATACACAGTTGCCTCATATGATCAATGGTAGTTACACATTTTAATAGACAATGAAATGTGAACAGGAATTGTGCAAAGACAAACCTATATAATTAGAAGGCTAAATATTGTGATAGCTTAACAAAAACAACCCTGACAAAACCGAGACTTCTGACTTGCAACCCATGACTGAAGAAATTCAGCAGACTGGAACAAGTCTAGGGTTTGGAGTTTGATTTTATTTAGGTTTTTTTATCATCTTGGAGCAGTACAATTTCTGAGTACAAGCCAGAGCAGTTCTCTGGAAGAGTGGCCACTCCTTTCCCTCCTTAGAAGCTAATGGCTCATCTATCAATTCAGCAGGAGTCAGGAGATAGTCATCTTACTGTAATATCTTTTGTCTTTCTCTACCAACACCTCATTGATGGGCAATTTTTTCTAAACAACAGCAAAATTGCAGTGCCTGCTTCTCTGTCAATAAATTCCATTATTTCACATGGAGCTTGGCTACCATAGATAGAAAATGCTGAAGTGATTACATTGAGGAACTACAGATCTGTGACGTGAGCACTCTATAAATCTATGGACAAAGTTTGATAAAGCACATTGATAATTTATCTAGATTTATGGGGCTTAAAGCTGCTTGCACTGTCTTCCTTGATTCAATTAATGCAAAAGCAGTTCCCATCTTCACAGTTCTTACTTGTCGGGCAAGATGTGAACTTGACATTCTGCAGGGTCCCGTGCCAGCTCGGTGTCCTGGGGTCCATGCGAGGCTGCTGCTTGCTCCAGGCTGGGACCAGGGTGGACGGAGTCTGTTCCTGAGCGTGCGGGGAGACGGGCAAAGCCCCAGCCTGGGCTCGCCCCGGCTCCTGGTGGCTGCAGCACGCAAGGAGGAAGGATAAAACGGAGAAGCTCCACGTGGGGGAAAAGAGGTTTATTCCAGGGTCCACGTGGAGAGCGCCAGAGAACCCCACGTGGCCAGGGACTGCGGTTTGTACCCCGGCCAAACGGGCATGGAAAACATACAGTCATCAATAGCACATCTGCCAGGGGTGTTACCGGGGTGGGGAGAGGGGTTCCAGTCAGTGGAGGAAGGGGTAGGTGGGGAGGGGTAACAGAGGCCAACCAGCACCGCCTCGGGGGTCTCCCAGCCACTTCAGGGGTCCCGAGCTGTGGGTAAGCGGCCGGATATGGGGGAAGACAGATATGCAGCTAAAGGTAAGGCATGGATTTATGTATTTTTCCCAGCCTTATGAATGCTCAGGGCTTTTGGGGCTGGCCCTGGGGTTGGTAGTGGTTCACCGCAACATTCTTCTCCCACTTTAATGAGTAAAATATAAAGTGGTGGAATCAGCCAAGGAATAATAGCATTGCTCTGGAGCAGGGCTGGTAATGCAATGGTGTGCTCCATGTTAATGTGCTGAGATCCATGGAGGATTTGCTCCAGTCTTGGGGTGCCATCAGTTTTTCCTGTAATCTTTTGTAGTTCTAATAATGAGCAGCAAAATCAGACAGAATTGGGACATGTTTAAAAAATACTGCACTTCACTTTTTTATTTGCTTCAAACTGGCCAGGAGTGAGTCATTGAGAGACAGGGAGAAAGAGTAGGTTATGCTTTGGGACAATGGGGATGTAGCTTGTGCTCTTTCATTACTAGATGGGGTTGAAATGAGATGCTCTTTAAGGCCCATTCTATTATTATGTGATTCTACAGAAGTCTCTGTCTCCTTCAAACACCTGCAATAAAGCACTTCTGGTTTTGTCTTCATTTGCTTTTTTGTGCAGAAAGTGTCTCTTTAATACTTGCTGTTACTTTGGTATCTCAGGCCCACTTCTACATCCTTTCAAGGCCCAAAACCCTGCTGGTGTGAGAATCCATGACTGTTTCCTGTGGTATGCAGTTAAAGGAGGTTTGGAGCTGTGTGTGATACCTAGCGCTGGAACAAGCCCTGCTGGTGGTGTGCACTGCAGTTCTGTGTGCAGGGAATGTTTAGCTGTGGAGAAATCGAGGAAAGTGATTGACCTGCCAGATTAGGAATATTTGCTATGATTTTTGCCCAAAAAGACGGAGTTTCTCCCAGCCATGCCTTGCTGAAGTCGGAGGATTGAAGTGACACTTGAGAAGTGCCCAGGCTTCACAGTGTCCCTCGGGCAGGGACCAGTTCACCCCAGAGCATCACTGCCATCCTGGGGACCTTGCCTGCATCCCCTGACACGGTGTAACTCCTCTGTGCTCCCTGACAGGAATGCAATTTACTGCAATTTACTATAAATCATCATAAGAGCTCTTCTCTTGTGACACAGTCAGAAACCCTAAAAATGACTGACAGGCTCTTCATAAATATTTATGACCTCTAAAAAAAGATTGAAAGAAAGAAAAGTTAAATTCTTCCCTCAGTGAAGTTTGACGGTGGAGACTTCTCTGCAACAGCCAGGTCTGCCCTTCTGCTGGCACAGCAGAAGTGGCCTCACCCTGCCCAGTGGAGCTGGCCCTGCTCAGGGTCACCCTCATCCCCAAAAGCAGGAGGGTACATAGAGCCCAGCACTGCCAGCTCAGCCACAGTGACAAAGGGGTGTCCCCACGCCCAGTCCCACTGCTGCTGCACTCATGGTATCAAGCCCAGAGGAAACCTGGAGAGACTGGAAGTGCAGGAGGCATTCAAAGTCCTAAAAAATTGCCCAAAGTAGGCAAAGCTGCTTTTCTGATGGCTTATATACAGGGCTTCTGTACTTCATAGTTTCTTTTTGCCATAAGGAAGCAAATCATAACCCAAACAGGGTCCTTCAAGGCCAGGTCTCCCAAGAGAAATCAGCCCACAGGCATTTGAGCCCATCCATTAAAGCCTCTGAGGCTGATTAGGAGTTTATATCCATGTTATTTTGCTACTTTGACTTCTGCTCTTGTTCGGTTTATAAATATTGTGACATTTACTGCTGATAGTTTGGGAGGAAAAAAGTGGAATAGGTTAGAACCAAGCAAAGTCTCGGTATTTGTGTTGCAGAGTCAAGCCAGGAAAGGAAATTTGAATATGGAAAATTAAACGAATATTCCTCAGATGAAACTGTCTCCTAATAATAAGTCATGTGATAATAAATTTCAGTTGAGTGACAACAATATTAACAAACTGAAAAAAAGATTGATGTGCATCACAGGTCCATGAATGCAAAATAAAAGGGAAAGGCTTGCTAGTCTGTGATAGGTAAAGTGTAAATATGTATCACTTGGTTCTAAAGTGAGTTATGATTACATTTTCCTACTTGTACCTGAAATCTGTAGAGGTTATTCATCTTATCCCTGTATCAGCCACGACAGTTATGGCTATGTGCTGCATACGGCACAGATACCTGCTCAGCAGATAAATCAGCAGCCATGAAGGGACTTGTTATCAATTTGATCTTCAGAATAAATATATAAATATGTGTACGGCATTGTTGTCACTGAGAACAATTTCCCTTCTTCTCGCCAATACATTTTTAAGAGGTTGTTCCAAGAGCCACTTTCTGACAATGCCAGAGGGAAACGGAGAGGAGGAATGATCAGGCAGGAGGACTAGATTTATGGACTGCTGTCTGTTTTATTTAAAAAGGAAAAAAAACCCAACCTCTTCCTTCTAGCATCACTTGTCCTCAGAGCACAGCGCTGGCTGTCTGCAGTGAGCAGGGGAGAGAAGAGGCTATGGGGAGTTACGGTCAGTGAACATCTGTAAGAGGAAACCATTTCTGATGAGGCTGAGAGTGGTATTGCCTCTCCACTGGTGCTAAAGAGCTAAAGGTTTTATGATGCAGCAGAGACTGTAGTTTAATCCTGATTTACCACAGCAGTTCAGCCAGGAGGAGAGGCTCATCCAGAACTCAGCCAGGCAGCACAAGGAGCTGCCAGGACCTGCCGGCCGCACACCCAGTGGAGGAGCTGGGAAGGGAGAGCCAGGGGAGATTTCTTTCCCTTTACTTGCCAGCCAGATCACAGCAACAGGCACAAGGATGTGGGAACACTGGGACTACGCCACTGCACCACTGCATGCAGCGTCTGAGCAGAGAGACATCGGGTCATGTTGGGATCTAAACGCAGGATAGGAGGGACGCTGTCCTGGAGGAGTCTATCCTCACTGGGCAGTTTTGGACAGGCCACTCATGCAAATCAATCCAGGTACCAGTCCTGGGGTTGCCGTGGGTGACAGCCCTCACAGCCCCAGCTTCTGTCAGCTGTCCCTCCTTGTAGAATTACAGCAAGAGGAGATATGGCAGCAGAGACACCAGTGTCTCCAAACATTGGCTGCTGGAATATCCCAGCAAAACAGGAAGGTATTAAAACAACTCCAGTGCTATAAAAGGCATCTGCCTGTGTGCACTGACCTGAGCCCTGTGGTCTTTGGTCCCAGAGTGAGCAATAAAGGCTTGCCCAGCTAGAAATGCTGACAGATACTGAAGTTAAGACATTGAATTGATGCTTTGCCTTCCTTGTTGTTTTTATGGACTGAAATGGTTCATGCCTTAAACATTGTTACGAAGGAGTTCTGCCCATTACAGCAAAAACTGTATAAAGAAGCTACAACCACAGAAGCTCACCCCTCCTTGATGATGCCTAACTGGAACTCTGGACTGTGAGTTAAGCTGCCTAGCTAAGATAAAGGGGACACTATTGTTCAGTCATCTCAAGCTGAGGGAGAAGAATGCATCCGCAAGAAAGCCAAACCCAGCAGCTGTGCTGAGAAATATCTCTGGCTGGGTTTGGGGTGGGGGAGACCACAGCCCATAGAGGCCAGCTTTACACAGACTCTTCTGGCAACTGAGGGCAGGGGGAGGAGGTTTCAGGTGTGTGGCATAACCTCTGGTCAGAGGCACTGAACATCCATCCTCCCTTACACAAACTGGTCAGCTGTCGAACCCCCAACCTCACAGGACACATCCACGGGACACTGAAGTGAGAGGCAGCTGAGGGGATGCCATAATCCATGAAAGACCCCCCCGAAGTGCTCCCCAGACTCATTCCTGAGGCCTTGCACCACAGCACTGCACATGACACAAAGTGAAGCAACAGAGCCAGAGTCTGCTGCGAGAGACTGTGTCAAACTGCCCCCCACTGGCGAGCGGTACCTGGGCATTCCCGCCTGGCCTGAGGGTACATTAATCCATTGGATTCTATGCTTTTTGGGGGACCCTCACCAGCAAGAATACCAGCTGGAGAGGATCATCAGGATGCCAGTGGGATCCAGGGAATGGTGATATTATCTTTAATCTGCCTCTGTCACTCTCTTTTTGTCCACCCCACCTCTTTTCTATTTCTTTCTCTTCCTTTCTCTCTCTCTCTCGTATTTACTATCAAATAAAATCCATACTATTGACTTTGGCATATGATCTCGTTTGCACCTTAATTCGGGCAGAGGCATTGCCAATCAAAACTTGGACCGTAACAGATGTGTGTGTAACTCCAGAGTTACAGATGAGGGATGGAGGCTCTCCACATTCACCTAAAAATCCCAGTATGATGCAAAGGCAGCAGCAGCTGCACAACCGTTGCCTTGCCTAAATTTCATACATGATACCATGAAGAAGATGACAATATGAAATAGTTTCCATCCTTGACAGCTACATTCTGCCCTCGTACTTTTTCTAAGTCTGGGGGGAAGGACAGGGGTTCAATATAATTTCAATTTCCAGGTAAGGCTGGAATGCAATCTCCTGATGACTATGCCTCAGTAGCCCAGGGAAAAATTGTTTGGGGTTTCTAAACACTGTCTCTTCTGGGAAGCCTTTTGTTACTTAATTGGTACTGTTCACACAGCTGCATCACAACTGTGCTGAAGGTCCCCAGCAAGGATAAAGCCCCAGATTTGCCAAGAGGTAAAAAATATTGTTTCCAAATAAAGTTTTACATGGATAGGTGTTTGATAGTTACAAATCATAACCTTCAGGTTCCATCCTATCTCACAGAATTAATCACCTCCACTTCCCTGTCAGGCAGCGGTGTGTAATAAAGCTATTACCTCAGGTACACTGTGACTCTGTGCACACCCAAGCTTTAAAGTTTTCTGACCTTTTCTCCTTGGTTTTCTCCAAGATTGTGCCTTCCTTTTAACCAGCTGTATATATTTCTTCAACATTGGCATGGCTTTGATTTTTATTTCCCCAGGGAAACCTCAGGCTTTACTCTGGAAAGTCAGAGGTTAATTAAGATGTGTTTGATTTGGAAATGAGAAGGCAGGAGGGAAGTGCTGGCAAGTCAGGATTCTGGGAGATGGGGAAAGCAGCAAATTTGATTCTGAAGATGGCTGAGGATGTCACCTGTGAGGCACATGAAATGTTGCATGCTGAGTGTGTTAAATGACATGCAAGGAAAGGAGATGAATTGGGTTGGGTTTTTTCCCTAAACTATGATACTTTAATGAAAAACAACTTCTGTCCTTCTGCAAGAGCTATTCCTATTCTTGAACTGTGAAGGAGGAGGAGGAGGGAGCAGGAAAATGCCGTATGAAATTGTTAAGCTAAATTCAGAGATGGTACATTCTTGCCAACAAGGAAGATGTAACCATATATCACAGCATTCTGTTAATGAGGATTCATTTTTAGCCCAGCTTGTCTGTAATGAAAACCCCTAATGTTTAATTTCCATAAAGCCAGAATTAAGGCTGTCTTTAACCTCAGCGTTCTCTACATATTTGATTTTGGCTGTGGCTAAATCTCTGTGCTCAAAGAGCAATGTAGGAGCCATCCTCCCACCATAATAAGTGGATAATGCTGACTCATAACTCTCACTGTAATTTCAGACAAAAAATGTGCAGCTCCTATTGTTGGGAATACTGTCACTAAAAAGGTATCACTGCTTTAGTTAAATATTTGCAAAAAGAGAGAATTTGTTACACACTGAGACTTCTATATTTGCAGGAAAGCAGTGGTAAAAAAAATATAGGTGGATACACTTGTTTTGTGTACATAAAAATTGGAAAATTTCTATTTTCCCTTGAATTTATTTTCAACTCTAATAGTGTGTTATGTTGCCATGGCCATTTGGGCCATATTTTGTGTTTTCCGGTACCAAGATATCATTGAAAATTTGGACTTTAGGCATTACAGTGGTCATTTTGCC
Source organism: Coloeus monedula (assembly GCF_965178545.1). Classification (NCBI taxonomy): domain Eukaryota; kingdom Metazoa; phylum Chordata; class Aves; order Passeriformes; family Corvidae; genus Coloeus; species Coloeus monedula. The sequence goes on along the minus strand of NC_138801.1, from coordinate 6,629,845 downwards.
ATTACAGCTAAAGACATCCAAGACCAAACGAGATATGAAGGACAAATCTCACTTCCCTGTGACACTTGAGTATACTCTAAATCACCTGCAGAGCTGTTTTGCATCAGTGTAAAAACAGGGCCCAAACTATCACAAATGACAATGGCAGAGGCTGATGTGCACTTTGCTATGAAGGAGTGGAAGGTGAAAAACACCAACTTTTTTGCTGTGTCTTCATTTCATCCCCTGCCAAATGAAGACACCTCCAAAGGAGGCTGGTGGGGATTTCTTCCTGAATGTCTGGAAGAACTCAGAGGAGGTGGAAAATGCAAAGGAATCATAAAGTATCCTTACAGTAAGGCTGCCTGGAAAAATTAGGAATCTCAATGTTAATTAGAGCTGTGTGAATAATTCATAATGGATTGCTCATTAAAAGAATGCTGTTCCTTCTTTCTGTTTGCAAATTGTCCATAAGCAGATGGTGATTTTTCTGGATTGTGTTTATTATTCAAACTTATTTGCTAAATTATCTTAGGGGAGTAGTTGCTGTGTGCCTCATTCAGGAGGAGTTAGCTGGGCATATTGAATGGTCAGAATTCACCATGATCACCTCAGTTTTCATTGGCTATCTTGATAACCTGGAGGATTTATGTCCTGACTGGATGTGTTAACATTTGGAAGACGGACTCCAGCACAAGCACTTGTACACTGTATTACAGCTCCTTGTGCTCCCCCTTCTCTATGTCACATCCACCCGCTGTCTCTCTGTTCAGGACTTGCCTTTGCATAGAATGATTTAGAAATGTTTAAATCAGAATAATTATTCCTGAATAGCTCTCTCTGTGAGCACTCATCCTATAATAAGAGTGCTGTGTACCAGTTTAGTTTAATCTGCTTGAAAGTGAGCTAAACTAAACAGGAATAAGGCATGGCAACTGCAAAAGAAAAGATGCCACAAAATTGAAATTCACAGCCTATCTCCTGCTTTTTAATACAAAATCCTTTTTCTGGGTCAAAGAGGCCCCTAAGCAGTGGAGCTGTGGAAGCTGAAGGGCTGAGGCAGTAGTGGCAGCACTCTGTAAACACCCCCTCAGTGCACCCACTGTTAGGGAGGAGATGCTCAAAGAGACTTTGAGTATGACCCCAAACAGTTGGTCTTTGGTTATCCAAATTATTTCCCATGTGTACACAAACCCTTTGGCTCAAGCACTCCCTTGCCTTGGGGTGTGCAGCTCCCAGCACAGCAGCCCCCACTCCCCGAGGCACAGTGGGGTTAATGAGCCAGGGAGCCCCACATAGCAGGGGCAGGATTAGGATCAGACACCAGATCCCACCACCACCACCTCCAAATCCCCACCTCCATCCTCTGAAATTACTCCTCGGTGGAAGCAAAAGGAAAGAAATAGAAAGACTCTCAAAACCTTGGTGGGTAAATATTCCTTCTGCACTACAAACCATTGCTTACAGCTAGTATTTTTTAGGTAATGATCTGCTTTTAGATTTTCTCTGAGATGTATATTCCATCTCTTTGGCACTGTCTCAGCCTTATCTCTGCTCATTTTTTTTCACTTTCTTAAATCTCTTTCTTTACGTTTAAAATGCTTTTACCCCGAGCAGTTACAGATGTATCATTGCTGGTTTTGCTCTTAACATGCAGCTGAGCAGCTCGGGAAGCAGAGGGAGGATGCTCATGGCAAACTCCACGTCCTGGATGCAGTTGAAGAAGCTGCTGCAGCTGAGCTGACCCTCTACCTTGAGCACCATCAAATGCAGTGGTGCTGCTTCTGCCCAAGGGAGAGGTGAAACTAGAGCAGAAGCGTGCAGCAGGACACCACTTTCAAAAGGATACTAAAATAAATAAAAATAAATAAAAATAAAAATTAATAAATGAGGAAATCTATTTAAAAAATTCTTTAAAGACACAGATTTCATCTTCTCAGAGCCAACAGGAAGGCTCCCTGTGCAATCACAGATGAGACTTTCACGAGTACTCCAAGCAGCCACATTTCAGACCAGGCAATCTCACTTTCACAGGGATATTGGTGGGCACTTCTTGCCAAACTTCAGCTGATTAAGTTTGGTACCTCCCTTTACCTGGTGATCTCAGGTTCACACAGGGCCAAAGGAGGGGGAGAATCAATCTCAAATGGACACTTCTGTGGTAGCCTCTTAACCCACTGCCTTTGTGATCCCATGTTCCCCTTCTGGCTCCTCCCTGCCCTCGCCTTGGCCACTCCCTCGGTTTCTCCCCATTGGTTCCTGTACTCCAACCCCACCCAGGGACAGCCCCTGGGCCCCTGACAAAACCCCCTGAGCCCAGACCACGAGGTCTCTCTGCCTCTGAGGGTTGCCTCGAATGGATGAGATTAAAGCCTCTCTACCCTCATGGGAGGAGACCCTTCTCACCTCCTTTGCCATCACTGATTGTAGTGCTGATATGTGACCAGAGCAAGACCAGGTCACATTGCCCCAGGTAACCCCTGCTGAGCTCTTGGGGAGCTACAGCCTGCTAAACAAAATCTAGTGGTAACAACACCCTTCAGCTAGAAGAGATTGTTTGTCCTCTGCTGAAACAAATATGAATTAGATTTCCTGGTAAAGCCAGCAGGAAAGTGGATTGCAGCAGTCTTTACTGGAGTGAGAATCACAAAGATATGGAGGTTGCAGGAGTTAAAATAAAAGATGTTCTTAGAGATAAGTTTTGTTTGAACAAACAAATTTGAGAGTAAGAAATTGCCAAGATACTTGGGGATGCTGGCAAATGGAGAATTTGCATTTCAGTGTGTGACAGGGCAGAGATACTGAGTGAAAAATAGGCCACTCTGCTGTGACTGACAGCTGGGCTCCCCCACTGCCAGCAGTGCCTTCTCATCCCACCACTGGCATCTTCTCCCCTGCCTCCACACCATTCTCTTTCATCTTTCACTCATTCCTCGGGCAGGTTTGGCAGAACTTCCCCCAGCACTTGGCACTGGTCTTTCTGAGAGCTTTTGGATTAAGGAGAGTTTAATTCAAAGTCTTTGGTGTGCCCCAGTGCCCTGATCCTTCACCTCAGTTTCCCTAGAGACAGTGCCAGGTTGAGCTCCTGCTTTGTAGCAGGGCACAGGAGCAGGGCAATGGCTCTGTGAAGGGTGGGGCCAGCAGGATCCCTGGCTCAGGTATCCCTTTCTTCCCCATTCCCTCTATTCCTTTAAGGTGCTGCTGTCATCCCTCTCTGAGCAGCAGGGACTGAGACCACACTGCAACCCTGGTGAAGCACCAAAGTAGGTTCTGAGCCCACCATCCAGGCAGAGGCGATATCCCACTTGGAGGCACTAGAGAAAAAGCCTCCTGAGAGAGACCTTCCAGGAAAAGGACTGTGGTTCTCCCTCGTTCCCATCACGAAATTCCCAGGCTGCACCAGGGAGTTTAAAGGATGAAGTTGTGCACTCACCTGCCAGCCTTCCCCAGCCAAGGCCATAAAGCACAGCACCCAATGGCACCTCTGTTCCCGTGCTTCCCAGGCAAGGTATGTTAATATTATCCTCTTTATTATCCTATCTGAAAAGATATTTCATTTTACCAGTTTTTACTACACAATCTCAATAACTCGAACTTGTTTAAAGGCTCACTGCTCCAGGAAAATGCATTACATCTTGGCTTTTAAATCCACCAGCTCCCATTTATTGGTATTAATAATAGATTGGGAAAGCTGTTCTTTTTATTTTATTTTGGACATCTGAATAATTTTTTTTCAGTAGCTCTAAAATCAAGTATTTTAAAAAGAAATTGCCTTTAAGCAGCATTTCTCTATCCTAAAGGTGGTCCCACTCTGTATGCTGTTAAGGAGTCAGTTGCAGTGCTTAGGAAAGGGGAAAAATGATGGCAAAAATATAGCATAGCTGTTTAATAATCATTTATGACCCCAAAGTATCCAGGGGAAAAAAAGTTTTTCATAATAAATACCTGAATTAGTTTTCACTTAAAGTTTAGACATCTTTAATTTATAAATCTGTTTAGGCAGAGAAATGTTGATGAGGGCTAGAGTAATTACTCGCATAAGTAGAAGTACAAAACTTTGGTGCTTCACACAGTTTGTTCTCCTGCTAACTCCACAGAGCTTTTTTTAAGCTGAGCTCACCTGGGGAATCGCTGCCTGCATGTTTATGTATTTACTGTAAAGCTACTCTTTTTTCTAACTTTTTTTTGCCAAGCCAGCATTGACTTTTTAATCTTTCACTCGTTTCAGCATTACTGTAGTGAAGGAGGATATTAATGGCCAGGCCCTTCTCTCAGGAATGCTGGTGTAAAATCAGAGTAAATGGGCTGAAGTCAGTGGAATTTCTCCACGTTTAAAGCATGCAAACACAGCCCCTGGTGCTTGGGGGATGTGGTAACCTGGGATCACCTCGAGTTTACCTTTGCCTCTCTCCTACTGTGTTAATCAAAATGGGAGAGAGGAAGTTTGGCCAATAATAATTCTTTTTCCTCTGCTGTATGCTTTATAAATGCAATCCCTGCATTATTATATTGAAGCTGGGAACCTCTAAGCAATTACTTCCCAGCACATTAGTGTCCATGTACTAAATGCTAAAGGGTTTATTCAGTGCATTGCAGGATCAGGTTATTGCTGAGTCTGTCCATCATGCCCAGAAATTATTGCTATAAGTGCTTTAAGAGCATGGCCAGTACAATGGAGATATAACCCAGCTGAAGGACTGCAGTGCTCCTATTTAGAGAAGGGGAAAAGCAAAAAAGGCTGCAAAAGCGTTCAGATGCACAAACTCTCATCATCAAAAGCTCATTGCTGGAGGAACCAAAAAAAATTTTTTTAAAAAAAAGAGACACAAACAACTTTATGCTGAAATTCAGTGGAAATTGGAATAGTGAAGAAAATATGCTTTCTTTTTCAATTCCAGATGCTCATGCAGTCTTTTGCCTGTATTAATCTTTTGGATTAAGAGGTCACTTATTGCAGCCTTAAAGGATGAGGACTGGGCTAGATAGGAGAATCAGCAGCTGTTTATTCCATAAGTGTTTGAATATGAATCAAGTCTTCCTTTTTAGAGCTTTGCTTATTACTTTTATTTACCAGGATAATATCAGAAGTTTAATTAATTCTCCCTACCTCTTTCGATCTTCAGTGTCTCAGTGCTTCAGCAAAACTGGTTGCCTTAAAATGTGCTAATGCAGAGCACAGAGATAATGTTGGGGGTATAATAACTTCCTTTTTTTTCCTTGCATTTGGTTATCAACTAGTGGTTTATTTCTGTAATCATCTTTATCAGAGTCCCTGCTGCACAGTGGTTAATATTCAGGAATGGTTATTATCTCTTTCAAAATTTAGAAATATCAGCCTCAGTGAGACATCCTGAGGTCTGGGGCTATGAAGTGACTTCTCCAAAATCATCTAGGGAAAGATTTTAAGGCTGAGATTAAACAGACTTAAATGTGATGCTCAAAAATCAGTGTCTAGTCCTGAAGTACTTCTGCAGACTCTTTCTGGGGACAGCTGCCGCTCTCTGGAGGTATTTCTGGAGGCAGCTCTTAGACTAAATGCAGCCCTGAAAGTGCTAAAGTTGGGTGTAATAAGTCCCAGTCTACCTCTCTGGGTTCTGCAGCAGGGATTTGCACCTGATTTGGGCTAAAACGCCTCTGCCATTGCCCTGTAGTGCCTGGTTTCAGCCCGTTTCCAGCCACCATCAGAGTCAAGGTGGCACGAGGCAGTTTCCTGGGGCAAATGCGGCACCCAGCACTTCACCAGGGCTGCAGCAGACACAGGTGGCTCCTGTGCCAGCGTGGGATGATGCTGGGGGTTGCTGTGCACATCCCCAGGAGCAGGAGGATGGTGTGGTTTATGCTTTCCTGGGTCAGGAGGTGGGTACCACTGTCACCTTGAGCTGAGATGACAGGTCCCCTGCTCTGAAGCCCTGTCTGCTTTGACTGTAAGCTCCTTACTCTGGGTGTCCCTCGCAGCACTCTCACATCCTGTCCTAGAAAGCTGCCACAAGAACAGCCCTTACCTTGATGAGGGGCTCAGTGTGCTGCTCTGCTGCATTGCAACAGTAATACCCGTGGAAAAGTTCCTCCTCTCGTCCAGCCCAAGGACAAATGAACTCTCCCTCTGTGCTAATTCAACAAGGATTTTGTTTATTCTTGATCATTTCTGTTGGTGACTCTTGTATTACTGGAGTTAGCTGTTTGCTCACAGAACTCTCTCTGCTGCTAAAGCCTTTGTTTGTGCAGTTGACCTAAATATTTCCAGGTTTTAAAACCTTTCAATTAATTCCTATTGACTCCTTTTAGATTTAAAAAAAAAATTCCTTCTCCTTCCTATGACTCTGGTGCTCCCAAAATAGTTGTTCAGTAAAAATAACTCGTAATAACCCTGTGGCCCAAAGAGGTGCACGAGGGGCCCAGCCGTTTCCTAAACACAGCACGAGGTGTTCTCTCTTGATTATGCATTTGGTATTGATGATTATTAATTATATGCCGGTTATTACACCACTCTCTTGTTCTATTGGCATGCTGTGCATTGCATTTCAGAGAGGCAAAAGCCATTCCAAGAGGAATGGGTGACATCTGCTCAGCACAATAATTAATAACTTTGATGATAATGATGTACATTTACTTAGCATTGAGCTCTGGAGCACACAAGGAAGACCTACCTAAGATAGTTTCCACCTTGATGTGTACATGAAGGGGTGACTTTGCCATTAAGGCTGAGACACTTCTAGAGCCAAAAGAGGGAAGTGATAATTAGTCAGCATTAATTAGAGGGCTTTGCCTGGGCTTGGGCCTCTTGGATTTTTGCATTATGATGTTACACTTGGATTCTTCAGGAACTCCAAAGACATAGCTGGGCATGCACAGCTACCTGGGCTTCTGTGAGCAGGCTTGGTGTGCAAGAAATGCAAAGTAGGAAAATCATGTCCCTTCCCTGCTGTCTGAAGTTGGATCATTACACAAAATTCACTTTTGAAAAGCTTGATCCTCCTTCTTTGACATCTCTTTGAGCACTCCAGTGGTGGAAACAACACGGAAGCACAGCTTTGGCCATAGAGGTTTTCTCCCGCTCTATCCATCCAGAGCACCAGGGCCAAGGGAAAGATCCAAACCTCCCACTGACACACTGTGGTGAATGGAGTCCCTTGGGATTTACACCAACATCCAAACTCTCCTCCTAATATTCCTTTGGATCTGCCAAGCTGTTATGTTTGGATTTCCAGCCTGGGTGTTATTTGAATGTGCAGTAAGTAGCCTCTTGCTGGCAAATATGAGATGCTGATAAGCTTCTGAAATCTATATTCCAGCCCTGAGATAACAAAACAACAAATTTTTTACATCCTAGGGAAAGAAAAAAGTGACAGGTTGTTAGGGGAAAAGATCAAGATATGTGCAAACATGTGTCCCTCTCCCTTCATTCCTGACTCAGTCATTCCCTGGATGACATAATTGTGGTGAGGGGAGTGTCCTAATTCCCAGAGAGGGGACAGAAGGGAGGGGACATGGAAACACCAGGGCTGGAATTGATTTTCCTCTGCTGGAGCAATTGCACTCCCAAAGTGGCAAAAAATAAATAAAAATAAATGAGTCATAAACACCCCATTTGAATCTTTAAATGAATATCGGATTTTAATTATAGAGGTTTAATTTTTAGAACGGAAAAGCTACTTTTGCACAATTACTGCATGCAACTTTTAATTAACTTTCAAGAACTTTCTCTTACTTAAAAAAATCTAATTAATAATACTTAGGGAACTATTAGCATAAGATGTGTCATAGAGGGGGTAGAGAAATATAAAGCATATATTGTACAAAATCGCTTGGAAGAAAGACTTGCTAATTCTAAAAACAAATGCGAAGTTTCCAGCTTTCCTAGTTCTGGCCTATAAAGAGCTTTTTTTGCTGAATGAAAGCTTGAGAAAGACATGGAAATCATAGGATTTAGAACAGAAGATGCTGTTATGTAAATCAGCTGCTGCAGAGACCTGGTAGACTGGAAGAGGGGGGTCTCTTTCACTCAGCAGAGGTTCTTTTATTTGGAGGAAATATGGTAGGTGGGATGGTTCCAGGGAGATAGGGAGTGAAGGGGTAAGGAATGGATTGGGAACCCTCTTGATTGCTCATCAAAGAGCCTAAACCCAGCTGTGAAGAGAGGAGAGCTGAGCCTCACTGCTGGCAGGAAAAGCAGGAGAAGAGACTTTTTTGCCACCCACCATGAGCTGGGAGGGTGGGGGTGGAAGGGAGCTGCCAAATCAGGTATAAAAGAAACCTTCCTGAGGCATCCCACTGCCCTCCTGAAGGAAAGGGTCTGTATATGCATAAAATACAAGCAAGAGCAGGCTCAGAGCAGGAAGGGGGACGATGCTGTGACGTTCTGGTGCAGAAGGATATTACTGCAGGAGCCAAGAGGGAAATTAAGCCAGGGTACAAGGACACAGGGAGGGCAGCCTGTGGTAGAACTTGTTGCTTCAGTAATGGAACAGCGAATGAGAGTCACTTCACAATAATATTTTGCCCAGGTCTTGTTCCAGCTGAGTTTTAAATTAACCAGTGGATACAGCTGTCAGCATTTCCTTTATGAGATTGCTCCAACACAAGAAATCCTCCATGGTTGAAGCAGCGTGTTTGGAAATGTCTGTGTTTGAGTGTATACAGGAGGCTGAGCCTGATAATTTTGTGCTCTGCTAACATCGCTTTGACTCAGCTAAATGTACACTGAATTACGCTGAGACCTGGACACAGTGTCCTCTATGGCCAGCTCAGCAAGAGAGAGCTTCCACCTCAATATCCCTTCAGGGAGAGAAGGAAGGATGCAAACCTGAAGATTTGAACCATTCCTTGCCTCGGGGGGGAGGAATTGAGGTTTGCAGCCCCTTCTCCTAATGAGCTCTCTGGCCAGTACAGCTGAAAAGTAAATCAATGAGCAGGAACAAAGTACCTGGAACAGACACATAAAACTTTGGGTTGGGGATGTTCCTGAAAACCCCAAGGGCAGAAACATCCTGCTCTTTGCACTCTGCTTTTGCAGCAAACCCACAACAGGCTACGCCCAGGCTGCTCCCAGATGGCCTCTGGGAGCAGAGAACAGGATAAATCTTCCACCTTTCTCCTCCTTCGTGCCTGAGCAGCAGACAGACAGCCCAAGGGCAGATCACTGACATGCCTGACAAAGCTTATCGCTCTCACACGGGGCTCAGGGAGCCTTGGTCCCTGTCACCTGGCTGGGAGTGACTGGGATTTTCTGAAGCAGGACTGGCTCAGCTGGCTGAACTGGACCATATCAATCCCTGTTTGGAACAGGTTGTGTTTTGGGACCCTGCAGCCTTTGACTAAAAGTTCTCTTCATGATGTCTGCTCAGTGTTGTCACCTTCCTTCCTGGGACAGCAGCCCATATGCATCAACCATTTAGACAAAACTTCTGTTGTGGTATCCAGCACTCAGATTTCCCTTCTTTTTCTGCTTTGCTCTCCTATTTTAGCGGGTCTGCCTGTGCTGTCTGGTCATACTGGGCTGTAGGATTAGGATTTGCTGTGCTAGAGCCAAATGGGGGCAGGAGATCCAGAGTGTGCCTGGAATTCTGTGCTCATGTCAGAGGAGCAGCAAGTTCCCCATGGAGCCAGGCATGCAGCAAGACCTGGAGGCACACCCACAACCCCAATGGCCTGTCTGAAATAACTTTAAACCACTTGGCCCAGGTTTTGTTGGCTGCTTTTTGGGTTTTTTCATTCACCTTCTCCCACAGGGGATGATTTGGAGCACAGTCAGGTATATCTGCACAGTTAGGAGGGGTGAGTGTGATGTGGGAATGCCCTACACCAAAAAGGGGAGGAAGGTCAGGAAGGCAAAGAGAGGAAAGCATTGACTTGAGCAAGTTCACACTTAAATCTTACCAAAAATGTGATCCAGAGCCTGCAAGTGCACAGGACACATGCTGGACCGCACTTACCTCACTCCTCTGACAGGCTGGGAACTCAAAGATCTGTTTTTCTCTGGAGATATGAAAACATGTCACAAAATCTGCTACTTTTGCATTCCAAGTAATTTTACTTTTACAAGAAAAAAACTCACCCCGAGCTCTTGAAAAACAACTGCCACAATAACAAAAAAGAAAGGGAAAAAAAAACACAACACCCAAACGAGTCGCGATTCTCACATCCCTGCCAGGATGTTCCAAATATAACTATGAAACATGGTTCTTAAGCCCGTATTTATTACTACACAAATCTAGTTTAAAAACAGCTCTACAGGGGTTTGTGTTCAGCTGTAGCACAAAATCAGAGTGAAAAGGACAGTTGTGCCAGCAGAACTGTAGGGCTGCACTGACCTCCAGTGGAACTGGAAGAAATACTCCAGTGGTAGAGGCTTTTTCACAGCCCTCTGAAACCAAAACTTGCCTTGTTCCGAGCTTTATAGAGGCACTGAATTCATATAAGGATCAGGGAATTTATTACAGATTACTGTATAATTAGGATAAATACGTTAAAATACTGTAAGGGGATTTGTGTGGAATAACGTTTCCAGTCTAAGGCTAGCCTCATCAAATTTAAACTTAAATATGCAGGTGTTAAATAGAACTTTCCAAAATCAATCAGGCTGAGGGGTATTTAAGTGATTGAGGAGGAATTTTAACTCCCCTTTTCCATTGCAGAAAATTGTTAAAGATGGTTCATTTCGGTTTTCCCATCCTAAAAACCTTTTGCTTTTGATTTGGTCACCTAATCGTGGAACTCTAATGACAGCTGCTCTGTGAGATTTCCTCTCAGCACTTAGGAGGAGTTTTCCAAGGTCAGACAAAGGTGATGAAACAACAGAGTGGCACTTCTCAATCTGCGTGGAGATGATTGATCGCCCCATCAGATATTAGAGAAACATTGTGTCCTTTCATGTCCTGATCAAAGGAGAGCGTCCTGTGCCCGAGATATTCTCCAGAATGCCTTCATTTCACAATTTCAAGGTCAGCTGAAGGAAAACGTGGCATCTTTTCCTCTGGGCAATCTCCAGCCACAGTGGCTCCACATGGGCTGTTTCAGGAACTGTACGTACTCAGAATGAAAAGGCTGACACTGACACAAAGAGCTCACAGAGAAACAACTCCTAGGTACTAAAAGACAACCTTTGCTGGAAACAGTCCCTTTCCCCTGAGACAGAGGGCCCTTCCAAGTTGTTCACGAATTTTCTCTGAAGAGCAATTAGAGAACTATTGTTCAAAGTGTGCTCAACAAGGAGGCAATGAGACTTCTAAGGGAAGAGGCAGAACCTCTTGGCTTGATAAAGCAACTCCAGAAACAAGTCAGACAGGCAAGGGGAACTGAAAAGAGCAGGAAAACAAGAGTAATTGAGACAGTGCTCTGGGGTTGGGTTCTTTTTGGGTGGGTATTTTTGGGGGAGGCTTGGGGGGAGGAGTTATTTTGGTTTTGAAAGCAAGATTGAAATATTTCCATCCAAAATAATCAAACGAAATGAAACAAAGTGGTTGACTTTGCATTATTTAACCTTATTTAACCAGTTCCCAAGAGCTTCATTCTAACCTCTCTTCAAATATAGGTCAAATTTTAGATTCAAATTGCAGTAGGACAAGTGGAAGGGTTCGATTTCCTAAAGAGCTTCCCAGGTCCTTTACAGTATTTGCTCTGCACCCACCTTCATCTCCTGTGTGTAACAAGAAGCAGCAGGCATAGGAGGCAGGAAGGTGGGGTGTCACTCACCCCACCTTACACCCCACCACGCCAGCAAGGCTCTGCTTTGACTCAGAATCTCGTCACTTAACACTGATTCCCACTGAACAGAAGCATTTTTAAAAATCCCACTCATTTTGCATGCCCTGCTCAGGCTATGACTCACCTGAAGCAAACACATTGTGTTCCATGTGCTGCCTGTGACACTGGGATCCTTCTCCGTGACTTGGGCTCTTGGTTCCTGCTCTGCCACTGACACACAGATCCTTGGGATGTTCATAGACATGATCATACAAGAAAAGCCCAGTATTTCCTTGCTGGGCTGGCAGGAGCAGAGGTGTATTGCTTGGTTTAACTTTCAGAAGTGTATTTTCTGATATTTTACAGCAGAAGGAGCAGATGCAAACCTGCCTCAGGAAAACTGGTGGCACAGAAAATTCCAGCCCAAGGTTTTGCAAAACTATAATCAACTGCCAGCAGTGTTTTTCTAATGAGAGGTGTCAGATGATTTCAATAAGTACAAATGCCATTCCTCTGTATAATTGACTGTGAATATGATTTAAGATATATGTCAAACTATTTAAATGCCTAGTGGCTTTGGTTTTATCAAGTACACTGACTCACCTCTAACAGAGTCTTCAAGGGATTTTTTTTATCCCCCTCACAAGCAATAAAACATTTTAGATGAGTTTTCTTTATATTAATGCTATCACAGAGCAAGAGATTAACAAACAGCAGGTGGAGGGACACTGTCCATGTAACACTGTGTGCTCACTGGGATTTTTTGTTCAGCAGGCAGGATTTGTTATTGCTGTAGGATGAGTCCATCTGTGACTTTTCAAAGAAATCCTTCCCACATGGCCAGAGCAGCCTGAAACACCTTCTTTCCTTCTGGGTACAAAACCCAGCTGCACTGGAAAGGCCCCATGGCTCCATGAAGTCCCATCGAATCCTGTAAGAGGGAGATGCTCCTCAGTGTCTTTGGAAGCTGCCAAGTTTTAATGCCTATAATGTGTTACTTCCTTGGGAATGCATGAAAAATATCGATTAGAGAAGCAAAGAAATAGGACCTTGAAAAAATAAAGCCAAAAAAAGAAAACCAAAGAAAAAGTACTAATTTACCTTCTAATGATGATTCTCTGTGAAGTCCAGGGATCCAGGTGCTGTGTCTCCCACCTGGGGCACATGGACACCCCAGGGATACTGCTCTCAGGTGGTAGCTCAATTAAAGGCATCACCTCAACTTCCACTCACTTCTCAGAAGGGAACACATTCCTAGTTTTAATCAATTGCAGCTTCTCCTTGCACTCTTATTATAATGCAGCTAGTGCAGTGGGTTTATATAATCTATCATATCTTAATTAAAAGGTCTGCAGCTTTCCCTTGGACTTTGTTCATCTCAGTTTAGTAGCAACAAACTAAAGCGATTGGACATTATTGAAAAAACATGTCTTGATGGCACCGAACCAAGACTCCTGACAAATAAGTTGGCAGAGAACTTCACAAGTGTGACCATTCATCATGCTCTGCAATAGTTATTTGTTTCAAAATGTCAGAATTTTCCACAGATCAGAAGTTCCCTTTCCTTTCTGTCTCTATTGCAAAGTCCCTCAGCCAAGATCCCCCTACACTGAGCCTGTAGGAATGCATAGATCAGCAAGACATGTCAAGTGCTGCTGAAAGCATAAACAAAGTAATGGAAATTATTCTTAGAAAGCAGAAAAATATGGATTTAATGCTATAAAATTATTTGCTGAGTGTTGAACAATGAGGTGAGCCCTCCAGCCCAAGTATAAAGCATCTTGATTATACAAACCCCAGATTCATTATTCCCACTTTGATGCTGTACTGCACACGAGTACAGTGCTGTGATTCCTCCTACCACGTGGTATTACTCCTTAGTTTGTTATGGAAATGTATTTTGGGGGTAGAGATTTGACCCATCAATCAGTAGCTGTGAAAATGTGGGAGAAGACTAAATTTTAAAAATATTTCCTCCCTTGAAAAAGTCACCTGATATTTTATTTAAATATTTCTTCATCTGACTTACTACTTTAAAACCCCAATTGTTTATTTCCAAGGCCCCACTTATCAATACCACAAAGGGGAGTAGAAGTGTTCTCCACCAGTTCATGGTCCTCAAATGCAAGGGTGGACTTTTTTAAAGGGGTCTGTTGGTGAGGTTTCTGTGTCCAAGTGACACAGAAATGGTCAGACAATGGTGACATGGTCAGACTGGACTACCAGGACAGTCCTTTGCCAAGCTATTGAGCAGTTCTGGGAGCTGGCAGGAGTGTCCACAGCTGCAATTGATGCCATGAAGATTTTTTGCCTTTTCTTTTATACCCCTGTTATACCTTTTTACAACTTCTGTATTCTTAGTGCTTTTTCCCTACATTCTTGGACTTGTTTGTCAAGCTGAGAGACTCAACATTTTAGAAGCTTCGTAGTTAGGGATCAGTGTGTCCCAGAGCCCAAGGTCCTCTCCAGAACACATTCTGTAAACCAAGATAGAACCATGCAGGGGAAGGCTCCTTGGGGAGCGGGGCTCACTTGAGCCTCTCATATAGGAATCTTTGATAGATCTGCTAATTAGTAAAGCCTATAATGATATACCCGATCTTCTGGGACATATTGGGCGGGGTGCATTTCGGTGCATATGACCTGGACATGTGCACCTAAGGATCCTTAAAATAAACACCAAGGTAAAATCCCTTTTCCCCTTCTTACCATATATGACTCTTGATTTTAAGACCAGGAAAAGGCATCATAATGACCTTTAGGCAAACAGCAAAGACTATTTATAGGCAACAAATTTCACTTGCAGTCACATCAGAAGTCGAATTCTAAGGATCAGATCACCCCATCAGAGAGCTAAAACAGTACCCTGCCACATATTCCCCATCAAGAGCAATCAGCACAGCTCTGAATTTTGTGGCTGTTTATAGCAAACTGCCCGTAAACAAGCTGCAGACCCAGGCAGGAACTTGAGATAACAAATGAATTTGAGCAAATCTCAGTAGCAGCTCCTGGTCAAGTCATGAATGGGGAGGAAACTAAATTAATCAGATAAATTATTTGCTCAACTCGGGTAGAAAATGTCAAACACTTCAAAACTAACCTTTTGGCACCAGGATTGCTGTTCCCGGATCTATTTAAGATTTCTGCCTTTTGCTTTTGTCAACAGGGCTGGGAAGTGAGTATATGTCAGGGGTGGTGATGTGCCATGCTGGACACGTAGGCACAGCCCCTGACTACCTGCAGCAAGGGTGCAAAACCCACACTGCCTGGAAAGCAAAATGCTGCTTCTTGGGCTGAGGGAAAGCATTTCCCAGCAGCTCAGAGCTAAGCCTGAGCACGATATTTCTGTCTGAACTGATTTTTCTCCAAAAGGCTTTGACTGCTGATTTTCTAAAGGGTATTTCAATGAGATTTCTCTGCTCTATGGAAATATTAACTTTGTATTTGGAAATTCTGCACAAAATTAATTTTTCTCGCTGGAAGTTGGAGTATTTTTATTCTGGAAGGTTGTTGCAGTGCCAAGGAGCGGGATAGCCCAGCTGGCTTCTGTTCCCTCTTGCTGTGGTCACAGGGCTCCCCAGCCAAGCCTTGGCTTCCACAATGGCACGTGCCAGACCCTGGTTGTGCTCCCATCCCTGCCACAGCCCCAAGGGGCCCTGTAGGACAGGGTGTCCATTCAGGAAGTTTTTCTGTTGGTGATTTCTTTTCCTCCAGAACCAAAGCACACTTGCTATAAACCAAGACAACAATGTTTTCACCTGGAAAAATTGTGGCTTTCAGCCAAGAAAAAGCCCCAAAAATCCACACCAAGAAAAAACCCTCCAGAAAACCTAACTGTATTGACATGGATGCTATTAAAAAAAAAAAAAAAGTTTTACAAAAGGAAAAACACCATTTATTAGGGTTATATAGCTGCACACCTTGTTTCATTTCAAACTTAATCTCCAGATGTAAAATTTTCCCTCTTGCAGAGGATCAATGTTCCTGCAGCAGCCAAATCCCGTCCTCTCTTGTGTCCAAGGTGAGCAAAGGACAGGGCTCTTTATCCAGGGGTTTGCAATCAAAAATGCCAAATAAATATGAAAAAAATTGTAAGTTTGGCAGGACCCTGGTGTGTCTCACCAGCTTGTGTCACTGGAAGTTTCAACTTTCAGCTGAGACTTGGTAACATTTAGTTTAGAACACCAGTTTGAAGGAGACATATGGGCCTATAAGGCTTCTATCCCCAAGGTAAAACCAGTATTTGCTGATAATTCATCCCAAGCCAGCAGCTGTGTAGGTGAGTGAGGAAACTCCTGTCCTTTCTGTTACTTCAGGAAACTGGACACCACAAGGTTCCAAAACAACCTGGATCTTTTCTCAGAAATCCTGTGCACCATATTTCATGGACATGCTAAAGCTTCATTGAAGCCAATTGCTTTGCTGATTCAGAGTTTGATTCCCACCCACGTGGCAGTATCGCAGACTACCTCCAGCTGGAAGGACGGGAGGGATCATCAGTCCCTGCTCTGGATGGATCCACACCCACAGGTGAGGACACCTCGTTATCACGGCCAGGTCTGCACATCCAACAGCCCCAGAGGCCTTGGGAGTGGAGCCGTCTCTTTACCTGGTGGAAGTGCAGGGTGTTCAGTGTTTATTGTGTTTTTAACAAAGTCTGTTATCAGCGGGTTTGAAGTTTGTTGCTATCTTAGACTAATCACAGTAATGAAGGCATTGAGCAGAGCCCTTCTCAGGTGGCATTTACCATTGTTTGCTGCAGATAACATGAAACTTTCTGATTACAGTCGGCTGTTATCACTTCAGAGCAAATCTACTCCACTGAAATGTGCTAATAAAACCCACGGAAGCAACAAACTGGAAAGAAGTGTTACAGCAATAAAGGAACATGAGGGAAAATGTACAGCTTTTGCCACTGTTATCATTTTCAATTTATTAAGATCTAACCATTTTTGTAATATGGCGCTATTGCTGGGGGTTAATTTAATCTTCTCTAATACCAGGCTCCAGTCAGTTTTCAGGGTCAATTTAGATGTAATGCATATTTCTGCATTACAGTCAGAGAAATCCCCTCCGTGGCCCCATGACCATATGGTTTCAACAATCCAAGTGTAAGTGTCCAGCACTTTACACATCCATTTATGAGATTAGCTCCAGCCTTTAAACACACAAATCCCAGACAGGATCTTGGGCGTTGTGGCTCTGAGGACAGAGTGGCTGCCACAGGGAAGCATTGAGAGCCATCCTCCTGTGCTCCCCTTGGAAAACCATCCCCAATTCTGCTGCCTCTCACTGCAACGCCCCAAAGTCAGGGTAGACAACTGCTTGGGTTACATCCTAAGATCTTAATTCAATCTTTGCTGAAGACAGCAGCTGGTTTGCACATGTAAGAATAATGTAAAACCCAGCAAAGATTTTATGTTGCCACCAGAGTGACTAAAGAGAGCAGCCAAGACAGCAACCTACATAGAGAGGGGAAAGCTGGATCCAAATATTTGGGCCAATGCAAGAGAAGGACAATCTATGTCCTCCACATCTGCACATAGGAGACAGGTTATGTGGAGACTTTGTATCTATAATCACCCAAAATAAACAGTACCAAACTTTGTATCTGCTTTGCATGAGACACATTGACCTGGCCAAGATTTCAATCCATGTCTTTCCCTTCGAGTTATCTCTTGTAAATGAAGGACATCAAATCTCTCCCGTACCCCACCTCCCTGATTGAGACCTGGCTCCATTTTGCCCTGTTCTCCTATGATCTGTGTTGTTTTCTTCTGAAAGATTCAGCTCCTGCTCCCTGTCTTTTGATGTGCTCCTGTGCAGTTAAAGCATTCATCTGACGGCAGGAGCAGGAGTCGAACAGAAAGTTACTTGAACACACTTTGCTTCTTTGGAGCCTTGTAGGCTCCTGGATTTCACTGGACATTGTTCAGCCTCTGTGATCAGAGACTGCACATTCTTGGACTCATTACATCTACATGCCCATCTTGGGGGACATGTTTCACAGCCTGTTTCCTGATCCATGGGAGCCTCCTGGCTGTTCTCCCAGCCTTCACTTTTTTCCCTTAGTGGGTATGCTTTTAAGAAGGGAGAAGAAATGGGGATTAAAGACAACAGATCTCACATCTCTGGTATGCTCAGCCTGACATAACTGGCTCCCTCTGTCCTAACAGAGCAGATGGAGACATTGAATCTTCAAAAGATCCAGTGATTTAGCAAGGTCACACAAGACTGAAGGAGCAGAGATTGAATTTAAGCCTGAAACACTCACGTTCTTTTTCTCTCTCTCTGGTCTCTAATGAGAGTCCCAAGTGTGGAGCCAGAGATGTCAGAGGTACAAAATGGAAAGGCACAGTTTCTGCAGCATTTTGTCAAAACCCTTGCACAGAGATCACTCACAGTTCAGGCACCTCTAAGAGAGGTCATGCAAGATCTCGCAGGCAATTAATGAGACTTCCAAGGCAGTGGGTAAATTAGCTGCCAACAGAGAGACTTCCAGCTTCCTACAGGGCTTGGGGTGAGCGAGAGGGGTGGGTGCACAACTGCAACACAGCAGGGAGGGAAGAAAGGTGTGCCACTCCCTCCCTCACCCCCACAGCTCCTGGCAGCAGCATCTCCACATGTGCTGTGTAATCCCAGGAAGGGCTGCAGGTTGCTGTTTGTGTGGCTGGTGTGATAACAGGTGATGCACTGGACTGAGTTACAGTGAATAAAGAGAGGTAAACATTGATCATCTCTGAATGACTGGGGCTGGGAGAGAGCAGGGAATGGCAGAGCCTTTGAATGCTCTACCTGCAAGGCTGTGTGTCTTGTCCAGGGCAGGCTAAAAGGCATTGCTTGCTGCTGAATCAAGATTTCGTCTTGAACTCACTCCAGTATCTCTCCTGCATTTGCCTCAAGGCACCAGGCAGATCTCAGGGTCGTTCCTAACAGAATATCTGTATCCTTCCTGTCATGAGTGCTCAGGGCTGCAGGTGAGACTGGGAGGGGTGGGCAGGGCAGCCCAGGGGGCTGAAAATTATTGAGCAGCCCCACAGAGGGAATCCTGGGTACAGAGACCTGAGGGCAGAAAGCCAGAGATGGAGTTTATAAACTCAGTTCTATGCTCCAGAGTCCAGGTGGGCACAGAGAGTAGAACAGGCAGGGCACATGTGTCCCCCCCCCTCAATTCCCCAGCTCAGGAGCTGCCTTGTGAGCAGCTAATGAGATTAATGCAAATGGGTATGGTGAGTTATACAACATATAGATGCCCTTCACACAATGACGGACACTTTCTGCTACAGTTTATTTTTCTAGCAATCATCAGTAGCACTAATAATAATTAAATCTCAGAGGCTGTAATGAATAATACATAGCAGCACTCTGGTAGCAAAACAAAAAAACACCTTTAAAGATTTTCTCCTAAGCTAGCATCAGTGCTTGTTTCTTGCAGTGATTTATTTTTTGTGATGTATTAAGCACCTTTTGAAACGTACTGAGTCACAAAATAAACCCTAGAAACAAAGAAAGGCAGGTGCCACTAAGCTGAGCATTTTTATTTGTATGTAACTGGCAGAGGTGAGCAGAGTCACAGCTGAAGCTGGAGCAAAGGACAGGAATGTGAGGGGCTGAGGGGAGACAAAGCATAGCAGGGGTTGAATCCTGCTCTGTGACCTTACACATAGATTAGGGAAGAAATGCATCTCTTCCCAAAGTCAGGCATTGAGCTGGGGCTCATCAGTGAGGCTTTCCAAGCCAAGGAGAGGGCAGGACTGGAGAGACCTGTGCCTTCCAGGAGGGGTTCAGTGGCTTTTGGTGACCACAGTGATTTGGGCTGGTGTTACCTGTGCCAGTATCTCAAGACATCAGACAGGTCCCAGTAGCTCTGCTGGGCACCAGCCCTACTGCAGTCCCCATCCTGCAAGTCAAAGTCATTTTCCAGGAGAGCATCCCCCATTTCCAAAACTGCAAATTCGTGTTCCCTCCAACTGCTGTGTTTGCAGACTTGCAGGAGAAAAATGACCATGTCACATGTTTCTATTTACTCCAGGATGTAACAATCTGGTCACTCAGAGAGGCCTCCAAAGTGTCATCCCTTACAAAATGTGCTTGTAACACAGTGGTTACTCAAGGAGTGTCTGAAGACCAGAGATGGAGCTGGTTCAAGAAAGCCCTGACAGCTCTGACACAACATCACTGCCTGTGCAAACCCCAGATCCAAGTTCTCTTCAGGACTTAAACAGCCAGGAGGCTTTGTGGAAAGTCAACTGAAAGAAAATCTCAGTGTGAACCTGGTCTGGAGAGCAGAGAAAGGGCTGATTTTCCTCTCTGATACCAGATCAGACAGCAGAATTGCCTACTAAAGGAGCAACTGGTTTAATCAGTTTAATCAGATATTACAGGGATAAGCATAAGATAAATAGCCCCATACCACAGCTATGAGCGTGGCATGAAAAACACAATACCCCAGCAATGAGCTCAACAGCAATAACCCAACACCACAGCAGAGAGCTCAGTATGAATAATCCAATACCATGGTGATTATCTTAACATGAACACTGTGATACCACAGCAATTAGCCTGGCATAAATAACCCCAAATCCCAGCAATCAGCGTGGCATGAAAAATTGCATCCCATACAAACAACCATAGCATAGCAAAGGCAAAAAGAAGACAAGTGGAAGAGAATTGATATGTGTTTATTACTGCACAGGTTTATACAGCAGTACCTGCTTTGGAGCACTCCCAGTTTGTCCCTGTGTAGGCAGCAGCCCCCCACAAAATCAGGGTTATGGGCTGGGCACAGTGTTCTGGAGGGAGCAAAACCCAGTGGAGAAAATGAGATAGGTTTGGAGTATTTTTAAGCAGGTGGGATGAACACAGGCCTGCACTATTCTCCAAAACTGGTTCTCTGATTCTGCTCCAATCAAAGTCAGTGCAGTGACAGGACAAGGGTGAATGGCTTCAAGCTGAGAGTAGGTTTAGATTAGATACTTGGAAATAATTCTTCCCTGTGAGGATGGTGGGGCCCTGGCACAGGGTGCCCAGAGAAGCTGTGGCTGCCCCTGGATCCCTGCAAGTGTCCAAGGCCAGGTTGGACACTGGGGCTTGGAGCAGCCTGGGACAGTGGAAGGTGTCCCTGCCCGTGGCAGGGGGTGGAATGAGATGATCTTTAAGGTCCCTTCCAACCCAAACCATTCTGAGATTCCGTGAAGAGCATTGTCCAGAGGCCCCAGGGCCTGGTGGGCAGCAGCCCCTGCAGGGATGCAGGTGATGGGGTTGGAGCTCAGTAATTCCTCCTGGGGGTCCCTCTGGCAATAGTGCCATGAATCCTCCTGCCAAATCCTGCTCCAGTGATGAATCTGGCAGTGTTACCACCCTGACTCCACTTAACACAGGAATGCTAAATTTATATGTGAGTCACAAACACATCTTTTTATGCACTCTTAAAAACCAGAAGCATAATTACTAAGGTCAATATATAATGTTTATTTCCTTTATAATAGACATTCTAATTTCACTGTAGGGAAAAGCAACTGTATGCATAAAAATAATGACAAATATTAAAGTCACCAAAATAATGGAACCAGATCACTCTACTAATCCTAAATTTAAATGCATTAACAATCTCTGTAACATTAAAGGTCTGATAAGCCAAATTAGGTTTCTTGTAAGCATAATTAATCTTCTTTTTCAATGAAGATATTACAAGGGAGTTAATTTGAATCCCAAAGGCATTTCTAAAATTGAATTATATAGATAAAGCAAATATTTGACCTTTTACTGATAATTGCTATAAAAAATCAGCATGCAAATGAAGCTTATGAAAACCTCTCCTGAAAATGGTATTACTGGGGTAATAAAATCCTCTATAAGCAAAATGCCAATCATTTAATGCCTTAAAAGACAGGTAACCCCTACCTTAACCTATAATTTTAGGGTATTAAATTACAATAGTGAGGTCTGTGTTTATTAACAAAGAATTGAATGGAATCAAACAGAAATGATTGTGTCAAATGCAGGGATTATCTGGTTTTATTCATAGGTCATTAAATTTAAAAGACTGCTGGTGTTGGCTCACCTTCTCTTCTGAAATTATTTTTTGGTGTCATTAAAGGATGGTGATATTTATTGATTTAAATTGCTCTCTGACTGGAAGAGGCTTTTTCATGGCACTGAATCAGGATATCTTTGAAGAAAATTTCAGTGTGGAAACAGCATTCACTTCTCCATCACAAACTGCAGCTTCTAAAATCTCACACAGCTGGAGACTCACTGGATGAGTTTAGGATTAGGAAGGTGCCTCAGTCTCTCATGGTGAGCGTGGAACCCTCTGGCTGGTGGGATTTGCAGGACTGAACCACAAGTCATCAAACAAATAACAAGGAAACCCAGGAAAAGCATTTTTTTCCAGGGTTTTGAATTAAAATGACCAGGACATAATTTCCCTGGGGTTGGTCTGTGCTTATGGTCACACATCCCTGCATTAAACCTCAGTGTCACCCATTAAATCAGCAACTTTACTATTAGCCAAACTTTTGGCAAGTGGATAGGCCAGGGAATAAAGGAAAATCTTTCTCATGCTTTGAGCTGCTCCATCCAGCCAAAATTTGAGACCCAACAAAGCACTAGAACTGAACTCAAGCTCATTTTGTAACCATTCTGTCCCTGTTTTCCTGCCAATTCGAGGATTTTGATCTCCAGAATGGTCAATCAACAACCTCAGTGTGCTTTGAATGTCCATCTCCAAACTTCTCGAGCTGCTCAAAGCCAGAATTGAGTTATCCAGCACAGCTTTGGTCTCAGTAGAAGGTGTAAAACTCCCTTCTGACACAGCCAGCACCAAGCAGGCCAACAAACAGCAGGCCAGAGCTGGTGCAGTCACTGGGGTTGGCTCTCTGGCATTTCAGAACCTGGGAGCCAACAAGGCTCCTCAGTCCTTTAGGCTCTTTGGAAGTATCTACCTGGGAACACATAAAAACCTGGTTTTGTCCAGATCTGGTTTTGACTTCAATAGCACTGATAGAAGATGGTCTCCAGTGGCAATTTGACTCTGTTCAAAGTCATCAGGATCCTGCAGAGAAGCATCACTCCTATATTGAAAGACTTTTCCCAGACAACATTAACCAGTCTATTCTATCTCAAGCCCCTGGTCTTTAGATATAATTGCTTTATTAAATGTCACAAATGTTCATTTGACTTAGATGGTGTCTGTCTCTCTCTCTCAAAAAGAGAGAATCTTAATTTAGACACAGAAAATGGCCCATTTGCTGTCGAATTCAAAGCAAATACCCATCTCTAACTCTAACCTCAGTCTCTTCTGTTGGAATGTTTGCAGTAAGGGACATTTAAATGGCCTGAAACAAAGTCATTTTCTTTGTCATTATTACACTTGAGTTTTCTATCTCTCTGATTAGATTAGAATTGAATCTGGTTGAAAGAAATTGAATTTGTAAATTTCCCTAATCATACGATCTTCAAACACTGAACTTTCTAGTACCAATTAGTCTGCCCTGATTGGAATGAACCTTCAGAGATGTCCCTATTGATGGGAACAAGGAATGAAAAGCTGTTGATGAAAGTGATGATCAATTGATAAACTGCCACCTGCATATACACTCTCATGCTCTTTTCAGGTGATTGCATTTTTGGCATCTTCAGAGTTTCTCCAAAGCTGGTGGCTACTGAAAAATTGTTCTGCTCTGTGTTTGTAGAAAATTCACACCCTTCATTCTGGTGGTCATGGTCAGTCATGGACATGCTGTGACAGGGTATCCCTAACATGCACTTGGTTGAATTTTGGTGTTTTCATCTGGCAGTAGGAAGCTGATTTAGAGTGCTGGGCCTTGTAAATCCCCTCTGAGAGCAGCTGAGCGTGGCTAGTGTGCCCCTAAAAACTCCATCCAGGGTTCTCTTTGACACTTCTATCTAAGCACTGAAACACAAATTTGTTGTTACACTTTATTTTCTGGGCATAGAACCCTCTTTCCATCTGTTCCTGTTCACAAACTGAAAAAACCCCAACAATTTTGTACTCCCATGTGTACCAATTGACTGTCTTTTCTCAGTAGGAACCATTTCTAAATTAAACAACCAATCTAGATTAAACAACCCAGCTCAAGATGGCAAAGGGCAGCTGGATGACATCTCCTCCAGCAAGGAGCAGGGGATAAATGTGTGTGCATATGTGAGTGTGTCAGCAGCACACAGGATCAAAATAATGGTCCAAAAATGGTCAAAAAGCTCAGGGCCAGCTCTCAGCCTGTCACCCCTGTCAGCTGTGACCCCTCTTTGGTGGGCATCACTGAGAGCCTGGGAAGGGTCAGGGAAGGGCTGGTGAAAAGCACAGGGGGAAAAGCACATGGGGAAAAGCACAGGATTGTTACAGATCACGGAACTATCAATGAGAAGTTAATCACAAGTATTCAAGGCAAAGAAAATGGTTTCTGACAGCCACCCAGAGCAAAATGATTGCTGAAGTGACATTAAATTCAGCTGGTTTTGACACAGATGTATTTAGCCCTCTGTGAGCAGAGAATCTCCTTGCTGGGTCTGGGGTTTGTCTTCAGGCAAAGAGCGGAGGGAGACATGAAGACAGTTTTAGTGACTGCTCAAATGGAATGTGTTTTTATATTGAGGAGGGTTGTTTCAAGGAAACATCTATCAAAAGGGAAAACAAAATTTCAGCAAGCAGAGGCCCTGTTAGATCAGAACCCGAGAGATGAAGTGCAGGATCACTGTTAGTGAAAGAGGGGAAATAAAATAGGAGAACTCCAACTTTGAAACATTTCGCTTCATTACTCTTCATTACTCCTCAAAAAATCAGAGCTGCCTCAGGTCATCCTCACCCAGGGTTTTTTTCCCCCTGTTTTGAACATTATTCCACAGGGACACTCTCTGAACTAGCTCACGTTCGTGCTGCCTTTTAAACTGACATATTGTAGGAAAGCTTCTGCAGTCCCCAGAAACCAGACATGGCCCTGTCTGGATGTTTGTCAGTGTGTAGTATAGCAGTAGCATCAAAAAAAAAAAAAAAAAAAAAGCTGTTCCAAATAAAATGAGCAGCTGGTGTTCATCTGTAATCAACAGAGAGAGGGAGAGGTATTTCAAGGGGGTGACTCACCAGGAGATATGTCTGAGATAAGGATGCTCAATGGACTTGTCCTCATCTCACAGGCTGTAGAGGGGCATGGATGAGTAGCATAGTGGTGGATGGCAGTAGTCTGATAAAATTAATTCATTCAAAGTGGCTAATCCCTTCCAGATGGCTTGGGGGATGAATAGAATTCCACAAAATTGGAGTCTGAGCGAGAAATCAGTGAGACCGTAGAGCACCCTTCAGCTTTAGAGATCATGGAGGCACAGGGGCTCTTCAAGCAGAGGAATGTGGCCTTTGCAGAGCTCAGGGGACAGGGTACATCCCTGACCACCCAGCACAGGCTGGCACAGCTCAGGTCTCAGGGGACGCAGTGAAAACAGGCAAGATCGGGAAATCCAGTGGCAAAGCTCGTGGTCCCATTTGTACATCCTGGCCCTTGAAGGGCTCATCTCATGAATTCTACACAGAGGATCCAAGTCTACAGTTTATGCTCTGCCTGTTGCAGGAACCCAACATCTGGCAGGCACCAAGGGGAAATTCTGCTCTGCTTTCTGTGTGGTGTCCTTTTCCACGTGATCCCTCTTGAAGGGACAGTGCCCTTTGGAGGGAAGTGGAGGATGGCTTGTTCCTCATCACAGCACAGAGGCAGGTACCAAATGATCTCCCCCTCAAGACAGCATTAGTGACATTCATTTTTAGCTCCAGCAGTGACTTTGCAGAGGCTCCAG
Source organism: Coloeus monedula (assembly GCF_965178545.1). NCBI lineage: Eukaryota > Metazoa > Chordata > Aves > Passeriformes > Corvidae > Coloeus > Coloeus monedula. The sequence continues at coordinate 6,604,375 of NC_138801.1, read as the reverse complement.
ATCAGAAGCTAATGAATGGCTGCTCAAGGAAGCTATTTTTGCCAGCTGTTGGCAGTAGTTATTTTGCTTTTAATTGTGCATTCACATGCCTGAGTCTGATAACAGTGGCTGCTGTGGAAAAATTCAGTTTCATGAATAATAAATGTTCCCTTGGAAAAAAGCCTCCACTCTGTTTTAGATACCAGGAACCTCCTGATCCACTGTTGTCAGATCTGCAAAGTCTGGTATTCACCATCACATTCAGCATCCTCCTGAATAATGATAATTCATCTGTGTTCACTTCACTAAACTATCACATTTTATGGAAGGAGTTAATTAAATAGTGATTTGCACTTCTGCTGAACATTAAACATTTAATGCAGATGCTCCAGTCATTGCCTGAGCTCTAAAGTGGGAAATGCCTTCAAAACTTCATATTTCCTTAAGAGGTTTAATGATGCTAGATCAGGCTATTTGCATACATACATATCCAGGCATATTTTATACCAGCACTTATTGCAAAGAAACCCAGCTTTCTTCTTGCCATGTTCTCAAGAATACGAGGTGGGACACACAGAGTGCAACTGAAGAGTTCTCTCTGGATGATTTGCCCCTGCCACCATCAAATTAATGGGCTCATTAATGAGAGATTTTCTAGGAAGGCATTAGAAAGAAACAGTTATCTACAGCAGGTCGTCTCTCCTATAATTTAGAATAAATTAATTGGTAATAAATTAAGAATGCTAAAAATTAATTATTGTACAGCAGGAGCAGGGCTTATATGCATTGCCTTCAGTTGAAGTGTCACAGTAAATCCTCTATAAGTAAATAATTATTGAGATGGGGGAGGAAAGGAAATTAATATTAATGTGCATTGGAGGGGATGACACAGAGGTGAAATGTAAGGCAGCCTTTGGATGGTGTGTGAGGAGGGTTTTTACTTCCTGAAATATGAATCCTCATAGGAGGCAGGAAGAGAAAACAAGGAGCTGCTGGGTGTCTTGCATCCTTCATGCTCTGGGGAGCCCTGATGAATTGCCCTGCTCTGTCCAAACGATGCTGTCAGCACAGCAAGTCACACTGGGGAGGGATTCTTCTCACTAAGCAGATGGATGGCTGTCACACCTCAGCTGGGATTGCTGTTCCAGGACTGCCACAATGGGGTTTGTGGAGAAGTGGTGCAGAAAGGAGCCTCCACTTTAACAAAACTTGGCGGTTTTTTCCCTATTACCTCAAAATAAAATGAAATTGGAATAGTTTCTTATTTGGGATGTAACGCATAAAAGTTGTTGGGGTTTTTTTATTATTATTTTTTTATTTTAAAGTCACATGTTTTCAACTGAGGGAGAGATGGGAGAGAGTGAAGATGTTTCAACACATCTTCAAAAGCAAAGGAGTTTCATTCCCTTCACTCCCAGCAACAATTTGAGAAGAAAAAGGCAAATTTTCTCTTTAAGTTGTTCCATTATTAACACTGCATCTCCCAAGTGCCAAATTGCTTGGGTCTTTCCCTCCTCCCAAATTCACACAACTTCAGTTTGAAATATAAGAAGCTTTGATTTTTTATTCTATCCCAGGATTTTCAGATCTAAACTTCTTTCAGCCCTTACACAAATATCTCCCTCAAAAAAAAAAAAAAGCTTAAAGCAATTATTGTTGCATATAACAAATGCTCTTAGAGTACCAGTTATGCTTTAATGTACATTAATTTTAGATCTCCCTGCCCTTTTCCAACTAAGCCTGTGCCTAGAATTTTTTTAGGCTATGAAAAATTATTCACGGATATGTCAAGCATAAAGTTAGTAAATTAATATAGGTTTGAATTCAATTTGTTTTAGCAAACTACTGTTATAAAGAGCCTAGTGTAGCATGAATTATTATCCAGATTTATGCTCAGCATCTAACAAAATGTTAAGGTACTTTTTCAAGTATCCACTAACTCTAAATAAAGGCAGAACCATGCCATTCCCACATGGCAGTTCTCAACGCCAGCTTCACACTCCGTCACATTTTCAGCTTGGTCGTGTTGCTGCCATTGATATCTCCCATCTCCAGGTGCTTCAGCAGAGGCAGGAGGTGGGGACAGAGCTGCCCAGCACAGGCTCTGAGAGGAGTGACAAGACTCTCACATTCCATCACCATTGAACAGCAGGCAGCTGGCAGAAGGTGTCCATAGGACTTAAAACAGTGATGGCTCAGGTCCATCTCTTCTTCCAAAGGTGAAATTATAGAAAAGCTGGTTTGTTCTCCTACTAATCATGGCAACTCAGGGGGTAGAAGACAATCCTCATGGCTGGCAGCTTCCATCCCTTGTGCTGAAAACACAAGGAGCAGGACAGACTATTTCCACTGGTCTCTGTGCACAGGACCAACTCTGCATCTCCAGAAAGGAGCGGGCACCACACAACCCACACATCATTCACACCATTAACTGCTCTTCTGGTGGGCCCAAACATCTGATTAAACACTCCCCAAGCTGAGCTCCAGCCTCCCCCTGGAAAGGAGCCACCAGCACATTGCACCAGCAACGCAAGATTTACAAGGAGCAGATGAAATCAAGCCCTACAATAGTTCATTATAATTAACAAAGCTGGAATTGCACTGGGCTTTGAGCTCTATATCAATGCTAAATATCTCATTACCAGTGTAAAATATTTATGTCTCAGGGTCTTTATCAGAAATGTAGGCTCACAGTTAGTGTGTCCTGGTCCAGAAGAGAGATTCCAAGGAGGAAATTAATGGCTTGGAATAAAAGGCTGCCAGCCCCACAGGATAAAATTCCTTACTGCACATGACCCCAGTGATGGAGGGGGAAATGAATGTGCAGCAAATGCACGGCCTGGGGCTGCAGAATTATGGTCTGTGTAGGCAAACACTCTCCACTTTTTCCCCTTATGTCTCCTCAGGGCCAGATCAATCCTGGGCTGTCACGGCGTATGGTGGTTTGTGTTTTGACTTCATCAAGGGCTGGCAGGTGCTCCTGGGTCCAGCTCCAGGGGTGGTGGGAATTGCTGCTGCTCACCTGCTGATGGACATGGAGACTTCCCTGCAGCCCAGCCTTCTCAACCTGCAGCCTGAGGGATTTGGGGATTTCCAGGTCTTGAGAGTGGAAGATAGGGCTGATGTAATTTTTCATGGGGTCTGCATTTGGTAAGCTCTCATAGGGTCTCCTTTTCTCTTCCCACTGGGAAGGATGCACCTCTGCCAGCACAGCCTTCCTCTGGTCCCCTCAGCACTCCATGTGCTCATCACCAGCCAGGGCAAGGCTCCAGAGACGCTATGGCCACATGCAAAGGAGACATAAAAGAGATCTTTTGTTACTCATTTTAATCTTTTCTCTAGAGAACTAGGCTCAAGTCCGGGGCAAAGGTTGCAGCTCATTTTTGCTGGCTCAGCAGTGCTTCGCTTAGGACTTGAATAATTTGAAGGTGTGAATCCTGTTCTGGAACTCGGAAGAGCTGCACCCCTACCTGCCATGGGCTATCTGTGCCTCTGAGTGAGACTTCTGCAAATGGAGGCAAAGAAATGTGCTTGTCCTTGTCCCCTGCGTTCACCTGGCCTGTTGATGTGGGGCAGGGCAGACACAGCTCCTTCCACTGGGGCCTCTGGTCTCCACTCTGGTATGAATAAATAGTTTTCACCTCTACTCCCTCTTACTCCAAACTTGTAAATAGTTCCCAGACTCACTACAAAGGTCAGGCATGAAGGTTCAGCCCCTCAGAGTCCCAGCAGGAGTGCGGCTCTCTGGCACTGGAACGGGCAGAGGAGCACCTGCTCCACCCTACAGACGGATTAGTGCCCGGTTATTGTCAGACTGTCCCAGACCACTCCAGCCTGCAGGTCACCCTGCATCTTCCCCAGCTCCCTGGGCTTGCAGGAAGCTGGCTGGGAGAGGGCACACACTGGGAATCAGGCAGGAAAAGATGATATGGAATTGTCAGCATTTTTTATCTGGGAGTTCTGGTGTGATGGATCCTGACCTGGCTGGAGTAGGGCAGGGTAGATGGATTGCTTTGCTCACACCAGCTCTCACAAGTGAGGTGCTGAACATTTCGACTTGGCCACATTTAGTTTCCAAAGGCTGCCAACATACTACAAAAAATAGAGCAATTTTTAAAATTCCAATTAGGGTGTGAACAGGTTTTGGCAGAGGGAAGCTGGGAGAAGAGAGGTACATTTTGTATACTTAGGACATTTATTTGGGAATGTCTTGGGGTGACTTTATGATGTGTATCCCCTATCTCTGCCCTATGTCCAGAAATTAATTTTGTGCCTTTCTATGCCTTTAAACTGAGCCTGAGAGGGGAGAGAGAAAAAACTGAGCAAACTCTTCAAAGCCATTTTTGTTTCAAGAACACACAGATATACAGACAGACTCCTCTTGCTTCTAACAGCAGCGGCAGGAGCAGGAGGAAGCACCTGGCTTGGTTTTCTTTCCAGCCAGCTTTCGGCAGTTTTTTCAGCTCCTTTTCCTCCGGAGAGTTGAACTTTTGTTTCCCTGGGACTTCAGTTTTTTCCCTTCTTCTCTGCTGGACTGTTTCAACATTAGAATACATTGGGAGGATTTTCCACCGAGGCCTTGGCCCTGGAGGTGGGCCCACCCCATCCCAGCTCTGAGGAGGAGGGGAGAGGCTACCTACAGAAGGACTCTGAAATTTTCCCAGGATTTTCTCTCCACAGCAAGAAGTTTCATTATTTAGCATTATTATCCTTTTCCTGTGTGTTTGTTAAATCAATAGTTTTATCTCTTTCACTATCCTTTGAGGAAAATTCATTTTTTTCCCGAACCTGGTGGGGGAGGGCTGATTGTAACCTGCCTTCTGTCAGAGCCTATTTTCCTCCAAATTTGTCCAAACCGGCAAAATTAGTGCCTCCTAGTAAACAGGAATTAACTAAAATCTGTCTGAATTATGCTTGTAATTACAATTTCATTTGTGGTGGTGGTGTATTTATTACAATAAGCTTCCTGTGTATTTATTGTATTACGTATTGGAGTGAGGCTCGGGCTGCTGAATGCATGTGTTGAATGTGTGGGCTTATAAGCATTGCACTGATTGCAAAGCCCTTTATGAAGGGTGAGGCATTTTATTCAAACTTTGGAATCTTTCTCTTGCATTAAATGCAAGAAATATTCTAGGTGTCCACCTTCATTTTGATCTTCAGAAGTTTTACTCTATCATCTTTGCTTATTATTTTTCTCTCTCATTTTTAACTGTTGCCCAAAATGACAATTCTGGTTTTTTGCCTCAATAATCTCTTTCTATTGGAAGTGCAGCTAGTATTTGGATCACCCTGTGCTTTTTCTGGATGACCTGAAGGTAATTCTTCATTGCTACTTTTTGAGGTGGGCATTCCCCTCTATTTTCTCAGGTGCATCAATCCACAGCTCTGGGCTTGGTTGCTGGTTTTTTTCAGTGATGGCAACCTCCAAAGTGACCTAAGGAACAGCTGTGTGCTCTAAGGATCCCATTCCAGATTTCATACTGTAATATACTGAGTCTTTACACAAAAACCCCAGAGCCAGGAGAGCTATAAATTGTAGTCAGACCATTGTGCATTTAATGCTTCTCATAAACGTGTAAAGTTAGTCTCCAGAAAGCCATAATGAAGGAAAGCAGATTGAAGCCAGGAAGTGTCTCGTTAGCATGTGATGGAAATGTTAATCAGCAGTCTTTAAGGAGGATGTAATTAATTCCCCACACCATGCTGGGTGAGGTTCCTGGGGGCAATCAGGCAGCAAAGGGCAGAGCAGCTGGAGGGGGAGGTGGGGAAAAGGTTATTTAGCTGAGGGAGAGGGGCTCCTTGGTGCTCCCTTCCATTTAATGGTTATTGGAGTCGGCCTGGAGCGAGGACCTACCTGAAACCTGGCCTTGATTCATGGAACCAGGTAAGCTGTGACATCATTTCTGCTTCCAGGGGCACTCAGGTAGCAAAGTTGTACAACAGGTACTGATAAAACAGGTACATAGCTGGAAATCTACTACCAAGTATTCTGCTGAATACCTGGTCCTCCCTCTTCTTTTTCTTCCAAGTTCTCTTCCCTACTGTTCTTACACCTGTATTTTGGGGTTTGTGTGTGTTCTGCCCTGCTCTCTGGGTCAGCGTCTCTGATGCATTTTGAGGACTACAAATTAAAAACCTGGTGCTGCACAAATAACAGCAATGATTGTCTGTGGCATTGTCTCCTACCCCCATGGTGTGTCCCCTTAAGCTTTGATCCCAAGAAATTCCCAGCTCCCTGTGCCACAGGCAGAGTGGTTCCTCTGAGGGCTGTGGGTGCCTCTGCAGGGAGCTTGGGCTGGAAGTTGCCACGTTTTTCTCCAAATGAGCTCAGTTTATTTCCATTTCTAATGCAATCAAAGCAGAGTTCCAACTTTTGTGCTGAAAATACAGTCACTGTGTTTCACACATCCCTCTCTATGGAACTTCTTGTATTTTTCCAGTGCAAAGGTCTTTCCATCTGAATGGAAACTAAAGTTTGACTTTATTTCCTTGGACTTGAGAACTTTTGTTAGCTGTGTTGGATCCAAATTTCTTCCTTGTTACTGTGCTTTTCACACTCTGCCTGCAGCCTCAGTGTTATAACAGTAAAAACCTGGGGATCTGTATTGACTATGACTCCTCCAACATCTGGGACTTTCCCACCCCAACAGATTTGCAAGCCCAGAGAGACTTTATTTTACTGGCTAATTTTGCAGGAAATAATAAAACATGCAAACCAGCGAGACTGTAAACCAACCCCATTAAACCTCATTATTGTCAATTTGTGCCTGGTACCTGCGGCTTGTTGAAAGTTCTCGCCTGTGGTTAACCAGCAATTGTTGTTTATGTGTTTATGAGCTTGAGCCCAGCATATGCTTAATGGCTCTTCTGCCCATCTCTTTTACTGTGGTTTTCCTCACTGGTTTTGGAAGGCATCATGGCCACAGCAGTCACAAACTGTCTCTGCCCAGCAAGGGCTGCTGACCTTCTGGCAAGAGGTGCCTTTGGTGGCACGCTGTGAACTTCTGTCCTCCTCTCTTGCACTGCTTTTGGCTGAAGAACTGCAAGGAGGAATAAAATGGAGAGGAAAAGGGCTATGACACCAAGTCCTGGCTCTGAATGGGATCAAGGCCAGACCTATGAGATGGGGCTGGTAGATCCAAGCATGATTTGGACAATAGGAGAAAATATTCCTGCTGTGAGGTTACTGTTCTCCCCATGGGAGAAGACAAATTTGAGGGGTTTTTTTAATATTCTAGTGCCTGAAATTATTTGATTGATGACTGTGAACCCAAGGAGGAACACATCCTTCAGGGACGGTTTGGGAGGACTGCAGATACCACTCCTCAAGGTTATCTTCTGAAACCCCTGCTCAGGTGTCAGCTGCATCTAGAGGTGTCTGAGCCCCATGGTCTGGGGAGTTTGTTTATTTAAGTCGGTGGGAAGAGATGGAATAAAGTTGAGTTACAAGCTGTAAAACCTGCCTGCAGAGGAGCACATGGGGGCACAGAGAGGCTTGTCTCCATCAGACCCTGGGGAGAGGAGGTGTCACACGGCAGAGCCCTACGGAGAGGAGCCTGCCAGGAGCTGACGGACGGGTGAACAGTGAGTGATCATCCCATAGAAGGAAGTGTGCTGCTGATGTGGCAACATGGGATAGGTCACGTAGTGAGGATTACCATGTCAGGAAATGCTGTGCCTTGGAAAAGTGTATAAAACCAGCTCATTCCTTTGAATAAACAATTCAGATTCCCTGCCGGTCTGGGTCCATGCCTCACTCGCCGACTCTGAGGAAGCTGGCATTTTTATCCCATAGATAATAAGAGTGGGAAGAAATGTGTTCCCACCAAATGTTGTCTCTGTATTCAGAGGGGGAAATTCATAGTGAAGTTTTCCTGGAAGAACTGGTGTGCTTGTGCAGGGAAGGAGTCCAGGAGAAAAGGACCTGATGACACACAAGGCAGATCTGGGCGCTCAGGTCTGAGTGTAGGTGTGTGATTTCTGACAGCTCTGATATTGGGAATTCTAGCAGAGTGGTGTTATGAATGGATGATGTGGGTTTAAATCAGTCCCTGTCTTTTGCCCAGGCCTCTGGCAGCAGGCAGTCATGTTATTGAGGTGTCCAGCACCCCAAAAACCCACTCTCATTTGCAAGTTCTTTAATAATGGCAGATTCGGTCTATTATAAAAGGAATTATTTATTAATAGACACTAAGCTAACAGACATAAGACTCAAAACAGACTATTACTGCACAGGGATAAGACAAAAGGGGATACTAGTGTAATACACGTGGAGTTAAAGGTACCATTAAATTTACAGCTAGCTAAGAAATAATATAACTTAGGCTCCAATGTTTCTTACCACCAATTCTTGAAGGGTGTGCCGGTTTGGACAAATTTGGAGGCAAAATATCCTCTGATAGAAGGCAGGTTACAACCACACCTCTTCCACCAGGTTCGGGAAAAAAGAAATTTTCCTCAGAGGAAAGTGAGAGAAAAACTATTTATTTAACAAACTGTAGTGGTTTGGTTCAAAGTATCCATTACTTACTTATTTTGCTTCTGTGAGATAACAAACTTTTTTATATTCTTTTAAGTTTTGTGCCTGCTTTGTTTTCTCCTAATTCTTAACAGACCTAAAAGAAAGGAAAAAAATCAGACTAAACCTTCAGAACACTTTCCTCCCCCCACCTTTCTCCTTTCCCCCACTGACAACATAAAAAGACAACCCGTGAGATTTTCAGTCTGTTTATCACCTCTATAATAATCTTTTTCAGTTCACTTAGGGAGAGGAGTCTCTCTTGCTCATGTTATGGAGACATCTCCACAAGAAGTTCTCTCATGGCTTCAGTGTCACAGTGAGACAGCCGCCCTGGTTGGTTCTCTGCTCGCATGTGAGTCCCATCCCTTCTCTTACAGCTTTCCCCACAACTGCTTTCGAGGGTCCAATCTTGAGCTACTGGGGTACCATTTTAAGGTTGAGCTGCTCAGAAACAAAAGTTCTCTTCACTTATTTCTGGGAGCGTTTCATCTCTAGGAATAGAGGCCCTCCTCCTCCCTTGGGAGCAAAGGGTCCTCATCACTTTCATCTCTAGGAACAGAGGTCTTCTCCTTCCCTGGGAGCAAGGGTCCTCATCAAATTACAGCTACTGTCATTTGCTTATTTCAGCACAAGTACTTTTGCTCACAATTACAGTTTGAACCCTCCAACCCCCCCATGCTTTCATGAAATTACAATGGGTACTCTGATATATCATAGTCCAATGGTCACCAGTGTTTATTTTCTTTTATCTCTTTCCACATCTGCTCTCATACCAAGATGTGTACTCAGGGACTGGACTCAGACTCTCAGGAGCCTGTAGGTGACCTGCTGCTGGGCTCTCTGACTCCTTGCTGGGCTATTAATCTGGCCTGAGTGATCTCTTCCAGCCATGAGAGAGGGGGGATGTCCTGCCACAAGTGGCTGTCTCTTAACTGCCCTCTTTAGTGAGGGATGAGTGGCCCTCCCCTGGTGTGCCCAGCCAAAGCTGGGAAACCTCTGCTGGAGCCAGCCCTCCATGGTCAGTGCAATATCTGCTCTCTTCTTAACCAGAAACCCAGCATTCCTGCTCATGTTTTAAACTGAATTAGTGAGAATGCAAACTATTGCTTCAGTGCCTATCTTTCCCCTATGGGGCTGGAGGAGTGTTACCTTTCCTGAGCTGGGGAAATAGATATATTCTGTAACTCTTCAGGGAATTCATGTTACTAAGTTTAACAAATTGCTGTCAGTTCCACATATTTTTGGTTTAACAAGCAACTGCAGACTCAAAATGATGAGCTTGGTTGCAAATGCTGCACCTCTCTTTGGGGTCTGGGGGTGTGAGTTTTACCAATTTAAGTGGAAATATGTTTGAACTGAGCAGTGGAAAAATCAACAGCCAAATTAGCAGTCTGTCAGATTAAAAATGCTTTGGTGGGACCTCACCAGAGACCAGTGGAACCCCCAGCTCAAGAGGCTCTCTGGAAAAGCTGTTTTTGATCCCTTTGCATAATGTTTGTCCTTGGGGAGGCTTGTGGCGGGGTCATAGCATCATTCCTGGACTGGGCTGCAGGCAGAAACCTTTCTCTGGGGTCAGTGCAATGGGATTCCAGTGGGTCTCTGCAGAGCATCAGGTGCAGGTGGACAAAAATACCAAATTTCCAGCATCTCTTGCCAGTATCTGAAGCCAATCCTGTTTTGGAGAGGTTGGTTAGTATTTTTTTCCTTTTTTTTTTTTTTCCTTTTTTCAGTTTTTCTCAGAGCAAGGATGTCTTAGGAGAGATGTTCTGTGTCTCTGGGAACCCAGAGTTCCAGCTCCTCTCCATGTTACAGGATAGCCGAAGATTTCTGCCAAAGATACTCCCAAAAAACACCCTCCTGGGCATCCTTTCTGACCTTCTAATTCCATAGGTGCCTTCACCCCTCCCATCTGCAATGCAATCTGTGGCACACTGGAAATAGACTTTAAACCAGAGAAGTGGTGATTAGAAAAATCTCTCCCACAGGAAGCTACAAAGGTTCAGGTGCTCCCTTTCTGCCAGTCCAACTCCTCCTTTGGAGGACCATTTTGCCCAGCAAGATAGAAGAATATTCCTCTATTGCCTTCCTCCTCCGAGGTTGTTCTCCAATGTTTTTTTACCTTTTACATCCTTTTGTCCCTTTTTGTGTGTTTTCAGGAGTGCAGTACAAAGTTAAGCTCATCGTGGAAAGCTGCAGTAGTAGCATTGGGTTACTTGTTAGAATGGGCAGCAATAATCAAGAACAGATGTTTTGGATGAAGTTTAAAGGTTTTTAATGAGCAGCTTATTAGGAACCAGCTTCTGGAACACATTTGTTGGGATTTTCTACTGTAATCCCAAGCAGTGCTGGGGTTTTTCTGATCTCTAGAAAGTTCATGGATTTGAAAGAACACTTGAGAGGCCATTTTTCATTTCAATTTAAAAAAAAAAACCCAAAGAGACAAACCTTTGCTGAAGCTCCCTGTATCCTCTGTGGTAATGGTTGTTGTTGGGTGGTGATGAATTTCACAGCTACAGCCCACATTGCCTTTCTAAAATGTTTTCCTATCTGTGAGTTCTTGTGGCTCCTTCCGTGTCCAGGTGTCAGAGCTGCTGGGAGCTCTTGTGTGTCACTTTTTCTGACCTTGAGCAGCTTTGATGCTGAAGCTCATAGCCCCTTCCATCTCCCCACCCATCTGTATGCACTTCCATAGATAAAGAAATAATAAACCTCCACACCATTAAATTCAGACAACTGATGCATTTTAAATGCAGAAAACAGAAGCAATGGAAAGTCTTGCTAATTTTTACACTAATTTACACCAGAGGGAATAAGAAGTCTCTTAAATCAGATGCTAATTTTGTTTACTTAACTTCCTAGTCAGCACAATGACCTTTCATCCACGAGTAGGAACAGATTAGTGCAGAAGTTCTTTGTGGGAGACAGGAGAACTTGCCTCAACCTGATACTGAATAATATCCAATTAAATGTATTTTCTAACAGCTCTGCCTTCCCTCCTAGAAGGAAGCTTCAGATAAAAGAACAAAATGATATGCCTTTTATTTGCCACTTTACAAAATCCCTCCACGTAATGCAAAAAACCCTAACCCTAGTGTGTCTGATACAGGATTTGCAATGCTCTCGGTTTTTGGTAAGAGGATAAGAAGCTTATTACTGTTTATCAGGGGAGGATAAAAGATTGCCTGTTCCCCTGCTAGGAGGGGAGTGGATTTTCATGTTTATCAGCAATCAGGGAAAGGTGGGTGGGAGGGAGGTATTTGGATAACTGTGCTGAAAACACACCAAAAAAATGTATTTCTGGTAGATGAAAAGAATGGAAGTTCTTCCTATTTGGTAATGGCATAAGAGACATTCAGCATGCTCTTTGGTGAGATAAGGAGCTTACACTCCAGTGGAACTGCTTTCTGGTATCAATAAAGAGACCCAGAGGCCTCCTAAGCATTAGGAAGCAGCTGAGCAGTCATCTGGGGATTGGTGAAGGGAGCAGGGGATGCTGGACGTGGCCACGGTGGAGAGGGACCAGCCACCTGCAGTTCCTCGTGCTTGGACAGAGGTTTGCACTTAGATGGGGAACTGAGCAGTGAATCACAGTGATAGGAAAGGAAATGAGGGGCAGAGTCCAGATGTGCCTTTGGTCACCAGGGATGTGGTGTGGAGCTGGCCAGGGGATGGTGCCTTGGACTTTGGGGAATGCAGGCTTGAAACATACTTGTGAGACAGAGAGAGAGAAGCATCCCCAGCATCATCCCTTCTGCCACCTCTGTCCAGACCTCCAGGTCTACTCTTCAAGTAAAACCAAGCTGTTTGTGCTCAGCCTGGGAGGTGGTGAAGAGGAAAAGCAGAACCCTACATCCACATTGTGCATTCCAAGGGATGCCTGTCCCCTCCTCTCTCTGGAGGCAGCGTTTCATATCCTCAGCCCTGCTCTCATTGTCAGGTTGATGTAAATTTAATATCCTTGGGTTATAATGACAGAAACCAAACAAGTGCCAGGCATTTGTCACACAGTCAATGAATGAGACAATGTGGCATCAGGCAGAGCATTGGATTCACTGGGCTGTGAAGGCAGCTACCCACAACATCACCTTCAAGGGCTTGTTAGGGAGAAAACTGAGTGAATAGGCTGGCCAGAGGAGGAGGAAAGTGCCATGGCAGCCCCAGCCTTGCTCAGTGCGTCAGGTGCTGAGATGCCGCAGGGGCTGGGTGGGCATCAGGAGAGGTTAAAAGCTAAATATATTGAAACTCTAAATCTGGGGCACGTATCTTGTTTAAAATATATTGTCTGACAGATGGATGTGTATCTTGGCTATAAATGGCTCTGCTGCAGCTGGCATGGTGGAGGGGTGACCTCTGAGCCAGCCCCTGCACTGTCAGTGTCACGCGATGCCGTGTCTCTGGCACCGGCTCACCTGAGCGAGAGCAGAACCCAATTCCTCTCTCAGCTCTTTTGTAAACTTCCCCCTGGAGTCATGGTTGCTGTTCTATCCACCTCTGCTAACTGCATGTTCTGTGGGTCTCCTGTCCCTCTGGGAGCTGTAGAAGGACCCAGGCCAAGGAAGCAGCAGTCAGGTTTTTGGGATCCCAAGATGTGACCCTGGGGCCAGCTCCTGCCTGCTCTGCAGAGGACCTTTACCATGAGCGGGTCCTTGGCTGCACCAGTGAAGTTCCTGCAGCTCAGACTCTATAATAAACTACAAATGCAAGGCTTGTGAGGAAGATAATGTGAGTTTTTTACCCATTAATGCCACTGGAAAGGAAAAGAAGTTATCCAGCACACAGACCTTGCTCCAAACATGTAGTGCTGTGCAGATGGGAGCGTCCCATCTGTCCCTAAAACTTCCCCATTTTTGTGCTTTGTATCAATTTTACTTCCTTGCAAGTCTGTGCTAGTGTGCCTGCCTCCAGATAACACATCCCAGGAAAGTTCAGAGACAAACTGTGGGAGAAAAGAGATCTTTTCTTGACTTTCCTTTTTTTAATCAGTTGTTTGGGTTGGTTTTTCTTTTTTTTTTTTTTTTTGCTTTGAGCAATGACTTTCAAGGTAGCAATGGCTCATTCTGAAAGAAAAAAGAAAAATAGACAGACTGCTATAATTTTTTTTAGAGTCAGTTTTCACATGCTTGTTAGTTTTTGGCAGCTTCACAGTCTGTCACTTAAATTAATTTTTAGGAGGTAGCAACTAATTGTCTTTGTTTTCTGGAGCCCCTGGGGCTCAGAACTGAGTGCTCTGCAAGCCAGAGCAACTTCCTTCTCCAACAAATTATGCTTAGGCTTCTGGCTTTAGACTTCTGACTTAGGCAAAAAGAAACTGCAGACACTTATCTCTGCAGTTTATGTGAAATAAAGCTGGGCTTAAAAACTGTGGTGAAGGGGAGTGAACATGTCCTTAAGAAGAGAATTGTGGGCAAAATGTGGGATCTCGTGCTAAACTGATTTTGCTCTGTGTGTGTCTGGCTGTGTGGCTCCTTACTGGTCCCAGATGGTGAAGTGCTGCTGCCAGGTGACCTGTCTGCCCCTTTGGAAGTTGCTTCTCCCCTTAGGAGCACAGGCTGAGGTGCAGAGGGAGGTTGGTTTGGAGCCAGCAGTAGCTAATCCTGTTGTATTCCTGCCTTCTCCTTCCTGGATGAAGAGCTGGGGAGCCATCTGTCCACCCCCTGCATGGGTCACCGGGATTCCTCCTGAGAGAAATGTTCCCTTCATCCTCTCTGTTGCAGCAGGGCCAAGAAACTAGCCCAGCCCAGGACCACCACTGCCACAAGGCATGTGGCATCCCTCAGTCCAAAGAAATAAATCCGTACTCATGGTTCTCTCCTTCCCACCTCACTCGGGGCTGGGGCTGCAGATGGGAAGGCCAGCAGGATGCTCCTCGGGTCCAGATCCAGAGCTCAGCTCTTTTCAGATGAGAATTTAGTTTTCGGCTTCTCTCCAGTTGGGTACAGGCTGCAGATTCCTGCATTGCTTATCCTCCCCTTGACGAGCCCTCCAGCTCTGAGGATAAGCTCCAAGCTTATCCAAGTTAGCAGCAGGATCCTGCTGGCATGGACTGGGGCTGTGCTTTGGCTTCTCCCAGGGATGTGGAGTGGCAGAGTGGGAATGGTCCGGGGGCTGGCAGCACACCAGGTACATCCACAGTGGCAGGGGAAACTCGCATGCTGTTGAGGTGCATGAGTTGTTTTCCTTGTGGATGTTGCCTTGGGAAGTGGTGGGGTTGTTGGGTTTTTAGGGCTGTGGAAGGTGTTCCTTGGATCGGGGTGGGAGCAGAGGAAAAGAAGGGGACACATCTGCTCTGAGATTGGCTCTCTGCTGCTTCATAAGAGTTTTAAGGTGAAATTCCCCAAATCTTTAGGGTTTTGTCCCCACACAGGGACCTGAGGACCTGTGGTGGGTCTGTGCTGGTCTGTCGGGAGCTTGGTGAAGGTGGAAGATGGGGAAGCTGCTGCCCCAACCAAGACAGAGTGTGGGGGACATATCATATCATCTTTATTGGCAAGTAGGAGCCATATTTTGGTTTATTTGTTTTCCCCATCCACAAACCCTTGTGAGGGCTGTGGTTCACTGAACCTCTGTGCTTGCACTGTGAGCAGCTGTAAGTCCAAACCTTCCACCCAAAATAAACCCTTATGACTCCCCCTTAGCCAGACCTGCTGCCAGAGAGGCTTCCCTGCCCTCCAGCAGCAGGAAGTTCCCATATCCCCTTTCCAGATGAATCTTTCCCTCTGGAGCTTAACTCCAGCAAAGGAATGATTTGCTCTTACAGCCTGTAAATGAATTTCTGAAATAAGGAATTAATTACCGTCTGTCTAAATTAGAGTTGTCCTATCCTTTGAGATCCATCTTTTTGATTCTAATTAATTTTAAAAATTACTTTTAGAGTCTTCAGTAGACATTCTAATTTATTTTACTCTAATATTATTTCTCTGATAAGCAAGTTAGTTTTTAGATCAGAATCCACCTAATCTCAAATTTGTCACACAAACTCTGCTCTCTAAGATACTGTTTACAGCTTTTTGGAGATGACAGATCTTGATGCACAAATCATTCTTTCTTCCTTTTTTCCTTTTTAACCACCTGAATATGTGTGTTCAAAGGAGATTAATTGAAACCCTTTACTGTGCTGTGTTTAGGAAAGATCCTTAATATTTTAGAACCAAAACCAAATATTAGTTATAAAGCTTCTCTAATTGCCCTTTTTCATGGAGAAAAATGCATGTCTAATTTGCTTTTTTAAAAGAACATTTGCTTTATGGGTATTTGCCTGAATTTGACAGTTATTTAACTGGCTGTTTTTATTAACTCATGTTCTCAGCACCAAGTGCAGTGGCAGCTGGGGAAAATTCAAATACCAGTTTTATGTTCTTATCAAAGCTGCCATCCCAGAGGCTGCAATAAACCCTGCAGCAAACTTCATTCTGGCTCCTGGGTTTGTCCTCGTGGAGATTTGTCCTTGAACTCTGCTGGCAGCAGAGCTGACACAGACCCCATGGGGACATGAATGGGGAATCTGTGATGGTCAGAGATCAGGGAAGGGCAGGGGTTGTAAAGGCTGCATCTGTCCTCATGGATGGTGTGTGGGCACCCAGCACTCCTGGGCAGAGGAAAGGAACAACTGGAGCAAAGTGCTGAGGAGACACAGCAGCCTCTCCCTCATTGGCAGCATTTTCCTTTCTTTTTGTTTTTTCCTCTTTCCTATGTTATTTCTTTTCCTCGTTCCTGTGTTTGTGTTTTCTCTGTATGTGTCCTGGGTTGCAGTGTATTCTATTCCCATCCTCATGAGCTGTTGAAATCAGGTGGGGCAGTGTTCCCTTGCCTCCTCCCCCCAGACTATCTTCTGTTAATGAGCCCATCAACGCTCGGCCTCATCACTCATCATCCCATTGTGAGATGCTCCACCCAGAGGGAGGAACCAAGCATCCCATCCTGGATATAATCTGAGATTCCCAACACCACAGACACCCTTTCCACTGGATTTCCAGAGGACAGGAGCTACACAGCCACCACTGGACCTTCTGAGGAAGAGCAGCCCCTTTCTGCAGGATCACTGCTTCAACAGAACCACATCCAGCACTTCAGGAGGACTGCAGCCACCCTTTTATCGGACTGCTACCACCACCCTGACCTACAGGGCGTCAGGCTGTATCCTGACTGTCAGTTTAAATCAGTGGTTTCTGCTTTCAATTTTTTTAATTTCCCTCTTAAATTGTTATTCTGACTTGGTGCCTCCCACTGGTCTGTTTTCAAACTAGTACACGATGTTTGTGTTTTCTTTATAATTTGATGAAAGTTTAAAAATCTAGTAGCAAGGGACAGAGAAATAACCTGAAGTCTTACAATGTCACCAAAAGTCTTGCAAGCAAAGCCCCAGAGAGTCCTGGAAGTTTTTCTGGAGGCCTCAAGGGAACTTGGATTTTCCCACTGTCTCTCATTTGTGAAGAAGACCCCTGTGCTGAGTGTCCTGCTAAGTTGATCTCTGGGGTACCTATGCCCCTCCCCGGCATCACTACAGAGCATTTTTTGGCCCTGGGCCAAGCTGAGAGGCACCAGTGCACAAAGTGGACAGAGTCCCTTGGCTGTGCATCTGCTCTGTGTCCTGTAAGAACCAAACTCCCAAGCTTATATTCAAGCTGTGAAAGAGCTTCCCCAGTAATTTTGGACAATTTCATATTATGGTTTTTTGGGTTCTTAAGCTCCTTCAATTCATATGTTTTAATTCCCACCTGTGTGGGGTATGGATCTTGGATTTTAAGAATCCCAGATGCTTAGCAGATGGTTAGCTAGAAAAAATAATCAAAGAGGCAGCAAAATTTTGTTCATGAGCTCGTATTTATTTCAATCTGGTGTTTTGCCTCACAACAAGACTAATAAGCAATTACTCTTGCATCTCAAATGCTTATGCAGTGTAAATGCATCTGTCAACCAGATTCAACATCATCAATAAAGCTGCCAAAGCTGTTCATAATTCAATGATATATGCTTTGAGCATCTTTTTTGAATATAATTTAAAGATTGCAGTCCTATGATTCTGACATTATTTCCTGTGTGTTTAAGATACCTCCAGCTGGAAGGATCCATGCCTGCATCACATAATCACCTCTGCCTGTGTAGACCATTGCAAACAGAGCCATTTGGCTTGTGTGAGGGTTTTACTTTCTGGCTGGGCTCTGACAGGGTTCCCACAGGGGTTGCTGGGGCTGAGGGAGTCTTTCTGGGATTTGGAGTATTTCTCCCTCCTTTCTCTCCTGGTGAAATTCACCCCCATGCAGAATTCCCTTGAAGTGCCACAGGCCTTATGGGCTGTGCATGAAGGGAACTTGTTAGCAGGGAAGGTGTGCTCTGCAGTGCCTGGGAGAATGTTCTTTTTTAAACAATCTTTTGCAGGCAAATGTTGTTAGGAAACAGGCTGATGAGATAAACCTCTACCTGTATGGACACACATCTTAATGGCTTTTCCAGATTTCATCCCAGTTTGACAGAGATGTCCTAAATATATTTTCATTAATCACAGAGTGTTTTGGGTTGGAAAGGACCTTAAAGACCATCCCATTCCAGCCCTCTGCCATGGACAGAGACACCTTCCACTATCCCAGGCTGCTCCAAGTCCCATCCAGCCTGGCCTTGGACACTTCCAGGAATCCAGGGGCAGCCACAGCTTCTCTGGGAAATGAATGTATACGAACAACTCACCTGCACTTGTGCAAGCTGGTACCTTTAAAGCCTTAAGTTTTAGAATTATTTCAAACTATAATCCAGCACAGGCAGCTCCCAGGGCCAGTGCCAGTGTGGCGAGGATTTACTGTGGAGCAGGGTTTGCTGGAAGGTTCCTGTGGTGCTCCTGCAACACCTTCTGGGCTCTCCAGCTCCCTGAGGAGCTCAGGAGCCAATTCCTCACCAGTTGGGATGGACCTGCCCCTGCTTTCCTCCTCTGTCTGCCCACTGAAGGACAGAACCAAACTTCTGTCCTTGATAATAGGATTATTGTGACTTTCCTGTTTCTCAGTTCTCGTCTGGGTGTCTGTGTGCACAGTGTTGCTGTCAGGGCATTCTCCACTTGCAGTTTTCCAAGTATGGTGCATGTGTTCTCCAGCTCAGAGTGGAGCTGCTAATCAGCTGCAGGAAGGGGATGCTCACTGGAATTTGGCTCCCTCTTATCTCTGCTACCAAATCCATGCAGACCCTCTTGGCCATAGGCTTTTACTGCTGCTCCAAGGAGGGATTAGGTGTTTTTTCCATCAGGATCACTTTTTATGTGCCCAAGCCCTCTGTTCCCTGCACACACAGAGGATGCTAATGGGCTCTGACTCTGTTTTTCAGCCACCCACTGGGGTGAGTTTCTCTTTCTCTTGGTTTGCTTTGTGCCTTATGTCAGAGTTAATGGAATACAGATTTCTGAGCAAAGAGAGATCCCAGTGATTTTTTTTAACTTTTGTTTTTCTAAGTCTCTGTGTGAATGAGAATCTGAGTCTATCAATGTGGGAAGCAATCCTGCACAGTTTAATTTCTCTGCTCTCTCAACTGTATCAACTCCTGAAGGGAGAAAGAAAAAAGGAGGAAAAAAAAAAAAAAAAAAGAGTTGAAGCAACATTCTAGGAGTGGTAGTTCAAGGTTACAAAAAGGAAGTGTTTTAAAACTGAATCTTTGGAAAGAATATATCTTCATTGCCAGTCCTGTGCAGTTTCCCCTTTCCTAGAGATTTAGGAGTGATGAAATGTTAATCTTTTCCCACATCAGCAGAAAACCATCCTGGCTGAGGTTTTTGCTAAAGTGAACATATTTTATCCTAATGTCAATTCATTCCTTGTCCCTCAAGAACAAGCCAGACTCTCTTTGCTCTGACTGACCTTACACTGTGTTTTGGGTTCCTCATTCCCAGATTCTCCAAAAATTAAGTGCTCACTGAGGAAAGCTGGAAAGCAGTCAGGTGAGTCGGACCACGTGCTCCTAGCACTGGGCTGGGTTTGGGGGTTGTTTTGGTGTGTTTCCCTGTTTTGAAAACAGTTCCCACCACTGTTGGAGATGAGTCCTCTTTCTACAGGTCCTTGTGTTCAAATCTGTCCTTTGGAGTCTTCAGTTAAAATAGACTAAAAATCCAAGTCTGCCAGAGCACCCTCTGCCTTATTCTGTGAAACTGGTGAAGTTGAAAACTTTCCAAAGTACCAGACCCAAACCCTGAGTATCAGTGTTCACCATGGGCTCAGGAGAAATTGCAGGATCACTTTGGATGCCATATTTTACACATTGCATAATTTTACTCCATTTCATGCTTTCCCAGCTAAGAAACTTTTTTTAAGACCATGGAACAAATGAAAAGGTGAGGATGGCTTCCCTGTCCCAGCCAGCTGTGCTCAGCTGAGCTCTCGGCTGTTAAACCCAGCCTGGGTTTACGGCCAAGAGGTACAAGGGGAAAAAAGATGGCAGAAAAATTTAAACCGCTTTATGAAGTATTTTACAGAAAATTGATGTGGCATCTATAGACCAGTTAATGGTGTGGTATGAGGGGTTTATTGGCACTTGTGAGCAATGCAGTTGCTACATGAGCCCCTGCTAATAAAAAAAAAACCAAAAACCCTTTAATCGACACCACATCGCTCTGGTCTCCTGAGCCAAATTCTGTTGCCCTCAGCCAGGTGATGGATCCCTGGGGATGGAGCCAAGCCAGGGTTCTGAGAGGCTCCCCCAGCCATGTGCCTTGCAAAAGTCAGGGTTTCGGTGGGCTCAGCAGGTCCCCACCCCGTAATCAGTGCAGCTTTAAAACTTTGGGTTTGAACTGTTTCATTTTTGGATTTGTGCTTTTGCCCTCACAAAGTGGGGATTCTTTGCTCTTTGCTTTGAGGAGAAAAGCCTGGTTTCTGGAAAAATTCTATTTTCTAGAAATACCAAGCCAAGCAGGCTTGAAGGTTGCATCATTGGTGGAGGAGCTGCAGCAATGGTGATGCCACAGGATCCATGCCCAAGGTGGTGGTCATACAGTACCAAGGGTGGCCACTGCTGCAGCATGGGGTGGCCCAGCCCTCTGAAAGGCAGATGATGCATTTAGGCCATGCAATAATTGAATGGTTTGGGTTGGAAGGGATCTTTAATCCCATCCCATTCCACCCCCTGCCATGCTCAGGGACACATTGTACTAGCCCAGGTTGCTCCAAGTCCCATCCAACCTGGCCTTGGACACTTCCAGGGATGGGGCAGCCACAGCTTCTCTGGGCAAGCTGTGCCAGGGCCTCACCACCCTGAGGCCAGAGGTGCTCCCATCCATGCAGGAGATCGTGGAGGGGACTGGTCAGACTCTGCTCTGGGTCTCACTGAGGTTGTTGCTGGGTCTCCCAGCAGTTTGTCACTGCTGACAAACTCCAGCAGCAGCTGCAAAATCCCTCCTGAGAAATAGGGAAAACCAGCCCAGCACAGAGACCTCAGTACCCACGGGCAGCAGATCATCAGAGAGCTGCTCTGGCTGCATAAAATTTTCATGCTGTTTCTCAGTTTCCCCGTGTCACAACACAGTGCAAGTTCTGCAGTTTGTGGAGGTTACCAGGCCAACACACTTCATATTGATCTTTCTCTCTGCATCATCATCAGCTGTAACTAAAAACAATCAAGGAGCGGGTGGGTGCAAGCCTGCATTCAGGCAGATAGAAATACAAATATCCTTCCTGCTCTGCAGCTTGAATTGCATCAGACAGATTGGCTTCGGGGTGGAAGTTAGCCCTGTTACTGCTTAAAGTCACATTTTTCCTGCAGAAGAGTAGAAATGTCAGGTTTTGGGACCGTGTGTATCTGTGCCTTTGCATCAACACAAACCAATCAGGCCCCCATCAGGTGCTGTCCCCAGTTATCCTGAAAGCTGCTGACGGTGATGGAGCAAGATGGGTGTGGAGGATTAAACATGAGACGATCTGTGCAGCATTTCTGACCACCTGAGTCTTCAGAGTGACAGTGTGGCATCTGCTGGGCTCAATAACTTGAACAGTGCTTTAAAACACCTCTGCTGTCCATGTTTGCCATTGTTATAAATTAATAGCTTTCTCCAAGTTATTTTACCTTATTATCCCACATGTGCACTGTGTGTGTTGCTCTGTTAGGGACGGTGAAATTACAACAGCATGGTTCTGTTTTTCCTTAACCACCACTGCCTTGCTAGTTTTTATCTTTCCTGCCTGAAGGAGTGTTTGAACAAAGTAACTTTTAAAATCATGATGTTTCTTTAATGCAACGTCTGGAGATAAGTTTATTGTGCTTTTACAGGGTATAAGTAAACACATTTCTTAAATATATTCCTCTCTACAAAAAGAAAAATATCCTGAAGTGGCTTTAGGCAAGCAGAGTATTGGTGGGGACTGTCAGAGCACCAGTGTGTGCCCCAGGTTGGACTGGGGTATGTGGAAGGATGGTGGATCTCTGTCTCCATTTGTTCCATGCCTTGAGGGCAAGGAGAAAGCAGGGAGCAGCTGCCAGCGGCTGTGGTCGTGTCTGGTTGCCAAACAGTACCTTTGGACCGCACTGTGGATTTCCCAGCAGGTGACACTTGGGGGAAATCACGAGCAGAGAGGCTCAGATTGCGCTCGGGGGAAGCGCAGAACTTTCCCCTCCCATTTGCAGCGAGGTCGGCGCTCAACGGAGCAACTTAATTTCGCATTACGCACTGCTGGAGAATGCGCGATTTGCTCTGGTGACTTGAGGGGAAGCAGGTTGGGGTTTTTCGCGTCTTTGACATCATTTTTCAAGGCTGCCAACATCCCTTGCTGCCCTGAGGGGCAGCACTGTCTAGCGCTGAGGACCCGGGTCCCTGCCTGTGCCTTGGGCCCTGCGGGAGCTGGGGGATGCTCACACCAGGTCGGGCTGCAGCCGGGCCGGGAGGGCACGGGGTGAACACCCCAAAAAGTGGTGCAGAGCCAGGCACAGGGGCAGGGCGAGATCTCTGAGTCCTGCCACCCCCAGGTACAAAGAGGAACAAAGCCTTAACAAAGTGCTGCTCCAGCGCACTTCTCCCGCTGGACAGCAGGGATGCAGGGATGGGGCTGTTCCCGCAATTCCCGGTGTCTGTGAAGAACCACCTTGCCTCCTCTAACCCCGACAAAAGTTTCTTTATAAAGGCACCACCTTTAGGTAACATAAAGATTTTTTTTCCCTGTCAGCCAAGCCACATTGTGGAGGTGTGATGAGAGGCTCAGCCTCACCTCGTTCATTCCTACAGCCCGTATTCCCCCTGGGATGGCGGCTGAAGCTCTCGTATCCCTCCCTCCCCCTTCGCCGGGTGCGTGGGAGAAACACCAGCTCGCAGAAAGGTCTTTCTGGGTTTTTTACATTTTTAACTCTGCCCCGGTGGGTGCCCAAGCAGCTGCCAGGATCCATGTGTGGGTGGGCACATCCCTGGCACCAGCACAGGGGTTGGAAGAGGAAGGTGTGGGGCTCAGCCTGAGCCGAGCCCAGCCCAGGAATGGTGGGGGATAGAAGGAAACCCGACCCTGTGCTTTCCCTCGAAATCTTTCTGTCTCCACGCGGAGTTCCCGGCTCTGGGAAAGTACTATATTTCTTCACGCTGAGCAAAGAGGAGACTGTAAAGGGTGAGATGTGGCCTGCAGGCTGTTAAGATTTAAAATTTTCCACTTTTCTGACTGCTAATACCATGATCACACTGTCTAAATAATGTCCATGCTCTGGCTGCCGTATTACCTGTCCTAAGCATGATTTACTGCTGTAATAAATTAGCCCTTAAGCCAAAGAATCAAAAATAATTGGCTTTATATCTTGGTCCCTGTTTTATCCTGTTCCTTTTTCCTTCCCACCTGTCCTCTCTCTCCCTCTTTTTCATAATCTGACTTTTTTTTCCCTTCTTAATTCCTTCTCAGGGGCCACTTTCTGATTCTTTTCCACTCCTCATGCTCTTGGGATCAACAGATGTGGTTTCTTGTCCTCTGTTTTCTCTTCCAGATGTTTCAAGCTATGGCCACAGGAGCAGCACAGCCCCATGCTGGCTGTGTCCCACCCTGGGGGGCTGCAGGAGAAGCCCCTGCCCACAGGAGGTGACAGAGGTGCCTCAGCAGAGGTTGGTGAGTACATCACTGTCACAGGGGGATTTTAAATGGACTTTAAAATGAGCCACACATCTGATTGCTCTGAAATACTCAATGGCCTCCGAGATGGTCTCCAAAATACTGTGGGGCAGGGGGCTGGGGGGGTTGATGGGCTGTGAATCTTCCGTATCTTTTCTTTTGAGTGTGTTTCTGCTTTATGTCTTTAACCTGAAGGGTTTGACACCACACTTAGCAGCCTGTACCCTTACTTATGGCACCTGCCAGTGTCACCAACTCCTACCACGTCCCCCCTGCGTAGCAAAACATCTGCTTCCAGCCAAGGAGTAGAGCCATCCAGCCCTTCCAGGAGAAGGTAAAAGGGGGGTGGTGGGGGAGGGTGGGGCAGTGTTGTGGTGGATTAACAAGGGCAGGTCTGGCAAAAAGGCTTGAAGCCTTGGTGAGTGGTGGCCTTTGGAGTTTGACTCAAAATGTGTGGCCCCATGATGTGTTCTGAAAGCTGTTGCAGCACAAGACATGTGAACAGGAGTGGCTGATACGGGTTTTATTTGTCTCTAGAAGCAGGAAATGTCCATGTTTGTGTGTAGGCAGCGTGTGTGTATCTGTGTGAACAGCAAGAGGGAGGGACAGGGCAATCCTCCTCCTTGGAGCAGGGTTGGTGATGCTGCCTTTGGGCTCACACAGAATCCCAGAACGATTTGGGGTGGAAGGGATCTTAAAGAACATCTCATTCCACCCTCTACCATGGGCAGGGACACCTTCCACTAGCCTGCCTTGCTCCAAGCCCCATCCAGCCAGGCCTTGGATATTGTAACAGCATCACTGCTGTGTCCCACCAGCAGCTGCAGCCCGGTTACTCCCCAGAAGAGCAAACATGGGAACAACTTCACTGCTCTGAGCAAACCCAGTAAGAACAGCTTGAAAAAGTGGAGGCTGCTTTTTTGTTTTCCTTTAAATAAATGGGCATTTTCTGTTTTCTAGGTTTGTTTTTTTGGGTTTGTTTTTGGTTTTGGGTTGTTTTTTTTGAGCTGTTAATGTTCATTTTGCGTGAGGACGTGATGCAGTTCCTGTTTCAGAATGCACACAGTGGAGTGCAAAAATCAAGATTGCATCTCATACATAATGCATGGCCCAGCAACCCGCTCAACAAATTATCCAAGTAGATTCCTCCAACAGGGCTGGGGGGAAGGAGGGGAAAAATATATTTGTAACAAGTATCTTTCTGAAGAAATGACAAGATAAACACATAAAAAATAGGCATGCAGAGATTTTTCTCTGGGGGGTCAATTCAGAAATTAAAGACAAGGATGATGTGGCTGGAGAGCGTGAAGCAGCAGGTTGGGGATGGGGCAGGGGCAGCTGCAGGTCCTGGAGCTCCTGGATAACAGGGGGGAGCCCAGAGCTGCCTGTGGAGGTGTCCGAGGGCTTGATTTGGTGTTGGGAACTTATTAGAGGAGAGACTTCCCGTGGAGAGGGGTAGGAAAAGGGAGTATTTGGTTTATTTATCACTTTCAGTGTGCTGGGTTTGCAGGGATGTGTTGCAGCTCTGTGCTGCTGTGTGACACTGGATTTTGTGCCACTTCTCTGGAAACAGAAGCCATAAAAATACAGATTTTATGTATGGGAGGTCATTTTATGTGTGGAGGATGGCGAGGAGGAGGACAGAAAGGTGGGAATGGGTCACCAAAACCTTTCTTGTTTCTCTGGTGTCACCAGCCCAGGAACAGCCTTGGCTTTCCCCACTGCTGCCAGAGAAGACAACGATGAGGCCTCCCTGCAAGAGGAGTTTTCTGCCAACAGGTGCCAAAGTGACCACATTCCTTCCCTGTGCCCCTGCTAAGCCTGGATCATTCCCTGCAGGGAGAGGGAGCAGCCACTGCCCTTTACCAGAGTGCTTCCCTCAGGAGCGAGCACTGCGGTGAAACCCGGGAGCTGAGCTGTGGGTTCGGGGTCAAACGTTGCAGTGGAGAAAAATGGCATTTTAGGAGCAGATGGGGGTTGGTTTGCTTTTCCTTCACACTGGAGGGTGAGGTGTCCATCACCCGGGGCTATGCAGGCAGCATGGAGGGGTTTGGTGGATGGGGCACCCTTGGGAGTCTGCTCCTCTGGAAGCCAAACCTGTTCAGTCTGGAGGCCAAACTTGCTGAAAAGGGTCAGAGGAAGGAATTTGCCTCCAGGGATGTAGAGAGACAGCCCCAAAACTTCAGCGAGCACTAAACTTGCTCATAATTTCACCCTGACAATAATGCCCACGGCTGCTGGATCACTCTGATCCATGCAGGGCAAAATTTGAGACTGGGCTTGGTTGGGGATTTTTTTCTCATTTGAATGATAACTCAGGCTTCAAATCTCATCTTATTCATGTCACTCACACTAATGAGCCCAGGCCCGATCCGGCAGGGTGTGTGTGGGTTTATTTCAGCTCCCTGCAGGCAGGAGCTGGGCAGGAGCCCAAACCCAGAGCAGCAGCCGCGGGTCCGTGCTGGGCTCGGCACTCCCGGCTCCCGCTACACGCCCAGAGCTGCGGCCACACAGCCCTGCCAGCACAACCTGCTCTTGCCATCTAGTGGCAAAATCACCCCGGGAAGGCTCAACACTGGACTGAGGAACCAAGGACGAGGTCAGGAGGGGAAGGGGGGGTAAGGGAGGAATGCATGGAGAGGGTTTGTACTATTCAAGCAGGTTCTTTCCAAGTTGTTACAGCCGTGAGGATGCCCTGCTATGTGGGGTTGGTGCCACAGGTCTCAGCCTGCCAGTGGCATCCTCAGTGTGACATGGCTGTGCTTGGCTGTTTCCAAATACCCTCTGCCAGCAGCAGAACCCAGCGCTGGAGGTGCAAATCCCCCTGCACGGCCACCTAAGAGTGGCTGCTGGGGTTTAATACCAGGACCAGCTTGGGCTCATTGGCATGAGAGTAGTTTGATGTCACCCACAGCAAAGCCCTGACCTCCCTCCAGGTTCCTGCTCTCCCCCAGTGCCACCCCTGTGCTAGGAAGGCTCTGGGCTCCAAGGAGCCGGTGTCCACAAGTGACCAGGGTCAGGTTTGGACTGTTTGCACTTTGGGAATTTGCAATAGAGCTGCAGTGTGTTGCCACTTACTTTTTATACTTCTTTTCCCATATTGTCATTTTTGTGGAATTTGGGAGTGATGACAGGATTTGCTTTTTGTTTAGTTCAGGAGTGTTTAAAATAAACCCAAAATGTCAAGAGGGCATGTTCATCTCTGCTCAGCTCTTTGGGCCAGGCTGGAATGGGAAAAGTTAACCCAAATTGCTCTATGATTCCATATGGAAGGTGGGGAGGGCTCTGCCCTCTCCCCAAATCTCCTTGTGATCCCACAGCAGCCCTAGGAAGCCCACCCCTTTCCACCCCAGCAGACTGCACTCTGCAAAGCCTCCCAAAAACAGAAGGGGCAGCTTTAGCAGAAATTAAAATACCGCAAGATCCTGCTGCGGTTTTGTTTTCAAAAATGCCTGAGTGCATTTGTGCTGATTTATTTTTAATACAAGCAGCAACCTGTGAGCTTTGGATGTTATTTCTATGTGTTCCCTTTGGCAGAGGTGGGTCTTCAGTGGTAGGCACAGGCCCTGTTCTGCCCCCAGGGCACTAAATATTGCCTCTTCCCCGTGCCACTGTACAGCTGCACATACTGTGGGGGCTTAAAGAGCTGTGAAAAGCCTTGTCTTTGGTTTTTTAACCTTCCCCCCCCCCTTTTTTTTTCCCCTTTAATCTTAGCTGGCCCTTAACATCCTCTCTGAGAAAGACTTCAGCCTGTTCAGTGTCTGTGAGCCGGGGGAATAAGCTGGATGTTCAAGGTCACAGGTAATGACAGCAGTCTCCCCTCTCCCACCGGAGCACTCCTCCCTGAACCACTCTCTCAGCAATGTTTCCAATCACCTTGCCCACATAATGAAAGTACAGGCAGCAACTCACTAAGCAAATGAGCCCCTCCTATAATTCCCTTTGCTTATGCTGCTTATTTTTCTCCTGCATAATTATTTTTAAAGGAAAATTTAATTTTGGTTAATGGGAACAAAGTTTAACACTTCGTAAGCTTTGTCTTCCGCAGCCGCCATCTGGTGAGCTTTTTTCCTGGATTTTTTTTTCTAATTATTTTTAAACCAGCCCAGTAAATTGTGTGTGGTTAAAAGGCACTTCTCATTAAGATGAAATACTTTGATCTCGTAGGATCATCTGTTTTTAAAGAGGTAATGATATCCTACATTTTTTTCTCCCAGTTAACCTAATCTCAGTGGTGAGACCTGCCCAGGTGTGAACTGGGTGCAGCAATTAAAGCTTGTCAGAAGAAAAAACGGGTCAGGAAAAGATCTCTGAGAGGGCACAACAGGGATCATTATGAAGTAAGTGGCAAATCATCTCAGGAAAGGGAAACATTTAACCTGGTTATTTATTTATTTTTAAGTGCAGATGGTGGGGGGAATAAAAGGCTGCAAGAAGACCAAGAGTCATGGGGATGCTATATATAGCTGTACAGCTGTTTCCTTCAGGTGTTATAACTCAGAAACGTAGGATGATTAATTTTGAAAGTTGAAATGTATAGTGGATTTGATTACATCTGAGTGTCTATAATTTAGCTACTTAGTAAAATTAACTTGACGTTTTTAGTGAGCTGTGAGGACAATAATGTGTGAAGAGACTGAAGAAACAAGTTTGACTGCACGCTCTTCCCTTACCTCGCGCCCCCCTTTTCCCAATTCACGAAGTTTATTTTTAACTTTTCCCGTTTTCCCCGAATCCAGAGGAATGCGTCTGGCTCCTCCTGCTGGCAGCCAAGGGCTGAGCCTCTCCCAGGATGTGGCACAGGCAATTCCAGGAAAACTCAGGCTGCAGGTTGAGCTCTCTAGGGCACAGAACATTTCCTGGAGCATGACACGTCCAGGAAGGCTGTGGGACCCCCACAAAATCATTTTTTGTACTTCAGAGAAGGCCTGTGCTGGGAAATTAAACAGCAGGACACAGCAGGGACCATGGCAAGAGGCACCCTGGAAGTGCAGGGCTTTAGGCTGGCTTTCTCCAATAGAAACCCATGTGCACAGTGGCTGTGAGTAAGGAAGGAATAGGAGAGACCACCCCCGGTGCTGAGGACCAGATTATCTGTGCCAACTTCTGTGAGGAAAGGCTGGGAGCTGTTCAACCTGGAGAAGAGAAGGTTCTGGGGTGATCTACTTCTGGTCTTTTTAGAACCGGAAGGGAACCAACAGAAAAGATGGAGAGAGACTATTTACGAAGGCTTCAAGTGACAGGACCAGGGGGAATGGCTTTAAACAGAGAGAGGAGGCTTAGATTGGATATTAGGAAAGATTTCTTCTCTGTGAGGGTGGGCAGGCCCTGGCACAGGGTGCCCAGAGCAGCTGTGGCTGACCCTGGATCCCTGGCAGTGCCCAAGGCCAGGCTGGACACTGGGGCTTGGAGCAGCCTGGGACAGTGGGAGGTGTCCCTGCCCATGGCAGGGGTGGGATGGGATAGTGTTTAAGGCCCTTTGGAACCCTGCAGCCCCCCTGTGCTGTGCAGGGAACGGCCCCAGCTCCAGGGGTGGGTGGAAGTTTCAGCTCTGCCCACGGCCCCACCTCAGAGGACAAACTCAGAGTTTTGTGGAAGCCCATTACAAAAGGGCAAAATCAAGGACCTATGTAAGCCCAACCCCACAGTAAGATCTCCCACCCCCAGTGCTTGGATGCTAAGGGCAAATTTTCTTTTACCATGAGGATGTCATCAGCTTGAGGGGGAAAAAACATCGCATTTTGTGTGAAATGAGTTCAATAAAGACATGCTTGCACCACAAACTCTGCTTTTGTAACCAAAAATCACTTCAAATTATGGCCTTGTTAGTGTTAAACAGAACTGTTTTCCCAGTTCACTTTGTGTCACTCAGGAAAGAAATGCTCTGATGTGGCTGCTTTGGTCACTAACGCCCAAAGTCTGAGGTTTTAAACAAAGTAACACAAACACATTTGTGATTATTTTTCACTTTAATTGTCTGATTCTAAGTAACATTTTCAGACACAGCATCAATCTAAGTACCTAACACAAAGCCCAGCATCAGGCAGCTTCCAGAGGAACCTTCCAGAGATGGTTAAAATGCTTTAAAATATTTTACATTTTTCATATTGCTACAAAACAATGACAACTGGCAGAGTATTTTTTTAACCTACATTCTTTTAGCAGGAGAGAAACAGTGGAAGGTGGATCACATTCTTGATTCTTTCAGGACCTGTTTGACTACAACAACAAATAGTTTTATAACGTGACAGGTACAAATATAAAATTTCACATATGCCAACTTTAAAAAAAATCTGGATTTTTCCTCAATATCTGCAGTACCTTGCCTCTGTAATAAATATTAAAAACCATCTTTACATTACAGAAAATGTTAAATAAGTTATTTACCAAAAGGTGTCTTTTTTTGTCCTTTTTTTTTTTTTTTTGGTCAAAGGCTGATTCCATTAAAAGAGCTGAACAAACATTTTTTACATCAATAAATAGTAAGGCAGCACAAAGCAAACAACACTCACAAAACCAGTCTCTGTTAGCAGAACTTTCTCCTTCAGATAATCCTTTTTTTGCTGGTGTAGAAAGGTGATTTTTGATTCTCAGCTGGTGGAACCTGGTTAGAAAAGCAGTAATTATTATTATTGTGCAGTACCTCAGTGCTCCCAATTTGTCTCTACCTCATCCTGCTGCACAAGGATGTGCAAAGAGGAGCTCCTGTGTTCATCAGATCTTCAAATTAAAGTGGTAAGACTTCTGTAAGCAGAAAGATTGTTTTATGTCGTAACTTTCTAGCTCAGATAGGATAAGAACAGCACAGCAGCTGCAGAGGGAAGTGTTGATGCTGATGGGATTGAAGGAGAAGGGATTCATGGAAAAGGCTAGAGGAAAATTTAAGGAGGGGCTGGGAATTGTACAATTATTCAGAGTGGACGAGTGTGAGGAGAAGGATGGGATTCCAGAGTCAGGGAATATATTGCATCCTTCTGGGAGCAAAGTCTGAACCTTCTGGGAGAAATAAATCTGAGCAGTGATTACTTAAATACTCAGTGATTGAACACCCTGCACCAGCAGAGAGCTGGTTCCAAAAGCTTCTCCTGTTGGGTCTATGGTTAAAAAATAAAAGCACCACCAGTGAGTGACTAACACAGGCTCCAGCTTTAAATAAGGATGTCTGTGTGAAATTGTGTACCAGGCAGGTTATCAGGCTGTGATCTCCTGGAAATGAACTGCTGGAAGATGATGACAGACATGAATATTAATCTAGGGAAAGCATCAGGAAGGAGAGGGTTTAGCTGTTTATGTGGTCAGTCATAAAACTTAATTCAGCCATCAAACACAGCAGGCTATTTATCACACTAAACTGCTGTCACCCAGACTTGATTAGGTAGCAAACCCTAAAGCAAATCAGACTAATTCTGCAAAATACTCCTGACACAGCACTGTGTATTTTTGACTAGCATAGACCAAGGAATTCAGTACAAGCAAAAATTTTACTTACTTCCAGATTTCCTCTAGCCTTCTTCAAAACATCATGTGTTAAAACCACTGGAAAGAAAGAGGAGATTAAAAAGAATACTGCAAGTCTTTCTAAATTCCCTGGATTTGTCTTATGACCAAATATGAAATAATGTCTGAGCAGGAGGCTTCCCTCAGGACTGTAGGTCCAAAGTAGTGCCACCCCTGCAATGTCATTTCCAGCTCCTGGCCTGTGTTCCATAATCTGCTTTTCAAACCTAAGCATCTTGGAAGTGTTTCTGAAGTTCTTCTGCCATGTGCAGCAGGCAAAGCTCAGCACTGCATGTACCACCCCAGATATGCACAGCCCCTGCCACCATCACTGCCAGCTTCCCTCCATCTAACACAGGAAGATTTTCTGTTCACTTTAAGGGGAGATGGTGCATGGTCTAACTCCAGTTTGATCCTTTATGTATCCTGCTTGGGCTGGGGAGGGCAGTTAGGAGGGGGAAAAGAGGACAGATGGCAAAAGAAATCAGCCAGATCCTCCAGCAGTTCAAGGACAAAGCAACCTTTCTGTGCCATGGGGAAATCAAAAACCAGTGGCCTGCTCTGAAGGGTTCTAGGTTTTCTCCATGCATCCAGCCCAGCCTGTCTCTCTGGGGCCAGCAGGAGACCTGTGAATGGAGGAGGGGGTGTTTCCAAACAAAAGTGGTATTTAGAAATGTCAGGTTAAATATGTGAGTCTCTAATCGGTGTCAGCTCTGTAACTGCTAAAATGCACCACTCACAAGCACCAATTTGATATTCTGGTCTCAAAAATAAACAATTTAGCCATAATAAAGATTTTTCATTACAACAATAAGAAGCCAACAACTCCAAGGGTAGAGCTGTCATGAGATAATTACACCCTTGGCAGATTACTGCAATTTGGCACTGCATTGTTTCATGCTCAGAGGTTCAGACAAGGTTTATAAGCAATGAGCTCTCTCACCAGAGAGAGCACACAGAAGACTCTGAGCCACAAGAATGTTCCAGTCTCTGCCTCTAAATATATTTAGGAATGTTCAGCTAAATAACAGAGAGAACCTGAATATCCTCGGTGGAGCAGGCAGGTAACAGGATGTGTGCAGAATGAAGGCAGGCAAGGTCACCTACCACAGTGCTTTTCCTTTCTTTCTAGCAGAAGGAGAAGGGGAAAAAATCTCAAAACCAAGTGTAAGCATCCTGATAAAATCCAGCAGCTTCAGGTGATCCCCCAGTTTTGCTGGATGCTTGGCCAGGAATTTGTGTACAGATGCAAATTAGAAACATTTCTGAAATTTCTGCTCTTTTAAGACAAAGGCAACTTGACATCCATAATTCCCATAATCAATGAAACTTAGAGAAAATCACATCCAGGTCTTTTTGTGTGGCTCCTAAGAGCTCCTAAGAGCTCTGCTAGTAAATTCATTTCACTTGGAAAACTAGATTTTTCTAAATCAAAAACACTAAATTCAGCCCGTGAAGAGAATTTTGGAAGCTGTGCCACTGCTGGCACAGCTGCTGCTCTCCAGGCAGATATTTCAGTTTTTCAGCACCTCATTCAGAGGGAGTTGAATGCATGAAAAAAAGTGAGCAAATTTAGGGGAACAGGCGCTGTTTGCTTTTGGGAAGTGTGGGTGGGGTGGCTCAGGGATAACATTTTGGCAATAAGGGTAAAAATCTCTGCTGATTTATACCCAGCCTAGCTCTGAAATTACCCAGTGGGTCTGAGATGACACTGGAACTGGACAAACTAGACCAATGAATCTACCCCAGGGATATTATTTGGAAAGATGTAATAGAACAGCTTTGATTTTTACATGACAACCCCAAACGGAGCTATTTGGCTTTACAACCTGAACAAAACATAATTTATGATTTAATACAAGTAATATGTACACATAGAATATAGCAATTTTGAAAGAAATTACCAAACACCAGCCCATAAATGCCTGAAACAACAAAAATCTGCAGGATATATCAGAAGATATATGGGCCTTAGATATAAAAATTACAGGCTATGGAGCAAAATAACATTTATCACTCTACATTGCATTTAACTGACTTGAGTAACATATAATATTATGGATATTTTTATAACTTTGTATGGTGTGGAAAAATTTCCAGTCTAGATTAATTACTGATAACACAAGTGCCACTCCAGCAAAGACTAATGAGCCATTCAATCCCACCACTTCAGAGAAGGTAGGAATGGATTTTTTGAAAAAATTTTTTTACAGAAGAAAATTAACTCCTCCTCCCACAATACACATATTGCTGTAGCATGGAGGTAGAGGAGAATTCCATTCAGATCTCTTCTGGTGAGTGATTAAAGTCTAAAGCAGCAGAGATGGATCTCTTCAAACAGACACCTGGCTTAACACAGCTACAATACTCCTTATGTCCCACTTGTTTTCGTGTTTCCAGATAATTCTCTAGACCTGGGCCTCTAAGGGTAAAATATAATTAGGGCACAGCATGCCCTAATTTTTCTTTAAAAAATTACTCATAGCAAGCTTTTGTTTCCCTTGTTCTGAGGTTGTTCTCCTGCACTTCTTAGTTTGGTGCAGAGCACTGACAGAACTCCAGGCAGCACCCCAGAAAATGTAGAAGCCTAATTCCACGTTTATTAAGACTGAGGCAAAACCACAATTTTGACAATGTCAAAAACTTTGGCTAAAAATGTTTACAGCAAACAGTAACTCTGCCTCTGTCCAGAACTGTTGTAAAACAGAAAAAAAGAGTATCCAAAATGGAATAACCCAAGTAGGAATTAGTGGCAGCTGCATGGATTGATACATTATCAGTGATTTGTGTAAAACCATGAACAGCTCCCCATGATATTCTCTACAGCCCTCTGTACTTTGGGCAATTTCTATCCACTGGAATGAGGCTCCATCAGTTCAGCACAGCCTGAGCCTGTTTGTCACAGCTGGAGCACACAAGGCAACACCAAATTTAAAGGTAGCCACAGACTACAAAAACAAAATCAGAATCATTATTAAAGCACACACTCACACTGGTCAATGATAACTTTCTCCATGTTTTCCTTCAGCTGGTTTGTGGAGTGCAGGCGTTTCACCGTGCTGTGCAACTTCTTTTCTTGCTCAGACAGTTTCTTACGTAACCTAAATATTTCTGCTTTCATTCCTTCGTCCTAAATTGGGAGAAGAAAGTAAGATATTAAACTACTAGCTAAAACTATTTTCCACATTGGGAATTGCTCAATACTTTTGTACAAGTACCCTCAAGCTTCCTTGGAGCACCAACAACTTAAAGGAGTGAAGGACCACCACTGAGTCCTGTCCTTCCTTCTTCACATCCCCCATGACACGAGATTCTATGATAAAACCACAACTCTTAGCTGGATTTTAGTGCAAGTAATTTTTCTATTAGACTGAGGAAAGTCTATTAGACTGGTGCCTGGTTTTGCTTCTCAACTAGAAAAGATAAGGAAGGCCAGTGCCACAGGATCAGTGTCCTGTCTGCCAGGTTCAGAATTCCAGCTTTCTCTTGGTGTTCTGTTAATGGCTGATGCTGCCTTTACCAAAGGGCTAAAAGGCCCTGGGACAGTTTAATTGCAAAATTATTTGACAGTATCATTATTAAGGTTCAGTTTTCACCACCAAACCAAACAAAGTTCTGGTCAGTGAATCTACCCCAGGGATTCTACAACAGTACTGCGAGAAGCCCTGGTACATCAGCCAGTGTCACTTGTACAGATTTAAGCTTGGACATTTTTTCCTTGTTGTGCCACTTGTTAAGTAACAAAACTTCTGGAATTTGCCCCCACTATTTATCTCTGCAGAAAAACTGATTACTCACAACTCCTGTGGGGCTGCAGAGAAGGCACTGAATACTCAGCATATTTTAGAACCCAAACTTCAATAGAGAGATTCTTTCATATTCTGCTTTTAAGACATCAGGAGCAATCTAATATCCTTAAGGTACAGGGAGGTTGAATAAGAAACGCTAGAAAAGATTCTATTAGTCTCAAATTAGAAGCATCCTGGGAATTCAGATCCCCAAACACATTAAGATCAGACTTGCAGAAGTGACTGATCCAAATCAAGGTTCGGATCAGTGTGACAGGAAAGTAGGAGATGAATCCTCCACATCCTGAAAGCCCTGTGTGGGTGAAATATGTTCAGTCACTGCAATCCAGGCCAACACAGAGCTGTCTGTATGGATTACACACTTGAGGATAAAAATGGAAGTATACACTCTTGCCAAGACATCCCAAATCTGGAGCTGAAACATCAGTGAATGTATCAGACAGCAAACTTCACTCCCACTGCTTTTGTGATTTTATATATTTAAGGATACTAAAAAATATCACCAAAAATGTTATGAAATTATATATAAAATGTTTGTTTTCCCAAAGTTTGAGGGTTTTTTTTCAGGAATATCCTGCTTCCCTTAATAAACACATACAAAAACCTCAGTGAAATCACTCTAGATGTATTTTAAAGCCAAGGTTTGGAACAGTTTCATTGCTGAGTGGTGGTATTCTGATGGCAGAGGTATTTCATTCCTCATTTAGTTTACTTTTATTCATTTACATAGTGCAATCCTTGTTAGTTAAAGTGTTATAAAACTTGTCTTGGGGTTTTGTCACCCTTACAAAAGCTTCTTCTTTTACAGCTTTTGCATCAATGACGTAAAAGTAAAAGCTGAGATTACATCAATGTTGATGATGTTTCCCTTCTTACCAATACACACATAATCAAATTGAATTTGGTTCAATTAACAGGGACCCCAAACCTTTTCTTGTTGAGGTGGAGCATTTGCCACTTGCCTGGGTTTCCTGAATCTCATGTAACAGGATTAGATACTACATCTTTATTACAAAGTATGTTGTAAATTAACACCTGGCCATATGATATGATCAGGACATACTCAGCCTTACCCTAAATCCATGTGTCCAGAGACTGGGGTCATGATTTTCCAAAGATTTTCCCAAATGACCCATCTGTAATTGGCGCATCTTCTTTGAGACGTTCCCAGAGTCCAAAAAACCATCCCAAACCCCCAAACAAACCAACAAAGCCCAGATGAAGCCCAGCAGTACCTGAGTGCCCTGAGCAGTACCATGAGCAGCTTTCAGGGGAAGTGAAACTCTCCAGAGAAGCTTCAGTGAATGTGCAGCCTCTTCTAAAATCTGCTGTACCGTGTGAGTGTTTGTGGAAAAGCCATGCAGGGATGCCTGTTCTGGTACCTGTATCACAGGATTAGAGACATTTTATATTTAAAACATGATGAAAATGTAATCTTAATTAATGGGTTTAATCCAGCTGGTGTGATTTCATATTTAAGATAATGTACACAGCCACTGTGTGCCAAAAACTAATTTGTTAGTTAACAAAGGCTGCTGAATTATGTATTATCTGGGAATTTCAGGGAGGGAGGGGATTTATCCTAATCAATAACCATGATTAACAATAGATTATATTTACTAGATTTGCTATGCCACATGGTAACAGCTGGCAACTCTCTTCTTTCTTCATTTCTATTTCGTGTCATGTTATTTGAAAGCCAATGATTACAGACATCAATTTAAGCAGTATTGGTGTTTCTTCCTTAGCAAACCCTTTAAACTGTTCCATTTAATAATAAAATAACTATCAAGACACACATAAAATGTTTTCCTCTGCTGACAGATTAGAAAACCAGATTGAAAGAATTGCATAAATGTGAAATAAAGGAGGGAAAGAATGTGAGGGGAGCAAATGAATTACCAAAGCAATGGTGCTACAGAAGGGGGAAGGGTAATGAAAGAAAAGCATTTGCAGTTCCTGCCCCATGCAGGATACAATCTGAATATTTATTTAGCATTGTTATCTAACCAGAATCCTCCTGCCACATAAAACATCCCATTTGCTAAGTAGTCTGAAACTTCAGTGATGTAAAGCTTGATAGGAAAGTGCAAATTGTGAAACTTACTGCTTTTATCTGTACACCAGGAAAACAAGTTAAAAACTTAGAGACATTACTTTTTCAGTCATTATCAGTATGTTAACTAGGTCATTGGGAAATGTATGATACTTCAGAGAGTCTTAAGTGTCATTCAGGCACAATTTGACTGTGTGAGCACACATGTGATACCACAAAAAGAATTGCAGAATTGTTGCAGACTTCTTGTACCTTCAATAGCTTCACTAATTATAACTGCAAAAATAAGTGGCATGAATTTATCCCTGCAGTTAAGACCTTCTGTTTTCTGAACAGCAGCAAGCAGGGTTTTTTACAACATTTATATTATCATAAAGTCATAGGTGTGAAAAGGACCTTCATTAGACACTTAGTTTCCTTTCCCTCTCCAAGGCAGGAAAGCATTACATGGAATTTTTTAAACATTGGCATAATCTATCCTTAAAATTGCCTCCAGCCAGTATCTCTGAGCACCCTCCATGCCAGTAGTTCATTATTTTTACCACTAGCTGCTGTTTTCCATGCCTGATCCAAGCCCTTCCTGTTGGGGTTTAAGTTTCTTAGTTCCTTATTAAATGCCACAGACGTGCACAGATTGTTCCTTCCTTCTAATTGAAGCTTGTGGGCAAATTTTTCTTTTCAAACCACCCCAAATATGCCATCATTAACTGTGTCCAAAAATTAATACTACATAAGAGAAAATTAGCAGAAGTAAACACTAACTAGGTCTCCTTATTCTAGACAAAAAGGACTGATGTTACTCAGGACAAAATAAACATTTTATTGGTTTAAGCATCCTTAAGACTGCAATAAGAGGACCATGAGTTGCTAACACTGTCAGAGAATGAAGAAAAGATGATACACTGAGTCCTAGAAGACAGTATTTGATCATTAATGAGATATTCGAGTTTCTGGACTGGCTTATGATATTGCTAAAATGTTCAACTGATAACCAGGAAGTGAAAAAATATAAAAAATCTTCCTTGAAATATGAATGTAATATGAAACAAGCCTCATCAGCATACATCAGTCTTTAATGTACAGTTATAACCTGGTGTTACTAAAAGGCTGAATTCAACTAAGTGGAGAACTTAATCAGCTCTGTATCACATTTCTTTTAATTGTCTTACATTTCCTGGGTTTATCTCAAGCCTTCATTATATGAAAATCTTAATTATTTTTATCCTTAGGTTACTTTTACAAACCCCTCATTTAAACCCTCTCTGAAGCATTTTAGATTTTTACCTGGGGTTTTCTGCTGCTGCTTTTGTTTGGTTCTTTATCATTTCCAGCACAACACTGATTTCCATAGCAAAATCAAGCAGTTTTACCTAATTTCAAGCCAAAACTGAAAGTGAGATTGCTTAAAGGACTAGAAAGAACTAACTCAGAATCACACTGAGTCCATCTAGATGATGACTGTGCCAAGCTTGAGGTGTCCTGAGTTATTCAGTCAATTCTTCCCTTTGCAACATTTTGTGCCCCTGGGTAAAATCCACCCTCCTTTACAGGATTCCAGCACTCACCTTTACTCCAGGCTCCTGCAGCTTGGTCCCAGTGACCTCCCTGAGAGCCATCTCCATGTCTGCCAGCACCTGCTGCCCCTCTGAGATCTGTTTCCTCAGGGCATCGTAGTCCTCGATGAGGCCCAGGACGTGCCGCCCGTTCCTGTCCGCCCACATCCGATGGCCGGGCACCAGGCGTGGGGTGCATGTCCTGCTGGAGCCTGAGGTGCTGCTGCACAGGGAGGCACTGTCCACATCATCCTTAGGGGCTGGCTGAGTACCTGGGACAGAAAAATTGGGTCATCTTTTTATCCTCAAACAAAAAATTGATTTACGCTCTTCTCTTAAACAGCCAGTCTGGGTGTACCTGGTTTCCCCACTGTAATGCAGCATCCGTTCTGCTGCTTCTGCAGCTCACAAATATTTCTCCTGGCACCAGGGCAGTTACAGAGATTTTCTGCATATAAAAAGGGAGAAGGAAAGCTGTATTATTAGAGGTTTTCATGCCTTTTAAAAACAAACCCTCCCAGCTCTTCTGTTCCTCTTATTGCTGATGCTACACTTGGACTCTGGAAGCAGGGAAAACCAGCTCATTTTACCATGCCACGGATCTTCCAGTATTTACCTACTTTTATACTTGAGCACCTATCCAAAATCTAGGTATCTCCCAAAATCAAGCCATAGTTAAAAAATCTAAAATACATCCTGATGAACATATTTTAATTAACAAATGTAAGCTTCCCATTAACTCCACAAGAAGTAGGACATTTTCACAGCTGCACCAGACTAAAGATAATCTTTACATTCCTCCCCTTCAGAACTTCCAAATTCCCTAAGCACCTATGAGAAAAGCACATCTAAAAAATTCAGCTACTGACATTCCAAGGAGTCTTTCTGGTCCATATGATTTTATCTGGATGTATGGAAAGCTGTTACTGTGCAGAGCACTTTAAGGAGGAAGATCCTTGTGCCCTCTGTATCCCATGTACATAAATATTGGAACAATAACCTAACCCTGGGTGTAAACATTACACTTTCCTTCATTTGCTAAAACAGCATCACTTAACAGTGATTGAAATAAAGGTAAAATATTCCTCAAGGGCAAAGAGGGGAGAACTGATTTATCCAGAGCCCATTCAGTGCACTTATTGATCATTCTTGAGTAATACACACTCACCCTTAGCAAACACTATAGAGCTCAGCAGTGAAAAAAGAACCTCCCAGGTAAGCAAAATTTATTACAATTTATTGCAGGCATCCTCCCATCCCAGAGACTCTGCAAATGCTTTGTTTGGATGCAAAGAAAGCACCAGCTGGAGGCTCTAGGACAGTGCAGTGTGCTCTTCACACACCAGCTCTAACAGCAGAGGGATGTGAGGCCAGCTGATGTCGTTTAATGCTGTAAGAGCATCTTTAAAGAACGAGGCACAGGTTCTCCAGTACCCCAAAAGCACACAGAGCACAGTACCATCCACTCCTGCACAGTGCTGAGAGCCTGGCTTGAACAGACAGTTGTTATTAACAGCTGACACTGGTCCCACTTCCTCTCTCTTCCCTTTGGAAAGCTGTTCTTCTAATTTTTCATGCAAAGACTTGTTGGTGTCTATGCTCCTCTCCAGCTGCACTCGCAGGCTCTGGATTTCAGTCAACAGTTCATGTAAATCAAGTGGATTATTCTGATCTTTCCGGAATTCTTCTGAGGCATCACATCTGGGATCTGAGACAATTTCAAAAGAAACATTCAAACATCTTTAACAATTAAAATAATATTACCTACTAGAATGCTCAGCAAGTAAGTTATAGCCAGTGTTATCCTCAATATTAAGAATTAACTACAAACAGCATTAAGATAATGGTTTGACAAAAAAGCATGTCTTAATTGCTTCTACCCTTGAAAGATTTAAAGAGCCGAAAATTGTTTTCTGCTTTGTCCATGAAAGCTACTATGTCTCATGCCAAAAGACAAAAAATGAGATAAAAGGAGAACGAAGAGGATTTACAAAATGTGAAGTGCAGTAATTCACAGTCTGGGGAAAGGAAAAGGAATGGGGAACATCAGAGTTTGGAGGAGGGATGGAGTAGAACTGGGAGTTTAATTTTATACACCGAGGGAAAAAGAAAACAGTGATCACCTGGCAACCAGAGGAACAAATCTGAACCTGAGAAAAGCAAGGGCTGTGTTTGCGTTCACACAGAAAGATCAGTACACAAACAACTCCATGCATTCTTTCCTGCTGAAATCCAGCTGTTCAGGGTGTTCTCCAGACAGTGGGAAGGGGCTCAGCTGCATGAGGAGGGTGCTGCTACTCTCCAATGACATCAGGAGTTCTGCAAGGAGAATACCTTCCACCCCCGAGCCAACTCTGCCTTAAAGCCTCATGCCAACAGGGCTCTTCTGCTGCAGCCAGGCAGGAAAACCACTGGCAGCAGGGCACAACACTTGGAGCAGCAGGGAGAAAAAAAATGAACTTTCTAAGAACTTCCAGTGGGAAATTTGCTGGATGTGGTAAGGGCTTTTCAGCAATGAACAGCATTCCACTCCTTCACCTCAGCACACCAACAGCTGCGTGGTGGTGCAGCTTCCTTCCAAGGGGTAGGAAGAACTCAGGTGAGCTCCAGTCCTCCTCTCACATTTACTGACAGCAAAGTGGACAGGAAATTATTAAACACCTCGTTCAGAGAACAGTGCCAGCACTTCTGCCAGCCCCAGGGAGAAGCCTCTCCCCTCACCTCCAGCCAAGAGAAAGCACAAGCTACCTGAGTAAGCAGGAAGCTTACTTACTTGCTGTGAGGATGCAGCAGCAGGATTTTATATGACAAGTAAATATCTAAGATCCCCAGGAAACTCATCCAGCCTGAGCCACTAAGTCTTCAATTCTGGTTTTTCGATTAGCTAAGAAGATAGAGGAAACTTGGGGGTGTCTAGTCAACATCTGACACATCTCAGGCTTGCAGTTACCACAAGTCAAAAAGCATCTGAGCAGCAGGTTGTCAGTTCTCTTTGTAGAGCAGACACAAACAGAAGTAAAGGAGCAGTGACTCAGCCCTACTGGCCTTTGACAAGAGCACATTCAGAGGGAAGAGGTGCAAAGGGTACAGAGACAATTGTGCATTTATACCTGTCCCCTTCCTTCTTGCTTCTTCCAGCTTCTCATAAACCTTGATCTCAGTTCGCAGCGACTGCAGCAACTTCTCATTCTCAGAGATCTGATGCTGCTTTACATTAATTTCTGTTTGCAACCTGTTAAGTCCCAATAAACAGCTGAGTTACATTCTGATTTTTTTTTTCAAAATCTAAAATCCACTCCTCTTTCCCTCTATAATTCTTCCCTTGCCTTTTGAATATATCCATGCCCCTCATTAATGTTAATGGCTATGGCTAAACATGTGCCTGTCACACTGACAACTTCTTCTCTAAATGACTGTTTAAATGTGGACAGTACCTGTTTAGTTCATTGCGACTGCTGTAAATTTGACATGTCAGGTATCTGATTTCATCTTCCTTTTGGCAAATTTGTTTTTGCAACTTTTCATTTTCTTTCTTGATGCATTCATGGTCCTCATGAAGATGCTCAATGATTGCATTCTTCTTAGAAAGAGATTCTCTTAACTTTTCATTTTCCTTTTGCTTATCTGAAACAAGAAAAAACACAAGCTATCTGCAATGCCCACAACCCACTAAGGCTATGATTTTTAACTAAATCAGCTTTTTCAGACACTACCTGAAAAAAACCAGCTGCTACTCCATTATTGCAAATCCCAGCTTGAATGCTCATGGTTCAGCATGGAATTTCAGGGGTGGGAAGAATGGCTAAGTCAATTTAACAAGTGGACTGTGAATATTTTATTGTTTTCCAATCTGGGATGAGTTGCAGGCTACTCCTGTAAAGAACAGTTTACATTTTTACCTCTAGATCCTTTTGCTAGCATTGCATTCAGAACTTGATTTTGCTTCCTCAGGAAATGTATTTCAGAAGTCAGGGAATTATGCTGCTCTGAGCCATGGATAAAAATGTTTGCAGAACCTATAAATATACACATGAAAGATGATTTATGAGTCATCTCTAGGTCATTAAAGATTAAACTTTCCAGACAAGAACAATTTTAAAAATTGCAGAAAAACATGTTATAAAAGCTATTTCTCCCCTATATATTTTGAAGGTTATCAGTACAGGCTAAAAGACAGCTCAGGTTAATGCCAAGTAATCCAAAGCCCTGTGCAGCACAAGTGCCTCTCATTGCTGGGCAATTACTAAAATTGCAGAATTATCCCTGGCAGTCTTTACCTATCAGCTAAAATCCCAACAGGACAAAATGCAGGAGTATTTTGTGACATTGCTATGATTTGAGAAGAAAATCGTAGGACGGTGTCATGGGTTAGCAAGCATAGTCCCGGAAGTGATGTTCTCGCAAAGGGGTGCTTACAGCTTCCTCTGGGACCTGACAGACCCTATCAGTGGCCAGTTTGAATATGGACAATTCTTTAAGCCACTTAAATTGTGACCGCTGTGATCCACACTAAAGAATAGACAAACCCCGGGCAGAGCTCTCTCTCGTTTCCGGCGCTGGCACAGGTGGCTACAGGTCCCGTGTGGGGGCCAGCGGGCCCGGCCAGGCCCTGCTTGGGCCAGGCTGGGCCGGGCCAGGGCCATCCTGGAGCCATGGACCTGTTCCACCCACAGAACCTCCCCCACAGCCCTGCTATGTGCAGATGGAGCGGCTCGGCTCCCCCTCTCCAGTGCAGCCAAGATTCAGCTGAAGCTGCACCGCTGTCAGCAAAGATCATGTGAGCAACAGCGATAAGCGACATTCCAGCTGCAAGGCCTGGGTGAGATTAACCCTTTTAGTGCTGTGAAGAGCTGAAAACCTGAGGGAGAAGAAAGAGGAGATGCTTAAAGCTGAAATTCTGTTGTAAAGCTATGATGTATCAGAGTACCCGTTGTAATTTCATGAAGGCATGGGGGGTGGAGTGTTCAACTTGTACTTGTGAGCAAAAGCACCTGCGCTGAGATAGGCAGATGCTGAAGCAGCTGTAATTTCATGAGAAGTTTGAACAGGGAGAGATGGAAGCGATGAGGACTTTTGCTCCAAATGGAAAAGGAGAAGACCTCAGTTCCTAGAGATGCTCCCAGAGATAGTCCTAGAGATGAAGATGAGGAGGACCCTTTGCTCCCAGGGAAGGAGGAGGGCCTCTGTTCTTAGAGATGAAACGCTCCCAGAGATGGGTGAAGAGAACTTTTGTTTCTGAACGGCTCAACCTTAAAATTGTACCCCAGTAATTCAAGAGTGGACCCTCGAAAGCAGTTGTGGGAAAAGCTGCAAGTCGGGGGAAGGGACTCACATGCGAGCAGAGAACCAACCTGGGCGGCTGGCTCGTGATAATTTCTCCATAGCATGGGCAAGAGAGATTCCTCTTTCTAAATGGACTGAACAAGGTTATTATGGAAGTGGTAAACAGACTGAACATCTCAAGGGTTGTCTTTTTACATTGTCAGTGGGAGAAGGGAGAAAGGTGGGGGGAGGGAGAAGTGTTCTGAAGGTGTGGTATGATTTTTTTTTTTTTTCTTCTTT
This sequence comes from Coloeus monedula, assembly GCF_965178545.1. Taxonomy (NCBI): domain Eukaryota; kingdom Metazoa; phylum Chordata; class Aves; order Passeriformes; family Corvidae; genus Coloeus; species Coloeus monedula. The sequence continues at coordinate 6,560,354 of NC_138801.1, read as the reverse complement.
TAGGTCTGTTAATAAACTTCTTTATATTCTTTCAAGTTTGGTGCCTGCTTTGCGTTCCTCCTAGTTCTTATCTCACAGAAGGTAAACAGTAACGAGTATTTTGAACTAAACCACTACAGAGGGTTTACCATGTATTTTAGTCTTGCACTGCTCATGCTCCATTGTATTTAGTGAGAGAACAATGAGATTCTACCAGCTAATCCACAGGGGTTAATGCAGGGAGGCTTGTAAATAGTCTGGTGATAGATCTGTTACCACACAGGCAAGAGCATAAGGCTAGAATCACTGTCTTGGCCTCAGATTACAAACTCCAAACCCATTTATGATCACAGGGATGAAAATTTATCCCTCTTAAATCTGCATTTCTAAAATTGAGGTAACTGAGCCAGTCTTGATCAACCATCAGCAGCCAAGGGGAGGAACAGGCCCCTCCAAAGCTCAACTCACCCCGTGTCTCCTGTCCTCACATCTCTGAGGATGAGATCCTCTGTCCTCTAAGAGCTGAATTTCCCTCCAGTACCTCCACGATAAGCTCTGGGTAACTGGCACGAATTAAATGTCTGATCTGACAAACATAAGGGTGATGAATCCTGCTCTGAGGATCTTACTGCACTAGTCAAGTGAATCTAAGTATTAAATCCTGTATCCAGCAAGCTAAATGCCAGCCCAGGCAATCCTCAATGCACTGTATTCATGCTAGTCATCCCCCAGTGATGTGCACTGGTGCAGCACAGCCTGGAAAGTGCCACATCCCACGCTCAAGGTGCTGCCTCTGAAATGCAAGTCAAGTAATTGTTATTGCCCTTTGTAACCTTCTCATAGTCAGTAAAACACTTCAGGACCAACCAGAATTAAAAGTATTTTTCAGCTGATTGGTTATCCCAGTATCTCCCACGCTTAAAGCCTGAGATAAGTACATGAGTGTCAACTATTTGGTTAATAGAGAAATAACCAGCTGGCAAAAAAAATTAGCTGAATGTATGAGGAGGATGCCTTTCAGCTCTGGCAGTTCAATTCAATTTGATGTGCTGCACTTCCTCTGAGTAATCTCATTTTATTGTAATCCCAATTGAAGCTTTTACTAACACTACCTAACTGGGATGTACTGTGCCATGATACAAACCTCTTGTCACTGCTGAAAGACTCAAAGGCTCTTGAAGCCTGGCACTAATGGCATTTTACTATCTATATGTTAAAGAGTTGAGGCAGCTATGTGAACTCAACAGGCTCTCTCCTTTCAGACTGTAACAAAGCAATCCAAGTTGAAGTGGCAAGGCTTGATGGTCTCATCTTGATTCTAATTTAATTTATTGCCCATCACCCAACTTTATCCTATTTGAAAAGTCATGCTATCGCAGTTCTACTGAAAGGCTTTAGAATATAACTATTAGTTATCATACATAATAAGGGATAATGCAGAGCCAGTGGTAATAGGGCCACAATCCCACAATTTGACCCACTATTGAGACTACTACTTCTGTGCAGAGCCCTGCTGACATCAATTACTCTCTCCATAGAGGCAAAGGTCTATCTAATCAGAGGAAAGTGGAGCATCAAGGCCCACAACTGCAATACACTTGAGTTTTCATTCTGTTTTGTTCTGAAAAAGTGCATGCTAAGGAAACATACCTTGAAGGTTTCAAAGGAAACACTGACTGAAAGAAAGGCACTATTGAAAATCACAGCAATGAGGAAGGAAATATTCACTCCCAGGCAAAGCAAAATAAAGGCACTCAAAAGCTCAAGAGAAGTCTGAGTAGAAACAACAGCTACTTGTGGGTTAAAAAGAGCAAACAAACCCCCTTCTAATGTTAACTGCTGTTAATAACAGTTGAAACCTAGGACACTCAAAATTAAACCTTTGATTTTATTTTGAAGCCTAACATTTGAAATGATTGAAGCAATTATTTTAGTTCTACTTGCACTGCAAGCCTCAGCTCTACAGGAGTGATGTAGTCATTACCAGCATTGAGTCATTCATAGGATACTGGAAGCCCAGAGGCATTTAAATACTTAAAGAATCTAAATATTAAAAATAACATGGCAGAAACAGTAGGCAGATGTGTGTATATACACCCATACAATATTTATCAGACAAGAATAAATCTATGCAATAACTTTTGTTGAACAAACAATTCAGTATCATGAATTTAGCAGGCTGCCATCAACAATTAAGTATGTTACAATGTGGCCTTGTGTTTTAAAGGGAAACAAACTAAGGACATCCAGTTAAAAGCAAAAATGTTGAATTCAAGTCACAGAATGGTTTGGGTTGGAAGGGACCTTAAAGGTTCAGTTAGTTCCAATCTCCTGCCATGAGCAGGGACACTTTCCACTATCCCAGGTTGCTCCAAGCGTTGTCCAACCTGGCCTTGGACACTTCCAGGGATCCAGGGGCAGCCACAGCTGCTCTGGGCACCCTTTGCCAGAGCCTTACCACCCTCATAGGGAACAATTTCTTCCTGATATCAAATCTTAACCTGCCCTCCTTCAGCTTAAGGCCATTCCAACGTGCCCTTGTGAATCCTCTCAGCTTCACTTAGGAATTTCTTTTTACACTGTAAGTCAAAGAAAGGTCATCTATCAGGAAAAAGGAGCATCACTAGCAAGAGAGCATGTGCATATCTGATAGCATGAAAGAGATCTTTGATACAGGGAGAAACAAGAACTGAAAGAATACAGTAACAAAAAGGAGCTGTTTTAACAGCAGTTGCTTTTTTCCTTTACTTTTCCAAATTTCTCCTGCACGCATTGGTAGACGTGCTAAGGCAACAAGAAGACAGATGGAAGGCATAAGACAGTTTATAAAGAAAATTTACTTTCACTGCATTAATGGATGCCCTTGCCAGAATCTTTATGAAGCTGTAAAGGAGTTGGAAGTGTTTCAGTGTGGTTATTTCGTGAACACAGAATGCCTTTCCAGCAGTGTAAATACTTCATGAATGAAATGGATGCTTTTTATCCACCTTTCCATCACTGTAAATTATCCCTGAAAGCAAACTGCCATGTGCAGGTTGCCTCCATTTAAACAACAACAGAAATGGATCATGGGGATGACGTAAAACATAATGAATCTAATGTCAATACCAGTAAAATTGAGGAAAAGGAAAGTATGTCTGTATTTATTACTTGCTTCCAGAATGAGTAATATTGTGTATTAATCAACTGTCCTATGGGGGAAAAGGTGGGAAGGAGAGTGAAGCAAAGCGTAGGAAAATACAGGGATGGGGTGCTTCAAAAGGTGCTCCAAAAGCATCTTTAGTGAAAGTTGCCTACTTGTGAAAAGTTTTAAATCTGCCTCAGAACTTGGCTTTCAGACATGCTGAACACCAGCAACAGAGAGCAGTGACTCCAAACCTGCATAACTATTTTTAGTGGTTTTCATCCACTGCTTTATATTAGAGTTTGGAATAAAAACCAACTCTATGCTAAATTTTCCATCAGTTGTTGTTGTGTATTTCTCGTTAAAAACTCACCATGGCATTTTGTGTGGGACACATTTATCCCAGAAATCAATGGCAGGCTGGACACCATGGCCTCAGCTCTGTCTCACAGATATTTTGTCCCTGTGTGTGAACACAAGCTGGCTTTAAAGTAGTCACAGAATTCCAGAAAAGGCATCTCCAGCAGTCCTGTTAGCAGTGCTGTACTGACCACCCTAAGGATACACAGAGCAGGTGCAGGAAAGCTAATTCCACACAATTCCTACTTTGGATCAACAGCAGCATAATTTAGAGCAAAGCACCTCCTTTTTCATTCATACTGGGCCCCACTGCAATCATATTGATAAAATGGGCTTCCTCTCCAGCAACTGACCCTGGTTGGACATGGCAGACAATTCAAAGAGGGTGACATCCTAAAATACAGGAACATTCCAATAATAATGATAGCCCAAAGGCACTAGAAAAAAAAAATGGAAAAAAAGCAGACTGTTTACTGGTAATAGAACTAGAAGGGTCTTTCAATTCTCTGTAAGAAATTCAACCACGGGATCATCAAATGTCATAAAACTACCTGACAGTCCTGTTCTCTGAGCAATCTGTGCAAGTGCAGATTTGAGGCTCTGTGCTGCACATGTATCCCATGAAAGATTTGTGCTCAGCACTGGGTACAATTCCAGCAATGGACTCTGCATTTATGCCACTCCACAGCAGTGTGGGAAAGCTGTGTCTGCTGACAGAGTTCAAGATGGAGCAGGACTCAGAGAAAGGCACGTCATTTCCCAACTGGAAGAGGTGAGGTTATTCAAAAAAGCAAACAAAACCTTTCCAGTGGCATTTGATCCCTCGGGCTCTCAGCAGGAAAGATGGATCCAGTTTCTCATTAAATGAATTCTTACCTTGATCTAGTTCCTTGTCTGTAACTTGTCTCTCAAGCTGCTTCCTTAGTCTCTCATTAGTTTTTATTGAGTATTCTAAACGCTGTCTCAGGATTCTAATTTCTTGCAGATGCTCCATTAATAACTCTAAATAAAGCAAGAGACCACTTCTTATTTAGAGCAGATGATTGTGTTCTTTTACACTATGTCCTCTTGTCAAATCTAATGAGTGTTAATCCTAGAAGATGACACAGAGCTGTTAAAAATGGCAGCTATTAAATATCTGACTCCACAACACTCTCCTCCTGTACAGTACTCAAACCATGCATTCAGTGACAACTCCTACTCTACATTCTAACTTAAACAATGGTCCTGAGTTTTAAGTCTCTTCAAATTTCTTCTTCCTACAAAAGTGGAATAGATAACAATTTTATCTACTTAAACATTCCCTGTACTGAGGAAAGAATCCAAGGTTCTGCAATGCAGCTCCACATTCCGGCTCGACAAACCACCAGCAAGCATTTTTCCTTACAACAATAGGAAGCTCCCACAGTAACTCCAGAGAAATTTGACTTTGACTTACACAACACACTCCACAATAAATAAACCTGTTGTACCAAGTTTCAATATTATACCTTTTCCTTCTTGCTTTGCCATTCTACAGTTTTTCTTTCATTGGCTGCAAGTTTCATCCTTCCTCAGGAGCCGATCTGTTCTACCTGTCACTGTGTGATGTGTCAGTTTATCCATGTCACACACTCCTGGTTTACTCTGCAGTATTTCTCCCTGAACAGGATGTGCCAGCTCAGCTATTAAATTTTCATTGCTCCCGATAAAGTACTGCAAGCATCACTTGTTTTTAGTGGAACTATCCAGGTCAAACACGACACCACTTATTAATTATGCAGCACTTAACAATTCTCAAGGAAACACAACACTGGCTTCTATAAAATTGGAAAATCTTTCCTTTTCCACATAATAATCTCTTGACAATTGTCTACTTTCACCTTATAAGTTGTCTATTTAAAGAGTGTCTGGAGCACTGCAAAAGCTGGTAGCCTAAAACAACAAGGACACAAACTAACACACTTTATATTGCCTCAAACAGGGTAGTTCAGATGGTTGCCATCTCTGTGTGCCTTATCACTGAAATTGCAATGATTATGTGAGGAACTGGAAAGCTGAGGCAGACAAACATTCTTCATTATTTCTTAATTAGCTCCCTTGTGTGTTATTTACAGCTTATCCCAATATCCAAATTCTTCAGTGGGAAAAATATTACCTGGAGGAAACTTGTTTGGCAGAAGTGGCAGTGTGCTGTGCTGGCCTTCCAGGTCATGCCTGTGCTCAGGTGAGCCAAGAGGAGACTTCTCTGACAAATCAAAGTCAGACGAGCTATGAACAACAGACGGCACAGGTGATTCACCCTGAAGATGCTGGTACATGGTGGCATTCTTCTCATTATCCCTTTTGTGCCAAACAAAATGGTTTAAAAGTTATTTTATGACTTTGGAAAGTGTGAACAGAGGGTGGCAAATTTACACCAATTTACAGGTAAATTTATGTGACAGGGCATGAGAAACTACTACACATCAGAGGTTGCATCAAGACTGAAATTCAGAGCTCGCTGAAGACAGCAGGAGTAATCAGTGGCCCTCCAGCCTACTTTGTATTTTCTAGCACCAGGCAGTCACCTTTGTGTTCAGGGGACCTCAAGACAGGATTCAAGGTACTGAGGATTTCTGTAGCACAGAAGAATCCCAAACTGGCATAAAACCAACATACGCAGCACAACAGCACCTGCTATCTTCACCTTCAGGGTGCTCTGAGAATAAACTTCAGCAGTGCTGCACTTCAGTGACCCTGAGCCAGCCCAAAAGGCCATGGGGACACACGGGGTGGGACTGTACACCCTGGCAGCTGCACCAGGATAATGTCTGAGCATGCACCACAGTGAGTTATGGACATGTTTTGTTTGTTCATGAAAGGAACAATCCTGGTAGCACAATGTTTCTCCTTCAGTATCTCACCTGCTTGGTGAGAAGCGGGGGAAAAAAGCCTCAGTCTGTTTTCAATGGGTATTTGTCCTGGGTTGCAGTGTATTCTATTCCCATCCTCATGAGCTGTTGAAATCAGGTGGGGCAGTGTTCCCTTGCCTCCTCCCCCCAGACTATCTCTCTGTTAATGGCCCATCAATGCTCTGCCCATGACTCACAGATAACTCCCTCCGGACCATCTTCTGTTAATGAGCCCATCAATGCTCGGCCTCATCACTCATCATCCCATTGTGAGATGCTCCACCCAGAGGGAGGAACCAAGCATCCCATCCTGGATATAATCTGAGATTCCCAACACCACAGACACCCTTTCCACTGGATTTCCAGAGGACAGGAGCTACACAGCCACCACTGGACCTTCTGAGGAAGAGCAGCCCCTTTCTGCAGGATCACTGCTTCAACAGAACCACATCCAGCACTTCAGGAGGACTGCAGCCACCCTTTTATCAGACTGCTACCACCACCCTGACCTACAGGGTGTCAGGCTGTATCCTGACTGTCAGTTTAAATCAGTGGTTTCTGCTTTGTTTTTTTTTTTAATTTCCCTCTTAAATTGTTATTCTGACTTGGTACCTCCCACTGGTTTGTTTTCAAACTAATACAGTATTTTATTAACAAAATGGGTATTAATAAGCAAAGCCCTGCCAAACAGTGAAACATGATACAAAACATGGAGTATCCTTATCAACTTATGAAACAACCATATTTTTGCTACACATTCAGTTGTACTCTTACCTTTGAGCTAATTCATAAAGTATAGTGACTTCTGTACCTATTGATTCTCCTGCAAAGCAGAAACAGCTGATTAAAAACACGTACTGAGAATTACAATTTTTCCCCTCCATCTTACTCTATTTAAATACAGAGTGCTAAATTAATGAGAAATTAGAGAAATCAACAGATACTAACACACTTTGTATTAGTGTCAAATGCTGTACATGGCAAAACTATTTATAGCCCAGCAACAAAGCAATAGCTTGCTCTGGAACTCACAAAAAAAATTATCAGGGACCACAGGTGCCAGATTTTACAGCCTTGGTGTTTTAATTAGCATACCAATTTGAAATAATTGCGCTATATGGCAAAAGGATTACAGGCACATGATGTTACTTCTCCAATAACATTTATATAAAAACAATTCCATTGCACTCGGATTTTTTGTGCTTGTTTTGGAGTCAGGTTAACCAGTTATCCTTAATGAAGGAGCACACACAGGATTTTGTCTGCAACATTCTCTGTGGAATTGTGTGTGAGCACAGGCACAGTTCAGTGCAAGAGATCTGGACTCAGACACTAATTTGAATAAGAAAACAAGAGTTTTGTGGTGTCACCTTCGCTCCCCAGATTTTAAAATTTTTGTGCAATTAAGCAAAAGTGGCAGGGAAGAGTTGCACAGCTGAAATTTCAGGGGAATGAACTGAAGGTCAGGATGGAAATGTAGAGAGACAGCTGTTCATGCTTCTTTACAGTCAATTCTTAGTAGACTGGATATTCTTTACAACCCTACAAACATCATTTTACTTTAATGTGTGATTCAATGCAATACCATTGTGTTAGATATATTGAATTGTCTCAGTTGTCAGTGACTTTTCATAGTATACAGGATACCATCTGTTGGTTTAAAGGCATTTAATGTTTATTCACTACAGTCTTCCCATTTGCAATTCAAGGAATCTCTGTAGCCACCGAAATTGTTGAACACACTCAATCTTTTACTACCCTGCTATGACACAAGGCTGTAATACCTTTTTCTCATATACAGCTGCTTTATATGAGCAATCAAAACTGCAACATCCTGCCACGATCTGTAATGAAAGGCAGAACACAGATCAAGCTATGACTGGGCTCCAAATGGGGCTGAACTAAGGTAGCTCCCAGAGCCAATTCCAGGAGGATGTGAGGGTCAGGTTCCTATCTCAGGCACCTCAAGTATTTTGCTGGAGATGTCACCCCTGCAGCTGACATCTGTGAAGGATTGCTGGTTGTTTGGGTCAGCAAGAGCAACACTTGTGATGCCAGGAAAAGGTCTTTCTTGCTGTTACTTGCAACAGCACCCCTTTTCTATCACTTTCCTGCTAACTTTCTTTAAACTATAGAAAGCAATATGCAGGTAATACTCTTCCTTCAAGTGACAAATGTCAATTGTGATGCTCATTTTCCAAAACATGGTTGTATTTTACCTCTCTTACGAAAGGCAGTGTACATTTCTCCACCAGCCAGACTAGCAGGCAGCCCAATGCAGGTCCATTAGGAAAATCATTGAGTAATTTAAGTTGGAAAAGACATCTTAGATCATTGAGTCCAACTGTTACCCCAGCACTAACTCAAGTCCCCAGGTGTCTTCAACAGTCAGCTGGGCCGTTCCCTGCAACAGGAAACCCTGAAGCCACTTGTAACAAAACTTTCATATAACTACTGTATTTTGGACAATTAAAATATGCTTGTGTTGAGATGACCCCAAATAGCAGGTGTCAAAGAATACAGCTACAAAAGTCAAGGAGTAATGGCCATAAACTAAAACACAAGAAGTTCCACCTCAACATGAGGAAAAACTTCTTTACGTTGAGGGTGGAACAGGTGCCTAGGGATGGTGTGGAATCTCCCTCTCGGGAGACATTCCAAACCCACATGGACACGTTCCTGTGGCACCTGCTCCAGGTGACCCTGCCTTGGTAGGGGCTTGGACTGGATGATCTCCAGAGGTCCCTTCCAATTCTGTGATTCTTTGCAATTCTTGTTGAATCATAACAATTTTACCTTCCCTGACACTCCTCCCAATAAACCATCTTAAAGTAACCAACAGCAAGGAAGGTTTCCCTTTCACCAAGTACATAAAATCCTTCCCATTTCATAGGCATTAATCAATCTGACAACAAGCACAAAATATTGCTGCTCACCATAGAGGAATTTCATTTCCAGTTTCTCAAACAACAGCACACTTTGGTTCAGTTGCTCACGGAAGCCTTCAGCAACATAGTAATCAACATCACTGGCCTGGAGCAGCTCCTCAAAGGCCTTCACCAGGCTGGTGAGGTGCTCATGGTAGGTGACACAACCATAGCGGATCTCCTTGATTTGTTGGCATTGGAAGGACAGCTCCCGAACTTGTGAATGAACTAATGAATCGTATCTGAGAAAATGAAATTAGCTGTAAAGCAATTGTCTGGCCATAAATGACATTTAAATACAAATTAAAAGGGAATTAGACTTATATTCCTAAACTATAACTTTACGTGGTTCAATTTGCTTTTAAAATGCTTTTAACAGCCACAACGAGAGATGTATTATCTCTGACTGTGTAGTTTGGTATATAGGGATTATTCTCCTTCACTTAGCTGCATCATTTATAAAATGGGCCAAAACTAACGGGATGACTTGATGGCCTGCTTGGAAAGAACATGGACGGCAGCAGAGGTGCCAAATTAAACTAAATAAGAGTGAATACATGTAAAGAATTTTCAAGAATACATGTATTTTTCCCGACCGGTTGGGGATTATTTTTAGTTTGGTGTTTTGTGGTTTTCTTAACTCCCCATGGAAGCAGACAGCTGTCCCTTCTCTGAAACTTTATGTATTTCCTGCTAAAACAATACTGGACTTTCTGAACTGATGGTTTCACCCAGTCTGAAAATTCTGCACATCTCTGCATGTGTACTGCAAGAGAATGACAACCACTGTGGTGCCCAAATTCCAGTACTCCACAAGCCAGGATATAAATTTCAACTCAGATCAATTGAATTTATTTATTGAATTTACACTTGCAAATACAGACATCCCCTTTGTACTGCCACTGTCTGTACCACAGGCAGAGTTCTTTCTCCAGAATCATCCATTAGTGGGAAGAAAAGGAGAGAGGATGTTAAAAGATGCAGGGAATCAAACAAAATCTATGGTGGTGTGGGCTGTTATAGCATTTTTACTGTCATTTGTATAGGAAGAGATGCGTAACTCATTTTGGTGTCTGTCACTTGTGACTCATGATGTTGTCCAAGACAGTGGCCATAAAAACCTCACGGTGCTCCACAGGGCCTCATTCCTTAATTTACAGTTAGATCTTCCTTTGTAAAATGGATGAGGTATATTTTCAAGGCATGTAAATTTATATGGAGTCTGTAACACCACTGTATTTTACAACAGTAAGACTCAGAGATATACAATAGTCCATGCTGGCAGCTGCTCAGTGTCTCCAAATATTTCTACTCAAGCATTTGGAAGAAAGGCACAAGGCTGAATGCCTTTCTTTGTTACAATTTCTGATATTCCACAGGCCCCCCAGGACAGTATCAATATTTAAAAAGGAGAAAAGGCGAGTGGATGTTAAAAAAAGGCTCACTCTTTTGATCCCCCATCGTATGTTTGCTATTTGTACATATGTAGCCAAAATGCTCCCCCAAATCTCATACAAAATCCAAGACTGGTACTTTTCAGCCTCCCATAAATGATCTTCCAGCTTATAAGCTTATGCTATAAAATTTCATTCATTATTTTTTATATTTAACTCCTCTCACATCCTTCACATGAATTTATCAGTTTTATACTAAGGGGGTCTTTTAACAAAACGTTTCAGTTCCTTTATGTTAATGTTAGCAAAATTTAGCCTTTACTGTAACAACACTTGCGAATAAAATTATCCTCATATCACCTTCCTATGCTATCTGGTATTGCTGTGTACAAAAGGGAACCTCAAACAGCAGCAGTTTTACTCACTTGGATGGTGATGTTGCTCTCAGACTATTCTGAAGAGGATACACTTCATCAAGATGCATATTCAGAACTTGATCTTTGTCAAGTTCTGCCTCATTGGCCAACAGTAGCTCCTTAAGGTTCTGTGCTGCCCATGTATCAGGTGCTTCCAAAGACTCAGAATCCCTATTTTTGGTGTGGATCTCATAATCCAGCTGATGGACACCAGAGGATGTCTGGACTCCTTCCATAGCTGTATCTTGGACTTGTGTGACAAACCCTTCCACAGGCAGGGCTGTTTCACTCACAACTCCATTGAAAACACCACTGAACAAGAGCTGGTCAGAGCTCTGCAGCTGCAGCAGGAACTTTTTGTACTTTTCAAGCTCAGACTGCATAATCTTAACTCTTTGTTTGAGTTCTTCTATATCCTCTGGGGCTTCACAGCCATCAAGTGCATCTGTTCTTGCTCCACTCCCTCGGCGAGCAAGCAGGCACTTGGAGCCTGAATGTGCAGGGGCTGAGACAATGTCCTTGTGTCCCATGGAATAAAACTCTTCATCCACCTCTTTTAATGAACTCTGGATATTTCCATTGCTAATGTTATGATGATTTTGCATTTCTGAAAAACAGGAGGCCTGTGTGTGAATATTAATATTTCTTTATCTGACATTCTGTTCTTAACAGCACTAGAATGAATTAATTTAATTCTATAATAGCAGAATCAAAATGTAGGTAATTACAAGCTATACATTATTAGTTTGGGACTTTTGACCTCTTTCTGTGATTTGCCATTAATTCAATTTGCACATCAAGTATTTCAAACCCTTTATTACCTTTCAAATAAACAACATTCAAAATACACCCACTTCCTCTTCCCAAATGACTGAAAATTCCTTTTGCCATATGCTCTCCTGAATCAGACACTGACCAAGCCCAGACCTTTCCAGCCACAAAGATAACCTCAAACACGAGTCAAAAGAGACTCTGACTTCACATGGTTCCTCCTAAAGCTTCTAATTAAATATTCTTCTTCTCCCCACTTTAAAAATCTATACAAAACCAATTGGAGCATAAAGTCAGTGGAATTTTAAAAAGATTATCAACGAAATAGTCAGATTTGAAAAGGAGGCTATAATAACTTCTTTTTAAAAGGTGTTCTAAACAAACCCCACTAAAGTGTTTGGTGTTAAAGGTTTTACTGGCACACATTTGATATGAACATCACATTCCTCAGGTGACTTTGCCATCTCTAAGTAATGCAATCACCTCAGATTCAGCCCAATAAAAGCCATATATTCCTACATATAATCCATGTTTATAGTTCTGTGTATGTTGAGGGCTGTATATGTAAGTAGCTAGCAAAATGACTATTTTCTAGTTACCAGTAAATTAAATTTTCCCCTTCTATTAGTTCTGCAGAAGATCACTATGAATTAGAACTTCCCTTTTGGGAGCCAATTCATTGATCTTTCAGACAGGTTGTAATACTTTCAGATTGGTTTCCATGGAGAATTTGAATGCCCTGGTTCAAGCTGTAAATCAGTACAAAAACTCAGATGGAATGGCTCTGTATGAAATACCAAGACCAAGAACAAGAGAATAAAAATAAATATTACCTAAAAGCTGGAATAAAATGAAGCTGTGATTCTGGGATATCAACACTGCCCAGAGAAGCTGTGGCTGCCTCTTCCCTGGAATGTTTGAGGCCAGGTTGGGCTTGGAGCAACCTGGGATAGTGGAAGGTGTCCCTGCCCATGGCAGGGGTGGAATGGGATGAGTTTTAAGGTCCCTTTCAACTCAAACCAGAGATCAAGGCCAGAGGATGTTTGCTGCACTCCACTCATTTTGTGTGGCATTCCAAAGGAAGGAAATGCTTCCAAGAAAGTGCCCAGGTATGAATTCCAGAGGACACAATAAGGGAATGCAACACCTCATTCATTAACTTCTGCTGCAGTAACACAGATGGCAAAAAACCCAAGCACCGGGTGAACTCTCAAACTCTGAAATCCTGATTCCATGCATCATTCCAGATAACAAACAGAGAAGATAAAAACAGATATTAATGAAGAAATATTTCAGATCAAAGCACTGGCTATAGTTTTTAACGACAGAGTGCCCTTTAATTAAAGGAGAACTAATGAGCTTTGTGCACATGTCCACACCCCCAAAGGGTGTGCACATTGAGCAGGACTCTGCACACCAAAGGATTACATAATTGGCCATATCCTCTGCACTCTCCAGTGTTATTCAGGTTATTCAAGCCCTCCCAAAAAAGACTAATGGATGATGCAGAAACATGGAAGACACAGCACCAAGCCTATTTACATTTTCATTAAACTATTCCATTAGGTTTCAGCCTACTTGAATGCCTTCAAATAATTCAGATAAGCAAAATTCTATCATTCAGTTGCTTCATTCCAATAGTTCAGAACTAGATGCAGAAGCAGTAACAAACGTTTAATTCAGAGAGGAGTTCAGAAGTGAGGACATTAGCAACAGAGATCAGAGTCAGGCATACAACTCATTATTTTTACAGGAAGCCAGACTCATAAATCCCTGCAGCCCTTCTGAAAGCACAACCCTGAAAGACCAACTTGGATTCTTGGAGCAATTAATCCATAGCAGCTAAGAAAATCAGTTTAAAAACCCACAAATAACAGCAAAGGAGATGATTACCTGAAGCAATTTACAATTTTGCACAACTGAGAAGAAACTAAAGTTTTTAAATTTCCTTTTTTTTTTTTAATTATGTACGACATAAATGCTCTACCTTGATAGTTTTGCTGATTTTTGTCCTTTACATGTTTATTCTTGGTCCCTGTACCTGGATCAACACCTTGCAACTCCACCTGGGTCTCAGTATTATCCAGTTTGAGCAATGAGTCAACTGGAGAACAGTGGGGAAAGGTAAAACAGAAATCAGTAAGAGACTGAAAAAAAGTAAGTGATGATAGTTAAAAAACAAAACCAAACTAAACCCAACCAACCAAACCAATAAATAAAATTGAAAAAGCAAAAAAACCTTCACCTTACAAATACAAACCTGGTTCTCTGACAATTTGGAACAGGAAAATCTTTCTTGATAATGTGAGTATCTTTAAATACTTGAACTAATTATATGGGTAACTACTAATAATTAATTGCAAAGGCTCCTACAAACAAATGAAGATAAACATTTGTAGGTCCCCTTTGTAATGTAACAGTATATCAATCTCTAGTGCATTTTTAGATGTTCTCTGTTAAGCTTAGAGAAAGGCTTAAAAGTTTCTCCAATCTGAGCACTGATGATAAACCAACCTCCTGCAATCACTGCAGCAAGTCTCAGAATCATCAAGTGTGCAGCACACCTGGTATCCAAGGGAAAAAAATCAGAGTGGAAAAGACATCACAGGAATGCAGCTTCTGATTCCTTCCAGGATCAAATTCAGAAATACTGTCCTTCTCAGGATTCTCCATGGGTTTTTCACCTACTGGAATTAATTGCCCCAGTCCCATCACCTTGAGTATTTACAATAAATTGTACCATATCTGTGTCTTACCACAACAATGTTATTATTAACAACAGTCTCTGCAACCTCTGGGTCTGACAGTGGCTCACCTGCCACTTGACTGGGTCTTATTTTTATATTTACTCTCCCTCACCTATCTTTCACACCTCTATCAGTTTTTAATGAAACTGCTAAGTGCATTTTTATTTTTTTACCACCCCAAATCTTTATCTAATACCCATTGCTCTCTGTTTTACAATTTGTCATACTTAGCTGATCCCAATATTTTGTCAACAACTGAGTTCAAATTAACCCAGCCACAGTGGGAACAGATACGGATGACTTGACTGATCAGTGGAATACTGGAAAAGTTTAATTATCTGGCATAAACAAAACCAGGATTTTTATACTCTCGTCTCCATTACAGACACTTTTCATTAAACTTGGCATCTTATTAAGGAAATTGTTCATTTACCTAAACATTGATATATGTGTGCACATGCAAGCACCCTGTGATCTGCCATTTATTACAGACTTTATGCCACATGTACACAGCAGGTTTTTTCCACAAAAAACTGATTTATATCTTAGTAGCAAAAAGGTGTTTTTGTAAGATCTACACGTATTTGTCTACTCAAGAAAACTCATAAAGATTAAGCAGCATTGCAGCTATATAAAGATGATCTGGGTTTACTTTCTGCTGCCACTCTTCCAGGCAGTACCACAAGTAACCAGATTTGCTCTTGATTTACCTCTCCCTGATATGTTGCCCTGTGCAGGCTCCTCTGGAAGGTTTTCAGCTCCAGACTCATTCAGTAACTCTCCATCAGGTTGTGCCTGAAATGGTTTGGTTTGTACTTCACAGGCTCTCAGACCTTCATCAGGTGCCCTGGAACAATGCTGTGGTTCTGCAGCTGATCTGTGCACCCAGGAGCTCAAAGGCACATTTCCTAATGGTCTGTGGGATCTTAAGAGCACAGGCAGACGTGACTTCTTGGGTAAGGAAGCAGAGTCAGCCTGAAAAAGGCATGGAAGAAAATGGGGAGTTAGTGGCTCGTGTGTAACAGTCAAGCGTAGGAAAAATAAAAATTTTCCTGTACAATCAGTCAACTGTCATGTTAGTTTTGAAAATGAAATTGCAACACCCTTTGCTACATGAGAAATAAATATTCAGAGAGGCAAAAAAACATTCCACTGGTATAATTTTCTGTAAGTCCCAGCTGTTCATGCATCCACAACCTTCCAGCTCCTGAAGCAGGACAGCAAATCCAGCAGTGACTACCAAAGGCTTTTAACCACCAGGAGTATTAATTAGCTCTGGGTTTGTGGATGCCTTAAGAAAACAGTTCCTCACCCACACTGACCTCTCTAACTGCTACTTCCCACTGTCATTTACATCATAAATGTCTGCCAGCCCAGAAACTGTTTCCCTTAAAACACTTTTTTTTTTTTTAAAGTTAAGGATCCTCCTCATTTTTCAACAGCTCCTAAGTTTACTTTCCTTTCTTCCTTTAGTCTCCACCCAACAGGCCCTACTTCCATAGCTTTGAGAAAACCAGCATAACTTTGCATCAGCCACAGAGGATATTTATTCTGACACAGAGAAATTCTTTATGAACAAAACCAGTTTCTTCACAGATCCACTCCATAAATTGCTTCTGGAGGATTCCCACTTCCTGCTGTAACAGACATTCCCTCACTGGAGTTGGGGGAAGTTACATTTCTTAAGTCACTACATTTTAGCCTCTCACCTTTGGAAGACTCTGCACAAAACAAATGTTCCTTGTTTAAACCATACAGCATAAAACAGTGCTGTCCCCAAAAAGATAAAAAGCATGCCATGTGTTGATGAGAGTTACAGAATTGTGTGTAATGATAATAAAAACCAATAATGGCATGTTCAGATAGATTTAGTTTATAATTTTGTTGTTCATTTGCTCCACCAGTGCTGTTAAGTCCCCTAATTTCTTTCACCACCCAATGTATTCTGAAATGCCTTTCCACATTCACTTCTCAGCAATTATAGTCTTTACACAATTTAAAATCATAAAAAGCAAGTTCCATTTTCCTAATGCCATCCTCAATTCCTTTTGTACATATATGAGTACAGTATCCTTCACAGGCTGCAAAATAAATCCAGAACTTCCAGCTAACTAAACTGCATTAATAAACATGGAACCATTTCCAGCTGTCTCAGGGCTGTGGCACAGACACATTTGTCACCCAGATTACCCAAAGGCCACTTCAGCTGGCTACATCAAATTATTTATAAAAGCCATTCCAAAGCTAAAGATACAGTGCATTAGTCCAAACAAGAAAGCTTTTAAAGCAACTGATTCAAGGGCTGCATTGAGGTTGCCACTGATTAAACCAGAGAGGAATCTGGAAAATGGTGACTCAGAACAGTAAACTGAAACTCAGGGAAAACAGGAACTTGAGAAATAAAAAGAAAATTGCACAAAGAATGAGAAAATCACAGAATGGTTTGGGTTGGAAGGGACCTTCAAGCTCATCTCGTTCCACCCCCTGCCATGGGCAGGGACACCTTCCGCTATCCCAGGCTGCTCCAAGCCCCGCCCAACCTGGCCTTGGACACTTGCAGGGATCCAGGGGCAGCCACAGCTTCTCTGGGCAACCTGTGCCAGGGTCTCACTGCCCTCACAGGGAAGAATTTTTTCTTAATATTCCATCTTTCTTAATATCCCAGTACCTTGCCCTCCTTCATCTTAAGGCCATTCCCCCTTGTCCTGTCACTTCGTGCCCAGAACTAAACTTTATCAACATCCCTTCATTTACAAGCCACTTTCTTCAGAAAAACGAATCCAAGAGGAACAAGCCAGAATGAAAATGAACTGCTCCTAATCGCTACCTCTCAGAAATCTCCTGATCACTAAAGTTATGGAAACCACTCTTTGCAGAAGGTGCTACAACACTCCCTATTAGCAGTGCACAAAATCAAAAGCAATACTCCCCCCTTTGTCCGCTCCACAGGAGCCAAGATCTTCAAAGAGTTTTCAACTTCACTTCTGTCACCGCTGCTGAAACAATACGCAGGAACTCTTTAGCAGACACTGGTTTCCCACCTCTTTGTTTGGGATCACAGACTGCTTGCAGACAGAAGGCTTCAAAACTCATCTGGCACAAGCACACCCTGTCTGCACTCCCAGAACAGACTCTGTGCACTCAGGTGCCGAACAAACACAACAAACTGCCCCCTTTTCACATGGCACTCCTGGCCACACTTCTCAGAAAGCAAGACACAATGACAGGATGTTAATAAAAGCCTAAAATTAAGATTTGAGTTCGTGGAAGTCTCCCACTGACCCCTCCCACAGCCTGCTCCCAGACACGATGCAAATCTGGAATTTTCTAGAACACTTTTGCCATTTAGACTTCATCAGTTCCGAATGCTCTGGTTCTGTACATTATGAACAAGAAACACAGACTCTCCTTCTTTCCAAAAGCTGCAATATTTATGAGTACGTGGTCCCAGGGAGGACTGAAATTCAGTAAATTAACGCTCTAAAGCACGCTGGAGATGAAACGCTCTGAACATTAAGAACAATTATCTAAAATATATTTGGCTTACATCTCTTTTCCTAATATCAAAAATCATACAAGAGCAAGATATAGTATTAGAAATTAAACATATTTTTCCCTTTTATACATCTATTCCCTGAGTTCAAAAAAGAGAGTAAACTTACTTCATTTGTTCTAGTAAAAGAAAGTCTTTCATGCTCTTCACTCTTCTTATACACATTTTCTTGCTGATGTTCTGCTTCTGCATTTAATTTTGAATATTTTGGCTTTTCTTCTGAAGCTCCTTTTTTGCCTTCATGTTTGACTCTCATGACATTACTCTCTAAAGTCATTGTTTGTGTAGCTGCATCTTTCAATTCCACTTTCAACAGCTGAATCTCCTTTTTAATCTGTGGCACTGCATCTGGATAAAGCTTCTCTTCCCCATCAAAAGTTGATTTCAATTCTACTCGATGCTTTAAGAATTTAGTGACCTGCTTGAAATGTTTGAGTTCAGCTCTTAGTTGAATAATCATTTGCCTAAGATCTTTTTCATCCTTTTTCTCTATATCTTCACTTGAACATTCTTCCTCTGTCGTGTTCAGATGATCTAACAGTTCATTTACAATTTTCATTTGTTCTTGTCTGCTGCACTCAGGAAAGAGGAGAGAAAAGGCATGAATTTAGATTTTTATTTAAGCAAACAAAAATACCTTCCAATAAACCCTTCTGCTGTGTTGTGACATATCTGAAATTCCCAGAAGGTTCCATTTTACTCACTAATGAATTATTCACTAACTGAGTTTTTGGAACCTTTTTTCAACATGAATGATATCATAAATTGCCTCATCATGGCTTTTCTCCTATTTAACACAGAAATATAACAAATATGAATGGATTCTCAAAAAAGTTTACTCTCTATCTTAAAAGTTAATTTATACCAAAACCACACCAGACTAGACCACATTATCATAGATTATCCCAAGTTGGAAGGGAGCCACAAGGACCATCTAAGTGCAACTCCTGGCCCTGATGTTGAGTTCTTGTGAACATCTATCACTCCATGTATTTCTAATGGAACAGGGAAGATGAAAAATGAGAAAACAGCCAAAAAGCCTGCAAACCCAGCTCGTTAGAGACCACAAACTGCCCCGTGGATAACTAGCAGCTCATGGACAGCAGTTTGGAAAGCAATGCTTTAAGAGAAACTGAAGCCAAATAAGAGGCATTTAAAGCACAAGCAAGCTCTGAAATCCTACAGACAATTTCATGTATCTAATAGAGAGCTGTTTGTGCCATTAAACATATAAACCAGAGTTTTAAACAACTGCATTTGTATAGTTTAGCATTTGAAATGGTAGAAGCTAACTAGGCTTTTTATAGCTTCCTCTGGCATCTAATGATATTAGTGAGAATTCAGTTATGCAAAGCACAAGCTCATCACCCATCAGCCTGGTCATTTATACTTGAACACAGGAAAAATTACACACTAGAGTGGTAAAGATGATGGTGCTAGAATTACTCATTAGCCAACTTTTAAGTAAAGATAACAAATAAACAATGCTCTCTCTTTATTTCTAAGGGAGTTGTATCTCCTCATTCACCACTAACTACTCCTCTGACAACTCAGACCATTTATGCCTGTTGGGAGAGTTTTAAATAGTAATGTGAAAATACAGAATTGCCTGAATGAAGCCAAGTGCAGCATGGTGAACACAGAAACCAGGGTTTGACTTGTGTAACTCCACGGGATATTCTGTTCCCAGTGCTGACAGGCACTGGAAAAGTCACATAATTCTGTACATAATCAGTACAGTGACCACAAAAGGAACTAGAGAAGGAAAAGAAACTATAGAACAAGGAAAGGAACATGAGAATTATCTACACCAAAGCTCTAACTCAGTTCTCAACCAGGAGATTAAGTCGTGTAAGCATGAAACTGGGGGAAATCAGTCAGGGTGTGTGGTTTTCCCGTACAGGTTTTTCTTGCTTGGCATAGTCCAGTTCCTAAGGAAATGAGCATTTCAGCTGGGAATTGATCAAATCACAGTGTAACACACACACCCCCATGCACCCACCCACCACCCACACTTGAAATCCACTGGTGCCAGTAGGGCTTGTACAGATTTAGGTCCCCAAGTGTTTTCTCCTGCATGAAAAGTGACCCAAGAACTTAGAACATAGTTCAGCCAGTCCTACATGTGGTTGCACTACATCAACCCATTAGTCAAGTGCACATTGGCCCCAACTCCCTAAACTGAGAGGCAGCAAACCCCTGCCCAGGCAGTCCAGGTGGAATGGTGAAGGGCATTCAGTGTACAGTACCATCCATTCAAAATTATCCCTCTAAAAAGTCACTGTAACTCCAATTCCTCCATCCGTAGATCCTTTTACATACTGTTTTTACAGCAGTAAAATGTTGTCCCTTCCACCACACCATCTTTCACTGGCCTGTACTCTCAGATATTCTGGTTTTTTAAAGAAAAATACCAACTTCTATCAACTAAGCCCTTTAACTCTGTTAGATCCCATCCTGGACACAATCAGTCCCTGCAGTAAAGCTCCATGGATCAGTAACTTTAGAGAGTTTCTTTCTTGCAATGGGTTTTTCTTAAGAGTTTCTACTGATAGTATGTTTCCTAATTACTTAATTGCATGATAGACTAAAATGGCTCTGAAGGTGCCTTGCCAATCTCTCAGGTAAATTAGACAGTGCCATTATCTAAATTCACTTTAGCAAAATTACTTTATTCTCTTCTCAAATAGAAATACTGTCAAAAGCAGTGCATATCCCTCATACTTACGTAGATTCCAGCACAGATGTTCTATTTTCTCTTAGAAGAGATGTGAGCAAGTTCTCTTCTGTTTCATGTTCACTCATTCCTGTTGTGCCCAAGTGTTTGCCAGTTGTATCATGCTCAAACTGAGGCTTAATTGGACTCCTATAATGTCTGTCTTTGCAGAAACTCTCTGAATAGCCTGATGGAGTTATCTGTTAAAAAATTGCAAACATTGTCTTATTACACAGGTATGTAATGTTCTGTTGAATTCAGCAGGGCTGTAATCTTTCTGTAATCAGGTTCTGTAATTCCTGATGCTCTTTATCTGCATTAAGAAGCATCCACAGACATTTTGCTGACTATTTATTAATAGAAAAACTAATTAACATCTACTTCATATGATTAATTCGTAGTGATCAGTTGTTTAGTAAGGAGTGAGAAGATATCCCTGAAGGTCTTTAGCTAACAAGAGGTATGAAACTTCTGGAATGTTGCCTGCAGACTGCAGCTAACAATTTTGTTAGCTCAGCTTTGAATCATCTGTATTTACAGTACAGATTCTGTCCTGGGATCTTCAGATTCAAGCCCTGATGGCTGGGACAGGTCAAACTTGGAAGCATTTACAAGCTGCAACTTTCTGTATAAAACATCATGGATGTGTCCTAGGGAATTTCCACCTGGGATCTCTACAGTCATTCAAACCCCAATAAAACAATCAAAATCTGTATCAATCACATGAGAATTCAGTCTGGGCCCATTTGTGTACAGTTCCCATCAGCCACAAGAGCCAAAAGAATCTTTACAATACATCACTTACCTGTTTATCCACCTCACAGGGAAAGTCCAAAGAGACTTGAAGGCACACCTGGTAAACACAGAAACACAGAAATGACAGATTTCATAGAGCAGAATAACATCATTCTGCAACATTACAAACAGATTTGCAACCTGAATTATTTTATGATTCCACGATGTTTTATCTTACATTGATTAGATTGAGAGGACAGCAGATTCATGTTTGTATGAAAATGCAGTTTACAATTTACCCAGATATCAAGCATTTCAACCCTAAAGAAGGATCTGCAGGATTTTTTTCCTCAGTCACAGCAAGTGAATCTCATACAATTTGTACTCCAGGCCTGACTGCAATGGAGGCAGGAAATCAACCTGTGTGAATGTAAAGAAACACAATTTCAAGGGACTCTCTATCATCCCCATCCAGGTGACTGAGTAATCAAACAACAGGAAACAAGGTCCACAATGGAAGCAATCTTGAATGCAAAACCAACAGAAAAATACAGGAAAAAGCTTCCAGAAGCTCTTTAGGATAACAGTTAGTTGAAAGCAAAATCAGATACCAAGAAAGGTGTATTTTGTTTGGAAAAGACTTTATGCTCTAAGAAAATAAAGACATTTTAAAGGCATGCAGAGAAGGGAGCACTGTAACATAATGTACTCCGAGCAGATCGTACCTGATTGACCCTCTCACAAAACTGACTGTTCTGCATCTTCCTGTCACTGTCACCATCTTCAGGCTGCATCACAGGCTCCTCTGTTGTTTCAAGACACTACATAAAGTATGGAATGATGTGAAAATGTATCACAAAAAAAATACTGTGATATGAAACATGCATAAGTAAGTCAGTGATATGTCTTAAAAGAAAAACAAAAGAAGCCTGTAATACAAAGTAACAAACACTGAATTAGAGTCCTTCAACAAGATCAAAGAAAATTAATATAAACCCCAGGAATGACTCATCTCAAATAAAGTGAAACTTTATCTTATACATTCTTTAATTTTTATTTAACCCTTTCTCCTGAGAATTTATAGAACATATAAAAACCATTTAACCTCTTGTGGCAAAGGAGCTCTGTATCTTCAGTCGTGTTCCCATTCTGCCTATTTTATTTTCCAATTTCCAGAATTTATTTTCATTTGCTACACAGTTTAGGCTCTTCTTCAGCATTCAAGAAATAGATGCTTTTAAAACTAAGCACTTGTGGCTTGCTGTACACTAGAAAGATTTACTGTGCCACTGAAGGTTACAATCTGCTGTGTCTATGCCTGAATTTGCCCATTTGTAGCAAACAGTGCCAAATCATCTTTTACTCCCTGTTTTCCACAGATCCCAACCCATCTCTCATCACTGATATTGCCTGAGCAAAAAGGAGGAGGAAGACTCAGCTTTTTTAGGAGCAGCACCCAAGTCGCTGACATCAGCATCACTGAGAGCAGCAGCAGAATCCCTTTGGATGCTATTGAGCATTTCCAGGGATGGAGCAGCCACAGCTTCTCTGAGCAACCTGTGCCAGGGCCTCACCACCCTCACAGGGAAGAATTTCTTCCTAATATCCCATCTAAACCTGCACTCCTTCATCTTAAGGCCGTTCCCCCTTGTCCTGTTACTCCAGGCCCTTGTCCAAAGTCCTCCTCCAGCTCTCCTGGAGCCCCTTTAGGCATTGAAGGGGCTCTGAGGACTCCCTGGAGTGTTCTCTTCTCCAGGGGAGCACCCCCAGCTCTCCCAGCCTGGCTCCAGAGCAGAGGGGCTCCAGCCCTCAGAGCATCTCTGTGGCCTCCTCTGGAAAGCCTAAATATGCCTAATCCATAGGCAGGATACCCTGACACAGAGGATTCCAACCTGCAAGGGACAGAGTTACTTTTACTTCCTCAGAACACTGGGAATTGAATGTATGTGTGGGGGTTTATTTTTTAATTGAGTATGCATTGAATGTATGCATATATATATATATATATATATATATATGAAATTAATGAGAAAAACCCTTTTATCTCCCAATCCCTTGCAGTATAAGCAACTCTAATGGTTTTAGGTAAGAATTTGAAAAGGCAGACACTGGGTGGTGCAGAGTATTAATACATTTGTGTTTTATAATTAGAATTCTATAAGGAAAACTGACTTCCCAGTCATGTTTGGGTTATGTTGGTATTTTCACTCAGACTTGGTTTTCTAGGACAACACAGAGTAAAGACAATTTGAAAACTGGAGAAAGACACAGAGGGGATTGTGGTATATAACAAGAGCATGCATAACAAAAAGTCTTTTTGTTGTAATCATGGGATGGCAAAAGTCCAATAATGTTAACTATTATTTTAAAAATCCTATTTAGATTGAATCTTGCATGTGTAGGTTCAGGATAAACCCTGCATTTGTGTATCAAAAATAAACTTATTTGCACATGTAACTTATCCATCCAATGCAACTACCTTTTATGGGTCAACATTTTTTAGTATCTGCTTTTCCCAGGCCAGTATCTGGTTTAGTAAGTGAGGAGTCATTAATGAAATTACTACGTAAGACCAACATACACTGTGACAATAAATCACTGCAGGCTGAGCCTGATCCTATGGTCCTGTGTCTGAGAGGCCAAAATGTCCTGTACTCCAAGGAATATAACCAAATGTGCAACAAAATGTTAAAAGAAAATAAGTGTCTTAAGGCCAGAAAGATAAGAATAAGCTGCCTCTTTTAAAGTATTTCCTTGGAAACTGAAAACCAGTTTTTCCTAAATGAAGCACTGATGTGCTTGGTTTGCAAAGATCTCCAGAGCCTTGAAGGCTGAAAGCACTGAGGCTGCTCCTCTCTGAGAAGGCAGATGTTCAGAGGACAGCACAAGAATAACCTTTTCCTTTCCTCCTCCTCCCTCGCAGCACGAACAGCAAGTCAAGGAGCAGAGGAAGGAAGGGCTGTCAGACCCTGCAGAGGCACCAAGGAGCACATTCACCTGGTTTGTGCTCTGGCTTTGGGAAGGAAAAGCAGGATGGGAGCATTTTAAGAACCTAAGGAAGATCCCTCTTCCCATGTCTCTCCAAATTCCTTTTATAACACATATGTCAGTGTCATCCCAGCACTACCTGCCAACAAATTCTAGCTCAAAAACCATGAAAAATAGAATGTAGGGGGTTTTTGACAGTGGTTGTTAATGTGCCAAACACACACTGTTGTCACACCCATAACCCAATATCCATGTTGTCATTTATTGCCAAGACTGATAAAAAGATACCTTTATGAACTAAAAACTTTTAACTAAAGATCCTTTCATTTTTGAGCTCCATAGTACTACAGACATTCTGGCACTGGATAAACTCCATATTTAACTTTCCTATGTCCTTTCCCAGAACACTGAGGTTTATTTATATTTTACAAGTTTCACTCTTTGTCATTTTACATCTAATTTTGTAGCTTCTTCAATGAGCAGCCCTGTATGTACTTGTCATGTCGAGACAAGCAGGAGCATGCAGCACCCTGCTACGATAACCATAGCACAGGACAGGAATTCCTTTGGAATTCACTGTAGCATCCACGGGGATGCAGAGCCCTCTGCAGGATGACGAGACAAATTGCTAAAAATGTTAACTGGAGAATGCAAGCACCTGGACGGGGATTGCCCACTTGTTCTTCTCCCAAAACTCTCAGTGACACATTAATTCACCATTTCAATAAAACCATGGCACACCTAAAGATCTGTTTCTAACTTAAAATATACTTCTGTTACAGAAGGGACCCCAACATACTTCAATTAAAGACAGTATGACTATGTCTTAAAACTGAAGAAACAAGAATATTTTGTGACTGTCCCAGTACACCCGCAGCACATCCAGGAAAAGACAGCTTTTTTCCTGAGTCCTGCAGAAAAATCATTAATTCCACAGTCCCAGTTCTTGAATCAGCCAGTCCTGCACATAACTGATTCAAACTATTTCTGATCTTGTTCTTTTGAGTTTAATTCAGAAATTCAAGACACAGAATACCAGCACCGTCATCATTCCTTTTATATTTTTTCCTTCCTATTCAATACATGCTGCACAACAACAACGGAACAAGCAAAAGCCACAAAGGAACATAAAGAAAAGCACTACCAGCCACATTCAAGCAATACTTTCCAAGCTGTAAGGGTCACCCAGAACCTCCTGAACAACCTTCACCACTCACACACACACGTGGGGACCCAGCACCCAAAATGCTGCTCCATGCAAGTATTTTGCCAAGGCCTCTCCTTCCCCACAGCTAAAAACAGTCCCAGCTTTGGGGAAATTAATAAAACACCCAGCAAGGATTACTTCCTTGCACCTCTGTCCTGGGTTACAATGTAAGATGTGCCCACAAACATGTATTCTATCACCATCTTCATGAGCTGTTAGAACCAGGTGGGGCAGTGCTCCCTGTGCCTCCTCCCTCAAGACCATGTCCTGTTAATGGCCCATCAGTGCCTTACCTCAGGACTCACCATTCCACTGTGAGATGCTCCACCCAGAGGGAGAAACCAAGCATCCCATCCTGGATATAAACTGCGATTTTTTAAGACCACAGGCAGCCTTTTCCCACTGGATTTTCCAGAGGACAAGAGCTACATACCTACCCCTGGACCTTCTGAGGAAGACCAGATCTTTCTACACAGGATCACCTCTTCAACAGAACCACATCCATTCACTTCAGGAGCACTGCAGCCCCCACCTTATCAGACTGCTGCTACCCTGACTAACAGGGTCAGGTCGTATCTTACTCTGTCAGTTTAAATCAGTTTTGTTCCTTTTTTTCCCTACCTTGTTTATATATATATATATATATTATAAGTAAAGTACTGTTATTCCTATTTCCCAAAGCTTTGCCTGAAAGCCCCTTGATTTTAAAATCATAATAATTCGGAGAGAAGGGGGTTTGCATCTGCCATTCCAAGGGAGGGAGGCTCCTGCCTTCCTTAGCAGACACCTGTCTTTCAAACCAAGACAACCTCTCAGCAAACCACCACAGTGCTGGCCCCTTCTTCATGTACTTCTCTATTCTATGTGAAGAAATAGCCACGTGTTCAGGTGACCTGAAGTTCTAGTCCTTGTTTGTTGGCTACACTGAACCCTCCTATTTTGAAGATGCATCAGAGATCTGAACAAAACTCTTAGAAAATTAAGACACAGCCTGACAATGACTATGCAATAGCAAACAGACTTTCAGGAATAACTAAAATGTTTTCTAAGATATTGCTTTCTTTGTAAAATTAACTACTTCCTTCCCTTTCAGTTGACAAAAAAAATAGATCACAGACCCAATTAATATTTAAATGAGTATGTTGCTTCCTTAAAATCAACTTGACACATCACTGAACACTTGCATTGAGCTGCTTCTCCGTCATGGTAACATGTTAAAGTTGTTTACATCATTAATTTAAAAAGTTACTATAAGGAATTAGCAACCTCAGCCCCAAGGGCTTTACACTCCTTCTGCACTGATGGAAACAACTCCACAAGGCAGATTAGATGTGAGAGTCAGACTCACTACTTTAAAACAGAAAACCTACCTCTCTGTGGCTTAATATTTTCAGTGCTTCCTTCCCTTGAGAATCCTTTGTACAACATCCAGACTGTCTGGCCTTAAGTTCTTGATTAATTGACTGCAGCTCTTTGACCATCAGGAGCAGGTCAGTAACCTAAATAACCAAAGGAAGAACAAGCAGAACTGGTAACATCCAAACTAGTAGGAAAACCAATGATGACAGATAAATCTCCAGCTAAATGCAAACTGCAGTTAGAAGCTTGGGTTTGTGTCTCTGCCCCTGAGTTAATCTCCCTAGGTATGGAAACATGCTTCTGTGTTTGTGAATTAGTGGTCAAGGTACCTTAATTTGTAACACTGTAGTTCATGGTCTGTTACTAAGTTTAGGTAACAAGTTTCACAACTCAGTAGCAAGAACAAACCTGAGGGCACCTCATACGAACAGCTGATTTGAGAAGAAACATTTAATGCAAGAAAAAACCAGCATTACTGGAAACATTCAGGAACAAGCTGCTCTTGTGTCACCAACCCCCTTTAAAAGCCACTCTCATTCTGAGCAATTTCACAGACATAGAATCTGACTGGACAGTCGGGTTCAAAACTCTCACAGCCACAAAGCCATGAACTGTATCAAGAAGGCAACGTTTGGAGAAAAAAGTTAAATCTTTTTATCAGACCAATTAATATACTTGGAAAACCAGGTCAGCTTTCAGTCACACAAACCCTTTTTTCCAGTAAGAAATTATTTATAAATATCTTTTGCTAATGAGTATCCCTGAGCCTTCTGAAGGGAACATGCTCAGAGATAAAAGTGGTGAAACCCCAGAATGGCACTGGGACACAATCTGGGTTTTTTTTTTTAGGGACACCTGTTCAGAGTAAGACAAACTTCCTTCCTTCAGATTACCCACCTCCAGAGTGTGAGCACCTGCCTACAATTCAGCTGTCCCTGAGAAACAGAAAAACTTCACTTATGCTCACTCCCAACCAACCATATTCAAAATTATTCCTTGTCATAAACTGGTGCCTGGATTGGAAGTCACTGCACAGGATCAGAAGAAAGAGAACAAGCTTCTGAACCCCAATACTGATTTATTGTTTGGTCTGCACATTTCATCTCTGTGAATTTCAGTTCTCCTTATGCAGAACAGAGAACTCACCTTAGGGTTATTTTGTAACATGCCCTACTTACCAAAAGATTTGCAAATCCTGGGATGGAGTGTGCTAAACAGAATATAGACTATAGACACCACCACTTCCATGATTAATAAAGCTGCATGAAATACACACTGTGGGATGCTCAGTGCAAAACCTTTCTTCAGAGTTGATGTAGGTGATATCTGAAACACGGTACTGAGTCAAAATCTTGAGTCCACGTGTCCAATACCACAAAACCCTGGCTGTGAATCACTCAGCTTTCAGCTGATTCTGAAGCCCATGTGGTGTGACAAAGTCTAAATAGTTCATAAAAGGTGGGTTACAAATCATAGAGATGGGAGCTTCAAATCCTTTCAGAACTACCCAACTGTATGTAAATAAATGTTTCTGTGAGAGATACAGAAACTATAAACAAAGCAGAATTAAGCCATTCGAAACAGTAAATAATAAAAGAGAACAATACCTTTCCTTTAAGTTCTTCCAGAGACAGATGGTCTATCTGAAGGTTTAAATGGTCTTGCTCTCCTAAACAGATACTCATATAAGATGTTTGATCTCCACAGAAAGATAGTGTTTCATCTGCCAAAACAGCCAAGGACAGACATTACTTCAGAAACTCCATTTGCAGGAAAACACAGCACAAAATGCACAGGACTTCTTGAATAAGAACCTTCCAGTAAGTCTGTGGGAGGCCAGTTAGAATGTTTAATTCCCAAAACAAGCTTCCTGTTTAATTGAAAAAATTTTGTCCTCATATGTCTTTGTGCTTCTGACACACAGACATGCTGCATTTTCTGTGGCTGTATTTTCTGTGGTTATCAGCACGAGTTGTGAATGTAATTCTGAATTATAATTTGCATATTTAGCATGACAATTAGAAATAATTTTTAGGAAGGATAAGTTAGGCATGAATAGTTATTCTATTTTAACTATAGTTTTATGAACATGAACTCAAGGTCTCAAGGCTAAAAGCCAGGTTAGACAAAGTTAATTAATTTATTTTGCTTTGGGGTCAAAAGAATGCAGTAATTGGATTGAAAATAGTTACTTATTCACTGCCTCTATAACTGCAGAAATTGTTTATGTTTTAATAAACACCTGTTTATTTACAATATAAATGACAGTCAATTCTATTAATAAATCTTATTAGATAGGGAGAAAGCATAACTAAATTAGGACAAATAAGAGACATCCCAATCCTACTCCCAGTTCTGACACTGATCCTGTGGCTGCTGCAAGGACCCAAAAGTCACAAATGATTACTAATTTTTCAGTCTTTATTCCTACCAGCCTCACCCTCAACACAACAGCTCCTGAGAACCCTGGAGTATCCACAAGACCCTTTGGCCCACCTTGGCTGTTGATTATCTCTGGGCTTTTGAGGTTGGAAACTCTGAAACAGCTGAAGTTTACTTATCAGAGCTGTCAAGTGATGCTAAAATTGAAAATCTAAGTTGAAAGGGGAAGTGAACAGGCTTTACTGTTATTTATATATCCCCTATGGAATAAAACAGAAACATCTTGTACATATGCAGTAAACTATTTAATGATACCCACTTACATTATTCTTTTCTATATCTAAGAATATACTAAAAACACCTCCCAAGACATACAGCAAGAAAGCCAGAAGCTAAGCTATATTTAAAAGCTCTACTTTTTCTGAATTACTAAGTAACAAAACTTCTGGGTATTTTTTCTTTCTCTGGAAATACTTCTGTCAGGAGGAGGTTACCAGTGCCTGAGCCACAGGCTCTTTGGGAAGTAATTACATCCCATGGTCAGAAAATAATCCCATGGCCACCGACCGATTCCAAGTCAGGAATCTCTGACTTTTGTGGAAAACAGTAAATTCTGTGAGTACAAAGCTGCAGGCAGCATAAAATGATCCCTGCAGTAGAATTGCCACAGAATTTCTAACATTTGCTGCATGGAAAGAGAAGCTGTCCCTCTGATTGCTCCAAGACATTCTGTTACAAATCCCCCAAATCATCTTCAGTATAAAAAGTCAAAAAGAAATCTTTTCACACCTTTTTTTTACTCTCAAATATTTTTTCTCCATGCCAGCAAACTGACTGTAATAAAACCACTTTTCTTCCTTTGTGGATGAGGAGGGTTGGACTGGGCATGGATACAAACCTTGGTGGTTTTTCATGTCCTTAATCTGATCTTGTAAGATCTTCTGGAGATTCCTGTTACCTAAAACATCTTCTTCCAGTTGTTTTCTCAACATGAAAATGTTGTTCAGTTCTACTTGCAAGCTATTTATACTGGAATAAAAAGGGGAAAAATAAATATTTGAGATTCAATTCAAAACATTTTGGTGTGCACTGGTGTTTTCTCCATCCAGGCTTGCACCAAGAGCCCATTTCCCATGGCTGGATTTCAGCCCACACTTCCATCATTTTGATGCATAAGCACAAACAAATCCCCACATAGAAAGAGATTAAATGTTTACATACACAGCCTTTTCCTACTCTTTTGGGCTGTGCTGCCTAAGTCAGTTTCCCCATGACAGAGCTCTTCTACCAGCCTCTTTCTGGGCAGTTTTTTAAAAGGAAAATCGAAATTACTAACTTCTAAAAAGTATGCCAGAAAAATACCATTATCATATAATGCTGATGGCTTTGTGTACTCAATTATGTGGTGACCATGGAAACTTTGTTCCCTTGCCACAGAGCTACACTAGATAATCTAATGCTGCACTTCAGAAAAACATCAAAAAATCCTGTTTCATTGAAAATAGGACCCAGACACAACTGTTTTATTTCTTCATTTATCCACAGTCTGTAAAAAGATCTCTTGCATTCTAAATTGTCTCAATTACCGCAATGGGGCATAAATGTCCAAACTTAAAATTTATAATTTGTCAAGGTGATTTAATTTTTTAAGCAACTTTGCTACTGAAACTCTTCAGCATCAGCTGGCTCCTCAGGCCCCAGAGTCAGCTGCCCCTTGCTACATTTTCCCCACACCCTTCAACTGCATCAACAAGTCAGTCCTGATCAATCTGTAAAAAGATTTAAGTGCTGAAAATAAATCAACCTGAAATTGTAATAAAATGAAATAAATTTGATTTAATAAAAAATAAATAACAGGGTGTTACTGAACTCTTTGTATTACTTATTTTCACATTTACTTCATTCAGTGTTTTAAGATAAATTAAGCTGCTGCAGAATTTCCAAGCCACTGCACTAAACGCCAGAGAATTCAGGAATCTTTAAAAAAATTTCAATCCATCTGATGGGAGACTGTACAGGAACACAGAGCACATCATACTTGCATGAGAATAACAGAGTACTGCAGATGCACATTAATTAAAAGGCTGCACATATGAAAAGCTTCTCAGTCTGTCTCCTGACAAGTGTGCTGTTGTCAGGGGTTCCTGCACAAGAAACTTTAACCAATTCTTCCTCATACAAGAGCTTCTTTGAAGAGAGAGTGCTCTTAAAGGCTCAGCAAAATAATTAAGAATAAAACCAAACCAACACATGACTAGAAGCCAGGTAAGCACATTTTCTCCTTTTCATGAATTAAAGGTTTTAAAAGAACAAGCACTGATTCCCCTCTTGGAGAGAGAAGGAATGTCTTGGTCCTGACATCCAGTAGCTCATTTTGAAAAATAACCACCCAGGTTGCTTAAAATAAATAATGCCTAAAAGAAGATGTCAGCAAGAAAACAGATGTTTGCCCAAAATCCGTGTCACTGCTGATGGCAATTAAATCCAGCTTCCTCATCCATGTATCTGTAGGGCTTGTTTGTTTATCCATTCCCCAGAAGTTTGGGATTCAAGTCTTGATGAAGTTTACAGCATGTTTCAGCCCCCAAAACTTGAGATGGAGGAATAAGAGCAGTTCCAAGTCCTAGCTCATGGTGCATCCTCTGCTATTGTGGCACAACAGGCACTGACTGCTCCATGCATTCCACAATTCCACATCAGGGAAGCAGGATTAATGATCCTGATCCTACAGAAGTTCATTGAAAAACCCCAGTGATTATACCCACAGTTCTAAGTTTCCTTATTTGAAAGCCATTCTAAGAAAAACCAGTTTCAGAGCCACACAGCTTTGCTGCCATTGCTATACAGTATGTGGACCCTCTCCTTGCCCACAGAGCAGGAGTTGGTGTCAGGTCACACTCTTCATAAGAAATCAGAAATAATCTCCATAATCTGACTGCTATCATTATTTTTAATTAGTATTTTTTCTAGTATCTAAAGCGGGTTCTGAGCTGTGGCCAAGCACAAGCTGGCATTGCTGCTAAGTGCTTAACTCACACACAGATCTCATCTACTCTAGTGCTACTTCTCTTTATGGTTTCCAAACTATAATGGTCTGATAAATAAACATTCCCCAAAGCTGGCAGGTATAAGCCATTGCTTTCAGGAGCTGGCTCTCAAATGTTAAATACTTCATTAAGAGATTTGCAATTATAACAGTAAATTTTTTATAAAATATTTAAATTTCATTTGCCTACAGATTAAGTATTTTCTTTATCATAACGTCTCCTCCTCAATTGCCAGGCAATAACAGGATACAGAGTAGGCTGCAGATTTCTTTCTAAATTGTTGTGTTCTTTGATTTTAGAAGGTTAAAAACCACTTGCTCCTGCCACCCTTTTCAATGCTTTACACTGAAAACATACTGTGCAAACTTCAATTATTCTGTTTTGTTTAACCTTCTCCCAAATCTTGCGTATTTATATTCTCATCAAAATTCTCACAGTGTCACTTTTAAGATAAGTATTATCTATATTTTAGGAGTAAACCATGGCAAATTGTCCAGTGCCCAAAAGTTCGCTGCAATTTGATTTTAGTCCTATATGCCAAAACACAAGACCTAAGTATGGAAAATCCTGCTGCTTACTTTGGTACCTACATGGAAACAGGGCCCATTTGAGATTCCAATCTAAAAAGAAATATCTTCAGAAACATTTAAGTAATTTAGATAATAGCAACTCACTTACATAAACATTTCTCTTTAGCGACTACTACAGAGAGTTTATAAACAACTGGCCAGAACAAACTAATCTCCACATATTTTTCACAAACTCTTGACTTTCACCCTTTGAGTTCAGATTACCCCCCAAAACAGAAGCACTTACCTATCTGACTCCCTGAAGGTCTTCACCAGTGTAGAATAAACATTCTGTTCTTTCCTTAAAGCAAGGATCAGCTTCTCATACTCAGCTTCTTTATTTTCCTGAATTAAAAGAACATACTGCACTTACAACATAATTTTTATGTTCCATGTCTATGACCATGTGTGTACTTTGTGTCCTGAAGCATTTGTGGAAGAAGCTGAAAACCCAGTTTTCTGAACAGGACCACCAATGCCCAACATAGATCTGAGAACCATTCACTGTCCTTAAATCCAGCTGGTATTGAAGGAGGCAAAGACTATTTCACTATGTACCTATCATGAGTGAATCACACATCTGAACAGTGCTTCAACATTTTTCTCACAGCCTCAGAAGCTTCCCCCAGCCCCACCTCAAGCATCCTCACTCCAAAACTTCCAACAACCAGGAACAACCCGGCAGGCAGCTATTCCAGAGAAGGGGAAGGGAAGGAAGGGAGAGCAGACAAGCCAAAGTGCCAAGTACACATTTTAGAACAAGTCCTCTCTGTGTTCTGGATAAAAGTGGCTTTTTTGGGGTGAGGAGAACAGCAAATTCTGTTCCATCTCACAAGAACCACAAGAAGGATTATACTGAGCCCCAAATAAAGGACAATCAGATCAGACACTCCGCAAGTCAGTTTTCTGCACACTCATCTGGGTCACTACAAGCTGCTGCTTCACTTGTGCGAAGAAAAGAAAATGGGTTTATCTGCAGTCTTGCTCACAGAAAGGATGGTATTATTACTATAAGAATAAACACAAACTCTTAAGGTACATTCTCAGTAAAGGATCCATTAAATTCCCCTGACTTTTTCACTCCAAAACAACCAGTCACTTTTTCAGCAGGAAGGAAAAAAATGCAGCTATTTAAAGGAGTGTTTTCTTGCACTTACTTTATAAGAGTATCAGTCATCTCCAAAGAGAAATAACTGGAATATTATAGCAAATTTAGATACATTAATATCAGGCACAAATTCTGCCTCTGTTAAAGAATTTTTGGTTCTCTCAGTTTGCTTTTTTGACTGAAAACTGAAAGGAGGAACAAAAAAGGTGCCACAGCTAAGGGGGAATTTCAGCTAAGGGAATTCTTAAGAGATACTAAATCATTAGTGAACAGATCATTAACAAGGAAGAAACCTACACCCAGGAGTTTTAAGCAGCTGTTATTGTTCCAACTGCAATTCCTAAGGAGGAAATTGCAACAAAAAAAAATTCAGCTACAAAAGAATCTCGTTAATTCACACTAAAGATGCAAAGACTATTAATTTGAACAACTCAGTGTTCTGCAAAGCAAACAGCACAAAAGCAAGGACAACCGGTGTTTACTTTTAATTATTTACACTCTTACTTCACAATATGCCAGTAAATATGTTAAATAATATTTTGCAAGTGTAATCAAGCTGTGATCAAATGACTGTAGTTAAGGTAACCTGCCTGGCAGGTCCTGCTGCAGCTTCTACCACTGATGCTCCAGACTCTTGGAAGAAGCGACCTTGCCTCTGGACATGTGCCCCATGTTCAGCTGCCATCTGTGTTCTAAGAGAAATTTCCAGGCTCTAGTGCAATTTATACTATTCTATACTATACTATTCTGTATCAAAGTGCAAAATCCTGAGCTTCACATCAAATTTATTATCTAGATGAGCAGTGGAGGAGCTCCCAGCAAAGCTGCTGACTGAGCACAGAGAAACACAAACAGATGGAGATGGGTGATCCAGAGGCCAGTCATAAAATAATCTCATGAAAAGAAATGTTAAAAAGTACATCTTGCAGCCTGAATTAAGGAGTCTTATCAATGTGCTAGAAGCTCAGCCTTTCAAGAACAGTCACTAAACATAAAATACATGGGTTGTAATTTAAGTTGGAAAAGTTTGATCACGAACACTGACCAATGACGTAGAAAGCAACAGGAAAAAATAAATCTTTTTACTTAATTTAGTTGTTTCACAGTCTGTTAGAAGTTCTAATGAACTCCTCCATATGTCTGATACAAACCTTGCAATTATTACTGAAGACACTACAGGACTCTATCCTAATTAAAGCTCTTTCTGAAACCTTGGCAGAGCAATGTCACTGTGCAGAGTTAGGGAGGATAAATGAGGGAAGGAATGTCACCCATGGCTCAGGGTCTATGGCTGCTGCATGAACAAAGCAGTGCCACACACAAACCCTGTTCCACCTCCCTGTTCTTTTTAGGATTCACATGTTGAGTTCTCCATTTGTACCAAAATCCCAGCAAGCTCATGAAATCCTCCCAACTCTTTCTGCGTAACAGGAGACATGAGCTATTTCTTAATTCCAAATGTCACAGACTATACACAAATTATTAAATTCTAAATTCAACTACCTAAGTAAAGGTTAGCAAAATCACGAGGAAGTGTTCCTGATTTTTTCAGAATCTTTCATGAATAATAAGGATGAGAAGATGCAGCACGAACATCCCTTTTTTTTGTACATTATTACTGTCATTTCTAAATAACGCGTAGGAGTGAATTATTTCAATCAACTCCCCAATGGTACACAAAACATAAGGCAGCTCTGTAACTTAAATAGACTGTAATGCTGTGGGAGTTAATGAAACATTAAACCTCTTGACACATGGTGTGAGGGAAAATGTGTTAGAGGAGATAGCTGCAAGACATCCAGGACCATATTGCAGTGAAAGATTTATATTCCCATGAAAGGAGGCAATCTAATACGTTAAAGTCTATATTTAAGTCTGAAATACTATTGCTAAGCAGCAGTGGTGGAAAACATAACTTATTTTCATTAAAGGTTCCCTAAATTGTAAGCAATGGAAGTAAAAGGTTTATACCTCCACAATAAATAACTTATTGGCAAAGTCACAAGAATATCCAGTTGCCTCACTGAATGTTCTTGTGCTTCCAACAACCCTCAGGATCACTTCAAAATCTCTGAAGGTTAAAGGACAAATGACTGAGAGAAGGATATAACCTGTACCTTCCTCACTGATCCATCCACCATTCATCCATCACTAGAATTTGGTAATTTCTTCTAATTTCTAAATTCCTTATCTGTAAAATACATTTGACTCGGAGACTTCAGAGATACCAGAGTCAGAGGTTGCAAGACTCCCCTAATTATCAGTGCCCTCGCTCACTCTCTCTAGGCCATTAACAGTGGCTCAAAAATCCAAACTCCAAAATTAGAACCTTTCCTGGCCTGGCCAAGGCACCCAGCAGAGCTTTGGGTGTTGGTTGCTTTAAAATTTATCATTACATTAAAACAAAGTACAAAGATGAAAGGGAGAAAAGTTCTGTATCTCTCAAATCTATTTCTTCAACTTCAAAGATCAGTGAGGCTGAAGAGCCTAGTTTCTGTCCCCTCTGGTGGGCAGGATCCAGCTGTGGATTTGTTGAGAGTCAGTGCAGCACCACAAAGCCATCCAAGAGTGCCAGGAAGCCAATGAGAGCAGAGCTCTGGATCATCTGTGTCCAAAAACTGGTGATTAATATGCCAAAGTGGGTCCTTATGGAGATATGTGACACAGAGGTTGGGCAGAGAGGACAATGGGCTGTGATTAGATATTGTTCAGTCACTGAGTGCACCAGCAGCAGAGAATGGGCTGTGATTAGAAGGTGGGTCTGGGTGATTACCATGCACTGCCTGCCACTGCTCCTGGCCCTGGTTATCCACCTGAACCAAGCGAGGGGTATGCAGGGAAGTCAGTGTTTGATTTCCATTAATTCCCTATGATTTTCCATCCTAGGTGCCTTTGTGACAGAAGTTATGTGCATGCACTGCAGTTTGTTGTGCAGAGGTGGAATTTCTCCCCAGCCTTTCCCAGACTATTTTCTCTGTCTGCACATTCACATATACTGGGATAAACACTCACACTACCCAAGCAAAAAAGGCTTCAGCTCCTTTACTCTGAGCTTGTCACATAACTAGGACTCCACATGTTCTTGTCTCTCCCATGGTTAATTATAGTGCCCATCACATTCATCAGCTCACCACCAGACTGTTCAGAATGTGACCCAAGACACTGCACTTATATTTCCTTTGCCATTGGCTCCTTTTGTTTTGAACTTCCTTGAGAAAGTCTCCTTAATGACTGATACATTATTAAAGAAATGAAAAAGCTTTCTCCACCATTACTGTGTACCAGTCTAATTATTTTTACTTTGCCTGATGCTTTTAGAAATCTTGATACACCAGGCTGCAAACAACACAAAAAAAGAGACAAGAAATGTACCTTCAAAAGCAGTTTATTTGTTCAATAATCTGTATACCATGATGCACTGTGGAGTCAGGCAGTGATCCAAAAATTTAACAGTACCTGACTTCTTTTTGCTACAACAGAATGGAGGGTAAAGAGAGAAGGAACTACTTCTAAAACTAAAATTTTGAATTTTGACCTCTGACTTCAGGTACAAGTCTTTTTGATTCATGGCGTCAAATAAAATAATGGGCATATGTTGCTCACCCTTTTTTAATAGATATATTTCTGTACAAGTTCTTTGCTTTAAAGCAGCTTTCTTCTTGTCCTGGACATATTTTCACTCCTACCTGTATTTATCCTCACATTCCATTTATCTCCTATGGTCACCAGCTCTGTGCAATCTTTCCCTTTATCTATCCAAAGTACACAAACTCTTCTCTGCACCTCTCTGCAGAGATGCAGATATTCTCCCACTCAGTGAACTATGTCTGCCCTAACCACCAAAAAAAAACCTCTACCTCTTTATGGCAGGCAAAACATCTTACATGCCTTCTGAAAGTAGGGAGTTTAGTGATGCCATATAAATTCATCAGTGCACAACACATGGTCAATTACAACATATATGAGTCCACAGCTATAAAGTCCAAGTCAAAATTCTCTTCAAATTTGAAGTTAAGGTACTTATCTGCAAATGATCAGTTATGCAAAACTCACCTCCAGCTCTCTGACTATCTTGATAATTGACTGTTGAGACTGTGCAGCACATTTCTCCTTTACTAAGCCCTCATTTTTCAGTTCAAGTTCTTCATTAACTCTTAGAAGGTTCTTGCACTTATTCTGGAGCTCCTGCAGTTCTGCATCCTTTTCTTTAACTGTTCCATCAAGTTTCTAACAAAAGAAAACAGTTTTACAAAATCTACTCTAATTTTAAACTGCAAAATACAAAACCTAACAAAATTCAGGAGAATATCCAAGGATGACCTGGAACATGTTATTTACACACCTTGCAAAAAGAGCTCAATTTAAGATACCAGAAGCGAAACCAAAAGATACACAGAAGCTTTCCCCACCTATGCAATCTTTTCAGTATTAAAAAATGATGCCAAGACATGCACCTTTGTCTCCAGGTACAGAACAACCTCAACTCTGACTCTCTGCATTGCTGGCTGAATACTTGCTACCTTTTTCACCCTGTGTTAAAACTGAGCAGGGGTCTGTTACCATTCAGGCAGGAACCTTCTCACACAGGTCATTTGGGGCTCCCAGAAAAGATAAAATATTTCAGTATCTATACCTATTCCTCAACTTCCACTTTCTGCACAGTAAACTGAAAATCATGAGCACTGCGGAGCTTTTACAACAGTGACAATCCTACAGAAGTATTAGTAAAGCTTTCTTCCCCCTCTGTCCACATGCTTCACAAAACCTTAACAAGAAATCCTGTTGAATGCCACACACTCTGTAATTACAGGTCTGTTCTGCAAATACAGTATTATGAGACGTGAAGGATTATCATCAAAATCAACAATAACTCCAAATACAAGCGTGATTTGGTTATAATTCCCCATACAAAATCAAATGATAACTTTCCATTTTTCATTTCAAAGTAAGTCTACCCACCTCAAGCAGCAGATCCTTGTGATTGACACTGTCTGTCAGCTGCCTTATAACAAGTTCTTGGCTCTGCAGCTTCTGATTGCTTTCACTCAAAAGAATATTGTAATGGTGTTCAACTGCTTTTTCTTTCTCAGTCATTTCACCATGTAATTTCTCTAGCTGATTTCTAAGGTCCTACAAAAACAAAAATGAAACTGAATATGCAGCAAATGAACTTTAAAGAAAGTTTAAGACTAACAACCCACACTATCACTGAAGAAAGCAGTGAAGCCACTTTCTTTTGGCATTAATGAATACAATTAAAGAAAGAACAACTTTCAGATAAGATGTCAGTCTTTTCTTCCAAAAATCTAGGTTGTTGTTTAAATGCTTTTCATACAGAATGCTGGACTCCAAGGCCATTGGGAATATTATGCACATAGATGTTGTCAGAATGAACATTCACTTCTGAGTCAATCTACTCCCTGGCTAGAAAGGAGAAAATTGCTTATGGGTGATTCAGTTTGTCACTTGCCTTTTTTCTCATCACACCATGAAAATTGTTGCACTAACTCCTGTATCACTGGTTACTCTGGCATCAAAAAAAAGGTCAGAAATGTTAAAACTTTTTTCTTTTGACAAGAATACAAACTTCAAATGACCAATCAGGTCCACCTCATGATCAGAAGGGAGGAACAGAACTTGATTTTGACTCTGACTCTGTTAATTACTTCCTGCAGCTCCAAGATTAGCTGCATTACCTCCACATCTTAGTTTCCAATCAGAGAAATGTGTGCTCCTTGTCCATTCTGCTCCTAAACCACAGGAACAATCTCTTAGAACAGCTTCTACACAGCAGCGAGTCCAAAGGACTCCGAGATCTGTTAGGACCAACATGGAATGCTGCAATGGAAGAGCAGCAGGCCCTGGGTTGCACCACAATCACAGCTCTCCTCTGCAACCCTACAGATCCTGTCCCACTCCATCTGAAAATCCAACTCTGAAAACACAGCTCTCCATGGGGTTTCAAAGTATGGCCACCCAACAAAGCCTTGGGTTCCAAGAAGTAACATCAAAAAATTCCTATTCCTTACATTCTGCCACCAACCAGGACAATCACTACATCTATGTGAATAGATGAGATTATTAGCACAAAATTTATAGTCAGCTCACAGTTAAGAGTAGAAAATATTTAAGAGCACAGGGCAGTAGAAAAATTTCCAACATGGCTTCTCTGTCCTTCCACCTTCTCTCCCACCACCACTGTTTTGTGTAAATTCCAACATTTTTGCTGGTTTGTTGGAAGTTTCAACACTGTCAGCTGAAGGAGGCAAAGCTTGCATAGACACCAGCCTCATTTTATAAACTTTTCCTCTGCATTTACTGCACAGATTGTGTGGAAAAAAGAGGTAGAAACTTGTAACACAAGAGCTGTTGCCCAAAGTTAAACAATTAAAACTTACAGGAGACTTTATACTATCTAAACTTCTGTTCAGACCCAAAGAACCAGGTAACACAGCCTACCTCTTCAAATAAATGTTTTCTATTTATTCCCCAAAAGGGCCCATTTGTGAAGCAGCATAAGCCCTTTCAACAGTTTGCACATATGGCAGTCACCTGCAAATTTTACTTTTACCTCCACAGGGATTTAAAATTTAGTAGTTGTTTCTTATTCTAAGTCCAAAGAAATAGCACTAGTGACATTTTAATTGCAGTCTCTTTACAAACCGTTTTACGTCCTTTTCTTGACTTAATTACTTTGCTTCATGCAGATTCACATCAAATCCTTAACATCACTTTATTACCTCAGTGTTTTATTTATTTTGCACATTAAATGCAAAATGTCATTTACAAAGCCTTTTGATTTACTTTCTCCATTTTAGCTTCATCCCCACAATTCAGCTAAGAAATGCCTAACAGCTCCCAAAACCCCCTCAAATGTTATTCAAAGAATGATTACACCCAGACCTTCAGTTCTGCAAACTAATTTTTTTCAGGAGCAAAAGAACTAAGAAAACTGAAGAACAGCAGAACCAGGTCCAAGTTTTGTCTAGATACCCAAACCCTCCCATATGTTCCTGTTTTTCCCTAACTGCTGCCTATAAATGCAAACTGCAGAGGGAAGTAGTGCAAGGCCTGATAATTGCAAAGGCTTTTGGCTCCGAGTTACGGAGCTCTTCAAGTGGGTCACATTAAGTCTATTCCCACACAGTACTGGAATTGGAAGCTAAGGATCAACAGCAGTGTTATCACATTCCCTGCACTGCAGAGGTCACTCCTTGGCCTTTTTAAATGTTACTTTTATACTATTACATTACTGAACAGCTTTAACTGACACATTACCTGTAACTAAACTTCAGGGGACTTTTCATCTGTCCTGTAACTTCAAGTGACCAATACAGTGACTCATCTTAATGAAAAGCACAAGCAGCTTGAAGACAACAGACATGCAGAGGTAGAAAGATGCTGCTACAGCAACTCTACTCCACCCATTATCTCATCTCAGTCCTCTTGGTGCCCAGCACTTGTCAGGTGCAGAAACCAGGTTTCACCCTTTAAAGCAGCAAAACTGTGTAATGGCCAGGTTTATGGAAAGAGCTGGACTGACAAGGGATGCAATTGTGGAAAAAGTAAAACAGCCCGTGCGAGATTTGCAATTTGCACATAACTTTGCCTCTACTATTTCTGCCCCCATAACTCCCTAAGATCCTTCCCAAAGAAAGCTAGAGGTGAGACTGAAAATTACCTTCTTTGCATGAGCTGGAATTCTGTAACACACTAAACTATCCATCACTGTAGCAGGTTGCTTGAACTCATTGACCACTCAAATTGTCTGGGAGAAAATCTATTGGTTTCTATACGCTGACTTGCAAGGATAATATAGCACCTACAGCTCTCAGAGCATAAACTTTGCAATTCCCTCTGCCAACCTTTTCCCCAAGAGATTTTCCTATGATTAATGATAGCTGAACTAAGAAAAATGAATGTGAAACACTGTAATATCAAAGACTGGAGCAGATGCCTCCCCCTTCTTGTCAGATGAAAACCAGTTTGGTGAATAATTAAGTTGTGAAGTTCCAAAACCTCCCTCTCAGGCTAAACTACAGCTAGGAAGACTAAATAATAAATTCTGCCTAATGAGTTATTCTGCATTTCCCCAACCAACTGATCAAATATGAATATCTAGTAAATACACTTTAATTGTCTACATTTAGGCCCGGAGAGAGAATGGATATGTGAAGTGTTTAATCATGTAAATTTGAACAAACTTCTTGAGGAAGAAGCACTCCATCCCTGTTACAGGCACAGTAACATGGTAGCCATGAACAACATCAAGGATGAGATATTTATTCCTCACCATTAGTGTGTTAAAATTTAAGTCCAAAGCTTCTTGTTTCAAAGAGCTTTAAGTGATGTTTAACAGCATCTTGCCAGTGATGCTTAAAAGTGATACTTAACAACAGCTTTTGGAAAGTACAGAACTGAACGAGCTTTTAAAAGCTCTTTCAGATACCTTTTAAAGTTGCCCACCCTGAGGCAAGAACATGGT
Source organism: Coloeus monedula (assembly GCF_965178545.1). Lineage (NCBI taxonomy): Eukaryota > Metazoa > Chordata > Aves > Passeriformes > Corvidae > Coloeus > Coloeus monedula. The sequence goes on along the minus strand of NC_138801.1, from coordinate 6,517,614 downwards.
TCAAGAATACCTAAACCCATTAATCCAGGAAACTCCTAATATTGGACAAAGTCTATGATCTGGATGATCAGCTCACATTGAACAGTCTTACTTGATTTAGTTTCACCTTCTTCCCTTGCAGGTCAGTAATGCCCAGTTCATGTCCAGATAAACTGGGTTTACAGTAGGCCAGAAATACATTTCAGGGGGGTTGTTTGTTGGGGTGTTTGGGGTTTTTTTAATGAATATGCACAAAAATTAGCATTACCCCAATTACAGTATATGGAAAGTCACTGCAAATTTCTCTATGAGGGAAAAGCTAGGACAGCAGTTCATTATAGATATTGAGGGCATTTTCTACAGTTTATACACTTTTTTGCTAACTTTATTCTAACAAAATAGAAACATTGATAAATAGACATCTTGGAGCATAAATAGAACCGAGTTTTTAAGGCTGTCTCAAAAAGCTTGCACCAGATCACCAAAGCAGTTTTCTATTCGTCAAAGAGCAAAATCTCACAGCATTTTTTAACTCACACATATCTACTACTTAATGGGCAACACTTCACAGGCAATGTGGTTCTATCCAATGGGCTTGCAGCTCTGAAATTGAAGCAGCTGTTCTGCAAGGAGTAGGAAATAGGTTAGGGATATAATTTTTGTAAGACTGCTCATCTTTTGGCAGGAATGCTTTTCCCCAAGAAGCTCATCATTTACATGAAAAACGTGGACATAATGGAGTCAAATAGGGCTTCTGTAATCCAGGTAACATCAAATCCCCCAGCAACTCCCCACTCAGTCCTATTTTTCCTGTCTTTCCTGTACAGTTATATTCTAGCTGCTCTGGAAGATGAAAAAAAATCTGAATAGAAAAGACAGTTAAATATAAAATACTTCAAATCAATAAATGCTCTTTGTGGCTGTTTTACTGACAAGAGCGATCTGTTCTCACTCTCCTTAACCTCAACGCCCTGAAGAAATCTCAAAGCATGCCAAAGACTGAGATTTTGTGACTGCAGCCAAACCACAGTTGACAATCAAACAAAAATGCGTGAAATTGGGTGTACGAGGGGAAGAGGAACTTAATTTGTTTGTAGGTAAAGAGACCCCTCTGCTGGTTTTAAGGAATAGTGCAGGAGCAGCAGTTTCCAGATCTCCCAGCTTTATTAAGGTCCTTATTTAATAATGGAACCAAAACATCTAGTGAATAAAGACAGGCTCATTAAATCTTTTGTGTAATTTAATACAGCAGGAGACTAATCCCCAACTGAGGAGGATCAGACTCTGGATGCAAGCAGGACTCTGCTCATTATGTAAATGCTGCCCTCGTGGAAGCAAAAGTGGGAAGACTTTAGCAAAATCCACATGACAAAGCATACAGGTGAAAACTGTTTTGTGTCAAAGCCTCAGCAGAAGGGGCATCCTTCTTCCAAAGGAAGAAAAGGAGAAACCTAATCATTCACTTTGTTGCATCAGCTGTGAGTGCTGCGAGCAGGAGAGCTTATCTGAATGCCCACAGCAAGGTAAAAACCCTCAACAGAATATGAAGCAGCAAAATTAATGAACAGCACCTCATTTTTTATGTTAAATTGTGATCAATTAATCCTGTGCTTTGGGCTTTTACAAGCAGAAGTTATTTAATATACAGCCTTTGCAGTGACCCTGCTAGGAGGGCAGGCTGAGGTTTGGTTCCAGGTCACAACTAAAAGAGAGTTTAGAGTAGTGAAATTTAAGATAATCTACAGACATGCAACAAGATAAATATGGCAGAAATGTAAACATACATCATCATGCATATTCAGATTTTCCCACCAGAAAAACTGGAATCAAGAGTAACTATTTACTAATTTTAAAGGTTAATGGGTTTTTCCTAGGACCTAACTATCAAAATTATATTTAAAATATTATTCTTTGCAAATTATGTGCCAGAATTTTCCTCAGTCTTCATACACAGCATTAGGCAGTGTCAGGTATTTCCCTCCCAAAAGTTATTTAAATTAAAAACCTAATTTTGTTAGAAAAGGACCTGCTAAAGCACTGAATTATTTCTAGACTTTAGAAAATAAAGCAAAAATGTGATAATAACATTAATGGTTTTGTCACTTCTGCTCTTCTGTAGTTGTGCTTCATCCAGCTCCTTCTCCATTTTCTCTCTTTGCAAATTCAGATCACTCAGCTCTTGACCAGTGACTTTAATTATCCTTTGTAGCCTGCGATTTTCAGCGTCCTTTGTGAGGTTCTCTGAGCGCAGCTCTGCCAGCAGGGTCTCCTTTTCCATCAGCAGAGCCTGATAATCTGCAGCACCCTGAAACACAAAACAGCAGTCAGGCTCCAGAAGTGGGTTTTGTAGAGCCTGGGAGTCCTTACTCCCATTGCACCCAAACCCACAACCCTGCCCCTCTTCCCAGCCTTTCAGAATTGGTGTTGCAAAGAAACAGTGAAACAACAAAACAAGGAAAGTGTAACAATAAAATTTCCTCTACTGATGCAACAAAACCTTCCACGACATCCAGTGCAGGCTAAGGAAGTCTGAGGTAACAAAGAATGAGAGAGAGAAAGGTTTATATGCAAAGGAGTCCACCGTGCAAACAAGATCATGGCAGTATTACTGATTCACAAAGCAATAATTACATAAAACTCTACTTTTGGAGTAGAGTCCAGTTTCAATCTGGACTAGGGCAGGAAGTTACTGAGTCTTTCATGAAATTAAGGTTGGAAAAGACCTTTAAGATTTGAGTCCAGCTGCCAACCCAGCACCAGCATGGCATTCACCACCAACCCATGTCCTCAAGTGCCACAGCCACACATTTTTGGAACATTTCCAGGGATGGTGACTCCAGCCCTGCCCTTGACATAAGCCTATTTTGTGTTCTTCCCCACCACATACTGCTACAACTGGCCCTGGAGCTCACAGCAGAGGTGACAGGAGCAGTGAGCTCTGCAGCACGATTTACTCACAGAGAACTGCCTTCAACTCAAGGTTGTAGCTAAGGAGCAGAGAACTGAGGAAAAGGACTTGCTCTGCAATGTGGATTCTGTGGACAGGAGGGATCAGTTGCATGCTTTTAAAACTTAGAATTTTTTAAAAATCATCAAGGTCTCAAAAATCATAAAGCCCTTTTTCTCCTTCACACACACAAAAAAAGCAGTACCAAATCAAATTTTCACAAATAACATTCCACTATTTTATAAATGCTGGTTTCACACTTATTATATAAATAATTCCAAGCAGGTGTCTCACAGCCAGTTTAACTCTGCTAATAGGAAGCCTGTGCTGGCACCATACTTTGGGGAAAAAAATAACAGGTCCAGAAAAAAAAGCTCAAGATAATCTCAGCTTCCCGACAATTTGTGTCTTTATTTATAACTTATTTTGATATTACATGTTTCTCCCTTAAAGATTTGCAGTTGGTTTAGAATTAAAAAAAACCAAAAAGCAAGGAAGAGAACCAAGGTAAGTTATCTGACATTTTAACATTCTATTTTTCAAATAATTTGATTTGGGAAATTTTTTTCAAAGTAGAAAAAATTTATCATTTTAAAACAACATTTTAAACTAATTTCCATTCCTCTGCTTTCAAAGATAGCAAGCACTGTCTGCTGTGTGGAATTACACAGAAGGGAGGAGCAGGAGTGGGGAAAATCACAACAAATTGCTTGCTCTTACCTTGAATTTTTGGACATGTGCCTTGTGAGTTGCCTCTCTTGCCTTAGCCAATGAAGCATTTAACTCTTCAATTTCAGAACCCAGCTCCTCATTCTTTAAAAAAAGTAAAATGAATACTATGTAGGAAGAGTTATTTCCAAGGGATGCTGACGCAGTAATTTCTACCCCATCTCATTATCCATTCATCCAACTACAAAAAACACTTTCAAGAACACCAAATGCATCATAGTAAATCTTATATAAAGAAATTCTCGCTCTTATACACTCACTAGACTGCCTATCCCTCAAGTGAAGTATTTCCCACTCTTCCACATAATCTGAACTTCAGCTGACGTTGACCTCTCTTATTTTAGCTGCCTTTGACAGCTCCACTTACTCAACAACATAAAATACCCCTTGGATCTTCTAAGTGGTGCTCAGAGCTGATAAAAATCAACATGCAGCTGAAAACATTTTTCTTTAACGTTCTTAAGGGAGAAGGATACTTAACTTTCTCCTCTCTCCTCCAGTCCAAGAGCCCAAACTGCAGACAAACAAAACTGCTTAGAGAGATGACAGCAGTGACAGGGACCCACTAGAAGCCTCCTCATGGTTACAGTGAGAACAGACCCTGCCCCACACACACACAAAACACTCCCTCCCCTCCCCAACCCCCCACCCCAGTGGTACTTCAACAAACCAGCAAGATCACAATCACCCTACCTCTTTTTCCTTTGCTTTTAAGGCAACAGTTAGTCCTTGGATAGTTTTATCCCTTTTCAAACCATTCTTCTTTTCAACAGCAAGCTCATTTTCTCTTTCTTGTATCTCTTCTTGGAGTGACTAAATTAGATTATGTGAAAGTTGCATTAACTTCCCACTAAGACATACTGTAATTGCACATCAATAAGTACATTCCCTCAGAGTTCTTGGAGCTTATTACTCAGATTACCAACATAAAATACAGTCCCCAAAATGAGAGGCAGCATCTTAAAGATGTGCCTCGAATATTCTATAAGAAGGGGGCAGGACATGAGCATCACCTTCAATATTTGATGAGTGTCTCTATCAGCTTTCCTGAAAATTGCTTCAAAAACAGGAGGGGTCCTCCTGTCACCCCATATAAAAGAGAATTTAACAGAGGAACTGTTCTGCTTCTCTTGAAGTCAAGGCCTCCTGGGCCTATGAAAGGATAACAGAGGGAGCCCAACACACACTGTAAGGGGCCAAGGAAACAGGAGAAAAACTGGAACTTACCTGAATTTTTTTTTCAAAGGAATTTCTCTCATTTTTAAGCTCCATTCTAAGAGCCTATAAGAACAAAACATTTGTTATGGTCACTTCAATTCATTCTCAACACAAATACAACTCATTAAGCAATAAAGTGAAGTAAAATGAGCTTAAAAGCCCTGGGCACGAAATAAGCCAGTCCACATTAAAAAGAAAAAAAAGAAAAGAAAACTCCACAAAACATGCTCAGTGAGACAGAACAACTGCACTTGCTGAGTGAACAGAGGTGCATTTTTATGTGACATTTATCTTTGTCAGCAAGATGCTTTTATCAAGAGAGATTTTAATTAGCACTTTTCCCTGGGGAGGTTACAGAATTATTTGTTTTAAAAAAGTAATCATACATAAAACCAGAGTTGTGCAGAGGTATTCATCAGATTTTTTTCTCCAATACTGCACCCCAAATGATCATATGTACTCTGTCCACCTCCTGTGAAATGATTACAGATGATGCTGTTTTCACCTTGACACACAAATACTCTTGTGAAATCAGGGTGCTTTTTCCTGGCACAGATTGATTTAATTGCAAGATCACCCAGAACCGAAAACTTTTAATACCTGTAATCAATTCAATCATAAAAGATTCCTGACACAGACAAAAAAAAAAGTGTGTAGGTACTGAGCTGAGCAATATTAAGTTTCAAACCAAAAGGGAAGAAAAATTCTCAGATGCCTGACAGCCTCCATAATTAACTTTCTTAATTCTGCCAGCTTTAATTTCTTCTTTGAATAACCAATAGAAAAAAAAGACAACAAGCCTCAGGACCTCCTTCTACATTCCAGCTTTCAGGATCTCTGTCTTCCTATTTAGGAGCCAAGTGAAACAGAAGAGTGATTCTTGCACCTTTTGTAAGCTAAAGGGTAAACTTTGCACTTTATTTCATGAGATCTTTTTATGCCTACCTCCCTTACCACAGCTTTTTTACCAGACCATAACAGCAGAGACACTTCCCAAGAACAAACTCTCAAGTCACATTCTTAACTTTTATAGCAGTTATGTCATCCAGTGAGGGATCTATTAACATCCAGGATTTCTCTAATATATACTTCTGTAAAGCAATTGCACAGTATCTATTACAGAAGCATAAAGTCAGTGGGAAACACCACCTCTCACTGAATGAATGGATAAATAAGGATGAATATTGCCAACCAAGCCACAGCATAAACCGTGAATGGTAAGGAACCAGAAAATGGAGGAGGAAATAATATTTTAAAAAATTGGCTGATGTCACTCACATAGCGTCCTGCACAAAACCTTTAAAGTCCTCCCCCCCATGAGATTTATAACATATAATTGGTCAGACAGTTTCCTCACCTCTATCTCCCCATCCTTTTCAAGCCTCAAAGCAATGGTAAGTTCTCTGATTTGTTCTGCTGGCAAGTTCCCATCGGAAGAGCCACTCTGAGACTTTTCCTTTTCAAGGTGCTGAATTAGAGCTTCTTTACTTTTCAGTGACAGATTCAGTTGCTCTATAAGCCTAAAATGATATGATTTTAAATATTAATCTTGCACCATCTACCACAAATTCTCCAGTCATTGCAGTAAATCTTGCAGACAACTCCTCTAAGTGAAGACTCAAGACAATACTTGCAGAACTCAAGGGAGGACTTTCATAACCCTGGAAAACGTGAAAAAGTGCTGTAACCTTAACACAAGCAAACAGGGTTGAGCTATCTGCAAAGTGCTCATTATTTTCCTCCAATACTACTTCAAATATCAACAGTTAAGTTTCAATATTTTACTTGCATTGTCCTTTACAGCACACACAAAAACCTTATTAATCTCTTTCCTTTCTTAGTTCACACACCACATCCTTACATGCCTTCACCAAGTGTCCATCGAGTACTCAGTTTCATCTAAATTTGTATCTAAGCTGGTTCTCATTTCACATAAACAAAACGGAAAAAAAAACACTAAAAACAAGTCAGGTCAGTGATGTTGCCTTTTGCCAATGCACATCTTCACACTTCCAGTGTTCCAAGAACAATAACAATGTTTTCTGACAGACCTGAGTGTTACACATGAAAACTCTGCAGCATAAGATGCCATTCCTGATTCCTCATGTTTTGTAACCTGGCTTGTAAAAGTATTTCTAACAGTGCTTCTCTTCCCATTAAATTTACCTGCCTGACCTAGGAGTTTGTGTTTCACACATCCTGACCCTTTTAGGCTTTCAGAGAACTTTTAAAGACGACTTTGCTACACAAAGCTACTAAACTGGTCGCTGTTCACTCCATAGATGGCCAGTAAGTCTCCTGTACCCAAGGGTAGGACCAAACTGATCAAACCCAAACCCATGCTGACTCTTCACACTTTAACAATAAAGAATTCCAGCAGTTAGAAACATTACTCTCAACAGTTCTGACCTGTCTTTCTCAGCTTCTGTAACCTTGTCCACATCCTTGGCTGGGGCACTCATAATTGAAGCAAGTTTCTGCTCAGCAGCAATTCTCAGAGCTTTCTCCTTCTCTGTCATTGCAAGGGCTTTTTCCACCTCTTCTTGGGCAGCTTTAAGATTCTGAAATTAAAACACACAATCTTGATGCCTGTAAGAACTAAATGCTCATTAATTTTTTCACATACTGAAGTTTCTTCTACCCAACATACATCAGGATGTCTAGTTTAGGAACTTTTACCAAGTATTTCAAGCTATTTGTAAATGCTTCTGAACTCTGTGTCTGCATTTTCAAGATTAATCCACTTTCTGTGGTACAGAAAGAAGGGAAATTGGTTGCAAAGAAATAAATAATACCCTAACTGATAGCAGAACTGGAAACAAAAGTACCCCTATGCTATGATTTTAGATTTAGCAATTATAACATGGTTTTGTCCCACTGTCCTCCCACTACCATAATAAAAAGCTGCACTTAAATTAAAGAGGTTAAATAAGGGCTTTTTTTGTTCAATAAAATTAATATTCCAAAGCTCACTGTAGCTAACTGAAACTGTCTTACAATATTATAAATGATGTTGGAAAGAACTGATAAAGTATGAACCAGACATTTTTCTCTTGAACAGCAAAAGAAATTTGAGATAACAGCCACGGATTTCAGTCAACTTCCTCTGGGTGACCCAACTCACAGAAATGGAGAATGCCAAAAAAAAGACACTTGCCTTATACTACATCAAATTTGATTCAGATCTTCATTTTTACACTGTAAGTTTCCCTGCTGTGCTCACCCAATTTAGCTTCTTATGGAATAAAAGCCTCCTTGTAGCCTAACAAGTCATACCCCTCTTGCTTTCACATCTAAATTAAAAAGTATTTCTTTGGGGGAGGGAGAGGAAAAGCTCCTTCACCAGTGAACTTCCCCACTCAGCCCCTCTCCTGAAAAGCTGTTTTGCCAACATTCACCTGTCAATCCAGAACTCTGAAGGAAATTGATCTTTGTTAGCACTCCCTGGATCTATATAATTACATGGTGCTGTGTAAACCTGTGACTAAAACCACACTGCAGTGTTTGAATTCATAAGCAGAATACAATTAATGTCAGAGGCCAACACTATCTTTGGGCTACAGAATATAGTTGATCTCCATGAGATTAGAAAATCTGCTCTTCAACCTATCAGATCTGGGAAACACCAGCCTGACTGACTGATTTGGGACAGAGGAAGCAATTTAAGAACTTCTCTACCAATTCAACAGCACAAAGAATGCTTTCAGAAATGCCAGTTCCACTAAAATAAGAGGTCATGGAAATTGCCCTTTCCTCCTCCCTCAAGGAGCTCACTTTAAATGGACTTCAATCATCCTTGTAGGTCCCTTCCATTTACACTACAATTCCCCTGTAAAGTAACCAGAAATGGCTCAGCAATAAATACAGTAATAAACCATCTCAAGCATAGATAGTGAGGAATGAAAAAAGACATTATGAAAATATAGGTTGACCACAGTATCAAATCTCAGGTAACAGCACAAACCCAGCAGTGATTTCTTATTATTCCTTCAGCTGTGGCCACTTACCTCTTCCAGAAGGTTTATTCTGCCAGTCAGCATTTCCTCCATCTCTTGCATCTTCTTCTGTGCCTCTGTCCCACGCTGCACTTCAGCATCACCACCCTGGGCCAAGCTTTCAACTGCCTTACTGAAAGACAGTAACACAGACATAAATCCCAGGGCATAGCAACGTGGAACACATTTCAGGTGCCACTGGCTGATGGATTATGCTCAAGCACCTTCCACCTTCTCTGGAACATGCTTATCACTTTAAGGTTAAATACAAACATCTACAGACTGTACAGCAATTTGGGTAGTGTCCATTGAGTTCCACATACAAGCCTTGGCACAGTGGATAAAGAAGCATTTCAGATGTATGATGAAAAAGTGAAATATTTCCTTTATGTATCTAAAGCTTCCAAATACACTATAAAACCTTCAGCAGAACTGTGTTTTCTACAAGCAGCAGCACTGAAATAAATGAAGATATGGAGCTGCTGAGATCTCTCCATTTGCCTTTTCAGTATTTGTTAACATCTCGTGGGAAAAGAACAGGTAGAGTTTCCTTACTCAACATCAGATGACCACTCCTTCATGACTGCCACCTAAATTTTGCTTTCTAGTATGACCTTGTGCAAGGCTCCCTTCAAAGCACGGCAATACCCTTTGAGCAACCTGGAGAGATCAAACAAAATTCATCTGGTCCTCAGGAAAACAAAGAAAATTCCACCGCAATTGAGGCCCATGGGGCAATCAACAGCTGCCAGCCTGGATTAGTTTTGAACAAGACATTTCTAGATAAGTGCCCTTCAGATCTTCCAATTCCTAATGCATTAGGAAAAAAAAACACATAGAAACAAGTCCTAAGTAATGGACATCAAGAAATAAACTGGTGCTTACTAGGCCTTGATGAGTAGCTTCTCCCTCTCCTGTAGTTCACGCTTCAGACTCTCTATCTCAACTTTCAGCTCAATGTTCTGTGACAAAAGAATGAAAATACCTGGAGAGAACTGGAAGATCACCCAGCCCCAAAGTTATTGGCAATGTGTAGATTACTTTTTGCTTGGACCAGCAAATATGAAGTATCAGTGGGCTAAGAATAGACACTTAGCTGTTAAAAGGCATATTTTGCAAGGTTCAAGCCTTTCAGAAATATCAAAAGCATTCAGGACCATTGCACTCAAGCAATACAAATCCCCTACACGCACACTTAACTGCTCTAATGGGGAGTACTGCATGTCAGTTTGGGAATTTCTAGGGTTTCCAAGCATATTTTTCTTAAGCTACAAGATATTTTATTTTCTTTTAAAAACCTGATTTCATCAACAGTAATTTTAGAATTATTTTATTATAGCCTGAGGAAACCTCTCATGATGTAATTGTACAAAGAACTCCTTGGCCCAGAAGCTGACAAACACCATTTCAACACATCAGCAATTACATAAAAATCACCAGTGGAGAAGACCAGGCAGCAATACTCAGATGAAACTGTGATGTACCCAAACATCAATTTATGTTCTTAACTACTGAAACATGCATCAAGAGAGACTCAAGTTTCCATCCCATTATGGAAAAGAGACCTGAGGAAAGCACCTGTTTAGTGTTTAGGTCACTTTAATCTTGTTATTACTGAAAAGGGTAAGGTCAGAATAAAACAATCACACCAAAATTTCCAATAACAAAAAAAGACTAAGAAGACAAGTGAAATAGGCAACCTCCCCACAAAAACTCTTCAAAAAGAGACACAGTTCCAGGGTGTTATTCTAAATGCCTACGATTTTGTAGATTTCTTCAGTGGGACCATCAAACTTCTGCTGCATTCGCTCCTCCAGAAAATAAATACGAAGTTTCAGGTTGAAGTTTTCTTTTTTCAAATCAGTGATTTGCTGTGAAAGAAGAAATAAAAAAAAAAAAATAATAAAAAGCAGTAAAGGACAGAACTCCGCAGTGGCAGCGACTGCTCCCCACAGCAGCACCAGCACTGTCCCCTCCTCCAGTGCCGAGAGCGAGAGAGGAGAGAGAGGAGCCGAGCCCAGCCAAAATCTCACCGTATCTCCGCTCTTCCCCAGAGAAAGTTCCCCAGCTAAGAGAGTGCAGCCAGCTGCACCCTTCCCCTTCTCCTCCTCCCCACAGCCACATCCTTTGTCTCTTAAGTATCAGTCGTTCCCAGCTCTTCGGCAACAAATGGGATAAAATTCCGAGAGAAAGAAAAGGAGAAAAAAAAAAAAAAAAAAAAAAAAAAAAAGGAACAATCCTAACCGGCAACAAGACTGGAATTCCACCCATTCGCCATAGTTAAACTCGTACATACATGTGGGTGACACACACATTCAATTGTGAATGTGTTAATTAAATATATAATACATATTCTTGTGCCCTTTAGAATATTCCTAAAGTATCAAAATACTGACTAACTTTACACAATAAGAATTCAGGAGAGATTTTTTAATTTAACAACATTAAGTAATTCTTCTAAAAGATAGAACTTGAACAAAATACAAGACACCATGTTGAAACAAATATTTTCTAAGCAAAAACCTGGGAAGGCAGCCTCATTAATGGGACCCAGGTAACTTTATTCATAGCAAGAAAAGCCACAAGCACACAAGTGAGCCTAATCGAACAACAATAAAACCTTTGTGCCACCCCATAATTCATAGTGCAATTCTTTGGGGAAAAAATTGCTTATCACTTTTAACCTTCCTTGTAGAAGCAGTAACTTAGTTGATGGTTTCATTAAAGAAAGGAGTCTGCTCCTAAACTTTTTTAAGAGACTAAGCATAAAACATTCATTCAAATAAGACTTGTGTCCCGTGCCAGATGCTTTCAGCAAATGGAAATCTAATATGTTACTCAGGCACTAATAAAATATTTATGTAGGTTTTTCCAGAACAGTACAGTGCTATTTGTAAAAATTATTAGCAATACAATTTCTAAAATACTTAGCTTGTGAAACCCAAGATTACTCTCTGTAACTGCACTCAGAACCTGCATCTGCAAACAATTCTGTTTAATAATCCCTACCCAGCAAGGTGCCTCATCATTATTCACAAAAGTGAAAATCATCCAAGCAACTAAAAATCCTACATAAACTTCATGGCTCATTCCCACACCATGAAGCAACCAGGGTAGATCATTCAGTAGATCAATCCCAGCAGTCCCAGCTCATTCAGAAAAAGTCCAAGTGACAAAAACACTCTGAAGTTGTACCAGCTGAACTTCTAATTAATCTCCATACATTCAATATATTTCTTAGTCAAAAGGAAAAAATGATTTCAAAAGAACTCAGCATTTTTCAACTCTTGTCACATGTATAAACCAGAGTGCTTAATGGTAATATTTTCAAAAGGCAAATGAAACAGACTATGTAATCATAAACTAAGGAGTGAAACAAATGTCATCTCTGATGTTCACTTTCTTGGATGAAAGTTGGAGCAGGCAGACAATTTAAAAGTTATTGGTTAATAAAAGAGAATGTGTAAAATGTGAGAAAGTTCACACTGCAAAAAGATTTTAATGGCAACCCTCTGAACTTACACATTTGAAGATTCAGTCTTAATTCTTTATGCATTTTGATTTCTGTATTTAAACAAAAGGAATGAAAACCAAGACAATGACATATACACTGCACAGAATATTCCACAGCATGAACAGCATGGCAGCAAATCTTAGCTCAGATTAGCTCCTTTCCAAGTCTGCATGGAGCCAGTTTTGTGCATAAGGGATCTGTCAGCAGTGGCTATGGTTTCACAGCACAACAGTTTTCAACTGCAAAGGCTGTTTTAGATTTACAGCAAAACTCTAAGTGGGTTTGGAGAGACAAGAAAGAAACCCACAAGCATTATTACTCAGCTCCCTAACTTGATACCCATCACCCTTTCTGTTCATGAACACCTCGTTACCGATAACAAGGTCCTCCTTAGAGAAGCTTTTCACTTTGCCCATGTAAACAGGTTTTCTGTCATAGGATGGTTACCTCTATATTGCAACTAAGTGGGACACCATAAATAATTCAAAAATCTGCACGTCCAACATTATCCAGTTCAGCATCTTCTCCAGGTATAAACACTGAAGGACCTTTCCTACATGGATCCACCTTTTAGCCCATTTAAGGGTCATTACATTCATCCTGTTCTCTCCGAGCTACAAGGCCAGAGCCCATTCTTTTCATTACATCCTTCTTATAGCCTGTATGAACAACAGTTACAGAAATAAGTTTAATGTTGTTTAATGTATATTCTTCTTCCTTCATGTCAATGGATCTCTGAGCTTCATTACACTGCTGGCATCCATAAAAGTTCTCATCCCATGGGAAGTTTTACAACTCAGTTTAACATGAGGGGTCTGAACATATCAGAATGCCAGACCTGTGGGGAGGCCCCTGCTCTACATCACACAGGACAAACAGCAACAGGTTTTTCCTCCGTTCTGAAGTTTTTTTCCTGTGCCCAAGAACCCTGCAGCTAGTAAACCACTTGCAGAATGTATATTCTGGATTGAGGTCTTTGGCACACATCACAGTAAGAGATTATAAGCACATACTAATGCCAAGGCAGTGTCTTGTCTACCCCAGCCAACACACAGGAACAAGAAAGAAAGGGAAATAGATACACACTGCAAAAAACATCCTTCACCAAGGCTTTCCAAAATAAGCTTAAAATTCTGAGCAAAGAGCAGAGCTTTCTCCTCAGGAGGATGTAAGGCCACAAGAAAATGAAAGAGTTTATAAGAAACATTCATTTCAAACACAGCATTGCCACAAAAGGTAACAGCAGCAGTGCACTGAAACTGCAGACTCTTGACACAGCCCAAAGGCAGCAGCCACAGCCTTTATCTGCAGCATTCATCTCAGATTTTAGATTGCTTTCCCCTCTACCGCTTTTTCACACAACAATAAATGTCTTAAAGTTCTTTCCTCTACTCCTTAACGGGGAAGTTGTCCTGCAACACAGCCCAATCAAATCATCATTCAGCAGATATAAACAACTATCTTACTCAATTTAAAAAGCCAATAAAGGTAGTGTGTTTTTTAAATCTAATGTTTTCCTTTATATTACAGTAAGTGCCAAAATACTTTAATCTACAGAATCATCACAATGATACTAGACTTTTACTACACAAGCATTCCAAGCACACTCCTACTATAAAGTTAAAAGGCATTATACTGTAGTCAATGAATTAAAAACACAAATCCTGCACTAACCTAAATGAAAATAAACTTGATGCTTCCCTGAAATAAATCAACAGCAGATGTGCAAACCAAGTTCTGATGTTTCTGGTGAGCTGCAGGAGCTTTTGAGCAGAGGATGCCAATTTTGTTTCACAACAGTTGGCTGCTCTGAACAACAAATTCCCACCTCAGCTTTTTGAAAGCAACACTTAAGAAATGGAGGTTCAAAGGGTGGACAGGGACATTCACCTGGTCACACCTCCAACAGCTGTGTGTCAACTGACACAAACTAAGAGTCAACACTTCAGCCAACATGCTGGAAATACCTCGGCCATAAATTGTCACCGAGTCTTACATTAAAAGTTCTGCTTACATTTTCATAGTCCTTCATGGTCCGAGCTCGAGTTGGTGAGACAGTGTCTTCTGCCACGTGTGGTACCACTAGACATTGAAGAAGACAGAACAAGTTCAGACAGCAGAATCTCTCTAAGTAGGGCTTCAATTTGGCAAAGGTCTACACTAATCTAAACATAACAAAACCTTTTGGGAAGGGAGAGAGGCACTGCTTGGCCCTCTGTTTACATTACACATTAGTACCTACATTTCTTTCTGATGACAGTAAGCTCTCTATCACTTAAACTCCCAAATTCCATCACCCATTTAAATTATGATGTACACTGGAATTAGGCTATATGAGGTGCACTGTCAGGAATAAATCCTCATAGCAAGAAGTGGATGATGCACAGCGTGCAACTTCCCTAACCCTGAGCAAAATGTGAACAGGCAGCACGGCCTCACTGGATATTCCAAGTGTTTTAAGTACACGCTGCGCAAAACCGCTGATCATCTTATGTAAGGCTCAGAGCCCTAATGACCACAGGCAGCGAGCACACACCAGTGACGCCAGGAGATGCTGACGCTCCGTGGTCTCAAAAACCCTAAAATTACCTTAAAAAGCGCATCACTTAAAAGCCTTTGTTTGGCCTTTCTGCCGCAAGTTTGCGGTTTTTCCCGCAGGTTTGGAGACCAGCGCGAAGCACCGTGCCGGGGCAGGAGTGTGCGGGCTCCGGCCGCGATCCAGCCTTACCTTGTCCGCCGGGCGGGCCGGGCTGGGGGTCCTCGCGGGAGGTGTCCGGCAGCTGGAGGCCGCTGACGTCGGGGAAGAAGGAGGAGAGCGCTGAGAGCAGAACACCCGGGGGGCTCGTCCCCCGACCCCCGCCCGCGGGCCCGGCCCCGCCACACGCACCCGCGCTGCCTGAGCGCATCCCCGCCCCGCAGCTCCCTCCGTACCTGCCGTCGAACGCCAGCGGCAGCGTCAGGTCCTCCCCTGGCAGCGAATCCATGGATGGACCACGCTGTCCCGGCGCCTTTGTGCGCGGATTTGGCGGCTTCCCTGGAATTCAAACGCCCGCAATCGCTTCCGCCATGTTTGCGTGGAGCGAGCTGAAGCCGCTGAAGCCGCCGCGGAAGCGCGCAGAGGGCGGGCACAGTGGAACCCGAATGGGAGCCGCCCTGTTGGACGAGGGCAGGCGCCATGTTGGCTGAGGGCAGAGCGGGAGCCGTGCTGGCCGGGCAAACGGGGAGAGCGCGGCGGGCGCCATCTTGAGTGAGGGAAGGAGGCCGTGGCCTGAGGTGACGGGAGGGGAGCGGGGACAGGGTGATCCTCGCCACTCCCCGGGCCCTGCTCCGAAAGTATAGCCCTTTGGAAGAGGCTTTTGAAGGGAGGCAGCAGGCCCCCGGGCTCCTGCTGAGCCTGGCAGAGCCGCTGGAGCTGATGTTTACCGTGTTCCCCGCAGCGCAAAGCCGTCATTGGACTTGGCGGAAGAAATAAACGCGGGTTAGTTCCACATTCTGGTCACTGCTCATCGTAACGGGCTGGGGTGAAGGCAGCTACTGTCATCATCCGCGCAGGCGGATTTTTAATTAATCGGGTGGGGGTTTTGTAAAGCAAAGTTGTAAGCGTGTCGGCTCTCCCACTTTTGGGAGGAGAAAATGCAACTACATTGGACATTTAAGAACACTGACAGCGGGAGATGCTGAACTGGATTAAATGCTGCTGTTGCGGCCCGTCCTACACGGGGCATGGCCAGGGTAACAGTGCCAGTCACAAGTGCAGCTCCAGACTCTTCCTTGCTGTGCATCCTTGCCCTCCTTTAATTAACTTAGAACCTGTGTCCAGGATTGAAATACCTCCTTGCAATATTTACATCATCACAGAGTCACAGAACTGTTTAGGCTGGAAAAGACCTCTGAGATACGGAATCCAACCTTTGACCAATCCCCGCCTTGTCACCCAGCCCAGCACACTGAGTGCCACGTCCAGTCATTCCTTGGACACCTCCAAGAACAGCGACTCCATCACCTCCCTGGGCAGCCCCTTCCAATGTCTAATCACCCATTTTGTGAGGAAACTTCTCCTGATGTCCAACCTGAACCTCCCTGGTACAGCTTGAGGCCATTTCCTATTGTCCTTTCTCTTGTTCCCTGGGAGCAGAGCCCAACACCTCCCCAGCTGCACCCTCCTTGTCAGGGAGCTGTGGAGAGCCAGGAGGTCACCCCTGAGCCTCCTTTTCTCCAGACTGAGCCCCCCCCGCCCCAGCTCCCACAGCTGCTCCTGGTGCTCCAGACCCTTCCCCAGCTCTGTTCCCTTCCCTGGACATGCTCCAGCTCCTCAAGGTCTTTCTGGTCACAAGGTGCCCAGAACCGGACACAGCACTCGAGGTACCTCACCTGTGCTCAGCACAGGGGACAATCACTGCCCTGGTCCTGTGGCCACACTACTGCTGGTACAAGCCAGGAGCCATTGGCCTTCTTGCCCACTTGGGCACACCTGGCTCATGTTCAGCCACTGTCAACCAGCACTTCCAGGTCCTTTTCCACTGGGCCACCTTCCAGCCACTCTGCCCCCAGAGAGCATCAAGTGGTGCCTCATGCTGGGACTTGTTCTTACCATTCTCTGTAACACAAGGAAGCTCCATCCCAGCAGGACACTCACCTGGCTCACCCACGGGAGTGACCCAGTGCATTAGATTTGGTTTCCTCTTCTGGATTTGGTTTCCTCTTTGGTACTGACTCAGGTCAGGTTTCACTCACTTTCCTCTGGGCTGTCTCAAGGGGACTCTTACTGGCCAGGAATTAGGCCACGGATAAGGGCTGACTGCAGGCCATGAATTCTGTGAGCTTATTATTCCCAGTTCCGTGAGTTTATTATTCCCAGTTGTCCTGGTGCCCTGTGAACTCCATTTCCTCCATGTACCTGCACTAGCTCACTGTTTAGATTGACACTCACCTGTCAAATGCCCCAGACTGGTGGGAGCAGCCACTGCAGCTCTGGATGTGTATGGTTGTGGTGGGCTTCCCATCCTTGCTTAATTCTTTCAGCTTCATGGGTACAATAATGTGCATGATGGAACTGCTGCAGAGTCCCAAACTGCCAGGAAGAGCCAGGCACTACCCAGCACAACTAAGCTCTTAAGTCCATCTCCTGTCCAATTGGACATGCCTCATGCTTTGTGTTTGGGGTCTGATGACCCCAAGGGATGTTTAGTCCCTTCAACTCCCCCATTAGAGACCTCGAGAGACATTGGTCACCTTATGTGACTGAAACCCTTTTGCAGTGGCCACTGGCAAACTGAAATTAAGTTCACAAAATCAGGTCTACCATATGGCACCAGGATCTGATCAGCCAGGCTGAAATGTCGTTTTTTTCTCGTTTACAGAGCAGATCTTCATGAAATGAGTAAGTTCACTCACTTGAAAGGATAATACCAGTTTGCTCTTGTTTAAGGTTTCAGAGAGATGTTACATATTTGATGTAGGTCTTTAAATCAGCATCCATCAGCCACAAGTGCAGAGTAAATCACTCTGCACACACAGCACCTCTGTCTGCAGAGTCACAGCCCATGTCCAACACACTGTAGTCAAAAGGAAATCAGCAGGGCCCTCCTTGTGTAGTTTATTACTTCATGAAGTGTCTGTCTGATGGACAAAGATATGGATATATAGAGATACATCCCTCTCTATCTTCCCTGGAAGTGTTCAGAACTAAGCTGGATGGGGCTTGGAGCAACCTGGTCTAGTGGAAGGTGTCCCTGCCCATGGCAGGAGGTGAAACGAGATGATCTTTTAGGTCCTTTCCAACCCAAATCATTCTGTGGTCCTATGATTCTATGTATACACACAGCCAGGATGGAGATTTTCCCTGAGTAATTTTACTGCACTGCCCAATGTTTTAAAACCTGCAGTAGCACCTGCAAGGGGCAGAAAGGACTGGGAAATGTGTTATTTAGAAGCAGTTAACAACTTGCCTTCGGATAATCTGCTTAATGTTGTTTAACCTTAAGTTTATTAGTAGCACATTTGGGGAGATTACACTAAATCCTCATCCCAGGAAGCCATGTTGGAACTTTCCTACTTCTCAAGGCAGCCCCAGATCCTTCCCACCTCAGGAAGAGAGTCCTAAAGGGAGTCTGGGAAAGAAGGACTTCTGCTGAGTGCAGTGGTAGGGCTGAGTTGAGCAAGATGGGAGCCAGCTGCTCTGTGCTGTGCTGGCATAAGGAGGGCGGATGTCACCATCAGCTGAACACGCGTCCCCCTCACCCTCCTGTTCTCACTCCCTGCTCTGCGGGCCTGGTTCACTCAGTTCTGCCTCCTCCTCGTACAGCTCACAGCAAGATTCTTCCTAAATTAAGTCATACACACTCCAACTGCTCTGCTAATGCAAATTAGGTGTCAATAAACTCCCTTGAATTTCACCAGTGTGGCCATTACTTAAGCAGCTCTGGCTCAGTCAAACATCTGAATGAACACTTAAAACCACGTGCTCGCTCAGTGTATGAAGCCTTACCTCTCCAAGTTCTTTGCTTAATAAAGGGCTAAAGAGTCAGACACAGCTTTCACAGAAAAGAGCCTTTAGCAGTTGTGTTTACAAAACAAATACCAGTTTCCTAACTCTGCCAAGTGAGAAGGAAATGCAAGCTTTCCACAGGCCCTTCTGCAAACACTCCCAGAACTGATGCCACAGATGTGGATTTCAGAGTGTCTGTAACAAAAATGGCCTTTGAAAGACATCTGTGGTCATGAAGAAAAATCTGATACAATAGCCTCATCCCATTTCCAGCTTTGCTCTGAGGGTTTTGTTGTTAGTGACTCACATCTCTGACAAAATGTGTCCATGTGAATGATACAGAAAACAGTGGGAAAACAGTCGTTGCCTGTGGAGCTCCCAAACACGGCTGAGGGCTGGGATGGTTCATTGCAGACACACGAGATCAGAGGGCTCATTTTTTAGCTGGATTCTCTGACACAGAATGTCAACTGTGCTTATGAATATCTATGATAGAAAACACTTTTGTGCCTTGGTTCTCATCTCACATACAGGGGCATAATGAAGGAATAATTCTCCTGGAACAAATGTTATTACTGGGATGAGATTGGATTCAATCCTTTCTGTCACTGAGAAGACTCCTGCTGAAATTCAATGAACAAAATCACAAATGCAAAAATCCAAGTGACATAGATACAAATTATATACATTTATTTTTATTCATTTTAAATAACATTCTTCTGTATAAATTCTTACATATATTCAAATCATACACCTTTTTTTCTTTTTAGAAATGCATTTGTAAGCATAGCATATGCTTGGGAGACGCCGTATTTGGATGTAGACTGAGACTGATGGGTTTCAGATGGGAGCAAGTACAACTTTTAAGGCCCACATTTTTCTTATTTTAATCCATTCCTCTGACACATAAAGAGCAGAGTCCTGTGGGAGCTCACTCTAAAACTTCACTTTAAAGAGAAAACTATTTTTATATCCTTTATTTAAAGGAGACTCTGCAGACTTTCTGCCACATTTACATTGCCTGTAACATTTAAGATGATGATGCTGCACAGGAGTGGTTAACTGGCCCAGGGTACCTGAAGGATGCTGGATACATCCCCTCCTCTTTCCTAAATGCTTGCTAAGTTTGCTCAGCCTGGTCCAAGGGAATTATCATTCCAGTGGCTGACATCTTCTGACAGCTCCCCAGGGCTAGTGCTCCTCATAGCTATTTCCAGCTACAGTGGTCCACAAGATTTGAGATCATCTCTCCTCATTAACCCAACCACTTTTCTACATGTCTGTTGCACTCAGTACTCATCAAATGCTCCCCCAAGCTGAGAGCCCTCCAGGCTGCCCTGGCCCTGCCCCACCCCAGCTCTGTGCCCTTCATCTGCTCATTCTGTCCTCTTGCCTTTACTGCTTGCCGAGCTGAACTCACCCCAGCCAGACCAGCTGGGCCCTCACACTGCCAAGGATCGTGCCTGCAGCTCCTTTCCCACATCCACCAGCCCCCCTGCCCTGTCACACCTCCTCTCTGCTCTGCAGCTGGTGTCCCATGCCCTGAGTGCCTTTCTCCAGGACAGCCCCACCACTGCAGCTGGACAGCCTTCCCAGGCAGAAGGTGCTGCAGGTGGCCCATCAGGAACACCACGTGTACCTGTATTGCCACCTCAGCCCTGCAAGTCACAGAGATGCCCTCCCCTGGCCTCGCTGGCTGCTCAGCTGGGCCTCAAAGCAGCCCTGAGAGTCTACTTCTGATTTACCTGCCCTTACCCCAACCTCAGGACAAACCTCAGCACCTGGGAAGCCTCATGACAAGCGATGACACACGTCATGGTCCTGGTGGCCCTCAGTACCCTGGCACAAGTGTTTGAGCTCTGCTACCCCTCCACATACAATCCAACCCAAGGTGATGGAGACAGAACCAGCTCAGCTTCTTCCTCCCCTCCTGTGGTGCCAGGGGAAGCTGCACGACTGATAAGAGCACAGACGATCTGATCTCACATCACCAAAGTCAAACTGTTGAAGCTGTTTATTCTTTCCCTGCTGAGGCACTGATCTCCTTTTATAACTGTTGTTCCTGTGTGCCAAGGCCTGGGTGGCAGGAAGTGGCTGCTGTGTCCCTCCTGAGTCATTCTGCCATTTGACAAGCATGGTGCCAGTGCCACATCCTCACTGTGCTTCCTGTTCAGGAACATCCTGTGCCATCCAAATCTGGGCAGCCAGGTCCTCCCTGTCCAACCAAGCTTCCCATCACATTTACCAGGCTGTCTCCATCCCTTCAATCCAGCTGTGCAATCCACAGGCAGCAGCTGTCCCACCCCCCTCTGCAGCCCGACTGCAGGGCATCCTGACTCCTCCTCTTCCCAAACACAAAGCCTTTGGGGTATTTTGGAGGTCAGAAGCAGCCCAGGTGTCAACACCTCCTGTGCTGTGGCAGGCAGGAACTAGGAGGGTTCAGCACCTGAGCCCACGCTCTGCTTGAGCAGATGGTCCTTATTTCTACAGTGAGCCAAAATCCAAGCCTGTTCCTGTTACAGAGCAGCCCACAGTCATAGCAAAATTTAAGGAAGAGGTGTTTTGTGGCAGAGATGAAAAAAACGACTAAAGTATTTTAGAAACATTAAAGTGAACAACCTGTCCTTTGCTTTGCTTGTTAACATCAGTCCCAGAAGCCAACACTTCCTAAATTACCTTTCCCCACCCCATGAAGTGACCAAGTGCAAGTGTGTCGCTAGATCAGCACCTCTAAATAATTACAACTTTTAGGAAACTTTCTATTTTGCCACCGCCCTGCTCTTTAAAAGTTTGATGAGTAACTCAAGGATAGCAATATCCAGATTTTCTTCTCCAGTCCCCCCCGTTTTATAACTATAAGTAACATTGCTCTGAATGACATGAGCCAGATTTATTACCTGAAGTATAGGACCTCACCCAGGCCCACTGCAGGCAACAGGAGCTTTTCCATCAGCTTTTTTCCAACAGCTTGGGCCTATATGCAATTCCACATTCTGCCCTCACCACTTCTCTTGGTCATCCTCAATGATTTTCCTCCTTGCCATGCGCCTCATCTTTAAATCAGGCAGCACATTTTTGAGGCAGAAATGGCATCTTTCAGCATGTGTTTGAATCACCTATTTCCCCCCCACCCCCAAGTTTCCAAAGAAAAGAAAAACCTCCTCACAGCACCAAAAATCAAATAAATAACCACCATGTTCTCTCTACCATTTCTCATCTGGAGAAATAGTCACGTTTTCCTGGCTTAGAGGACACATCCACCAGTTCCTGCATTACCACTGCCCCACCATGCACAGCAACTCAGCTGCAGCTCTGAGGCCGGGCAAGAGTGAGGGGAAATATTTGTTTCTTGCCCGGTTTCCATGCAGTAATTTGATTTCCAGGGGTGGGACTAGTAGCACAGGGAGCACAGCCCCTGCCCTGAGGCACACACACTGCAGGTACCAACCCAGGAGCTCCAAGGTGTGACCTCCCTGTGCTGTGCTGCCTGTCGTTCTCTCTGCTAACAGCCCACCAGCCCCACACCAAAACCAGGGGGATCTGTAAAACTTGTTCCCTGTAGGGTTTTTTTCACAGTTGAATGCCCAACACCAACTTGTGCTACATTAAATTCTGAAAGCATCTGTGCACTTTTACCTTCGGAGCCTTGAAGCACAGATCTGGTCCTGCGAGCTCTTAATCTCAAAGCTGTTTCCACCCAAATCCAGGAGACCTTTGCTCTTGGCCCTCAGGAGGCCAGGGGGCTGAGCTCAGCCCTCCAGCACATCCCCCCTACCGTGTCAGCAGGGATGGCAATGGGTTCCCTCCACACGATGAGCACCCACTTGGGAGAACCTCAGCCACTGAGCCCAGGCTCTCAGTGTGTTTGTGACAGTGTATTTGCATTTTATAGAGAGACTTAAAAGCAAGGAATACATTGGTGCATCCAATTTTTGGACACCTACTCAGCCCTAGTCATGGCAACACTGGTATTCACTCAGTATTTGAAGGAATGGCAAAATTTGACAGATACAAGTAGGGAGCACTCACATTTTCTCTAAAAAAGAAGTTATTCAATGACAATGGAAGAAAAGCTTTAAGCAGTCGGTGTTTGCCAGAGGCCCAGCTCCAACAATATTGCCATCTCATTTACAGTATTTTAAACAATCCTCATGTTTTTTTTCTTTTTTAAACAACGTCACTAACCGCTGTACAATTAAAACCTAGAGGATAAAACATGACCTGGGGAGTGGGGGAGGTTGGGGAAGGGGCTCATGGTTTTGTTGTTGGGGGTTTTTTGGTTGGTCAGTTGGTTGCTTGTCTTTTTTACAAATAATTACAAATACAATTCCAAGAAGATATATTACATTTTATATACAGAACACACCATTTCTATCAGGGTAGGGTATTAAGCCTGGCTTTTATTTTTACATGGCAACCCTGAGATGTCTTCTTGTCTTCCCTTGCACAGAAACTATACAAGTTCATTAACTCCTTCTAGAAAAAAATGGATTGCTATGTCTTAATAGCATCATCACCCTGTATAAATACTCAGAAAGGGAAAAGCTTAGTATCTTCCCTCACTCAAATGTTCTTGTGATTTTTTTTGCTGTTTCCCTGCTTAGTGGGAACAGATAATGGTGACTTTTTTAAGCGTGCAATTCACTCCTCTACTTGCCTTTTGGTAGCACAGTGAACAATTACTTCCCTTTTTTTTTTTGTCCTCTTTTTCAAACAAGTTTCTATCAGGAACTAAGATGATGCCTTTCCAAAGATCTGTTTCCTGAAATTCCACTGTTAATTCATGAGCTACTTCTCAAACTAAAAGATGAAGACACAAGTGTTGGGTTGGCTGGAAACCAAGTAGCTTCTGATTCCTCATCAGGTTCTGCTCTCTCCACCCCACCACCTTTTCATTAAAAAAAGTTTCAATTCAGCATAATCCAGTTCATAACAACAGTGAATTCTATGGATCTTTATGGAGAACAGGACACAGAATGCATTTCACCACACTACCTGAAATTCAGATGTACTACACCGTCTTCTGTTCACCTGCAAGCTACAGCACGCCCGGCACAAGAGAGTATCTGAAGAGCAAATTCCTCTCCGTGGAGCCTTGGCACGGATCCTGATACCCCTTCCACAAGCCCTGTAACTATTTGAGAAGCAAACTTTGGAATAGCTGGATGACTTCTAAGCTTTATAATTATGCATGGGAGTCGTCAGCGTGAGCTGTCCATTCGGGGCCACCTCATTCCCATCATCTTCCAGCAGCCCCGACACATCAGCATTGGGAATGCTGTCATGGTAGCTGCTGAAACTGATGTTGTCCTCTTTGAGTTCAATGGTCCAAAAGGGAGCGTTAAGTTTTCGGTTCTGATACTCACGGTACATGTAGACAGCACCCACAAAGCCCATTAGTAGGACCACAACAATGATGATCACTGTCAAAATAATGATGTTAAACTGAGTCCATGAAACATCTGCGAGAGCAGAGGTGCTGTTGTCAGAGGAACTTACAGGAAATACTGTCTGTAGAGTTGTTGGTGACAAAGTACTGTTTAGCACTGCTGTGGAAAAGGATGTGGCCTTGGTGTCATTTGGAGCAGAAGTTGTAAACTCTGTTGGTTCTGGGCCAAGAGTGGCTTCTATAAAACAAATTTTAAAATGATCAATAAGAAATCTGCTGAGCTGAAAATCAAACACAAGCATAAGAGATTTGACATTTATATAACAGTTATTATGGCAACTAAGGTTACACTGTTAAAACTGGGATTTTTTCAAAGCAGTTTAGAAAATGCCTGTCCAGGGTTGTGTTTGGGGCTTTTTTATATAATTCTGTGTGCTAAGTGCCATGGACTACAGGATTCCTCTGAAAAGTCTGGTGCTGAGGGACAGGTGCAGTAGTCAGGATTCAGGGTTCAATACAGGAGCTCATGATGACAGCAAGTCCCAGTCCAGCTCCTGTTCAGACCAGGAAAACAGGGCTTTACCAAGCTCAGCAAGTTTGGACTCTGTACCAACGTGTCCCTCGGTGTCTGTGTGGGCTGCACATTCAGACACAGCAACTCCAGGAGCTTAAACCCTTCATAACCAGTGCACCAGATGTAGGATTTTGTTCACAGTATTATTATTTCTGCCCTACTTGTACAAACAAGAAGATCAAAACTGAAAGAATGAACCACAAGTACTCAGCTGTCCCAGCATTTCGCAGCAGGTTCAGTGTTTGCACCACTTTAGGTAAAAGGGCAAAATAACCTCAGTTCAGCTTTTGAATGAAGTCATGTACAAGCCACATGGAAATCCCCAGTCAGCACAGCCAGAAGCAGAAGGTCACCAAATCATAACAACAAAAAAGACTGTGGATGTTCTTCAGAAGCTTTTGAACACAGCGGAGGCCAGTTGGGATCCTGGTTTGGTTTCAGCTGCTGGCATATGTGCACACAGGAAGGATCAGAACATGGGAACTATCAGACTATGCTCTGTCTTTTCCTTGGCACTCAACAGCCAAGAACCTGCCTGGCTTCCAGCAGCCATGGGATAACTCCCTTCTCAGTTCAGGAGTCAGGTTAACCTTGAGATCTCAGAAGTGGGATGCAAATTCATTACACCTGCATCAAACCTGTTGAGCTACAGGCCTCAGAGAGCACCATAAATCGGGAGTATTAAGCTCACAAATGTAGCTAATAAAGCATTTCCTCACATGAATAACCTGATCTATTTTAGATTCTCAAGTCCAGGCAACAGGAACACTCCACAAGCTGAAGCCTCAATCAGCCAGAATGTTCTCTGCACCTATTGCTCCACAGGATTCTCTGCATCCTCTTTCCCACTCTCTTCCTGCCAACAGAAAAGCAACTTCATTTTAAATCCACGTACAGCTGCAGCAATTACAGCTGATGGTGCCATGCTGTATGGATCCAGCTTCCAGCTCTCCTGAACATCTACTAATTATGATTGAGGAGGAGAGTCACTTCCGAAGGACTAATTTTGCACTAAGTTGCATCTCCAGTGGCAACAGGAGCTGGAAATATTCAGCACATGTCCTGCCACAGGCCCTCAGGGGAACTCCCACAAGTTAACTTTGGGCTGTCACATTCCCAGTTCAGGCAATCAGGAAAGAAATTCCTCTGGAAGGGGCATCACACACCTAACTGAGGTTCCTGCTCAGAGTCCCCTTCCTGCAGCAGCTCCTCTGCTCTCTACAGCTCCTGCCTTAGGTTGATAAGGACACTCAGGATGCTGAATGCCAGAAGGCATTTCTCTATGGGATAACAGGCAAACTTTTGCAATAGGAAGCAACATGACAGGAGCAAGAGGTTCCTGGAAAATCTCTGGCTTTGGGAAAAGGGCATGAGGAATTCAGTCATCCTTTCCAAATTCCTTCACCAATACTCAATTCCCAGCAAACCCTGCCAGTAGCTATAAGTAGGGAAAAAACAGAACTGAGACAATGGCTGATTCACCAGAAGGAAACAGCACTTTTCTGGGCTTTATTTGTGAGTCAGCATCAGCTCAGGGCTGGCACAGAGGCCTCGGGTGAAGACATTTCCTGGTGCTCCCAGAACGTCACAGTGAAGTGCCGGGCTCTGGCCCCGGCGCTGCTTCCAGGCCGTGACACAGCGCTGCCTGTTCCACTCCCGGGGCCGTGCCAGCTCTCCAGATGTCCCAGAGCAGCTCCTTGCGAGCAGCAGCTGCTCACTCAATGGGCTGCTTTGGCAGCTTTGACGGGAGCGTCAGATCCAGCTGCTTGATTGAAGTGCCAGCTCTGCAGAGCTGCTGCTGCCTCCTGGAGTGGAGGAGCTCTGGTGAGAGCCCACACGCCCATTCCTGGGGAGGCTGCAGTGCTTGGGCGGGTGGCACAGAGCCACACTGCACCAGCACTAAGTCCCTGCTGTGCCTCGCCATGGCAGCAAGAGCACCACCTGCTCTGGGACTGAAAACCCTCACTTTGGTCCTTTGAATATCCTCTCTATCTGCCTTGAAAGCACCAGAATCCTGGTCAGGCTTAAGACAGGATGACCCCTGTGGATACATGGGGTTGGGCTGAGCTTTGCCCAGGCTGTACAGAACCTGCTGTCTCATTTCACCTGCGACCACTGAAACAGAGCTTGGGTGATGATTTCACTCCAGAAGCCACTCAAATGCACTGGTGATTTATGAAAACCTTTACCTAAAACAAGTTAATGCTCAGTAACCTCAGCATGTCAGTTTTTAGGCAATTTTTGTTTAAGGAGCTGGAAAGAAGCTGCACATCTTTTAAATTGCTTAATAAAAAAGGGAAAACACAGGTGTCAGGGAGAGAGGAAAGCTCAAGGAGCATGTTCCAGCCCCCTTGAAAGGGGACAGGCTTTCCTCACATCAGGAACTGGATATAAAAATGCCATTAAAATAAAACTGAATGGTGAAAACTGCAAGTACAAGCAAAGCCATACATATGAATTTTAATGGAGCAAAGTCATGTGGATCCTTGCACAAAGGCAGAGCTGTGCAGGGGGAGGTAATGGATGAGCTGATGCAAAGTGCCATTTCCAGCCCTGTTACAGCTAATGAGCATCCAACTTTGTTGTACTGATCATCTCCCTGAGCAGGGAAGGACTCTGTGATTACACACCCAGAAAGCAGCACAGGAGTGAAAACCACATTAGCTCCTGATGGAAGATCTGACTTGAATCTCTGTCCATGGCAAGGACAAATTTGTGCCCAAATACTTCCCTGAACTCTGGGTTCTTTCATCTAATACATCACACTGGTAATGTTTCCATGCATGGTGCTGGAGATCCACCAACCTCCAGAAAACCACTGAATGAGCAACTTCAGAACCATTTTCTCTCATTCTACATTAAATACACTACAAATAGACTGGTTTTTCCAGCTTGTTCACTGGCAGTGCGTGCCAGGGTCTGGAATCAGGGTGGTTACAGAGCTAACTCTAAACCATCCTTCAAGGCCAGTAGGCACCAACGTGTTAAAACGATCTGGTTTTCTCCTCTGCACTAGAGGCCAGATGAATCTAAACCAATGTGAACAATTAACAGCATTCCCTCTCCAGCCTTTGGGCAGCTGCACAGTGAGCCTTGACACTGACTTGAGCAGCACTTTTTACCTTTCCTGGTGCAGTTGGTGCCCCCAGGGTCCCTGCTGTAGCCCTCCTCACACAGCTCACAGTGGAAGCCCGTGGTGTGGTACAGACACCCGATGCACTCTCCGCTGTCCGGCTGGCACACGCTTGGGGACAGCGCCGGGTCCACGTTCCCGTTGCACTTACACCTCACACAGATGCTGTCCGAGTTGTAGTAGCCCTTGTCACACTGGTTGCAGTTGAGGCCAGTGTACCCTGGTCTGCACCTGTCACACCTCGGGACAGTCTCGCCAGGCTCTGGAGAACACAGAAAGCAAAGCAGGGATGTGCCACAGCCTCTTGCAGAGACACCCTCGCTGTAGGATTTATTCTGTGGGGTTTGTTCTATGGGACCTGACCACAAGACACCCTGACAGAAATCAGCAGCCACCAAGTATTGACCAATCTCAAATTTTGAGCTGAAAATACAACTTTTGAACTGCAGCAGTTTCTCTGTTAGTAGGGGAAAAAACAGCTTTGGGGAGTTCTGATGCCTCGTACCAGCCTCACAGAGCAAACTTGGCACGTTGCTAAGGAAATAGATTATTACTCCTGAACATTTCCACCTCAAACAGGCAATTTCAGAGAACAGCTGAACTATATTGGGAGTCCTTGCAATCCAAAAGAACTTTTGGACCTATACAGAGGCAGCTTGCTTGCAAAATTGATTAGGGAAATATCAAAAAAAGTCTTACATATGATTATTACAACTCTAACTTCTCTCAGTTACATTTGGGGAATCTCTGCATGAAGTCCCATGGAGATGTTCAGAAGCACACTCAGAAGTATGGAGGGCTACTGCTGAGCATCTCCTGCCCCTCACCTGGCTGCCGCAAGCTCGGCAGCTTCTCTGCAAAACTTTGCAGGCTCTTCAGAGCAGACTGCAGCAACACACTGGGAGCTGGAAGAAGACTTTAAGATCCCTTCCAAGCCAAACCATTTTGTGATTCTGATCACTCCCCTGCACAGCTGCTCTCCCAAGAGGCAACACAGGCACCACAACCCATCACAGCAGGTGCTGCTTCCAGTGCCCACAAACAGGAGCTCCACAGGCTGTAGAATACCTTGCTGGGCTGACACACTCTGAGGGGCAATTTAACTGAAGAGAGCAACCTTCATTATGAGGAATTAGACCAAAGCAAGAGCCTCACGTATGTGGCAGGTGCCGGTGGATGCCACGATGGAGCAGGGGCAGTGCTGGCAGCCGTGGGCAGGATGGGTGCTCCGATAGAAACCTTCCTTGCAGAGCTCACAGTGCTTCCCCTCGGTGTTTCCGTGGCAGTCCAGGCAGGTGCCTGCGGAATGGAGAGGAGAACAAGCAAACATTCAGCAGCAGGAACTAGAGCAGAACATTTGGAGCAAGAACCTATGTGGAACACACTCCATTATCAGAGCTCACAAGTGGTTTTGGATGCCTTCTGGCCAAAACATGATCCTGGCCTCTTATGACCTTCTGATGCTCATCCCCTCGCTCCACACGTACACAGATAATGTGGAAAAGCAGGTAGCCCCAGCAGAGAGGCCCCACAACTCACCACTAAAAGGTCACTACAGGTAAACACAAGTCATCAGTGTTAAAATTCTCCCCAAGGAAAGCAGTTTCAGTTTGCATTTGTACCAGTGAGATGAACACTGATGCTTCAAGTCCCCCACTCTCATGAGGGATCCCTCAGGTTTATGCCTTTGGTTTTTTGTGTGCAGCCTCTTCCTATACATGAAAGCTGGTGGTCAGGGGTGAGGACGTGCCACTGTCCTGCTTCGGGGACAGGCAGCTCCATCCCACTAGTGTGGCTCCAGCTCCTCCACCCCAGGACAAGGCAGCAGCAGTCACTGACCTTCCCAGAGAAACAGAGCCACCTGCCCTTCCTGGGGAAGCCCCTGAATCAGAAGCTAGATGTGCCATGTCTTCACAGACACCGTATCCTTTGATACTACTGTGACCAAGAAGAAAAATCTCCTTAGTTACAAAAGCACAGCCTCTATCCAAAGCCCATCCGTCACCAGGAACATGCTGTAATTCAGCTGGCTCCTCGGTGAGGTGGCAGGGAGCTGATGGAAGATTTGATTAAATCCCATGTACCAGACTGCAAAGGCAACAGCCCCTTCTATAAACAAGAGTGGCACAGAGCAGTGTGAGAGCAGACAGATTCACTGAGCTGATCCAGCAATGTTGCTGGGGGATGGAGAAGTCTCATATCTACATCAACTACAGGAAAAAATCCTGACTGAGGTTTATGCTGTTATGAAGACCACAGCAGATTTTATTATTAATATCAGAACAGTTTGGCTCCCTCACAAGCCTGACACGGCTCCTGCTCCTCAATTCCCACAGTGATGACTCCACAGCCAAGCATCCCCAGCCAGCCTGGCATGTCCTTGCAGCCAACCCTCATGCTAAGGGCAGGAAACAAACCCAGGAAGCAGCTGATTCACCCACCCAGCAGGGCCCTGCCAGCACCCTCTGCTCAGCATCACCTCCCACACACTGTTTGCTCTTCCCTTGGCAGCCTGTCAGGCATGAGCCAGTGGTTTTTGCGGGAGAGATGTCAGGGTTAGAGGGAGAAATTATGTGCTAGACTTGGTTTCTCCAGCTGCAAACCTGGATCAACTGTTTCAGTGGGATGGATGTCTTGGACAAGAGAAGTTAATCTGCCTAGTCACAGCAAGGCTGCCTTGGACCTTGCTCCCCAGGCACTAACAGGGGCATAAATCTGGAATCCCACCTGTGTTGCCTTGGTCATTTCAGGACCAATGTCTTTCCCATCAGCAGAAAACACCCACATCCATCTCCACCAGCCCTGCAAAATGGCTGTGTTTCCCTGAGTCAGCACGTTGCTCAGCCAGGCAGAGCACACACAGGCTTGCAATCAGGTATCGCTGTGGAGAGCCTTAATAATTAATAGCACTTCTCATCCTGATAATTCCCTCAGGAAGGATCAGACCTCACAGGACCCCAACTGGGAAGCACCAGCCCACCTCACTGCACCGACACACCACAGAACACAACGGTCATGGCAGAGGAAGTGCTGTCGGCCGGGGAGCTCCTGCTGCCCAAGTTATTTATTTATGCCTAGTAATTTTAAATATTCCTTCTGGACAGAGCGATGCCAAGCAGGAGCCGGCTGTAGAGCCGGCAGAGGGAGCCCAAAGTACAGCATTAATGGGAAAAAAACCTTGAAAATTTGACAAAGGCTACACAGAATTGATGTAAAGCTGAGGAGGTCACGCAGAGTGCAGTCTCTAGAGCAGGTGTCCGATCTAATTTTTAATCAGCTTTGTTCTCTGTTCTGGTCTTGTTTGGTTTCCTCAGACACAGCAGCAAATAGAGCAGATGGCAGAAAATTTAAAAAGAAAATAAAAAGAAAAAAATATTTTTGTCAAATCAGTAATAGGTCATTAAGCAAAATGAGGGGTTTTCATTGCAGTGCTGTGAGCAGCACTGGGCAATCCCAACAGAAAGAGCAGCCCCATCCCAGGGGCAAGGTTTGTTCTGGATTTTCTTTGCTAAATCGAGAGCAGGAGGAACATTGAGGGGAAAAAAAAGGAAGAGCAGATTATCCTCCCCCTTCACAAAACCTACACACCCAGCTCCAAATCAGCAACACAGCTGATGTGTGCACAGCTTTAGAGACAGCCTTATATCCTTCAATACTGGTAGGACATAAGCACATACAGTTCAGTATAGGAGTGAATGGAGTAATTCATCCTCAAGGGAATGCAGTAATTCACCCACAGGGAGCACAGATCCACTGCCCACAGATCAGGGCATTCCTCTACTGCAAACACACAGCCTATGAGGGAACACCCGGGCACAAATTGCCCAGAAATAGCTGATTTCATGGGCTCTGCCTCTATGCCAACAAATTTTGCAACACTACTTTTAATTATTACCCCTTTCTAAGCTCCTGGATAAATATTACAGAACTGCTTTTCAGCCTGGAAGTTTTGAGGAGAATTTGGATTTTGAAGTGAGTGCTGTGGCTGAAGTAGGTGTTGTGCAGGCAGTCCCATAACAGTGCTCCTCCAGGATCTCTCCTTCCAGTCAAGACTGGAAAGCAACTGGGCTCCCCTCTGCCCCCCCATAAGCTGTTCAAGCACAGGTGCCTCAACATTTGCACTCCATCAACATCTGTTTGAGAGACAGTCAAAGAAATAATCAAAGAAAATGAACAAGGCCAATTTATAAAAAGTGGGCAATATTAATTAGGTGCTGCCAGTTTTTACCAGCTCTAATCCTGTTACCTGTGGCTGCAAGTCCCCTTACGTCAGTGCCAGCACAGTATATGTTTCCAGGTAAACAGCAGTTAAACAAAAGCTCTTTAAAAGTCCATGCTGTGTGTTTGTGTAAGTGCAGAGAACAACAGAGCCCCAATTTCTGATACAGGCTGCTGAATTAAGGCTCTGCACTGCAGCCTGGGCTAAAGCACACTGCTTTCACTGCCTTCCTTCAAAGGAGACCAACTCCAACCTCGCATTTCCATTTCAGATTTAAGATTTCAGGTACGCAAGGTAGAAAGATGTAGATGAAGGGGATACGAGCAGAGCGTGCCGAATGAGAACAGAAAAATCATAGACAGAAGGGGCAGGTGAAGTCTGCACCCCCATGGTCACAAGAGGACATCATCACCTGTTGAGTTGTCGCAGGTTTGGGAGTGGTTGTTGCACTGGCAGGGCTCACACGTGGCTTCATTAAACCTGTAGTAGCCCTCACTGCACCGGTCACACTTCAGGTCCGTGACACCAACTTTGCACTGGCACTTCCCAGAGCTGCAGAGGGAAAAACAAACAGTGAGATCTGGCTGTGCTGGGAGGTATCCAAGGTACAAACCTGCAGGCAGGATTTTGGATTCCCTTTCTTCCTTTCTGCTGGAAGCAGGACATGAAACCCAGGGGCAACCATTTCCAAAAAGTGATAGGGAGTTCAAGAAAGGACGAGTGTCTGCCAAGCCAGTTGCCCTGACAGCAATTTCCAACCAGGCACCAGAAATCATTGCTCATTCTAGAAAGCCTTGGCCCAGAGCCATCCCCTTGCATCAGCCCCAGCAGATGCTCTGACAGCCCTTCTGGAGTCCCTGCTCCACCGAGCACCTGCACCAGCCCTGGGTACTGCAGGACACTGGTACAGCCATGGTCACTGTGCCTGAACAATCCCAGAGCACCCACGTGGATCATCCTGTCCCCTCCACATCAGTGCTGAGCAGCAGCTCCCAGATTTTCATGTGAGTAGACAATTCCCTGCTCACCACCTGCTCTCCTGGCTCCCCTGGGAGCTGGGGCAGCAGCTCATGTGTTCTGCTTGGCTCCAGCCAGGGCAGGTGTCAGCCACCTGCACTCCCTCCACTTCTCCTCCATGATCCCATTTATCCCTTCCACACAACATCTCCATGGACACTTGGGCAAGGCCCCTCTCTCTAGCTGAATTCTACCCAGTAAAGCCAGGGAGAGACAAGAGAGGGTTCTCCCTTCCCTAGCAGAGGCTTCCACTCCAGCTGACCCCAGCCAGGAGCTGTTTACTTGGGCACAGTGTGACTGCAGGAGCACTGCACTGTGAACACAGAGGGCATTGCTGGTGGCTGCCATGAGCAAATACCAGGAGCTATAAAAAGCAAAGGTTACCCTCATTCCATTGGCTTTCCATGCTACTTTCTCCACACAGAGGCTTCCAACCCTTTGCTTTCATAGGAGACTTTATACACTGGCAGCATTTAGCTCAAGTCTCAGAGGAATCACAAGAATGGATAAAATGCTCCTTCCCATCCAGCCCCGGGCACAGCCACTACTGGAGGTGGCTCATCCCACCTGCACACCAGTAAGAGCCAAGCCAAGGGACAGCGAGCACCCAGTGCCTCTGCACATGCTCAAGAGCCCTGGGGTGACCTGCGGGAACCCCCAGCCCTGCCTGCTGCAGGGAACCAGGACAGCAACACAAATAAACAGCATTTGGTCCATTCCAGGTGATGGATTTATCTGCAGCCACAGCAGAGGAGGTGATACCACCTACAGACAGCCCTGCACATGCTGGACCATTCTCTTAGCTCTCCCCTGTATAACCTCCACCCTGTTCAAATACCTTTTAAATACCTCTGAAATACCTTTTAAAGTCAGCATTTCAGGGCTCACTGTGCCTGCACAAAGCTCATCCATTGTTCCCCCTCTCCTCCTGGGAAGAGTGAACAAGGTACAATTTGCTCCTAAAAGCCTCCAGAAAAAGCTGCTGATTAAAACTAATAGATGTTTGATGCACTGTTGATGTGTTGTTTTTAATTAAAATGCAGTAGATTGCAATGTTTTGGGCAAAGACATTGCTTCTGTTAGAAATTAGCATAATTCAGTATTTCTGTTGATTGTTTGTTTGTTTGCCAAAGGAAGAGGAACTACTCACCAAAATATGGACCTCAGCCCAAGGGGCTACACAATTAAATAGTTGCAGAATCTGAAATCTCAGGCATATTTAATGGCCTGATTACAAGAAGAAGAAAGGAATACGATGTTTCCTCGCTCTCCAGGCCATTATCTGAAAGTGCAGCAGGCAGATGCAAAATTCAAAGGCGTGCTGGTAAGCAGCTCAGTATGTTTGGCTGGTAAGCAGCTCAGTATGTTTGACTTTTAAAGAGCTTTTCACAAGACCCAACATTAATCCAAATGTTGTCACAGTGTTTAAAATAAGCGCAAACAAAAAGCAGCTTGTTATTATTTGCTCCTGACTGCTACTGCTATTCCTGTAAGAGGGCAGGGACAGGCAGGGAAAAGCATGTGCTACGGAGAGCAAAATCTGATATTTAGCCTGAAAACACATCTTTTGGGGATGCACCATATGAGCAGGGCTTTGTAGGACCAGGCATTTAAGCTGCATCATCTTCACCCTCCCTCGCTTCCTCTTGGAGTTCAGAGAGCTCTGTTTGACTACCTCCTGTCTCTGATCCAGCCTTTTTCTCAATGGCACCCTCCTCTTTCTCCCTGCTTCCACCCAGACTCCCACTTCATTTCTTTCAAGGAGGTTTATTTCCCCAATGACCCTGCTAGAGCTCAATTCAGCATTTTGGGGCACAGTCCCTTGATTTTACTCATTAGCTTAGAAATAACAGGAAAGGAAGCTTTTTTTTTTTTTTTTTTAAAAGAAAAAAAATACTTTTGGAAAGTTTGGTTTGAATGCCTCTTGAGCAGACCTTTTCTCAACATGTTACACATGGCACAGAGCCAAGTCTTGCATGTGCAAGAATTAAATCACTCAGCAAATATAAAGCTTTGCCTGTGGTCATTGCTTCCACAGAATAAAGCCCCCTTACAACACTCCTTTTTATAGCTCCAGCCCAGAAAAGTCTGTCTGACACTTTTTAAAGCAAAGGTCAATGATATAAATGCATTGAAACCACAGAAAAAAAAATCCTGTTAACAGACCAATTGTGCCCATAAAAATCCAGAAATTTGAAAGAAAAGACCCACAGTTTAGTACTTGCACAGTGAGAACGAAACTGGATTTTGAGTGTCAGCCAGGAATTTCTTTTTGGGGGGAAGGAGGGGAACAAGGGGGATGGGAAGAGGGAAGTGTTTTGATGCAGTAACATCAATTACTGAACTCCATTTCAGATGATGATTAACCCTCTGAAGCCAGCCAATGTTTAGCTCTCACAAAGAATTGACACAAATATGTGTTGGGATAAAACCAGGCTTCCAGTAACCAAAGTCTCCTGCCAGAATTGGTTTCTACCAGATATTTATGAATATACTCACTCTGGAGACCATGTAGGTGGTGTGTATCACCATCACATCATCCATCAACTTTACAGATGTTTCCTACTGATTAAAACCATCACCAGCACACAGGGCACTGGCAGAAGGAGCAGGCTGTGACTGCTGGTCAGGGCACAGCCCCATCCAAGGCTTGGTTCCAGCAAGGAATGATCTGACCCTACGGGGATGAGGCCCACACACCAAGTTTGGGACCTGGTAGGAGCCCGTTCACCTGATCACCCTCATCCCTCAGGTTCTGTGTTCTGCCTCAGGAGCAGCTCGATGCCCGCACGGAGACAGCCTGGGGCTGGACTAGGACACAGCCACCCTGGGCAGCAGCATTCCCACAGACATGGGGCAGGGCGGTGTAAATAAAAGCAAAATATTGGGGCAGGGGACAGCCTCCACCCCAAAATATGCTGGCAAAAGCCAGTCTGGCTTCATATCCAGTCCCCACAGCTCCCTTCCACTCCTCTCAAGGGGAAAGAGCCACAGGATCCCGTCACTTGCCAAGTGATTTGTGCCACTGGTGGCAACCAGATGTTCCCTGAGGTGGGATTTTACACAGGACTGCAGCTTTACAGGTACAGAAGTCAAGGTGACACATCAGAGACACCTCAGGCCTCCCCTGCATACTGGTAAAGAGAAGGACTGCAGACAGTTTTCACCCCACTTGGAAGTGTCTCAAGAGCAGGGCACAGAGCATCCTGCAGATGATTTTCAGCCAGGTCTGGTGGCTCAGGAAGGACGTGGTGAGGGGATGGACTTGGGAGCTTGGGCAATGCCCTCACCTTGCACTGCTCAGCACAGACTGCACAGGAACTCAAGGCCTCATCACAAGGGGGGAAAAAAGCATTAAAGTATCTGTGATCTGAGACAGACCACAATGTGCAGTCACATCTGCAAGGGGTCTCCACTCCTCCTCCACAGAAACATCTTGATTTTAACAGGGACATGACAAGATGAATGGGAGGATGAAGGACCATGGCCCTAGGGGCTGTTGGGAGACAAGCTGTGCAGAGTTAATGGTCTAACAGGAAAATCTTCAGCAATCTCCCATCATTTCTTTTCTTTTTTTTTTTTCCCCCCAAGGAGGAGGAAGGGATAAATTAATTTTGAATATATTCCCAGACACCAGAAAAGCCTGGATGCCCAGGTCAGAGCACAGTGTGTTGGTCTGGCATGGCCCGGGTTTTTGGAAGCAGGGGAGGGCCACCGAAATAGCTTCTGTGAGAAGCTGCTGGAAGCTTCCACTATGTCCGACAGAGCCAATCTCTGCTGGCTCTGAAGATGGACACGCTGCTGGCCCAGTTAGAGAGGTTGGTAACCCTCTGTGATGCCACATTTAAGAAGGAACTCAAACAGCACACGTGCAGTTTTTTTCCAGGGGCAGTGAGCCGCCGCCGCCCTGGGGCATTCTGGCCGGCCCGTGGCCATGTGCTGCTGTGGCCACCACCATCTCGGTGTGGCCTGCGGCGAGCTCTGCCTGCCTGGCTGCCCCTAGCCACGCCACACTGTGGGCAGAAGGGCAGGGGTAGCAGTGGTGGCTTCTCCTTCCCAGCGCCCCACGTGAGGAGAGGCTTTAAATAAGCTGGCACCACGGCGGCTGCCATTGCCCACATGGTGGCAGCGGGGCCGGCAGCAAAAACACGGCGAGCGATTCCCCGACGCGGAACCCAGACGAGATCAACCTCGGTGCTGCGGGATGCTGCAAGAATCTTTGAATTAGTGCAAACTGGTTTGCAATGGTACCTACGGGCAGCAGTTTTTCTTTAGATAGAGAAGAGGAGGAAGTAAAGACATGTAAGAGAACAACATGGCGGCACCAAGGTCAGTGGAAAAACGGGGAGGAGGTGCTCCAGACATCAGTGCCAAAATTCTTCTCAAGCTGTGGTGAGGACCATGGTGAAACGAACTATCCCCCTGTAATCCATGAAGTCCATGGGGGATGCAGAGATCCATTCACAGCCCGTGGGAAAAGTGCTCATGCTGGAGCAGGTGGATGCCAGAGAAAGCTGTAATCCAGTGGGAAACCCAATAGAGAGAAAGAGGGCCCTTGCTTCCAAACTAGAGCAGCCTATCCATAAAAGACAGCACCCCGTGGATGAGTGACTCATGCCACAACAGTTTTGGGAAGACTGTTTGTCCATGGGAGGGACTCACATTGCAACAATTTTGACAGGACTGCTGCTCGTGAGATTGGAGCCACACTAGAGAAGTTCACAGAGAACTGTCTCGCATAGGAGGGACCCCATGGCACAGCAAAGACTCCTCTCCCTGAACGAACAGGAGAAAGATCTCAGGTGATGAACTAACCAAAACCCCCATGTCCTGTCTCCCTGCGCTGTTGTGGGAAAGAGGGAGAGGCTGGGGGGAAAAAGAGGTGTTTTAAAGGCTTGTTTTACTTCTCATTATCCTCCTCTGACTCTTAATAATAAATTTACCTTATACCTTTAAATTTGAACCGGTTTTGCCCTTAGCCTTTCCTCCCAGTCCTTATCTCAACTCATGAGCCCTTCATTAATTTTTTTTTCCCCACTGTAGTAGGAGAAGGTGAGCGAACAGCTTTTGTGGATGCCTGGCGTTTGGCCAGTGTCAAAGCATGACACTCAGGGACTGCTTGGCCATGTCAGACCCAGCCAAAGCAGCACAGCACCAAGCTCTTGTGCCTTTATTTTCAAAACATATGAGATTGGTAAGATTTTGGGGTAGAGTCAGAGAGGAGGGAGCTTAGCCCTGCAGATGAGCCATGCAAAACCTACAACAAGAGTTTTGCCAAATACACTTACTGTCTTCACCTTGAAGCACAGAGCACACGCCTACACCCTGCACAGCTCAGCATCTCCCCAGACCAGCCCCAGGAGAGCTGGGGAGGGGCACACTGCCCTGAGAAAGAGGAAAGTGAGTGCTACACCAGCTCGTCCCTGGGCACCTCCAGGTGACATCTCCAGCTTCAACTGTGCCCTGTCCCTTTTCCCTTGGAGACCCCCAATGACAGCAGTGCCCATCACTCATCCCTGGAGGTGTCCCTGGAACAGGCACAATTAACAGTAGTGACAGCACTCTGTATGAATTAGGGAAATAACATTGAACTATGAACATCTGTAAAACAAACCCCATGAAAAAGGCTTTGTCACACTTTGATGGGATAAAACAAAAGGATTCTGCACCAGATTAGGAGGATTCAGAAGAGATGTCTCTAAAAATGGTGCATTCCTCCAGCAAGCCAGGCTCCTTTAGTGCTGATTTCCTGTGATATTTGACAGCAGCCAGGGGATTAATCTCTCTTACGCTTTCCTGGGCAATGTGGAAAAGTTAACATTTGAAAGCTAAATGCTGCAAGACACTTTGGTGGGAAAACCAATGCTGTTAACACAGAGAATCACAGAATCATTCAGGTGGAAAAGGCCTCCAAGATCATCGAGTCCAACTTTTGACTGATCATCACCAGAGCACTGAGTGCCATGTCCGATTTGTTTAACACCTCCCGGGATGGGGACTCTACCACCTCCCTGGGCAGTCCCTTCAAATGCTTCACAACCCTTTCCATGAAAAAATTCTTCTGATGTCCAACCTAACCTCCCCTGGTGCAGCTTGAGGCCATGTCCTCTCATCCTGAGGATACCAAGAACCCTCACAGCCCACATGCTGACTTTTCTGTGGGTCAATTATTGGAATATCAGCATGTGGGGAAGGGGAGAGCAGGAAAAAGCCCCACACTGGGTTTCTCCTCCCTGCTCCCTCAGCTCAACCCAAAGCCACTGGCGGCCGAGGTGGCTCTGTGGGAGAGTCAGGGGGGCCAGGGCCAAGCCCTGCACCGGGCGCCTGCTCTGAGCCCCTTTGTGGAGGGCACAAGAAGCGGAGCTTTATGGGGGCCAACACTGGGCCATTGTGTGCCACATTCCTCACTCCGTGCTGGGGGACGGCAGCTGTTTGTAGGGCAGCTCTCGATGGAGCAGGGACACTTCACAGCTCTGAAAGGCCACTCTGTAAATGTCAGAGGGCCACCTTGTCTGGCCATCGCCACCTCCGCGGCCCCAGCTCCCCCATGAGGGAAAGCCAGGAATCTCCAGCCAGGACTGTGGAAAGTGA
Organism: Coloeus monedula; assembly: GCF_965178545.1. Classification (NCBI taxonomy): domain Eukaryota; kingdom Metazoa; phylum Chordata; class Aves; order Passeriformes; family Corvidae; genus Coloeus; species Coloeus monedula. The sequence continues at coordinate 6,477,822 of NC_138801.1, read as the reverse complement.
GGAATCTCCAGCCTGTGCTGTCTCCTCCAGGGAAGGAAGGAAGCAAAGGAAAGTCTACATTGACCCTGGGGAGGGAGGTTGGATGGGGTCCTCTACAGTTCCATGAGCAAAAGCCTCCACTCACTGCAAAATCAACCTCAGCTGGTGGGTCCTGGTTTCCCAGAGTAACCTCTGGGGATCATGGCAGTGCAGGGATGGGACAGGGAACCTCAATGCAGAGAAGGACATATCAATGGGGATGGCAGGGAGATGGGGCTGGTCCCCACTGAACACATCAGTTTTGCCCAAAGTGGTCCCTCCATCCCCCAGACCTCTGTTGGTGCCTCTGCTCAGACAGCAAAAGGAGACTAAGGGTACAAGCAGTGCCTGAAGTACACACTGGGCACCACCCCCCAACCAGGATTTAGCCACAAAAGCTTAAACAGTTGAGCCAGTATTTCTTTTTGAAGGCAGTCAGTGTTTGCCAGAGCAGCAAAGTTTGCAATAGACAAGACAGGAATGGCAAAGCCTGCTGGAAGATCCACAAAATAACAGGATTTCTGAGAAGCCATAATTACCATAGGAGAGATGATAACAATCCACCTTTCCCTGCTGCTGTGTCCAGTCACTCATTCATTTCCCAGTCCTGTCTGCAACTGAATAAAAATGGGTTCAGGTACCTTTACCTTCTTGGCGGGGGAGAGAGGAGGAGAACTGATCAGATGTGAAGGATGTGAGAGGCTGGAATAGGGGAGAGATTTAGATAATTAAAGCATGCAGAAAAATAGGCTTTAACACGGTATTCTTCTGCTTTTCTGAGGTCCATATGTAATAATTTCCGCTACAAAACAAGATCTGTTCTCTGCAGAGTGATGCTGACAAGGCATTACTGGGAGATAATGAGCCACTGGTTGTGCTCATCCGATCTATAAAAGGGAGAGCAGTCTTTTTAAAGGGAAAAGGGGGGTTTGTCTGGTTTGGGGGGGGTTTTAAAGCACAGGTCCTTGAGGATTTCAACTCCCAAGATCACATCTCCAAAGGGGAGCAGTGCCCGATGTGGTTTACTGGACTGCTAAAATACAGCAGAATGGAGAGACACATCCCACGCAAAGAAGAGACATTTCAGAAGTGTGATGACACTCTGCAGACAGACAATGAAGATTTTATCTATGCAAAACAAGAACTCCATCACTTCCCCCAAATAACCTCCAGGGTCTGGGATGGCCAGCAGCCCTGCAGGCTGGTGAAGCTCCACAAAAACCTTGAATTTCAATGGACCTGCATTTCCTGACCACTAAAACAACCCCACCAAATTCTGCCTCACATGAGATGTGTCCAGACTGTGCCACACCAGGCTGCCCCCCATAGTCTCTTTGCATCTTTCCACATCCCACCAGCTCCCCAATCCCAGTGTGTGGCTCTCCCTGCCCAGCTTCCCAAGCCCCTTCAGAACCTCCAGCCCTTATTCAAAGGCCTCAACAAAGCACTTTGTCCAGTGCTGCTGACCTTACCCTCACCAGCCAGGCTCTTGCAAATCCCCACGAGCTGGGGTCACAAGATCAGCCTCTCCACACAGAATCCCACCACAAAGGCAGCACACAGGGATGGCCACTGCCCTCCCTGCTCAGCCTCGCAGCATCCCTGCTCCAGGGGACAGCCATGTACAGATGCTCCCAGGGACGCTCTGCCTTCATTCTTTTTAATATGAACACAAAGCCTGAGGTCCCCTTGAAGGGGGAAAAGCATGTCTGAATTAACACTTGGGCATTTACATGTGTGTGTTAGTATTTTTTTTCACTGGAAATGAGTGACGGGAGCTCTCTCTCACAAGACTTATGCCAAGCCTGCAGCACAAGCCATGCAGGAGTTAGGATCACAGGGCTGTCTCTGTAGCCAGCAGTAAGGAAAGGCTGCTGGATCAGCAAAGGAGCAGAGCACTACACCCTTGGGCATAGGGTTTCAGCCCACAGCAACCAAAGGAGACCAGACATCACCTCCAAGCTGTCTGCTGGAGCTTCTGCTTCCCACTGCCCTTCTACTTGTGGGGAAACTGAGGCAAGGGCAGAGGCAGCAACTTAAATTGATCCACAGACCCCAGCTGAACAGGCACTAGGGACAATGGCAGCATATATGTATGTTTAGTTTAGAGCTTTTTAAGGGAACTGGAAAAACGTAACCCAGTTTAGATGGTTAACCTGGGTTTAGGTAAACCATATGGCAAAGCCATGTCAGGGAAGGCTTAGGCTGGATACCAGGAAAAGGTCCCTCCCCCAGAGGGTGTTGAGCACTGGAAAAGGCTCCCCAGGGAATGGTCACAGCCCTAAGGCTGCCAGAGCTCCAGAAGCATTTGGACAATGCTCTCAGGCACAGGGTGGGATTGTTGGGGTGTCTGTGCAGGGCCAGGAGCTGGACTGGAGGATCCCTGTAGGTCCCTTCCAGCTCAGAATACTCTGTGATCCTTAAAACACCCCACAGCAGCCACAGCTCTCCTCTTGTTCACTGGCACAGGTACTGGTGCATTACTTTTCTTCCCTAGAACCAGGACAAGTTTAAAAACACAAAACCTCCTAGGGAAACAGGGAATTGAGGGCCGAACTCTTCTGCCTGGCAGCAGCATCTCATAGCAGCATCTCTGCTTCACAGCTCCACTCCCCCATTCACATCCCAAACCCACAGGAGCACCCACACAGGGACAGCTGCTCGTGGGCTAAACATGCTGCCTCCATGGCTGCAGGAAAGGAAAAGCCACAGACACCCAAGTGCTGGGCTAGGAAAAGTTGGGATAAACACCTCACAGGAGGTAAATCAAGGTCAACCCTCCTGTAGATGAGCTTGGTCACACTGGGCTGCCCAGGGCCAGCGTTTGCAGTCCCACGTGGGGATGGGCAGTGCTGCCAGCAAGGTAAAAATAAACCAAAAACTGCCAAGTCATCTGCTGTCTCCTGCTCCCCAGGAGGGGGATGCTGCCTCATCCAGGCTGGCTTCATCCTGCCTGCAGTCCTGGTCCTTCAAATCACTCAGCCAGAGGACAGGTTTACATGGAGAATTAGCTCAGTGTGTGTTGGAAGAGCTGTGCCTGCACAGCTCCTCACACCAGGGCATGAGGGCTGCAGACCTAAAAGCTTCCTCAAACCAAGCCTCTTTCCCCTCACCCTCTTCATCCCAGGGCTGCTGTTCTGGCTCACCCTGCCATGACTCAGCTGGGGACATGGGTGGCACTTTGGGCAAAGCTGCACAGGGTGCAGAGGGCCAGAAACACTGTGAAGAGCCCCAGTGCTCCCACTGCTGCCCTGGCTATTGGCACTGGAGACCACCAACCCCAGCCCACTCCTGCTGCCTCTGCCTTGGCTCCCTGCCCAGCCTTAAGGGAGCAAGAGATGAGAGTTCAGGCACAGGACTCTGCTCACATGAAGGGAAAAAGGAAAAATAATTGTACAGGGGTGCAAGGCTAGGAGATGTGGGCTGGCCAGCCTGGGCATGGTGACCTTCTCCAGCAGCACTGATCACCTTCAGTCCTCCACCAGGCTGGAAGGTTCTGGTTTCCTCAGAGGACACACAGCACAGCCTTCAACTCAAGGGGCCCAAAAGATGGTGAGAGATGCAGCTGGTGGGGGCAGCTCTTGGCTGAGGCTACATCAGCATGGGCTGAGGCTGCTACCAGGCACCCTCTGCACTCTGTCACTGTCCCAGAGCTCTGCAGCAGGAACACAGCCCTTCCAGCTCAGCCCGTGCACCCACATGAGTCACCGTCCTCATTCCCCACTACTCTGACCTTGACCACAGCCCTTGAAACTTCAGCTTCTTTCTCCACCCTTCCTCTATGGACTGTGAACACTTCCAGGCCACAGCTATCTTTAGCAAGCATCTGCACAGCATCCAACCCAAAGAAATGTGGTTTTTTTCTGAGGTTTCTAGGCGTTAACCGCAGCAGGGACAATTTACTCCCCCTCTCCAAGATGTGTCAGCCCTCCCTGAGCAGCTCAAGATTCCATCCAGCCCCACAGCAAGCTCCAGCTTGAGCCACACACAGCTTTTCATCTAACAAAAAAACCACCCAAACCAGGGCACAGAAATCCTCTACCATCCCACAGGGGGATCTGTGTGGATCTTCCTAGATAATCAAATTTAAACCACCACCAAAACAGACCTTTGATTAGCAGCCATGGAGCCCATTCATAGCGACAGCATGTCAGGTCAATGTTCACTCCCAAAATCAACTCTGTGCCTTGGGAAAGGGAATTTTTTAATTTTTATTTGATGGTCTGCATTTGAGGTCTAGTTAATAAGCAGGGGACTTGGGTTGCCATCTGGCCAGCTCGAGAGTGTGCCGAGAAATAATACTAATAATCATCCTATGATTAAAAGGCACTTTTACAAAAGCCTGGGTGAGCTGACTGAAACCTAAGAGGCATCTTTGTGTGCCCTGAGGGCTCGGCCTTCGGGTACTTTGCCCCTCCAATCAGCCACCCTTAAAAAGGGTCAGAGTCCAAAATCTCTGCTGCTGTTTCACCCGGAGCCCCATTGGAATAGCTTTCCTCTGAAGCCCTACACAGGAATTCACTTGTGCAAGTCAAGCTGGGCTGGTGCTTTATTAAATAAATAAATAGTACAGCTTACAGGATTTTCCATGTCAACAAAACAGTAGCTGGTTGCTGGTATTGGGCAATGCCTTCGTGCCTCATCCCGAGCAGAGATTGCCCGAGGGACATGCACTGCTCCTCCAGGGACTCCTCAGCAGCCACCCAGGGCTTCCAGCAAGACAGCCAAAAACCCCATTCCAGGATTCACACACATATTTCCCTGCAATGCACAAGAGGCTCTCCCACCCATCAGGACAGATCCCACTGCAGGGATGCACCCCATCCCTGGTGCCTGCCCCTACCCATCCCAGCTGCAGGCAGGCAGGAGCTGTGCCCAGCCCTGGTGCCCCCTCTAACACAACAGAAACAAGGGGAGCATCTGCCCTTGCTGGGATTTGTGTCCCACTCCATTTTCCAATACACATCACTGCCCATCTTGCAGCCATTCTGATGCCTCCAGCCATACAACACAGACAACTGACCTATTTTCCTCCTTTTAAACACCCAGGGGTCATCTCCATCTGCAGCAAACCCCTCTGAGCCAGGAAGAGAAACAGAGCGATCTCTGTTAGCAACATCCCCCCTCCCCAAATCTCCCTCCACATCTTGCCCTGTGCTGTCTCTTCTAAATGGCTGAGAATGAGCATCTCCCACATCCCTCAAGGCTGTGAAATGGTGCTGAGGAGAGGCTGGGGAGGTCCCTGCTGTTTCTGGCTCCACCTCCACCTTATTCTCCTTCACAACTCAGAGTATCTCACCTGAAGCTCCCAAGGGCATTCCTTGGCTTGCCCCATGCAGTGAGAGATGGGGAGACACCACACATGTCCATACTTCACCCACTGCCCAGTGACTCAGAGCTGGGGCAAGAATGCTCCCTTCCAGTTAACCCAGTTGCTCCAGCAACTGCTTTCCCTCTTCTCCTAGCTCTTAAAGATAAGATTTGCCCCATCTTCCTTTCTGCCCAATTTGCCATTATAGTAGATCTGACCAAAATCACACTCTCCATTCTGTGGCAAACCCTGGTGCTTCCAGCCACATCTTCCCATACCTAAAGCAACCACTGAAAAAAAAAAAAAAAAAAGTGGAAAAACTTCACACTTTCCACCCCCAAGAATCACTCTTTTAGTAAGAAGGTCACTCTCCTCAATTGGAGCATTACTTTTAAGTTCCGAATTGTCAGAGCTTATGCAAGCAGAAAAATGCAGCATTGAAACAGAAAGGAAGGACATCAACAGAGGGTTTGGGCATTTGGGAAAAGATAATATATAAAGTAATTACAGGCAGCATGTCCCTGCAGAGCATTTTGACTCTGACTCAGCTCCTGCCCTGGCAGGGAACTGCAGGTGGCTGAGCCCAGACCAAACCCTAGAAGACAATAAGGCAGCAGGAGCCTGGGAAGGCTGGAAGCTGCTGCAGGGTGGTTGCTGAGGTCTCCTCCAAGGAGAGACTTTGAAACTTGCTGTCCCCATGAGCACAAGCTGGAGACCCAATGGGTCAGGCTGCTGCTCAGTCTGATCTTGCACGAATAGAGATCCCCTCAACTCAGCCACAGATCTCTAATGGCTGACGGATCACCGCTTGGAAAATAACTGCATGCCAGCTTTTACAAGGCAAGATGGGGTGGGTGAGGTGAAATGAAGAGGAACACATTCATTATACAAGAGCTCCAAGCATCAGCTCTGGTGACTGTAAACACCAGGCAAGGCAGGAGCCGACTCTGCTGTTGGGCTGCTGCTTCCACCCCAATGCTCAGCAAGGGCAGAGCACAAAGCTTTGCCTGCCTCTGGCAGAAAACCTATCCCTTTGGAAAATAAACCTCTCCAAAGCCCCCATGCTCCACCCCAGCCTCCGCTCCCCTCCCAGCTCAGGCGTGAAGGCAGCCCTGCCCGACAGGTACTAACAGATGCACAAGGCATTAGGAGAGGTTCTGCTTTCGTGCGACTCTGAAACACAAGTCAACTCCCTTGGGGGCTGCCAGGGCTTTTGCCACAGCCACGATATTTTTATAATTGAGCTCTTGAAAGATGAAGAATAATCTTCATGAATTTTTATAAGATCAGCTTCCTTCCTGCTTTTTTTTTTTCTTTTAAACACCAGCACAGATGACAAGACCCACTCTTACCCGAAACCCAAAACACACCAAATTCCGACACCTTGCGCACAGACCCCCGGGGATGCCTGGCATTACTCACTGGTCACACTGGTCACTGGTGGCTCCGATGGGACTGCAGCCGCAGGGCCGGCACCGCTGGCTGCCCTGCTCGGGGAAGAAGCCGCGGGCACAGCTGTGGCACTGCGGCCCCGTGTAGCCTGCCAGGCAGTGGCACTGCCCCGTCGTGCGGTTGCATTCGATGCTGCCCACGGAGCTGCAGTTGCACAGGTCTCCTGCAAGGGAAAGAGAAACAGAGCCATGGAATCACAGAACTGCAGAATGGTTTGCGTTGGAAGGGGCCGTAAAGCCCATCTCATTCCAACCTCCCTGCTGTGGGATGAGACACCTTCCAGGTTGCTCCAAGCCCCGTCTAACCTGGCCTGACACTTCCAAGGATGTGGCAACCACAGCTTCTCTGAGCAACCTGTGCCAGGGCCTCACCACTTCCGTTGCATACCCCCATCATCACTGTAAGGATGATTTTTGCTTTGAAATGTTGAGATGATAGGAAGAAAACCACATTGGGAGCACCCTGGGGTTTGAAACACAGCAGTTCATGCTTGAAGTCTCTCCAAAGAAGAGTTACAAGGTTACGGGTATAACTACCTAAAATACATCTATACATAGCTGTATACAATGTCTTTATGTATATACACACACCTATCCACCCTCATGGTTGTCTGACTCCAGGAGCTGACAAGCACTAACTGTGTCATATCAGGATTAAATCAGCAACAGGTTACAAAATCATTAATTCTAAGAGCCTCCATTCCACACCACTGGAACACCCCTGGTTTACCACAGAGCACACACTGACGCAACAAACTGGCAGCAGCATCTCCCACTCCTGGAAAAGGGATACAGAATCCCCTGAAAATCTGCCCCCAAGGGGGCACCAAGCACATGAAAATGACTTTAAAAGCTGTGGTAGAGCTGAAGGCAGGACAAAGACCTCCACCACCTAAAACAGACCACCTTCAGCCCTGTGGTGAGAGCAGATGGCTCTGGGGACCCAAACATGGTCTTTGGGGACACTCCATATTTCCAGGGGTGCCGGAAAGCATGCACTGAACAGCTGCTTTTTTAAGAGAGAAGCAAATCTTTTGATCAAGTGATGAATTCCCAGTCCCCCTGCACGTTATTTCTCATAATACTTTAAAGCCCCAAATGCACTGAAGAGAACAGCCTCTCCCTGGCAATTTGTTTCTGCCAAGAGCTTTATCTCTGTTCTTTCATTGCAAAATATTTAGTGCCTTAATAATTTAAAGTCTTTTTCTGCCAAGACTGAATTATAAACAAGGATTATTTGCAGAAATAGTGCATAAAGCATTGGGGGCTTTACACAACTGCTGGTGTTTGTTATTGCTTGAGAAGAGCCAGTATTCAGGGCACTTCAGGGAGAGGGGAGAGGCCAGGTCCCCATCCCAAGAAAACTTAACTTAAAGCTCTTTTCCTTGTCAGCCATGTTCTTCTAACACACAAAGAAATGTGAGTTATTTAGCTTTATTACTCCACCCTAGGATCCCCACAGAAGCCGTGTTGTCCCTGTACATACACCTGTGAAATTGCACCTAAATTTTCTTCAATCCAAACTATCAAATAGGACAAACACCTCAAGATCTGCAATTATCCACTTCAGCAGCCACTTCACATAACGAACTAAATTCCCAGCTCAATTATCCAAGCAGAACCATATCAATTTGGGCACTTGGGCTTCTCCCTGCCACCAGAACAGAAGCCACAAAAACTTGTTGAGCAAAAGCACTTCCGAGTTTGTCAAACACGCATCAAAACAAATTTCCCTCACGTGTGGTGCCACTACACCTGCCAGACTTGCTTAAGGAAAGAAAACAAGCATCATGTCTGTTCTAACAGCATGGGAGGCACTGACAGGGCAGGCCCCACACAGGGGGATGAGCTACTCCATGTGGAAACCACCCTTGTGCTCCAGAAGCATCAAAGCCAGAGCCACCACCAGCTGCATGAGACCATCCTGACACTCCCTGTGGATGACTGGATGAGGAGGGCAGGAGTGGGGTAGTGCTTGAGGATGGTCCCCATTGGCATGACCGAGCTCTGCCCCATCACTTATGCTCCAGCAGGATGGCAGCACTTTGAACAGGAATCTGACTTTGTAGCACTCACTGCTCTCCATCTGATGCTCCAGCCCATCAAAATTGCCCCAACACAGGTTGGGCTCCACCTCAGCTGCCAAATTCAACAGCAACACAGACACCACTGCAATGCCAGTTCCCCAGGAAAGAGAGAAATGCTGCAATAATCCAAAATAACACTGGCAAAAGCAGTTTTTGCTTAGGAGACTGGTGGAACCTGGTTCTGCTGGTGATGGGGGCAGGAGCTGAGACTGTCTGCTGTGAAATCACCCCGAGTGCATGATAATGCAACAGGACAGACCCAGAAGTTGTCTCCCAAAAGGGCTGATTCCTTGAAGACCCTACCTCCCCCAACCACCCCAGAGATCTTTGGGGAGGGATGGTGGTCCCAGGCAGGGGAACAGTATCACACATGGTACCTGCCCACCCCGAATGCACCCAGCCCAGCTCACACATGGATGCAGCCCCAAGATGCCCCGGAGCTGTGTAGGTTGGGCAGTGGAGGAGATTCAGACAGCAGCACTGAAGTCTGGACTCCATCATCTGGCACAGTGTCGAGGTCAAGGGCTGACACAAGGATGTACCAGACTATGAAAATCCCAGGCCTAATTTAAAGGACACTTTGTTGTCCCCACGGCAGCTGGGTTACAGAAGGTGTGAATGGTCCTCAGCCAGAACGGGAATGTGATAATGAACATCTGCCCTGGACTCCGGGAACACAGCAAAGAGGATGAGCACTACAGAAGAAAATTAGGGAACATCGTCCTGGCTTCTGGCCAGAGCCTGGGTTTTTGGAGCCTTTATTCAGTTTTCTCAAGCCAATGTTTTGCTTTTGAAGATAACCTTCCAAAACACCTCACTGACAGCTTTTGTGAGGGCAAAGGAATGAACAGGGTGGATGAACCCCAGGGCTGTCCCACTCCAGACTGCACAGTCATGGTTGGAGGATTGTGTTGAGGTTGGGATAACACCATCGGCAAAGGAGCTAAGGGCAAAGACCTCTCAGGGATGAGGCAGTGATCCAAGCTCTGACTCTTCCCAGTTTGCTATCCTGACTCACCCTTGCTCTGCCTCAGTTTTCCCATCTCAGGGTGTTCCCCAGCCCCCCAGCACCTCCAAGCCCTGCTCGTCTCTGCCTGTTCCCCATTGCTAAACCATCAAGGTCCCAGTTCCTTCCCCACAAAGCACTACACAACAGCTCAAAGCACAGGAAAAAAACCCACCTCTGCTTGTGGAGGGACCGACAGGCTTTAATTAATTAACAGCCTAATGACGTTTTGAGGTCCAAGAATAGAAGCACCATAAATATGTGTGCCACTGCCACGTTACCCCTCAAACAAAATAACCAAACACCTCTCCATTCAGGAATAATATTTCACCTTCACTGGTTGTTGCTTAGAGGAAGGTGGAGTGGAAGGAAAGGTTCCTAGTTTGGGAAGCAAGGGGCACACTGCTGTATGGAGACAGATTTAATACCCAATTTCAGTTAGCCCCAGCCTCAAACTGAGTAATTTCTAGTATGCAAAAGCCATAGGTTACCAATAAACTGGAGAAGAGATGTTTTATATTGCATTGGATCCACACCATGGCTGTAAATAGCACTGACACAACCAAGAACCTCCAGGTCTGAGGGTGCCCTGTGACCCCTCAGTGTGGCCACCTGAGGCTCAGTGCCAGTTCCCCAGCCCATCCCTGATAAAGATCTCAGCCTCCAAATCCCATCCCAGTGCAAACCCCAACTCTGCAAATCCCAGCAACATTCCAGCCTGTGCCAGATCCATCAAGAGCCCGCATCCCTTCATCTCCCATCCCCTCCTAGTACTTAAACAAGGCTTGTTCTGATGTAAAAACCCTTCCTCCAATTATTTTTTTCACATCCTTTCAGCTTTGCAGTGTTTTAAGTCTTCACACATATTATAAGTGTGATTCCTCCTCCTTTCCAAGCCACTTAATGAATGAATAATTTAAAAAACAGGTGAAATATTTACAAGGGCTAAAGAAGCCAATACTGTGAAAGGCACGAAGGTCTCTGTGAAACCACATTAGCTGGGGACATCCTGAACCAGTGCAATTCCTGAATGAACTCACCTACTCCCTGGGAGCCAGTGTGGAAAACCCAAGATGTAAGCTTTTGGTTATAAGAACATGCAGCTGTAAGAGCAAGCTGTGAATGCCCACAGATGCTATTTACTGTCCTGCTGCAAAAGCATCCTCAAGGAGACGGACATTTTCTGTTCTCTAGACTAGACGAAGGGGAAAAAAACCAACACATTTCTAACCTGGAGGTACTGTTGGGTTTTTGGGAGCCAGAGATGCAGCCCCAGTGTGGCACCTGCAGCTCTGAAGCCAACACAGCCCAGTAAGAACCTCACCTCCCAAATACTCCCTAGATATCCCACTGGATTTAAACCACTGCACACAACACCATCCCACACCTGGAAAGGCTTTGTTTTCGTATTAATTTAGCAGTTTTCCCCCTTCCCCAGACTTCATTCCCAAATTCAAGCCCTACCTTCTCTCCCATTTCCCCTTCTCAATCCCTCTCCAGGCACCATTCTTGACAAGACAGGAATAAAGGGATCAGGCAGCAGGTTTAAAAATCTATCCAAGGTCATTTCCTTTCCCCTTGTAATTAAATTGTGGAACTCATTGTCAGGGGATGTTCTGGCTGCCAGAAATACCTATGGCTTCAAAGCAGGACTGGAAAAGCTCACAGAGGACAGGTCCACTGGTGGCTGTTAAACACAGGGATCTGGAGGAAGCATCCTGATAGGAAAGGCCCTGAAACTCTGTCCAGAAAAGTCAGGATTATGCCCTGCCCTCTTGGCAACTTCTTCTGGCCTTTCTTGGGTGGGTGAAGCTTTGCTCTGAGCCAGCCTGGCAGTTCTATTTTCTCCTTGTTTCCACTGCTCAGGGATGGTGGCAGCTCCAGTCCTTCCCCCAAACACACAGATCCCCCTTAAAGAGTTAGACACTGCTCCTTCCACTGGGAATTTTTCCTTATTACAGCCAAAGGCACAGCTGTGCTACACCATTGCTCTGTCTTTCCCCCTTGCCTCTCAACAGGCTCTTTCCCTTACCCCCGAGAAGACATTTCATCCCCTCAGTACAACCCACTGATGTGCCAAACCTCCCCTAGCAATGGGATGAGGGTCAGGACAGTGCTGTTCCAGCATGGGATAATGAGAGTATGCATGAGCCAGCTATTAAAAGGGAAGGTCCCATCCTACCCAGCCCTTGTCAAACAATTTCCTGAGCTCCAGCCCATCCCTTCCACGTCTCTGATGCACCATCTCAGTGTGGCCCAGACTAGCCCCGGGACTGGAATTTGGGTTCAGCTCCATCACTCCTCACTTGGGTGCAACTCTACTGATGCTCTGAGTGCAGGAGTTGTTATCCCAGTGCAGGGATGCTTTGGCCTGCGACCTTCCCCCACAGCTGCAGCAGCTCTGAGAGGACACAGCCTGGCTGAGCTCTCTCCCAGGGAGCTGAAGAACATCTGCCATGGGCTAAGAACTTCAGCAAGAACAGGCCAGAGAGGAGCTGATGCACTCTAACTTCCCAAAGAGAGGAGTTCTGCCAAGTCCCAGGACTCATTCCCATCCAGACAGCACTCAACACAAAATAAGAGTCAACTCTTGTGTCACGAAGGTGCATTAAAGTGCTCAGACCTGTAATTTACTCTCACTTGAGGCTACAGTGCAAAGCCAAAGTGGTAGGAAGAGTATCTCTGCCTACCCCAAAAAAATTTTATATACATATAGGAGCGTCTTCTGTTATTTTGCATTCACTTTATTACTCAGTGCACCACATTCTGAGCACTTACAGCCTCCATCAAGCTCCAGGCTCTGCAGACTCAGGTGCTGATGGTGAAGAGAACATCATTCACATTAATGCTGTTAAGAGTGTCACAGAGTCACTTGTGCTGTTCCATAAAAGGCTTTTATGGGTCAACAAGGGGGAAAAGACAAGAATTTCTCAATGCATAAACATCACTTGTAATATCATTAGAAGATTAAACACAGCCGTTGAGGAAAATTGTATCAGATTAAATCTCTCACTTATCACTTGGGAAGAAGTACAAAGCCCAGGTCACAACTGTTGGGGTCACCAGCAGCTGCACAAGCACTTTTCATCAGCCTGATGAGACAGGTTTGGGGTTTCAGCCAAACTCCAGCTCAGCCTCAACTGTCACCCCGTGCCTTTCCAAAGGGATGGAGCATCACTCCCCACCCCAGCTCACAGCCCTCCTGCCTCACCAGCCATGAGCAAACCAGGACCCTCAAACCCTCCCCAAAGGCAAAGGCTGCTCACTCCCCAGGATCGGTTATTTCTATTCCTTCCCTGCACCTGTAATGGAACCTGCAGGCATCTGGTTTCTGAGGAGTTCCTGAAAGCTCCTTCACACAGAGCAATTTTTTGGTTTTTTCCTCCTTTTTGATGCTAAACAAGTCAGCAACCTGTGCACAAAGCTTTGAACCCACCCATTCCCCAGCAAACCTGCTTTAAAAGTCAGACTCACAAGTGTAAAGCTGTCTTGGGAGACTAAAGGATAAAGCCCTGTAAACATCAGGGGGGAAAAAAAAGAAAAATATGGATTCTCATTAACTCTGTATTCCTCCTGCATTGGGAGATCCCCAGCTCACAGCTCTGCAGGAACACACCACCCGAGGAGCTCCCATGGATGAGACAAGGAGAGGTCAGGAGAAGAGGAGGGGTCCTGGAGTCATTAAGATCCAGGTTCTAAGGCAGAAAAGTTGTGCAGGAGGAATTGCACAGCTGCAGCTGAGGAATTGTTCATTCCTATATAACAATAAATTTCCATAGGCAGACAAACCCTCCGGGTCTCTTACAAAGCAGACTGCACAAAGAGGAATGTGGCCCTAAACTGTTTATGATACAAGTAGCTACAGTAACTTCAAATAGACCAAATAAATGCTTGAGGATTAAAACCTCCACAGTTAAAAAAAAAAGAATCCAAGACTTTTACTTAATTTAGAAATAGTTTCATTGGCATTTTACTTTAGTTGGTTAGGTTTTCCCACTAATATTTCCACAAACGTCTGCAACCATATAAATATTCCCTGTTTCTGTTTGAAAATCTCTGTATTTTTTACCACCCTGTGTGTGACGCAGCCAGCCCAACTCCAGGTTTAGAGATAAACAGGGTGAGAACTAACTTTGGTAAACACCTCCCCACCAGCACACAGAACCCTGGCAGCTCATACCCTCCTGACAGATGTACTTGCGTGGCACCTCTCAGGAAACTGAATTGTTTTGTCAGCAAAATGCTTTCAGTGGAAGATCAAGACAGCTCACATGGGATGGGGCTGGGAATTTATGAGCAGATTCCAATTTTAGTCTCTATCAACCATGCCCTAGCAGAGAAGGGGATTATGAAGAGCTCCATGAATAATATGAACTATAATCATCTGTTGAAGGCTCTGCGTGCTCCAATTCCTGAAAAAAGTAATTAAACTCACAAACTTTACTTGGTGCTTTGGGGAGTTGCAACTAATGAATGAATACGTTAATTTATGGGAGATTTAAGGCTCTTCAGAGAACACCCTGAGCAGGAACTGTCCTTCCAACTGTTTGTGTTTGGGCTGTAAAGTTGTGCTGCGTGAATAACCAGCAAGAAAACAGAGATGAGCTGGGGGACGAGCTTGGGTAACACCCCTTGATCACATCCTACCCTTCCCAGTGGGGCTCCCTGTAACTCCTCTGGGCAAGACCTTGGGGACAACAGGGTCAAACCTTTTGTTTGAGTAACAGCTGGGTTTGCTGCTCACACTCGTGGCTGAGAAGCAAAACTTTCTCTTCCTGCTGCTCCCAGCAGATCCCAGGCAAGAGCAGGTGCAGCAGCACAACCCACACTCCCAGGGATGCAGCAGAGCAGGGCCTTTGTCCTGCCTGCAAGGAACTGATCTGCCCAGCGACAGGAGCTGCCTCCTGTCTGCACATTTGTCTGACACAATTAAGTTACTTCAAACCAAAATCCATCGCTGCAAGGCATGCGGCCTTCCAGAGCCTTCTCCCTTCTGGACCCTGCCTGCAGATAAAACAGATCCTCTTCTCCCGAGTCACTGCAATTAACTCCTCATGCTCCCAGCGTCAACTTCAGCTTTGGCAGGAATGGATGTGACCTCCAACCTCCTCCTTCCAGAGCCAGCTTCGTGCTGAGCACCCACTGAATACCCAACCCGAGAGCTCCATCGGTGCAGCTGAGCAGGATTTGTCATCCCCAGCCATGGCTCACTCTGCCTGGGAGAACAAAAGGGAATGGCCAAGTCCAGGCTGCTGGAAAGCCATTTTTTGCTTAGTACAGAAATAACAGAGTAGGTGATAACACACCTGCTTCAGCGCCATCAGTTGCTGAAAGCAGCTGAAGGGAGGGGCACTGGTGAGAACTGTGCCAACCTCCCTCCCTCCATGCAGGTACATCATGTACAAGCTGCAGGGCTTGGATCTCTTGGGAGGTTTCCCAAGGAGGTGGCAAACACACATGGCTGATCTCACTGCAAAATGCAGTAGTTTTTTTGTTGCAAAGACAAAACCCAATTTCTTTACACCAGGTGTAACCAGGTCCTTCACTGGTGTATGAAGGGAGCTGCAGCTTTGCCTCACTGACCCTGGGCAGAGCTACCAAAGCTCAGTCTAACCTGGGATGGACGTGGTAGGAAGTCATCCTTCTTTTCTCCCTCATTTACAGCACTCTTACACCAGGAGGGAAGACAGGACAAAAGCGAGGAGATGCCAACAGCAATGGTGCAGTCAATCCATAATTCAATATAAAAAATACTTGGAAGTGCATTCTCCTCCAGCAGAGGCAGAGGAGTGCTCTGCATCTCCTGGAAGCAGCAGCTGCTCCTTGGATGGCTGCCACAGCCCCCCAGCCTGCTCTGGGGCACACATAACCTCTAGGGATGGTCTTCACCTTTAGGGACAGCAAAAGCATCAGGCCCAGGTTTCTCTCCAAGCATGCAGGAGTGATTTTTAAGCTGCTCTAATCATTCCCCAGGCCGAGAGGTGCATTCAAAGGGAGACTCTGGACACACACAAGAGGTAGAAGATGGACCAAGGCGGGGGTCACACTGCTGTAAGATGCAATGCTCTCCACACAGGGAAGGGGCCCATCGTTCATAGCTCGGCACACAGGCAGCAAGAGGCATTTTTACAACTTTTTTTACCTTTTTTTAATGAGAAAGAAAAGACGACTTGCATTGGAGGGTTTCAGGCTATTTTATGTTTAAGCCTGTGGTGAAAATCTGGAATGAAAACTTTGATCAGTAACTCCAGCAGGTGCCCAGGGCAGTTCCTTTCAAGATTCAGCTCCTCCAGCTGAGCAGCAAAGGGACAGACCCGTTAACAAAGGCGCCTTTTATCCACAGTGTTAATAAACACTAACTGAAAGTGTTAATAAAAAGAGGCTTTCCAGAGCCTGAGCTACGACCCCAGTTTGTCTCCGCTCTTTGCATTTTCAAGCTTAGAGATGAAGCAAAGCCCCAACGAATCCCAGGATTCATTCCCCACACACACTCCTAATTCTTCTCCTACTCTAAACAAACATATTTAAATGCAGACTTTTATTAATCACAAACAGCAAAGTATCTTTGTTCCTCTCTCACTCACTTTAAAGGCCATGCAGAGGAAGGCAGAGGGACTTGAAGAGAAGAAAACCCTTTGACAGCCTGCAGCCAGCAAGTCCTGCTCCTCTCATTGCTCCCGAGCGTGGTTCCAAGTTTAATAAAGGTGTTTTGTCTCCTTGCTTAATAAGTGGAATTACCATAGCAGAAAGCCCAGCGGGGGAAAGGGATAGCACGGAGCATGAGTAATCACAACTGGTTTCAGGCAGGTTTTGCCATTTGGGTCCTGTTTCAAGGTTATGATGACATAGTGCTATGGGCTGGTTTGGAGTTACGGTAACTCCTGCCAGACAAGGAGTTGTAAGTTACAATGTGGTGCAAGCAGGGAGAGCTGCTGGGACAGAGTGAGGAAAATGTCATCCGAGCTGGGAATAGAAGTTTCCTGTTCCTTACGTTTTATTCCCTTATTTTATAATGCAGCCTTGTGCTTGCCCTGCTATACTTTGCACAGGACATGGTGATGCCTTTACCTCCAGCTCACAGTGACTTAAATTCCCGCTTTCGGAACTTGTTTCACACCTTTGCTCTCACCCAGCCCCTGCCAAACTGGGTCACAGATACTGCACCCAGACAAAGTTTGCTCGCAAATCCATGGAGAAGAAGCCAAGCTTTCAAAGAGGGAACTGATACGGGCCAGGACGCGTCATGGAAAAAAACACCTGGATGGAGAAAGCCATCATTTATCACTGGAAACAGGGGACTGCAGCAGATCCAGTATCATCTGCTGAGGACCTGCTGAGGGGAAGCAGCCAGCATGGTGCAGCTCAGCTGTACTCCAAAACTTCCTCCAGCAACTGCAGCTATGCCATGAATTTAAAGAGCATAAATCCCCCCCTGCACAGAGAGCAGGGGCAGAGCCCACCCGCAGGGCTCTGAGGGCAGCTGCCAGCCCCTGCGTCCCCCTCACCTCTGCTTTGAGCCCCCAAGCCCTGCAGCAGATGAATGACTCCAATCAGGGCTGCACATCAGCTTTTCATTCCTCTCTCCTTAGTCCCTGTGGACGGACAGTGCAGCTCCATCCAGTCCCAGCTCCTGCCTCAGCCCTGAGGTACTACCTGTATTTATTTCCAGCAATAGCTCTCCTACCAAAGGGAAATGTTTCCATTAAACAGCCCAAGTTCAGCAACTACAAACAAACAGTGACTTAAAGCCTAAGCCAATTCTCTGAAACTTCCACAATAAATACCAAGCCATCCAGTGAAGTACAACAGGCAACAACCCTGCCCCGCAGAACACCCAAACCCCTGTAAACAGGCAAAACCTTTAAAAGCATGACAGGAAGGATGGAGACGGCCAGGCATGAGGGTTTCAGGCTCCATGTGCAGCACTCCCCATCTCACCCACAGCTCAGGCACTAAGCTGAGACCAAGCCTGAGCAAAGACACTGAAACCAAAGTAGTGATTTACAGAGTCAGAGCTGAGCCCTCCGGCATCACCAGGGGGGAATGAGCCTCGTCAACAGCAGCACACTCAATCCAGGGCTGGCAAAACCAAGCCTGATCCCAAGCCAAAGAAATGCTCAAAACCACAGAGCTTCCTCTGAAGCCAATAGGTCAGCTAGGAGAGGTTTGTTGACATTTCTATCTTGGCCATTTCCTCATTTTTGAGGGCTTCATAATGACTGTTTTGGCATTGCAGGAGGAGGAGCAGTGCCTCCTCTTCCACCAGCTCTGCTGCCAGAAAGAAACACTGTGAAAGGAGGATCTGAGTCCCACCTGCAAAGAGGCATCCAAAATCCTACTGAACCCAGGGAGCTGCAGGTACCTGACACAACCCTGAGACCCTACTTTGACAGGGCCAATATTGCACCCACTGTTCAATATATCACCTGGAATTACAGATATACAGGTGGGAGAGATGTCAGCTCTAAGGCAAAGTCAGTATAGCTCCTGTACATCCTGACAGTGGACACAGAGGATGCTCTCAGAGGGCTCACAAAGCGATGGGTGATGGTGCAGAGAGAGGAGAGCATCAACCCTCCAGTCCATAAACTTGAACTTGCCATCTGCATACCTCCTGGAAAGCTTCTAAGGGGCTTGTAAACCAAAAATCAGGGGTAGTCACTGCTCCAGGCATCCCCTGACACCAAACTGAGGTGCTGGGGGGAAGGCTCTCTCCTGTCATTGCATCCATCCCAAACAGAGCTCACTGCCTTCCACAGGGAAGTCAGTACCACCCTTGTAACTGACTGTCCCTTCAGAGACTGGTCCATGTCTTGTTTATCTTTCATTTTAAATGGATTAGACATGTACAAAAGCCTCCCTTAAAAAGGAACAACCAAGATGTGAAAAGGATGGGAAGATCCAACTGTCAGGCATCAGCACTAATCCACGTCAAAGGGCACGCTGTCAACAACTCACTGTAAACTTTCAGGAGGAAAGAACCGCTCAGAATAAAATAGTTAAGACCAAATAAATATTTGTCGTTCATTATCTGGAGTCAAACTTGGATTTCTCAACAACACAGCCAAGAAAAAGCAAGCACATTAATAAGAGAACATCTTTTCCAGGGAGCTACCCGCCAGGCGTGCAGCCTGCCCTTGAAGGGAGGAAGGCTGGAGGCAGGTGAAGGCTCTGTTTGCCTTTCTCCGATAACAGGTATTTCGTTTTCTACGTCACTCCGCTTTATCGTAGCCTGAAACCTGGCTGAGCACCCGGTTCCACCTCCCCATCTGCTCCCTGTGCCAGCTGGCCCTGAGGCCCAGGGGATACTGAGCCAGCCACGGCGATGCCACAGAGCACAACAGCTCCCCAGACCCAAACTGGGGGACCCCCAGCCCTGTTCAGGAATTGGAGGGCATTGCTCAAAAACCCCACAGGGCAGATCTTAACACGACATGGATGATCACAGGGAGGGGAGTGCTGGGAGCACTCATGTCCAAGTCATGCAGGGAGCTGGAAAACAAGGCAAATTCCACTCCCAAATCCTTCCTCAAGTATTGGGACTGGGAAAAAAAAAACCACTGGCCTTGGCAGGGAAGGGCAGAGCACAAGCTGGGGAGGCTCCAGCAAAGACACTGCCTGTGTTGGCAGCAAGTGAGCAAACACCCAGCCCAGGCAGAAGCCGACAGGTCAGTATGCTCCATTTCAGCTCCAGTAACCTTCCAGCTTGGACAAACAACTGGAGCAGATCCTCCTCAGGATGTCTTGAGGTCCTAATTGCATCCCAGCCCAGCTCCCCACAGACCAGGCTGCAGTTTGGGGTGGGAAGGGGTGCATGGAAACACCTCCTCCTGCCCCACAGGCACTACCAGCTGGGGCACTGCACAAGCTCTGTGTCCTTTCTCATCCAGGAGCACTCCAAACCCATGGCACGGTGAAGGCGTGGGTGCCTCTGGCCCCATTAGTCACACATCTGCCATCAAGACGTGTCTTGGGGTTTGTAGGAGCCTTATCCCAAAATCCTGCCTGCTCCCTCAGAGCCCAACATGGTGCATCCATCCTGGTTTTTGTCCCCAAATAACTGCTCAAGTGAGTGTGTCTAGTTTGGAGCAGAGAAAGAACACCCTAAAACCCAGGCTATAATGTTTGCTTTGTGATAAAAGGCAAGAGCTTCAGCTAGCAAATAAAATATATGTAATATATACATATACCTATACAGTTTTTCTTTAAATAGAGGGAAGGAAAATGGAATCATTGAAGTTTTCATAGCCCAAGGAGCTTTGAAAAATTTGGAGAGAAGGAACAGAACATCAAGTTTAAACTGTTTTCAGTGGAAAAGCCCATTAAATGAAAAGGGATCTTTTGCAGAAAGATATATATTTTGCTGATTTTGACAAAAAGGCCTGTTCAGAGGAGGGGGAAAAAAAGCTTTCATTTGAAGGTTTTGAGCATTGCTTTTGCACCTTTATAGCGCTGCTCATGAAAGCATCCTCACAAACCTGTTAATGCTGGAACTCAGCATGCCTACGGAGAAGGTGGATCTGACCACGTGCAGGGTGCAGGCAGGGGTTTGGAGACAACCCTTGCCTGTGCCATGAAAAGGAGAAGTTATTACAAAAGGCAGGAGAAAAAAATATATAATAAAAAAAAAAAATCAACTTCCTTCCCTTCCATTTGGCCCCTGGGAAGGGGAAATGCTGATCCTCCAGCTCACAGATGGTTTTCCTGGAATAACCTCCTGGTTTCCACCCTGTCAGCCACACCTAGCGCCGGGGAGAGATTTTGGAGGACAGATGAAGGACATCAGCCTCCCTCCTCCACATCAGCACCAGCAGCACTGCACATGCCATGGGATGCACCACGGGACACAGTGGTATTTCCTGGGATAAAACATCAACTTTGCCCACAGATCCCTCCCCAGCAATGACCACATCTCACATTGCAGGAGAGGAAGCTGTGGGTCAAACACACACATCCCTGGCAATTAAAGTCATCTTCTCAGCATCAACCAGTCCCAGCCATCCTGTGACAGGCCACAGAGATATGAATTACACCCTTGCCAATTTAGACTGCTTTTCTTCTCATTCAGGTGTTGTTGGACACGAGTCCCATTCAGTGACAATCACAGCATCACTCAGCAACTGCACAGAAGGAAGGATTGAGCATCACCTAAAAGGTTGCTGTCCCACCTTGTATCTTCTCAAAACTTTGCACAACTGCACACACAGGGATTAATTTAGAGTAATGTCACCAGTGAAGCTCTCAATAGCAGTGAAGTGTAAGTGCTCCACGTGGCAGGCAGAGCCCTGCTGGGGAAAATGACCTGTGAAAGCTGAAAAGGCAGCCCACAATGAGACCACTGGGAGAAAAAAAAAAAAGGCAACAAAACAAACAGTCCATTTCAATCTCCTTTTCATAAAGAGACAAAATGAACCCAGGAACACATCAGAGAACAATCATTTAGCACAGATCAAACGGGAGAACTAGCATATTAAAAATACATGCAGCATTAATCAGCTACACAGAGTTATGTGCCATCATTTCCATAAATAATACAGGATCAAAGCAGCCCAAGCAGCACTATCAGTTAATATAGTCAGCCAGTCAGTCAAAATAGAGTAAAGCTGCCTGAAAATCGTGGCTGTACAGTTTGCCAGGAATAAAGCAGATTCATCTGAGAAGTGGCACTACCAGTTAAACGGGTAAAGGTTACCAGCAGCCTCGTCATTAGAGGGAGGTGATGCCACAAAGGAGGGGAAAAAAAAAAAAAGGAATGAAAGGTTAATGCAGCCTAACAAATTATTTTTAAAAAAACCCAAACAACTTGGAGAATATCAATATATCTTGTCTAGTGGTGACCCCAAGAAGGGCCAAGCTGTGGGGGACAGGGGGGAAAGACTGACCCTTCTGGGAACATCCCCAGTGGCTGGAGCAGGGGTGAGCCATGGGGTGCAGCTCATCCAGAGCCCCTTTCCCAGGGTTGGGGCAGTGCCAAGGGGCTCCTCTTTGCCCAGGAAAAAACTCCCTGCTGTAGAAACCATCCTGTTCAGGGTGAAGGCTCAGCACCAAACAGCCTTTAAACATCCACCCATCCATGCACAGAAAATGCCTGTGTCATTAAGCCCTTTTCTGAAAGGCTGCAGAGCTGTTTAGCTGCCCGATTTTTAAAACAGGCATGTGGAGCAGAGCTATAAATAGCAGGGATGTTTGCCTCGTCATGTTTCTGGGGGCTTATTTATAAGGACAGGGGGCGACTGAATTAAAAATGGTTAAAAAAGAAGTGTCTTGGGCTTCTCTGCTTTAAAGCCAAGTTGCCAGAAGACAAAAACCTTCGAGGTTTTTGCTTTTTTCTTTTTCCAGGCAAAAAGCAAATGCCCATCGCTCATGCTCAGACTCTGAATTGGTTACATTTACAAGTCAAATTTTAATTCATACAGCAGGTGTTCAGAAATAAAAAAAAATCCTCCTTCAAGCAGCACAAGACCAAACTAAGGCTTTGCATTAGTTCTTGCAGCTTCAGGGAAGCTCCTCATTCACTGAAATAGGACCCATGTATGTGAATGAGGAGCAGAGACCTCAAAAATCTCTTCCAGAGTCGGAGCGGGGTGGGGTGGGGGGGAAGCCCTGAAGGGCTGGAGCAGAGCTGTTGCCAAATCCGGGGGCTGGCAGCCTGCATGGCATCATGACCCTGCTGCATCTCGGGTGATGGAGGGCGATAGGAATTTTGCATGGGAAGATCCAGATGAGCACCAGCCAGAGGAGGAATTCAGCCTCTAACAAAAGAGCCGCTTTGGGCAGCTCAAGCGGTCCCCCAGGCGATTACAGCCCCGGCAGTGTTTGGAGGGTCTATTCTTCGCAGGAAGCTAGGCGAAATCCCGGGAAACCACGCGGATCGAGCAGCCCCCTCCCTGTTCCCTGCCTTTATTAAATCGCCGGAGAAAACAAAAAGAGGCAGCCAAGCTGCTCCCAGCCCCTCAGCGCCAGGACACCAGCCAGCTGGGATGCAGAAGCTGGACCATTTTCCCTGCATCCCTCGATGCAGGGATAGGAGCCGTGGGGGAGTGAGTGACCCTGTCAGGAGAGGTGACAACCTCCCCTGCTCCTCCAGCAAAGGCAGCTGCAGCGAGCCAGGACCAGCACCATCGGGAAGTTTCCTACTGATAAGGGGGGGAATGTTCTGTCAGACAAATGAGGTTCAATTATTCCAAGTCTAGAATGTCTTGTTGGAAATGCTTCCAGACTGACAAGCTTTAATCCAATAAAAGACCCTTCCAGACAAGCCCTGCTGGGACTTTGGGAGCATTTCCCCCTGGCAGAGACCCAGCAGCCCCCAATCCCACAGTGGAGATGGATTTAGCCTGAGGCATAACAATCTTACAGGTCAGCCTCAAGGCACAGGACACTCGAGCTCACTGGAAGCTTAAGCAGAAGCAAAGCAAGAACAACAATTCCATTTCAGTCTGACACAACCCAAAAGTCAAATTTAAAAAAAGCAAATAATTTCCTGTGAACCAGAAATCTGCCAGTTTAATGAGACTGAATTGCAACTGATTCTGTTCTCCTGGGGTGCTGGAGACACATGAACCCCCAAGGCAGGGCAGATGGCTGGATTGCAATCTAGCCTTTAGCTCGTAAAACATATTAATATCCCCAAGCAATTATAAAGTGCCAGACTCTGCCCCTCCAGGCCCTACTCCCACCAAGCAATGCCTCGCTGCACAAGGCAGCCCTGTTGAGCTCAGACATGCAGCACCTCCCAGGGCAACACAGCCTGTGGCTTTCCAGGACTTCTCAAGCAAGTCCAAGCCCTTGCTCCATCCTCATCCAAGAGCTCAGTCAAGTCTCAGGTGCAGTCAAGGTGCTGTACAAAAATCCAGCTCCTCAATATTATTTTTTGTTTTATTTTAAGTGCTTGTCAGAGGTAAAGCAGGAGCCTTCCCTTCCAGCCAGACAGCTGTAAAAAGATCCCTGCCTTCAGCACCCAGCCTTGGCATGGGTTTATTCCCAAAGCTGGCAGATGCATCACACCACTACAAAGAGCTCGGCTGCTTCTTGGAAGCACCAGCAAGCACCTTGGATCCACAGCAGCGCTCTCTGACAGTCAGCTGGTGTTAGCTCCACAAATGTCACCAGCACACAGAGCCTCAGCCCTGGATATTTATAGGGCTCTCGTCAAAAAACCTCTGGAATCTTTCCCCTGACTTCAGCAGAACTTCACATCCAGGACCTCAGCTCCTTAAGAACAGCTTGTTCTGTGCCCACAGGGTGTGGGATGTCCTGGATGTCCCTGTCCTCATGCTGCTCACCTGCAGCAGTGAGGACAGGCCTGGGGACAGACTTGATGCCCACCATCACCACCACCCAGGTACACAGATCCCGGGATGCTGCAGCCACCTGCAAGGCCACACTGGAGCAGCACAAGGACCACAGTTCTCTCAGGGATGGGGTCACACACCCTGAGGTTACACCTTGGTGTAGCTCATGACACCATCACAGTGGTCCTGTCCCCTCTGGCACAGCCAGGCAGGGTCAAGGCCAGGGTGCCTCACTGGGAACAGGCAGCACCAGGAAGGTGCTCCAAGGGCAGAACCAGTCACTGTCCAGGAAGTCCATCCCATGCTTGGCTACGCATTTCCCAGCTGTCTGAACAGGCGCAACCTTTGCACCCCATGCAAACTCCAGTCTGTGTCGCAAGAGTCCCTTCAGTCACATTCCAGCACTGTCCCACCTGTCCCAGCCACCCTCGCAGGGCCTGGAGGGACTCTGGCATCAGCAAAGGGACTGGGACATCTGCCACCACACAGCCTCACCCAAACCACTTTCTTCAGTGCTCCAGTACAGGCTGGTGTTTGGGTATGACCAACAGCAGCCAGAATAATATCACCTCACAGTGGTGGTGCCACTTTACAGATGGGATTTTCCAAGTGACAGCTCAGTGATGATATGTCTGAATGTCAGCTATCATTTAAAATAAAAACAAAAAGCAAAATCTCAGCAGAGAGAAGGTAACAAATAAGACCCTCCATGCTCTAGAGATTCTCCCAGAAATATCCTGATTTTCATGAGCATTGCTAAGTCCCAGAATCTCAATCTTGAGTCAGGACAGTTGGATGCATCTGATTCAAGAATGATTCAGATGGGAGAGTGGAGGCAGGGAAGAAGGCAAGGGAGTGACATTTTCTGCTCTGGGCAACATGTCTTTATTTTAAGCTCTAAGATACAAACGTATTATTTGATTGAAAAAAGGCACTCTCTGCCCTGGCTGCTCCCATGCTGATCCTGAGGAACAAGACCATCCTCCTTATCTTCAGCTTTCACATCCATACTTTAATTTCCATTTCTTTAAATAAATTTCAATCCTGCTGGTACCTTGAACATAAGTTATCTCAGTAACCACATGGAACACAATCCTGAGCCCTCAAACAAGGAAGGCTTAAGCTGCCTTCCCAAGCAATGAGCAGGAGGAAAGCTCCAGCTCACCCTCGCTGGCTCCTCCTGCTTGTCCCCCACAGGGTCAGAGGCAGAGCAGGGGCATTCAGGCAGGTGAACCCATACACAGGTAGGAATACTTCTTCTGAAGGATCTAATGGCTGGATGAGAGAAGGGAAGAGGAGGAGTCACCCAGAGCTGTAAAAGGGATGATGGCACAAAGTCCTGAAACTACCTTCAACAACTCAGCTGTTTGTGTCCTACCAGGACTTAGCTCCCAACCCCTCAAGGGGCGTAGCCCCAGTGTGGCAGGGTCTGGCTGCTGATGGCTCCATGGCTTGGACCAGTCTTTCCTCTACAACAATACTGTCGGTGCTGTGGGGACCCCCCAAACCTGCCCTCACCATGCCCCCTGCAAGAACAGGATGCACAGACCTTTCTTCAAATGCCCTGCACAAAAGCAAAACCCTCCACCTCTCCAGATGGATGAAGCCAGCACTCACCAGTCCCTTCCCCTGTGTCCAGCCATTACCTAGGTCACCCCCAATGCCCCCGGGGATTTGCCAGGCTCCTCATCACAAGCTGAACCCATCAGCTAATCCCACCTAAAGCCGCAGCCACCACTCATTGAGGGGCTCTGGCTGCACCTCCTCCATCTGCACAGCAGCACCCCAGCCCAAAGTGGTCTCACACCAGAGGCTGGGGACCCATCAGCTGTCACTGCACGCCCTGACACAGCTTTCACATTCCGTGGCAGTGTGCAACACCTTCCTGTGGGTAATGCTCCAAACCACCTGCATTTCCGGCCCCGTGCCTGCAGCAGAAATTGTTCGTTGTCCCCTCCTACGTGATGCAGAGGTGAGAAGTCAGAGCCAGCATCACCTCTGGGCACGGGTGACCCAGGAAGGCAGGTGAAGCATGACAAAACACCAGGGGGGAGAGGAGGCAACAACTGTCAGGATCTGAAGCACTCAATACAGTCTAAAGACACCAATACCCAGGGTTTGGGTGCAGCTCTCCTGCTGACCCAGCACAGCAAGGCTGTGAAAGGACGTTTGGGTTTTTCAGTCCAGCCACCTGCTGTGCATGGGGCTGGAAGAGAGTCAGAACAAAATGTCCTTCAAAGAGACCCATGTTGCTCAGCACTGCCCTCAGAACCATGTGGAATTGAGGATTTTTGTTCTGTAAGCAGGGAAAGTCCAACCAGGACCACGCTAGCCACAGCAGCTGCATCTCTGCTTTAACACAAGCATCCACCCAAGCAGCAGCGATCCCCAGGTCAGATTCCCCAGCAAAGCTCCAGCTCCTGCTTAAAATGAGACTACTGGGGATAAAAGGAAGAGGCAGAGTGTCCACTGTGGGTGTTAGAGGCTTTGGCGATAAGGCGGGGGATACTCCTAAGCTTGTCTCCACAAACATAAGGATTAGCAACTTACTTCCCTTAAAAACAAAATCTAGGATTTTAACAATCACAGGCTTGGAAAGAAAAATAAACATCATGAGACTAGGAAAAGGAGGAGGACAAGAGCAGAGCAAGCAGGCAGCTTGGGGAAAACTGAAGTGCTTCTTAGATCGGAATGAGAAACACACCAAAGTCAGAACTGAAATCTTGGTAGCTCTGAACACCACTGACCCTTAGGCCTCTCACACCAACCTCTTATCAGTGATAATGCTATGAACATTAAGAGAACCCTTTCTAACAATGTGCATGAGAAAAGGCCTGTTTGTTTAATGCAACAGAGCACATAATGCATTAATTACCTACTGAGTTGGAAAAGTGCTGTTGAAAACATGCTTGAGTTAAAACAAACGGAGGGTTTCAGCTAAGCCCATTAGATCCACTGCCTTTGCTGTGGCTGCAGTGCATAACAGCCTTTGAGAGCAAACCTCTGTACGAGACTCCTTCACAGCAGATGGGGCAGCACAGAAAACCCCACAAAACCCAAAGAAAGCAGCTCCCACACAGACCATGGCTGTACCATCCACCCATAACACCACCCCAGGCTTCCCCATCACACAGGGGATGCTACCAAGCCCAGCATCTCCTCCTGATGCTGCCTCATCCACCCTCAGGTGCTCTAAAACCCACCCAGCCCAGGAGCACACCAGCAATCCCCCATCAACCAGGGCTAATCTCAACCTGTTACACTCAGGACTAACAAACTGGCCTCTTGGAGAAGACATAATCTGCCCACGTGCTCCTGCCCTGGCCATCACCACAGTGAAAAGGCACCAGAGAGCAATTTTGCAATTAAGTGGCTGTAGCCATTAATAATTAGGACATTAAACCTCAAAAGGGTGATGCTGGCCTCCACAACACAGACTCAGCACACCCAGGGGTGGCGGTGAGGAGTACTCATCCTGGATGCTCCCTTTTCCCAAGGGAGAACTGAAGCACAGGGGTGAGGGCAGCCCGTGACAGCACAGGGATTAGGCATAAAATTCCCCAGACTACCATCCCTGACAGCTCCTATGGCAGAAGACATAGAGGATGTTATGTAAGCATCCTGCATGGAACCTGGGAGCATCCCAAAGCCACTGGTAAACCAGCCACCTCATGCACCTGCCTGTGGGAGCAGGATGCTCTTGATGAAGCCATTGGAGCCGAGGGTGGGAGACCCAGTGCCAATGGATACTAATGGAAACAAACACAACACAGGGGCCAGAGAGGGAAATGGGCTGGAGGAAGCTTGGGATGTGTATGTGGATCCCCTGGTTGGCACCCAGAGGGTCACACTGTGCTGCACTGAGTTGCTCAGTCCATTCTGTCTGATCATGGCACAAGAGGAGAAATTGCTTTTGCTTTAAGAACACTCAAGTCATCCTACCTTTATCAGCAATTCCCAGCCTTAAGCTGTTCAGTTTCTTCCAGAAAAAGCAAAGAGAGAAACCTCAATGGAAGAAAGCAAATTAAAGCCTGAAAAGCAAGCAACTCCAGATCTTCAGCTGATTTTATTTCTAGCCAAATAAAAAAGGTTGATTAATCCCCTTGTTCAGACTGCTAACACTACAAGAACAACAGACTCCATCCCTTTCACATCAGGGGAAGCTCAATGTACTTAAGCCAAACATCTTCCAGAGAAAGACAAAAAGTAAATATAAAACAGGAAAGAATCAGTGCTATAGTATTTGCATGTATCTGAAGATAAAGCTTTGGAATCACAGAGTGAAGCCAAGTTCTCCAGTAAAATAAGTGGACAAAGCTCCCATCCTTGGACTCCAGCGCAGTTTTGTCTACTTAATCTATAGGTAAACTGAAGTCTCAGCTTTGAAGAACATCAGTGTTTCACCTCCCAGCGAGTGACCAGTGCTGTCACTGTGTGCTACACCCAGTAGGAGCTTCACCTGAGAGTACAGCCTTCCCATCCACTCTTCACCTCTCTCCTCCTCACACCCTACATTGAGAATTCCATTTATTCCCGTTGCCATAGCACCTTCCTCAGCTCTGTATAAGCCCCGACCACCACAGGGGCAGGATGAGGCCTCGCACAGGCTACACTGAGACACATAATTCCCAGCACAGATAAAGCTGGTGGCTCGTTTCTGCCCTTGCACACCCATCAGGTACCATGTGAGTACCCCAGCACCCACTGAGCTGCAAATACACCTCCTGACACAGGTAAGAACAAGGGCCCTGGTGACACCAAGTCATCACTAACCCTGCTCTCTCTCTGCTGCCAGCACATCGAGGTGGGACACCGAGGACATCTGATGGTTGTGGAGCAACTCGACCTACAAAGTCCCACCGGAGGATGCCCGAGGCCAGCATCCACCCTGTTGGACACTGGATGCAAGGCGATGGGAAGGACCTGTCATCATCTCCTCCACGGGGAGCACCGTGCTTGACACGGACCACTGCCTGAAGAATGCTTCGGGTAGCATGAACCAGCACCTGCCCCGCTGCTCCCCAAAAGCACCAGTACCAGCCCCGGCACAGCACAGGATTGGCACAGCTGCCCCTCCAGACTGCATCCCAGGGTCGGCAAAGCCGCGGCAGCCCCGCACCCAGGCCCGCGGGGAGGCCGGAGCCGGGGCTGGGCCGGGAGATGCTCCGAGGGTCCCGCACCGCGTGGGTCACTTCGCCCACCCCGCACGGGGGTCGCCGCAGCCGGAGGGGCCTCGGGAGCCGCCGCCGCCGCAGCCCCATCCCCAGCCGCGCGTTTGTCCGCCCAGCGGAGGATGATGGGGAGCAGTCCCGTCCCGCTCCCCGCCGGTGGCCCCGCTGACACCGCCCCGCCACGGATACGCGCGGGCCGCTCACCTGCGGGGCCGCTGCCCGCAGCCCCCTCCTCCTCCTGCTCCTCTTCCTCCTCCTCCTCCGCCACCGCCTCCTCCTCCTCCTCCTCCCGCACCTCCTCCGGGGGCGGCGGCGGCGCCGGGCTGCCCCGTGCGGGCGCGGCGGTGCCGCGGGGCCGTGCGGGCGGCACCGTGCCCGGGCTGCTCTCAGCGGGACCGCCGCTGCCGCTGCCGGGCTCGGCGGGCGGCGCGGCGCTGGCGGGCAGCGCGGCGGTGGCGGCGGTCAGGAGGGCGGCGAGGCACAGCAAGGCGAGCGCGCTGCTCGGCCGGCGCCTCATGGTGCGGCGCGGGGCTCCGCCATCCACTCATTCATTGACGCGGGCGCTCGCACACGCACCGAGCGCGGCCGGGAGCGGCGCCGGGCGGCGGCGGCTCCTCCCGCCGCCTCAGCCAGCCATGCCGCGCCCGCGCCCTGCGCCCCTCCGGCGGCTCCTGCCGCGCCGCGCCCCGGCTGACAGCGCCGCGCCCGCCCCGCCCCGAGCCGCCGCAGCCAATCAGCGCCGCGCCCGCCCCACCTGACGGCGCGGATCAGCCAATCAGCGCCGGGCGGGGGCGGGCCGAGGGGCGGCGCGCGGCGGGGAGGGGGCGGCATTGTGCGGGCGTGAGGGACACCGGGCCGGAGCTCCCGTGCCCCCGGGAGCGGGAGCGGGCGGACGCGCGCCTGCCTTTCTTATGGGGGGGTGTGTGTGTGTGTGTATGCTCGATGTGTAAAAATAGAAGGTTTTAAATGTTTTCGTGTTTTATTGTGTTTAAAATTTTTGTTAAAAAAATTTAATTTCCCCCATCCTCCCCCGCCTCAGTTTTGGGGAAAAACGAGGAAGGCGCCGGGAATCGCATCGGGTCACAAAGCGGTTTTCAGAAAGAGGTGATGCTCCTTCCATCCTGCTGCGGGTCTCTGGAGGGATCCAGCAGGTCGGGGGGGTCACCACCCCTCGGCACGACCCCCCCGGCAGCCACCTCCATTCATGTACCTCCTGCATCTCCAGGCCTGCAGTAATGCCGCTCCCCTTTTGTGCTGCTCCTCTCCCAGGGAGAGCTTTCCCCACCCAACAGGCATGCGGGAAGCAGCCACAAGGACAATGACACCTGGGGGCTCCCCCAGGCTGCTCCCCACCTGCGGTCCTGCTGGGGCCGACACCGGCAATGACCTTGGCCAAATCCCCTCGTCCCGGAGGAGCGATCGAGAGCGCCGCGGGGGCAGGAAGCACAGTGACACATATTAATTATTCACGGCACCCAACTGGGTGATCGCTGGTTCACGCGTGGTGAAGCAAGACAGGAATGCGCTGCCAGCCCCGCGCGCTGGGAAAACGTCGCTCCGATAAAGACAAAGGCACGTGGAAGCACGCTGGGATGTGCTGGAGGAGCTGGGTGGGCCGGACAGAGCCGTAGGGCAGCAGCAGCAGCATCCCTACACATCCTACTGCGGGAAGGTGCAGAGCACTGGGAGCTTGGTGGCTCTTGGCTGCCCGGCCCTGCCCGCAGGTGTGTGGCACTGCCAGGTGAGTGTTTGCATCATCTCTTGTTCCCGCAGGAGCCAATGGATGCTGACAGGTGCCCTCTGGGATGGGACAGCCCCATCTTCACCGACCACACAGTCCAAGCTGGCAGTCCTTCTCTAGCACAATATTTAGGAGTTGCCTACAAGGGAAACACTGCCTGGCATAGCTGCTGTGAGATAATTATTCTGCAATCACTCACTGCTCTTCCCCCTTACCCATCCCCTTCTCAGAAATAAACGGGACTTTATTCCTGCATAATAATAGAATTATTATTCCCCAGCAGCTCTGCTGTGGCTTTTCCCCCACGGAGACAAACCCTTCTGAGATCTGCTTTCCATAATTGCCACCAGCCGGTCACTCCCCACAGGACCAGAGGGTCCCTCTGATCAGGGGGAACACAGCTCACAGGGAGGCAGGAGGGTTTGCTGAGCCACTGTCTCCTCCAGCAGTTCACACAAGGCTATTTTCTATGGGAACAGGAAGAAGCTGAGCAGAGGAAAGATTATGGAGTTGCCTGGAACAAAGAAATTCCTTAGTTTTAAATAGAAGTTGCACAGCCTCAGCAGCCAAAGGATGGACCCTGTGCCCACCTCTCAGCTCAGGGCTGCTCCCCACAAGGGTCGGCACAGCACAGGCTGCCAGATCTGCTCATCTGGTTCCCAAAATATTAGATTCTCCCCCCTGCTTGGGAGGAGCAGTTAAGCCTGTCAGTCCTTCACCTCTTTATCCTCAGGTGGCCCTCTGCTGTCACCCCAACAAAGGAGGAAGACAGGAAGATCCTGGTAGTGTTGGAGATCCTTGGGCATCCTTAATCCAGCAGGACCCATGCAAAAGAACTGGCCGCCTCTTGGAGGTGGCATCACATGCAAAAATAGAGACTCTTCTGCCCAGCTGGCTGATTTCAGTGCTGAATTATTATGAGAATCATTACAAAGAGCCACAACAATAAAATTTACTGTCTCTGCCACATTGTGGGTACACACAACTCAGAGCCTTCATGGTAATGCCACATCCCAGTGGCAGCAGGGGTGGAAAACCTGAGGGATGAATTCCCACCTAGGTGGAAACCACTGGCAGCCCCGCAAGCTGCCAGGAGAAGGCTGGGTTGAAGGCTGGAGAAAGGCTGTGGGAGGTACTGGGCGAAGGGGATGGAAAATGTTGGATAAAGGGGATGGAGGATGCTGGGTGAAAGGGATGGAGGATGCTGGTAAAGGGACTGGAGGATGGCGCGTCCCAGGCCCGGCGCAGGGACAGTTCTGCAGGACCTGCCGCTCCCCCTGTTGATGTCACACAGAGTTGCAAGTGCTCCACAGCCCAAAGCACCGCATCCAAACCATCCCTGGCTGAACCCATAAACCCAAGCACCCGAATAACTGGTGGCTGCTTTCATGGGCATTCAGCTGGAGCTGCCAAAGGCACAAGAACAAACCTGTGCTGGCACCATGCCACCAAAATGCTCACACTTCTTTTTGTGTTTTCATTTTGCAATGACAAGGGGAGTAATGCATATGTGAACAGGAGGGATCCCCAGGGAACAAGCCACAGAGCCCATGTCACATGCAGGCAGCCCAGCCTCCATGCCTGCTTTTTCCATAAGTTTTAATGGAATCGACATCCTCCCAAGAATTGTTCCTATTCCATCAAATCAGCAAGATTTTCTTCCCCAGTGGAAAGTTTCCATCAGATATTTAGCAACCAGCTCTTTCTCTGACCTATTTGTAAGCCCCAAGCCACTCTCCACCACCCACTACTTGAAAGCTTTGATAATTCAATGAGATGTTAATTCTCACATTCAGCATAACTCTCGGTACAAAAACTTATCTTTTTTTTTTTTTTTAATTATCATTAATTACAATGCAGGAGTAATGAATCCTCTGCGCGGACCTCACATTCCAAGCACCCAGCAGCATTTTGCTGCACAACTCCCATTAAGTCAACGTGTATTAAGTGGGTTTTGAAAGTTTTGTGTGCTCTGGGGTGGGCAGAGCCCAGAGAAGACAAGGCAGCACAACTCTGCCATGGGTACTGAGGCACAGGGCTGAGTCCAGGCTGGTCAACACATTGTAGGTGTCAGCGTACATGTGCTTAAAAAACACTGCAAAAGGCTACTGTCACTTTTAAGCATGTCAGGATCATCTTTTAGGGCAAAATTCTGCTCTAAATGCAGAGGGTTGATAGTGAGATCCCATGTGCCTTATCAGGGCACACAGCCTGTGAGACTGAGCTGCACACAATGCTGGAAACTTTTCCACCTTCATTTAAGAGCCAGACTCAGGGTGCCCTCCACTCCCTTTGCAGAGCCCTGTCAGGCATTGCCCTGATGCAAGGGAGATCAATACATTCTTTAGGCTGCACTTCTACCATGAATATTTTCATTATTCTGTACGCATATTTATAATTTATTTAAATCATCGAATAAAGAGTGACTGAAAGTCAAAATCCTCAGCAGCATCTCTACAAACCTGGTCAAGAGACACGGGAACTGACTTAAAGCACGAGCAGAAGCCTTGGCTTTATTTTCCATGCTGGAGCTGAGTGAACAGCACATGTCTTGGAAAACAAATAATTTTTATAAATCTTTCTGTTTTCATGATCAGGCCAACATTAGCAACAAGAAGGTGATAGAGTGCACAACTCCCTGTCTTCATCTCTTCCTACATCTATTTTAAAAATAAAATACCTTCTCTGTGGTTGCTTTGGAGTGGGAGCCTTGCCTGAGCTGAGCGCACACATTGCCTACATTTATCCTCTAACTGAATATAAATGAAAGCGAGTGAGTTAAAAACGGAGCCTGGGGAGTTGTCCCTGCAGGCCTCCAGCTGCTGGTGGCGGGGCTGGGTGGGCAGAGGCCTGGAGCCTTGCCTCGGTGTGCAGGAGGAGCATCCACAGCATCACCGAGCTTCCAGAGGTGACAAATTCCTCCCTCGTTGGGTCCAGCTCCCTCATACACTATGCTCACAGGGAATTTGCCCTTGTACATGTCTCTGAAGTAATGATGTTGCTTTAAAGGTGAGCCCAGGAGAGCCCTGTCACTGCAGTGCTGAGACCTGAGCGTCCCTCCCTCCAGCTCCCTGCAAATCCACCCAGGAGGAGCCTTGGATCCCGGGCATGGATAGGAAGGGACATGACTCTGTGCTAGCCATGAGGTCCCTGCAGCCTCTGCAGCCTCACACACCTCTTTTATCTGCACAAAGCACTGCAGGGATGAAACAGGGAACAGTTGTTGTCCTTCTTGCAACTTCCCAGACAGCAGCAAAAGTCCCAGCCCTGGTGGTGAACGGGGATGCAAATGCTGCGTGCTGCAGCCACCACCACTCCTACATGAGCATAACGAAACCCGGCATTGGCACAGGTCTGTTGTCACCTCAAATCAATGCAATCAGCAGCCAGACCTCCCTCTCTTGCCAGGGGGATATCAGCAGGACATGGCAGGGGTATGTGGACCACTAACAGGTCCCAATTCTACACAGATTTAAAGCTTAACTTTAAGCATGTCAAGGTCACACAAATTTAAAGCTAAGCTCCTTTTCACATAAAAAATGCCCTACAAATGCAAAACATGGAATGAATTGGCTAATGTATATGTTTACTGCTGTTCTCTGAGAGGCTGGATCAGAAGGGCTGAGCAGGGAGGGTCAGGCTCTGCACTGCTGACTCAGAGTGCTTGGAAAGTACAATTTCTCTTCCACAGGAAATTGTCACACTTTCAGATGTGTCTTCATCTCCAAATCCTCTTGTCCATCCCAAATTTGCTGGAGAAGGCTTTCAGAAGTATTTATGTGGAAGGATTGCTTTGCTGTGTGACTGGAAGCATGGCATGGAAAAGTGCTGCGGGTGCCACTGGAGCCCAGCACTGCCAGGATACAGCAAGGAACCAGCAGCTCACACACATGGAAGATGAAAATGGTATCAATTTGAGTGCTAACATCAAAACTAAACTGAGCAATTTGTTGAAATTAAATGCTTTGGAAGAAAAAATTACCCTCTGAAGGTCAAAACGAATGGTTCCGAATTTTTTCCCATCAATCGTTTCCTACATGTTCCCACAAAATGGTTGATTTCAGCAAAGCTGCACTTGCCAATAAAGATAATTTCCACTGAAACCCTTTCTATCCTTCCTGCTGCCAAAAGAGCTCTGCCTGCAGCTGAGCACCCCACAGATCTACAAGTGGGGCATACTTCCTCTCCAGCGCAGCCCCCAGCATCACTCTGGACCCCTCTCCCCAGTCCCTGGCTCTGGGGACACTGGGATTTTGAGGGGCATCCCTCCATGGCAGGTGTTTTATGCTCCCCATTTTATTCCTGATTATTTCTGCAAATGTGGGTCACAAAGCAGGGACAGCCCTGACACTCAGTAGGAGCAGAGGAGCATCCCTTCAAAGAAGATTTAGAAAAGCAGTGTGGGAAGGGTTTCTGTAGTGCTCATCTACAGAAGAGAGCAGCAAATCCTCTCCTCTGATGGCAGATTGTGAAGGCAAGTCCTTGAGTGTGAGACACTGAGCTACCAGTGATTATACAATTCCTTTGAAAAAGGGCTTTTCTTCCAGATCCCTTTCACAAATCTCCTGCTATTACCCACCCTAAAGCACTGGTAACACTTTCAATCTCTTGCTTTCTGCCACAGACAGACATTTCGCCTTTCACTCAGGTTTTTTTCATTGAATATTGAAAGCATGTTATTACCCAGGACGTGTGAAGGGAGGGGATTAGGGATTGAGAGGCCTGCCCAAATTAGACAGGCTATTAGCTATTCCCACATTGCCTAAGGCAGGGACTGACCACACTGAGCCAGGTGCTGTCCTCAGAGCCCAAGCTCCCTCCTAAAACACTCAAGGTGTTTGATTCTTTCCACGTGTTTGTTTCAGTGATTTCCCCAGGAGGCTCCAGCACGGTTGGGGCTCATCCTGTCTCTTGGCAGTGACCAGTGCTGGAGCATCACACAAGTAGCAGGGCTGGGGGACTCGGCTGGAGTTAGGAAATGAAGCCCAGCCAAAGACAGTGTTGAGGACAACACACTTGTCAGCGTTTGACCTTTTCAGCTGCCAAATCCTGTAACCCCCGAATAATTTAGGAAAGTGTCAGTGTGAAGGCAGGAGACATTGATATTCCCAGGGGTGCAGGTGGGACATAGAGTGGCCATTTGGGCTCTAACCCTGGACAATCCATCAGCCAACAAAGCAAAACCTTTTATTTCTGCTTCTCCACCAAGTGCTTGTGCCTGAGCTTCCCTGCTGCAAGGAGAACCCAAAACCTGGCACCACCACATCCCAAAATCCAACTGTTCCCAGCTGCCAGGAGCGGGGTGGGTGTAAGGAGCCTGAGAGCAGGCAGGGGCTTGGCTGAGCCAGTGGGAACACGGCCAGGAACAGCAGCAAGGGCAGGAGCACAGCGGAAAGGACCTTCCCATTGTCCAGAACAAAGGACCAGATGTGTGCCCAGGGTAGGGAAAATCACACCCTCCCACAGCCAGATCCGGAGTTTGCACTCAGAAGGGCCACAAGGCTGTCATCAGGAGTGTGTTCTACACCAGCACAGCTAAACCCCTTCTCAAACTGATGTCATTCATTCGGGACAGCAACTCATCCACCCACTTCCAGAGGGTCATTCTGACTGACCATACCTGGCCAGCTTCTCCACACCTGCAGGTGTCTGGGTCAAGGGGGTTGCTCTACGTTGTCTCTGATTTATTTTTTTTACTTAAAAGCCAGTAAGTAAAATCAACCCCATGATGGACTTTTTTCCTTTCTTTTCTTCACTTCATCCTTGCTCCCAAGTTAACATTCTTCACTAGTCCTGCTCAGGAGCCAGGTAGATAAGCCCAAAGATATGTGCTAGTACATCTTTTGGGATGCCACTGCAATTCTGAGTGTATCCACACAATCATTTCAACCCAATAATCTCCACATTAAGCTCCAGCCATTCAGTGCTAACTTGTGCCTTAGCTAACACAGGTCTTTGCGAAAAGCTTCCAGTCTTAATTTTCAGACACTGAGACCGAAAAAACCACCCTTTTCCTTTGGATTTGTTCCAAAATGTTGGACCTGTTGGGGTTTTTATAAACAATGAAGGTGATTAATTTCCAGTTTGACTTCATCTGACTCTTGCTTCCAGCCATCCATGGTTTTTGCCCTGCTCAATTACAGATCCTGCAGTGCCCGCTCTTTTCTCCCTCTGAAAGTATTTATATACTGTCATCAAGTCACCTCTCAACCTCTTTTTTTAATAACACGAACAGATGGAGGTCTTTAAGTTCTCTCCCCTGTAAAGCTCTTTCTCCAGTCTTTCAATCATTTTTGTAGCTCTTTTCAACACTCTCCAACACCCTCTCTTAAATGCAGACACCTGAACTGGATGCAAAATTCCTGAATCAGTATGCTCAGCCCTATACAAAGGTAAAATCCTCTCCCAGCACCTACTCATTGTTTCCCCTCTCACACATTCGAGAATCTTATTCAGTCTTTTGGCTAAAACACCACACACTCCTAGGAAGCTTCCATTGAGCTGGTGCTCCACTACAGCCCTGGTTTGACTCTTTATACAGAACCAAACCAGCCCAAAGCACCCCCTTTGCTAAGACTGGAGCTCCTTCTTCCTTCCTAAGTGTTCCTCCCTGAACTGCTCCAATGTCTCCTGTATTCAGGCCACAACAGCATCTTTTGGACTTTTACTATAAATGCCTGGTTTGCTAAACACTGGACAGGGAACCTGGGAAAAGGGAGATTTTTCTTGCATCAGATGTTGTAATTTCCCTGTTTTCTCTTTTTCTCTGTTCCCTGTCATCACCACTCCTGGGTTTTGGTCAGACATCCATCCACAACTGGGCTCATGTGTGAGGACCCTTGCAGAGCAAAGAATGGGGCCAGCTGGCCACAGCTGGCTCAAACCCTAGTGCCACCATGAGCTGACACCGTGACCATGTGACAGCTCTGGGGAGCAGAGCTGGCAGCCAGGGTAGCCCCAACCTCATGCCATTTCCCTGGCTTTCAAAACACATCAGCACTGATAAAAGGGACAGATTTGCAGCACAGGCACCCAGTGGCCAAACTCTTCTGAGCAATGTAGCTGCCAACATCACACCCAGAGCTTCTGAGAGCTCAGATATCTGAAATTACTCTCCTCCCAGTCTTTTCCTTCCCTGGTTCAGCATTGCAGCTACTTTTCCATCTGGGAACAACTGCCTGTCAGCACCCTCTGGGTTGCAGCATGGTCACTTACCAGCAGTCTTATGGGGCAGTTTTAAAGGAATTAAAATAACATGCTGGAAAAGAAATGCTTCTGCAAGCAATTCCCCCCTCTTTAACCAGCAGGTGATTTCTCTGTGGCAAACACTGCTTTTGTGGGAGGAAGATCACCAGCCAGGATGGTGTTTTTCCATGGGGAAATAGCTAAATTTTTGGGAAGCAATGCAAGGTTTGGCCTGGAGCCATCCCTGGTGAGGCTGAGCTGGGTTGGGCAGGGGCAGGCAGGCAGAGATGCAGCTGCTGACCACTGCATGTCAGTGTTGCTCCACACAGCCTGTCCAGCTGTGCAACATCTGCTGCCTGCTGGAGTGGCTCTGCTGGCACCCAAAGCACCACGGGTTTGTGGGAATGGGGCTCTGGGGACAATGTGACAGCACGTTCCAGACAGAGGGATAGTCCTCCTTGTTGTGGCATTGACGGCGCAATGGTGCCTGGCTCCTCCTGAGGGCTTGAGGGTAGGAATTGCATCCCTGGGCCAGGAGGAGGTGTCTGGCCAGCAAGTACTTGCAGACTGTGGCCCTGGGCTGCAGCAGGAACGTTCCTCATCCCTGTCTGAGCCCCAAGGAACACACAGCACCCCTCAAAATCCCACCACAGCGCCTACCATGGCGGTAAGTATAAAGGATTACTTAACGTTCCCACTCCTGGTTTCCACAGGGGCCAGGTTCAGAAGTCAAAGCCAGTGTAACACTGTGCTCTGGACACTGCCCTTGTTCCCTGGCACTGTGCTGTGCTGGTGTATCCCTGGTGTCACCCATGGAATGGCAGTGCCAGGGCCTGTGGTCAGTGCTGGGGTCCCCAGTGTAGCAGCCTCCTCTCAGCCCGTGCCATGCAGAGCATCCCACTGGGAATGAGCATGGCTGCCTGTCTTTGAAAGACAGGTGTCTGCCAAGGAAGACAGGAACCTCCCTTGGAATGGAAAATATGACCCCCTTCCCTAAAAATGATCAGAACTTTGAAGTTAAGGGGCTTTCAGGCAAAGATATGGGGAAAGGAATAACAGTTCTTTATGTCTATGTATATACATATAAAAAACAAGACAAACAAGCAGCAGCAACAACGGCAGCCCCAACAAACAGAAGCCCAAGCCCAGCGCAGCCTCTCCCGGCCGCAGCCCTTTCCCCTGCGCTGCAGCTCCGCTCGCGGCCGCCAGGGGCGCTGGCGGCTCCCGGCCGGGCAGGGCGGGTGCGGTGATTCCCCCCGCCTGCAGGGGGCGCTGTGGCGCGGGGCCGCCCGTCTCTCTCCACACGGGAATGGCGGGCGCGGGCGGCACAGACACTAAAGGGGTTTCCTTTACAAAGCCCCAGCGGCAGCCGGGCCCGGGGCCCCTCCGGATGGCGAAAGCGGCTGCAGCGGCAACCTCGGGGCGGCGGCTGCAACAGCGGAGGCGAGCAGACGCCAGGGCGGCAAACAAAGCGTAGCAGAAACTCCGCAGCCGTAGCAGGAGCCGCGGGGGATCGGGCAGACACGGGATGTGGAGTTGAGGTGTAGCAAAAACCCCGAAGCAGCAGCAGCAGCAGCAGCCGGGCTCCCGCAAGCAGTTGCCACACGCGGTTGGGGAGATGCACCCTCTGGGAAGGGGGAGGGGGTCGGGGTCCCCTTCCCAGTGAGGTCAGGTGTTGAAAAGGTCCCAGTTCAACAGCGGCTCTTAGGGGCAAAGGCTCACCCACCGTAAGAGAAACAGTTGGAGGACAGGGTCAGCGAATCCTCTGGGCAACAACGAGCTGGCAACAAACCCCACCTGTCTCCACTCCAATCTCGAGAGAGCAGAGCCGAGCCCCGCCCCTGACCCCGCCAGCCGAAATCTCGCAGTATCTCTGCCCTTCCCAGGGAAAGCCTCCCAGCTGAGAGGCTGCAAGCAGCTGCACCCCTTCCCCACTGCTTGGCCTCTTCTTTTATCTCTTCAGTATTGGTCATTCCCATCTCTTATGCAACAAATGGGAGAAAATTCCCTGAGAGAAAGAAAAGGAAAAAAAAAGGAAAAATCCTAACCTCCAACACTGCCCTCAGAAACCCTCTGGTAATGCAGACCAGAGACAAAATCCCCATATGGTGAACAATTATTGCCAGGGTCAGCAGTGTAGGGAGTTCAACCCTCCCCACCAGTCTCATGGAGCTCCCTCTGAATTCAACAGTAATGAATTCAATAATAATTAATTCAATGATAATGCTCTTGACTCCTCCCCCATTCCCTCCAAGTCCTGCTGGAGAAGAAATCTGCAATATGGAGCCTGGATTTTCCATTGCCTTGGTAACATGTTGTATCCATTGCCTCAAAGAAATATCTACTAAAGGTGTGAGGAAAAAAGGTGAAAAGTGCCATGGCCGCTGGAGGAAACACATTGTCCTGGGAACTCACAGACTTCCCACCTGCAGAATCAGGTCTGGGATTAATTGCACAGAGGCCAGGGTGAACCTGTGGTTTCAAGAAAAAGGAAACAAAAGATAATAATTTTACTCTGATTTAATGGAATAACAGTACTGATGGTGTCCCAAGCCAGGTTAGAAGGGGGATGGATTTATAAAGTGGAAATTCAGCTGTCCAGAGGTGAACAAAGCTCTTGTTGACTTTGGGGGAAGAGGGAGGTGTTGAATTCAAAGGCTGCAGATTTGTTGGCTTCATGCCTGAGTCCTACAATCAGCCAGAAAAGCTTGTCCAGAGCTCCACCAAGAATGAAGTGAGGCAGTTCCCTCTCCATTCAGAAGGTCCAACACTGGGGTCTGGCAGAGAGGCCATCCTCCAGATCAGCAACACTTCTCTGTGCTTCATTTCCTGGTCTCCAAAAATGGAGAGGTGGGAGACTTTCCAGCCTTACAATGAGGTCTAGAGGATTTATTTGTCAAAGCTCCCAGAACTAGCATTTCCCTAATACCTGCCCCAAAGGGACACCACTGGGGATTGAGGAGAGCTACCAGGAGCTACCAGCTAAATAGCAGTGGGGTTTTTTCATGTGCAAGTTTAGTGTTAGCATTAGAGCTTGTTGCACAGCATCATTTGTTGCAGAGAAGTCCAGCAGCTGGCATAGACATTGCCTGAGAGTGTCCTGATACCCATCACACTTGACTCACACAGACACTGCTAGAATGGGGTTAATCAGCGCTATTTTTATTTCAAAGCCATTTGCTAGAGCAGTATCCACAAAACACTGCCATGCTCCAGGGAGATGACAGGCCAAACCCTGGCTCACTCCAGCCTGAACCCAACAGGGAGCCATCAAGCTGGAGCTGTGAAACAGCAGAAATTCATGACCCTGTTCTGGTCAGCCCAAGAGGCTCCAGGACCCACAAGGGAGGCTCTGGGGCAGATTACTCACACCAAAAGTATGAGCAGCAGGGAAGGATGAGCATGTCGGGCTGCACTGCTGAGCCAGAGGCTGAGGCAGAGCCATGGAGAGCCCATGGAGATGCCGGGAGAACCCCCCAGCACATGTAGATCCTGTGTATCGCCCAGCATTGGCAGCACCCAGCACCCCAGAGCCTCATCAGCAACTGCATGATGGGCAAGATGGCAGGAAATCAAATCCTGGGATTGTCATCCTGCAAGGCTCCCTCACCCACACTTTCCATGAGCTTGACCTGCTTGAATCCTGCAAGCATCAGCTCTGCAGTTAGGAATGACCTTGCAAACTGCCTGGTAGCTGCCAGAGAGCAAACAGAATGTTCCAACCTGGCAGCCACTGGACCACCAGAATGTTTTGGAAGATCAGAACCATATTTTGGCTG
This sequence comes from Coloeus monedula, assembly GCF_965178545.1. Lineage (NCBI taxonomy): Eukaryota > Metazoa > Chordata > Aves > Passeriformes > Corvidae > Coloeus > Coloeus monedula. The sequence goes on along the minus strand of NC_138801.1, from coordinate 6,435,779 downwards.
CAGCTTGGCTCCCAGTGCTCCCTGAGCTGGGTCTCGCCTTTCCCTCCCCAGCTTTGTACGACAGGGATGGTTCTGTGCAGCCAAGAGATTTGCTCAGTGACTGTAACATAAACTTGGGAAATATTCCCTCAGCCAGGGAGTTATATAAAGTGCATTCCTCACTATGATGATTTCTCTCTGCTGGGAATATCCATGGTGATGGTGCCCACAGCCTTTCGCCTGTTCCGCCTGCAAACAGCAGAAATTCAGCTCTTGGTTGCAGGTGCTTGGAAAAGCCACTTCCAGAGCCACCACTTGTTGGACAATGCAGGTGTGGGAAAATGAAGACAGCGAAAGGTCATGGCCATTTCACAGAAAAATCATGTCAGGGACAGAAAGAGAAACACATTGCTCCCACTGAGTCACAACATCCTCTTCCCAAATTTGTGGAATGAGTTATCTTGAGTTTTTCCAGTTTGAAACAATTTACAAGATCTAATTTTGGAATAAAATAAATCACCAGGAAAACAAAAATGTTTAAAATTATTAAAATCTGTTTGACCAAGCGAAAAATATTTCTTCCGGTCTCTTGCAGAGAATTTTGAAACTTTCCTCTGTCTCTCCTGACTGGAAGAAAAGTCCTCACCAGATCTCAGATACCCAATTGCTTTGTTCATAGCAGACAGAGAGAAGGCGGATGAGTAGAGCCAACAGAGTGTTGTGCTGAAATTCTCTAGCTCTGCTACCAAGATTTCTCCCCCAAAAGACAGATACAATGAAATTCACCCTGGATCTGGGAATCTGCACAGGCCACCTGAGTTATTTTGTTCTTCAGAGCTCATGAGGCACCAAGGCCTTGGATGGGTGGCTGCACTGTCCCTGTCACTACCCCAAGAACAGCAGCACCCTTCTCAAACACTTAGGGCCAAGAGAAATTCCCCCTTTCTGCAGGAACAGTCTCCTCTGAGCCCCTTGCGGTACATACATTCATTAATTCACCCAGAGCCACAGTCAAGCCATGCATTTCTGAGCAAATACAACCTCCCCCGTTGGCAGTCAGTGTTTCCAGCACTCCCTTACACATTTTCCTCTGCCACAGACAGGACTGTTGTTTCCCAGCTCTTTGGAGCTGTCTCCCTGTGGTTACCTTCTCCTCCTTTGCCCTCCCCAGCAGCTCCCACCCTGCTGTTTCCATCTCCATTCCCTGCAAAGAGCCCTGCAGGAGACAAGCACCAGCCAAACAGATTTTCCCTGAGCCTCAGAAGCAGGAACTTTTTGTATTGGAAGAAATAACTGAGTCTTTATAAATGCCATGGGAGGAAAAGCCCTGTTTCAAGATCTAAGCAAAGTCAGGATGAATAATACAGGGGGTTCCTGTCCCCAAAGGGCAAGGGCAGGGAGAAAGGCAGGGGAACACAAAGGGAAATGCTTCATTAGCTCCTCCTGAGGTGATCTGCTCACTTTAAAAGCCAGTGCCTCCTTCAGAATGGTACAATGCAGCAGCTTGCAGCTCAGTTCATTACAGAGCTGTCCCTGCAACCAGGGATGTTTCTGCCAGGGGACCTCTCAGTGCTGCCTTTGACCAGAGCCACCTGCCATGGCAGAGCCCAGCTAATGACCTGCCCTGTCACTCTGTCCATGTTCCCTGAAGCCACCCAGCTTTGTGATCCTGCCCCCTGTGGTCTGGGAATAGATCTGAAACTAAGTGCTTGAGGTTCTTGAGGGGATGTTTTTCTCCTTGTGATTCCCTGAGTCCTGGAAGTTTTCAGCCAGGCTGAGCTGTTTGAATGAGCACAATGGTAAGTTTTGGCATTGGAGAGGAGCAGGTCTTATGGGAATTGAGATTTCTAGGGAATAAGCCCCCCCTGGACAGTGCCCTGGGGCTGCTAGTGGCCCCACTCCTTATCCAGGAAGTGGCAGCACAGCATCTCTTGGCTGTGCCCAGTGGGCACTAAACATCCCAGCACACAGGTTTTTGTACAGCTCCAGGCAGCTCATTCCTGCAGAGTCCTGTCTCGGAGCCCATTTCTTCGTTCTCTCTCAGACAGCTGTTTACATTTTTGTTTGTGTGAATAATCTCAAATATGAAGGCTTCGTTTTGCTTTTCACCCCATTAGATAATATTAATTATTGTAGGGAGCCAAGTAGCTTGGAGAAAGGAAAAAAAAAACCACTCTGGAAAAGTTGCAGGCCTTGCAAGTATTTAAAGGGCCATCTGCAACTCCTCCAAAACTGTACAGACAAATGAGAGCAGCAGTAGCATTCAGTAGACATCATGGCAACATTCCCACTCCTGTCTCAGCCACGAACTAGCCCTAAAAATATAAGGCTTGCTGTTCCTCAAGCCCTCCTCTCTGTTAGGAAGGCAGCAGAGATATTGGCAGGACTCAACCTGAGGATGGAGTCACCTGGAGTTCTGGGTACAATGCCAGCTCTGCCCCTTAGAGCTGCTGCATATCTTCTCCTAGCAGGTTTTCCAACAATATTATGGGCTGGCTGGCCATTGGAAAGATGCTTGACTCAAGCAAACAAAACTCAGGTGGGCATGGATGGAAACACAAGCCCAGATTTCCCACTGCCCCACGTACACAAATTCCCTCTGGGCATCTCCTATCAGAATTTAGATACCGTCCCCACATCACATCTGGACACAAATATTTGTTAGGCATAATAAGGAAAGACTGAAATCCACTTTAACATGTGTACTGAGACAAGCTGCTTAAGAACAGTAACAAATAACAATAAGTTTATTAATAATTCATCTGTTTCAAGCAAACATCTCCAGGCAGGCATTCCTGCCTATTGTCTCTCTGATATTAAGCAGAGCTACTGAGGCCTGGCCCGGATTTTTTGGTTGGATACCGGCCAGCAAAGCTTCCAGGTGGATGATGCTGATTTACAGCCCATCTCTGTTTGCTGCTCTATTTACACTGCTTTGTTTAGGGGGTTTTGTGTGAATAACTGTTGGGGTTTTAGGAGTTCTCCTTCTGTTTTCTTTTTCTCTTAAAGAATTTTCCCCATATATGTTGCCAGGGGGACAAATTACTGGGTGCTTCAGAAAAACAAAAGACCTGGCCATAGAAGGAGGGGTCCATCTGGCTACTCTCTTTCACCGGGGCTTGTGGGTGGTGAGTTCTCAGCGTTTTGGACGGGAGAGAGAGGCTGGAAGGAATTCGTCAGTGTGGCAGATTTCTGCTTTTTTCGGCTGCCTTCCTTCTACCAGAGAAACCCTGGGATTCCCAAGCCTGCCTTCCCTTGTCCCGCTGGGAGCCGGGCTGCAGCCACCCTGCCCCCGTTGCTGCCTTTGAGCCTTCACTGCTCTGTAGCTCTGCTCGCCCTGCCTGCCCGACCTCCGCGGGTTCCGCTGCAGCTCCGGAGTTCGATACATCTCGTCTGCCACCCGGGATTTGTGCTTGTCCCTGCTGTTCCAGCCTGCTGTTCCCGAGGGTCCGGCCGGACACCGGGATCGGCTGCCCAGGGGTTTGTGAAGCCTTTGTCCCATCCCTTCCCGGGATCCCGGGATCGGCTGCCCAGGGGTTTGTGAAGCCTTTGTCCCATCCCTTCCCGGGATCCCGGGATTGGCTGCGCAGGGGTTTGTGAAGCCTTTGTCCCATCCCTTCCCGGGATCCCGGGATCGGCTGCCCAGGGGTTTGTGAAGCCTTTGTCCCATCCCTTCCCGGGATCCCGGGATCGGCTGCGCAGGGGTTTGTGAAGCCTTTGTCCCATCCCTTCCCGGGATCCCAGGGCACCGGTGCCGCGTGCTCCCCGAGCTCGCTCCGGAGCGCCCCCTGCAGCCGCGGGGGAACCATCGCACCTGCCCTGCTCACCGGGAGCCGCCAGCGCCCCTGCCGGCTGCGAGCGGAACTGCACCCGAGGGGAAAGGGCCCGACAGCCGAGAAGGCTGGCACTGGGTTTGGGATTGTTTGCTGTTACTGCCAGAGTTATTGCTGCTTGTTTGACTGGTTATACACATAGAGATATATAATAGTAAAGAACTGTTATTCCTATTTCCCATACCTTTGCCTGAAAGCCCCTTGATTTCAAGATTACAATAATTCAGAGGGAAGGGGGTTGCAATTTTTTTTTTTTTTTCATTTCAAGGGAGACTCGTGCCTTCCTTGGAAGACACCTGTCTTTTAAACCAAGACAATTACCTTCCAGGGCAGTCATTGCTTTTGAAATATGGGAAGGAAACAGCAGCAATTGGAGGAAACCTAAAGTGAAATTCAGCCACAAATCTTGTCTATTAATTCCTGTTCCATCGTTTTCCTTCCCCAGTACTTGCCTTGGGAAGTCATGCCTATCCCTGGCATGCTTTCCACCAGAGATATTATACTGCTATAAATGTCAGACATTTGAAGAACAATCGTATCTATTAGCATGTAAAAGAGTATTGTCTGCAAGTTATTAGGTTCAAAGGCATCTTTGTGCTTGGCAAATTGCTGTCTGCAGCTCCAGATCCCAGTACCAGCTATGGGAGCACTCTGGAGAGACCAGGGTTCTCATCTAGCCCAAAACACAGCACTCAACAAAAGGAGAAAATTAGGCAGGAAAATGGTACAAATGTCTTCAACACACTTTTGGTACTCTTTTATGATGCTCCTAACTTGCCCTTAGAAAGTTACCTCAGCTTCTGGAAGTTTCCATCTACTCCTAGACTAAAGTGATACTAAAACGAGAGACCCAGATGTGCACTGGCTGACAGGTGGAAGAGCCCTTCCAGCTGCTTCTCCAGCAGTAAATTGCAGCTGGCTTCCCTCCCCAGCCCTCAGAGCAGCTCAAGGTGGTATAACTCAGAGCTGGGGTGTCACTGATGTGCCCCAGAGTGTGTTGAACTGGGGTTGAAATGGCATCTTAACACACCTTGGAGTGCCACGTACAAATAGTGCTCAACTTCTATGGCCCAGCTGCCACCCAGTAAGCTCAAAGCACTTCTTAGGGAAGTGTGAGTCATGCTGTGTCTGGCAGAGAGGAGACTCCAGTTCTCTTGCTCAGTAACTCCCCAAGGTCTCAGTTCCACTGGCATCTCTTCTCTTGGGCCATCTGACTGTTCCTGTCCCTTCCTGCAATTCCTCCCCACCTCCTATCTGCTTCTTCTCACTCAGCAGAGGGAGCGGTATCTGTGGGTGTTGTGCCCATGCTTTACATTTGAAATTTGACTGTAAGATGCATGAATTGAAGGTAAAATCCTTGCTGTGCAAAGAGTACTGAAAAGCATCCCTCGTCCAGTGCTGGCACTTGGATGTCCCAGGTGGGAGCAGATGGCCCAGGAGAAATCACAGAATCACAGACTGATTTCGTTTGGAAGGGACCTTAAAGATCATCTCATTCTACCCCCTGCCATGGGCAGGGACACCTTCCACTATCCCAGGTTGCTCCAAGCCCAGTCCAACCTGGCCTTGGACACTTCCAGGGATGGGGCAGCCACAGCTTCTCTGGGCACCCTGTGCCAGGGCCTCACCACCCTCACAGGGAAGAATCTCTTCCTAATATCTCATGTAAACCTACTCTCTTTCAGTTTGAAATCATTCCATCTTGTACTGTCACTCCATGCCTTCTTTCCATCTTTCTGATGGATCCCCTCAGATCCTGGAAAGCCACAATGAGGTGAGTCTCAATCCTTTCCTTTTCCAGGCTGAACAAACCCAATTCTCTCAGCCCTCTCTCACAGGAGAGGTGCTCTATCCCTGTATCCCTGTTGGTGGCTGCCAACTCTGGCCATGCTCCTGTTGGAAACAAATAATTGTGGGGAAGGATATAAGGCTAGGTGTATAGATATATATCCAATGCCTTTATGTAGAGATTTACAAAAAAGATCATGTCGGCACAGACACCCTCACAGCAAAACACATGGATTTGCGCAGAGCTCGGTTTCAACGTGGGTGGCGCAACTTGTGCCCACGGGCATCTGAAGCAGAAAAGAGCAATAACCCCAGCACCTCCCCAGCAATGGGCTCTGATTTGGAGGGGCAGGACTTAAGGGAAGCCAACCCAGAGCAGGTGGTTTGAAACTGTGTTAACAACCCCGTTAACAAGCACTGCAGATTAGACCAAACAACAGCTCATCAGCATTCAGCCCAAAGGCCACGGGCTGCACGGGAGAGAATAGAGGAACAACGGGAAGGAGGGGAGATGAAAAGAAAGCAGAGATGGGAAGTGGTTTTAATAATACTGTTTTCTAATTACAGCATGGCACAGAGAGCAGATGCCATCTGCTTTGACATTTACAACTCAGCAAAGGACATGCCAAAAGCACTGTGAGGGAACTGCTCACACAGGGACACAGTGGCAGCACCTGTGGCAGCACCTGTGGCAGCAGCAGTGGTGCAGCGTGGGGGGGCTGAGTGTCCCAGCATCTGCCCTGGGGCTCCTGTCACCCCTGGTGAGCTATTGCCGCTGCCCAGCACCCTGCTGGTGTTTCTTTTGAGGCTACAAAATGTAGTTTAAGGGCCTCTCTTGACCCTGGTCAGAGCTGCACCAGTTTGCAGGGAAAGGGTGGCATCACCCTCAAAGTAACTGATACGTAGGGTGGTGGACAGCACCTGCATCACCTGGCATGGCGTGGAGAGACATTTCTCCAGCTCCATGCACTGGGAATGGGAATACCCCTTCAGCCACTGTAGATCCATCCTTCGGGCACAGTGTGAACCTGTTGCTTTTCTTGTTACATCCTGAAACATTTATGAGGCAGGTTCAGTATCATTATCCCACTATGAGAAACCAAAATTCATTACTGCACAGCCCAGCTGGGACTGTGGGGCAGATCCCTGAGCCTGCCCCTGGCACTCACCACTGCCCCACAGCAAACTGGGCAAGGATGGGAGGTCAGTATGGACCTTCCCCAGCATGCCAGGATGCCCTGGGCCTATTTTGCTGAACAGTGTGTGTATGGGAAGAGGATTTTTAACTCCTGAAAAACTTCCCTCCAGCCTAGCCTGGCATCTGCAAGCCCCCACGCCTGTCAGAGCTGCACACAGAAGTGCACAGGATGAAGCACACTAATGCATGTTTTGGTCCCAAGCCAAAATAAACGCCGACTATAATAAGCCTCCCAGGAAAGCCAAACAGAGGACCCCTTTGTTAGGGACAACTCGGCATGTTACGCTTCATTTGGGCCAACAGCACTTCCAACACGAGGCTCGGGGCACCATCTGCTTGATGTGGGCAAGGTGGGCTGAGGCCAGAAACCAGGGAAAAAGGGGAATCTCAGGACAAGGAAATTCGGATGACGCGTCTTGACAGCCTGGCCCACAAAGACTCAAAAAATCTGGCAACAAAACATCTGGGAAGAAGAAATCTGGCAGGTATGTTGGGCCCATTGTAGTCTCTGCTGGAGGTAATGGCTTTGTAATCGGGCAAGGAACAGCAGTGTCTTCTGTCCTGCTCACCTTTTGAGCAGGTGTTGTGAAAAGATACAGCTTCAGGATCCACTGTCTCTGGCTAATTCCTGTTTAGTTTCCTTCAAAAATAGAGACAGAGGAACAACAGCATTGGATGAAACCCTATGGCTCTCTGCTAAGCCCAGCACAAGCTTTGGTCATTTGTGGAAACTTCTTTATTGATGTGAAAACATGATGAAATGACTCAGGGTCATGTCCTGACCTGAAGGGGACAGGACAAACTGGATCCCCTGGCCACATTCCAGTACAGACTGGGATCCTCCCAGTGTGAAGTGGCAGATGTAGCCCAAAGCACCTGAGCCTGAGGGCAGCAAGGAGTGTGCTGATGTTCAGGTTAGTGTGAGGTACTCCTGCAAGGAGGAGGGAGTTGGACTGGATGATTCTTATGGATCCCTTCCAGCTGGAGATCACACGTGATTCTGTGATTCTATGATTCTATGATAACCTGCAAGCTCCTGCAACAGCTGCAGCAAATCAGTGGGTGCCAGGTGGTAGCAGAGCCCTGAGCCCATGCCCTGCCCTAGCACAGTTGCTGATGGTCAAGGCCAGCCCTAGCAGACATCATCTGCTGATGGGAAGGAGTGGGAGCAGTTTCAAGAGGCACGGAGATATCTCTGCTACAGGAAGGGTTGCTCTCCTCTCCGAGGTGTGTGTGCTGGGTGCAGGATGTCCTCACTGTCGCAGGTAAAGCAGTTGGGGTGAAACGAGCTCTGTGTGTTGCAGGCAATGGTTGTGTTTGTGGGGTGCAGGGGGCTGTTGGAGTGAGAAAGCCTGCTCTCCCCAGCCTCAGGGGCAGATAACACATCTCCTCTGGCAGTCATACTGAGTGTGGGATGCTTAGGGGGGTGACTACCAGCAGGTAACAACAGGCTGGTTCAGGTTTTACCCCACCAGCAGGTGGGCTGAGGCAGAGATAGCCCTGAGTGCCCCAGGTTCCTGCCTGGGTTAGCTGTGCTTTGCTGCCTTAAAGCCAAAAGAGTGCCTGTGGGGTTTAATCTGTGAAAAGCCAGAAACAGCCTTTCTGGAGCAGGTTTCCAACAGCTGCAGCTTATGGACTTCAGAGAGTGATCTCTGAGTTTTGCCCATCCAAAGTGTGCTGAAGAAGGGGAGCTGGTCCTGGGCCCAGCACAGATCCATGTAGCCATCCCATGTAACTGTCTGTGTTGTGTGTGTTGGACTCAGATTTACTGGGAAGGCCTTATTGACTTCTAAATAAATACAAGGAAGGGGTACAAAGCACAGAGGGATTGAGGGTGATGGACCTGCAGCTCCAGGTCCTGCAAAGTTAATACCGTTTCTCCCTATATGGGTAAGGTTTCTGGTGTTATCAAAGTGGAAATGCAGGTATGTTTCAGTCCTGTGTGGAAAAGCAGTGAGCAGTTTATTTTTCCTTTGACAGATTGCTTATGATCTACAGCCATCTGGCAAAGCAATTCTTAACTTTTTTCTTCTTATTTATGAGGGCAAAGGGAGTGAGAGTTACTTGCATCCAGGATGCCAATTGCTGCTGGCATCTGCTGCTGATTTGAGGTCCTCTTTCTCCCCTCTGCAGCCCTGGGAGAGAAGAGAGACTTCTGCAGCAGGCAGGGGGTTCTTATGTGCTTCTCAATGGTGTTTAGATCCCTAAATCATGGTGTTCAACACCAGAGTTGTGGCTCAGAAAGAATGTAATGCTTATGTTGGCTTAAGGGGGAAAGAAAAAGGAGGGGGGAGAGAGGTTACTGCTGTTCTCTAGTGGGTATGGCTGCACATGGCTCTATTGGATGGAAGTGGTGCACAATGGGCACAGAGGAAAATAGTCTGTAGCTCAAAGATATGAAAGGTGCACATGAGGATGGCATTCATGCCCCAAAACTGCAGTGTCCCAGCAGCTGATGTGAGCAGCAGAGCGGCTTTTGCTATCCCTGGGTGTGTTGGGCTCCCCGCTGGCTCTGGGGAATGCCGAATTTTGGTCCCTTTTTGCTCATAAAATGCTCTGCTAGCCTGGAAAAGAAGCATTAGGGTTGTGCAAATAATTAATTACTAATTAGCTGGTAGATTGTTCACACGATACAGCCAGGGACTGAGCAGTTTCAGCACAGACCACGAGAGTGCTGTAATCTGTGCGGGTCTGAGGGGTGGATGCTGTTAAATTGCTGTGCCTGAAGGAGCAGGAGGTGCAGCAATGGGAAACACCTGGGAGACAAAAATAACCATTTCGGGAGTGTAAAGGGGAATGACAACAAGGTATCCTTCAGGAGAACGACAGCAGTCAGAAATGGGATCAAAGCCTCTGTCAGGGGCATTCTGAATCCTCTAGGGAAGGTCAGGGAACATTAAACTGGCTGCAGGGGCTCCTCAAGGAGGAGCAGAGCCTGTGTGGTGATTAGAGATGAACTGCCCCCAGCTGAGCTGAGGTAAGGTGAGGTGGGGTTTTGGGTTTTACCAGGTGTTTTGAGTGCTCACAGTGAGCTGTGTGCCTGGCAGGGGGGGCTCCCCTGGGAGCCCCATTCCAGCTATTGCCCAGAGTGGGATTTCCTGGGGTGGGTGTGAGGGTGGTTTTGCTGTGGAAACTGGGGTGCAACTGGTGTGACATGCACTGCTGCCAGTATGTTCCCTCATCCAAAAGGAGGGGGTTAATGAAGGGCTCAGGATAACAGGGCCCTGGTGGGGAGAGGGGCAGAGGTGCAGCCCGGTGGATCAAGCACTCTCCTGGCCAGATGAGGGATTTGCTGCAGGGTTGTGGAGTGTTTGTTTCCCCTGTGGGAAATGTCCATCCCTGTTTCACACGTCTGAGCCTGTGTCAGTGGTTTCTGGTGCTACTGAGGGTGGCTATGGCTTCTCTGTCACCTTCACTGCTCTGTACCTGTGCCTCTGCTCTCATTGACATGCAAAGTTTCCCTAGTTTGCTTTACTGATAAAAATACTTGCTGCTGAAAGAGCTGTCAGACGTTAAGTTAAATCATCACTAAATTGGTGGTGAAAATGTAAACTTTAGGCGTTCCCAAACTTCTTTCTCCCCTTGGCTGTGCTGGCACTGATGGCTGGGGGGCTGCCTGGTGAATGGGTTGAGCAAGGCTTTACCAACAGTTATTTTGAATCCCCTGGCACCTGGCCTGGTTGTTGGTGAGGGAGGATGAATAGTCCCAGACAGCAGCTGACATGGCTCCTGTTTGACAGAAATCACCTTTCAGGTAGGATTTTGGCTCTGGTTAAACTCTGTGAGTCCTGAAAATATGTACAAGTGAAACATGCCCAGGTCCTCCTTTAAGTTGTTTGGCTGCCCTCTGAGGGCAGCAGTTGCTTGACTCCCAAGGGATGTCCTTGGGGACTGAAACAGCAATAAAAGGTGATGCAGAAAGGGTTAATGCCCTTGGGTTAAGGCTCACCTCGACCTGAGCCAGCAGGCCCTCCAGTTGGGAGCAGAGTGATGCAGCTTCTTTGGTGCCAACGTGGGAAAGCAATAAGGGGAGGCCTCTTCCCATCCAGCTAACGATCTGCAGTAATGAGAACTTGGCCTCCATCTGCTCCCCGGACAGGCATTAAAGCAGCCAGGCTGGGCAGCTCCTGTGGCTGGGTGGTCCTGCCCCAGCAGGGAGTGTGTGCCAGAGGCACTGAGCATCCTCCTGGCTTCATGTGAACTTGGATGGGGGGGGGGGAGTTGGGGGTTTGGGGATGCTCTAGAGGGTCCCAATGGGTGAGCTGAGCCCCCTGGATGGAGGGGTGGCACGTGGGGGGAGCCGGTGGTCATACGCAGCTGGTGAGTAGCTCATGCCACCAGTCCTGGGTTTGGCAGGGTCCCAACCTGCTTCCTGGGCTTATTTGGTTTGTTTTCCTTTGTGGAATGTCAGTTTGCTGTTTTTCCAATAAGACCGTGAATCTGTAGTGGGTGCAAATCTAGGGAAGGTTCCTGCAGACCTGGGAGCCAGGAGAAATATGTCCCTTCAGCAACTGCCTTCCTGTGGTGCAACATCAACCCAGCCTGGAGCTGGTGGTGGTGGCACTCAAAAGCTGCCACATCTCTGGCAGGGGATGCAATGAACCAATTAATGTTGTTTGGTTGTTTCACTTGTTCCCAGTTCTGGCTAACAGCTCAGTGCCAGGGTGTAAAGAGTCCTGCCCGCTGTCTCCTGCTCAGGGGAAAGAGCACCGAGCCTGAGTGGTGCCTAGGGCACACTGGAGCCCCCTTAATGAGCTCAGTGAGGCTTGGAGAGCAAAGCTCCAGCCTAAACATGTGTGTGATTGATGGTGGTGTTTGGGTGATCCATGGGTGAAGCGCACAAAAGAATCACTGGTGTCCTGGTGGGATCTCAGTGCTGTGCAGGTGGATCTCTGTATCTCAGTTTGTTATGGCACACCACAAGCATCTCTTCTGGCCTCTCACCTCTCCTCCTGCATGATCAGAGGGCACAGTGCTCAAATCTGGGAAGCGGGAAATGCTGCAAGGGGATCAGACCGAAGTCCCCAGCTGTAGCAGAAGGAGATGCTGTTTAGCAAGGTCATTTTAAAGAAATCTCATGTGAGCTGACCTTCTCCCCTAGCAAATTGCCAGTGGGTTTCTCTAACTTGAAAAATGTGTGTAGCATCCACCAGAGGATGAGGCACAGGCAGGTTTTCTCTCTGCACTGGAGATGGCAGCAGAGTACTCCTGGCTCATGTGCATCTCAGCATTTAAATCTGCTTTTTCTCCCTTTGTGCCCTAGACTGTTTGGAAGTTGGAGTATTAATGGCTTTTTAAAGTGCTTGGTGTGCTTGTGATGGGCTGGTCAAAATATGGATTGGCTCTTATGGCTTAACCATTCAGCAAATTGCTTTTCCATTGATTTTCCTGGGATTGTTGTTTTTCTGAAATTCAAGGTCTAAGAGCAGATCTCAAAAGAGCTACTAAGTCATCTGGCCTTGCCTGCACAGGACATGCAGCTCCATCCTCTAGGCTCTGTCCTGTGCTGAAGTTCAATTAAAGCAGGTTTCTCTGCCTGGAAGCTGTGTTGTTTGGGGAATGGTGACTGCCCTTGTAGGGTTTGCTTGTCGAAGTGTCTTACACTGAACTGTGACTGTAAATCATAGAACCCTAGATTCATTTGGGTTGGAAGGGACCTTAAAGATCTTGTTACAATCCCCTGCCACAGGCAGGGGCACCTTCCACTGGACCAGGTTCTTCAGGGTCCTCCGCCACCCAGCTGGGAATGCCTCCAGGGATGGACTCAGATGAAATGTGTGATGTCTTTTGGTTTTAATCCAGTGGTTCTTGGTTGGGCTGGTTGAAGCTCACAGCACAGGCTTGAGTGAAAAATATTGTGGAGCCTGGTGGTACCAATGAAGGGCAGGAAGAAAGGGGTCTGGTGTGGGATGTGCAGGACCTTTCTGAAGGTTGTCCAGCAATACCAAATACGTCCTTATGTCATTGGGGCACCAGAGTGATTGTAGGTTTCTAGAGAGAGGTGGAGGTGAGGCTTAGCTCAGAAGGCCCAACACTCCAAGATGCCAGTGTCCAAGATCCTCTGCAGAGATGTATTTAACTCACTTCAGGCAGTGCTGTGAATTAAACTACCTTCCTAAATGACAGGGGGAGTCTAACAGCCACCAGTGTTACTGATCTCCTACTCTGGTACGCTTTCACCACTGAGTGAAGAGAACAATATTTCTATTTAAAAACAAATTTTAATTTAAACCACGAGCTAGTTCAATAGAAGATGAAGTGTCTTTGTAATGGAAATGATAGAAGTGAAAACAAGTAATCTCTATTTATGGTACAGCTTTTGTTGTTGGTTTGAAAAGATCCAGTGTTCCACAGGACTTATTTGTGGAGGGACAAGAATAACTTTTTGGTTCAGTTCTTGGCTAAGGCAGAGTTTGTTTTGATTTGTTTAAAGAAAACAAACAAACACAAACTTTCAAATGGTTTTTGGCTGGAGTTTTTACTGGAAATCCAATCCTCTTACACATAGAATTTTTTTTTTAATGCTTCTATGAAAACCAGCATTGAGTGGAAGGATGTTGTTCTGAGCTGCAAAAGGTGGACAGCTCGGCACAGCTGGTGCTTGGAGAGGTCTGAAAAGGTACCTCAGGAAAATGTGTTTATGTTTCTATGTGCATGATGTGGAGATTTGAGCTTCCAGCTGCGGGTATATATTGAAAACTGCTGCGATGCCTGACTTGAGCTGCACCACAAGAGGGCAACTGGAGGCCACAAATCCTCTGCTCCTGCCTGGGAGAAGATCTGGGAGCGCTGGGAGAGGGTGAGATGTGGGAAAAGGTCCCCACCATCCCCTGGGGCAGGACAGGGGCAGCTGTGGCAGCGAGTTCTGTGGGTGTCTGTGCTGCTGTGCCGATTGCAGGTGGCTCTCTCAACGGGGTGGCATTTGTTAAATGCTGTTGTTAAATTTAAGTGTTGTGCTTCCAAAGAAGGGAGGTGGAGCTGGGGAAGGGTCTGGAGCACAACCCTTGTGAGAAATGGCTGAGGGAACTGGGTTTTTAGTTGGGAGAAAAGGAGGCTGAGTAGGGACCTTCTAGCTACAACCTCCTTTCAGGTAGTTGAGGAGAGCAAGGTGGGGACCAGTCCCTTCTCCCAAGTAACAAGCAGTTAGACAAGATGAAATAGCCTGAAGTTTTCCTGGGGGAGGTTAGATTGGGATATTAAGGAAAACTGTTTCACTGACAGAGTGGTCAGGCATTGAACAGGCTGCCCAGGGAAGGGGGGAATTGCCATCTTTGGAAGTATTCAAAATCTTGGCACTTAAGGACATTATTTTACTGGTGGACATGGCAGTGCTGGGCTAACAGTTGGAATTCATGAACTAAAGGTCTTTGCCAACCTAAATGGAAACACATGAAATTCCTGCTGGGTGCTTCGCTGTTTTGTGCCTCAAGGCAGAGGTTGCTGATTTCAGTGCAGGTCAGAGCTGTGGGACTCTGCCCTGTTAATTGTCTGCAGCCCACCTTGCCCAAATCCCATCCCAGTAATGGAAAACACAGGGGGTTGGTCAAAGCCCTCCTTGGGAAGGGTGGCAAAACACTGAAGTGAGGCCTGGAGACATGGTTGGAGCATCCCAAGCTGCTTGATTCAGCTGCTATACCTTGCTGTGGTGGTGGCATTTGCTGTTCCTTGGTACCCTCATCCTCCTGCACTTGGAGGGCGGGGGATGCAACATCGATGCTGAGCTGAAACTGAGCAGGAAAAGAAATCATTCCCAGCTCATCAGTGGCAATGTGAGTGGAAATGACCCTGTGGAACCAGACAATGGTTTTAAACACTTCTGACATCACTCTGGAAATGGGTGGCTGAAGAATGCCTTAAAACTAGTTTGAAATTGTTGGATTTTCAGAGGGGGGATCAGAGAAAAGTGTGGAGGGGTGAGCAATCCCTGTGCAACAGCCACGATCCTGCTGGGAGGGGATTCCCTACTGGGAGGTGGTTGTTGCCCGGCAGCCCCTGGTCACGCCAGGACTGCCGTGCTCAGTGTTCATGACCTGACTCAGAACAAGTAACAGGAGCTCAGTTAAAGCAGAGACACTCTCAATTTAAAAGTATGTAATGGCAGGAAAAACAACCCGTGATGAGTTAAAGAACTGACTCAGGCCAGCAGGGGCCAGTCCTGAAATAGACCTTGAATGGGGCTGGGTGAAAATGCTTCCATCAGAACAGTTTCCTGATGGGGAATTTGGCATTTCTGCTCAAAGAAATCTTTCAAGAAAAGCATCTGCTTCTGTGGAAAAATTCATTTTGTTGGGATGGAAAAATGGAGCATGTGAAAACTGAAATCCTTCAGTGCAGTGACGTGTTGTGCCAGTTTTCAGGCAGACTTCACCTCTGTGTTGAGCTTCATTTCTCATTCCTGTGGTGCCCACTCATCTTCACAGGAAGGAAACCCCCTCAAATTACTGCATCTGCCCCTTGCCATCTGCCTGCTTTTCTTAGCAATGATTAGAGCCTCCCCCTAATTGTGGAGGACTGGAAGGTCAGCTTTTGGAGCAGTGTGTGGCTGCTCCCCTGGGACACCAAACTTTCTCTGGTGCCTCCACTCCTGGTCCCATCCTACACAGACTTCTGGGAAACTCATCTCCATCCCATACTGGTGTTTCATACATCCTGGGAGGGGGCTGTGACTGGACAGCCAGGAAAGACAACTTATTCTGCTGGGCTTATTTGTAACTTTACTGAATTGTTTTGCAGCCAGGGGTTAATTTTCCAGGTGTTTCTGTATCTCCTTGTCTTCTTGCTCATTTCTGTGCCTATCCTAAATTCTGATGGAAATCTAATGTAGCAGATGGGCAAGTTGTCTAGCCAGCTCCATACAACAGGATCAGGGTTAGTCCCAGGACCTGTTTGTTGAGTCAGGATGAGTCACCCTGTAAAGCACTGTTGGGACTTTTTTGTGCCTTCCTCCAGCAGTGAGAACTTGCCCTTCAAAAAATAGTGGGGAATAACCCAGGTCTGAAACATTAATCTGACACGGAAGTGCTTCTACCCATTTTTTAAACATTGCCTTCCACACTTTGAGGTTGGAAAACCTACAGGACACTTGCAAAAACAGATACTTATATTCACACTTAGGTGCCCAGACTTGAAAATGGGGAGGGAAGATGTCTTAAATACTGAGTTTTCCCAAGACCACATCAGCAGCAGGCAGGCAGAGGCAGCTGAGGGAGAGCATCAGGTTGGTGTCCACCCCCTGGAGAGCTGTGGTGAGAGAATTGCTGTAAGTCCTTGCAGCTCCATGGATGCAAAATCTTCTCAGAAAGGGGTTTTTGTGCATGGGTGTGGCTCTTCAAGGCCAGAGCATTGTCATGAGATGGGCTCACTGTCCATGTGGGTGAGGGGCTGAGCTGAAACCCTGCTTGGACCCTGGGATGAATATGTTTTCCTCAAGTGAACTTTATGAAAGGACTTCTCAGTCCATTTAAGAAAACAAAAAAGTGTTAGGAGCAGACGCTTGGCCAAAGCTTGGGGTCCTGGTGTGGAGACTGGAGGGAACAGAAAAGCCTCAGTGGAGAACATTTTCTAAAACAAACAACCCAGGTACAGGCCAGGCTTGTGTTTCTGTGCTACCATGGGCTCTATTTACCAACCTTCCTCTGCCCCAAGAGAAGCAGGGAGACATTTAAAGAGAAAATAGGAAAGAGCCCTCTGTCCCAAGAGCTGGTGTGTCCTGTTTTCTGGAGTGCTGGGCTGTATAGGGCTGTTAGAGCACAGGCTGCAGACTGATAGATTTGTTGTTTAACATGAAGGCTGGTGTTGGTGGCCACTGTCAGAGCCAGCACTGGCCCCAAGGCAGGAGCAGAGTGATCTAGAGCCCTGTGTGCAGCTCCCCTCTGTCCCCTCGGGCTGCTGTGTCCCGTTGCAGGAGACAAGGTCTCTCTGCAGGCCCCCAGGGGGTTTCCCTCTCTTCCCCCCAGCGTGACCCCAGGTCTGTATTATGACAAAGCCACTCAATCAATTGCCTTTATGTGCCAAATTTCCCTGCATCTCTTGGGAATAGGTGTGCTCTGGGTAAAAGCAGCCTGTTCTGTTCCAGGCATCCTCTAACACTGGGGAACTATTGATTCTTCCTGCATTTCCAGGACTTCTGAGAAATGAAAAAGACACAGGTACCAGCTTAACAAACTGGTAATGTCCCAGTTGATTTTATCCACATCTGCTTCCCGAAGCCTCAGAGTGCTGATTCCCTCATCCCACACCCCGGGAAGACAGCCCTGAGGTCAGGCTCTGTCGTGCTGGGGGCCGTGCTCCCCTTGGCAACCTGCAGCATACAAAGGGCTGATGAGAAAGGGATTCAGTCCAGTGTATTGGCATTCGTGTGTGGTGGCTGTATTAAAAGTACTCACTGTCAGCCCAGCCATCACTTATAATTGGCTTCTATTTTTCTGTGTGCCTCCTGGCAACAGCAGCTCTTCCCAGACTCTTGGTGGGGTGCTGGGGCTGGGAAGGCTGCTCTGTGCAGGAGAGGTATGTGAAAATGGTCAGGATTGGCTCAGGAAGGGAAATGTGGCCCCTTCCTGCCTGTCTCTGGGTTTGCCTGAGCATCCCACCAGAAGCAGTTCCCTCTGCAGATTTGCTGTCAAGCGCTGGCAAAGGCCATCTGTGATGGCTGTGGATGCACTAGAGAAAGTGCATCATCTTTGGGATGGGCAAGTCCCTTGGTGTTGGTGCAATAACCCAGTTGTTATGCACTCCCTTGGTTGATTTGGTGGAGAGAGGCTGGGTTTTGTTGTGGTGCTGCATGGCCATGCTCAGCAAAGAAGCACCAGAGTGCTCAATGTAACATGTGTTACCCTGGAATTAGGTCCTTTGGTTATGGTCTCATGCATCCCAGCTATATATAAAGCAGCAAAATGACTGGAGAAAAGTGAATTCAGAGCACATTTGTCATAATGGTACTGTACAGGGCTTGGAAGAATCTCTTAAAACTGCAACTCCAAATGCTGAAAGCACATGTTCTGTTTTCATGGAATCATAGAATATCCTGAGTTGGAAGGGACCCACAAGGATCATCCAGTCCAGCTCCTGGCCCTGCACAGCCACCCCAACAAACCCACCCTGTGCCTGAGAGTGGTGTCCAAATGCTCCTGGAGCTCTGGCAGCCTCGGGGCTGTGCTCATTCCCTGGGGAGCCTGGGCAGTGCCCAACCACCCTCTGGGTGAAGGACCTTTTCCTAATATTCAACCTAAACCTTTGTCACAGCTCCAGCTGTTCCCTTTGGTCCTGTCCCTGTCACAGAGAGATCAGTGTCTGCCCCTTGTGAGGACATGCACCCCTTTTTTGGGATATAATAACATAAAAAATTCTGAGTTGCTGTTAAGAACCTTTTTATTTTTTTTTTAATCTACCCCAATACTGGAGCACCTAAACTTGCAAACATATGAAAGTCAGACCAAGACTTTCCTGAAATAATCCCCATAAGCTTTTGAGATGTCATAATAGTCTCATCAATGTATCTCAGATATTACCAGTTCTATCTGATTGAATTTTTATGTTTGCAAATAGAATAATCTAATGACCTAATTTCTGAAGGAGGCCTGTTATTTATTAACCATGATGTAAATTCTACCAGCATTAGAATAAAGAACATGGGGCTTTTGAATTTCTGCTATTTTTAAAGATCCAAATCTCTGGGGCAATTAATCATTTTCCTGACATATTGAATTCAGTCATGTGTTATAGCAACAAAACTTGCAGTTTATGATGCAACATTAACTTGTCAGCAAGAAGGACAATTCATGACTGTCTATGGGTAGCAAGTGGCAGGCAAATTTGGACAACTATCCTATAGTTTTTGCAAGCATCAGCAAATCTTGTTGGCAAAGCCGATGTAGGCAGCGCATAATATACGCTTTTGCTCGTATATATTAAAAAAAACCAACCAAAACAACAAAGGATATAATCCCCTGCCAGGAGTTTCCACTTATTTTCCATAACGAGAGCTGGAGGGTCTGTAAAAGCTGGCCTCATAAAAACAAATTGCAAAGGATGAATTTTTCCTTTACAAGGGAGATGGAAGAAATTGGAGTTTGTTTGGATGCATGAGTCTTCCTGACACGCAGTTTATCAGCTGTGGTGCTGCAGGGTGGAGGGTCCCAGGTAGGAACAGGGATAGTGTGGGTAGAAGGATGGAGCCCACAGTGATATGGACACACCAAGCTTGGGAGCACCAAGAGCAACAGAGCAAACCGTGGCTTTCAAGAGCAACAGTGGCTTTGGCACAGCAGCAGCCTGGCTGTTTGGGGGGATTTTCTTTGAGATATCAGAGAGGAAAGAGTTGGAAAAGCTCCAAGGGAGGAGAGGGGTGCACTTTGCTGCTGTTAGTGGTGGGGCTCTGAAGGGTCCTTGAGAGCGCAGAGAAGTGGCTTTACCTTGGGGGCTGAAGAGGAAATCAAAAGATAAAAGAAAAGGGAGAATTATTTGGGGGAAGCAAACAGATTTAAAACAAAATCATCCCGGTGCTGTTCCAGGTGGATACGAGCCGAGGGAAAGCCTCAGCCAAGGCTGGAGCAGAGGCGGATGCAGCCATGGGAGGATGAGCCAACACGTGGACCTGAGCAGGAGCTTGGCAGGGTGGGGATGGGGATTTCAACAGGGTGGGGAATGTGAGAGGCCACGTTCTTGAAATGACAAACCCCACACAGTTACTGCATTTGGGTCTCCCAGGAGCAGGGAGAGAGCCGAGTGAGCCAAAGCTGTGGCTGGGGTGTTGGTGGGAGGGTGGGAAGCTGGTGGTGCATAGCAATTGAAGACCTGTGGGGAGGCTTTATGGAGTGTGGGGAGAGAGGTGAAGAGTTTTAACTGGAATAAGGCTGGATGGAAGACTGCATTTTCCAGAGAATATAGGTGAGAAAGCAGCAGGTGAAGAAACCTAAAATTGCTTGATGTGTTGCACAGTGTGATAAGATGGTAAAGATTAAATACTGATGGATGTGATTATGGGGTGCCATTCCCCTCATGGGTGGGCTTGGACTCAGACTCAATACAGGGAGTGGGCTGATGAACTGAGAAAAGTGTGGCTGTAGTGCTGGCTGTCCCCCAGGCACAGGAACCAGGCTCAAGACTCCCAAGTTTGGATCACCCAGTGTCCATCAGCAGGGGATTGGCACACAGTGGAAAAGCAGTGTGACACCAGCCTACTGTTGCTGTCAGTGGGTTTCCAAAACACAGCTGGATGAGAGAGCATAAATGCAGGGATGGGAGGCTGTGGGATGCAGACACACACCGTTCCATGTGCACAACATGGCTCCATAGCATGAGTTCCCAAGTAGCTTTGTGGCCCAGGAGGAGGCTGCTCCCTGCAAGGCTGCTTCTGCATGAGTGGCTATGGTTTGAGCAGGATATGTGGGTCGTAGGGATGGCATGTCCTGGCTGCTCCTCCCTGACCACAGACCACACCCTTTCTCCAGCTGAGGGATGCTGGCCTCCTAGTTGGGAGCCGAGTGACTTCAACGACTTAGGTTTAAGCTGAATAAAAGAGGCTTCTATAGCAGCAAGTTGTGATGGAAAGCATAAGTTGCATTCCATTTGGGGATGGGAACATATGGCCTCCAGTATCTTCACAAGCCTCCCAGAACACAGTGATTTTTGTCTTGTTTCTCTCAGATCGGTTGATTGCTGTAATGTGTGAAAGACTGACTTATGAGGGACACAAGTGCAAATTATCCTGATGAAAGGAAACAGAGGGAGTATAAAAAGAGATCAGCTCAGCTGAGCTGGGAGCTGCTCAGTGCCCTGAGAATCAAAAAGGAAAGACAAAAAGAAAAAGGTAGAAACTAGATCAAATTAATAGGCATACTTTCAAAAAAAAAAAAAAAAACAGTAAAAGGAAAAGTCATTGTGAATGAGACTGATCAGGCAGCCATCCTCTGCCCAGCTGCATGGTAAAAGAGGCCAGAACATTCCATGTTTTCAGAATGTCCATCCAAACTTGTATGAGTGCAGCTTGATATTCCAGTTAGTGCTCTACAGGCATTGATAGTGTGGGCTCACACTAGAGGGACTTGGGTAATTGGCCAGGATAAAATTCACCTTGAAGTACCCAAAACAGTGCCAAAGAGGATTCTGAGCACCAGTTTGCTCTTGGCTCCCTTCAAAGACTCCTGGTGATGAGTGATGTTACTCAGAACTGAAAGAGCAAACTCTGCTTTAAGAAGAGTAGGGGGGGGGAAGAAAACAGGAACTGCAGAGCAGGGTAGCTCCTCTCTGGCTTCTGGAATAAGGGAATGGCTGATGGCTGCCTGAGTGGTAACAAAGTTTTGTCAGAAATTAAACCTGTTAAGTAAGTTTGTTTCAGTGATGTGGAAGGAGGGTGTGTGGATGGGGAGGAGCAGTAGATGATGATGTAGGTAAGGTTTTTGACATTTTAGTACTTTAGTTCTTGTAATCGATCTGGTATGATGTAGGTGGTGGTAATATGCATGGCAGTAGTTAATTTTTCCAAATTACTTGTTACTCTGAGAATATTGCCAAACTGGAGGTAAGAAGAAGTTTCCAGGCTCCAAGGAGGTCAAGAGCAGTGCAGTGGTGCCTTTCCTGGATTTTAGGACCACTTTATTCATGCATTAAGGAACTCCATGATCAAATTCACACTGAAGGGAGTGAGATTGCACCAAAATGCCTGATTCTGTTTCTGCTTCTGGTTTGTAGCCAGAAAGCAACTTTTTGGATTTCTCCATGCAGCAGTTGATGCAGAGCCCTCCCTGCTTTTGTCTCAGAGCTTCCACATCTCCTGCCTCTGTCATAGCGGGTGATTGCTCTTGCAGCATACAGCTGGCTGTTGTGGATGGGATCACGAGGGCTTTGGGTTGTTCTCATTCTTCCCCTGGCTGCCAGTCTTCTGACAGGAGCCTTCTAGAGTAGGAGTATCCCAGTCTCAGGGAGCTGGCATTTTCTTACTCACAGCCAGTTATTTCATGGTGACCTTCTCATGGCAAGCAAAGTGCCAAATCCACAACAGATGAAGAGAACGTGTTTTGAAGTGACAACTACTGCAAGTTCAAGCCACTCCATTGCCCATGAGTGCTTTCCTGGTGGATATCTTTCCTCGAACCTGCCTTTTTAATTTTTGTCTCTGATGGATGGTGTTAGAGCATTCCTTGGCTGTATCATCTGAATCCCACAAAATCCCTTGATCCCCGCTGTCTAGTTCCAGACTTGTTTATGGAACAGAGTCTGTGTAGGTATTAGTGTCTGAATTAGAAATGGAGGAGCAAAAATGCATCACAGTGTCAGACTGGATTTTCACAGTACTTGGCATAGGTCAAAGAAATCATGTCCTCATGATTGCTCTGAGGATGTTCCAGCCTGGATCACTGAAGCAGCAGAATGGGGCTGAGCTGGGTAGCCTCAAATATGAAAATTCAAACCTCAACTGTGCTGTTTTGGCCAGTTATCCACGTTGCCTTGGCTGTGGGAGATGATAGCACAGCCATTCCTTCAGTCTATTGGCTTCTGTTGCCTGACAAGACAAGAGTGAAAGTTTCCTCTTGTCTTGCACTTTTTCCTCTCTGTATGTGTCAAGGCAGTGGGGAAATGGAGTGTTCACTGATACATTGATGATTATCAGGGCTGTTTTCCTTTCATTTAACCCAGACTTTTCAGTCTCTCTCTGTCTAACAAGTAGCATGTGACCACATACAGCCTGTGCCTTGTGGGAGATGAAGTGCTTGGGAACCACTGAGTTTCTGCCTCATCTGCCATGGATGGGGCGTTGACATGGGATTGCTGATGCATCCTGCTGATGGATCCCATGCTTTTCTATCCGGACTGGGTACAACTCCACATTATGTTCAGAGCTGCCAGTACAGTTACTGGGAGACAAACTGATGTGGGCAGAGGGAAAACCTCTTGTGATCTGGTGACAGCACATCCCAAAGTTGTGCTGCTGCTTGAGTGTGCCGTGATGGTCTCTGGAATGTCAGAAGTGGTGGTGTTATGGTGTCTTAAGAGAACTGTTGATTGATTGAATCTCCTGATGCAGCAGAAAGGTCTGAAATGCTCCCCTGAGAGCAGAGATGCCAAGTTTATTTATTTTCTGATCAGAACTCCCCACTGTTGTGGTTCTGCTTTAATTATGCTGAATCTTGATGCCACATGTTGGTTTCTGAGTTTGCACTGCTCAAGAGAAGAGCCCAGTCCTTCCCTAGAGGTTCTCGCTTCATTCAGGTACCTTCTGTCTATAACGGATCACTGGGTCAGAAGCAGAAAAGTCCCCAGATCACCACCAAAGGCCCCAGATTTCTTCTGTACAAATCCTCTTTTCTTCCCAAACTGAAAGAGCTGCCTGAGGAGTGCTGCTGTGGGGGTTACCTGGCTGTGGGCAGGAGCTGGATGATATTTTGAGCAGGGGCAGTGGAGGGCTGGGAGTGGAGCTGGGTGTAGGCAGTTTGCTGGGAGAGGTATCTGCCCTGTGGAACTTGGGAAGGACCTTGCCATGTTACACAGCAGCTTTGTGGCTGAGCAAAAATAAATGAGCGACTTATCCGACTGCCAAGGGCCGTCAGTGGGAGGTCAGTGTTTGATATTTCCGCACCCAAAAAAGCAGCCCCAAGCTAGAATTACAGTACAAAATACCCATTCAGACCTCTCCAGCCTTCTGTTTTCATTGACTTCCATCCTCTGCTTGTACACACAGAGCCCCTTCCTTTCCAAAAGAAAACAGTATTGCTGATAAGGGACACTTACCTCGGCAAGTCATTACAAAACAAGTGAGCTTTTGTGTTTGCATCTGATTCCTGTCACAATGTTAGCAAACTCCTAGTATGGAAGGTTTATTTCCACTCTAAAGATGCGCCTTAGGGTACTATGTGAGGTGCATTATATGTCTCAAAAATACTTCCCACAGATGTTTGTTTCTTAAAAAAAGGAGAAAAAAACCCTCAAACTTCTTAAGGTTTCAGCCTTTCATTTGTTCTGTAAAGGACTTCTAGACAATCCTTGGCTATGCTGCACATGGATATTTACCCTTCCCATACTCTCTGCTGAGATATTGCTGGCCTTTGTTCCTTTCAAAGAACCAGCCAGTGCTGGGGTTTTTCTCTCCGCTCACAGTGGGTTCCCATTAAAACTGAACTCTTATCCACAGCTGCAGTAGTTCAAATTTAATGTGTTATTTCCACTTAGAAATGTTGGGTTACAGCACAGGTAGGTGTGGCGGTACTGTGGTACAGGGGCTCCTCCTGATGGAATCTCTGCCCCAGGAAGGCTTTTGATTTATGTGAGGTGCTCAGCTCCTTCCAAGGTAGTCCCTAAGACAGAGAATTTTATGGAAGAAAAGTTTTTCAGGGCAATTTCCAGACTATATCACAGCAATCCTGTGGTTTTCCTATCTCAGAGGGTCAAACTGCCTTCCAGGTGCCAAGAAAACACCTTCCCAACCCACCTGGGGTAGTGCATCACAGAAACCCGTCACTGAGAACCAGGAAGTCTGAGGGATGGAATTGGCTTTCCCATGGATTTCTGATGAGATGACAGCCAAGCTCAGAGGCTGCAGCCTCTGCCCTGTGGTTCCAGCATATGTGTGCCATCCCCTGGGGCACAGCAGAGTGTCCTGAGCCACAGAGCTCAGGCTGAAGGGCAGGTTGGTTGAAGCACTGGGATACAGGAGGGTGGGAGAGAGCTATCCCAGCCTGGAGCTGAAACAGCTACTCCCTATCTCCCTCCTGCAGCCAAAATCTGATGCAATTCTGATTTTGATTATTGGTACCAAACAAACTGGAGTGGGCTGTAATTATCTCTGATAAATAATTAAAAATTATCTGCTTGGAAAACATTCTCCTTCCAACAGGATTTTTTTTTTTAAGGAAAACTCCAATCCAGAATACTTCAGTTCTTCTGTGACAGTTTGTGCTCTTGCTGTTCCCCAAAGCACTTCCCTGTGGTTGTGTCATGGGAGCCCCCAGCAGTGGTGTTGGGGGGAATGTTTTCTGCTGCCTGTGGAGGAGCAGAGGGATACTGAATAACTGATTCAACTTCCTGTGAGATATTTCATGGTTTGTGTTTCGTTCAGAATTTTCTTTGTGCTCCTTTGGAAGGGAAGATCACACAACTCTTAATCAGAAATTTAATTTCCAACTGAAGAAGTTCAAATGGATTTTCTTTCCTATTTTGTTTTCCTTTGCTTGCTGCATTTTATATTTAAAATCCCAGTTTAAAACAAGCTACTTGTTTTAACAAGGACAACAAGTCCTATTGAGATACCCAAAGCATCTCCCCCATTTAGTCCTATTTTCAGGTTAGGTCTGTGGTCCTTTTTCTGATACCTGACCAGTGATGAGCCTTGCTCTCTGCTCAGAGGCTCAAACATTTGTGTCAAAGGAGAATTTCTAAAGCCATCAGTCAAAGCCTGGCCAAAGGAAATGATACCACTAAGTCATTTCGAGGTGTAGGAGGTTTGGTGCCCAACTGAGGGTCCCCTCTTTGAACTCTGCTGCCTCTAACGCTGTACATAAGGAGGTCTGGAATTGCTGTGTGTCCTAGGTGTGTGCACACTTGGCTGCCAGCCCCACAGACCACTTTACATTGAATGTATGTGAAGCTCTGAAAGATTTCCCAGTCCCTCTTGTACCAACAGCCTTGCCTGAGATCTATTTACAAGCATGAATAATTTTAAACACTTAAGTAGTCTTCAGAGGGATTACTTGCATGTCATGGCATGTAGGCTGTAGCTTTTCAAGAAGAATTACATATCTTTTGGCCTTGAATGGGAAAAGGGAAATTGGAAGTGTAATGGAGGAGAGAAGTGGGGCTGTGCCAGGTGCCTGTTCTGTTCTCTGCCCATCTTTACCCAGCGTGTTGCCCTTTACTGTCTGCAACTAATCCTGCTGCTACTCAAACTTTGATAATGCACCTGGAAGAAGCTGACTTTTAAAAACAGAAATACTATGAGATGCTGGATTCCTGCTGCCCTCTGGCAGAGTGTTTTACTCCTACCTCTGCATCCCAGTTGTTGCCAACCCCTTTTTCAGCCAGGGGTCCTGCACCCTCTAACTGCAGTGGGAGCAGAATTTGTTTGGGGGACACAGTTACTTGAGGGAATGGTTGGATCTTGATGGATAAAGCAGAATAGTTTGGAGAATTTGGGGGAGGGGGGTGGTGTTTGTGTCTTGGTTTTGTTTTTTTTTTTTAAAAAAAGCTACAACCAACAAAAAAAACCCCCACAAAACAAAATGGCTTTTGAACTACTTTGAAACAACTCCTTTACTAAGTTTGATTAGTTTGGCAAAAGCAGCTTTAACACCCTTGTACACACTGTACTGCATGAGCTGTAATGACTCTTTACTGTCATAATATAATAGCAGAAATGGGCCAAATTGTTCCGAAGGCACGGAGCCAGGGCACAGGAGTCCAGAGCCCTAATCTCCCCAGCTTTATGTCCTCCCCTCTTGCATCTACTTTTTTCATCTCCAGTGAATAGAAGGCTTCATCTTTTTAAACTCCATCAAGACAACGCACATGTGGCCTGACTCTACCACAAACTCCTCAGTAACACTCTCACTGTTTGGAGGAAGTAAATATGCGAATTTCAAAAGTCTTTCTGTGTGGAGAATCTGTTTGGATTTGTGCAGGAAGTGGGGAGTAGGCATATAGGTAGCAATATTAATGAAGTTTTTTATAAAGGCTTCATTCAAGGCTTTCAAAGAAAATATAACTCTTACGGGACCCACAGTTTATCTGCCAAGTCCGAGAATCTGGTTGGAATTTAAAATATATATTTAAAGGTTTCTGAGAAGTAGAGGATTAGAAAGAACAGGCTGGGAAGGGCACTTGGGAAATTACTGCTTGAAGAGGAGATTGGTCCTTGGGGTCTGAGCTCTGCAGTGGGGTGCACAAGACACCAGAGAGCCAATCCTCCTCTTGGCTGTACAGGAGTAGGAAAAGGGGGTGACTGGGACAAATCCAAACACCCCCCTAAACTGTTGTGCCACGATAGTGGTGAAACACATCCAAAAGTCCTCCATCAGTTGATGGGCTCACATCGTTTTGCCAGACCTTGAATTCAAACCCTTTCCCTTTTTCTACCTCATGGGAGATGTGAGCTGTGCTGGCTCATTTGCTGCCTTAAAAATGCTGTTTAATAGTTTGTGTTCATATTCTTCATTTCCTTGAGTGTCCCAAGGTTGCTTGTTGTGGTATTGGAAGAAAAGAGCTTGTACCAGCCAGGTAAACTGGTTGGAAAGAGCACACTTAGGGAGTAAGGGATGTCAAGGCAGCCAGAGACAGCAGCTTGGCATTTTTAACAGGCCTTTTTCATCCCTAAAATCCCTGATGTGTGTAAATTCTTACTCTGGGGAGAGGAGACTCAATCTGAGAAGCCTTTTGCTTATCCTTGGGAGAAAATGGATCCCCCAATGGGAGCACAGAGGTGCCCAATCTCCTTGCCCAGGATTTAGTGACATGTTTTGTGATCCAGGAGGATCACAGCTCAAGGGGTTTGTTCCTTCACAGTCTTGTTTTCTTCCTGGGGACAGTAATCTGTTTCCTAATCTGCATCAGACACCCATCCCTGGTGCTCCAGCAGAGCTGAGGTTTAATTTCCTCAGGTGCCAAATCTGTGTAACACTCGTGGCTCCTTTGCATCGTGTACCTGTGGCTTTCTTGGACTCTCTGCAAGCCCTATTCAAGGGTTTGGGGTTTGTTTGTGTGTTCCCATGACATGAAAAGAAATTTATTTCTTTACTCTTGGGGGATAGATCTTGTTAGCTTGGACAAGAAGCAAACAAGTGCAGGCCTGTGGGAAAAAAAAAGATCACTTCTAGACTGTTCTGTGTACAATCAAAGGCACACATGTGTCCTGTAGCCGGACGTCAGGGCAGTGTGTGGGAGGTGCCAGATGTCCCTGTGCCAGCAGGATGGTCCCTGTCCAGAAAGCTTTAACAGATGATGTGCAAATCCCCTGTTTATGATGATTCTGCTCTTACATGGCACTGCTCCCTCTCTATTGCCCCTGTGCTTTGCATTCCCCATGCAGGCAAAGTCCTGGTTTCAAAGTCAAGTGGCAGGAGCACAAAGCTGTGCACTGACCTGAATCTTGTTTAGAAAAATCAGCAATGATAATTTGGAGTGAAGGCAGTGCCTGTCCCTGGGTCAAAGACCCTGAGGATGAAGGAGCACTCACAGTGTAAATCTTTCCAGTCTCATGGCCCTGTCCCCAGCGAGAGCAGCCAGGCAAGAGGGTAACAACCAGCACAGAGTTTTCCTACAGGTCTGGGTTTTTTTCCGGTGACTTCAGCCTAGGGGGTTTTTTGTGATGGTGCCTTTTTTATTTTACACCCATGGACAGATTTTTCCAATTGCTTTCCAAGATATCCTGTAGCAACGGGTTACACAGTTTAACTGCATGTTGAGTTTCACTGAGGGGCTGCACCCTGCTCCCTCTGAGTGCATTTTGCCAGGGATGCATCTGATTTTCTGACCTGTATTGATGGTATCAAGCTCTAGTTAGTCTGTGTACTGGATCTGACACTTTAGGTGCATCAATAGCAGTTTAATGTGGTGGAAAGGATCCTGTGAATGTTGCCTGCATTTCTTTCCCATATTCTCTCTATTCTACCTATTCTGCCACCTTTTCACCTTTGCTGGGTCCTGGCCAGGTGTCACGGTTTAATGCAGTGGCTTTGTTGACATGTTACTGATAATCCTCTTTTCTTCTACCAGCTTAAGCCTCGCTGTTAGCAGAACAAATCTGTATTTCTACTACTGAGGGATTTGCAGGAAAATTCTGACTTTGACAACAGAACTCCTGGGGGGATTGAGCGAGATCTCTATGTCATATTTCCATATGATCACAAAACTATTTCACTGGATGTGGTGGTGACCCAGCCCGCTGCTGGGCTGCAGCAGTTGAATGCCAATCAAATCAGGGCTATCCCTTGGCTGGAATTCCCCACCCAGGACAGTGAGTTGGAGGGGGTGGCACAGAAGCCTAAGCTGCATCCCCCTGGGCGGCACCTGGGTTCAAACCACCTCCCCCTGTTTGAGAGAGTTCTCTGTTCTTCTGTGGTTCATTGGCTCCCTGTTGTATCTCCCGCCTCCTGGTTCCTCCATTGGTTCTTGTTGAATTGTATCCTCCCCCTGGCTTGTATCTCATTGGTTTCCTTCCCTTTCCCCGCCTCTTTCCCCCCTATAAAACTGAAAGCAAAAGCCCCTTGGTGCTTTTTTCTGGTTCCTGGAGCGTTTGACGATAAACTTGTTGGAACCCAGAGCAGAGGCCCCTCTCTTTTCCTTTGCCTCGGGGTTAACACGAGCCCACACCATCAGCCCTGAGGTGCCTCCTCCATGGAGGAACCAGCACAGGCGCCCAGCCAGCGCCTTTCTGCTCCCAAAGTTGGTCCTGAAGGACATCGCAGCGGTAACGCTGTGGCCCCTCTGACTGAGGGCACGCCAGTGCCAGCGAGCCTGGGACAGCGTTAGGTGGCAGCAGGAATAACTGCCTGGAGAGCAGGATCAGGCTTACACAAAGAGTTTGACAGGCTTTAAATATAAATAACAAAAGGAGGCTCCTGTTCTGCTGGGTTTGGTGAGGAGGTCTTAGACAGCACAGTCTGAACTCTATCTCAAGTTCTCATCCTTTCCTGACCTTCTTTTCACTGAAGAGCATCCTTACTCTTTAGGTCACTGCAGGAGCAAATATTGGTGTTTACAGAATAAAAATAACCCAAGGATTTTTGCTTTAGCATCGAATGAACAGAAAAGACTTCCAAAGAAACAGAACTTAGAAATTAATAGTAAAATTAGTGTGAGGAGGCCGCTCTCAGGAGCAAGTAGACAGGGATTATTTTCTTTAAGGGCTAAAATAAACTTGGACAACACTCACCCTGTTGAAGAAGAGGGTTTTTTGGTGGCTCTGGTGGCTGAAATGCCCAAAAAAAGGGTGGATATTTTGGCATGTGGGACAAACAGTGGCTAACAGGAGCAGCAAGCTTGTGACTCTCTCCATTTATAAACTGGAGGTGATTCATCCTGGTTTTTATTTTAATAGCAAGGCCACCAA
Source organism: Coloeus monedula (assembly GCF_965178545.1). Taxonomy (NCBI): domain Eukaryota; kingdom Metazoa; phylum Chordata; class Aves; order Passeriformes; family Corvidae; genus Coloeus; species Coloeus monedula. The sequence continues at coordinate 6,405,949 of NC_138801.1, read as the reverse complement.
GCCAGCTGAAATCCATCTGAGGTGAGTGCCATGGAATAAAAGGATCAGCTCGGGACAGCAGAGCTGCAAATGGGTGCCAAGGGCCTGTGGTGGTACTAAGAGCAGAGGCTCGTCCTGCCAGTGCCAGGCATGAAGGAAAGAACAGGCAACTGCTGCTGCCTTGGCAGGGAAGGAACAAAAACAAGCACCAAACCCTCTGGCCCTTTGGACTTTCATCACTTTTTTTGTATGTGTTCTCTTAAGTTTCCACAGGCCCAAAAACTGGAAAAAACCTAGGGGCCCTTTTCTCCTACACATCCCCAAACCCAACTGCTTTTATTATTTGGCTGGGCAGAAAAGAAGCTATTTCAGTAGGAAACGGATATTTTAATACAATCTGGAGAAGGCAATGGCTTTTAGCTAAATTAATAATATAATGCAGCTAAAATGATGCTTTTCATGTCATGCTTCCAGTGCTAACACAATAGCACAGTGCTGTGGGTTTGTGGAGCTGCTGGTCACTACTCTGAGTTCAACTCTATTCCCTGCTCAGCTGCTCCATCCCTCCTACACCCCTCACTCCCTCTCATGGCTCAGGATGTCAGGCTGGAGTAGAGTTATTGTTTCTCCATTGGCTTTAATTCTAGGAAAGGCAAGTGGATTTCTATTTGAAGGGGTAACTTGAGTCTTTGGACCTGCTGAAAAACAGCAGCTTCCCTCTGGAAAACTGAGTGTGACCGAGAGTTTCAGGCAGAGAAAATAATTCCTGATTTCTTAAAAATAATATTAAACAAATAGTGTTTATTTTAGTGGACGCATCTGTGCTGCCAACTGTTGATAACAATGTCCAGGCCATGTGGCATATGGGGAAAAGAGTTATACCAAGAGCTCTGGCTGGCAGGCAAATGAGTTCTGACAGCTGTGCTGATCCAAACTCCAACCAATTTTTGAGGCATCTCTTTTTCCTACTATTGTGCAAAACCAAACCACACAAGAATTTTGAGATAATTAATATTAAAGACTAGAGCTTGAAGCCAGGATCTGCCGAACCGTTCTGCCTGGGCTCTGGCTGATTTTTGCATATAGCTAAATAAAATTTAAACTGCATTTTACTGGCTTTTTTGTTTGCTTGGGGTTTTTTTGGTTTTTTTTTCTTTTGATTTTTGTTTTTTTTTTTTTTTTTTAATATTTATTTAAATATACATAAATGAAGGTGTTTATGGCTGAAGGAAATGTAGTGAGAAAAGTGCAATTTTGTTTGGCTTTCTGTCTGGTCTCCACAACAGGGAGACACTGTGAAGAACACAAACAAATCTTTATTTCTAGACTAACTACTCAAAGCCAGGAGCTTACAAGAAGCAGATGATAATTTCATGCAAAATGCAGTTCTTTTCTTACTCCTCATTGCTCCATACACCTCTATTCCCTCTTTCCTATTTGTTCTTCCTGTCCAGGCTATTGAAACCTGTAGGCTCATCCAAGAGCCAAGGAAAGACACAAAGCTTTCCTTTGACTTAATGAGTTTCAGGTACTTAAGGCCTAAACCAACACAGTTGTGCTCCTGGCCCATCTGTGGAAACAAATTGACAAAATTTCAAATGCTGATTTGGAAACACTTTTGACCATTTATAGAATACTGTGAAATCCTCAGGATTTTGGTTTCATCCTTACTGCTACAGAAAGTTCTTCAGTAGTAGAAAAAGATGGTGTCTAACTTGATTTATTTTGGAAATCTACCTTTTGCCTGGGTTTTACAGGCTGGAATTGCAGATGGTGCTGTTCCCATTGCAGGTGGAGCCTTCAAGTGGGTGCCACCACCATCCCCAAAGTCCTGGTGCTGTGTTTAACTGCTTACACTGGAGGGGGGGATAAGAAAAAGTTGTTTTCCTCCCTGACAGAACATTGCCTGCTGTATTTGGCCTCTCTATTCTCTCTTGCTTCAGACTTTCTCCTTCAGCTGAGCACAGCTCTTTGCAAATGCTTCCACAGTCTGACCTATTCCATACAAGAGACAGTGATGTCCTTGCTTAACCTAGTGGAAGTGGTGGGATTAATAACCAGTTTTCTTTTATGTGCATCTGGTTTGAGTCATTTGTACATTAAGGATATCATCATGAGTTTAACAACAGAGATGGAGAGCCACATAAAATTTCGAATACAGATCAAGGGTGAGGATAGATGGCAATTTTCCAAACAACCTCTCTGAATTTTCTTCTTGGATTCATGGCACAGAAGCAACCCTAAAGGAGGAGGAAAGTCTTAATACTGGGTGTTATTTTGGGACAGATTTACTCATTTAGGTACCACAGGAGGTAACAGAAATACCCCACTGTGATTCTGTTCCCCAGCCTCTTCCTCCAGCCTCCTCCCAATCCATCCAGGAGCTCTGGAAGCACCATATGGGAGTTTGGGTTTGAAAATGAGATCTATGGCTTTTTGTTTTCCCTCTTGCTAAAGTCTGATTCTCTGCCAAATAATATTGATCTCATTGAGTGCAGAGAAATTTCAAGGCTGGAAATTGCTTTGTTTTACAATCATTTTTCTAAACGATGCTTTGAGACTGTTGTTGTTGTTGCTGCTGCTCTATTAGTTTAATACATTAATTTGCTACTGAGGAGGTGGAGCCCATAATATCCTGTTCCTGAGGAAGGAGGGCTGGGTAACACTGAGCCACTGTTCAGAGTACAGGTTTATTTACTTTAATTAGAAAGTGCACTTGTTAAGTCCTCAATTAATTACGTAGAGCAGCACCTATTGAGAGCAGATGAAAGAGCCACTGTGTGAGGAGGGAGGGGAAGACGGGGAAGGATGAAAAGGGAAAGATAAAACCAGTGCTGGAAAGTAAATGCTGTTAGAGAAGCCAGAGAGATCACAGGTACAGCTCTGTTGGACTCTAAATTATAGTCACTCATCATAAATTGGCTTCAGGTATGGTGGCTGGTGCAGATTTTGTGGGATTATTTGGAGTCAGTCTGCAGCTTTAAAGCAGATCATTGACTAGGACTTTAAGATGATATATTCCAAGGTCCTGCTCAACTTATCACATTCTAGAGGCTGTAGGTCAGTCAGGAATATCTCAACCCACAGGAAAATAAGTGCAGCAGTGTGTTTTAGAGAGGAAATAGTTCATTCTGCTTTAAAAAATACTTGAATGTTTGCCACTGTTTCATTTCCCCTTCTCTCCTTTTGCATTTTCCTTTGCATTAATATATCCAGAATTTCAAAGCAAACAAGTTAAAGTCAGGGTTTTGAAAGAAAATCTTCGTGTAATGATTCCAGAAACACACTGTTAATACCAGATGATTAAATAAAGTCATCAATACATTTCCCAAAACCAAGGACACTTAAATGATACGTCAAGTAGCCTTCTTTCCTCTGACTTCTGAAGGAGAATTCTGTAGAACTCATGTCTCAGGTCTGCAGGGCGCTTACATGGAAGAGAGGTTTTGGGGTTCTTAAGCAGAAGTCAAATTGCGCAAGATTCCAAGACCTGGGGTTTTAAGCAATATGCCAACATCATGAGACTTTTGATAAAATCAGGCAGAGTTGCCAATTCTAAACTGAAACCCATCTCCCCATCTAGAGGTTGACTTGAACTTCAGCCCAGAACCAGTGGAAGAATTTTGTGAAGCTGGGCTGAGCCTTGGGACTGATCCTTTGCCTGGTAGCCCAGGGCTTGCTGTAAAAGGTTTGTGGTTGGTTTAAACAATGTGGCTAATCAAAAATCCATGTAGTGGGTGGCTGCAATCAAAAAGTCCTATGTTGCCAGATGCACACTCTGATGCTGTAGATGGACAAGAGGTTTTTTAAGCTTCTCCTGGAATCCATATGCAAGAATGTTACAGAGGCTTCTGATGAAATTTTATGCTCTAGTGATGACTACGTAGCAATTTCCAGGGAATTGTAATAACATAATAAGCCAGTCTTTTCAGAGTTTGAAGGACTCTTTCCTCAACATTTCTGAGGTTTGCTTTAATTCCCTGTCTTTTCCATGTAGGAGCGCAAACGTGGTTACACCATGGATAAAGGCAGTGTTCGTGGTGGGCATGGGAACACTGCAAGCTGTTGTAAGCCTTTCCCCAAAACCTTGGAATATTCCTAACAAATACATTTGTGTAATGGTACAGGATTAGGTAATGGCAATCTTTGGAGCCTGACTCTGCTCAGGATTCATTTCACTCCCATTCCACTCTGCTGGGAGCAGGAGCCTGGTGCGAAGCAGAAGCTTTTTGCAACAGAGTCAGAGAAATGATTACTGTGAAAATACAATCATATGAGGGGGAGCGGTGGGGCTTGTGTGTGTGTAAAATATGAGGTTAATAGAAATCTTTGGAGATGCACTTCCTGTGCCTGAGTGTGAGAGGGGCCGGCTGCACTACTCCTGCTGCTGTTTCTTTTCTTTTTTGGCTCTGTGAACTTTAAAACACAATCTGAGCACTGGGATCTGAGGAGTCCCTGCTGTCTCTGCTGTGCTCAGTCCAGCTGTTTTTGTGCTCTTTGCTTTCTTAAGCCCATGTGCTGTTGATGCCTCAGCCCCTAAAATACTGCACTCCCCTTTAGTAACTGCTCCATCTGTCTGTCCTGAAGCTTTTTCTTCCTCCTTTCCCCTCCCCCAATATGTAATTTAACCTTAGGTAATAATTGTGACTTGAAATATAACTGACTCATGTACAACTTTGTAAATCATCCTGAGAGGTTTTGTATGACAGAGGCAACTTCTGAGCCATAATGAGTGAGGTTTCTGAGGCAGCAGTGGTACTTGGATACAAACCTTTCATTAATTTTAATAAGGACCAGAAATCCATGTGTACATCTCTAAAATTGCTTCAAAGTACTCAACTGTTAATGTATGAACAATCCTGTCGCCCCTTTGATGTCCCAGCCCCTGAGCTGCTGATGTTCTTCTGGGAAGTAAGAGCAAATATTCAGTACATGGTTTGCTCCTTTGTGGAAGAGGAACCTGTGATGTGGATTTATTGAGTGGCTTTGATGTCCTCACCAAACAGGAGAGATGCAAATAAATGTGAATTCTGGGTGCTTCAGGCATCAGCTTTGCCTCATGAATTGACCCTAACCTGAAGCCAAAGCACCAGGGAAATGATACTGCTGCTGATGCAGGTCCAGAGTCTTGTGTGTAGGAAGTGAATAACCCTCCACAGGTGCTGCTTCTTTGCTGCTTGTCCACCTGCACTGTGAAAAATAACTCTGGAGATGTGTAATTTCAGAACTGGGCAAGAAGTTCCAGATGAATTATTTACATGCTAAAAGTTTTTCACTTTAGGTCAACCAAAGGTACTTGTGAATTGTGCCCAACTTAACTGCTTTTTAGTTGGAGAAGCAAAAGCTGAAGGAAACCCAGGACATTTTCCTCAGCTGTTGCACACTGATGCGTTACCTTTTTGCATTTCAGGTTTTTTCTGAAAGAAACTTTGAAAATTGATCAGAAAGTTTTGGTTCAACATGAAGTACTTGGGCATTTATGGTACCCCAAGTATTGTCTGTTCTCAGCAATGGTGTTGGCTACAAGAACGGTCTGACTGTGCCACAAACCTGGTGCAAAGCACTGGGAATCTTTACCATTGGCATTTCCACGTTTCTGAAGGGGAAGCAGTTTATCCTGTAGGATGGTGGTATTGACTGAAAGGATCTTGGAATTAGTTTCCCAAAACTCCTCATTGCACCTTTTGCACCAAAGCAATGAAGCCTGGTAAGGTTCTGCCAAGTCCCAAAGCAGCCAAAACCATGTAAACATGGAGAAACTTTGGCAATGAGAGAGAAATAACTACGTTTTAATATCTGTATTAAACAGAGTTAACCTTTGTAGGTGACTCTTGAAAAAATACTAATTTTTTCTAGCAATGGCTTAAAAGAAGCCTGTTTGGTTAATACTGAATGAATTATAAAATCAACCTAAAATTTCCTAACACCGTTTCTCTGATTTGTCTGTACTGAGGGACTCAAACACCAGGAGAATAGTTTGGGGGGGGTTTAGAGTATTTCTGTATTTTTGGTGCCTTCACTGAAGTCCCAAAGCCAGACCCTTTGACTTGTGTAATTGTTCACAATTTAGCTTGGACTTCATATGTCGAATCTGCACGCTGTGGGGGGGTTCCAGAAACAAAATATCCATTCATCTTTTCAAAGATGAAGAAACTGCCATGTCTTCCCAAAAAGCTAATAAGCAATTTGAGAAGTTGGGAGCCATTTCACATCCAGCTTTGCTCAATTCTCGTGTACCAGACTGGGTTAAGGAGAAACTAAAATGAGCTTGTGTAGATTCAGCTATAGATTGTAGGGAGAGAAGCCTCACAAAGGTTATCTTGTTCTTTTTGCTTATTTTGGAATGCCAGAGGCGGTATCTGAAGATGTGCTGCTCTAAAGGCATTTTGATCAAAAGCTGGAAAATTAGGCCCATTAAAGTACTGATTGAGGCTCAGCAGTGAAGTGACTGTTGTTGGATTCAGAGACACAGAGTGACTCTGCCCCTTTCTGCTGTGAGATTCAGAGCAGCACAGATGAGGAGTGATAGGACTGGCCTTCTGCAGCACAAATAGCAGAAGAGAGACAAACAGCCCCCAGCAATGAATGCCAAGTGGTGGAAGCGGAAAAATCCATCTTTAGTTGTGCCAAAATGCCAGAGAGCTTGAATGATGCTGCTGAGAGAGAGGTAGAAAGGCACAGCCTTCGTGTAGTCCTGCCACTGACTGAGGGTGTACATGGCTCATCTTCTCCCCGATGTGTGCATCAGTCATGCTGCAGCTGGATCACAGGATTGTGCAATGATTTGGGCTGGGGGGACCTTAAAACTCATCCAGTTCCGACCCCCCTGCCATGGGCAGGGACAGCTTCCACTAGACCAGGGTGCTCCAAGCCCCTCCGACCTGGCCTGGTCATTAAGTCCAACCCCGCAGGATATTCCGTTTTCCCTCTGAAGGGGAAATGAGATGAGCTTTAAGGTCCACTCTAACCCTAACCATCCCATGGTTCTGTTTGACTCCCTCGGTTGTGCTGAATTACTCACCAAGGCACAAGGGGGCACCCATGGCTAAAGCTTAATTATCCATGAGGACCTGGGAGGCTTTGTGTCCCTCTGGATGTCTCCTTGTCCCCCAGCAGAGCCCGGGCTGCCTCCAAGTGGTGCGGAGTGGCTGCAGATGGGACAAAGGGCAGAAAATCGGGTCTTGGCAAAGTGAGAGCACTTCCAGTTCCCTTTCAAGGGAATAGAGGAGGAATCCTAAAACACTCCCCTTTGTCTGAAGACTTAACTAAAGTCTGCTAAAGCAATGTAATATTAAGATAGGACCATCAAATAATCCTTTGGGGTATGTTCCCTTTTTTCTTTCTTTCTTTCTTTTTTTTTTTTTTCCTTCCTCCAAACAATGTTTTAATCCTTTCTAGATCATGGCAAGTTTAGGACCAACTGCTAACAAGAGACAGTCCTTTATAATTAAAGACAGGTTCATATTTTTGTAGTTTAAGGATGGAATTAGATCTCTGGGATAAGAGTGAAGCTTTCTAGTGAGGAACATAGAACTCTACAGTAGAGTTTTTACAGTTACTTAAGTACTTCAAAATACCCCTGAGCAAGCTGGTAGTTTCCTGTGGATTGAGTTATTGTCTTTATTTTTCTGGTTATTTTCAAAATTGCTGATTAAATCTCAAAGTTCACAAACACCTTTATCCCCCTGTGTCCTTCAAGGAGAAATGTGGTGTTCTGCTTTTCTAAAATGGAAAGTTGGATGAGATCCTGGCTTTCTCCCCTCCTCTTTCTCCTTGGACTGTGCTGCTTCCTCACCTTCATTAGGGTGTAAAAACCCCCCTATATATCCTTAAAACTGCAGCTGTGGACACTCCACACACCACAGAGGAGTTGTATAGGAGAGCGATGCTGGCAGCACCAGAAGTTCTTTCCTCCTCTGCGCCAAAAATGGGAAGGGCTTTTTCCCACTTGGATCAGAAAAAGCCTGATGGGTGCCCCAGCATCCCCAGGGGTCAGGGAGCAGGAGGCAGGGACAGGAGCCTTGCAGGGGGCTTCCATGTCGGCCTCCTCTTTCTCCCAGCCACAGACAGTTAGAAGGGAGCCTGCTGCTCTCCACCTGCTGCAGGAACAGGTAAGTGAACCTGGAGAAGGTGCTGTGCAGGGAAGTCCTGGTGCGTGCCAGTGACACCTTTGCTAGCAGTGGAAGCTGGATGCCTGGAAACTCCTGTACCTCTCCAACTCTACCTCTCTGTTTCCTACTCTTCTTCTCACCTGGCATGCAAGAAGCAAAAGCAGAGGCTCAGTAATTTCCTATTTTTCTTTAAAAGCAAGCCAGTCTAATTTCTGCTGAGTGAGCAGAAACTCCCTGACTTGGAACAGGGAGGGAGGAATGTGCAAAGGGCCAGGAACCATGGATGAACTCCATGCTTCTCTCCACAATAAGTGAACCTGTGGTGAAGCCACGAGCTCCATCACAAGCTCTGCAGAAGGTGCAGTGACTGCCTGCAGCTTTATGGCTTTGTGGCATCCCTGCTGTCCCCAGCACCAGAACTTCTGTGATGCTGGAATGAATTCTGGCTTTTTATTTTGCTGGTATTGCTTTCTTCTTTTTTTTTGTGTTCTTCAAATATTCTGGTTACTGTGAATAAGGTTTTCCCCAGCAGAGTGGGTCAAAGATAGAAGCTGATAGTTCTGTCAGGCCCTTTCCAAAAATAAATAGGCTGATTTGTGGGAACTTTTTCCCTTTAGCACATGGCTGATGTGTATAAAGCCTGGCATACTGATGTTAAAACAGGGAATAATCACTGTGATGTGATACTTGAGTGGCCTGAAGAGGTTATAATGAGTGTTTCTTTTGCTTTTAGTGCACTAAAGATGTGCTGTGCAGGGCTTGCTCAGCTTGTCTAAGTCTTTGGTTGTTCCTAAGGTTGCTTCATCCTTAAGGAAGGGAAGTGAGGTGGGATGTGAAAGATGTGGCTTGTGTGAGGAGCTGGAGTTAGTATCCCCTCAGGGCTCTTTTCCCCCCGTTTCTTCAGAATTTCAATAACGAAGTTTTGAGTGCTGGTAACATTTTCTTTGCACCTGTCCAGCTCGAGCACAAAGAGGTCCCAGTTGGGTGCTTGGAGTTTCTATAATGTGTGGAATAATAGAAGGATCTTGGACCAGACAAGGCTTCTTTTGGTGCAATATAGTGGGAATATACTTTGCTGTATGCACACATGTCCTAAGGAAATTAATAATTTCTGTTGGCGTGTGTGTGATGTAAAAGCATGTTAAAAATAAATCTATTGCAATTCAAAGGATGTGGGGGAAAGATGTAAGTAATACGAAAAAGTTAACACAATGATGCAGAAGTGAGGAAGAGGCATCTGTTAAAGCAACCCCCAGGTATTGCAAGTCCAGGGAGAAGGTGCAAGGTCTATTTTGAGCCTCCCAAATCCATTGTGAATGTCTCTTGCCATCGGATCTCTGAACTCTGGTAAATCCCTGTCAGTGCTTGCTCTGAGATGCTCTAACCAGGAGGACTCTTGCAGATCTGCAGCTGCCAAGCCTCATTGTGAGGAAACACTTGGGAAGTGTCAGGCTGAAATGCAGACAGTGAGAGCACCTGATAGTCTGAGGTGACCCCCTGGATCTGCCCCAGAATGGAGCAGTGTGAAATGCTGTTCCTTTTGCCAGCAGGCTGTGTTTGCGAGGATCAGACACCCAGAGCACACCCAGCATGGGGAGGTCCAGCAGTAGCACCACAGGCTGGCAGCCAGAGGCACAGACTGTGGAAAATTGAGCTGGATTTGCTGTTTTGTGTGAAAGTCCCTTTCGTTCCAGAGCCTGGGTTTGTCTAGTGGCTAAAGGGAGGGAGGAAAGCCAGGAGCAGGGATCTTCCAAACCCAGCCAAGGCACTTTCAAGGCAGTTGCTGTGTTCGTGCCCCCCCCAGAAGTCAAACCAGGGGAGCATCCAATTGTTTCGGGAGTAATTTGTAAGGAGGGAAGAGAGCATCACCTTGGCAACAATCTTGGAAATGCCAGTAACCTTAGCTTGTGCTGAAGCACTATGCTTTTGTGCCTGTAAGAGAAAAAGGAGGAATCTCAAGTGATAAGATTGATTGACAAAACAGTGAGCATCATTTTATCAATGTTGTACAATCAGAAGGAAAAAATAGGGGATAGATAGGAAGATGGGCAACATCTTAGTGTACCTAATTATTAATTTTTGGTGTAGGGAATCCTTTCCTATGAATAGGAGAATTTCTGGATGCAGATGAGGAGTGGTTTTGGAAACAAGTTTTTTTTTTTTCTGGGACCACAAGTAGAGTTACAAAAGTGGAAGCACCTTGACCCAGTCATTTTCGAAGTGTTGAGCATTTGTGTGTCTGCTTCTGTCTGTGTGTACAAACAGAGATTAAGAGCTTAATTTCTGATATGTAACTGAAAGCTGGGGTTTAAGATGGTTTACAACTAACCAAAGACCCAAAAGCCCTTTGTCAAATGCAGGTCTGAGTTCAACATGACTTTAGAGTGGGCTGCTGCTCTCCTTTCCCCTCCTGGCTTCCATCCCAATGCAAAATGGGGGTCTGGTTATCCAATGCCTTGCACCCAATTTTTCTTTCTCATTTTCCTTGATATTTAAAGCAATTATTTAAAGCCCATCTTGCTCACATTTCAGTCAAGCTTAGCAGAAACTCACCCCTTGGAAACAGGATCGTGACATGCCAGCCTTGGGTGTTTCAGCTGAGATTTGCCTGTTTGACTTTTCCCTGGATTCAGTGACCCAGTTCCTCTGTGCTCCCTCCCTGATGTGAGGAGACTGAAGGACACTTGGAAGAGAAAGCTTTGAACCGTGCCTGATTTCTAAAGGGTCCCTCCCAAACTGTTTGTATTTGCTTCTCCTTGTGTCTTACCTTCCCGTTCTCCTTGTGAGCCCACTCTAAGAGTGGTCTGTGCAAACAAAAGTAATAATATAAATTAATTTTTTTAAATTGTCTTTTTATAGTTGAGCTGGAAGGATTAATGGTAAATTCCTGTAGAGTCAGCACTGTAACAGCTCTGGTTACTGAGCAACAAGCCTTGAGCTGGTCAGGCACCTTTTCCTTGTCTGTCCTGGACACTGCACAAGGTTAATCCAAATGCATCCTTCATTTCATGTCACAGGGCAGCCTGTGGTACACTAGAAACATAAAAGCCTCCAGGAGCCTAACTTTTACAAATTATTCCCAAGATCCCAATGTAATTTGAAGCATTAAATCATTTTGAAGAAGGTGTTCAAGGCAGTGAGCACAGCAAGGTTCTCAAACTTGACTTTTTCATTGTTCCTTCTAGAAATACAAATTACTGCCAACACCTTTTTTTCCGCTGAATAAGATGATGTTACACACAGTCCAGAGCTTTATGAAGCTTCTATTCTTGCACACTTCTAAGAATTAGTAACAGAGAACAGATCCTGCACAGCTGCTCCCTGTTTGAGAAAATGTAAGGACCAAACCGAGCTGTTGATGCTCTGCATCACAACAGGTGGTTCCCAAACCCTGCATCCTGCTGGCTTTGGCACTTTGGGACAGGTGACACTGTTAGGAATCTCCTTTTCTTTTGTGTAGCTCCTTGAAGGCTCTCCAATCCCACCTTGCAGTGCTGAGACACACCTGCAGAGACCTGTGGAGATACCTGTGACTGTTTCTCACCAGCATATTTAACATCTGGTGATCTTTTGTTAGAATCTCTCCTAGGGTCTTACAGGTATAGGAGACCTCAGTTCTTGGCACATCTGCATTCAAACAACTGTAGCAACCACAGCAGGCCAGATTTGTCTTTCCAAATTCCTCTTCCTTGCTTTTTTCCTCTGCCTGATGCTTGGAAATCCTGCTGTGCTTTCCTCAGACTGTTCTGGGAAATCTGAGATGCTGGGAAGGAAATCAGAGCTGGCAGAACTGGTTGGTTGTGATTCCTTTAGTCCATGTTCTGGGGGGTGTTGCCAGCAGCACAGCCAGCAGCTCTCCCAGCCATATTATTTACATTTGTGCTCAGTGTGTTCTTCCCTGGCTCCAAGAACAAAAGTCTGTTGGTATGGATGGGTGACAATGCATAGCTTTGTTATTAAAATTGGGACTTTTCCTGCTAGGACTTTTGCATTGGAAATAGCATCCAGTGACTAATCTCCTGCTGGCTTTGTTCTTTTTATGACCAAGGGATTGGTTCGTGGAGGACTTCCTGCTTTTTTGGAGGGGCTTTGCAGGCTTGATTAATCTGTAGTAATGGTGGCTGGGGTGACCAGAGTTTCTATAGTGACCAAATGGAGATAAGAAAGTAGTTGCAAGTGGTAGTTGCTGAAGATGCTGGATGCCAAAATTGCAAACTGTTTTTAAACAGACCAGCCAAGCAAAAGAGATCTGTGGCTCCACAGTCAGTTTGGACCTGAACGTCCTCTTTGTTTGGCTGAACAAAACCCAGATAAACAAAACACTGAAGGCAATTAGCTTTGTTTGCTTGCCTTTGTCTCCTCTTCTTCCAAATCATTGTAAAATTAGGAATAATGCCAGTGAATTCTGTAGCTATTCAGTGGACAAAAGCTGGTGCACAGGAGAGGAGAAACAAATAAGTATAATACTGCTGTTTTCAATAACCAGCCCACTCAGTTTTAGCTTTTACTCCATTTACTTTCTCTCTTCCAGATTTGAGATTTATTTGATCACTCTTGTAAATGAGAGCACCAAGCATTTGCTGTAACCATGGGATCTGGATATTGGTACCACATTTCTCCTGGGAAGGTCTCTGCTTCCCAGTTTCCTTTCTCAGAAGTTTTACATCAGCCTCTTGGTTGTGTCTGGGGCTGCAGATGCCACCTGTGACTCAGAGGGTCAGTGAGGGGATGGGATGGGCACAGGGCCATGCTGCCAGGTGACAAATTTCCTGGGCATACACACCATGGAGTTCGCTACAGAGAAGGGTTAATTCCGACCTTCCCCTTGTGACAAAAGCTTTTTGTCTACCCGGTGGGCCAGCTGGGGAACTGCTCCCATCAAAGCCTCTCACAGGAACACTCCCCTGCATGGAGCAGAGATGGAATCCCACAGGCTGCTGGCAGGGGGTCAGTGCCATGAAGTGCAGGTACAACCGTGCTGTCCAGTGCCAAGACAAAGGCAACATCTCTTGATGGAAAAAATACAAGTGGAGGGAATTTAGGCCTGCCTGAACTTGCTTTCCCCATAGCCATGACCCTCATGCACCACACGCTCCCAGTCTGCCATGGAGTGCACCCAGCCTTGGTCTACCCATCTTCCCTTGGACTTTCTGATCCCTACAGCCCCATGGAGAGGGGCAGGATATTAGTGTGAACCAGGTTCCTGCAGTCAGCAATTTATTCCTACAGGTCCTAAAAGCTTCACTGTGGGTTTTGCATGAATCCCCCTTGCTCTGGTCTAAATGGGGGTTTGTGGTCCAGCCTGTTGTTAGTTGTAGCACTGGAACCACTGCCCTGACTGACTGCAGTGAAGGTGATGGTGTGCAGTGCCCCAGGGCAAAGGCAGCCCAGGTGGAACAACCTTTCCCATCCCCTCAAAAAACACCCTGTCATTTGTGGGGACAGCGATGGGGACTTCCCCTGCTGAGACAATGAAAATGAAAGAGGTTGGGTTGGGCTGTTGATGTGCTTTGTCTCTGTGCTTTGTCTCCCAAGCTCTCTATCAGTCTCTGCCTGTGACAATGACCCAGGTCCTTGCTGCTGCCTCCACCTCAGGCTCCTCCCTGCTGTCACAAGGTCATGCTGTGGGTTTGAGGGGGCTCTTTGTGAGCACTGCAGTAGGACAGCCCATAAATCACTGGGGCCCACTCACAGTGTACTCAGCCACAGCCACATGGACACATCCAGGATCCCTCAGAGGGAATGATGCTCAGGAGGCTCCCTGGGATCACCGTAGAGATGATTCACCTTTTCTAACCCTTTCAGCATCTCTGTAGACACACAGCCTGCAGCTGTTGGGGTGAGAAGTCTGCTGCCCACCAGCACCATTCCTTCAGGATCTGCGGGCACAGCCTGTGAGCAGACGGATGGGGGAGAGCCATCAAGGCATTTGCTAATTCTGAGGAGTGTCACATGTCTCTCTCTGCTAAGCCTTCCTTCCCTCCAGCACCTTTGCCATGGGTCCCCAGGGGGATGTGGTGCACCCACGTGGTCTGGGAGCAGCACAAATGCATTAAAAATGCAGAACACAGGGATTGAATCCCACAGCAGAGACAGGAGCTCCTTTGGGTCCTTTCTTGGAGAAGGAGGGGGTAACTTGTGCAGCCCTTCGTTATGGGGGATAAATTCCCCTAAGGAAACCAGCAGGATGACAGCATTAGCCCCATCAGTGTCCCCTCTAGGCAGGGACAGGAGGGGAGCAGGGCATCCCTCTGTGCCCCACTGTTCAAAACGTGGCCAGCAACCTTTAAAAGGTAAGCCTGTTTGTTGTGAACAGAGAACAATGGGAAACGAGGCCCCAGGATAAGCCCAGGGCCTGTGTGACAGGCCAGAGTAAAGACAGTGTGACACACTGGGCGCTCCCTTGGACCTCAGGAGTTCCGCAGGAGGACCCGGTGCAGAGCACCTGGTGGCTTTTAAAGTCTTTGGTACCCCTGGATTGGTGTGTTTCTTAATCCTCCCACTTATTGCTCCTTTCCCTGTTCACTGTTGGTCCATACCCTGTGCATTCCTCACCAATCATTTTCTAATAAGTCCATTTCCTTGGTTGGCTCATTTTCCAATCACGCTCTAGGGTGCCGTGGTCACCTCTAGTACCCTATGAGGCCATGTGCTGGAAGGTTCCTTCTGTTAAACACATTGGGTCCTTGCTGTACCCCCATCCAGTGCTTACATTCCAGTATTACACCCGTACATCAGCACATTTAACTTAATAACTCATAACTCATTAATATTACACTGATTATATCATTAACGCTCGAATAGCCACCTACGAAAGCCAACTTATCCATAACAGCACTGCAGTAATCAGCTGTCCCTGGTTGAGGTGATGTTTTCTACCATCACTTTGTGTGGTTATTTCTGGCCAAGGTAAGATTAAGCCTTCAGTGGGTTTTTGGAATGTCAATAACTATATTTAAGCCTTTGTGGTTCTCTTGCAAACTCTGGAATCTATAATTTTCAGTAGAGTTCCCCCCTAGCATTGCTGTGGGGAAAGGGAGTCTTTGTTGGACTAAAAAAAAAGGAATAGTTTAAAAAATCAAAGCTATAAAATAAAGTGTTAATCAGTGCCATTTACAAATATTTAAATTTAACGTTATTTCCTCTTTAAAGAAGGAGGAAAATAGAAATCTTGGCATTTCTTGCTGTATCTTGGCATTTCTTGCTGTCTTCCAACCGCTTTAGGGGAAGTTTTACCCAGAAGCTAGTTTGCTGCTGTTGTTTAATAATGGCATGTCAGGGAAAAAAAGTAAAAACCAGCTCGGGGTGAAGGATACAGAGAAACTTTATTTTCAGCACAAGGTCCCTTTGCTGAATATGTCAATAGGACAGGAGAGTTTTCCAGTACCTCCCCAGAGCAGTGGTGTCAAGGGGAGGGAGGGCATGGATTCCTGGGCTCTCCTTGCTTTGCTTCTCGCTGGGATTGGGATGGGACAAGTTACAAATGGTCTGGTTTTACTTTCTGAAGTTGGGGTGATAAATGCAGCTCCCAGAGAACACTCTCGTTCAGAATTACCCCTTTCTGTATCTGCAGCTTTCTGTACATCCAGCTGGGAGTTAAGGAAAGCTGCTTGGGTGGGTGATGAATCAAGGATCACAGTAATCATTGCAAAGTGCTTTTAGGATGTGATGATGAAAGGCACCTAGGGGCATCCAAGTGAGGGGGGTTTTGTGCTAATGACCTGTTCACCAGAGGATTGCTGTTTGGGGTGTTCTGTGTTGTTTCGAGGAAGGCAGAGGTGAGTTGCCCACATCGGTTAATGACTGGAGCTGTGTTGGCCTTTTAGTAATGAGGTGTCAGATGCACGGCATCAGCACCACACTGCAAATAAGTACCTGCTCCCTGCCTGGGGCAAAGCCACTGACAAGAATATTAGCACAATATTGTTGCTTATTCAAGGCTTTTGAAGATGTAAAATACTAAATAGTCTCATTTATCCCATTCTGCTGATTAATGCAAATTTTACAGTGAGTTTTGGCCTGGTTTGTGTGCTAAATATGGGGTTTGATAGGAAAAGAGTCAGAGCTGTTCAGAGAAGAGCATCTCAAGATACACTGAGCAGTAGAACGAGACTAAAAGTCGCCCTTTTTAAGATAAACAAGAAATAGCTTAATCTTAGCTCATAATGAAGGAAGGTCAGAGAAAAGCAATGTAACAGAAGCAGGGTGGGTGTTCAGGCTGGCTATGAAGGCAGATTACAATGATAAAGCATAAACTTTGTTTACCTATGGTGAGTTTGCCAGTGGAAAAGTTTGCTGATGACACAGAAATGAGAAGTTCCGTGTGAAGAGGGATTTGACAGTTTTCTAAGAAATTGGACAGTAAACAGCATTTTTTTCTTTAGTTTTTGGAGTGTAAAACTTGACCCTGAGGTAACTCTGGTTGGTGACAAGGCTCTTCAATCCCACAGATTCTGGGAGAATTGGAACAAAAATGCCCTGATTTGGTGTGTACAAAGGCTCCTCTACAATGATGCCACCGGATGCTGCAAATGAGGACTTACCCCCTTGGCTATGTTTCTGAAATATCATAGAATCATAGAACATAGTCATACAATGGTTTAGGGTTGGAAGGGACTGAAGGGACTTTCAAAGATCATCTCATTGCACCCCCTTTTTTTTTTTTTTGATCCTCAGTGGCAGGTCCCACTGTGAAGCTGCTCTGATGGGCTCTGTACAGTACAACTGCATTCAAATTACAATAAAAAAAATTTTAATAATCCCAAATATATCCCAAACTCTGAAAACAAATAAGCAAACAAAGTCCCGTTCCATGAAATCCTGTTTCAATCACTTCATTTTATGTCCCTCTTCTGGGGGAGGGTGAAGTTTATTTCACCAGTGGGTGTATAAATATTGACTTATTGACTTGATTTTTTTTTTTTTTTTTTTTTTTTTTTACAGAGACCAACCAGGTCTCTTGTTAGTTCTTACCCACACATCAGTAAATTCAGCTTTTCTGCAGTGGCTCCTGTTTGGAGAGCTTTACCAAATACTATTGCTGTTCAAGTAGAGAGAGAGAATGTGTGCAGATGTGGAGAAGTGTGTTTGCAGGAAGAAAAAAAGCCTGTTAGCTTTGAAGCAGATTTGTATACTCTGGGTTAACACACTGAGTATGTCAGAAGAGACCTTCTCTGTGAAAATGGGCTATGTTTCTGCTTTATGTGTTAACAACTCGAGTTGTTAACACATATGTATGAAGAAATCGAGCATTGTTCTGCTCTAAGTGATACAGATTGTGAGATTGCGTTTCAGTGAGTGCAGATAAAGCACCAGGAACTGTCTGCTCTGCTCCAGGAGATGGATTTGAATTGCATGTTTAATCAGCAGGGCTGGTTTTTTTTACGCTGGCCTTTACAGCCAGATAAAACCGAGCGGTCTCTAATGAACTGTGCATCTGGAGGATGGCAGGTTGTGCTGAATATAAAACTGGTTGGGAAATAGATTTACACTTGCTCCTGCATGAGGGGCTGCTGCCAACTGCACAGTGAAGTAATAACAGCCACTGGCAGTGCTTTATGTCTGAAGGTCTTAAACCTCTTTACACATAAGATGATCTATATCACAAGCTTCACTCTAGAGACAAGAAAATAGTGGCACAAAAGCAATGGTTTAAGTTGTTTCAGGTCACCCTGCAGGTCACTGGAGTAGTGAAAGCCAAACCTGAACCCTGCTGGGATGTAGGTTAGCGTGTGAGCCTCAGGATAGTGCTGCTTTCAGGCAGCAGAGCTGCCTGGCTCAGCCCGAGGCACCCAGCACCAAACAGCCTCTAAGGAAGGAGGTGACCCCTCTCTCCAGCCTCAGCACTTTTCATCAAAACAGTGGTGAGCAACTGGTCACAGAAATAGCTGAGCACAATTGCAAAAGGAAATGGTGTTGTAGCAGTGTGTTGTGGCTCAGATTTCAGTTCAGCAATTCCTTGTTATGGTTGGGTCATCTCTTAAAATTATTCTGATTACACAAACCAAATCGCAGTTGCTTTTTGGTGCTGATACCTCAGGATGTAGCAGAGTACAGGCTTTTGCTTAATATACACATATGTGTTTGTGCAAGGGCTGCCTCATCTTTGTCACTGCTAAAGGAGCTTTTCTGGTGTCATTAGTGAGTCCAGTGCAGGGTGGAGCCCAACAAATTCTCATCTCAATTCTGTCTAGTCTCACCCTTCCTTCACTTTGCCTTGGACTTATCATTTCCACTTCAGCTTCTTCCTGCAGGTATGATTTCCTTTTGCACAGTAAACTGCCCAGCAGCAGGACACAGGGTTATCTTCCTACAGCAGTTGAAAACAGAGAATACATCTTGCTTAGACAGTAGAAAAACTACCTTTTGGATTTCATCTTAAACTACCTTTGGATTTTATCTTAACTTTTTGTCATGACCAGGATTTGCTTTGATGTTTTCTAAGCTCTTTTTTCCTCTCCCTTCCTCACTGAAACTACTCAGAATCTGACTCAGGCTTAGTTTCTGTCTTGCACAAAACCTTGTCCCAGGCATTTGTGCTGTAACACACTGCCTTCTCTTGAAGGCCAAAATCTTGTACTGATTTCCATCTCCCTTTGAACTCTGCCTTGAGGCTGCCTGGGTGTGCACATGAGCTCCAGCTGCCCCCAGCACTGTGTCCTTGCCCTTAGGCTTGTTCCTCATCCTCAGAGCAAACAGCATCCCTGCTCTGGAAGGACCTGGCTTGACTCCGAAGCCAGTACCTTCCAACGTGTGCTGCCTGCACCTCCCAAGTCCTTGTCCAGAGGGATCAGAACAGGTCTCTCCTACATCAGTTCTGTGTTGTGGGTGCAGGGCTCTGGCACAAGCACTGACCCATACCTGCACCAGTGTCACTGGGATATCCAGAACACTGGCAGGTCACGCTACAACTGGGAAGTGCTGCCTAAAAGTCACAAGGGTTGTGCACCTGCAGAATTCAGACTGAAATATTACACACTGGTGTGCGCTGCCTGCCATGGTAAATTGCTGTCATAGCAGCAGCAACCACAGTAGCAGTTGTCCTTTTGTCCTTAATGTGCAGGAAATTATTTAGATCAGCAGGCACTTTTATGTGCTGGTGTGATTTCTTTGCCGAGGGGGAAGAAGGCACTTTCAGGGTGGTTCTGTTTCATGAAGAAGAGATGTGCTGTTTCTTTACAGAGCTCATGTCACCTGTACTCATCCAGGACAGCACACAACCATCTCCATGAACCCATGGCATGAACAAGCTCCTTTGGCACACTGGTGGGAAAAGCACTTATGCTTGCTGATGCACTGCTGCATTTAACTAGCAAACCTCCAGACAGGGGGATGTGCTTCTCGTGTGCAGCAGCCCAGGGGGCATTTAATGGTGAATTATTTTTCCTTCCGTAGTAAAAGGGAGAAACAGATCTTGGTATTCTTCTGTTCAAATGTAGGATCACCACATTATGCCACAGGCAGCAGAACAGGCTGGTCTGGTGTTTAGACTGGAGAACACAGCTCCAAACTGGCCAGTGGTATTGATTCTCTTGTGTTTTCCACTAGCACCAGTGACTGAATAGGTCCTAAACCAGGGAGAGAACAGACAAACAGGGAAATAAAGGGATGTTCACAAGACCAGGCAGTCTTTGCCTGATACCTTAAAGGCAGTCAGGATTTAGGAACTGTAATATCCTCCTGTCAAAGCGTGGTGATGCATTATGCTGTCGGGGCTGACCTGTCAGCCCAACGCTGCTGCTGCCATCAGCTGAAAAATCACTTCACAGCCATCCTGTAAAACTGTAGCTCTCCAAATGTCTAAATGTAAGGGTAGGATAGAGCTGTAATCAGCAGGCAGCCTTTCCATGGGAAGGGTGGGCTTGGACTTGTATCGCTGCATTGTGTTCCCTTTCATTCCCATGGAAAAAGGCTCCATTTAATGATTAACAGCCATTCCCACCTCTCGGCTGGCTGGGCAGCCTGATGTGATATGGTGCAGTTGGAAAGCACAGAAAGATCTGTCTCTGCCATACATGGCATCCCCACTGCACCAGCCAGGAGACAAAAGCCTTTAGTGTTCCCAAAAAGAATTTAAAACATTTTACATCAAACGGCTGCAGAAGTTCAAACATATCACCGGGAGCCTGTGGCACAGGACAGGAATGGCTTTGTCAGAAAGTCTGTGGAGAAGGGGGGGAATAACACTGGGCAGCAATTCTGTTACATACATGATTTTTTGAGCTTTCTGTACATCTCCTCTATAATTAATACCTTCTACAGTGCACTGGGAACAAGAAACACAACCCACAGCAGCTTTTGGATCATGAACAGCTGTCAAACAGCAAACCCTAAAACCAGGAGTGCTGCATGTTCTGCTCTTCTGCAGAAACCTCCTAATCTTGCAGTGATGGCTGAAGTCAGAGACCAAATTAGGAGCATCCATTGACCAGATCCCAGCTGGGCACCTTCTGCCTTCCTTGAGATCTTGACTCTGCCATGGATGGTGAGACTTCTCAGCAGGCAAATGAAGCTCTTCAGCAGGTTTCTGCTCATGACCAGATCCCTACAGGGTAGGGAAGGCTTTAATCCAGGGCTTGAACTAGTGTCAGTCATTTGAGTAGAGCTCGTGGATGTGAGGAAGTGCTGGTACAGTCATGTCAAATGCAGGATCTGAATAGAAAAGTCATGTAGGGATTAGGAAATCCTATACAGGGAATTACATACCTGAGAGAGCCCTGCAGCCAAGTGTGCCAAGTTTCTACTCAGAGGTAGAAAAGGGATAGAAATGGTTGCTTCAGCAGAAATATCTCAGTGCCATCCCAGCAGCCAGGGATCAGTACCAGCCCCCGGGGGCTCTGGCTGCCGAGGCTGCTGATGTTTGCAGTGTAGGTGCTGAGTCAGCCCTCAAGCAGACATTCCCCAGAGCTGGAAACGGGCACAGCCAGTCCCTCCTGTGCCACTGCCTGGAGTACCAGGACTGTGTGTGGGCTGTGGGGCTGAGTCCCACTTGTGTGGATGGTTAATCTCCTGTTCCTGCTGGGCTTACAGGTGCCAATCCAGCCCTCCCCAGTAGCCCAGCTCCATGTGATGCATGTTGTGGGGCTGCAGAGCTGTGCCCTCCCACCATCACTGGGACCATCACCCCTTCATCGCAGGGCTACTTCCCACAGGCTGGGTTCCCGCTTCCTGTGGCTTCAGCAACTCTTAGCCAGCTACCAAGTTTAGATACTCCTGCTCCAGGCTGGGTGTGGATCCTCAGCCCAGCAGGGAGTGAAAGGCTCTTTATCCCACCTTTCCTTTGCATGTTTGTTTGATGCCTCCCACAAGTTTTTCCGGTGCCATGGTTTTCACTTCTGCCTGGTTATGCCGCAGTTCTAAACCTGAATGGAGTATTTATCTAAATATATCCAAATACGTCCCTATAATTCGTTGTGAGTTCTGGGGGCAATGAGTGAGCCAGGATACTTTTCGTACTTGGGCAAAGGCAAAAATTATTGAACTGTAATCCAGTGTTGTCCTCCAAGGCAAGCCAAAGTGGGAGGGCAGGAGCAGGTTAGTCTGGGATTCCTCTGCTCCCTGGAGCCAGGGACTGAGAGTCACACAGGGCAGCTGTGACACCACTTGCCATGGCTCAAGATGCCTCCACAGTCAGTTTCCCAAGAGGAGCAAAGAAACAAAGTTATATTAATGAGAGCCTTGATGCTTAACCAAGCTACAGCTCCTGAGGAGAGGTGGGTACTGGTTCTTCTGTAAAGTGGCTAAATATGGGTGAATATTCAAAATGCTGTATTTATTCAGGCTGTAATGACATGCTGCTTTTTTTGAGAGTGTGTTTCGTCAAAAGCAAGTGTTCTGTTCCCCATGTTGTGTGGTGGCATTTCCTCCTCCCTGTACTTATTTTGGCTAATTAAACGATTCAATTCCAATTTATTTTTTCTTTTTTTTTGCTTTTCTTCATTTCACTGCTGTGCCAATTTACTTCAGTTTATTTAGTGTTTTAAAATGGCTTCTATTTAAATTTGCAAGGGAAGAAAAATCTGCTAAATATATTTCTATTCAGATCATATGTTGTGGTTTTTTTCTTTTTGAAGAATGAGGTCTAATTTTTGAACCTGAATTCACTTGGCACTAGTCTTGGCTTCAGCAATGTTGGGTTTTCTTTTGTTTTAAACTAATTCCCTTTTTCCTACTGCTGGGATACATTTGTGTCTTCACGCTAACAAAGCTTTTAGGTATGTGTTTGGTTTGAAAATATTCATCTGAGCAAATATGTGCAGAGGATTTGAGGATGAGGCTGTCAGTGAGTTTTTTGGTGGTTCTTGGTGAGATGCTGTAGACCTGAAGCATCATCAGTCCTTTCCCAGCTATCTGTGCACATCCCATTTGGATAAGTATTTGCAAAAAGATGCAGCACATCATTTTCCTTTTCTTTTTGTCCCTCTCTCTGAAAAGGGCCTTGTACCTTTCTGGGTACGTATCATAAAGTCACCCCAAGACATTGGGGTTTGGGAGTTTACTGAATATTTGCTGCATTCAGAAGAGAGAAAAGGTAGAAATAAGCAGGAGAATTGAAGGTGTATTCAACAGCAGAGAGATTAACCCACAGTTATTTGCAAAAATGGGGGTATTTTTAATTGATTGAAGCTTTATTCTAAACACTTCAGCATGGCTAGAATATGTTTCTCAGTGAGGAATGTGTGACTGAGAAACATGGAAAGAACAGCTGGGGGAAAAAATAGCTAAGAAAAATAGAGATTTTATGGTGTTTCTGACAAGCTCTATCACTGCCTGTTTCCCAAAGGTCCCAGTCCTCAAAGCTGGACTGTTTGGGTCATCTGAGTTCCTGGGCCTTCAGAGGGGTTTGAGACAAGTTTTTCTGTAAATAAGAACTTCCTACAAGTATCTGGATGTGTAATTTAGCTGCACCCTTCTGAGAAGGTTTTCTAGAGGACAGGGGGACTGTGAGGCTGTTAGTTTACCCCAGTCCCAATGCTGCTTGTTGCAAATTTTTTTTGCTGCCACTACTTAAAATTTCATCTGCTATAGCAAGAAAGGAAGCAAAATGTAGATGCTTCAGAGCAAAGGTATGAATAAAATCTTCTGCCTATAGAAACTGGGAGATGCAAAACCACAGCCCCAGCAAGCAATCACAACCAAACCAAATATATGTATTAAGGGAGAGAAGTCCTTAGATTGTGTGGTAACAGAAGATGTCATATAGGAGATCAGATTTATAGTGGAAACCTCTACTTTTGGCCACGCTCTGAGGTCAGGTTTTTGAGTAAAACCTGCATTGCTGAGTCAGGCCAGTGGGTCCTTGAATTTTCTGCTCTGAACATGATGTAACATCAATCCCCTCTAGCCTCAAGTTCAGGTATTTGGTGGGTCGATGGGGCATCCTATTTGTGACTGTGTATTTTTCATGGGGAGTATGTAAGTTTACTGCCTAGGTTTGAGGTGCTTTAGCCCTTCCCCATCTCAGGGCATAACGTAGTAAGATACAGGACACCTTTGTGAAGGGAGCTCCTGGGGTGGGTCAGTTTAGATGACAGACCCACACTGGTGTCTTGGATCTGTGCTGGGTGCTCAGCACCTCGCAGGACCTGCAGTGTGCCCTGCAGCCCCGTGCCCTTGCCCTGGGGGTCCCTGTAGCCCCTGCAGCCCCGTGCCCTTGCCCTGGGGGTCCCTGTAGCCCCTGCAGCCCCGTGCCCTTGCCCTGCCAGTGACCACGCAGCCCCTGACCCGCAGCCCTCCCCTCCCTGCGGCAGCCCCCTCCCCTCCTGGTGGGGTGCCCGGGGTGCCCCCCTGCCCGCCGGCAGCGCTGATCCTGCCCCTCGGAGGCTGGATCTCTGCTCATTAGCTGCTGTTTGCTGAAACCGGATACCTGGGGCACCCCCGCCAGCCCGGAGTCCCCGGGCTGCAGCTATTTAAAAGGACAAGTGCAGCCTTAGAACTACCACCTCTTTCACATCCATGTCCCTCCCAGTGCCCGCTCCCAACGCCCTTCTCTCCTGGATCCCTGCAGCATCCGTGACCCACGAGTGGAGCGACGGCCCGAGGGGGACGTGCCCGCGCTAGCCCGGGGAAGGATTATCTGCTGAAATTGGGGGGAACCCAGAAAACCCCGGCTGGTTCCGGGCCCCTCACCCCGGTCGCCTCTCCCGGGTTCCCGGCGCAGGAGACCCCTTGAAGGGGAAGGAAGGAGGAAAGGGGCTTTGGGGTTTGTCTGAGTTTTCTTTTTTCCTTTTTTTTTTTTTTTTTTAAATTGCTTTTTTATTATTATTATTTTTTTAAGACGTAGCAATTGCCGTAAGCTGCTGGGACAAATGAATGCCCACGGCCATGGGGCTGCGGGGAGATGCTGCACAGCCTCTCGCCTCGCTGCAGAGTAAGTGCCCAAGGCAGAGGTGCTGAGAGGGGGAGGGAGCAGGGTAGGGCCACCCAGGGGTGCACGGAGGAGGTGGGACGGCTCAGAGCGGTGAGCTGCCCTCACCTGCCTGAGGGAATCTCATGGAGCTGAGGGATTTGCTGTGTCCTGCTGTGGACAAGAGGGACCTGCCGGTCGCCCTGGGGAGTGCACGGTTGGCTGGGTGGGGCTTTGGAAGAGGAGTGGAAAACAGGGATGAAGGTTTTATCCGCATGTGGAAGTTCCCTCTCCTGACAGAGCTGGCGAAGCCGACTTGGAATCCAACTTGTTCTGATGGGTCTTGAGTAGGAAAACTCATTCCCCTCTCCCTGTCCTCCGGATGCAGATTCCATCCCTTGGTGCTGGGAGGAGAGGGGCTCTGGAGATGCCACAGGGAAGCAGAGCAGGGCAAGGAGGGGAACAGGGGCATGGGGGGCTTTTCTCCTCCAAGCCTTAGTCCCATCCACAGGCTCCCAACTGCCTGCACCCAGCACTGATCCCAAGGGAAAAGCCATGTCAGGTACTTTATAAGGTGCCTCGAGGCCAGTTTGGGGCTCATGGCCGTGGACAGGTGAGTGCAGGGGGCTACAATTTCCGTCATCAGCCTCCCCAAAGAAGGGCCTGTGCTTCCCTCCTTGGAGCCTGGACCGGGTCTTCAATTCTTTCCCCGCAGCTCTTCTGGCCGAAAGAGTTTCCTTTTTTTTTTTTTTTTTTTTCCCCCAATTATTTATTTATTTTGTATTATTTCTCGTAAATGCTTCGCTATTACAGAGGAGGGCAGCAGAGAGAGGCAGTAAGGACATCCTTAAATAATTTTCATTTTTCAAAATCTGCCTTTTCCTCTTCTCTCTAAGTCCAGAGGAGAGATCCTTGGGGGGGTGGGAGGCACATCTGCATTGCAAATAAAAATAATAATTACAACCACCAACCAACCAACCAACAACAAAAAAAGTAACAGCTAAGAAAAAACACTTGAAATCAAGGACTTTGGAAATCAGAAATCACAGAAATTGCACTATTTATAAGGAGAGGAAAAAAAAGAGAGGCAAGAAATCCAGCGACCATGGGCCAGCCTGGCTTCCTAGAGTGTACTTTGTGTTCTCTCTTCTTTTTCCAAGGTAATTGCAGTCTGCCGAGAGGGAGTTAAATGGGATTAAAAGATCTGTGTAAGCAAAAGGACCCAGAAGAGAAGGAGGAAGGAGTGAGCCGTCCGGGCCAGGGGTGTCTGTGACACAGCTGAGCCCCTTAGCGAGGCAGAGAGCCGAGCTCCTGGAAAGGATGTACCCACAAACCGGCTTGTCCCCCGATTTCTGATGGATTGCTGCAAAAATTGCCCGAAAGAGACAATGCACTAAACGTGATGGAGCCGGAATCAGAGCCGGTCTCCAGACTCAGAGCTACAGCAGCAGGCAGGGGGTGAGTACAAACTCCGCTTCTCCCGGCGCTGGGGAAGGGCATCCCGGGCGGGCTGGGGGTGCCGGGGAGCCGCGAGATCCCGGGATTTGGGAACGGGGTGGGGGAAGACATTCCTCTGCCAGGGGATGATGTGAAAACTCCTGGTCTGGAGAGGAAAATGGGCTGGGAGCAGGGAGGCCACGCTGTGGAGCGGGAGAGGGAGAAATAGGGCTGCGGGGAGCGGGAGCGGGGGATCGGCGCCGGGACGGCCAGGAGGAGCCTCCCCCCCTTCTCCCCCCATGCACCAGGAAAGGGTGTCCCGGCTCCGGGAGCTGCTCCGGGAGGTGGGCGCCGGTGTAGCCCCCACGCAGATGTAGAACGGGCGATCCGCTGTCCCTCGCACCCCTTACCCTGCCCGGTGCCAGCCCCTCCTGGGAGCAGGGAGCTTCTGCTCCTCGCCCTGTCCCTCGGGGACACGGGTACCTGGGTCTGGCCGAGGTGCTGCGGGAGGTGGGAGAGCCCGGAGGGTTGAGGCACGGCGGAGGTGCGCGGTGGCAGCTCTTCATGTGCTCGGCACACACAAAATGCTGCTTCCTCTCCATCCGTGTGTGTATGAAAAAGATCCCGGCACACACCCTGCCTGTCCCCCTTCTCCCACAGCTGGGACCAACTTTTACTATTTGCATTGTTAAATGCGTTGTTGTTGTTATTATTTTCCTGGGGACCCACAAAGGGTTAATCCCGCTGGCTGCGTTGTCGGATGTACTGATGATTTACCGACACTCCCTTGGAAGGGCTGGGATTCTTCTGCTTGGCAGTTTGAAAAAGTTGTGTACAGGATCCCCCTGCTCGGCTGGACTGGGAGATGGGGGAAAGAGGGGGAACGGGGCTCGGGGATTTGGGGGCAGCCCCCCTCCACCACCGGGGTCATCCTGTTTCCGCCCCTTTTCTAGAGCCGGGAGGTGGATGAATGTGCTGTTCCCTTTGGAAGCTCAGTCTGTGTGTGGAGTCACACAGAGAGCCCAGACCCCTTCCCAGGGGCTGCAGCTGCTCTCGTTGACAAATTTTCTGCGTGTTTATATACTCACAAGGACCGAATCTCAGTGCTTTAGGGTTATTGCGGTGTGGGGGTTTTGTTTGTTTGGGGGTTTCTTTGCGTAGATGTGGCTGTGGCATGTCTGGAGATGTTGGTAACTGCAGCATCTCCCAGTTACACCTTTCTAGTGTTGGACGTGGTCTGGGAGAACCGCCTGGGACCGTGCAAGGGTGGTTAGCGTCAGAAAGGGAGAAGTCCGAATGGGAACAGACAGATAAAGGTTCCTTTGAAAGAGCAGGAGCAGCGTGTCACAGCGAGGGGACGGACTCCGGTGCTGGAGAGACACTTGGCACGAGGCACAGCCACTCACAGAGCACCAGCTGCTCGGCCTGGTGGAGGAGTTGGCCGTGATCACGCTACAGATGAGGACAGGGAGATCCCGCTCAGGTCCTAGATCCTGCTTGAGGACAAATCGGACCCGTGTGAGGACAGGTTTAGGAAGGAGGGACCCAGGAGAAGGCAGCGTGGCTTCTGGCCCGCCGGAGATCCGTGTCTGGTTCTGCGGCAGGGTGTCCCAGGCTATCACAGCACGGTTGCACAGGCTTTGAGCCTTGCAGTGCCATGGGAAATCTGGCCTTGGTCTGTCCTGGTGCCTCGGAACCGAGAGCCTTTTGTTCCAGGCTCTTCCCTGGCCTGTCTCTCTCCCATGTGCTGCTCCGATCCCTCCTCAGCAGAGGTCGCTTGTTGCCCTTTGCATCATCTCCCAAAGGGCTTTTTGGTGCTGGGTTTTGATTTGCTTGGCAGAGCACTGTGCATCCCACCATCCCCACAGCTCGATGGTCCCATTGAGGCTGCTGGCCTTGGAGAGGGTGCTCTGAGCCCGGAGCTGGCGTGTGCCTGGGCTCACCAGGCCACTCTTGGGGTGGGTGAGGGCTGTGCTGCCTGAAAACAGCTTGTGATGGGAATGATCCGGTGCATTCCTCTGTGGCAATGGGGTCTCTCCTGTACCAGCACTCCTGCAGCATCTTCTGGAGCAGGGCTGGTGGCTGGGGAGCTGCTGGATGTACAGGAGACTTGCGGGTGGGAGTGGTGGGAGGGCTGGCTCCCCAGGGAAGGAGCAGCAGTTGCAGAGTATGCTTGAAGACTTGAGCTGCCAAAGTTTGTAAAACCAGAAGAACACAAAGTTTTACAGGCTCTTCAAGGTTAATGTGCCCCTCTTGGTCATTTCTGCTGATGCATTTTTGGTGACCACAGGCTCCCCAAAACAAAGGGGAGGGTATGCAATTCCACCACACATTGAGCACATGTCCAGACCATAGCACTGGGGCTGCTCCACTGTGGTTGTGCTGCTTTGGTGCACTCCAGCCCCAGTGCCACATGCTGCCCATGGAGGAGCCTCAATGCTCCTGGAGGCCTCTGATGGGTGACAGCCTGCTATCACAGCCCTGGGGTGTTGGCACAATGCTGCTCTGAGGCTACCTGGCCCATCTGTGTGCTGGATGAGAAATGGTACTACACATGGTACTACAGCATCCACATGTCACCATTAAGATGGGTCAGCCCCTGGGAAGGCCTAAAAGGGCTGGCGGGAAGGCATGGATCCTTTTTAAGAGGAAAAGAGGATTGCTTGCAAGCTGGGGAGGTGGTTTGGGGACAGATTATTGCACTTCTGGACAAATTCAGCAACAGAGTGGCAAATGATGTGTGTGCTGGGGGCTTGGGGGTAGAGAGGAGGAAATTGCGTCTGGAGATGTGTCCCAGGAGGGATAGACAGCATCACAGCCCAGGTCCAGTGTCCAGGTTCACCCTCTCCTGCTATTTCAATGTGTCTCTCCAAGCATGTCCTTTATTAAAATAAAGCTCCAGCTTCATCCCCTTTCTGCAATGGGTTGAGGGGTTAAGATCTGCCCTGCTTAATATCTCTGTTCATGGAGACTCTGTTACTTACTGAAGGTTGCCCAGGTTTGTGGTGAGACTCTTGTTGGAAATCTCTGCCCAGCAACACAGAGTTTGTGGGGGTTTTTTCCCCTTCCCTTTCTTTGCCAATTTGTTGAGGGCTTAAGTAGAAATGATGGACGCTTACTGAAGTGCAAATGGGAATTCTACATGGCCCTGCCAAACCCCATTCACAAAATGAAGGAATGCAAAGGCATTTGTTGGAAGGACAAAAAAGGAGTTAGATGACAGATCATGCTTAGCACTTCTGTTTGTCAAGGGCTCCAGTTACTGGAGAACACAAGAGCCAGGGCCAGCACTGAGGAGTGTTGTCACTTCATACAGCAGCAAAGTCAATATCCCAGACACGGATGGGGAGTGAAGAGGAGGCTGAGGAATGGGTTCCCAGGAAAGATCCCCTGCTGTGGAGAGCTGTCTGGGAGGGTGTTTGAGTCATATCTGTCTGGCATCTCTCAGATGAGGAAGCAGGTTGTCACCAGTAGGAGCCCAGTTCTGGGACAACTTTGTGCAATGGATACACAGGCTCTAGTTCCAATTAGGAGGACAAGGACCAGTGGTTTGGAACCCTTCAGCCCTCTGTCTGCAGATGCCAGCACAAACCCCTGAGAGGACAAGGTGTGACGTGTCTGCAGGAGGTCACCCTGGCCATGTTGGTGCTTCATCTCCACCTTTTGTGCACTGCAGGTCAGGATGGCCCTCCTGGAGAAGTCCTAAGAAGAGCTATAGGTGCCAGATGAGCAAATATGGGACCTTTATGGATCCAACTCTCCTGCCATGGGCAGGGACACCTTCCATTAGACCAGCTTGATCTAAGCCCCACCTAACCTGGCCTTGAACACTTCCAGGAATAGGGATTTCATTCTTCCCTACTTAATATGGACATTTTCTTGGTCACTCTGTTTTCTTAGTATTTTTAAATGACCTTAAGGATGGATTTATATGGGTCATATCTGTTTGGGTGCTCAATACTTTTCCTTAGAAATGTAGATGCTGAATGGGGATTAAAAACTAATAGTATTTTGGTTGTTTCAGAAATTCTGCCCTTATCATGCTGGGGTTTGCAGCAGCGCCTGTGTACAAAACCTTTGCCTGGAGGTGTAAGTCAGTATGTCGTTTATACTGCAGGAGAGGTCCAGCAAAGGACTGAGCAGGGTCAGTACGGAGACATCTACATAGTTGTGTGTTTCCATTGCTCTTGCCAGAAACTGAGGGGGAGTGGAGAAACACCATCATTTCCAGAAGCTCCACAAAGGATGTTATCGGTACAAAATAAGATTTCTACCCGAAAAAGCTGGGATGGAATTGATGCACGGTACAATTTAAAGCCTCAGTTTATAGGTTGTGATTTGCTTCCTGTTGTCTGTCAAAACTTGCTTGGGAGTCTTATAAAATATCACCTCCAGTCATGTGCAAAAGATCTTAAGCCACACATGCATTTTCTCCTTTTTAAGATATGCTGTCTGATCTACAGCTAGAAATGCAGATTTGCTTTTCTTGAAAAGCAGTTTTCAGCCTCCAGCTGGCTTTGTGGTCTTTTGAACAGGAAAAAAGTACACCTGAATGGAGAAAAGTGGTGGGGAATTGTTTTTCCACCTTGCCGTAATGTTTGCAATTTCAAAGCCATTTCCCCACTGTAAATGAGGGAGAAAGCAAAATAAAAAGGTAAATGCTGCTGTGGGCCCTTGAAACATTTCCTTTAGCTTCAACCCATCATCTAAGCAAACAAGATGTCAAAATCATTTGGACTTCTTATTTTAAGGCAGGGCAAACCTTTTAATTAAAAAAAGCTGTAATTGTTCCAAACCAATTCCAGAAATAGTGGGGAATTAGCTGATCACAATTATTTTACAGGTTGCCTCAGCTTTGTCAAATTGGCACTTTTTTGAGGATAATTTGTGACCAAGTTTACCCTGAAGGCTGTTGTGTTACTGTTGTCCTTAATTCAGCGTAGGGCTTTCTTCCAGCATTTGTCTGTTTAGAAGGGAATAATAAGGGTGTTTGTGCTTCTCTGTCCCTCTCAGTTGTACTTTACCTTGGACTTCTGGCACTGGTCAGTTCCTGTGGACTGATCCCCAGGAGTTTGCCAAAAGTGGGGAAGTAAAATTAAGCTGTAGTCAGTAACTTCAGTTTGCTGTAAAGAGAGTTTGTGTCTGCACTGGAAAACTTTTCACTCATGTGAGCTTACATCATGTTTGCTATGGGGCACCTCTACACTCAGTGACTGCAGCAGTGGTTTGGGTTGGAAGGGACCTTAAAAGTTCATCTCATTCTACCCCCTGCCATGGGCAGAGACACCTTCCACTAAACCAGGTTGCTCCAAGCCCTGTCCAGCCTGGCCTTGGATGCTTGCAGTGATGGGGCAGCCACAGCTTCTCTGGGCAAGCTGTGCCTGGGCCTCACCATCCTCACAGGGAAGAATTTCTTCATAGTATCGGTTCTAAATCTGCCCACCTTCAGTTTAAAGTCTTCCTCTTCGTCCTGTTCCTCCATGCCCTTGTTCTAAGTCCCTCTCCATCTCTCTTGGAGCCCCTTTAGGCACTGGAAGTTGCTCTAAGTCCTCTCTTGAGCATTCTCTTCTCCAGGCTGAACAAGCCCAGGATCCTCGTTGTGGTATTTGTAGACCCTGTGAATAGAAGAAATAAACACCTTTAGTGGTACCTCTTGATAGAATCTTAGTGGAAGTCACTGCTCATGAGAAGAAGCTGAGAAAAAGGCAAGGTGGGTTTGATAGCTCTGCATAAGGAGAAAAATCTTCTTTACTCTTGCTGCTCAAGCTGCTTATGCAGCTCTGTCACTGCTGAGCTGTAAGGGAAAAAGAGCCTGCATTAAAAATCCTGGGATAATTAACAGCCCCATCACTCACATGGCTGCCATTTGGAAGCTGCTTTTGCTTTTTCCATTAAGTTGGTAAATTTTGCCAAAGTGTTTTTCTTCAGTGTTTTGGCACCCGGCCCTGCTCTCAGCTCTGATGGTGTTGGCTGTGAGAGGGGTCCAGGAGCAGGGCTGGGGCCAGCTGGATCCCGCACTGTGCATTCGTCTCCTTTATAGCCTGTGAGTGTCACTGGAATGAAATTACGTGCTGGATTTTCCCCCAAGACTTATTCTCCTCATTGTGTCAATCAACAGGGAGTTTGGTTTGTGAAGGCACCCCTCAAAAAAACCAAAAGTGGACTTCAGTTCAGTGTGTTGTGAGCAGCAGTGGTTGTACAAATCTGATCCTCACCAGACCACAGGTTCTTAATGCTTGGGACTGCTGCTGGTGACCCCCTTCCCTGTTTTCCTGTGCTCTCATCAGGCGGTCGAGCCCAGCTGGTGATACCCAGTCAGGTCTTTGCTCCATGCACACATGGAATTGCATCCACATCTTAAGACTCTGTTGGAGGTGAGCACAGAAATTCGGGTTGTCTTGTGGATTGTAGCCTCTCTCATGCAGAAAAAATTGCTGCAGAGGTGGCCATGAAGAATCATCCTATTCTGCTTCCCTTCCTCCGCTCCCTGAAGGTACTGGGACAGCAGCTCTCCTTGGACTTGGCAGTGTCTTCAGCCTGACAGTTGTCTCAAGGGATGAAGTTGTCAGAAAAGAATCAAGGCTCCCCAGCTGGGGATCTCTGGAGCATGGTGAGGGTTTCCTGGTTAGGATATGGCTGGTTGTAGGACATGACAAAAGAACACCAGGATTGGGCTATTCCCGCCTGTTCTTTCATAAACTAAAGCAGTCCCAGAGCTCCTGAAGTGTGCAGACCAGTGTCAGGGTGATGGAAACAGTAAAGGAGGACATGGATTGCTTCAGCTCACTTGTTTCCCAGTTGATGTGGGACTGCTCCAGTGTTTTATCCCTTCAAGCCTTAAAATATTAGCTAATAGCTGGATTCCTTGGATGGATTTTTACATTCAGGGCCAGGTTTCCCCACTGATGTAAATCCCTGTGGCTTCATTTTAGCTGTGGGAAAGGGTCTCCTGCACAAGTGAGGATTGGCCCAGTGTAATACATCGTCTCAGAGGATGCTTTCTTGGGCTAAAGCTGAGGCTTGATGGCAGGAGAAGAGTGGTCTCTAACCCTGTTCGATATATGATTTGCGTGTCAGATGTGGAGAGATGAGCAAGCTGCACTTTGGTGTGGCTTTGCACAGCCTGGTGTTCACACCGACTGGGCTGAAGTGGCGAACAACCTGTGGATATCCCACACTGCTGTCTCCTGGCTGAGGACTTTCTGTAGTTTACATTTCTGCCTGTTCCTCCAGCAGTCTCTGCTGATGAAGCTGTTAAATATCCTCTCTAGAAGATGAGGGAATTCAATCTTCCACTGACAACTTTAAGTGAGCCTAACCAAGGACTTTCCCATGTTTGTTAGTTGGCTACAAACCAAGGAGGCAGATGGGGGAAAAGGGGGGCTTTAGCTGCCTTTCTGGTACAAGTTTTTTTTCCCCTGAGCTGCTGTTTTCAATGGCACTTGAAGGCTTAAAGCTGAGCTAATGGAGAGGTTTGTCAAATTCCCTCTCGGGAATGAAAGGGTCTATGAGAGCAGGGTTGGAAGTCTGTGGATCTCCCACTTTATAACCTTTCCTGCCATACCAGGCTTGTGAGAAGGTCCTTAGTGGCTCAGCACAGGGTGCTGAGTGGTTAGAAGCTGCCCCCATCTTTGCATCTGGGTGTAAAATGAGAAGTAGATCCATATAGGGTTTTGCATGTTTAGGATATTGTTAAGCAGTAAAGCATTAGGACTCAGGATTTGTTTGCTGAGGTGACAGGGCACCATGTGTCAGCCCATTTCCTACCCATGTCCCCACAGCCCTGCACATGTACTCCTGGCAGGGCTTTAGGTCTCCCAGCTTTGAATGATTTCTCCGTCCTCTTGCATTTCTAGGTGGGGTGAGTGCCAAAGAGCAGCAGTAGCAAAGGCACTGATGACTCAGCAGTGATGACCCTGCCTCTCAAAACACTGGGCTGGTCCTGGTTCAAGGTTCCTAATACCATTGGGAAACCTTTCTACTAAGTTCAGTGGGCTTTAGATGACTTTAAAGCAGACAAATAAGGTCTCAGCCTAAGTCTGCTTCCTGGAGTCATGCTGACACTGTCACTGCCTTGGCTAGACTTGGGATCAAGGAGAAGACCTTTAACAGTGGAATTGGTTTTGTTACTACTATTGTAGAAACTCATTATTTTTTTCTTCTCTTCCAATTTTAGGGGATTCTGCTTTTTCTGGACTATATTGTGTTTTACCTGGTTCCTGGGATTCACACAGGGAAATTCTGAAGGTAAATGACACTTTTTTTTTTTTCTTCTCTCCTCTTTCAACAAAAGTAAAAGCCAAGTGCTTTGGTACCAGTGTAGGATTACAACTTAACAATGTCTGAGCCCAGTGCACAGTTAGATGCATTTGTTGCTGACCATTGCAGTATGGATGATATAGATGGTGCAGTTAAGGCTGGCAAAAGAACCAGGTTTTCTACAGGTGATTACATGCCCCACAGGATTTTCAGAGTCTCATGGAACTGGTGCAAATGAAGCACTTTGTGTCTAAAATGTCACTGGCATCTACTTGCACTTGCCAGGACTTAACTGCTTTTAGAAATTGCCCCTTGAGACTGGTGCTTTATGGAATTAAGTGCCTCTGGCAGACAGATATTTCCTTGACTTTGGTGCACCCCAGGCATGCCCCTGCCAGCATGGGGGATGTTATGCATATAGAAATTATGTGAGTTCTAAAGGTAAAAGCAAATTTAAGGGAGGAAAATCCCACAGGGTTGGTTGATAATAGAATGGCTATATCTGGTTCAATCCCTGTGCTGTAAGGGAATATTCTATAGAGAAGTGACACCTTCACCCTGTCCTTACACCCCTTCTCCACGCATCACCTCCCTGGTGGTGCCAGGGACAGGACTAGGCTGGGGTACAATAATCAATGACCCTACAAGAGGAGATGAAAATCTTCAAAGTCAACAAAAGCACAAAAAAAAAATATTCATCTTTTACAGCTGATAGCAGGCGCTGAGCATCTGTGCAGTATCTGTTTGTAAAGGAGCCTTCTCCTCTTAAAATAGCAACACCTTTCCTACATGAATGCTTTACATGGGTATTTGCTGGAAGTGAACAGCTTCCCCTGCCGTCAGCAGACAACACTAAGTGGACTAGCAGGCTCCAGGGCTCTCCCCTCAGTCTCCAAAACATGAAGGAAAAATAGAAATTTGGTCAACACTCAGATGTCAGCCAGCCCATGGAGCACTTTTTACAGGGGGGGAATAGATCCCTGCCATCAGCAATTTTGAAAAATGTAATATTTTCCAAATTCTGCCTCCATGCAAAGGAGGTGAACATCTGGCTGAATTACTTAGTCAAGCAGTTTTCAGAGCAAGTTTTATGTCAGCTCGTAAAGAGGCAGAACAAATATTGTGTCTTGGCATCTCCCTTTTCAAGTAGATTATAATATGCTGTTTAGATTCACCTCTATCCATCATTTTACTCCTGTGATAATTATGGGATGGTGCCATGTCTTTTGTTACCATCAATCTAAAGCAAACTCTTTAATTTCACTCTCATTGTGTTTACCTTGGTGTAGTCAATAATTCCCCTCTGAGATACTGTCTCTGTGATAAAAGAATTTTTAAAAACTTGCCTGGTTTTCACACAATGAGAGAGAGGATTTCCTTCTGGGCACCAGAAAATAAAACCTTCCAAGGAAGTGAAGGCTGTATGAAAACATTGGTGACTTGAGGCTGTGTTATCACCCAGGATTTTCAAACATGAGAGTCAGAAGTAGTAAGAATTTGATCACAGGTCAGTGTGAGGATGAAAATAAGCCAATGCTGTGGGCTTTTGAAAACACTGTGGCTGTTACTCTAAGGATTAGAAGTCTTCCTGTACACTGGAAAATCAGGGAACACAGAGGATGATCTTTCCATAAGTGTTACAAATCCAAAAGATTGTGAGGTGAGTTCATTTGCTGTGCACTGACTAACTTTTGGAAATGCTGCACTTACTCAACACAGTTTTATCTGTGGGTATCACACCTTGGCTGCTGGAATCTGGGAAAGCTGCATGTTATTTCTCTCCTGTCTTTTGGCTTCTTTCTCTTATACAGCTTTTTGTGTGGAGAAAGGGGTAGGGAAAGAAAGAGATGGAAAGGAGAACAATAAAATATTTTTTCCCCTTTTTCAGAGATGATCATGTGGTTGTTCAAGAATCTCTGTGTATCTCACTTCAGGCACAGAGTCTGATAGAACAGTTTTTCCCAGTTACTCAAATGTTGCTAACAGGAATGTTGTTACTAGCTTTGAGGCACCTGGGATCAGGGAGATGTATGTGAATGCTCTTTTCAAGTAATGTGTTTTGATGGAAAAATCCACAGAGGAAAAAATTTGAAGGGGAAAAAATCCTCTGCTAAACTTGGAGCTGCTTCAGGAAGTCAGAATTACCTTGTGTTTTACGTTAGTTGATGACATCCCATATCCCAGGAGATGTGCCCCAACAGCCCGGGACAGCTGGATGGGCCGGAGAGGCAGATGGGCTGGGTGCACAGGAGTGCTGAGCTCTGTGCCTGGACCTAGTGCTGGAAAGTCCACATACGTGTCCTGCATGAGGACTCTTTAATCAGATTTTGCATAGGCATCCAGAGTTTGGCTCCACCTTAGCGGGTTTTGAGGGAGAGGAGTGTTTGGGTTGTGCTTTTTTCCTTAAGCACTCCTGGATGCCGTTGCTAACGAGGCACTTGTATTGGGATTGCAAACAGCAGTGGCATCCTCTGAGCAGGGAAACATCCTTAGGTCCTTGCAGAGCAGCTACCAAATAAATAACTCCTGGAGCGTGCAGCATCTCCAGCAGAGACAACCCCTGTCTGTCTCTGAGAGAGAACCTAAAAATACACGTAGAAATTGGAAGCTGGAGTCTAGCTCCTCACTTAAGTGGTAAATTTATTTCCTTAGGGATAAATCCTGATGCCTTTGAAGTCTGTGGCAAGGGTCCCACTTCACTTCACTAAAGCCAGGCTTTGGCCTTTGCTGTTTCATAGGCTCTGGAGATTATCCAGAATGAAGACACTGCCATGATTCCTCTGTTCAGTAAAGAGAGGGGAAGGCTGAGAGACAGCCCTGTTGGACAATATGGAATAAAAACAGTGGGGGACCAAGGATTTCAGAGTATGGGAGAAATACTGTCATTAACACTTGAACATGCTGTGCAGTAAATTACCCCTCTGCACAGAGTGGGAACATTTCCATCCTTTTCTCCATCTGACGCACCTTCTCCAGGGTAGTGTCTGCTAGAAAATGAGTCAAGCTGCTTTAAAAAAGGAAGGTGGGAATAAAGCTATAAACTCAGGCCAAGTAAATATTGATTGACTCGTTCTTACGTACAAAAATGGCCAAAGTTTTTGCCAAAGTCAAGGAACAGAGGTTTTCTCATCATTCTCCTCCCTTCCTGGCCAGCAACATTACAGGTCTCAGACTGCTTGAGTCTACAGCCCTTCTGGCCAACACCAACGGGCTCTGTAAGTGCCTGTCCTCCAGATATTGTGTTCTGTGCTGAACATTTAATAGTTAAGGGTGAAAGCAGCTGAATACCAAGGCACCTTTAGAAAATTAGCTCATTTTTTTTTCTTTGGAGAACTGTTGATTTACTTTTAATCTAGGAAAGTTGCAATCCCATGGTGTTAACCATGATTGGCACCACCACCTTTCTGAGTGTTAAAATCTTGCCTTGCAACATCAGCATTTGGGTTTTACAGCCCAGACTGGCTTCCCCTAAGAGCACTGGAACAGGGGCATTGGTTGGTCAAGAAGTAATGGGGATTGCATTTGGGCAGGAAGAGGGAAGGAAGTGCAGTTATCCTAGCTCACTGTCAACAGTGATAATGTCATGGGAATCAAGATCACCTTCATAGGATCATTTGGGTTGGAAAACCCTTACAAATGATCAAATCCAGCCATTAACCCAGGACTGCCAAGCCCACCACTAAACCATTAGATGTCTCCAAGTGCCACATCTAATGTTTTTTGAGTACTTCATGGGTAGTGACTCCACCACTTCCCTGGGCAGCTTGTTCCAATGCTTTACAAGCCGTTTGGTGGCGAAGCCTTTCCTACTCTTCATTCTAACATCCCCTTCCCCGCACTCCCAGCACAACTTGAGGTCATTTCCTCTCATCCTGTTGCTTGTTACTTGGGAGCAGAACCTGACCCCCACCTGACTACATCCTCCTGTCAGGGAGTTGTAGAGAGTGAGAAGTTCTCCCCTGAGCCTCCTTTTCCTCCAGGCTGAGCTCCTTTAGCTGCTCAACATAAGACCTTTTTCAGGTCTGGGCACATTTACTTTTGCACCTTCACTCCGGTAGACCTCAGCATCTTCTCCAATTAAGTACTTTAGCTGAGGTTGCTGCCAGCTGGCCCCAGTTTGTGTTGCTGTTGCCTGCTAATCTGAGCTGTGAATGGCTTCTGATACAACCTCAGGGACAGACAGGAGGGGATTCTGCTCATCTGTCCATTGCAGGTTCCTGCTGGAGTTGGTGGAGAAAAGTCCTCTGGGCATCAATCTCTTTCCTCCTGTCTTGAACAAGGCACCTGGCTCCTAGGTGCCATTATACAGGAGGCTAATCTTACCTCCACTACTCAGTGGCTGCCATTACCAATTTCTGAGCTCTTCACAAACCAAGTCTGGTTCCAGCTATTAAAATAATTTAATGCTGTAAGATTATCTTCTGGGAAAAAAAGTACTGCTGTTGAGAACCTTGAGCAGTTCACTGAAATCTGGGTGCAATTCTTTCACACTGGGAGGCACCTTCGCTTCCCTAAACTTTCCAAAGGTTGAAAGCTGCTCCTTGCTAGCTTGAAGAGAGACAGATACAAAGCTTTTGCTCCCTTTGGAAGTTTTGTTACTGGCCCTCTGGGGATATAAAATTTTGCAATCCCAGCTCAATCTGTTGTTCAAATTCCTTTCCAGCTATGTGGTCAGTACTCAGATTTAAATCCCAGGAAGTGGACTAGTGGTGCCCAGTGGGAAATTTCCTTTTAGTGAGCCCAGTTCCCTCCAGAACATCTGAGCTGGTCCCTGGTGGGACAGGAAAACTCACCAGATGTACCATGGAGCTGACGCATTTTGGCAATTGCTGGTAATCACGTTGAGCGTGCCCTTGCTCCTCACGTGATGTGAGAAGAGCTGTGAGTTCTCCATGCTGGTCATTTGAATATATATGTGAGAGGGTGGGATTATATATGTGAGTTGGGATTTCCTGTATCCTGTTGCCTTTATGCATGGATTGGTTTGACCTCCCTCCACATCCATTCAGCCCTTGGATTGCCCAGCACCTCACATAATCTTTGTGCTTCCCTTTCAGATGTGGATGTTCTTCAAAGACTGGGCCTGTCAGGGAAAAGGCCATCGAGTGGATGGTCCTCCTCACGTACAGTTCCTCAAGGAGTCATTCCTTTCAAATCAGGGGTCATCTTCACTCAGCGAGCACGTGTCGAAGCACCGCTCAGCACCCTCCTCCCTGCAGGCTCCAGCTCTGACCTGCTGCTGGTGCTGAGCCTCTGCTCCCACCGCATCAACAATGCTTTTCTCTTTGCTGTCAAGAGCAAAAAGAAAAAACTGCAGCTAGGGGTCCAGTTTGTGCCTGGGCAGATCATCGTGTATGTGGGCCACAAGCGCTCTGTATATTTTGATTACAATGTCCACGATGGCCAGTGGCACAATATGGCCATCAACATTCGTGGCCAGACAGTCACTTTATTTACTTCTTGTGGGAAGCACAGAGTACATGCGGATTTGCATTTTAAAAAGGACGAGGCATTGGATCCACATGGATCTTTCCTCTTTGGGAAGATAAGCCAGCACTCCGTGCAGTTTGAAGGAGCCATCTGCCAGTTTGATATTTATCCTTCTGCCAAGGCAGCTCATCATTACTGTAAATACCTGAAAAAACAGTGCAGGCAAGCAGATACCTACCGGCCCAACTTGCCCCCACTCATCCCCCTCCTGCCCAGGGATCCCAGTGCCTCCCCCAGTACCCCACAGCCTACGGAGCCCTCTCTGCAGGGTCTGAAAAACCTGACCACTGCTGCCCCAAACTTGGAGTTTGGCAGGGTCACTGCACCCCTCAAGATGAGGGGTGCAGGTGCAACAACCGTCACATTGCTGTCAACCCCACCATCACTGCTGAGACTGACTACCAAAGCCACCAAGATCACAGTGGCCCCACCTGTTCTGTCAAGTGCCAAATCACAGGTACCCACCCGCTCTCTCCCTTGGGGCACGGGGACGACCCTCAGGGTGTCT
Organism: Coloeus monedula; assembly: GCF_965178545.1. Classification (NCBI taxonomy): domain Eukaryota; kingdom Metazoa; phylum Chordata; class Aves; order Passeriformes; family Corvidae; genus Coloeus; species Coloeus monedula. Next base: position 6,365,820 of record NC_138801.1, on the reverse strand, counting down.
CGGCCCACTCCTAGCACGCCCAGGGAGAAAACTCCCCTTCCCACTGCCAAGAGGGTCCCACCAACAAGCCAGAGCCTGGTCACAGCCAGCAGGAAGGAATCCAAGCAAGAGACCAAAAAGAAGATCAACCAAAAGCCAACCATTGAGCCCCCTGAAGCCCCCAGTACTGTAAAGCCAATGAAGAGGGTGACTGATAACACAACGAGCAACGTCCACCTTGTTACCCTAAAGCAAACCCTGCAGAGCTCAAGCCGTGGGCCCATTCCAAAGAAGCATATGCCGTCCCCCACCAGGAGAGTGGATCCCAGTATCATCCCTCTGGTGTACACCAAACCACACCTGGGGTCTGCCTGGCCTGGCTCCAGAGCCAGGGCACAGGCCTTCAACCTCACAACCCCGGCTGCCATGGATGGCTATCAAATCTTTGACCCCTTGGGACCCACTCCATTTCCATTTTTACTGGGATATCCAGGCGTGAAAGGAGAGAGAGGACCTCAGGTATGTTCAGGCTCTTCATGTTAGCTATTCCCAGTCACAGCTCAGCTCAAGGGCTGGCAGACCACAACCTCCAAGGGTTTCTATGAAGCTTATCCAAGTGTGGCAGCCAAGCACCACTGCATTCCTGATCATCACGATTTTAGCATAAATCTCAGTTTGAACCTGAGTGTTCAGTGATGGTGGATGCCATTAAACATTTGTGGTTAAAGTTGCTGCTTAAGGTTAGATTTAGAAAAAGAAAGGGAAAAAAAAAGAGAAATCCCACTTTCTTTTCCTTTCAGTTACTAGCTAAAGTGTTAATGGCCGGGTTGGGGCAATCTTCTACCCCCTGGTTTATCTCTGGTCATCTTCCATAGAAAACCCAGATGCCTTAAGAACATGCCTCAAGTTAGCTATTTCTTGACACTAGTTATTAGTTTGGTTTGTATCTGATACTCACAGATCCAGAAAAGTGCCCTGCTTCAGCAAATGCAAGTGCAGAGATGGCTTCAGGATTTTTTTTTTTAAACAAACTCTCATCTATTTTTATGGTATAATTTTTGCTTGGGTGTTTAGTTCTGTTTTTTATTTCTCATAGCCTGCGCTTAAAACATGCAAAAAGTTTCCTTTATAAATTTAACTACTGCATTCCACATAAAATAACCCATTTCAGGTTGTATATCTTGGCCACTGTAAAAGCATACACACGTTTTGTAATGCTAAAAGCACTCAGGCCCCACTAATTATCTGCTGGCTGTTCTTTTTTTTTTTTTTTCAGATTTGAGAATGCAAACATGATCTTTAAACTGGCCAACTTTTAGGGGGATTTGGTGTTCCAGCCCAGACTGTCAATAGGACAGAGGGGTTGTGCATGTAAAAGAAGTTTCTCCCAGACAGAGCCTTTGGTTGCCAAGATCCAGCCTAGAGTGAATTTTTACAGCTGACTTCTTAAAATAGTGAAAGAAGTGTTTACAATGGAAATATTGAGGCTGGCATAAGGAATGACCAGCACTTTTCTCTACAGAGCTACTCCTTGGTGCAAGTAACACCTAAAGTGGAATGGTTGGTCTCCCCAAGTCCTCAATGGGAACTTAGCAGTTTGTTTTTCCTCCTGTCCCATCTCAAAGCTGGGTGGTGATTTCTCTCCCTGTACTTTGGGTATAGAGTCACCCAGGGTGGTGTTTTGTTCCCAGGTTCCTGCCCCTGGGAGAGGTGAAGGTGCTGCCTGGGCAGGGGTTGAGTGTGGGCTACAGGCTCCCAACCCTGATGGAGTCTTGGTTGGTGCTGGGAGAAGTTTTGATAAATCCCTGAGTAGATAGAACAAGCTCCAGCAATCTGGTGTTTGGGCAGTCTTCTGTGTTTTGTGGAGAGTCATTTCAGGCACATTTCCAAGAGAAGAAATTCAGCAGTTGTGCATTTCCCTTAAAACATCACTTAGCTGTAAGGGTGAATCTGGGTGGCTGCTCCAAGCCCATCAAAATCCTGACCTCTGCCACTTTCTTGCTCTTCAAGTGTCATGAGGGTGACCAAGCTCTAAGCCCCTGCAATGTAAAGAGCTTATTACAGAACTGGAGTGGAAAATCCTTCTCAGGCTTGTGAATCATAACAAAGAAATGGATTCAGGCTGTGGAGGGCTGAGGGAAGAGATGGCAGGATTTTTCCATTCTGTCTGAGAACAACTGGAGTCCTGAATTGAGGGAAAGGAGAACTTTCTGAGGCTCTGTCTGGCCTTATTCTCTTTGACTGCTGGAAACAAAATCAGGGCTTGGGGAGGGAAAGGTTATGTCTTGGCTGGAGCTGGCTGCCACATGATGCTCGATAGCTCCTGTGACTCACTTGGAGATCTCTGTACCATGCTTCCTTGGATGTCTCTGACGTGGGAAGGGGAAGAGGAGAAAAGATCGGAATGGGGATGACATGTTGAGAAATTAATGCAGTACTTCCATGGCCAGATGAGTGTGTTTCAGAACAAATGCTGATAAATGTTCTGGGCTTGAGTAATTACCTGGTGCTACCCTCGTGCTGCAGGGCAGGCATTTCTGATGAGGTCAGTGATATGCCAGCCTGGCACTTGGCCTGGCCAGGGCAGGTTGGGGGCTGGAAATGTCATCCACTGTCCGGCACACAGAGGGAAGGATAAGGTGATTAATTAGTTTTCCCAGTTGTTGCCTGATACAAGGTCTCTTCAAGAAGATTGTCACCCTGGGCAGGGAGGTGTGTGGGTGGGGAGCTGCCTTCTGCCTGTTCAGCAAGGACCGGGGCCACCTTGGCTGTGATTTCTGGGCAGACTGGCAGCCACAGAACCATCCACCTAGAGAGAAAGGACTATTGTTCATCCTGATCATCTCAACGTCAGAATGGAAATGGCAGCCCTGGTGTGAGGCAGTGATGACTCAGGATCTGTGGTGTCTGCAGTTGTGGCTTTGTAAATTCTACTAAAACAACCAATGGAATAATCTTAGTGGTGCAGAAAGGCCCCGTCCAACAGTAGAAGAAAGGTTAGATGGTTAGAGGAGTGGGAACAAAGGACTGAAAGGATTTATTTAGGAATAAAATTCAGCACCGTCCATGTATTAATCTGTCCTGAAGGACTACCTGGGTGCTGTGCAAAAGGAAGTGGAGACACTGCATTCCACATGCAACTCATGGCAGAGCATTAATTCTTCAGGAATGCTGGGTTTGCTGATCAGCTAGAGGAGGGAGGGCAATATGTTCTTAAAAAAGAAAAACTTCTTGGGAACCATTAATAACCACAAGCATTTGGGATCTCAGCCTTTGGTTTTTCTGGAGGGGAGAAACAACAAAAGGAACACCCAGACACCATACGAGGTCAGTAACACAGCACTGACTCAGCAGCTGGCAAAGGTCCCTCTGAATCATCCCCACTGCCCAAAGTACCTCAGCCAGCCTTGCTCCAGAACTCCAGGCCCTCCAGCATGACCCCAGCACATGGCTGGAAGTAGCCTAAAACCACCCCCCCAAAAGAAAAATGCATACTGAAAAATAGTATCTGTTGTGAGCCTGTCAAACTCTTGAACTAGGGCTGTGGTGTGATGAATATTTGAATCTTCCAGTGGATGGGATGTCATTTGCTTGTCTAGACCAGCAGCAGATTTGGCAGGGAGATTTGGAGGGGCTACTGTAGCCTCTCCCCTGCCCACCAGCACCACCTGCCAGGTGCAGCTGTGGCAAACCCCTTGCCCTGGCGTGACTGGGTCTAGCACAGTGTACCCCAAGTGAGACCTTTCTCCTCCCATATAAAGCTGCAATTCCATAGCTTTTTGATCCCTACAGACAAGCCTGTATCGACTCTTGATGAGTCTGAGGGTTATTTTTAGAGCAAGAAAACCACCCCTTATGCTGAATGTGCAGAGAAGCAGGCTGAGTTCACTGAGAGGCTGCGGAAGCACTGAGTAACATAAGAGGAACAGGGAGTGTGTTTCAAGGACATCCCGAATATCCAGTCAGAGGACGGGGGGCTAGCAGCCCTCAGTACCATCTGCATGTCCAGGGCCAGAAGCCCCAAGTTAGAGCCAGTGGTGGTGCCTGGCAGGCAGCTCCCTCTCCTGCCCTCTTTCCCTGTCTCCCTCTCTGCGAGGCACATGTGTTTCCGAGCGCGTCCCCAGTCTAGACTGCTCCAGCTGCCATCCTCCGCACGAGCAGTTTGTCTTGGAGCCCAGCTCCTTCCCTAAAGAAGCAATCCCAGCCAATTCAATCAGTGGGCAGGGAAGAGAGGTGACTGGAAACGCCGATAAAATATATGAAGTGCCTGTTTCTAGTCTTCCTCGCACCAGAAAAGGCTGTTTGAGCTGCCAGTTTATGATAAATTAAGGAACACACAATGTGTTTGAATATCTATTAATGAATGAGTCACATTAATAATAAAAAAAAAGGGAGACTGCATGCTTTGTATGATGCATGGGAAAAGTTTTATCCTTGCTCACACAGTTGGATCAAACTTTTTTGGTGATTTAACCGGAAAGATCCCTGAAGGGAAATCTTGCAGGCAAATGACCAAGCATCATAAAGGTCTATTTGTGTAAAATAAAGGTAATTTCAAAGAGAGATAGTTGATTGTGTGTTTGAGATAAAGGTGCTGCAAAGGATCTAGGATTGTACAAATATATGCAAGTATTTTTATAAATCTTTAAAAATAGAAAGTGAGTTGTAGAGTAGGTGATCCCTCTATTCCTTCCCAGTCTTTCAGGCTGCATTCCAAGGTCTGGGATTGCTCCAGTGTCTGATGTACCCCCTGCAGAGCTTGTTCCTGAAATGTCCTCATAGAAAAGTTGCTTTCATCAAGCTGGAACACTCCTATTTTGTTGTGTATTGTGCTGCTACTCTATGAGGATCCCAGTTGTGGAAAAGGACCTTTGTGTGATAGGTGTTGCACAGACCCAGAACAACATCTGTGCCTAGTGCGGAAATCGTGTTACAAGGCTGGCTCTCCACCAGCAGCTCGGCTCCTGCCAAAATTATGAGGGCTTTTTGTTTTTAGACTGGTTGAAACCCAGACGTGTCCAAATTTTAATATGATAAGCCTGCCTTGGAGAAGAAAGTAACCAAAGTGTTGGGAGTTCCCCTCTGCCCCCCTGAAATTCTAGCTTTGTTTTAGGCAGTTCTTAGAGCCATGAAGTGCCTGGCAATGACAAGGAGGTGAGGAGGGGTTGGCAGGCTGTTGAAGATGAGGGTTTTTTTCTCCTCCTCTTCTTTTCTCCTAAGCAGGGAATTTTGAATTCCAGTGCTGTCCCTGTAGCTGCTCAGTCCTTCCTTGCTGGTGCTTCCCAGACGTTCAAGGCTAAAGGGTAGATTTGTGCCAGTGGCCTTTTTTCCTGTAGGAATATTCTTTCTTCTTGGAAGAAAACAGTTCAGGTCCTTTATCTGCAGGGGTAATGTCACTCACTGCTCAGAACCTGGTGCCAATGTGGGGAGAAGCTTCCGATGTGGTTTCTGAACTCCCTTTTAAGTTGGCTTTTACCACAGGCACTAGCACCTGAGAAAGAAGAATGTTCTCTCTTCTCAGTCCTAGCAGTGTTTTGCACTTCTAAAACACACTTTTCTGGGACACAGGAGAACTGTGCCACTAGTGTCTGGGCAGAAATACATTAGGAATACCCTAAAGTATGTCCATCTGTCAGTGTGCACTGGAATATGAGCTTAATAGTTTCCTGGAAACTTTCAGCTCTTTGCTGCCAGGCTGAGTATTCACCCTGGGGGAAACAATTACAGGAATCCTTTGCTATCTGACCAAGTTGATTCAGGAGTCGTTTCCCAATTTTCAGCACCAATTCCTGTACTCAGTATGCTTTCATTCAAGCCTTCCGCAGCAGGTTTGCCCTCGCTGAGTTTGGAGTGCAGAGGGCACCTTGCTCCCTGAAGCACTGCTGTGGCCAGAGGAAGCAGTGCGAGGGGGATCACAGTGTGGGAGAGACAGAGGTATAAATTAGCAGCAAGAGGAAATGATGAGATTTCCCTTGTCCTTGGAGTCCGATGTATTTCTCTTTTAGACAACTTAGTTTAATTTTCCATTTGCAATTTGAAGCTCAGAGGGCTAAGATAAAAAAACAGTCCCTTTTGCACCAGAAAGCTTCCCAGCAGCAGCTTAGAATAAATCCTGTAATCATTTGGTGGGATAGGTCGTTGTTCCTAATGCTACCGTGGGAAACTGAGAAGGGTTAAACTTTATTGTGGCTGCCATGAGCTGCTTCAGGAACTGTTCAGGCTGGTTAACAGCTCAGCTGTTTGGCTTGAGAAGAGAGAGAGCATCTGCTGCTGCTGAGTTTCTCCTTGATCTCTGATCTTGCTTTGTGTGACAACAGGGTGTGTGTTCTCTGCCATCAGTTTGCAGAAGGAGCAGGCAAGGAGCCAGAGAGACAAGAGCTGCAGTGCCAGGAGCAGTAGCTCACCACAGGAGGCCTCAGCTTTGCTGATCCCTGCGATGGGAGGGTAGGGCCAGAGCACTGATATCCTCATCCCACTGCCAGGAGCAGGAAATCTTCCTGCCCCTTGGAGCACTCCCTGTGCTCCTGATGAAATTCCCCAGGCTACAGTGGAGAGGTCCCCGCAGGCTCGGTGTGATCTGAGTTGGGTGTGAGGGTGGAGGTGTCTCTGGTGCAGGCAGGGGCTGTGTAGGCATCACCCCCAAGCAGGCTCTTGGCACCTTGTTGATAGACATCTCCTGCTCTCCCTGTGGAGCCCTATGCCTGAAGTGGGACTTCATCCATCATTTGTAAGTAGTTGGGCCCTGGTCCAGGCCCATTCTCCTCTGGCTGACTCTCCGGATGCACATTTTCCTTGAGTGTATTTCAGCTTTGCTCTCCTCAGGCAAAGCCAGTTGTGGGATGTGGGGCTCTCGTCCGAGAGCTTGAGCCTCTTGTCTGAGAACAGGGGCTGGGTGATACGGAGGCAGAGGCAAAACAAGTCACTAGGAGGGCACAGTCCATGTCCCATCCAACCCAGCTACCAAGGAACTGAGAAATGTGAGAAGAACAAAGTGGCCTCACAGTGTGTCACTCCTCACCACTACCTGTGTCCATCCACTGCCCCAGTCCTCTTCCACCTTGACTGGCTTCAAATTTATAAGTGGTCACACTTCTACCTTCTGCAGTTACTGTAGTGGCTGGCACCTTTTAGCCAGTCATCCCACAGTCACCTTTATCCCTCTTACTCCTCAAGAAAGGAAAAAATAAGTCTGAAGGGATGCCAAATCAAAGCAAAGTGGCAGGGACTCCTGAACTGTGCACTGCTCTGTGCTTTTCCAGCTAGAAGCCTTTCTCTCAACTCCATATTCCCACTCCAATGCCAGTATTAACTCTCTCCTTATTTTTGTGTTAGCTTCAGTCTGTTCTGAGCAGCCCACGTTTTTGGAGAAGGTTTTTGCTCAAGTGGCCAAGTACAATTGCAGCTGCTGTTAGCAGGAAGGTGGAAAAGGTCACCTCAATTCTGGTACATGGGGAATGCCATGCATCTGCTCTTTTACTTCTTCTAAGGGTGTAAATGGGGATGGGTTTTGATGGAGGAGAGGTTAAGGACTTGGATTAATCTCTGGTAAATTTTATTAAAACTGTTGCTGCCTGAGTTGCACTGGACTTGTGGTCTGATAGTTATCATCCCAACTAGGGCAGGGGGATATTTTTAATAAAAGGTGAGATTCTGGAGCACAATTATACATGAGGCTTAAAAAACCCCTACAATTACATGTCTATTTGCACAGCTGTATAATTGCATTATGCACGGGGCCCTGAGCTGGCACAGTGACAGGTTAAAACACTGGGATATTGCTAAAATAAGGGTCAGCTGTATCAATGGGGGTTGTTAATACAAAGACCAGTAATACTGTGTTAGCCAGCAATAAGCAACTGGCAGAGGGGTCAGATGAAGTGTCCCAGCTATAGAGACTGGACATCTCCAGGGCAGGCAGGGCTGGGCAGCAGCAATGAGTTATATGGTGACAGAAGTCCATCCCTGTGTGTCTCAGTGAGGGGTATTAGCTGTTCTGTGCTCTGTAGGCTCTTTTAAAACAAGCCTTTTCTTGTTATCTTTACTACCGCTAGAACTGTCTACAGGGATAAAAAGTTATGATTTATTTGTTGTGCTGATAAATTGATAGCGCAGCGGACATTGGGCTTTGATTATGCCTTCCCTGATTTTTTTTTCTACTGTGCTGAGTTTAGCTCTTAAAATAGATCACATTTGTACAGCTTCATGTACTGTTTACATGTGGGAAGGTTGGTAATATCACTGGAGTATTTATCCATCGGTTACCTGTATGATTCAGGCAAGTTTTCTCTTTCCAAAATCTTTTCCTGGACATGAGATTCAGGGTAGGGATCTCCTGGGTCAATTTTTTTTTTCTTACTGAATCATGCCCTTGATGACTCCTGGGAACTGCATTAGAGATCATGAGCTTTTTTGCTCCTGCTCAGGGGCAGTACCAACCTGAGCAGCTCTGAGCAGCAGGGCCAGCCTGGCAGTGGGCTTTGCTCAGGGAGGAGATCCCACAGGGATGAGCCAGTGGGAAGGGAAAAAGGCCAGAATGTGGCTATGGGGCTCATCCTGCACCTGCTCTATGCACTGCACCCTCATCCCTGTGGAATGTTGTTCCTGGGACCTGCTCTCCCACCTGCCACGTAGTCAGAGAGCTTAGGCTGCCTTCCAAACATCCTTCAGTCAGCTGCTCTGGATGTCTCTCCCTGCTGAATGCAATGGAAACCTGTCTTTTGCAGCAAGTTACCAGAATATAAATCCTCTGGGAGATGCTTTAATTAGCAGTTATTCTTGTCAGACGTGTTTGGCTTGGGGGAAAAGAAGTTTTGAGGAGTTACTAGGAGTTGCAGATGGCCCTCTAGAAATCTGAATTCTCCAGCCCATTGAAAAAAAAGAATAAATAGATGAATAAATTCAAAGGAGTTCAAACCTCATTGGTTAAGTATTTTTTCCTAACCTGTTTCAGATCAGTGCACAGCTGGGCTCCTGATATCTCCACTTTGTTCCTACCCTCTTCCAAGAGCCCCCACTACTCTGATGCGTATAACTCGACCTTCCCTTTGCTATAAAACCGTATTTAAGAATTTCCAACGTTGACACCAATTTTATTATGTTTTATATCCTGCTGCTCTAAAATATGAAGTGCTGGGGTTATGATTATGTTGTAACTCATATAAGAACCTACAATACCAAGAGCTGCACGTGTCCAGCTGATACAGATTAGAACACACAATGTGCTTCCCTTGCCAAGGTGCTAATACATAGCAGGAAAACCCAAAGCTGGGAGACAGTTGTGTTACCCCTGTGATACAGCACAGGTCCAGGAGAGGGGAAGCATGAGACACAGCTGTGATCCTGGGAATGCAGGCTGCAGCAGAAAGATGGGGATGCTCTGTCTCTATGGAAATATGTGCTCCTGCAGATGTTTTTGTACGTGGCTTTTTATCCCTTTGTAGTAATATAGCATAAACTGAAGGGAAATTTTGGCTGTGATGCTGTAATTGACCCTTCTCCCCAGGTCTTCTCCAATTGATTGTGTTATGGGTCTCTGTGAAGCACTGTCAGGAGCACCATACTGTTACAGAACCATCACTAATACCTATTTTTGTTCTTCTAGGGCCCACCAGGTCTGCCGGGCTTACCAGGACCCCCTGGCAAGAGAGGTTCTCGAGTAAGTGCTTCCAACCATTTGCACTTTAATCTGCCTGTCCTGTTGTTCCAAGGGCTGTTGTAGTTCCTGTGGCTGAGTAATGATTGCTTCAGGCCCCTCTCTGTTGAGATCTGGTCTCTTTCTCTCTCATTCCCTGTTGGAGGTTTTCAGGAGGCCACACTGGTGATTTGCAGCTTCCTTAAGCTAAGGTTTGGCATCCGCAAAGGCTGGGGACAGATGTTTCCAAATGGCTGTCAGAAGAATGAGGTCTGTCTGTCTCATTTTGTTTCTAGTATCTGTTCCTTCTTGCAAACCCAGTGCTGAATATTAGCTTTGGCTGCTTTTTGTACTCCCCTTCACTCTCCCCAGCTTCACAAATTGTTTAGTTCAAGGTCCTTCATTAGTGGGACCATGGTCCAGGACCAAGGAGTCAAACACACAGAGATGAGGTATTTTGTTCCCCAGACTGAGACCTGCTCTCTGACTCCTTTTCAACCTCTGAAGCAGAATGTCTTATCTGTTCAGGAATTCGCAATGGCTCTTGCAGAATTTCTTCCTTCCCGAATGAAATTCTGATGCAGATCTTTGAACATGGAGTGCTATGCTGAGGAAACATCTGGAGCTGAGTGCTGCAGCTAGCTGCGAGGAAAGCCTTCTGCGCTGGCCTAACTCTCCCAGGGCTGGGCAGAGTGCCTGACCTGGATACGGTGAAGTGCTGGCACTGTTCTCCTGCTAGTACGGTGCAGCTTTCCTGGAAGCACACTGTTGTCCCACAGGATACAGCCATGGAGCCCCTTTCCTGAGCACTGGACTGGTGTGGGTTGGGAGTCCAAAGGTGTGAGTGTCTGAGGCTGGAAAAAGGGGATATCTGGATCCGTGATCCAGGCAGCATCCTGGCCTGGCAGCAAAGGGAGATTTCCTCACACATACTTGGCTAAAACTCAACCCCGTGTAATGTCTTTAAAGAACAAGCTAGAGGCTGAGAGCTGGGAGGCTCGGCATTCCCCCGGGACACTTGTTACACTCCTGTGAGATCTTGCAGTGGCCAGCAAAAATAAACTCATCTCCTTTCTCCAATGGTAAAATGCAGGTCTGCAGGACCCCTGGAGTCTGGGCCTGTGTGAACAGCCTTGAAAGTTGATTTGGGCTGTAAGTGAGCAGGATTAGGCAGCACCAGGCTCGTGTTTATAGATGGGACAGTCTGTTCCATGTTAGAGAAGTTTTTTAGTGAAGCATCAGCCCTGATATCCTCTGTCACAACTGCCCAAGCAGTTCCCACATCAGTAGATTGCCCAGAGTTTGCATTTCTTGGCATCCCCATTAAAGCTGGTTCCTATCCCAGCTCATTGCTTATGAGGGGTGTTTGGTGTTACTGCTGGCAATCCTGTGGTTTGCAAACTAAACTCCAGGTCTGGAGTCCCCAGCTGCATTCCCTGCCTGCTGTATGAGTGACCAAATTTCAGCTCTGCATCCCAATTCCACTTGAGTTTTTTTTTGAAAGAAATAGCATCATGGAAGCTGTGTCATAATTGTCTGTTATTCCCCAGCTGTGGCATGCTCCATCCTATATTTAAGATGATCCTCTGAAAGACAATAAGCAACAGAGGGTTTCTGAGCTCAGTCCCTGCCAGAGGTGCTGAGAATTGGTCCAGGAAAGAGTTCCCAGTTAGGAAGTGCTCAGCACAGCTGAGCCTGGCTTGGCTCAGACATCTGCAAACAGGCTGTGCTAATTTTGGGAAGGGGCAGAAGGGTCACTCTGTGAATGTCTGGCCTGGAGCACTGGAGACAGGACTGCTCTGTGCCTAAATTGTTTTGACTTTGGGATGTGTTTCTCCTAGCAATTTTTTTGTGTGTCTCTTTGGGGTTTAGGGATTTCATTGGAAAGTGGAGCTGCCGGGAACTAAGACAGGCTTAGGGGAATTCTTGCATCTTTTGCTTTTGTTGTGCTTGAACAACTTAAAAATGAATGTGCAACATTGCAGGGGTCATGTTCTACCTCTCCTCCAAAAAAGCAGCAGCAGAGTTCTTGCACCAGCCCATGGATAAGCCATGAGGTGTCCCATCAAGGCTCCAGAGGAGAGGTGAACATCACAGGCAACTTTTCAGTGCTGGATGCAGAGGAAAGGAAGGATCTTTTTGTCACCAAAGCAGTTTATGGCCTAATGCATGAGATTTAATTGCCCTTGCCGTAACTTGCATAATTTCTACGTTACTAACGTTTGTACAGTTACCTACAACAGGTAGTTACTTACAACAGGTAGTACAAAAGTGCATTTGAAAATCCAGTAGCAGCATTTGACTTGTGACTTTCTGTAGCTGTGAAGTTGCTCCATGCTGATGTGTAGTGCAGAATTTCCACCCCATATTGTCTCCTCCCTTTTTTCCCCCCATGTTGGTCAGGGTAAAATGAAATCTCTGATTAGCCTTTGCCTTGAGGGTGAGACTGTGGTGGGTGAGAGTCTGTAAGAAAATCTGGCTGATCCCATGGATCTGTCTCCTGGTTTTCAGCAGATGAGTATCACCAGACTTGCCTGTGCAGTCTGTGGGTGGCTCTTCCATGTAGGCAGTGCCACCTGCTTTGCCAAGACACATCCCAGCCTCTGTAACAGCATGGAAGAGATTCTGATCAGGGCATATCTCAGCATTCAAGAGCAATCCAAGGCAGGGTAGCAGAGTGGATAGTCGTAGTCTTGTTGAAAATGACAATTTCTCCATTGTTAAAAGCCAATGCCCATTTCAGGAGCATGGAATTAGTTGTACACCCTATCACTCAGTAGCAGGGGCCCACTGAGACAGATTCGGGCTATTCCCGTGCTCTGCTCTCTGCAGCTATGAATGCAAATTTTGATTTTCATAACAAGTGAAAATTGAGTGTTTCTTCTTCTCATTATTTCCTGAGGGACTCCAAGGCAAAGAAGTTAAAAAATGCAATAGTAATGGCTAATAACATTATCTCAGGAGCTCTCCAATCTGCAGAGATATTGTTGTACTGCCATGTGTGCTCTCCAGGAAGGGTTTCTCTCTGTCTATATCCAGCTAGGATGGTTTTCAGCTTTCATGTCTGCATTAACGAATTTGAGGCATAATAAGAGGTCTGTCCACACTGCTTGTTCTTGGATAAATATGCTGTGTGGCTTATCAAGTGTCTGTGTAAGATCTAAGGGAATGACAGTGTTAGCAATAAAGGATTTCCTCAGCTTTATATGATGCGGAATGCCAGGCAGGTTGTGGGACAGCTTTTCCATGGTGGTGAGTGTGAGTGGTGACACTGGGTGACACCCCCTGTTCTGTGCAAGCCATGTGTGTTGAGCTTTTATTTCTGACTTTTGCATTTCTTCAAACATTAGGGTTTCCCAGGGAGGCAGAGGCTGAGGCTGGGATTTGCTCTTAGGCATGTGCCAACAAGCTCTACAAGGAGCTGTCAGCAAAGAGCTCCCACTGGAGCAATAACTCCTTCACCATTGTAGCTTGTTCCTGCTTCACCCTGGGCTCTGTGAGCTTCACCCAGTGCTGTCTGCATGAGGGGTTTGGACAGCATGTCTGCCTTCACCACAAATGGTGACTCATTCCAGCCCTCACTGGTGTAGTTTGACCAGCAAAGTGCCCACAGTTTGATCAGGACTGCAGAAAAGTGCTGTGAGGAGTGACACTTAAACTCTGCCTTCCAGATGAGGCTGTGGAAATCCCAGTTTTACCTCTACGTGAAGGAAACAGCAAGTCTCAGATACATGCCAGACAGGAGTCCAGTTCATGGAATGGTTTGGGTTGAAAGGGACCTTAAAGATCATCTTGTTCCAACCTAACACCATGGGCAGGGAACCTTCCACTAGACCAGGTTGCTCCAAGCCCTGTCCAACCTGGCCTTGGTTGTTTGCTAAGCCCCCAGGACAGCAAGGAAAGAGCAACAGCCAAACTTTCCAAAACACTTAACTCAGGAAGCCAGGTCCCACTGGAAGTCACTCCTTCTCCAACAAGTGAGGAAACGCAGGTACAAGAAGTGTTTTATCCCTGTCCACACAACAGGCCAGAGGCAGAATCAGGAATAAAAAGCCTGACATGCTGTAATTGCTCTTGGTTTATTTAAACTCTGAGACAACATGGGAGAAGTCAAAATGGATGGGTGAAGGGAATACATATGCACTCCCTGATGCTTCAGGATGCACTTGCCATCCTCCAAGTGAACCACAGCAGCTTGAAAGACTGTGAGGTCCCAGTGTAACATGTCCCTGTTACATTTGGTCTGTGGTTGGAAAAAATCTCCCTTTCCTTTGAAATGCAGGGCTTCCTCCCTGAAACAAGCAACTCAGTCAGTCGTGGAGATTCCCCAGTATCCTCATTCCATTAGGAAGACTTTCCAATTTCTGAAAAGTGTTTAAAGAAACAGTTTGCTTGGCTTCACTTCTAATATTTATCTCTTTTTCAGTAAGCCAGGGGTCACTGTGGGATCTGTAGGTCAGAAGCAAAAAAAGTTGCTTTCCACAGTGAAACCCCAAGACATAATGAGTTTCGAATGAGCAGTCATTCCTCTGACTGAAGCTCTCTAGCATTTAGCAGGAGTTGGGAGGATTTTTTTTTTTTCCCCTCCTTGTGAATGCTGGAGGGTTGGGGGGAGCTATGCACAGTTACACTTCTGTTAATTTTTGTGGGCTGTGAACCATTAGCCATAAAAGCACTTCTGTGAGCAGGGTCCCATCTCCAGGCATCCCCAAGCTGAACTGAGTGGCTCAGTGTCCTTCTCAAGTAGCATCATTCACGTAGAAGACATTCCAGGGAGGCAGGCAACCCCTCCTTGCTTGAAGAGCACATTCAGGGATTGTTCTGGTCTCTGTGCCATGGAGTAGCCTCAGGCTGCTGCTGTCCCACGGTAAAATTTTCCACTGAGTTTCTGGTACAAGGCTTGGAAGGTTTCAGATGCAAGTTTGCCTGCTGCTAGATTGGATTGTTTCAGCAGACATAGGAAGCCAAAGTGGGTGGAAAAATGAGCACCCAAGCATATAGTGACACATGCAGTGGGATTTTTTCATTCAGTGGTCTCAGCATTGTCCTACCCTGTGTGTAGATAAGAGGAGCAAAACCGATGTATTGATGATAAATATATTTAGGAGAATCCAAATTTCTAGGTGGGAGTGATAAATTGAATTAATTCAGGATTAAATTAATAAAATATAGCAATTAACTGTTGCTGACAGCTCCTGAGGCAGCTACTGTCCTGAGCCTTTTGTTTCTCTGCTCATCTAACTGTACCACTCAGCATCTTCCCCCTCTGCCAAGAATGTGGGTAGAATCACAGATTTGGGACTCACCATGTTGGAACACATCAAGATCAATTATTTTTTACAATTTTTAGTACTGCTGGCAGACAACACCCTTTTCTCTCCACAATTCCCAGAGCAGTTTCAGATGCCTAACACAAGCCCCAGAACTGGTCACAGCAGTTTCCTTCATGCCAGACTGGACTTCCCACTGTCACTTCATCACCAGGATGTGGCCACTTCCACTAGGATAAGACCACATTGGTCTTTAGGGACAGGAAGAGTCTCTGACCTTCCTTTGCCTGGATTATACTGGATATACTCTGTCAGACTCATTGAACTCGGTGGTGAAGGCTCTATTTTATCTCAGGAGTCTCTGTTTTCATAATCACACTTTTAATCACTAGAAACTGTGACTAGATTCTTCATCCCTTCTCCCCTCCTTCTGGTTAAGATGTTTTGGGATTTTGTTGCTGTGCTTTGGTTTACTCTGGAAGAACCTGCACCAGATTTTGCTGGGGGTGTGATTAGCCTCTTATCCAGGAGTTCTGGATTGGCAGCTGAGCTTCCCACGTTCCAGGTTTCCTCTTGGAAAGCATCACTTTCATCTGGGAGTCACACCACACCAAGCTGCTCCCTCCAGCCTGACACTGTAGTAAGCCTGCCCTGGGCTACGGTGGAGCACAAACTTCAAATGACTGCACTGATGTGGGCTTTGGGCCAAGCTGCCTCACTCCAAAGTTGAGTTACAGCTGAATTCCCTCCTCAAATCCAGCAGTAGGCTGGATTTATTAACCCTGTTCAGAGCTACCCTGATTATTGCTTCCATGTAAAAGCTTTTTAGGGACTCATCTTTTATAGAGACTTTGCTGTTCTGATTTTTGTCACTTATTAATAATTTTCCTACATATTTGAGACTTGAAAGACTTGGATTGAAGCATTTTTGACACTACAGTCTTGTTGAATTACCTTAAGCAGCACATTCAGTCTCTGTTTCAGTGTCCCACCCAATAAGGTGGGCAAGTGATTCCACAGTTTGCTGGGAAGATTAATTTATTTAAGACTCCTCAGTGTCCAGGTGCTCTAGCTACAGCAGCTGTATTGGTTTTCAAATGAGAAGTTGATACTCAAGCACCTTAATTTTAATTAAAGCTGTTTCAGTTTCACTGGAAATTCACAGCCAGGCTAAACAGGAGAATTTCAGGTGAAAATGTGGAAGCAAATTAAGAATGGGACAATAAATGTATTTGTGTTCAGGCTGAAAATCTGGAAGGAATTTAAGAATGGGATGTTAATTTGGGTAAAAACTGCCATTTGAAAAGTTCAGTCTCAATCTTTTAATTAAACACCCTCTTTCAGCAGAGCAGCATGTTGTGAAATAGCACTGAGCATTCAGGAACTGTCTGTACCACAAGATGCAATTTTAAAAGGCATTATTTTCTATTAAAATGTAGTAAAAATAAAACTTAATAGAGATCAGTGCACTGATACTCTCAGAAGAGAGCAAGGGCACTGAACTTGGCTAGCAGTGGCATGTTTAACTGCAGTGATTTTCCTTGGAAATCAGACCCTGAAGATTTTGGCCCTAAAATGCTCATTAGAAATTCTACAGCTTGCTGAGAAAGTGCCCGAGTGTTTTTTATCCCTTTGCTGGTACTCCCCGAGCTTGAGGGTATATAAAGGGCTCCTCATGGTGCTGTAGAGCTCTCACACGTTCTTGGCAGAATTCTTGGAGTTGAACCTTCAGGTTGTTTCATCTCCTAGGAACGTGTTCAAGAGGACTTAGAATTGTTATTACTTCTGCCTGAAAGGTTAGCAGATCTTCTGTGCTGTGTACAATCCAGGCATAAACTATTCTTAGCTGCTTATTCCTGATAACTCCTTAAATAGTCTTCGGAAAATATGCAGGGTACTTTTAAAATATGATGTAAAAGGAGATACTGGTGTATGTGATCTGAGGTGGATACTCTGGCAGTGTCACTGGCTTGTGAGAACTAAGGAAAGATATAGATTTAGCGAGGTAAAATACGGATTTAAAGGGTTTACATGGACTTACTGCTATTCCCACTGTTTTCTTGTCTGATTATCCATTTTCTTTCCAACCTCTAAAGGCAAAAATCTGGTTGGCTTGTAGGGAAAATGAGTTCACCCCAAAGAGCTGAACAGTTTTCCTGTAGTGATTACTTCTGCTCTCTTCAATTCTCACCAAAAAAAAAAAAAAATACTGTTAACACCCCCGCACGCTTCTGCTCCCCTCCGCCTGCTTCCATCCCCTTCTGCTGGGGCTCCTCCCAGAGCTTGGACTCCCCTGACCTGTGGAATGTTTGGTTTACCCAAATTATCTCAGTGTCATGACATGTCTTGTGGTGACAGACACACATCCCCTTCTGTAGAGGCCAGTGGGAACCCACAACTGAGTTTCCCCCTCTGTGGGTGCCAGGGAGGGTCCAGTGCCACCATCCCCCTGCCAGGGCACTGGGTCTGGGGCTGTGGGTTAAGTCTGGCACAGCACAGCCAGAGGCTTTTGGCTGCTCCAGGATTAATGTAGATTCCCACTGTCTCCTTTTGACTCTGTTTTGTGTTTGTTGTGTGTTTTAGGGTCCTCCGGGTCCCCATGGAAACCCTGGCTCACCTGGTCCCCCAGGACTGAAAGTAAGTATGAACTGGTGTGAGGAGCTTTCAGCTTCCCACCCCACAGGACATCCTGGGGGAAGGACAGCTTTTTTTTAACCCTGCTGCATACAAAAAGACAGTAGCTGAAGCCATTTCTTCCTCCAGTCTGCTCTCACAGGGGCTCTCCAGCATCACAGCCAAGGCCTTTTCCTGTGCCCAGAGAGACCCTGCTCTGTGCCTCCATCCTTGGCTCTCCTGAATTTCAAAGACTGCCTAATTAGGATACTGCTTAAGCTATGCCTGTGCCAGGGCACAAACTGCTGCATTAGACAAGGGCAGTGGAATCCTCCCACTCCAGAGCTTCACCAGCTCTGATTTTCTTTGCTTTCTTATTTCTCTCCTCTGAATTTTGCAGCCTGTTCCTCCACCTTTGAGTCTGGACAGTGGCAGGGGTGACTGGCAGCACCCAGTGTCTTCCTCTGCTTTCTTCCTCCTGAAACTCCTTCTTCTTGCTTTCCCTCTCCAGAGTTTCTGGGAACTCTGAACTCCATCAGTCCTCCAAAACTAATCTCATGGCTTCCTTCTAGATACCCTTACCTCTCCCATGAGGGCTCACAGACCTCCTGCAATGCCAGGGGCCCTGTGTTCTGTCCTTTTCTCCTGTACACACATTCCCTCCAGCTGGCAGCTGGATCACAGCAAGGTGGGAATCACCCCCGGCAGCTGGACCCCTCTCCCTTTGCCTGGGATTGAGCACAAATATGGCTCTGGAGGGGTCCTAATCCAGTATGCAGCAAAACCCTTCCAAAAGGTGTTTTAATTCCCAGCTCATTCCATGTATAAGACTTGTGTTACCTAAAGACTGTGGAGTTCCTGGAAAATTGGTTTGGATTGCTTTGGTATGATTGTTTACAAAGGAATAGGTTTATATTTTATAACATCTGTGTTGGACTAAAGAACAATGGAGTTCGGAGAGGCAATACTTAACAGAGATTTTCAGTACCAGGGACGCTGTAGGATGTCTCAGCCAACCAGAGGAAGGTGCGAGCAATCGTTCTGTCTTTTCATGATCTCATCAGTAGGCAGAGATGTTACGAGCACTATTGATGCTCTGGGAAAAAGATTCTGGAAACTTGGCATGCTGCCTCTGCATGATTAAAAATTAGGCACTGGAGACATGCTGGTGAACAGCAGCTGGTTTAAATTCCACATACAGCCTGAAAAGTGAGCCTGTAAAAGTTCTACGTCCTAGTGTTCTGCATTTATTCTCCATCAATGACTTCCAGATCACACTTGTTGAGTTTTATAAGTCAAATTAAACTTCTTTTATCTAACTTCCAGCCCAGCAAATCCAGCCTGGTCCAAGGTGTAGAGCAAACTATGTTTCTATGCTACAGGGGTTTTTTTTAAAAAACACTTTTAGCCTAATGACTTATCAGAAATCATCATTTGGCTGTAAATTTATATTCGGTTGGTCACCTAATAGAAATTAAGTCTTACTGTAAGCATTTTTCCTCCATCTCAATGCGCAGTCTGGCAGCAGGAATTCTCAGTGGATGGAGAGCTGTAAGTCTGCAGCAGAAATCCGGTGTCATCCATGATATATCCAGCTCTGTGATATATTTTAATTCTGTCCAGCCACCATTTGCAGGATTGGTCTGTTCATGGTCAAAAGAAATATTAGGTTTGCAATGGGATGTGAGAGCTGGAGCTCAGCCCAGGACACGGCGAAGGTTCACCTCTAGCACGGAGAGCCTGGTAAGCCCTGATTCCATCATCTCTGCCTCAGAAATGCCCTTTGGAAGGTGTGTGTCAGATGCCAGAGTTTTGGCTACCCTCCTTCCCTTCAATTCTCTGGTGTCACACCAGTCCCAGAAGACAGACTTTGCCCCAAAAAGTGGTGTTTAAATTCTTATGTTTTAACTGCCTGTACGCCTTCACCTGGGACGTGATGCCTTCATCATAAAATCATCAAAGAATGCTTTGGGTTGGAACTTTAAAGCTCATCTCATTCCAATGCCCTGCCATGGGCAGGGACATCCTCCACTAGAACAGGTCACTCAGAGCTCCATCCAGCCTGGCCTTGGATACTTTCAGAGATGGGAATCTTTTTAATAGACCCAGCACGTGGCAGAAATCATGGACTTGTGAGAGCTCAGCCTAGGCAACAGGGCAGAGCAGCTCCAAGTGGAACTTCTCTTGCTGAGAGCCGACAAGTGGCTGCTGGGCTTGGTCTTGCTTAGATAGCAGTTAATCCCACGGAAGAAACAAGCAATCTAAGAAAGGAAATTGAAGTTTCCCAGATAGATACAGCTTGGAAACCGTGACTAACTCCCAAGTCATTGTCACTTAAGAAGGGACCCAGGAGCATAATTTTTATCAACTGAATGACCAGAGCCCTTAAAGGGCTGTGGTGTGGCACTGCAGGCTCTGGATGTATTTATGGGTCTCCTGCCTGGTTGTAGTGCTTTAGTTGTGTTTCTGCATTTCACAGTCAACCCTGTGCAGAGCCCACTTTATTCTCACCACTGGAGCTGAGCACTTGTAATTCCTTGGACTTAGGAAGCTGATCTTTTGCACAGAGCTGTTTGTAGATGTTGAGCCAAAATCCTGCTGATCTGCTTGGGCATGGTTTCACTGACTCCAGTGGCATTACACCTGCTTGTGCCACCTGGGAATTTAGCCTGTGGTGCTTAGCTCAGCAATTCATGATGTGAAACTGCTTAAAGGAGGATTCTTGCCACTTTCTGCATTCTGCTTGTTGTCCTTGGCAGTTGTAAAACTGCTGTTGCATCTGGTTAGCAGAGAACGATTATTGCAGATAACCTTTGAAATAGCTGTAGGCACAGGCTGGGCTGGGGTCGTGACTGGTTCTGTCACCTGAAAGCTGCTGGAGGACAGGAGGGGTGTTTGCTAACAGCTGGATGTATCTCTCAGGATGTGCTTGAAAAATACTGAATTTTCAGTTTAGTTAATGTTTTTTCTCCAGGGTAGCTCATCAGTTTGGCTCACTGATGTTCAAAATAGTATTAGTGGGATTGCAAAACTGGGATGTTTAAATTGCACAGCTCTAAACTTCTCCCAGGTAGGAAAAAAAAAAAAAACAGAAGAAAACAATTTCTTCCTTTATGAGAGGAAGAAGTGTTCTCGGTAAATTAGGATGGGAAAGAGAGAAGCTTGTTGCAAATGTGCTATGGCTTGGTGATGGACAAGACTTAGGTTAATTCCCCTGTTGTCATTTCTGTATAAGAAGACTCAAGCAATTAATCCACAATTTCAGCCCTCGCATCCAGGCATCCGTTCCCTCTGGTCCCATTGCTGATTAATCTCAGGGACATGTGACCCTGCTCGTGGCTGAATTCTTCACCTGTGTGATGGTCTCAGCAGTGCTGAGCACAGAACCAGGGCAAAGCAGAGACTTTGCTAATGTGATCTGGTGCTTCCCAGGGGAAAACACAAGAGGCTTGTGTTCTTTTCCAGGTCTCAAAGCCATTGCATGGAACACATGGGAGGATTTAGGGAAAGTGGTGGGTGTCTACCTGCTGCAGTGAATTAATTTTGCAGAGTAGAAGTGAATGCCCAGCGATCCCAAGGGCTTCTCTAATCTGTTCCCAGCAGTGGCAGCACCCACTGACTGCTCTGAACCTCAAGGAGTGGGAAAATTGCCCTGATAACAGCTGCATGCAAAGCAAGATTATCTGCATGACTTCATTTACTGTTTGCAAACCCAGCAGCCTTCATTCAGAATTTGTGCAGATGCATCTGCCTTGAATCTGCAGTGCTCCCTACAGTCCAGAGCCAAGCAGTCTCATTCCTGAGTGTTGCAGCTTGTGGTGGATGCTGGAGGAGGAGGAGAAGGGGAGATTTACACTCTGTGCAAGATGGGAAGTACACATGGAATGTACTTACAGTGAGGCTGTGTGGAAAAGCAGCTCAGCTGGCTGTAGCCAGAGCTCTGTGCTGCTCATGAGAAATGCCAGTTAATAACCAGTATTGCTCCTTTCTGGGTCTCCCCTTCCCTGTAATCACTTCACTTGACAGCCATTAATTAACCCTCCCAGCTGTCCTGTGCTGATGTGGCACACAGAGGTTGTGGCTTGCTTATGATTCATGGGGTGTCAAATAGTGACTGATCTGGGCATACCCATCCTGGCTGGGCCAGAAGAGATGTTATGTGTGCTGAGCTTTACCTCTCCCCTACCCAAAGAACCTGGGACACTTCAATGTCTTCTAGATTTTCCTACTTGCATCTCTTCCCCTGTTAGGTGCTCACATTACCTTTCCACCTTCTGAGAATTGGAAGTGGGATTTCCAATGCAATCTGCTGGAATTAGATGATCAAAAGCTGCTGAGATTCCAGCCTGTTTGTTGGAAGATCACAGCCTCAAACTGTAATTTCCCTCGTCATGGTTGTTAAGGAGGAAAATAAGGAACACTGCCACTTAAGGTCGAGCGTGCTGCCTTCTGCCAGCCTCGGAGCCTCTGCTCGGGCTGTTGGGGGTGTCTAATCAGTACAACTTTCTCTGCAGTTTCATCTGTCCCTCACAGTTAAAAAAGCAACAGCATCTAGTGAGTTGTTGAGAAGGATGGTTTAGCCCCAGTATTAGGTTTGGTAATTATTTTTGTGATGGTAGTTGTAGACAAGGAAGGAATCGCAGCTGTCTGGTCTAATAAGTATCAAAAGTCCTGACATTGCTTTCTTCCAGTTATCCTTTCTTTAGCCAATTTAATACTGTCAACTACTGTTTGAAACTCAACTCTTTAGCAGCAGCAATCACTTAGCAAATCCACCCCCAGCAAAACAGCTATTCCCAGCCACTTTAATACATTTGGGATGTCGAGGAAGACTGCAATAAAAAAAATGGTTTTCTAGTTTGGAGGCTTGGTGGAAGCAGAACCACATCTGTGGGCTGAGCCCTTGGATTATGTCACTAATGTAAGTTTTTCATTTCAGGGTCAGAAAGGTGATCCTGGCCTGTCGCCTGGAAAAGCTCGCAATGGGCAGAAGGTGAGATGTCACCCCGAGGCCATGGTGGGCTTTTAGACCTGTGCACACACACAGGGAGTCTGCACTGCAGCCACAAGCATCACAGCTGCTCAAGTTGACATAGGACTGGGAAATGAGGCTTAGACCATGGATTCAGGATTAAAGAGAGGTAGCCCTCACTGATCATAGTGCACTGAGGTGCCACCTGCCACAGTGTTGTTGTCTGAGTGCTCATCCAATTTATCCACAATCTGCAGCCCAACTGAAGTTCCTGTTGCCACAGGCTTGTGGCTACTTCAGCCAAGTGTTTCAAGTAGCACCTTGAAGGTACAGCCACAATCTGGGCATGCAGCTGCAGCAAAAGGCAATCCCAGTCTAAGGAATAAAAACCTTGAAGGCCAAGGAAAGGATGTTCTTGCCGAGGAGCTGAGGAACGGGGGTTTGCCTCCTGCTGCAGCCCCATCAGGGTAGAGGTTTCTTGGTAGAGGCTTCTAAGGCGTGGACCTCACTGAGGGGTTTCCACCAAGGGCTGCTCAAACCAGCACAAAGCACCTAGCTAGGAAGGAAAGCTGCTTTCTGGGTTTAGCAGTTGTTAAGGATCAGACTTCTGCTAATTCTTTTCAATAACTTACAACTCCCATTTTTGCTGTTTCACAGCTGAGTGATTTTTACTGAGGCAACAAGCCCTCACAGAATTCTAGAAATGAACAGTAGGGCAATCAGGGTTCCACATCATCTACCTCAGTTAGTTCTTTCAGTGATGCCTGCACAATCCTTGGTAACTCTTGTCCAGGGCAGAAGCCTGGTTCTCTTCCTTTCACCATAAGTCTTGCTATAAATGCACAGCTCATAGAAAGCACCAGCCATAAGGAGCTTGGGCCCTTCATTTGACACCAGCTGCCTCCATAAAGCACAGTGAGGCCACACAACAGCAAGATGGAAGGCAATGCTAGAAAACATTAAGAAGGCTAAGTCTGAAATGATGCTTTTAACTTAACAGCATGAGATGTCTTTTGAAATTTCTGGTACACTATATTGGAGTGGCATCACATGGAAATCATCCACCTGCAGGGTCTGGAACTGTTTTCTTGAAGACAGTGCTTGGTAAAAAGGGAGAGATCCAGATTGCCTTTAGCTTGTGTTAGCAAGGTGTTATTTGTTAGCAGTAATAGGAATAAGGAGTTTGCAGCAGGAGTTTGGAGTGATGCCTAATTTTCAAGCTAGATACTGGAAATTTTTAAAATTTCAGTAAGAAGGCACTCCAGGGTTTTTAGACTCTGGTCAGAGGAGGCCAAAGTGGGCTCACACAGCCGAGTTGGGTGTTGGAGAGGTCTCACAGCAATGCGCTCATCCGTTCTGTGATGGTTTGGGTTTGCCAGCGGGATGTGATGCAATCCCTTTTCAGAAGTACAGGCCACTGAACAAACCCTCCCACTAGCAGCCTACAAAGGTTCAATCCGTGTCATCTGGGCAGGTTAAATAATTACACCACCAGCACCGTCCGAACAGGAGCCATGGGCTGAGCCAGTGCAGTAGCAGAGTGTGAGAGTAAATCACAGGATTTGGCAGGAGGTACCTGTTGTTCTTATTACACTTAAAAGCTAAAATTTCCTTGCCTTGGCGATTTCAATGCCTACTGAAAGGCGAATGAAGCATGTGACTGAATGAGATCATTGAGGGGGAAAAAAGCGCATTCATTCTGCTTGCGAAAAGCTGGACTCCAGCAGCAGCTGCCATTAATTAACTGGGGTTATTATTTATATGAGCCAGTTAATAGAGATGTTGTTTAAATCTACACTTCTTATCCAGTCAGGTTTTGAAGAGTTGTGATTAGAACCAGAAATATCAATAGCTGGGGGCTGGTGTCAGCAAAATAATTGCAGTAACTGCAGGAGGCATTGGGAAAATGTTGCTGAAAACTAATAGAACTTGCTTGCTTCCTACAGGGAGATGTGGGCTTACCTGGTTTAACTGGGTTCCCTGGACCACCTGGTAGAAAGGTAAGAGTGTACTTTTCTAGTGAATTAGATCGATAATTTTATTTTTAAATTTTCTTCTTTAACTCTGCCTAAAAGATTTAATTAAACGTCCCAGTACCCACCCAAAGAGCCTTATGCCTATTTTGCAGGTGTATAACCTAGGGAGATAGGCTGAAGCAACTGCCTAAAGACTGTGTAAGAGTATGAAATGAAATTCTGGATACAGAATTCTGTTCTTTCTTTGTATTCCACATCCCTCTGCACCCTGACACTGGGTGTTCCTCAGCAAGCTCAATTTAGACCTGGTGCAGCCAGTGCATTAACTAAAGGGATCTCCAACCAACAGCAATACTCAAAGGCTGGATTCAGAACAGTACCAGCATTCCAAGGAAACCATGGCTGTCTATCTTGGTAAAGCACATTTCAAAAAAGTATCTGTGTGCCTTCCCTCTTTATTTTGCTTGGAGACTGTCAGCACTGGTCAGGTTTTACTTTATTTGCTTCCATATTGATGCTTCAACACCATTAACATCACAAACAACACATTTATGCCTAGAAAAGGGTATGTAAGGATAGAACACAAGATCCATCCCTGTTTTCCTGAGGCAGCAGGGTGTGTGTCTGTATCCATGCATTCAAGCCTGCACAGCAATGCCTCAGCAATCCATATCTGGAGCTCAGATCTCTCATAGATCAAGGGCATTTCAGCTGAGTTTCCAGTTCCAGGCTGTGTTGGTAGGTAGGTTTCTTTTTTTGGAAGCTGGACCTGTTGCAGGAAGCTGTTTGAGTGGGACTCAGTGGCCATGACTCCCCTTCCCAGCAAGCCAATATTGCCACAGCTAAACTGAACAGTTAAAATTAGCATCTTGTTTCAATCACTTTATCAGTCAATGGGCCATTGACCGTACACTGTTCCTCAGGTCAGTTAGCTGCACACAAACACCTCCTCGGGTGTTTTAATACTCCAAGGAGAGAGTGGAGTGTGGAGGAGGCTGAAAGGAACCCTCCCTCTCCATGATTATTTGTTGTATGCTTTATACTAGAACCGAATTGCCAAGAGGAGAGGCTGAGTTTATTTTTCTACTCCAAGGCTGGTCACGCTTGGGGTGCTGTGTGGAGTAGGAGCAACTGAGTGATCGATTATGGACCTTTTGCTGTCACAAACAAGTTCTAACTAATAGGGTGCAAAGAATACAATTTTCCTGGTATAACAGCTCATAAAACAAAACCTTGTGGTTACGATCAGCAAAATGCAATGTCAGGAGTGCAAGGACTCATAGTGGAAAAAGCAGAGAAGGAATAGGAGATTGAACAAACATTCCCAAGTCCAGCACATGGCCTTCACATCTGATCTTAACTCCCACAGGACTGGGTAAAGGCAGGGGTATGCTTCTGTTTCTTCAAGTAATGAGCAAGTTGGATGTTGAAATTTTTCCTTGGTGCAGCTTAAAAATACCTCCCAGTAGCACTAGTCTGGCAGTGGGTTTGGTGTAACCTGGCTTTTATTAGCATCTTACATTAAGAAAAAATTTGCAGCTGTTGGAGGAATGTTTGGAAAAATCTTTTTTTTAATCTGGATTCCCTGCTGGCATTCTCCCAGTGAAAATACACTGGTACTTGGCTGAAGGTGGGCAACACATTTTGGCTACCGGAAAACAGCAACACCTTGGAAATGGGCACCCCTCAGCTCACTCCATGGAGGGGCTGCAAAAAGGGCTCTCAGGGCTTTGATCTGAGAACACCATGTAGAAACCTTCAAATGGGCAAAATATTTCACCAGGAGAAATAAAATACTTTTCCCACTAAATGAAACCACTGGCTCAGCAGCATGAGCTGGAGCCACAACCAGCAGCATATGGTTTTGGATAGTGTGGCTCATTCCTCAGTGCCTGCCTTGGGAATGCTGACAAACTTGGATTGGATTTGTAGGATTGGACAGGCTGATCTCAGAGCACCCCCAGAGTTGTTTTAGCTCCACACATCTATGAGTACATGAAACTGCCTTAGAAGCAGCAGGTGTATTTCTCATCTTCTCCACACAGAGTAAATGGTGCTTTTGCAGACCAGGAGTTCTCAGGAAGGGTGTCTTGGACGTTCCCTCTGCCTGTCCATCTGGTGCCTATGAACCTGTGGACTTTGGCTTTGGCAGACCACAGCTGCCTTGAAGATAGATCTCAGCAGAGCAGCATCATTTCTCCAGAGGAGAAAACAGCAGCAGTGAGAGAGGCAAAGCTTCATTAGAGTCAGAGAGCAAAGACAGAGCTGGGAAGTGGTCAGGGCTTCAAAACATCCTGTATGCAGGTGTCATTCCCTGGCCCCTTTATTTTTCACATTTCCTACCAAAGTGCAGGATGATCCCTTTAGCTAGGAGAGAGTGGATTATAAATATCATCATAGATGAGTAAATTCTTCACTGGAGCACAATTTCCTTTCTAAATCACAGCCCTTTGTATTGACTGCCCTGTAATCATCAGGAAGTGTTTAGATAAAAGAGCAAATGCAGTTGTTTTCATACCCTCTGCCCTGTCATTTTACTGCTATTTGAAGAGGATTTTAGCAGGTAAATACTTTCACACTGCAGCCAGCTCTAACATATACGAGCTTTTCTGGTTTTCCCTCGTTATAATTAACCTGGGGCAGAAATAACTGCGGTAAATTGTGAAGAAATACATTTGAAACTCTCCAGAGCCCAGGATACGTAGTGAGGAGAATATTTAATAGAACACAACAGTAGCAGAGTGTCTACATACTTAACCTAAGTGCCATTCACTTACAGAACTAGCAATGTGGTGCTTGGTGCAGGATTTAGTTCAGGACATGCTTTGAGCATCTCAAGGGACCATCATGCCACCACCTACTTTGGGTGGACATGGCAGGCTCAAAACACCCATCCTCCAGAAACCCAGCTGGAGCAGAATGCTTCAGAGCAGCCAAGCCAGGCACATCTTTCTTATCAGTGGAAAAGTAAAATATTTCTAAGCTTGGTGTTCCAGCTATCTAGAAACAAACATAGCTCCTGCTCCAGTCTGGAAGAAGTGGGCAGAGGTCCCAGGAGAAGACCCCATGGAAATCTAAATTCCAGGGAATGACTGGAGATGCTGAACCCAGGGATGTTTCTGTTGGCAGCTCTCACCTTCAGGCCAGACACCCAACCAGGGTGGACCATTCTCCCTCCTTTCTGCTAAACCTCTGTGGAGGAGCCAG
Organism: Coloeus monedula; assembly: GCF_965178545.1. Taxonomy (NCBI): domain Eukaryota; kingdom Metazoa; phylum Chordata; class Aves; order Passeriformes; family Corvidae; genus Coloeus; species Coloeus monedula. The sequence continues at coordinate 6,338,172 of NC_138801.1, read as the reverse complement.
GGAGAGGATGAGCAGGAGAAGAATTCATGGGGTAGATTCCTGGAGAGGGGCAGGGAATCCTGCGTGCTGGTCCTCCTCCAAGAGCTGCTGAGGCACTTCCAATGAGGAATGTCTGACTGAAATGCTCTCACAACATTTGGAGAAAGGACCCTCAAGGTGGTTCAAACAAGTGTCTTTCATGTCAGCCTTGCCAGGAGGTGCAGCTCTGTCCAGAGCAAGGCCAAGCAGGAGAGAACTGGTGAGAAGGGAATCAACATCTTTCCAGGCCAGACTGTCTGAAATAACAAGGCAGGAGGAATGCAAAGGGGAGCGGGTAGTGGCCAGGATGGCTGAGAGCGTTGCACACCCTGCCAGCAAAAGCTCAGGCTGCAGGTCTGGAATAGCCTGTGGGAAGAATAAAAAAGCTGTTAAGCAGAGATGTGGACCTGGGAGCAGAAACAGTCCTGGGTTCTTGTGGTGAGTGGAGCCAAAGGCCAAGTGCTCGGTCACCCCTGGGTCTGGTGATGGCTTCCAGAGCAGGGACACTCCCTGTGGAGTTCAGAGACAGATGAGGTGCGCTGGAGCCCAGGACAGGGTGAGTAGCAGGGACTGAGGTACAATTAGTTGTAATCCACCATTGAAAGCAATTTGTTATTTCTCTAGTATTTGTGCAAGGATTGTTCCATGTTTATTTTTTTCTCTCCCATTTGTTTCAAGTTAAATTTTCTGCTTTTTTTTTGTTTTAATCTTGCTGGTAGCCCAGCTAAACAGTCATCTCTGTAACTGAGTTTAATCTCCTGCTCTGCTTCTCTTGATGGAAGTGAATTTGTTTTAAACAGCTGAAGCAAGATAATAAAGAAGAGGGAAAAAACCTGAAGCATTAATCACATACAAAATTTACTCTATTTGAAGGGAGCTCTAGGTAAATCCAGGAGAAAGCAAACTCCTTGAAAGACACACAGTGCTCAGTCTGCAGTCAAACAGGCTGCCCTTGTCCTGCTCCGGTGTCTGCATCCCCCCAAAAAAATGAAATACTGACAAACTGAAGCAGGTTTATGAAAGACCTGTGGGAATGATTTGAAGCCTGAAACACTTGCCAGTAAGCAAGGTGGATTAAGAAACTCATTCTAATTAGTTTAGCAGAGAGAGCAGGTTGAGAGGCAGCTTGCTCACAATTTTTAGTAGCTTCATAATGAAGAACTCTGGATCTTGTAATAATTAGATTAGAAAAGGTGGAAGCTAAACAAGCTCAAAATAGAAAAATCAAAGTTTCCTGTGGCAGTAATGGTTGTTTTGGTGTTTCATGTGGCATTTCAAATTCTAAAGCAAAAGTAAGAGCTCTGAAACACAAGTGACTCATGTTGCTGTAGTCCCCAATGTGCCCAAAGCCAACATTTCATTCTACGGGCCTGTGGTTTCCTGAGGATTAAGGGCAGCCTTGCTCAAGGTGTAGATTACAAATAGACAGATCTGAGCATGGAGACCACTCTAAATGTGTTCATGGAGCAATTCCTTCCAGAGTATGTACCACCCCAGACCACAGCAGGGCACATCAGCAGGTTTGGGTGGTGCAAGCACAAAGCAGCTTGATAAAAGTTTGCATGGTTGTTTAATGCTGTCTAAAATCCTGCTTCACCTCAGAACAATAATCCCACCTGCAAAGAGAAATTAAAACCAAACCCAGTACTGTATTTTTTTACTGTATTTTTGTTTCTTAGTATTCATCTCCTCCATCCTATTTTGACAGGGATATAAAGGCTACCCTGGACCACTAGGTCACCCTGGAGACCAGGTGAGTTTTCCCACTTCCCAACAGGGGACCTTTAAGGAGGGATGGATTTGCTGGCTGTGATGCTGGTTTGGCTCTGGTACAGCCTGCTCGGTGTGGACAGCCAGCTCTTTCCAGGGCTGCTCAGCACACACTGGGATCTGAGCACACACACGGACCCAGCATCAATGGGATGGTGGGAGGAGACTGCCTTGGAGTTGCTAAATTTAATTTCTAATTTTCACTGCTCAGCCATGCTAAGTTTACTTGGGGGAAGAAAAACCAGCTCACCATCCTCCCCCTTTATTTGTCTTTTTACATTAATTTCACCTGGACTTTACTAACCACACTGTGTTGAGTATATGTCATTCCCTTCCCAAAGCCCATTTCCCCCCTCCCCTTTTCTTCCCCCTCTTTATTTGGTTAAGTTTGATGTTTGCAATGCAGTAAAAAAAAAAAAGGCAATGAATAGCAGGCCCTGTTAGCAATGATGTTAAAGGATATTATACATGAATCCATTTAGTTCTGAAGAATTTTGGCAGTGCTTTCCCACCAGCAAAACGGTTCCATATGCCAGATATAGATGCAGCCTTACACCTTCTCTTAGCGTCCTTGTTCCAGACTATCTGCTGCTTTCCCTGCAAATGAAGGGAGAAGGAGAAACAGCAGCACTTGCTTAGTGTATGGGTCCTGTTGACTTGGCTTCTGTGTGTTTTCCCCCCTTGTTAATTAACTTCATGATCTACCCTTAATATTTTTTTCCTCTTGATAAATGTGCATCAGGTTAATCCATTCCACAGTGATGCAGCTAAAGACACTTCCCAAGTGGGACATTCACCTGACCTTTTGTGCCTTTTCTTTTTTCTCTCCAAAGGGCGAACAAGGACCAGCTGGAAGTCCAGGTGCCAAAGGTTATCCTGGCAGGCAGGTGCAGTAAATCTCATCATGCTGTGCACACAGTAGGGATTTGGGTGTCCAGGTAGCTAAAGACATGCCTCACTAAGGACAGTGCAGTCCTCTAGAAAATGTTGGTATATTTGATGTCTGAATATTTTCCTTCTTTCCTCCTCAAGATGTTGTACCAATAATACAGTCTTTAAACTCTGAAATATTGTTAAAAAGCATTTTGTGCCTATGATAAATAACACCTGAATTTCTATAGTAAATTCTGACAGATTTTTCTTCAGTATAACAGGGAAAAAACAGAACAGCAGAGCAGAGAGATACCTGCAAGCTGCTAACCCTTCTCTTTTAGGCATATTTTGCATCTAATGTTGGACAAGTTAGAAACCTGGGATGGAAAAAGGTGTATTTATTATTGGAGGAGGAGATTTAGATGAACTCTCACTAGTAAAATGTACTGGCATGATCATACATATACACACACATAACGTTATGCATGAACTGTAAATATAGATATAAAAATCATATTTGCAGCTGCAAAAAAGATGATGAAAGACAATCAAGTCTTTGTTCTCATGCTGAAAAAAATTACACAAAGACAACTTTAGGAATGGAGGAGTGTGCATTGGGTAATGGGTCAAGACTAGACACTTTGTTGTCCTACTGATGTAAGATGCTTAACAGTGGAAAGGAAAGAGGAGAATTTGTAAGACCCTAAAAAATGGAATCTGTTGGAGGACAGAACATCTAGCCCTATAACAGTTTGTGGTGAAGTAAGTTTGTCAGGATTTTCTAAAATGGACACATTAATGTTGGATTCTGCCATGTTTATCTCTAAGCCAAGAGACCAGGCATATGCCAAAGATCCCAAATGCTCTGTCCTGAATCTTTCAGACTTATCATGAGTTTGGATGTGAATTTTTTATGCAGATGTGTAGGTTGTTGGATTAAATGTGAACTAGACCTGCAGAACAAGTCTGCATCTCTCTGCCTCAGACTGTCAATAATGCATGACCCATTTTAAATTGAAAATTAAACTGATACCTTGCTTGCACACTGGAGAGCACAGATGGCAGAACTGGATGGGAGCTTTATGCACCTGACTAAATGCTCCATTCATACTCTGAAAGGCTCTTAGAGCTGAGCATGCCAAAGAGTCTCCTAGGTGTGAATGTGTGTTAGATGACTAATAAGAAGAGGTCCAGGAGATTTTGGACATACAAGGTTAATAAATGCTGTTAAGCAATTCAGCCCATCAGATAAGCAGGATGAAATCTGTGCCTTGACATTCAAAGAACAAAACTGCCTTCTTAAAATGTGGTTTGGGCCAGGAAAGTGACTTTTCTATTTTTTTAAGGCAGCTTTTTTTCGGCCTATCTGAATGCTGTGTGTATCCTGCATCAGAGCTGTTTACTTTACTGAGATTTTACTACTTGTTACTCCTGTCAGCTGTGCTGGCTCTGCAGCAATGGGAGAGAGGGCTTGGCTTGGGTTTGGTTTGTGCATCACAGGCAGGATTGTAACTTCACCCTGATGCCTGAAATCTTTGGCAATGATGCAAGAGCCAGGGAAGAGCACAACTGGACTTTCACATCCCAGGCTGAGCCTGCAGTGCTGCCAGCTGAAGAAAATATGGATTTAGCCTTCCCCCCCCCCCCAAAGAAAAAATCCCATCAACATTTGGAACTAGAAAAAAAAAATTGATCTGGTACCTTGCTAGAAGATAATAAACATGAAAATTTATTTTGCATTTTTACACTTCTTTGCAGTACTTCAAGTGAGCAGCATTAGGCATAGAATTAGAATGGGGAATGAATTTTCAATTCTTTCCATAGCTGATGCTGCAAAGGGTTAGAGATATCAGAGTACCTGCAAAGCTAAGTGACTTTCTAGGCTGTGGAAATCAGACTTTCTCATTCCATCAGTGCTCCCTAAGCAGGTATTGGAATACATTTGCTACTCATGTGTTTGCTTAGGCAGGAAGATGAATGGAGAGCTGTTGGGCACAGAGCATCATTGTGCCTCGCATCCAAAGTGTAACACAACCTCTGGACACCCCACTGCATCAGCCCTTGTGGTCTTTATCATCAGAAATCTCTGCTTCAGCCCCAGGGAAGGCTCACTATGTGCAGCAGTCTCAGGTTCTGCTGAGTCCCAGCTCCCCAACAATGGGAGATCTGTTATTTGTATCATTTTGTCTTTTTTTTCTCCTTTGTTGATACTCCTTGGACTCTTAAAGCAGAACCACGCAGCACTTAAAGCTTTAAGAGCTTTAAGAAGCACTTAAAGCAGAACCATGCAGGGATGGTGCTTGGGGGGTTGGCACTGCTCATAATTTTAAGTTAAAGCTTGTCCACATTTGTCTTTGTTTTTTCCCTTCTGTTCTAGGGTTTACCTGGCCCCATAGGGGAATCTGGCCCAAAAGGCACTCGGGTAAGCAACCTTTCATCTGGCTTTTCTCTGCTTGTTTTTATCAAAGGCTTCTCAAGAAATATTATGCTTGATTTTGCAATGCAGAAGCTAGTTGCTTTAATTTGTTGAGTTTGGGGGATTTGAAACGTGCACTGCTCGTTTATTGAAGCACTGTTAAGTTTCTAAAATTAAACATGGAATGTACCATGATCAAGGTTCCCCAATAGTGCTGATGATAAAGTCAGCCCCTTCAGGGCTCACATTGCAGGAGAGGAAAGAACGGCTTACAAATTCCTATCAAAGCCTGCAAGCCCCATGTCCCAAAGGCCTCTTTAGTTTCAATCAGTGTGGTTCAGTGGTCTTTGACCACGCTGAATATGGGCTTATTTGGGTACAGGCCTGGTTTGGGAGTGATTTATATCATTATGCACAACAGCAAGCCAGCATCTTGAAGCCATGTGCAAATAAAAACAATATCTCCGTCCTGCCTGGTTTTACTCACCAAAAATAATTGCTGGGGTTTTATTCTCACTGCAAAGGATTCTTTTTTTGTTACTTCTTAAGGCTCTTGTTAATCACATTTTGTTCTTTTCCTGCAATTATAAATTCACAATGAGATTCTAAGCCAATAAACCTCCCTTCCCCCTCCCCCCCCCCATTTCTCTAGCATGTGATACTTTCTCTATATGCAGTAAATTCAAGCAGCTGGCTTTCATCATTAGGAAAACTGCAAGGAATAAACAAATGCTGACCCTGTAGCTAGCAGTATTCCTGAGCTGGGAAGGGAGATGGCATGTTCAGTTCCTGCAGGAGAGAGGAAAATCTGAGAGCACAACTTGCTCACCCCACTTCTGCAAGGGCTGAAGTTTTCCCTAGGGCATCTCTTTCACTGCTCTAACCAGGGCCTTGTGTAGTTATTGGGCGGTAGATGTGCAGAATGTAAGATTTGAAAGTTATTTTCCATGTTGCACCCCTGAGTGCTGAGGACTGAAATATTTATAAATACCCAAGGAAGTCCTTTCTCAGTTCAACCACAGTCAATCAGAATTGGGTGCTAAGGTAAGATATGTGCATTTTGTGCATTTCTGGACTCTTCTTCATTCTCCACCTCTACTTTTTCCTTCTCCAGGAAAAGTTCGGGAGTTACGTGGTTTCTTTTAGGATTCAGGAGGCAAAGGCAGACAGGATCATTTTAATGTAGCATTACTTCCCAGCTAGGTGTTGTCTCTAAAGGAAACACAGGGAGTGATGGACTGGTGAAAAAGTTTGGTGGGCTTGGCAGACAGAGATTTAGCGATGAGGGAGAAAGAAAGATGAGAGAAAAGCAATGTTAGCACTTGTAACAGTGAGGTGCCACAGAGGGGGGCTCCCAGCTGAAATTCACTTCCTCTGGATTCGGCATGTTTGGCACCAGTTGGGCCTTTGCAGAGGCCCAGCACACAAGGTAACTTTGTCCAGGCTGCTGAGCAAAGGGATTAAACACAAGGCTGCCATTGTGGCAAGGGAAGGGAAATACAGTGTTTTATGCAGCATGTCTTGTCTCAGCAGGACCCCAAGGCCATAGAGAAACCTGAAAACACAATGTTTCTGATGAGTGTGGAAGCAGCAGGTTTTATGTGAAATGTGTTGGTGCAAAGGTGGTTTCCCTATAGTTTGGATCTGTGTGGATGTACAAGTTTAGCTTCACATCAATCCCCCAAGCCTGGAATGTCAGGTTCTGCCTCTCCCAGCCCAGGCAGGGCCTTCAGTGCTTGGGATGACGAAGGTTTGCACAAGGTCTTGGTGGTGCAGGGACAGGCTTTGGGCAGAGCCAGGACTGACTGCAGGGTGGTGGCAGCCCTGGTGCCGGGAAAAGATGTGGTTTGCCTCAGAAGGGGCTACAGCGTGTGACCACCAGCTGACAGAAGACAAACAGAAAGGGCTTGGTGCAACAGAACAGTTGGAAATGAGTGTCAAAGGCAAAGAAAGAGATGAAAGGAGGTGTAGGTCTGTGGATTACTTTTGCTATTGCTCTTGCTAACCTCAAACAAAGCTCCATTTCCCTCAGGTACGCGTAGAGCCAGCCCAGGTGAGGTTTCTTTTGGCTGTCCTCTTCCTGCCTGGAGTCCTCCTGATCCCTGGTGTGAGGGTATGTGCCCTTGGACTACATCGTGGAAGCCAGCACCATGCAGTCCATGGGCATATACACTTGCCTCAAGGTTTATTTCATCATGGCTGCCACTGACCAACACTGGAGGTTGCTCTGCTCTTCAGGAAACACAGACTGACTGGATGCTAATGGAGAAACATATTTGACTACTTGTTTCCTCTTTTCTTTAGGGGTATATTGGTCTCCCAGGATTATTTGGGCTACCGGGGGCTGATGGAGAACGAGTGAGTATTTTGTGAAGAAAACCTTGGTGTGTTGGTTGAATACAGTTCTTCAGAGCCTGATGTAACCTTCTCTATGTCTAGTTCCTGAGGAAGGAGGCAAGCATGCCTAATGCTTAACTATCCCTTCCTTAGTCTCTTCCTACCCTTGAATGAAGACCTGTGTCCCTGTATAATGCTGATATTCAGCTGAGGAGAACCCAGGCTTCAGGCAGGGCTATCAGACCTCACTGTTGACTACAGAGGAGTTTTTCTATATTCTCCTTCACTTAAAAACCTGCCTTCCCCCTCCCCCTTGCCAGTTCATCTTGGTGAGGTGGGGCAGGATGAAGAGAATATACATGGAGATTCCCTGCTCCCACAGGAATGACCTCCCAGCCACTCTGTCTCAGCATCTGACTGGAGATGTTTGCAAAGAGCCTGGCTCTCAGAAGAGACAGTAGCTTTCTGAAAATGGCTTTATTTCCAGTTGCATTGAGTTAGGCAGTCAAGAATGGGGCTGTGAGTGGGTAGCTGTGGCTGTGTCCTCCCTTCCTCCCATCCTTTTCATTGTGCCTTCCCCCAGCCCGAGTGTTCAGAACTTTACAGGACACCCCATGCTTTTCCACTCTCCATCTCCCCATCCTCCCAACTGCCTGATCTCTTCCCAGCCAAGGACCCCCCTCTTCCTGCTACAAGAGCTCCTAAGAAAGGTCACTGGAAGATGAACACTGTTTGATTCCAGGCTTTTCTCCCTCAAATGCAAGCTGCAGAAACCAGAGAGGCCCTGGGACCATGTGGGAGTGAGCATGTGTGTGCCTGCCTGGGAGGGGCCTGCCCTGCACTCTGGCGATGCTGATTTAATGCTTGTATAACTAAATAAGAAACATAAACAGAAGTTCTGCAGCAAGTGCCTTGGCGGTGGCCTTCATTTGGTTCCAGACCAGTAGCTTAATGACTGCTCCTGCTAAGCACAGCCCCAGCCTGGGGGTGCTGCCTGCGTGTGTCCTCGGGGAGGCCATAGATAATGGGTGAAGGTTAATTGTCTTCTGCTCTCACAGCTGACTGCAAGTAGTCAATTTTGATTCCCAAACAATGCTGCAGTCATTAGCCTGTTTTGCATTCTCCTTTCTCTTCTCATTTTGTTTTGTATTGTTGGTTGGCTGTTTGATTTCTCAACCAGAACCTTTTTTTTTTTTTTTTTTTTCTCCTCTCTGTTTTTTTTTCCTTGCAGGGGATCCCTGGAGTTCCTGGGAAGAGGGGCAAGATGGGTAGGCCGGTAAAGTTTTTCCTCGTCTATTATGCAGATGTTGTTGAATGAAACTGGAAACAAGACGTGGCTTTTGGCTGGGTCCCTTCATATCTTCAAACAGACCTTTCCATGTCTGTCTTCTCAAGCAGGAAGAAAACCAAAGATAGAGATACTGCTCTCTTCCTTTCTTCCATGCTCTGCTCAATTCACAGGCATTAGCACTCTTTTTCCATGCTCCCTTGCATCTTACACTTCTTAGATTTTCTTCTACAACATCTTCCCTCCTGTCCTGCCTCTGGCCAATTGTTTCCCTGGATGCACTTTTTAATTCCCAGCCATTATTGCAGCGTCCCAGGTGTTTGTACTGGCTCTATTCCATCTCCTGCTTTGCACTCCCACCAGTTCCATCGCATTATCCTTTTCTTGCTGTGACTCTCTCCTACTCTTTTCTCATCCTGGTTTGTGTCATGCAAGTGTGGTTTTGTATAGAAACCTTTTTGTCCTTGGTGATGTAACGTACTGGGGAAGATGTGTTTGAGGAGCAAGGAGACCAGGTAGATGTGAGAGCTCAGCTAGGAGGAAGAGGTTTTTGCAGGTAGGGCTGAAAACAGCTGTGAGAGCTGTGTAGAAGAACAAGGCGGACTGTGCTGACTGTAGCAAAAAGCAAGAGCAAGTGGGAAAAAATACTGAAATGAGCAGAGGAAACAGGGAAAGGACAGAAAGGAAAGACTTTACCCCATCAACCCTCTTCCAAGCAGTTCTGTATGCCTCCTTCAGGAAGTTGGATAAAGCTTTTGGCTCCAGGAATCAGCAGAGAGCTCAGGCATGTTGGAGTTCTGTTGTGTCTCATTGCCTTTGCACCTTGTCCTTCATGTTAGCCTGAGTTTCATTTGACCTCTGGACATCATTGCACTCACAGGCTTCTTGCAAAATGTCCACTCACCCACACACAGAAAAATCCAGCGCTTTCCCCTTGCCCCCCTCGCCTGGAGTCCATGCCAGGAGTCCCACGCCCACCACTCGCTGATGTTCTCACTGTGAAAGCTGTGCAAACACCTCAGCAGTGCCATGTCCATCCCACCTGTCCTTCTCTGCCTGGGATGGGGAGCAATCAAGCAGATTTTTTGGAGGGGTGCTGGAAATCTATACCAGATCTTTTGTAAGCTGCTGGTTGCACCAGAAACCCCCGTGATGAATAAGTGCAGAGCCCATGGTGTAACCATGACTCAATGGCCAGGGCAAAACAAACACAGCAGCTGTTGTTAGGTGCAGGGGCTCTGCTCTCTGCTCTCTCTGCACAGAGCACGCTGCAGGCTCAAAGCCTTCCAGCTGTTGGTTGGCCAGGATTTGTAATCTTCCAGGCAGGGGTTTCGGTCTGGCGGTCATTGCTACAAGCAAGGGGCTCCCCTGAGATCAGCAGGGAATCTCTCAGCCGTGGAGGCATTTATGCTGGGATCTAGGGAAGGGATTAAATGGCTGTGCATGAGCACCTTTGTTCTGCTTGGCTCCTTCAGAGAGTTTTGGCTCCATCCCTGTTTTATGATATCAGGTTTAATAAGAAATCTTGAATGGACCAATGCTGACAATTTGTACTTCCGAGCTTGAACAGAAAGATTAAGGGACATCCACAGTTATTCAGGAAGTCTCTGGGAGAGATGGAAAGCAGGAGCCAGCTGACCTGATTCTCTTCCCAACACCTATCTCCTGGCCAGTGCTGCCTCCCAGCTGCTTTGGGGTTTTCGTGAGCCTTCTGGGATTTCTCTGGTCTCTCCTATCCCCGCACCCTTAGGTTTGCCAGCGTGGCTGCTGTTCCTGTGCTATCTCAGTGTTGTCATTTCAGGGGGGAGCTCTTGGAAGCCCTTATTAGCTGCCATCAAAGCTGGTGAATGCTCTAGAGAGGAGGGAGGGAGTTGGTATCACACTATTTCTGTACCTGGCTTTGTTTGGGATGAGAGCTGGCAGCAGATCAGTGCTCAGCCAAGGAGGGGCGGGGGGCTGGGGGAGGTTGCATGTGACATGGTGGGCCTCCGAGAATGATGTAAGAGGGAATGATTAAAATAGAGGAACTGGACATGAGTCAGATCTTGAAATCCTTCCAGGGAAGTTAAGTTTTGCAGAGCTGTGGGGGATGTGGTGAGTCTGTCGTGAAAACAGCTGACTCCACCTCCTGCTCGGTTCTCCCTGCCCAACATCAGTGACGCGGGAGGCCAGTGCATCCCAACAGATGGGCCTTGGAGAAGGAGAGGGCTGGGGGTGGTCTGGGGGGAGAGGTATGGTTGGAGTCCAGTGCATGAAGGAGGCTGAAATAACATGAGTCTGTACGTCTCTGGATCTGCCTGTTTTAGAGGTGGGCTGGGAGGGCTGGAGCTGATGCGACTGCTTGCTTAAACCTTCAGTCTTGCCAGTGCAGTGGCTGAAAAAAATTGTCTTTTATGGTATTTTTTGTGGATTTTTATGGTGTTCAGTTGAACAGCTGGGAAAAAAAGTTATAAAAACAAGACCCTACCAGGGCTGCTGGGGGAAGGAGTGAGAGAAGCTGTTCATACCCTGTCTTGCCATGCAGAGGCAATGTGTCAGTCCTGGTTCATCTTTAGGAAGGAGCTGTGCTGCCACTGTAGGAAATGACTCATAGGAAGAGTAGGAGATAGAACTAGCTCAAGGAACACCAAGCTGTCCTTATGCTGTGGGAGATGGGTAGCCACAATCAGAAGTGTCTGCACTGCAGATTGTATTAAACTTCAAATAGAGTGTAATATTTTCAGAAGTTCTTAAGCCCTGCTAGAGGAAAAGATTTTAAGGCAAATTTTCAGGAAATATATCCAAAGAGCTTTGAGCTCTTTTTTGGTTCATCTTTAGTTTTGATGTGTGCTTATATCTCTCTTTTTCACATAGAGTGTCAGTACTGCACCAGCTGTGCTATTTTATATCTCTGATTTTTTGCTTACAATCTGTTTTGTTTGTAGTATTCTTTCAAAGAGATAAAAAAGAAGGAGCAAATTTAATTCAAAGACATGCTTAGCAATTTTGAGGTTCATCTGAGGTCTATTCACAAGTCAGTCAAACATAACCGAGGTTTCCTTATATTTTTCTAAGAACCTGGTGGTGCTGCTGGTCCTGTGCTTAGAGCCTCACTGTGTCAGGTACCATGCAAAAGCCTCATGAAAGAAAAGCCCTGGCCCAAAGGGTCCACAAAACAGCACAGGATCAGACCATCCCCAGGGCGGGAAGGATTTGGTAACAGCAGCACGAGCAAGACATTAACACCACAAGCAGATATCTCTGCTTCCCTGCCCGTCTCTGTGGTCATTGTTCTGGTTTCTCTCCGTGACATGCAGTGTCACACAAGCTGCTTGGCTCTTCTGACTCTGTGCAAACCAGGGAACACCGTCCTTGGAGAGCTCTCCTTTGAGCTCAGCAGCTGAAGCTTAGAGTGGAAATGCCAAGGATTACAGCTCGTGTGTCAAGGAAGAGGTGCCATAAAATGGCACATGGATTTGAAGTAATAGAGATCAGCACGTGGGTGAGTCCAGCAGTGTGCCTCTCCTGTCACCCACAGCATGGGGGCTGTGAGAGCCAGCAGTGACCTGGCAGCCACTGGAACCAGCCTCAGTGTTCGCTGGGAGCACCAGTGCAATGCCAGGGTGCTGGAGCTGGCGTCCACTTCCCAGGAGCTGACCACAGGCAGGATCGCCCTCTCCAGCTCTCAGCTTGTGACACAGTGGCACCTTCTCACCAGGCTGTTTTTCATGTGTGCTGTCTTCTTCTGTGTTTACTTATCATGCATTAACTCCTGCCTCCAGTGAACACCAAGTCACAATACATTGCTTTTTCTTCATCTGATCAGCTGTCAGAAGGGCATGTGATACTCCTGCCCTCCCCACCAGCGTGAGTAGGCTCTTGCATCATATGAACAGGCATCAATTGCCTCATGGGAGACTCTGGATAGCCAAAAGCAGGGCTGCCTCTGGGTCAGGAAGGTTTTCTTTTGTAGCCTCCCCAAACCTTTTGATGGATGGCTGAGATAGATCAATCCTGAGCGTCAGAGCGTGGGGCTTTGCCAAGGTACACAGGCTCAGCTATTGTCCATGCCAACAGTGGGAAGACATGCTCTGCCATGTGCCTGGAAAGGCTGGCACAACCACAGAACACCAACAAAACAAATGTTGCTTCTCTCTGTAGGGACTAAGAGGATAAACAGCTCCTCTCTTGCTTCAATCTTTTCTCTACTTTGGATGCAGCTGAGACCCTTCCTTGCATTTGGAGTGAGCCAAGAGTTTCCTGCACCACATGAGCTGAGATTTGGGAAACTGGTAACAGCACTTCATTGTACTCTTAGATGTGGCCAGCTAAAGCCAGTGGAGAAATGTGTGGGCTGAAGACCTGTGTGTACAGGCAAATCCACAAGATGAGCTGCAGAAAGGAGCACAAGTGGTCTGTCGGAGCTAATGGACAGGACTTGGGTAGCTCTGTTTTGTGCCAGTACCCCAGCACAGCACCAAAATGTTTGGTGCCTTTTTCAGGAACTGATTAATTAGCAAATAGAATATGCTTTTAATCATTCTGTTTGCATGAAAAGTCCAGTAGAGGTCCTGAAAACTAGCCATGAACAAAGCTCCTCTTTTAATGAGAGTTTTAGCCCACGGACCGGATGTTTCCTGTTAGCCATTTAAGTAAATTCTTTGCTTTTTTTTTTTTTTTTTTTTTTGCTTTTTTTTTTTTTTTTTTTTCTTTGTTAACCTAAATTTTTTAAATAGATGTGGTTGGAGCAATCTGTGACTTTTTTCAATGCTGAAGTTGGACACTAAAGCTGGGCAGCTGGTCTGGTCTCTCCACCCTTCTGGGCCTGGTTCACCACTCTGAAATGCAGGCATGAGCCCAGAGCAAATGTCACCATCTCTTTTTGGCCTGAGCTGTGTTCCACATGTCTGGAGTTTCCCAAATCTCTGTGGTGAGGTGCTTGTATGATTACTTCTCACATGTTCCTATGTCCATGATTACACCATACAAATAACCTGGAGAAGTGGACAATATCAGTATGTATTTCATTTTTTTAAGAATGGGCAAAGCGAATTACTAAAAACACAGGGAAAAGAGTTTGAAAGGTGCCAAGAACTATAACTTCCATTGAAGGAAAAGAAACAATCCGAAATATATTTGGTTTTTTTCCAAGAATGTTCCTAGGAGACTTGTCCATCATCATTCAAAAATCTTGTGAGGAACTGAATCAAGGCTTCCCAGGTATCTTTAATCCTTCAGGGCAAAGCTTATTCATAAATCAAAGTTCAAAAATTATTCTCGTTAGAAATTATAGGGAAAAAATAATGCAACTATCACCTCTGAGTCTGAAAACATTTTGATCCCTAAAGCTGCTTGACTTTCTTGAATAGGAGGCTGCTTGATTTGGAAATGTTGGCCATAGATAAGGAGGAGCAGTGGCAGGCTCAGTGGTCTGTGGCATTAGGCCAACGTGTTTGTGCAATGGTAACTTGGTCAGAGCTCTGCAGGTTGGGAAAAGATCCTGTACCAGTGAAAAAGGAATAGAGCAGGACTGTGGAGGGGCTGGCATTTCGCTTGAGTGATGTTTGCTGGGGGGGCTTCAGGAAATTTTTGTTGTCTTGCTCCTGCTGTGCTCCCACAGCTGGAGGGAGAATTATGTTTAGAAATGCCCTGAAATCTTTGTCCCAAGAGGTGACACGGAGCTGTGAAGTCTCCCGGGGGAGAGAGCAAAGCTTCCTTTCAGGTGGCAGAGGAGCAGAGCTGCAGCAAGACCCTCACTCTATACCCAGCTAGGGATGGCACCTCCCTCTTTGCAGGATTGAAAACTGCCTAGACCCAGGGGAAGGCAGAGGTCCCTTCGTAGCTGTTGAGTTACAGCTGCTGGGAGGCACAGCAGGAGCACAGGGTCTGCCAGGCTGCCTTTGGGGTGACTCCTGCTGGGGCTGAGCCACTCGTTGCTCACCTGTGGAGGGGCTCAGTCTGCTGTCCACACCAGGAATTCTCTCAGAGGTGGGAGCTGCCAACATAAGCTACACTTGTTTGTTTTATTCGCCTTCTTTTTTTCCAGTGAATGCTTTCTCTCACCCTCAGCCCTGCTTCTCCTCCACCTTTTTTTTTTTTCTTTTTCCTTACTTAAATTGTTTGACTTGCAAGTTCCATCCCTGGGGAGGCTCCTGGGCAGTGATTCACCTGGCTGGAGCCAACTGGCAAATAGAGTCTTTTGCAGACAAGACAAGAGGGCTGGTTGGTTTGAGCAGCTTCACCTTCAGCCAACAGGAAAATAAAATCCTATTTTTGGAGAACGATTCTGTTGGCGTGAAGACCTGCCAGGATTCTTTGGAGCAGCAGCTGCCAGACTGCCTCCTTTACTCCTTCAGGGAAAGTGCTTTAAACTGAATCAGATGTTGTATACATACAACACACCCACCCACACGTGAACACCTGAAAGGACTTTGGCTGAGCAAAGGACACCGTGTGTGTCACCGGTCCCTGCTTCCCAGGAGACAGCTGCTTCCAGGGACAAGAGACAAGGAGCAGTGGCGTCTGCTCCAACCAGGAGCAGTGCTTTGGCTGACAACAGCCAGCAGAAAGGGCAGGCTGCTCTGTTTGCTTAAAGCAGAGGAAGAAAGGAAGGGGAGGTGGAGGGGGATGTAATCCCCTGATGCAGGAGGAGCTGGTTCCAGTGTCTGTCTAGGTCTAGGTCTGTCTAGGTCAGCAGGAGTCTCCTGATGTATGAAAGGATGCCCTTTGCAGGCAGTGGGGATGAAATAGAATTAAGGCACTATTGGAACATCTCAAAGATAGAGACTTTGTTACTGCTTCAGCTTCAGACTTCTCAGTGTAACCTGGGATAAATCAGTTTCTATCTCTCTGTGTCTCTGTTCACCGAGTGCAGCGAGGACAAATTGGGTGGGGAGCACAGGAGCACCCAGATCTTGTTAGTCCAAAATACCTGTTTGTGTGCTCTCTCCCCAACTCCTCCCCAAGCATCATCTTGCTTCTTTCATTGAACTTCTCCTTCGGACAATGTGAAATCCATTCAGCTGGACATTTTCCGCCATCTCCTCTCTCAATTTCCCAGCTGTGAGATAGAGCCAAAAGTTTTGTCATACCTGACTGGAGCGCTGTGGAGGAGCACCCCGCCGGCTCTTGGCCAGCAAGACTTCTTAGCCAAGCATTTTCTTCCTAGTTCTGCTGCCATTTACTATTCCCTTCCCTGTCCTGGTCCTTCCCTGTCCGTCCTGTCCCTCCCACAGAGCAGGCAGGATGCATGCTCTATATTTTTCACTGGGGTGTTTTCCTCTGCTGTCACAATTCTTAAGCATAATTTCCAGGGACCCTGAAAAAACAGCACGCTGAAAAATGATGGATTTTCTGTACCAAAACCCCTTCTGCGCTCACAGGAGACTCTGAATCTGCTGGACCCTTTAATCTCTTTCAAAAGTCTCCTGTAATGGGCTGCCAGTTGTGACCCACCTGTCTGCCAGCACCATAAAATGAGCTCCCTGCCTCATGTGTTCCCCCTCAGTTGGGGCTCCTCAGGCTATTAGAGCAGTGCATGGGAGAGCAGAGGTATCACAGCTTAGGGGAATGAAACCAGTGGGATAACAAAGTCTGTAACTTGTAGGCTGCTGGTTTTAGTTGAACAGTGCTAGTTGTGTTCCTGGGGAACATCTTTCTCCTTTAGGCTTAAGCAGGAGAGGCACCAAAAAAATAGGTTTTACAGACATGTGAGATCCAATAAATTAGAACACTGTGGTCACTGGAACTGTTATTGTGGTTTAAACTGCTACTACTTACCCCATGGAAACAAAGTGCTTTCTTTATCATTAGGGGCTTAGATGACTGATTGTTTCCTGCTGTGCAAGAGCTGTGCTGGAATAGCTTTCACAACCTAGTTTGGGTCTTTGTAGATTGTATGGATGCTGAAATATCCTGCTCCATGCCACAGCCACCAGCCTTAGCCTCATTTAAAGTGCAAAACCTGTTAATACTGGTGTGTTAAGCTCGACTGCTGGGCTAGGATGCCTGGGGTTAGTTGAATTGAAGCTGCTCTTTCCATTTGTCTCCTCCTCCGGGTTTGTTTTACAGCTTGGGCCAAAAAGTACCCGGGGACCACCCACCACCCCAGCAATGGGTGAGCTGGGGCTGCGGGTTGCTGGTGCCAGCAGTGCAGATGGTGTGTTAAGGACAGTCAGGTGTTGACAAGGATGGGGCTTTGGTGGTGAGTGTTGTGCTGGGCCTGTTCTGCTTTTCTTCTCAGCTTCCTCCCACTTTGACCCTTTTCCATCCCATCTTGAGGATGGACAGAACCCCGAGCTCTGTGGGCAGTCACAGCATGCTGTGAACAGGTTTTATTGCTGAATCTCCTGGTTGCTGGGTAATATTGGCCAAGTGGCCTCCGGTGCTCAGCTCTGCCATTCAAACACAGGAATAATCTGGTTTTCTAGATATTTGGAGATCTAGTGCTGGAAAACCTGTGTAAAAGTTAGACTTTTACTAACTCTGTCACCAAGTGCCTCAAATCTCCTGTCTTTAAGCAGCAAGGTTAATACTGGAAACTGAGGCATAAAAAGGCATGAAACACACGTGTGAAACGTGCATTTAAATAGTTCCTTATCTGGGTTCTTTTATTCTGGCACGGGAGCACATTGTTTATGTCACATTGCAGCAGTTTTAAAAATTCAGGAGACGGTGTTCTAGTCTGGAGCAAGCATTCCCCTAGCTGATACTATGCTGCTGTAGCAATATTGTTTTCATTGTACCATTCAAAGTAGTAAAATCTCCCCATGTTGGCAAGAACTCAGCTCCATAGCAGACACCTCAGCAGCCACAGGGCCAGACTGCTGCTCAGTGGCATCCATGGGTCACTCCATGCCCAACTCTGCCCTCTGAGGAAGGAAGGATGCAGCTGGGGGAATGGTGAAGGCTGTGACTGAAATCTGCAGCAGCGTAAGTACAGTATCAGTCTATGCACGCTCATATTTTCCTTGGCAAGTCGTATGACTGTAAACAGCAAAATATTCTGGCAGTCTTCTTGGTTTTTTGTCTTGCCTGAGCAATGAGTTTTCCCTGCACATCTCTCTCTTCTTATCTGACTGATTCAGCATGTAGCAGAGTTATTTTCCCCCTTTTCTTCATTAAAGAAAATTGTAGCCCCCCCCTGCCTTCTTGTTATATTTGACATCTTTGTCTCTAGATGGCAGAAGGCTGTTTCCAGTGGTTGCTTACCACAGCTTCTTGGCATGCACACAAGCCTCAGGGATGTAGTGCCTAGCTGGAGAAAGGCAGACAACTTTCCTATTCACAGCGATTCCCACAAAATAGGAGTGTTGAATCCAAGCAAGCAGTAGCTCGTGTTGGTTCAGTCCTTTGTACTGTAGGCAATTGGTACAGAAGAGCTGAAATGATGGCTCTGAGGTCAGTCGCAAAATTTTGATTGACTTAAATAGGTGTCCCATCTCTCACCTTAGATTTTATGAAGTAAGTTTTTACCTCTTCTGCTCTGTAAACCCTCAAAGGTCAAGGGAGGTCTTGGATGACTGAGTTCCCCAGTATAGTTTTCCTGTTCTGTCTGTTGTGATCATTTCAGTTTTTGTTGTTGCTGATGGGTTTTCAGATAAGTGTGTTGCCCTTGGCTGTTGCAATCCACTTCCCTTAGATTTGCTTTTGCCAGATAACCAGTATTTGTAGGTGTACAGGGAAGCAGGCAGGAAAAGAGGGCATCCTCTCCCTTTCTGCTTCATCCCTGTCTCTTCAGCTCTCAGGTATTCCAGAACGTGCTCGTGTTTTCCTTTGTATTTCTGGCAAGCCAGAGAAGGGGATAAAGCACTTTTACTTTGACTCCCAGTTCGAGTTCTTCGAGTCGAGGAGACAGAGCATGGCAAGACAGGGAAGAGAAAGCTGCTTTGGGATTTGGTCATAGCAGGGAACTGGGGGGGCTTAGAGGAGCACAGGATCTGTCCAAGAGTGAGAGAGAACGTGTCACACCACCATGTTCTGGCTCTGGCTCAGTACCTCCACTCCCTTCTCTATAATTATCTGAAGTCTTCCAAACTTGTATTGGATGTAATGAGATGAAGTCGTCTTTTGTGGTGACTTTTTCATGTAGTAAACATGGCCTTTCACAGCTCTGGGGTGTGGACTGTAATGAGTTTGGAAGTGTTTGTTCCTCTGGCAAGCTGAAAGGGAATGAATTCACCAGGCATCTCCGATCAGCTCCATTAAGCATCTGCATGGGCTCCAACAGGCTTTGTGCTGTCCAGCTATCCTGAGAGAAGGGGGTGCAGTTCAAATGATCCTGCTAGTAGATAGCACTAAATAATTCAGATTGACAATCCATTTTTTAATATAGTCACTGCAGTGAGGTTTATGAATCAGGGGTTTTGGCCTTGTTGAGTTGTGCTGGTGTGGCAGGAATGGTTTGGATGAGGACAGGCAGGCTGGTTGTCCGACATGTCCCTGTGTCCCACTGCTTTCCAAAGTGCTGCACGGGGTGCGAGGGGAGCGGTTTGTAACAGACTGTCTACACCAGGGAGCCTCAATAACATTCACATTTACCTCCTCTTCTCAGGGTTTTCCTGGTAATTTTGGAGAACGAGGACCTCCAGGCATCGATGGGAACCCTGTAAGTTCATAACATTTTCCTTTCTTTTTTCTTTTGCAGTAGACAGCACACTGTACTGCATCATGCTAGTTAGAGCTGAGTGAAGCTTTTACACTTGGTGGCAGCTGCTGGCTGGTTTTGTCCCCCCTGAAAAACAAATGTACATCCCTGCCCTGCTGAAAATTCCTGTGTTTGGTTCCTGTAACTGTTGGGTCATCATTTGCCATCAGTTTTCTGTCTCCATCTCTTGTCTTCCTCACGCCTGAGTCTTGACAGATGCTGTCATATTCTGAGGGTGTGACTAGGAGAAAGTCAAGAGAAAAAGGGCAAGGATGCTGCTCTGGCAGAGCAGGCAGTCTTTGGACCATGTTGTCCATACCACAGGGCACAAATTCCCTCCTCTAGTGTCTGGGAGCACTGAGGGACAGACTCCACAGCTGAGGCTGCTGCCTGCCCCATCCCTCAGCCAGCCCTGGGACTGCATGGGGAGTAAGTCTTCAGTCTCCTGAGCTTTTGGCCTCCCTTCGGTCTTCATCTGACCCCTGCTGGCTTCCTAAGAGTGAGATGTGTCTCCTGGGAGTTGGATCAGGATGGTCACAGAGGGCATTTAAGCAGCTGGGTGCTGATAAGGCTTAATTTGCTCTGCTCTTGTAGCACTAAACTGTGGGGATGTGCTGTGTTTGCTACTGCTCACAGAACACATCCTTGTGGTTTGCAACAGTTCTCAGATGTATTAATTATCCTAAATTATTTTCTGAATTACTGTGTTGGTTTTCCCTGAATTAGCATGTAAGCAGCACTGATTCCTCTTTGAAATTCCTGCTGCCTTGGTTATTCACACATAATCACCGTGCTGCACTGGGGTTTGATGGGATGATTTGTGTGAAGTAACCCACTCCACATGTGTCTGCAAGTTCCCATTTGTCATATATGCAGCAAAAAGTTATTTATACAGTTGACTCCAATCCCCAAGCCAAACTCAGCTACACTCCAGCTTTTGTGGGAATTCAGCACAAGAGTCATAAATGCAGTGAACTGAAAGAATATTCCCAAGGAATACTTCTGCAGGACTTTTCCCATCCTTCAGTCAGTTTAAGCCATGGGTCAGAGTGGAATCAGTAGTCCCAAAGTAGAAAACTTTCTGATCATACTGCTATTTCCAGCCAGCCCACCAGGAAGAGCAGGGATCCTGGAGGACAGGAAGACTTTTTTCCCCCAAATAGCTTACTTTGTTTTCTTTTGAATATGCAAGTTGTCTAAGCCCCATTCAGAAGATATTCTCAATGCCAGTCAGCTGATGGCAGTTCCCAGAGCCTGGGAGAGCAGCAAATGTCCTGTTAATTCATCCAGAAGGATTGCTCTTCTTTCATCTTATCAACGGCTTTTAAATATTAATGTGCCTTGGCTATCACAGAATGAAAACAGACTGTTTGGGCTGACTTAAAGGGAGGTTCACAGGGTCACAAGCGGAGTCACAGACGCAGAAAAATGCCAGAAAGTCTGTTTGTGGAGCACACAAATATGCTGAGTTTGGTAGGTGGGGTGTGCAGCTGAGCTGTCGCAGGCGGGAGGGCTGCCGGAGGCCCGGCTGCCACATTCTCTGTTTGATGCCCTGGTCGCGTGGGGAAGGCTGAACCCAACAGCCTCTGATCTCCTTTCCATCCTCTCCAGGGACAGCACAGGCTCTTCCAACCTCAGGGGCCTCCTTCCCTCCTACCAGCTCGATGAGAATTGTTGTGCCATCGCGTTACAGATCCCATGTTCCCCCGGTGTGCTTTAGCCACTCCAATTAGGCTCTTAATCACAGGAATTAGACGTGGGAAAGGGCTGTTGATTCATCTCCTTCTCTCTTGTCCCACTGCCTGGTTTGTGTGCTGAAAAAAGGAGAATAGAGCCTGATTTCCCTTGCAGGTCAGGGACTGATGGCCAGAAAAGGCCACTTGTAAATCCTCCATTTCCTACACCAAGGAACGGCTCAAATTAACAACAAGTCCTGTCCACATCTCTCAAGGGAGTCCACCCCCTCCTCTCCCAAGAGGAAATTCTCTTCCATCAGCTGTGAGGTCATGCACTTCCTCATATACCTGTTCTCTTGAGGGATATCCATATGACCTAAGTCAGAAATCTGGAAGTGCCTCTTGAGACTGGTGGGACCAAGACCTGACTATCCACCCAGCCTGCAGCCCAGCCACACTGGGAGCCTGCAGAACTTCCTGGGAAACCCAGGCCACCGTGCAACTCCTGTGCTCAGCATTCCTGGCATACTGCCTCTTCTTCCTGAGCCTAGTAATGCCAGGCCTCAGCTAAAAGCTTGAAGCCGACCTTATAACAGTAGCTCTGAGGACACAGAAATCCCACCCATGAGGAACAATTGCTCCACAGATGTCCCAAGTATGCAGGAAAGGAACTGGCCATTAAAAAAGCAATTTTAGGCTGGTTGAGATTATGAAACACTTTTTTGTGTGTGTGCTTGCCCAATAGTCCTTTACTCCACTTCCCATAAAATAAACACACGTAACCCTTTACCCAAGGAGCCCTGAGCACATTCAGTCACGTTGCGTCCCCTTCTCTTTCCTTCTTCCACTAGGCAGATCTTTCCATAAAAGGGGAGCTTTATTGCACTGGAGGGGACTCCACCAGATGTGCACCATAAACTGAGCAGGGCTGTCAAAGAAAGTAGCCAGCATGATCCAGAGCAGGGGCAGGACTGTCTGAGTTAACGGGAAGTTCAGCATTTCCAATGCACTTGTTTTGAGAGGCCCCATTGGAGATGGAGGTGTGTAAGAGCAGGTCCTTGCCCTGACAAGCAGCTCACTGTTAGCGTGGCCAGGGAGGCCACCGAGGGAGACATGGGACAGGCTGAGCACCCCGTGGTGGCTGAACTACTCAGAGACCTGGATCAATGAGTTGTGGGGGTCTGGCAGAGCTTCTCTGCTGTGCTTCACTTGAAGATGCTATCAGGCACCCACCAGTGCTTCTGCATGTCTTTGGAGAGCTCATACAGAAGTAGTTTGTGGTGAAGCTGAGAAGTCAAACCAGCTCCATGACCCTTGGAATGATGAGCTCCAAGGAGCCCAATACATTCCCAGGACCCATTTGCCAGCACCAGAACCTGCTATACCCTCTCCCCAAACTACCCAGTTTCCTTTTCATGCAGGTCTTCCTTTTCCTATGAGTTTTATTATTACTTACCCACTCCCAAAACCTCACCTTTCCCAATGCTAAAACAGCAGCTTTCCTCTCCTTCCCACCTTAGCCTTGCTCTCCCCGTGTCCCTACCCTGCTCTGGTCCCTCTCCCTGCCAATGGCTGGATCTGACCTGGGGAAGGCTCCCACCTCTACCCTGCACAGCAAAATGTTCCTTTCATCCAGCCTGCTCCTGGGAGGGAAGTCAGCCCTGGGAATAACTGCCCAGCAACAAGCAGCCTGTGTCTTCCCAGGATGTGCTCCCAAGTGCACTCCCTAAGATGGAAGTTCTGGATCCCTTTGGTGGGGCAGGGGCTGGGGTTGAAAGGGGGGATGGAAGGGGGAGGGACGATCTTTTCCCTTCCCTCAAGCCCTTGAAACACTAAGCTGCCTTTCAGTCTCTGCTTGTCTATAAAGTGTCCATAACCATGTGGGTTTGTCTTACCTTTTAGGGAGAACTGGGAGCCCCAGGTCCTCCTGGAGTCCTTGGACTCATTGTAAGTACAAAAAAAAAATGGAGATCTGGCTTGTTGGGCTTCAACCCTTTCAACCTGCCTAACTACACACAGATTTTCCTCTTCCCACGAGCAGGATGACTGTTTGTATGGGGGAGGTGTGACATCTGGGGAGAGAGGGGGTTTCCTGGTGGATTGGGAGGTGGAGGAGGGCAAACCCCTCCTAGCAAAAGGAAACAGATTAGAAGTCTGGTTTCAGTGTCTTTTTTTTCCTGATAACTTGCCCTTTTGATAATATTTGCCAGGGTATTTCTTCAAAGATGCAGCGTTCATTCCACACCAGGATCTCTTAAAAAGCAAGTCCCTGTAAGCAGTTCAGGGACACACAGTTCTTGTTCACTGGAGAGACCGTGGACAGGAACAGTTTGTCCTCTGGGTAGACAGGAATTTTACATGCACTCTCACCATCCCATCACTAATCCAGGTAATTATGTACTCAGCCAAATTCCACCCTTCATTACGCTTTTCCCCCAGCAGGAGATAAATAGCTGTAAGGTTGGGTGGCAACTCCTCCTCTGGCAGCTGTGCTGGGGGTTAGTGAATGCCCAGCTGAACATAGTGTGGTTTATTTTTAGGTCCTAGGATCTGTTTCAGGTTATTCCCTTCCATGCACAAAAATTGGTAGGCTCTGTTACTACTACAGCATTCTTTCATAATGGTTCCTCCTCATCTGTGATAATTCATGGAAACTTGGCTTGCAAGGAATGGTTAAAAACCTTCCCCTTTTGCCTTTCCGTAGCTCAAATTATAGGAGTGTGTTTTAGCTGAGATCAAGACCTCCATTGCACTAGACATTGCACAAACCCAGACATCTTACATTCCTTGAAGGAACAGCAGGGAATATGGTGGAACCCCCATCTTGGAGATGGGGGATTGGGACAGAGGTGGATTGAGGGGAAAGCATTCCATAGAGCCAGGAATTAGGTCTGTTTCCCCTCATTAGTGGAGATGGAAGTAACTACTTTAGCCATGGCAGCAGAAAGAAAAGCTCCTGGCAAAAAGCTGGAAGAGGAAGACTGGTATTTAAAACAGTCCCATTGAAGGCATTGTCCAGATTGGATTATATTCCTCCTTGCTTTTGGAAAGATTCATCTTTTCCCTGTTGCCATTATCTCACTGGTATTTTGTTCACTAGAAAGTGTAAGGTCAGAGATGGTAAATGGGATCATGATCCTTCTAGAGATGATTGAGTCAGAAGCTGCCTGTCCTCCCCTCCACACTGGCCCAGCCAAACTTCAAACTGAGATTCAGGTCAAATTGAGGTAGATCCTGTGCCCCAGGGTAACATGCATCTCCTGAATTCAGGATGCTGAAGCATCTCTAATGGATAGACCAAGACTGACCTCCTCCATCCTCCTGGGGAGAAAAGAGCAGCTCCATCCTGCCTTGTCCTCCCTTTGGAGGACAGCTCTAGCTCCTTCCCCAGGGTCTGCACACAGGACTCACACTGCAGGGCATGGAGAAGGTGACACATGGCCCCCATTCAGTCTCTTCCTTGCCACCTGCAGGCACCCTGGGGACCAGCCCGGCTCCAGCTGCCACAGGCACCCTGCAGAGTTTGGTTCACAGTGTAAGAGAGGCTGAAGAGCAGAATGAGGTGTAACTAAAGCCTCTTGCTCTCCTAGTTAATCATGTGGGCAGAGCTCTAAGTAAATGCATTTCTACAAGCAGCCTTTATGCTGGGAGGTATGAAAAGGGCTCTGTTGGGACAGCTGCAGCGCAGCTCCCTCTGCGTGGCTGCGGGCCTGGGGCTGCGGCTGGAGAATCGCTCCTTCAGGAAGCCTGCCCTGTTTATTTACACACTGAGGCCAGGCTGGTGGATGCTGTCACTGCCTCTTTTCATGGCAGAGAGCAGCCAGAGCCCATTTCAACAGCAGCACTGAAGGGTTTCTGTTGTATATCGCACATGTGTGCCCATGGCAGCCAGAGCTCTGCTGTCCTCCTGCACTGGAGTAAGTCCCAACACACAATGCCACACTGACTTCTCACTGCAGCAGGATGAGACACCTCTGTCCTCACCTCTTGTCTCTCCTCTCTTTCCTTTGTGTGCTGCCTTTGCTTAGGGGCTGTCTGCATATTCGAAGAGCCTTGACTCATGCCAGGATGCTGTTTTTGTTGATATCAGTAGTGCATTTCTTCACGGATACTGAGACTGGATATCAGAGGAACTTCTCACCACATGCAGGGATCTGTTGGGTTTGCATGTAATGACTGTGGTAATTTTCTTTCTCTCACTAGGGTGACATGGGCCCTGTTGGACCAATTGGCTATCCAGGACCAAAAGGATTAAAGGTGAGGGAATAGCTGAGTTCTGTGAGCTCTCATCCCTCCATAGCTGAGCTGAAGGTTATTCTGTTCCTCCTTTGGGCAGTGGTGACTGTCCTGAGAGAAAGGATGGGCAGCAGTGATGTGTGTCCAGGCACAGGACTGTTGAACACAACATCCCACTGGTGCTCTGCAGTAGGCGTGAGTCAATGGAGAATTCCAGGAGCATTTTCCCTGTGAAAAAGACCTTGAGACTGTGCCAGGCCAGTGCTGTGGGTCTGAACTACCACCCCATCAGCAAACAGCAATGTCACAGACCTGAGCAAGTCTCCACCATGGCTCAACCTCACTCTGAACTTTCTTTTATTTCAGGGGCTGATGGGAAACCCTGGAGAACATGGACTGAAAGGTGATAAGGTGATCTGAATACTCCCTTATTGCACTGTGTTTTAATTTTGCATGTGAAACCCCCTTTCTAGTTTCTTTCTTATTCAGCACCATAGTGCTGGTTCCACTCTGGCCATCTCTACCCCATCCTCTCATTCTCCCTCCATTCCTGACACTCTAGTTTTGATTTTTCTTTCTTTGATATCTGCCCCATCCCCTTTTCCATGGAGTATAGATCAGTTATGCTCAGATCCTCTTTGGAGCTCCCGTCTCACACTGGCAATGACAGTAAATGTACAATTAACTGGTGTTCCACTGTTTTTATGTTGTTTATGTGATGGGATGGGGAGGAGATGATCTGACACTGACAGTGAGTTTGTATTAATGCATTTGGGGGAAACATGGTGTGAAAAAGCAGCCCTGCATCAAACAAAGCAGGTGGATCCCCTGGAAAAACTGTTGTGTGTTGGATATCCCTGCTCCTGTTCAAGGAGCCTCACCTCAGTTCAGCTTCCTACTGAGAGGAAATTGCCTTGTCCCAAACTGATATAAATCACTTTAGAAAGAGCAAAATGGAGAGGGGCCTTGATTGCAGTGATTTAGTGGTGCTGGCACAAAAACACGGAGCTTGAGATAAATCAGCATGAAGCTGTGTGTGTAAATGTCTCACTGTCACAAGAACCCTCCTCCTACAGATATTCGGCTGTAGGATTTATTTAGTCTGAAAGAGTGGGAGGTGCAGTTATTTATTGGTGGCTCTGATTGCTCAGGAGGGCAGTGGAAAATGACCATTAAGTGTATTTTCCTCCTCTTGTCAGATTTTTTGTTCTCTTCTTAGATGTTTGCTTTTAGAGAATGATTTAGCAGCCCAAAACTGCACAGGGGGGAAGTAGTGTCAAACCGGTTGATTCAACTCTTCTTATATTATAGCAGCTCTTTGCCAGGACTCCTGTGTCTGCAATTTCCATTTCTCCCCTGTGCTGCTTTTCCACTTCTGTTGAGAGCAATGACAAGGCAAGAGAATGGCTTTTTCTTTAGGACAAGCTTAAGACATTGTAGCTGGTTTCTTGACTAAACACCAGATCCTAGACTCCACAGACTCCTCCATCCATTCCCTGGAATAAATGGTTAAATATCTTAAAAATCACCAACATTTAAATCATTGTTTAGCAAAATTAAACTTCCTGGACAGTTCAGTCTCCACCACTTTATAGAAACTACACTGTTTCTGCCCAGTATTTCCCCTGCCATTGCTGTCACAGTAACCAAAGGGTTTGTGACTCTCTCTGGAGTTATCCTTACAATAATCCCAAGTGCGGAATTATCCATCCTCCCAACAATCCCACGCTCCTGAGGTACAGGAAACCTTTTCCTTCCTCCCCAGCTGCCTCCCCCTGCAAGCTCCAGGCTGCAGGTCATCCTGCCTTCCTGGGGATGGGTTGATGAGGATTTAATTGGATGTCTGCAAGTTCCTATTAATCCCATCTGTCTTGGTCACATCCAAAACATGTGGCCTTGTACAAGTTTGTCTTTTTGTAGCTGAGAAAAACTCCCTTCACTCAGCAGCAGTCAGATGAATGCTGGTAAAACCTGAGAATAATGACAGGGTGGCTGGATGGTGTGTGTAGGCAGCAGGAATGTCACTGGAGCTGCCACCTCGGTGTCCACCTGGGAGAATGTCCTCACATCACATGACCAGGTGTGAACCAGAATAGCGGACAACATCTCACTCCTCTGGCAGAAATCACATCTTTTTATCTAGCAGCTAGACAGGCCAGTCCAGGTCATCCTTCTATTGCCATTCCAGTGTTTTCATGCAGGCAAGGAGACGGGGAAGAGAGGGTTTTATCTGCTGTTACAGGGAGAAGTGGAATTACTGTATAACTGAAATAAAGAGCGGCGTTGAAAAGACCACGTGGGGTGATGAGTGCAGGGGAAAGGTGGAGGAAGCAGAGGAAATCCCAGCTACTTGTTCTCACAAAGGAGTTTTATGAATCAGGACATCTGTAACTCGTGGAGGACATGGCTCAGGCAAATACCTCTGGAGCTGTGCGGTGTTAGCTCCCTTTGCATTGCTAAGCAGGAAGTCTTGGGAGCAGGGACTTCCAGTCAAGGAAAATTGAGGGGATTTTGCACAACAACCTCCTCTGCATCGCACAGCCAGCAAACACATCCCACAGCTGTGCATTGGTCCCTTCCCTTGCAGCCCCTCTCTGTTTGTGTTGGGTTACAAAGGGCCTCGGGGTGTCTGAAGCTGCATTTCTTTTTATAGGTGAAAGATGAAGCACAGGCAACATCCCATGGGCAGAGCCTGTTTGTAATTTCAGATCCTACATTCCTTTTCCTGCCTCACGAACAAAGTCCTTGCAGGCCCATTTCGTCATCTCGGCACTGCAGTTTTTAATAACAAACATGCCTGACCTCTTTCCTCTGTAATTTTTCCCTCTTATTAAGGACACAGACTCTGAGTCCCAGTTCCAGGGCAGGTGAAAGGTGATGCCCCAGTCCTCAGTTCTGGTTTAAGGGATTAACAGCCATAGATGGACTGCTCATGCCGTGACATTTTGCTGTGCTATCACAGTAACATGTGAACATCTGGCATGAAGTCCAGCTCCGCATAAGAGATGTGTTTTGTTTCCCCTGCTTCCTTCTTACCCTCTCTAATGCCCATTTCTCAGAGCTGTTTAAAAGCTGGTTTCATTGTCATGCCCCACTTTTCCTAAAGGTTGGAAACAAAGGTTTGTTCCTGCCTTTTGCTATGCTCAGGAAACTCTTTTATTTTAGTAGTTATTACTTAGTGTCCAAGTATTTCTTCTGAAACAGTATTTCAATGGCCACCTGTACTGTCTGGGTAGAAAATTGCTTAATAAAAAATATAATCTTTCTTTTTTGACCCTCAGAATTGATGGTAAAGACAAACCTCAGAGCCATCCTGTTGCTTCCAGAAAAGCCGTTTTCATGCTGCCTTCTGTTGGGAGCAAGAATTAAGTAGATTTCAGTGTTTTAAGCCTTGGACTACATAAAATAAGTAGAAAATTGGGAGAAGATGAGAGAAGTCTATAAAGGAGCTGGGTCACACAGTAGTTTTTTTGCCATTTCTATTGTATGTAATACTTGGGGTTCTTCCGAACTGAAGCTGTGTAAAGAGCTGATTGTTTCCATTTTGCATTGCCAAAAAAAAAAAAAAAAAGATGGGAAATACTTTAGATGAAACAAAATGTTGGTTATTTGACTCAAATTAAAATATTTTAGGTTTAAAACCAAATGAGTAAAATCAATTTAACATTTTTAAGAGCAACATTCTAATTTTGCTCTGTAAAAGATTTGTTTTGAAGACGGTTCAGTGAAATGTTCTGGGAACATTTGCCAAAGAATGAAAGCAAATTTAGCGTGAATCCATGAAATATTTCCATCATTGAATCTGCATAGTTCTTAATTATTTTTCTTCTGAAAATTTGTCTTTGAAAAGTCTTTACCAACTCAAACCTGAACCATCCCCAATTTCATTATCCCCTGCATGTTACTGAACTAGTTACAATTATTTCAGCTCTCTGATAACAAGTGGGTGGTTTTTCTGGAGTGAAGTGGACTTTCTCTGTCCTCTCTCTGTGGACTTCGGCTCTGCTGCAGGACTCCACATGTCTTCCATGTGGACTATGTTTAAACATACAGCTCTAGAGTGGCTCATTCCCTTGCTGGGGAGCTAAGTTCATGGGAGAGACTTCCTCCCAGCAGTTATTTTTGTCGGGTCTTGTCATTGTACCAAGTTATTGTAGTCGTTCCTCCTTTGACTTCCCAAGTAGAATTCTCCTCTCTCTGCCCCATCATTGACTCATCCTTTGTTTAAATAAATCACTAAATACATGAGGTTGGAAGGGGCATTAGAAAGTCATTTGATCCACAGAGCTGCTCACAGCAGGGCTAAGAGCCAATGCAAGGTAGTCCACTGCTCCTTGGAAAACCTTCAGGGATATTTGCCTTCCACCCTGGGAGTCAGAATCTGTTATGTTGGTCCAATGAGGGGACAGACAGACAGCTTGCTCAGGAAATATTGTCAGTGATGTACTCCCCATACCCCCATACCAGTGAACACCAGCCTACCCCTCCCAGGGAATCTCAGCTCAGATATTGGCAGTGAGGTAGTACTAAAGCATTACCAGAAGTTGCTCTTGCTTTCTTATGGAAGAGGATTGATGCTTAATGTCAAGACTAGGATATGCTCACAGAAACCATGAGGATTGTTTTCTTTTCTATAGGGCCTTGTGAGAGAAAAGGTTCATTCATTGAAAACTGAACTCTTCTGTTCAGCTGAATTTAACACTTCTCCACCTTCATGGTCGCTGTTAGCCAGAGGAGTATGGTCTCTCTTCTTGCAGCTTCTGTAGATACACAGTGCTTGGGAATTCCTGGTTTTTGCTCTCCTGCAGTTTCCCTTCTCACCTTAGAATCAAGTTGGGAAATACACACTTTGTTCAGGGTTGTTGTTACATTCAATGTGATCTGCAGCTTGCCACCAGTTCGGTTTTAAGTGGAGCTGGTGCTGAGACTTTTGCTGTACAAAGCACCTTCTAAGCATCAACCTGGGGATTTTGTCTTTTGCTGTTGCCTGTTTTAACTCTCTGGTGATGTATACCCAGGGTGATCAGGGAAGAGCAGGTGTTCCAGGAGATATCGGCTTCCAAGGAGACAAGGTATTTGCTTTTCTTTTCTCCATCATTCTTTTCCCCTTACATAGCAGTGGCCACCAGTTTTCTCAGTTCATCCACTAGGAGCTGGAATTAGCTGCATCCTGCTGTCAGGTTCCCCTTCTTGGATAGTTCCCATTTGGGGTATGCTGTGCCTTTTCTAAAGTCCATGTCAGAATATGGATTTTCTAGTTACTCATAGTAAAAGCAGTTCTGCAGGGGCCTTTCTATAGGGGCTATGTCTTCTAGCAGAGATTGGAAGTGATGGGATTGATGGGGATGCCTTTGAATGTGTGTGGTCCAGCGGCTGCAGACGCAGGAGATTTTGTCTGCTCAGTGCAGCAACTTAAACCCTGACCCAGCGAAGCACTTAATGCTCTGTATAACTTCTGATCAAATGACTTCTCCCCTGTGACTCGATGTGATACTGACTGTGGCTGACAAATGTTGCACATAGCCCTGTGCTGGAGCCTGCGTGGCTCTGAGCCACAGCCAACTGCAGCAGCTCGTGTTCTTTGGGGCTAAATTCAGGGCTGTCTACAGAAACATCTCACTGACGTTAGTGCAGCTGTCTCAGCTCTATGCAGGGCTAAGTCTAGCCTTTAGGAGATGCTTCCCGTTCTGCAGCGAAGCTGGAGCATGGGGAATTGGTATTTTTTTGATGCCTCATTGTGTTCTGAAAAAATGTCTCTCTCTCAGGGCAGCCAGGGTTTGCCTGGGGTCCCTGGGGCTCGAGGGAAAGCAGGCCCCCTGGTAAGTAACCAAGCACCCTCTGCTTCCTAATCTCCCTTTCCAAAGGTTCCTTGCCCAGCTGGAAAGACAGCTTGGCAGGGGTGTGCTGTTCTAAACAGGAAACCCAACAGCCAGAAGCCAGCTCACTTTTCCCCATGTTTTTCTGATTTCTGCAGGGAAAAGTCGGTGACAAAGGACCAGTTGGGTTTCCAGGACCACCTGGCCCTGAGGTATGTCCCACCACCACCTTCTCACATCCTTGCAGCCTAGGGCTTCACTTCTCTGCTGGGATAAAATGGCACATGTGTGGTGATGGGGTAGGAAGGATCAAGATGGGTTCATGACCTATTTTGCATCTCATGGTTTTCTGGTTTTTCCTTCTCCTTTTTTCTCATAGAAAATTTTTTAATTTTTTTCCCCTCAAAATACCATTTAAAGTAGAAAATCCTGTTACTTCCCTTACCAAAAAATAGTCACAGTGATACCTCAAATGCAGAATGAGTTTCCCCCAGCACACCATCATTTTTGTCCTTCCTAAGCAACCAGACAAAATGTGTAAGATGCTAGAAAGCCACTTCCAGCACAAGTGATGGTCTGTTTTCCCCTCATCAGCGTTCTGGTATTTCACCAGGGTCTGGAAGGGCTCTTAGCTGACTGCTGCTACTTAGCAGCCGTTCCTCTTTGTTGCTGTTGGAAATAAGCATGGATTCCTTTGTCTTCGAAGGGTGGGTGGGTGGGAAAGAGCTGCTGCTAGGCTGACAGCAGCTAATGAAGGGTGTCAGCATCTTTCCTAATTCCTTGCCTGCTTCCCTTTGTGAGGAGGCTGCAGCTTCTTTCTCAGAGCACAGAGATTATGCGCTGACTCATAAAGATTAATTAAAACCGAAATTGCCGCTTTTAGCTGTGTGATGACAGGGAGACCCTCGCTGCAATAAATTTTGTAAGAAGATGGACCTAAAGGGAGTTGCTGGGAAAGGCTGCTCTTCCATCAAACTGATGGAAGAGTTTGTGTCCCATTCCCTCCCAAAGCCACAGAGGCCCACACAAAGGCACTACCAGCATGTAACACATCTTGTCCCTTAGTCATTAACTAAACCTCTCACAGAGACTGACACTGCCTGCAGAATTCCACTTGTGCACCCTGACTGTTCCTCATTTTCTCCAGGGCTTCCCAGGTGACATTGGCCCACCAGGAGAAAACGGTCCTGAAGGTCTGAAGGTGAGTAGAGCGGAGACTGCAGCTCTGTGTGGGGTTGGAAGCAGCCAGGGGAAACAAAGTAATGGGAAGAGGGGAAGAGAGAAACCTCTGAAGATTCCTAAAGATTGTCCTGGCCAGCATCTCAGCTTGGTCTGTTTGGCTTGAGGTCCCTCCAAGTGCAGCATTTTCTTTTCTTCAGTTTTTTTTTCTGTTACAGAATTGACATTGGATAATGTCCCATGACTGTGAAAGAGACTTTCTCATTTTAATTGCCCTTCTGGGCTTATGTTTCTATTTTCTGAGTATCTTTTTCTTTGGCTGTTTCTCAGGGAAAGCCAGGAGCACGAGGTTTACCTGGGCCAAGAGGACTGCCTGGACAAGAGGTGAGTGTCCTCAGCTCAGAAGAGGTTTGATTTAAAGAACAACGCCAACTTTTGTAAATTAATGCATGCTGAAATGGTGTCCATGGTTTAAAATGCTCTGGTCCCTCTGAATCTGGAAGCAGAGGCTTATACTGAGTGATCAGAGACCTGCAGAAGAGGAGCTTCCTCAAAGCTGTGATCTCCAGGTCCTGTGATCTCTGCCTCCAGTCACTGCTGGCATTTGCAGATCCTTAATTCTGCTTTGGCTTTGCTTTTAAAGCTTGTTAGCCCACCCCCAGATGGGTGTTAGAACCCTTTTCCCTGCACATCCCCTTGCACAGACATGGCCTGGCCTGGCTTTGGCTTTCTGCTCCTTTTAAGTGTGTTCTTTTTCAACCATGAGACCTGCAGACTCTGCTCTCTCACATGGAGAAACATCCCTCTGTAAAAAGAGAGGGAAACGGGAATTGCTGCTCTGTAGAAATTCATTTGCTCAGCACCCCGGAGCTTGCACTCACCACTTTCACCTCGGAACTTGAAGCACCATTCCACTTGCAGTCATTAAGAAGGGAATAATTGTCATTGATTTAATTGTCCTGGAGCTGCAAATGCACTATGGGAGCAGCAGAGAATGTCTGGGTTCCCCGTTTATCCTGCTGTAGCTCCAGTGACATCAGTGTAATTTC
The DNA here is from genome assembly GCF_965178545.1 of Coloeus monedula. Classification (NCBI taxonomy): domain Eukaryota; kingdom Metazoa; phylum Chordata; class Aves; order Passeriformes; family Corvidae; genus Coloeus; species Coloeus monedula. Next base: position 6,304,890 of record NC_138801.1, on the reverse strand, counting down.
CTCTCACTCAGGCCAGTGTAAGCTGTTTGTCCAGAGTCACGAGACATTGTGTAAATAATACTGAGCACATGCATGGGCAGGAGCTCGTTTTAATAGCACTAATAATTCTTAACTTTTTCTGGGAACTCTTCTGCTTGTTCTCTAAATGGGATTAATGCAAATTAGCTCATTTATTTGCAGTGAAATAGGAAAAAAAATATTCCAGACAAAATACAAAGGGAATCGAAGCCCTGCATTCCAGGTTCAGGCAGGCATGACCAAGCTGCCTTCAATTTCCTCTAGTTAGTGAGTGTAAAAGTAAGCCCAAAGACATGGACATGGAGTTTGGTGCAAGCTATGCTGAAGGACTTTGAGTGTGCAGCAGAGCGCAGCACTGTGCCCTTACTACTAAGGTCACCCTGGGCACTGGCTCAGGGCTCTGAATTACATCCCACTGGAAATGTGGAATATTGTGGGTGGCTTGTCTGAGCCCGTGGAGCTGGGTTCCTGACCCCCAGTCCCACCCTCAGCCTGTCAGTGCCCCTTCATTACCATGGCTGACCACCGAAATGAGAGCAGCCAGCCTGTGGCTGCCAAGGGCGCTTTTAATTTCTCTCTTGGCAGTTGGTTTTAGACACTTGAGATAATTTTTGTGAAGCTTAATTGAAGGTCTCTTAGAAACTGAGATCTGATCCCATCACATTAGAAATTGGTGTAGAGCCAAGGGAGAGGACCGAGTCCAATTGCTGTGTGAGATTTTGTGATAGCTCCATCCTGCAGCATGTGTAGTCCCAGCTGAAAGCAAAAGGGAAACATTCATACAGTTGCCAAATGGTTCTCTGGGAAATTTTGGAACATGCTTTTTTGGGGGGAAGGAAGAGGAAAGGGGGTAAGAAAGACAAAGAGTAAAGAGCTCTATAGCATTCACATCCCTGCCAAATCAAATGAAGCAGTTATGGCACCACGTTCAGTGTACCCTACTGGCCAAATCTGGCCCACCATAGACCAAATCAACTGGCATTGCCTTGGTCAATTTTTGGATGGCTTTTACTGGCAGCACTTGACTTGAGATCTTTTTTTCCTGAGAAACCTCGGAGCCTGCTTTAAGACAGAAGAGGACTCAGCTGTTAAAATGTGACAGCTGAGCACACAGCCTGTGTTTAACTGCTGCTCATGCTGCAGGCACTTCATTCTTGCTGCATGGTGAGTCCAAATTTTGTCACTACTTTGCCTTTTATTTTAATTTCTTTTCTCCTCAGGGAGATGAAGGACCCTTAGGACCACCAGGAGTCCCTGGTCCAGAGGTATGTTTCAGTCATTTATTCACTCAGTTATTACCAGCTCTGATGACCTTGCAATGGAATTGCAGTTAAATTCTCATAAAGCTTCAACCCCTCCTGGTTTGGGAAGTTAATCTGCCCTGCTATGAATTATTGTCTTGTCCAGGACTTGATTGATTGCTTGATCCAGGATGGCTGAAAGTCCAAGAAGTGTCTTGCACAGGGTGTTGAGTTTATGACTTGCCTAAAGTCTCAGACCTTAAAAAACCCTCTAATGTTTAAACAGTTCATCCTCAAGATAAATGACACTGACTGGAAACCATCTCTGTAACCAGCCCTGATGTTTCTTCCTTGATTTATAGTATTTTTCAATGAGTAGAGGAAAAAGAAAGAAAAAAGACTGGACAGTTATAGAGAGTCCTTTTGATGTCTGTGATGTATCACAGAAACACAGTTAGAAGAAGCAAAAAGAATACTGTCATATCCTTGAACTTGCCAGCTCAGGATTTTGTAATGGGTCTGTACATAATTGTCACCTCAGGATAGTAAAATATCCTGAAAATGGGTAATAGGTGGATCAGAAAATGAATGTTTTATCTTTATCTTTTATCGTACAAGCATGTAAGCTGCACCTGTGACCAAAGCAGCTGCAAGCTTTTGATGTTTATGGTTTTTCCATGTATTCCAGGGTCGATCTGGTCGGAAGGGATTTCCGGGAACACCTGGTCCCAGCGGTCCAAAGGTAAGAAAAGAGTTTGTTCCTGATCAGGGAAGCAGTGGGCAGAAGGGAGGAAAGGAAGAGGGAAATGTCTTTTCTCACCTTTACCACTCTCCCAGGTATTCATTCCAGAGAGAACAAGAAAACTGAGGGTTCCTCTTTTTCTCAGGATTTTGGGGTCTCAGCTTCTGCTTCTTTCTTCAAAAAGAATGATGGTGCATTTTTAAGCCATTATAAACAAGTGTGTTCCTCCTTTGATATTAACCAACTCCTCCCTCCATCATCATCTCATTTTCCATTGCTTCTCCATGGTTTTGTTCTAAAACAATGCACATCATTCCTATCTTTGCTGCCTAATTATCAGCAGGAGCCATCCCAGGGCAGTGGTCTCCACAAACCCACACTCGAAAGGAAAGGAAAAACTAAAAAAAACAACCTCTTCAAACAGTAAATAGCAAAAATGTGGTCTGGCAGCACATCTGGAGTATCTGCCTACTGAGAAAATACAGCTGCTGTCCTGGAGACACTGCTGGTTACTGGAGAGCCTGGCCTCTGGACAGCCCATCCAGGGGCACTCCGATTGCCTCCATGTGCTGCCACAGCTGCCCTTATCCTTGGTGGGTTTGAAATCCTTCTCCTCCTGCTTTCTCCTTCACCCCTCATCATTTTCATGCTCTGACCTCCTTCTTCCTACACTGGGATTTATCTCACGTAGGTTCTTGCTGTGGTTTTCCTGTGGGTGCTCCATGTGACGGTAACCTGTGCCTGTCCGAGGTTTTATAACAACAGAATCAGGGTGCAGCATTGCCTGGGAGTATTTGAGTTGTTGTTTCTTCTTATGCTTTGTAAAGCTTTGGGATAAAGTAAGCAGGACTAGGCCAGGCCTATGCCTCAGGGCAGTAGACATCTTATGTTTCAATGTGGTTCTCTGAAGGTTATTTTTCTACAGCAGGACCAGATTTAGGAGCATTTTGCTCCAGAACAGCAAGCGTTTGCTCCGTGTTTGTGTCAACATTGTTTCTTACTTTGGATTATCTTCCAAGTCACAGTTGGTTTTGTAAAATGTTGTTTCTCACAGATTTTCCCTGATTCACACACAGCAGCCCAAATCATGGGCATACAAAGAGCCATGTTGTGCCCAGGGTGTGGCTGGCAGCACCAAGTTACCCATGTGCCCTTGTCTCCTTGTCCTGCAGGGTGAGCCAGGAAACCGTGGCCGACCAGGGAAAGTTGGTGAGCAGGTAAATTCCTTATTTTCCTTGTCTCTTTGATGATCTCCTCTGTACAATGTGTCCTGGGTGCCCAGAGTGCCCGCAGAGGGCAGTGGCCAGGGACTTCTGGCCAGCTCAAAGCTACCAACAGCCCTGGTGCTCCAGCTTCCAGGCTTTGCCAATGTAGGTTTTAAGGGTAGGATCCTCTGCTTTGGATGCTATGTTGCTTTCACTTCCCCTGGATTTTTGGGGACCAGAGGAGATAGCAGCTGAAGGAACCAGACCCTGGGGAAGAGTGACACTGGGCTGCATTTTGTTGTAATTCCACAGAGAAAATTCTGCTGGTATAGCCCAGGACATGCATTATCCCTGTAGGCTTTGGGGGAACCACAGGCATCAAGGAAAGAGCAACAATTGTTCCCATGTCTCTATGATTGAAACCAACAAACTTGTCCACCAACAACCCTGAAATTGAAGCCGCAGAGCCTCCAGCATGTTCTGTGTGTTCCTGCATGACCACACCGAGCTGGCTGTAGCAGCTGGTCCTTGCACTGGGGGTGTTGCTTCTCACCACTGCTGTCTTTCCCGACACTTTCCCTGGCCGGATGGTCAGCACACTTGGTTTGGTTTGGTTTGGTTTAGCTTGTCAGCCTCTCTGGCCCTTCTTTGCTCTGTATGCAACAGCTGGGGGCCACTTCTTCCAAGGGTTTCTGTCCAAGCAAGTCTAAAAAAGCCAAGGTGGATCCTTTTCAGTACCAGCAGTCTGATACCAGCCTCAGTAGATATCAAAGGTGGTTATTTCTATTTGGGAATTAGAGGCATTTCTGTGTTACGGTTGCTAATTTGCTCCATGAAGAGCAGCTACTGAAGGAGCAAAGTTGTTCCCCATATCTGAGTTCTAGTTGCAGTTTTATCAGATTCTGCACAATCTCAGGCAACACTTCCCAGTGCTTTGTGCCTCAGTTTCTCTTTCTGTGGAAGGCATGAAACAGCCCTGAGCAGTGCTTAGCCCAGCGCCTCCTGTTCTGAAGTGGCACCTGTGGATACAGTTAAAAATGAATATTTAGAAGTGCTTTGATATCCTTAACAAGACATTGTCCTTGAAGGGCAAAGTATCATTAGGATTATTATTCTTTAACTTCCCTCAGGACTGACCTTGGATGAGAACTCTAGGCACTGTTCATCGAAAAGAAAACACAGCTGGCCTCTGCTGACACTGAAACCAGTGCAGTAGTAGGAAAGCTGCCTGTGTTATTCTTAGTCAATTAGTCTCTGTCTAGAAATATCACCCAGAAAGTTTCCGTTTCCAAACCAGTCAAGTCATTAGAACAAAAATGTCTCACCAGACTAATGAGAAATAATCTCATCTCCCATCACACCTCCTCTGAACAATGCTGGAGTGTTGGAGTTTCCTTCCCCCCTCCACTTAAACTTCAGCAGTTGGTGTTGGGGCTGGATTGGTTTTCAGCAGAGCCCTGAGAGGATGGGCCCATCACCTCACCATGTTTTCTCTCGTGGAGACCCTGATGTTTTCTATTCCACAGTAAGGGTGGTCACACTTCTCAATCCTGCTGCTCTGCCTGACGAATGGGTTCTCTCAGAGCAGAAAACCTCAGCATAACAGCACGAAAAGAGATAAGCCATCCATCTCACTGGAAATTTCTTCCCTTTCTTAGGAACATCTGTTTAGGAAAACATGGGAGTTTCTGCAAGGTTTCCAGTGATACTTGAGCTCTCATTGAAAAATGAGGTTTTAAGCCACAGGGCAGTCCCTGATGTGTTGTTTTTCCATTGCAAGGACACAGACTCAGAAAGATCATTCATTAGATGCTTGCTGTCTCCATGTGCTGGAAGGAGTCCAGCTGCTGGGCACCCCAGTACCCTGGAAATATGTGGGTTAACCCTTCCTTGCCTGTAGATGATGTCAGAAGGATATGAAGAGGAATATGGGGCCTCTGGCCAAGGAAGCCACCAGCCTTCCTGTCCCAGAGCTGGGAATGCACAGCCGGAGGTTGTCACCAAAATGTCCATGTTGAAGGTCAGAGAGACCTGTGGGAAAAGTAACCCCCTGCAGCAGACAGGAAGGTGCTGCCATCCCAGCAACGCCCTGCTTGGCACTAGAAAATCCCAGTGAAGAGTTGTGCTAGCTGAAAGAGACCTTAATTAACTTATGTCCTTAATGGGACTGGGGAGGTCCTGTCATAGCAGGAGCAGCTGTTTGAGTCCTTTCCCCTGTACAAGAAGTGACAGCCCTGCTCACTCACAGGGCTGTGTCAGGGTCAGCCACACACCCATTACTCTGTGCTGGGAAGGATGGCCAAGGCTCCTTGGAGGTCTCTTGTCCTTTAAGGTCAAAGTATGTTGTCTCAATATCAGTATTCTGGGATAATTTGTTAAAGGACACCAGCACCAGCTCCTTCATGTTTTTCCCCTTCTGAAGGAGGAGGGGGTGTAATGTCAGGTTTGCAGGCGGGGTCTGACATGAGGAGCTCCTGATTGTCTTGGCCAAGGTCAAGAGGGTCACCAAGAACCGAGCAGGGAATTGCATTGGTGTTTCCCACACCTTAGTGCTGCTCCTTTCCCAGCCCATTTACTTTCTCCTCCAGGGCATCTCTGACCTCCAGACATCTTGGTCAGGGATTTTCAGGCACTGTGGTGCTCACAGCCTCTTTGGTGTGACACAGTGTTTCAACAGCACGTCTCCACTTTCCCTTTCCTCACTCCCCAGGGTGGCAAGAGCCCAACGTGGTGCCAGGGCAGGGCTGAGCCTGGTGCACAGGGGGTTAAACCACATGGCTGTTCTTTGCGGGTCAGAGCGTCCTCCCTTAAACTGTGATATTTACTGTTTTACTTTCCCTTTCTTTCATCTGAATGGGAGGATTGTACATTTACTCCCTCCCATCCTTTGTCCCTGGTTTGTTTTGTTTTGAGTTCTAGCGAACCAGTAAAACAGAAAGGCCGTGATCAGTTCCCGCTGGGAGCAACTGGCGGTCCCGTCCCTGGGAGACCCTGCTCACGCTGGGCTCGCCGATCGGTTGTTTCTCTCAAATGGGCTATGATTTATGCAAGGCTTCATTGCTGACTTGCTCTCTGCTGATGGAGCCAAGAGGGGGGGCTTAATTATAACAGGGCTGGACAATAAATGGGGAAAGCGAGACAGGAGTTAGGAATTACAACCCACCAGTCCCCCCTCCTTTCCTTCCCCTTCCGAGCCCCCAGCAACTTTTTAACAATCTCCATCTCTTTTCCACCATGCCCTTGGCTGGGGAATACAGCAGACTGAATCATGAGCGACATGCTGAACTCCCCTCGAATATAAATGTTTTACATTCTTTCCTGTATATTGTGGGCCTTTATCCGGGCAGCCACCGCTGCTGGGACTTCACGTGCATCATTACACACACTGCCTGGAGTCATGTTTGATGCAGGCCCTCTTTTCAACCCTGGGAACCTGAGAAAAATATGTTGCACCACAGCCATTTTAGTGTAATGACCACAGTTCATGTCTGCTTTGATTAAATATTTGCCGTTGGCAGCTCTTCTGGTTCTTAAAACCTAAATCTTTCTGTCTTAAAACCTAAATCTCCTTGCCTTTAGTGTCTATCCCATTTTGGCCAGTGAAGAACATCATTACCCAATCTCCCCTGTTTTTTCTTATACTCCTGATAATTTACTGAGATTTATTTGGTGTAGACATATCTATCTCAATTTGTGTCTGCTTGCAGACACAGCAATGTTGGTTAATTTAGCCCAGAGCAGACAGTGCTGGCTGCAAACACTGCAGAGCTACTGTGCTGGAAGCAGGGTCCCTGCTCTGCATCTCATGTTCACACCGTGTCTCACACAGGGAGCAGTGGCATCTTCCCCTGAGCAATACCCCAATGCACCAGCGCAGGCAGAATTTTCCCTGGGTTTGGAGTGAAATGTTGGCTGTGCTCCCCTTCCATCCCAACACTGATCTGTGCAGCAGGGCCAGTGTTGGCCATGCCAGCAGGTTTCTGCACAAGCTGCCGTAACAAGCAGCACATCTGTGACAGCCCAGGGAGTCTCAGGAGGGCATTGGGGGCTCTTGGTGTGCTCAGCTCCCTGCAAACTCCTCTGCAAAGCACCAGCAGGCCAGCTTGGGAAGCATCACCAGTACATCTGGCTTCATGATCCAGATTCCTGAGAGACCTTTTAGGGTGGAAGAAGATGCTGCTATGGACAGTGAGTCTGAAGGTTGGCCTTCAAGCCTGAGCTTGGATATGCAGCACCCTGTGGAAGGGAGTTTGAAACAGTCTTGTTCTGAATGGTACCACCACTTGCTGCAGAGCAGGGATCCTTCTTCTGCAGGGACTGGCCTAAGGAACTAGAAATTTCTTAAAGAGCATATTCCCAGGAGGGAGAGTTCTGTGGTTTTCCAAGAAATTGGAAATGAACAAGAGATGTATTCTTTCTTGCTTTATTGTGTATTTTTGGCTAGCAATGCATTTCCCTGTTGCATCTCATTGCTTTGCCATTCTCTGACATAACGTTTCCCTTCTTCATGGCCTTGGGCTATTGGAAAAATTCAGAAATTGGATGCAGTTGTGTACCTGCACTTGTGTCTAATTGAAAGGACAATTGATCCAGCAGCCTTCAGCAATGCCACCCAGTGGCAACCTTGCATAGGCAGATGTTGCAGACTTTTCTGCTCTCCCATTGATTCCTGCACTGGGCAATCTGTGCCGAGTCCAGCTCTGCTCGCACGTGTCTGGTCCGTGTAGTCTGGCCACGATGACACTCTTGTGCTCCAGGACTGCCTCAGCTTCAGACTCAAAGGCCATTTCAAAGCAAAGACCATTTCAGAAAAGTTGGTGACACCCCTAAAGGATAGTAGAGCTTTTCTGTTTGTCATCCCATGGCTAACTGGTATTTCCATCGTGGCACAGTAGCCTGCCAGTTCCCTGGACATCATCTCTGGATGAATTTCTAACACAAGCATCTAACTTCAGGCTCTGACATACCCACTGGGCTCTTTGCCTTCTCTCATGAGTGTTTCCAAGTACTTTTTACCTGGATGTTGCTCCCCCACCAGAGTGACAAGTGCCACTCACAGCAGAGTTGTGTGGCTGCTCCCTGCAAGAGGCAAAGCCAGCTGAGCATTCCAGTGAGCAATGCCTTTGTTGAGCCCATCAGCCTGTCTCAGTGAGGAGCTCCTGTCTCCAGAGATCTCAAAGGATGGCATTTAATTGCACCACATGAGGAATATTAAAGCATGGAACCTCTCAGTGTTTGGAGCCAGAAGCTGTTCCCTCTAAAAGTCATTGGAGAGTGACTTATATTGCAATTTCTGTCTTGGAATGGGTCTGCTGAGTCTCGCTCATGCAGGAATAGGATGAGGCTGATTATTTTGTGTTACATCTCTACATTGTAAGTGTAACTTCATGGAAAGGGAGAGGCTTTTGGTGACAGAGGTTGCACAGCCTGTGAGGATGCTGCTCCAGGCACTGTGTGCTCCTCTGTACCTGGGCGCAGTGTCACCTCACACTGTCACTGTATGGGTGTAAACAGACCCTCAGCGAGGCACAGGCTCCAGAGAGCTCCTCTAAGAACTGCACACATCTCAGGCCAGCCATGAACAGGGGAAGCAAGGCAGAAGGAGTACAGAGAGGAAACTTTTCCGTCTTTTCTTGCTGTTCCCTCAGAACGGAGACAGTGGGGTGAAAAGCTTGCCCTTTCCTGAGAACCTGTTCCAAAAGTTGCCTTGCTGGTGTACCTTTTCCCCCATGGTGTTTGTTCTTGCATAGAGGAACCTCACAATTTATTTTGAAGATTTCAAATTATTCTAAAAAAAGAAGAAGAGCACTGTGATACCACTGGAAAATCCATCCCCTGGCTCCCACTTGCTCAGCAGTCACCCCCCAGCACCAATCAGACTGCTGCCTAAAATCAAACAAGCTGGGGCACAGCTTCCTTTGACACCACTCATGCCAAGTGTGGGCAGGTTGTGAAGTGTCTCAACAGGAGATGAATCCCTTTAGCTACAGACTCACTGGAGGAACTAAATGTAGATCTCTGTCTCCCAGTGACCCTTTGTGGGGCCATGAGAACATGCAGTGAGAATGGTCCCTTGCATCTCCAGAGCCAGAAGCCACTGGAGCTGGTAGGGAGGCTGCTACATGTTAATTCTCAGGAATCTTCGCTTGAGATTGCGTCTGTTTCCATCTGCCTCATTAAAAGCAGTTCTGTTTGCCTCTTCGTTATCCCGAACGTTGTTAAACCCTGAGCTTAGACTGGAGGTTTGCTCCAAGATGGTTTCTGGGTAGTGTGTGAGATCCACTGCCCTGCTGGCCCCTCTGGCTGAGGGGACCTTTATTTCCTACTGGCATCCCACCAGCACGACACTATCCAGGGCAAAACTAGTCTGCACAAAGGGCTGAGGCAGCTTGGATTAACCCAGAGGAAGTCTACCCAGTCCAGCAGCTAAAATGATGGTAAGTCTCTGTGCAACCCAGGAGCTCCCGCTGCAGATGCTCTTGGGGAAACTTTTGGGAAAAGCTCACAGAATAAAGCCACACTATAGACTCAGTCTTTCTATGAAACACACTTCACTCATCCACTGTGCTGTGTGTTGTGGTTCTTGCAGATCCTCATGCTGCCATTCCAGCTGGTGCCTAAAGCAGAACCAGCTGTGGAGTTAGACATTCCCGTGGCCGGGATCAACTCCATCCACTCTGGTAGCCAGTAGGAATTACTGAGCATTATACGAGGGATGGTGTGCTATTGTAACCAGCAAGGTGGACCAAAGGAACTGTTTACTTTCCCAGCAAATAAAAACTGAAAATTAGTTGTGCTCTTCTCTTTCCTCAGGGTCTAATGGGTTTCATAGGTCCAGTGGGGGAGCCTGGAATAGCAGGAGAAAAGGTAGGATTGCTTGCGATGAAATGGTTGTTGTAACTTTTGCAGGATGAGGGAGGCTGGGGCGGGAGAAAGGTTGTGGAGATTTAAGTTGTCATGTGAGTGCAACACCCAGCTGGGAATGGAGCACATCCAGGGTGTCTGAGCTAGACTAGGACCAGGCCAAAACCATCCACTTCTCATTCAGGAATTAACATGCGCTGCCCTCCAGGGAGATGCTGTCAAATAGTCTTTGAAAAATTAACTTTCCTCATTCATAACATGCCAGATGGTTTGTATTTAACAGTCAGCTCTGGTTTTTATGGGAATGAGGGATCCATCAGCCCTGTGTTGCTGGTCGTGGGAGGAGTCCATGGGATTGAGGTTGCAGATTTGTGCAGAGGTGTGCTCTGGGTTGTCAGAGGGGTCACGCAGGGCCAGGGCTGAGCCTGCATTGAACAGGAGGTCTCAGAAATTTCTCAGGTGTACAAGAGTGCAGCCACTCATCTAAGCAAAGACTGGTCCAAATATTTCCTTTTTTATCTGATGAGGAGCATCCCGTCTGGCTGCCCCTGACTGCTTTGGGCACACTCAGGGCTGGTGCCCTCTTGTGTACAGTACAGACACATACCTCTTCCAGGGTGAAAAAAAGGGCTTTATTTCACATAAAAACATAAAAGGACATTAAATTGTTCTCTATTAGAGTGTAAACTTTTATTTGGAAGCAGCTCCCAAAGACAAATCATCTATGTCACTCATTGTATCTCACTTGCATGCTGCTGGTTTTTGTTGGTGGTTTAATTATTCACAGTGCAGCCATAAAGATAGTGAAGAGCATAAAATGATGCATTCCACACATCAGTGCTCTCTTTCTCACTTTTATTGCTTCAAGCCCTGTCCTCTGGGTAATGATGTAAAGACTGTGACAGTTATACTGTGTTTGCTGCAGATCCATTTTATTGTCTGTCCACAGCAGCCTTTGGAAAGGCCTTTCCATCCTGTGGGCCCTGGTGGGGCAGTAGCAGAGTCAGCCTCAGTCCAAGCTGTCAAGGGCCACAAGAACTAAAAAGAATGACATGATGTGGGGTGCATTTTAGAGAAGGGAGACAGAGGAATAAAGAGTCTGTGGGGTGTCCAGGGTGGTTACACAGAAAATTGGTGCCTGAGTGAGCTGTCTCATTGGCAGCTGCAGCCCTGAATTGAATGGGGGATAAGGTGTTTGCCATGCAGCAGATGTGGGAAGATCTTTTTCTCCATTCCATTAAATGAACATCTGTCCCTCTGCCTTCCGTGCCAAAGTCTTGACCACATGAGCTATCCCCAACTTCCAGATCAGCTCTGTAATGTGATGATGTTACATTGGTGTCAAGGCAAACCCGGGCTGTCCTTTGAAAATCTGCCTTTGGAGATCCTCAGCACAGCTGGGATTTCCATGAGGTTTCTCTACCAGGGCAAACTTAGGGATGACAGAAATAGCTATCATCAAATCAAAACCTCAACCAGGCCTCCAGTTGGCATAGTATCCTACAGCTTACTATGCTCTTGTGAGCTAAATGAAGTGGGAAATATGCTTTCATTAGACATAGCTGAGTCAGCAATCTCCATCCTGAGAGCTGCAAAACTTAAGACTGAAGCCAGTAGAATCCAAAGATTATCAAAGAGAACAATACAGTTAATACACACTTAATAAAATCCATCCATTCAGGGAGAAAAAAAATCTGTACATTGGTTTACAAGGGCCAGCTGGTGACAACACAAACTCTGGGGTTTGTTTTTAATAAGCTCCTTAGAGCCCAGAAAATATTTGCCCTTACACTTTTTGCTGCTGGAAGGTAGGTCAGATTTTGGGCGTAAACTAATTGGCAGCATTTTCTAAATCCTCCTTCCTCATCCCCCTGAGCACACAAACCTAACAGACCTAATTCCCAGTGCATCCCTGGGGCTGGAGGGAGAGTACAGACAGTTGTGTGGGAATTGCCACCATCTCCCAAAGGAGCTGTTGATGTCCTATTGCTAAAGCCACACCTTCATGTCACCCTCACATCAGCAAGTTGTGGTGCTTGTGGGGGCTTAACCATCTTGTCTCCTGCTTTTGGGTCAAGGATGTATCCACGGGAAGTGAGATGGTCTGCATCTGGGGATAAGTAAGACTTTTGCAATGAATAAGCGATGTTTTGGTACATTAAGTTTTTTAACAGCTTGTTTTAGAAGGGGTCTTATCTTCAGGGTGGGCTGGGGAGTCATCCAGCTCTGAGCCCCTCATAAATCAGACCTCCAGGTCATTGTTGCTGGTACTGTGGTCTCAGTATGAGCCACAGGACAGGGAGTTCCCCCAAAACACCCACAGTCTCCTCTGAAAGCACCAGGCAGCATGTGTTTCTTCCAGCTTGATTCCCTGCTCTCAGCAGGGCCTTATGACAACAGATTTCAAATCCATGGCTCTGAAAATGCCAGCACACGTAGGGATTGTGATCATGCAGAACAGGCATGTCATGCCTTGGGTGGGAAGGGCTGGAGATTTCCTTGGGTTCAGTCCTAGCACTGTTTGGAATTGAAGATGGTGTGCCTGTTTCCTTCATACCTTGGAGGTTTTGATGGCAAGAGTAAAGTCCCCTCTCTTGGGATACAGAGGATAAGTTACTTCCTGCAATCCTTCCACTACTCTGATGAGAGAGATGGAAAGAGAGTGATTCTGGAAGCATTTCTGGTAGGATGGCATAGACATGAATTTGTGGGGTTTTTTAGTTGTTTCATTGCTCTAGATCACTCTTCCATATGCATCTGTCTCTCTCCCTCTCTCCTAGGGTGACCGTGGCTCAGTGGGACCCCCAGGCCCTCCAGGAGTCAAGGGGTCGATGGTAAGGAGTAAGTCTGCATTCTCTCGCTCTTGCAGCCGCCTCTCTGTCTCTGTCCTAGCCAAGGATGCAGCTTCTCCTGGTCTTTCAGTTCCATGACAACAGCTGCAATTTCTTCCCATGTCTGTGGGGATGGGAATGGCCATTTGACTGATTGGATATTGGGGTGTAGCCTCAATTGTGTTCAGCAGTTTCCCCTTCAGAGCAACACTGGGTTTCGAGGTATGTTCTGTGGCTCCACCAGCTGAGGACCTGCTGTGTCAAGTGGAGACAACCAGGAACTGAAGGATTGCCTGTTCCCAAGCCTCTTGAACAGACAATGCCCAGGAACAAGGATCTGTCCAAGCTGCCCAGAGCAACTGGAAATACACGGAGCTTGGGCAGCACAGTCACAGTGCCTTGCTGTGCTCTGCCATTCAGGGATCTACATTTAGGAATTTAACAGTGGGGACCTCAGCTGGATCTTGTCCTGCTCTGACGTTTGTTTCCTGTCTACCATAGTACAAGACCAAAAGACATATTTTCATATTAATTCAGCCCATTTTCTTCTGGGCTCTTCAGAAAATCTTGCTGCTGATATCACTGGCCAGGTTGGAGCTGGGCTATTGACAGCCTGGCCATCTCCTGCCCCTGAGCAATTTTACCCTGACAAACATCAGATCTGCCTGACCTTGCAAGCAGCCAACAACACCTTTTTTCCTGTCTTCCCACTTGGAGGAAGAAGGGCTGTGCAGATTGTGGACATTCACAGCAGGCATGTTCTTCTTCCTTTCCTTTTAGGGACACCCTGGGATGCCAGGAGGAGTGGGTTTTCCTGGGGTGCCTGGACCAACAGTAAGTAAAGGCTATCATCACCTTGTAATACCACATCCTGGGCATTCATGGGTTAAGTCAAGCAAGTGTATTGCAGTTTATTTGAGTTTGATATGAACAGGAGATATGGGGAAAGGGATGGGACATGGGTGGGAGCAATATGGAAAGAGATGCAAAAAAGCACAGAGCTTAATTCAAAGTTTTGTAACCCATTTCCCTAAGGAAGGATGCAAAAATCACAATCCAGCCTCAATCTTTTAGCAGGACACAAGCTCCCTAGTTCAAGGTGTTCTAGGCTGGGAATGGTTGGCAGTGTGGTGACCACACCAGCTGACATAGTGACGTATCACAGTGATTTTTCACAGTCATTTATCACAGTGACCACGCCATGCAGCGTGACCATCATGCATGGTCAAAGCCCCTGCTGGCATGAGAGGAGCAGCAGAGCAGCTCCCCCAGACTGACCCTCCATCTGGACAGGCTCATCTGGCACGCTGCAGCTGCGGCTGGAGCATGCAATCGCCGTGGAGGCAGATTTTAGCCTGGCTCCAGTTTCCCACAGCCGTTGTTTAGATGGAGCTCGGGCTCTCCCAGAAGCACAAGTGCCACTGGAGCCAACAACAAGGCAGCCCTGGGTGGGTGCAGGGAATGGATTTTGCTCAGTGTGTGAATTCCCACAGTGCTGGTAATTGGGAGGAAGATCACAGCAGTGAAATGCTCGGGTGGTGCCAAAGGTGTGGCCTCCAAATCGGGGTCAGCTCTGCTGCTGCCAGGAGCTCCAGGAGGCTCTGGGGGCACTGGCTGCAGGCAGCTGCTGCCTGGGCACAGATCGTGCAGTAGTAAGTCAGTGGAGGTGAGGAAAAGAGAAAATCTGAGGTCAAGCAGCATCTCAGGGTGACCCATCTCTGCCTGGAGAGCAGCAACATGGCACCAGCCCAGTCCTTACAATAAAAGCAGCACAATGCCCCCGCAGCCCCCAGCGCTGAGCTGCTCTGTGGCCTCTCGTGGCAGCACTTGCTGTTGACAGAAGCCTAGGAGGCATCTGGATATCTGTAGATGACCCATTTTTAGCAACTTCCTGTCATTTTAGCTGCTACAAGACTTGGGGACAGCTGGAGCATTGGGCTCCCTCCTGCTCTGGGCCTGTGAGCACCCTTGGCCAAGGCAGTTTCTGTGCTGGTCCTGTGGCAGAGAGCTCCAGCCCTGAGCACCATCCCATGCACCACTAAATGTACCTTCAAGTGAGGCCAAATTTTGTCTGTCTTCACTGGGGCATAACAATAGTTATGAGCTGAGGCATCAGATCCAGGTGGAGATACCAAAACCTCTTGGCAAAGCTCTGAGAGCTGAGACCATGCCCAGGTCCTTCCGCTGCCTTCAGTTCCCTCTTCTCCTGCAGGCAAATAACAAGTTCATCCAAGCAAATGTTTGCTCCACAACTGCATTTTAAAAAGTCATAATTCAATAAGCCAAACTTCCCCACAGAGCCAGTAAATCA
Source organism: Coloeus monedula (assembly GCF_965178545.1). Taxonomy (NCBI): domain Eukaryota; kingdom Metazoa; phylum Chordata; class Aves; order Passeriformes; family Corvidae; genus Coloeus; species Coloeus monedula. The sequence goes on along the minus strand of NC_138801.1, from coordinate 6,289,678 downwards.
AGTAATCCCCTAATATCAAATCTGCACTCATTAACTCCAGCTGTTTTTCCACCAGACATTCCTTATTTGCCTTTCAAGCCAGACCTGAGGCATGCAGTTGTTGTTTGTCCTAAACTGTTATAATCTTTGAATGAGCCTTAGCAGTGATGTCTGATTAATTCAACAAAGGATGACTGGAAATGGGAAGCAAAGGTATAGTCAATGGTAGGAAGCTTTGCCCTTGGTTTCAGTTTACTGAGGCTTGTGAATTCCTTTTTCCTCTTCTTACCATTATGGTGCATCTTTTGTGTTAATACACAAGTTTGAAAATAATGTGTATAATATAAGAGTATTAAAGGTCCCTTTTCTTCTCCTAAACAGTTCCTTGAAATTCCAGCAGGGTATCTAGCTGTTCCCTCAACATTTGCCATTACAAGGAATGTTTCTGTTCTCGTATTTTCGTAAGCTGTTTGGGATAGGCTGAGACTTTCAGAGAAGATTCCAAATACCAACTAAGAATTTCATTTCAGTACATGGTTAACATAAAAATCTCTATAAAACAGGCATCTGACACATCCACTGCCTGTGCCAGTCACCGCTGTCCTCACTACCAAAACTGAGATGTGCTGTGATCACAAATACAGTCAACTGACTTTTCCATCCTGAATGAGAACAGCTCAGCATTTGTATCCTGAACTTATATGCCATGCACAAAGATATCTCCAATACAAAAGCAAAATCTTCATAAATGGTAGTGGTAGGAGCAGTAGGAGGATCACAGTTCAATTCTGTTCTGATCCGTGGTGGAGCTTGCAGAGCTGACAGTTGGTAAAAGCTATTAATATATAAATAGCCACATTTGATGCGGAATATTTGAGAGAGTAAGGAGTGAATGTGTCATTTTGAGGTTTTCTTTTCTGACAGGAGAAAGGCACTAACTTTAAATATCAGGTTTAAAAGCTGAACAGAACTAAGTCCTGTAAAATAAATATATTGTCTTTTTTTTTTTTTTTTTGACTCTGATAAATATTTTAGCTGGGAAAAAAAGCTGTCTTCTGCATTTCCTGTATGCATATTAATGAATCAAGTGTGTACAAATCCAGGTTAAAAGAAAACCTGAAATCTTTCTGTAATTGCAAGAAGAACAGGATCATCCACAACACCAGCAGCCCACATTAAATTAGTATCTATCTGCCAGTATCAGTATTTATGCAGCATTAATGGGGCAACAGTTACTTAAAGTCAGTATTTGGCTGAAAAGATCAAACTTGGATACCCAAGATGATGTGTCTGATTTTGTATTTGGACATCTAAAAACCAGATCCTGGTTATTATTATTTTCGAACGGATGCTGAGCAACAGCTGCTTTTAATAGATTCAGAGGGGATTCTGGATGTTCAACGTCTCTTCACATCACACCACTGACACAGATAACAGGCTGCAGGTCATTAAGCATACAAACCTCAGCCAGGATCTTTGGCCTAAATGTTCACAATACGAAGACAATCCATGAGTTTAAAAAAAAAGGCATTTATAGACAAGTAAACATGGCAGTGTTTTTAGCAAGAGTTTAATGAACCAATCTGCTGGTCAAGGGTCTGCATCTGAGGCCCCTGCAGATCACATAGGAATGTAGGGTCTTACCAAAGCTGCTGCCTTCCTTCTCCTCCACCCTCATTTTGTTTCCTTTTTTCCCTTCCAGGGTCCAGCAGGAGCCCGTGGTGCACCAGGGATCCGAGGGATGAAAGGCCGCAGGGTAAGCACTCTCCACGAGCTTTTATCCCTCTTCTGTTTCAGCCATTGGAAAAACAATCTGGTGGTTTAGTCTGGGGGTGTGAAGATGAGCAGAAGTTGGGCAGCACCTCCACAGCCGCGTTTCTGCTGCACATAAAGGCCGTGTGGTCCTTGAAACAAATCTTACCAGGGACATGAACGCAACGGATGTGTAAGGGCAGAGGGGTGTCCAGAGTAGAGGTTATCACGGAAGTGGTCCAGCCTATCTGCCATGTCAAAACACAGTTTATGGATGCTTCTGGTGAGGATGATGATTTAGTTGTCTGCAGGTATAGATGGGCTGGGGGAAAGGATGGAGGTAGAAAACCAGAAAAGGTGCCTTCGTTGCCATGGGAGAAAAAGTAGCTGAGATATGAAGTGTTGTGATATAACCAGAGGCAGATGAAGGAAGAAATGTTATGTCATGACATAGAATTAAGAGAGAAGGCTGACAGAAGTGGAGCTGAGCTGTTCTACCCATGTGTTCCTTTCCAGTCTTACAGGACTGACACCTCCTGGCAGGGTTCCACAGGGATGTGAGGAAGGTGTGCTTTGCATTGCCAGTAGATCAAATTGTAAGCATGTCCTATGCCTTTCTAAGGATTTTTCCAGCCCTGATTTTATCTGTACATACCTCAACAGTACCACCCTGTAAGCACAGGTGACTCTTCACCCTGCCTGGCAAGAGCAGCCCCCAGCCTAGTGCTGGGTGAGGTACTGCCTGGCACCACTGACAGTGCTGTGCGTTCATGTTTCTGTCAATAATGAGCTCACAGACACTCAGAGTCAGTTCTTGTGTGGCTCTCCCTGCTCTGTTTGGGTGGCAGCCGACAGGACAATGACCTCTAGACCTGCCAAAGCTGCTTGTTTCCTGCTTGTGACATCCAGCCCCCATCCCACCGAGCTCTTCAATCTTTCCTCTCCAACGGGATATTTATTGCAGGAGCATCCCTGCTTTGGATTGTTTTTGCTTGTCCAGATGCTTTACAAAGTATTAATAGCAAGCATACATGGGTTCTGCTGAAGGCCCCAACAACAACATATCTTGCATTTCTCCCTCCAAGGATCTGTTTCCATGTTTCATTTTCAAAGATGTACACTGGAGTAAACTATACATTTTACCTACTCCCACTCTCTGCTTCTTCTGCAACTTCTGCTTGGGGGATTCAGGACAGCCAAGGATTGTGTGTTTCCCTATGCCAGAGCGAATGGTCTCTTCAAATAGCTGGGACCAGCAAAAGAAAATGAAATAACCAGCTAGGAAGCTTTGTAACCACGGAGTTACATACCCTGGAACTGCTCTAAACTTTAAAATCCCATCTAGGAGTATGCCAGTAACATCCAAGCTTGGCAGATGTTTATCATGGTTCATCTTTTAACTTGTGGCTGGGCAAAACAGCTCCCATTCCTCTGTGCTCCTTGGTGGGAAGGCCCACGGAGTTCACTCCCCAGGTCCACTTGCAAAGGGGCCCCTGAGGAGTGAGGTTCCTCTGTGCTGCACAGCAGGGATTAACTGGGCTGTCTGGGACATCCATGATCATGATGGATGAAAAACTGGAGGTGTTCCTTCTTGGCAGTGTATGAATGGATGGTGAAAAATATCTCAAGGTAAAACTGCAGCACAGGGGTGAACAGGGAACACCTTCTGGATGAATCCAGGCTGAGAATGTGTGGGTTTTGGAGAGGTGGGTCCTCTGAGGGGACTGGGTGCTTTTGCCGGTGCCTTTAATGTTTGCAGTGGTAGAGAAGGAGTCCTGGAACTGCCTCCTCCCGGCTGCCAGCCAGGGATCCATCCCCATCCCTGCCACTGAGCTTCTCCTTTCAGCAGGCATCCACAGGCAGCTTCAGTGTCTGGCTCTTGGGTTGTTTAAGATTCACTCACATAAACGTTCTTCAGCTTCTTACATCCATACTGGCCTCAAGTCCTCAGCCCTCAAGGAGAGCTGGATTTAGGTCCCAAGAAAGGAGGTTGCCTGGGACATCAGGGGCCTGCCTTTGGCTGTAGCTGGATCCAAAGAGAGGGTGTCAAACCCCCCAGACAAATCCTGTGGAACTTCAGCTGCCACCAGCACTGTCCATGCTCAAAATGACGTATCATATAGTAGAGACCTTCAGCTTCATGCTCTGGGTTTACGTTTCCTCTCCAGATGTTCAGTCCAGCAGATCCTGTGCCAGTCACTCCCTCTGGACATTCCTCCACCGAGGAAGCCAGACTCCAAAGTGCATCTCAGCCCTGCAAACCAAGAATGCAGCAGTGGCTGTATCCTGACAGGCTGCAGTGCCCTGCAAAAAGTCACTTCGGGATGTGCAGAGCACTGAGGTAGAAAGGAGGCACTGCCTGGGGAAAAGGGAGCATTAAGGAATTGATCTTACCCTAAGGTCATCAGTATTGGAGAGGGGTAAAACTCTGCCTAAAGCTCTAGCAGCAGGGACTGAGCTCTGGATCTGCTGCTAGTGCTCCTGCTCTCACCTCCCACTACTGGGCTGGGCTGTGCTGTGCTGTGGTGGAGATCTGGTGTTGTTTGAGCACTGCAGTGATATAATCCATACCAAATTTGTGAGGCAGAGAGATGCACTTTCTAAGATTCCCAGCAGAAAGGAGGAACCTGGATTTTGCTTTGAAATTCTACAGATTTCAGTGGATATGATGTAGGGAAGTCAGCATTGTAAAAACCAGCAGATCTCCTGCCTGGAGGATTTCTGGTTTGAATCTCTCTCATTCACTTTTTCCTTCTCTTCATACTCTCAGAAGATATTCCAGGCACATAGTATCCTATGTTTGCTTACTTGCTCCTGTGATTCTGGCTCTTGCTTTACTCAGGATGGGGAAATGATCCCCCAGTTGTAATTTCAGACATCACCCTCTCTCTATCCTAGCTTACAGAAGGGATGTAATTCAATTCAGAGTGGAAACATGAATGCAGCCCCTTCCAGATGTTTTTGGATTCCATGAGCTCTGTTTGTGGATGCTTCATTAAAATAATGTTGCTTTTGAAGGAAACATAAATAGCAAATATGGTTTTGATTGTAAAGAACAATGGAGACTTTTTGGGGTCTGCATTTATGTTGTGATAGCTTTTATATTGTCAAGATATGTATATTTTAAAAAGAAAATATTTTTTAAAATTGTAACCTTCTTTTTAGTCCTGACAGAACTATTGTTCCTTCACAAGTCTTTGTTTATTCCACCAAACTGATAGTGAACAATCTTCCTCAAATGTTGTTTCCCTTCTCCTCTTCCCTAAGGAGAAGAAATTTGGACATGTGAGCCCAGGCTTATTTCCCTTCATCTGTACTCAGTGTAGCACTTGAACATGTGCTTAACATTCAGCTAGTGACAGCTGTGTACATGCTTAAACCTCATTATTTAACCAAATCAAGGTTTAAATTTGGAGGCAGCTGGTCCAGCAAGCCCCTCACTCTATGTCACTTAAATCCTAAAGCACGTTTCTGCTAATCAGCTCCTCACAGCAGGAAAATGTGTGGTCTCCAGCATGCTCTCCTAAGGATAATGTCATCAAAAAGACTGGGAACCTCTATGAAAGGCTGAATATCAACCAGAGCCATGATTTTGTAACTCACATCATAAAGCTGCACCTGAAATCCTGCTGTAAGTGCCTTACCTCGCCCTATGCTCCTGGCCAAGGTGCCTGTCAATATTTCTAGAATTTTATCCTCTCACTGCTGGGTTCTGGCTCAGATGATACAGGGGAGCTTTTCAAATCCCAAAGCACATTTCTCTTTTCCACTGTGCCATTCATTCATCCAGCTCCTGCATCAGCTGCTGCCCAGGTGAAGCCTGCAAATCCAAGATAAGGGGGAGCACACCTGCACTCCAGGCCCTTTGCTGCTCCATGCCAGAGGGAAGGAATTGCTGCCTCTGCCACATGGATCCAATGCTCTCCAGCATCACCAACTGCAGGGATTTGTAAAGTGGTGTTATCTAAGCAAACCCGAAAATATTTGCCTTTCCAAACCCAGCTGAGTTGTTGTTCATGGAGAAGTGGTGGGTATTGTTTTGCTTCCAGGGATCTTTCTAGTTGACTGAGAAAGCCTTAGAAGTGTTTGAGAAAAAGTTCATTCCAGATCCATGGCCAGGGATGTCTCCCTTTGGCTTCACTAAAAACATCTGCTTGCTTTTTTGTTTGGCCAGACTGTGATAGCAAAATATCAATATTTGCATAACTGGGTAAGGAAGGAGCTTTGGATTTCTGGAAAGGAGCTACTGACTGCTCCTTCATGCTGCTGTTCAGAGGCTGGTCACTGTCTCTGTCTGAGCTCTGAGTAGGTGTTTAACAGGAGGAAATGCAGCGCTGCTCTACAGAAACACCTTGTTGAGTACATAGTTCTGCAGGAACGTTGTCTACTTTAGATGCAGGATATATCCCTATTGCCTCACCTGGACTGGCAAAGCCTGGAACTGAGTTCCCCTGTGTGTGTGAGCTGTTCACATCTGGCCACTATCGTAACCCCTTGTTTAGCCTGGGGTTTCTGATAGCACTGCTTGGTGTTGCTCAGCTCAAAGAAATGCTGTTTTGGCCTCCACTGACTGAGGGGAACTGAGGGTGCAAGGGGAGCCCAGGGGCTGTGCTCAGCCCTGCCTGCAAGGCCAAGCTGCCAGGTCTGCAGGGGGAAGGCACCGTGCTGTGCCTTGAGGGTCTTGGCATTGGGATGCTCCCTGGAGAGCTGCCAGGACCTCACTCACTTGTCTCTAACCAGTGTTGTCAGTAAAAGAGAGTTTTAAAGATTTAACTAATTGACTAAATGTAGCTTTTCCTGTCAGGGCGAATTAGGGGAAGCCTTTATCCCAGGTTTCAGCCCAGGAGGCTGGAGAAGATGAAGCTTGCCACATGCATTTGAGAATAGAGGGTCACTTTCTCCTTCTTTGGGTCAGATGCCAATGAGATGTGTTGTGATGGGATTAGGCAGGTGACTGCTGTGAAGTGAGATTGCCCTGGCAGATCCTGCCATGCTGGTGACAGGGCTCTGCTGGAAGGGATGAGGATACTGTAAACACTTCCCCAGCCAGCCACAGCCCTCACTGAGGGCACCTGGCAGCCTCCACCTGGCTCAGTGCAGCCCCAGCACTGGCAAGGACAGGCTACAGAAGATGGATCTGGAGGGGCCAGATTCATTCCAGTTTCCTTCCCAACTCTAACCCGGATCATCACTGTCATTTCCATGTCCCACTTGCTTCTGATCCCTGTTCCCTCTTCCAGGCCTGAGCTACGGAATCCTTGCCCTCCGCACACCCTTCCCCTGCTTCACTAGCAGGTCACCACATACTCTCGTACAGTAAAGATGTAATTGCACGAAATATCCAAGTGACTGCTCAGAGAGAAGGGGAACAGTTTGTTTTCCAGGGAGGATGAGCATGTGGTTGTCAAGGGTGCTTTCCCAGAGTGCCAACACCATGCTGACACCTCCCTTCCCAGTGCAAGTCTGGGTGTTTGCTGGGTGTCCCAGTCACCCCAGGCAGCCTCCAGGATGCCTCCAGGCCCTGCTCTTCCGCCACCCCAACTAACAGGGCTGCCTGACTCAAGCTGTCAGTAGTACTGCTTTTAAGTGACTTTCTGGTCTTTGTCATTGTGCTTTGACGTTTATAGGGACATGGATTAATAAAACTTTTGGTCTTTACTGCTCTCTGATCTAGGGGCCAGCATGAGCCACATCACTTGGTGTGTTGGGCTGGTGAGAGGTGCTGGGACATTTGTGCAGCACAGCCCCAGCAGTGAAACACCCCTTTGTTTGTGGGGATCCCATCTGGGGCACAGTCCTCTGTCTGTCTGTCCTGGAGGCCAGGCTGAGCATTCTTCAGAGCTGTGCCATACTGACAGTGCAATACAGGCTCTTGGTTATTCAATCTCTGCTCCTCTCAGCAGCACAGGGCTTTGCCAAGCGCAGTAGGAGTTTTTGCATTATTTTATATTGACAATGTTTGTCTGCTGTAATAATTTGGCTGGGGTTCCTATACATTTCTGCTGTACACTGCCTGTCTTTGTGAGTCTCTCTCTTTGCCTGTCATCCTGGAGTTGCTTTTCTAACACACTGGCTCCCTAACCCTGTTATTACTTTTGGCACTAGGTTTGCATCCCGATTAAGCACATTGGCTCCTGTTTTCCCTTTCTGCATTGGCCAGCTCTCAGAATTCCTCTTACCACTACATTCTAGCACTGCTCTTTGTTTTTATTTATTATTTATTTTGCAGTGGAGCCTAAGAGTCCCAACTGAGCTCATGAACTGATTATGAACATGATGTCTGTTAATAGTCTCTTGATATGCCCTTTTTTAACTCTTTTATTTTCTTTCACTGTGGGTCTTTATTCCCTGTCAATGTGATGCACTGGTCTCTGGGGGTCAAATTGTGCAGAGGGTTGTGTGTTCAGCTTTCCTGAAATGAGCTTAAAAGATAGCTGGTCTGTAAGGTCCCTTTCAGCCCAAACCATTTTTTCTGTGATTCTATGATCATATCCTTACCCTCTTCCCAGGGCTCTCCTCACTTGGAACCCTCTGAAAGAACAAGGATGTCCTTCCTCAGTGATGCCCAAGCTGTACCAGGAACTGCTCAATTTTAGCTACTCACACCTGCTCATTTGCAGCAGGGTGTGTGTCCCACACACCTCCCCAAGTCCCTGTGCCCACCACACGCTCACACAGCTGGGAGCAGATGCTGGGCATGGCACCAGACCCTCCCCACATCCATATGCAGGAGCACATGCCTGGTCCTTAACAGCAGCCAGATCTTTAAATATCACATAGCTGTAGCTGAGGGCTTGGAGTTCAGCTGCCAGCAAATATGCCCTTCTCTTTTAGAGGAATTTAGGGCCCAAGACAATGTGAAGGTACTGTACAGTGGGGGCTTGTGCACCTCTATATTTTGGAGCTTTATTGCCCTGATTGTGGCCACGAGACAGTGTGGTGTGCTGAGGGTTAAGGGCAAAGGTGTTGGAAAAGCAAGGTTTCTAGGAAGAAAGAGGTTTGCTGTTAATAAGGCTGGAACTGCAAGTTTGTGCATTGCAAAACTGTTGTCATGTATCCATTGTCTGAAAATAAGGTTGTTCCTGGCCTGCTTTTCTCCTCTGGCTTAGATTTGTGGTTGGTAGTTGGTTTAGCAGGAATAAAAAGTGCTGTGTGCTGGTAACGGTGAGAAATGAAGCAACAAAACACAGAAAGAATCTTTTTAGTCCTGGGCTCTGAGCTGCTGTGCTCAACCCAAGCAGGTATAAGTTGGCTTAGCCAGGATTGATCTCATGGACTGTCCTGGTGGCCAAGGCTAAAGTGACAGCTGGATTTTCCAGTGAGCCATATCCTCTGTGTTCTTATTTTTGCCTCTCTTTTGCCTCCTTCTAGGGTGCCAGAGGGCCTGATGGACCAGTAGGCGAGCCAGGGTTGCGAGGTGTCAAGGTGAGTGCCAAGCCTGTTCTCAGCTGTGTTGTGAAATGCTCTGGGCAGGATCAAAGTCACATCCTCCTCCAGGAACAGGGGATGTTCAATTGCTCCATGAGGATCCACCAGCAGGGATGAGTCTGTCTTGCAACCAGAGTAAAATCTATCCAGCATTGGCATCAGGGTCCTTGCCCACACTCACAGCTGGTTGGGGTGTTCCTGGGGGCATAATCCCAGGTGTTTGGCCTCTCAAAAGCTGCAGGGAACTGGAAGGGAAATTTGATGCACAAAAATGCAAGAGCAGATGGGCTAGGGCAGAAGAGCATCACCAACAGCTTGTGCTCCTGCTGATGTGTCTTTGTCTTTTTATTTTGCAGGGCCGACCAGGGGAGCCAGGCAGGGTGGGCCCAGATGGGCTGCAGGTATGTCCTCTGTGAGAGCCAGAGCTGCCAACCCTGGGGACACCCACATGTCCTCAGTGCCCTCCAGGCCAAAGCCCCACAGGTGTGTCAGCACATCCCCAGCTGATAATTGCTGTAACTGTGTGTTCACAGGGCAAGATGGGGGAGACTGGGGAGAGTGGAGCACGTGGCTTCCCAGTAAGTGTCCATCCCTTCTACTTCCTTTCATAACCTCATGTCCTTAAGTTTTGAGTCCTGGTCCAGGAGGAAGAATCTGGACCCTATCTTACACTTGCAGGGCCACCTGTCCCCTCCTGTCACTGGAGCATTTTTGAGGTGCACATTTCTGCCAAGAGATGTGAAGGATTGCTGCTGGGTTGGAGCTGACTCTGGTATTTTTAATTTTTCTAGGGTATCCAAGGATCTTCTGGACCTCCAGGAGCAAAAGGGCCTCCAGGCAACCCGGCAAGTGTCTTATCACTCTCTCTCCATCTGTCTTTCCTTGCACACAGACACGTCATTTCTTTCTCTGTCTGTCTCTTCCCCACTGCTTATCCTGTTCCCAGCTTCTCTATCCTTGACAGTTCCAGCATGGTCAGAGATGTGAAAGACTTGGCTAGAGTCCTAGGAGCCATAAGGAAAGACAAGGTCAGACCCCTGGAAAGCAAAAGGGAGCCACGGATCTACCAGGGGGAGTGTAGGATACAGCCTGGGGTGGATTTTGGAAGGGAAGGTAGAAAAGGACACGGTTGGGTCTGGGACAGAAGGAGTTGGAGTGTAGGTAGAGTGGAAGGGGGAGAAGGAGGGAGGCTGATGGTGTCAGAACTGAGCCCACAGCTTTGGGGGAATCACTGGGGAAAGACACAGACCTCAAGGAGGGCCAGCAGTGCTGGACTGTGAAAGGAGAGGGTAAACCAGACACTTTCAGATTACTCACTGCAGTTGTTTTAGATGGGAGCCAGGAGGATGAAGGGTCTTCTGAGCTCTTTGCCTGTTAAGGTGCCTCAGCACACCCACTGCTGGCCTCTCCATCCCACTGGCCAGATCTTGCACAGTGAGAACTCCTCTGAGCTGTGGGAAGGAACAGTTGTTTTATCTTACAGACTGTGGAAGTGATGGTCCTTCAGAAATGAAAGCAGTTGTATGAAAAGAGCCTTGTGTCTCTATTTTGCAGGGCCCCCAAGGACCACAGGGGCCACCTGGGCCTTTGGGAGAAATGGGGCATAAGGTAGGTCTGATCTTTGTTCCTGTTTGTTTTCCCCTTCCATCAGGAGTGGCAGGACTGAGGGAGGAGTAAATGTGCAGGGGAACATCCTTCCACACCTGGAAGTGTGGAACGAGCAGGAAGGATTTCCCTTAAGTCCGAAAGTCAGCTTCCAAAACAAACAGTGAAAATCAGAAATTTGAGCACCTTTTTCATCACAGGCCACAGACACCCAGCTGGTGAAACTGCAGACCCGTCTTCTCAACAGAAGATACATTTCAAAGGTGACCACGCCAGGGACCAACTTTTTGCACCCAGGTGCAGAGTCAGTGACCCAATACAAAAACAATTCAGACTGAGTACTAGTCTTTCCCTCTCCCTGGTGCTGTTGCTGACACGACACAGGTTTGCCAGCCCACCCAGATGGCCATGGCAGCCCCAGCAGAGGCTGCTGCAGCCAGTGCAGGAAGCTCAGAGACGCCTTTGCTGCTGACGGTGCTGCTGGGCTGTGGTTGCCATGAAGCAGTGGCACAAACACATCAAAACCGAGCAGCAGCTGCCAAACAGTGCCCCAATGGAGTGCAGGGGATGCCTCCATGGTTTCCCCCAACTCCTGTGTACTTTTGGCTCTATTTCACTCCCCTTAAAATAATATAGTCTTGGCTCTTTCTATCACATGTGCCAGTTCCCCTTGCACAGCTCCGTTCCGTAGGTCCTGAGCTGTAACACAGACATGAAGGTGGCTTTGAATGCAATCTATGCAAAGTGTATGAGTCATGAAAGTTTCCATTCTCATGGCTGCTGGACCAGATGGAGCAAGCTCTCAGCATGGTAAACCACACTGGGGAGCTGGAAAGCTGCTACTGAGCCACTCTGGATGCTGCCAACCAAGAAAGTACAGACCTTCATTCAAATCTGCAACTCCTCCAGGAGCCTTTCTCTGCACTGGCACCTCTGGAGAAACCAAAGCAGGATTTTTGCTTTCATTGGAGCTTGAATTTTCTCATTGCGTGACTTGACCGTTTGTTCACAAACCCAACACACACCCTGCTCCCTCCTCTGCTTGAATCCATTTCAGCAAGCCAGCAACTGGCTTTATTCCCTGGGTTGCTCCCTTGATTATGTGCTCTTTTTCCCTTTATTCCCAACTGTAAAGAGAAGGGAGATTGTTGTCCGGAATGCAAATATCGTAAGTAAATAAACCACTTAAATCCTTCAAAGAGAAGCTTGACTGTCCGATCTTTGGGCTTGTTTTGCAGGCTCTCATTCCCCATGCTTCCCAGAGGTAGGAGCAAATGTACAAACATTAAAGCTCTCAACAGATCTCAGTACTAAAGATAGTAAATGACTGTGACCCCACTATCAGGGGCTGCACATGGAGCTGGACTGAGTGAGAACATTTTGCAAGGTCATTCTCACATCTTCCATCTTTCTATCTTAATTCCTATCTTTTTCCAGGTCAGGCACTCATTTCTGGCTCTCTGAGGGATGCCAAACCCCTCTACCGGAGTCTGTGCTCACACAAGAGCAAGAAAATTTCTCTCAGCCAGTCCAGCCTGGGCTGTGGATTTCTGGGCTGAGCCCAGGCATTAGCCTTTGGGTGTTTGCTGGCCCTGTACAGCCAAAGACAGCTGGCTGATGGATGTCAAGGCTAATCTGGCCAAAATTTGTGCTGGAGGGCTCAGTGTCACCTTGCTGCCCTCAGCTCACTTTAGCTGGCAGCACAATCGTGCACCTGCCTCTTTGGGAATGGGGGGCAAAGACTCAGCTGGAAGCTGTGGCCTGTGGGGCAGCTTGAGCCTCATCAAAAGGAGCCTGATGGTGCAGAGGATGTGCTCACACCAGTGGGAATGGAGAAATGGGGCCGCAGGGAGCAAGAGCAAGAACACAGCCAAGCACTTCTGTTACCCACTGTACCAGCCCAGCCTGCTGGACCCTTGCAAAGAGCTTCCAAGTCTAATTCTGAACCTCTTCCCTTCTATCCCAGCTGGTTCCAGTGCTGCTCCCTGGTGGGGTTACTAACCTTAGAAAGCAGAGGGATTGGAAGGAGGTAGAGAAAGGTGCTTGGCAGAGGAGGCTGGGGAGATGGGAGGTGTGAGAGTTGATCAGAGCCCTCCCAGAATCCAGGCACGAGGGGCCTCTTTGATGCTGTGGACCCCGAGCCAGCTCCGGGGAGGTAATTGCATTGAACCAGGGCTTGGCTGTCCCAGGAGGGCTCTGCTAAAGGAATCATGTCTTTGATCTTCCTTTCTGCTTGGTTACAATAGGTTTTTTCATTATCTTGTTTTGGTTTTTTTCCAGGGACCGCCAGGCTCAATGGGACAACCTGGTCTGGCAGGTGAACCTGGCATGAAGGTAAGAAAAACCCTGAGTGCAATTTCTCTGTCAGACTGGGGACATAAATGGTAACTTGTGTTTTTGCAGGACTGAGTGACATTGCAGGTTTACCCTCCAGCAGCTAGTGAATTCAACAAAAGACAAAGTTTAAAAAACCTAAAACTGGGTTAATTTTAGCCATTTTTACAAATTCCTGAGCCCCATCCTGAGGGGGAGGCTGTCAGTGCTGGGGAGAAGCCCCATCCCAGGGATTTTGTGCCTCAAGAGCTGTGAAGGGCCTTGGAAACGAAGCTCAACTCTTTGCAGATCCAAAATCTCAATGGAGAGGGGAGTCCCTGAGACTCAGAGATCCAGGCAGCTTCTAATTTGAAACCAGAAGAGTCTTAGGAAGGTCTCAGACTTAAAAATACCCTCAGACAAGGTCCTGCCACAGTTTCCAAGCCTCAGCTCTCTGGGGAGTGAACTCCTCTGATGGTTAAGGGGGAAGGGTGCCCTGCTCCAGACCATGAATGCACTTTCTTGTCCACATAAAAGCCATCTCTTTGTTTGAATAAAATCCCAATGCTGAGCAGCTCAGGGGGGGTTTTATTTAATCCTAACCCCCTTGGTCTGAAGGTTTGCCCCTGTGATCAGAGCTTTCGAACAAACTCTGTGTGGGGATTAAATCCAATTTTCTCTGTGCTGCTCTTGACTCCCACCCCCATCCCATCCTTTGCCATATTTTCCTTGGCAAATCCTCTGACACTTCACTGGAGCTACTGTGTCTTTGGCATCCTGATGCACGAGTGTTTCAGCTCCAGTGCTCCTGGCTGCCCTCCGTGGAGCAGGACATGATGATTTGCACAGACCCCTTTACCTGCTGTCCTTGCTGGGAAGGTGTGGTATGAGAGTCCCATCCTGCTCCTTCTCCAAGCTGGTAGGTGCTGGAGCAAGACTGGTCTGTGCAATCATCACTTGCAGAGCAGTTTGCTGTGGGATGAGGCTTATGGATATCTCAAACCTTTTTCCCCTGAATCCTCTGCATTTCCTGAGGTCTCTTCCATGCAAAGCAGATCACTGGGATGGGCACACATGGGAGAGAGCTGCCCTATGGCCGTCCTACCCCCAGTGCTATATTGGCAAGATCCATTTGTTTGCCAGCTCCACCGCCTTCTGTTCATTCATTTTACTGCTATCAAAGATTCCAATTCTTCTGGAACTCGGGCTAAAAGAGCTGTTGGTTTTTTCTCCCTCACACTGGTCGTGTCTGCCACCACACCACATTGCACCCACACTGCTGCTTGCCTGTGAAGGACCATGCCAGAGAATGCCTTCTGGGTCTGCAGCTTCAGGCAGCTCAGACCCCTCTGTGACCCCTGTCCTGTCAAGGATCATTGCAACAGAGCCTGTGAGATGTGTCCTTCTTTGCTGTCCTTATGCACTGTCCCTATGCTGGGCCTTTGAACCCCCTCTGAAAGCTCAGCTGAAGGTGTTTGTGTGGGAGAAGGAAAGAAAAAGTCAAAATTAAGAGTGCAATGGGAAGTGCTTCATGTTCACTCACTGTCAGTAAACAGCTTGCCTCCTTGTATGTGCTTCCTTCTTTTTAGGGTGATCCTGGCCAGTTAGGAATCCCTGGAGAGCAAGGTCTCGTTGGCCAAAGAGTGAGTATGGCCACCTTCTGGTGGGGCTTCTGTGCCTCATCAGTTCCCCAGAGGTTCTGTCCCTGCTCTCCCACAGCCTGGACAGGCTGACCCTGTTCTCTGCGTCCTGACCCCTGTTCCTTCTGCGGGTGGTGGAAGCACCTTTCCCACAGAGCCCATCAGCCTGAGCTCACCAGCCTCTCTGAGCCTCCCAGATGCCACTGTGACACCGAGTGTGAAAGAGGCAGTGTGGGAACAGATGTGGGAACAGACCTCTCCTGTTTGCCACAGGCTGTGTCCGTGCAGGGCCAGGGACACTGGAGCAGAAGGCGGCTTTAAGCAGGGAAACACTGGATACACTGTGCGTGGGAGGGGGCAGGAGGGGATGAATGCACGGATTGAGGCTGGCAGAGGGGCTGTGTGTCCCTTCCCAGGACTGAGGTCAGTTGTTGGAGCAGGATGAGGAAGCCCCAGGTTAAATGAATTCAGACTGAGCTCCTTTTCACACAGGGAAGGAGGGCTTCCTGCAGGCCAGCAGCGAGTCCATGGAGGAGAAACTGTGGCTCAGAATAGAGCAAGAGGCTGAATTCCTGCTCTTGCTCCAGGAAGAGCTTGTTCAGCATTAGGGTATGAGATGGGACACGTGTTAGAGTGCAGGACTGGGCTCCCATCGCTGCCGCTGTGAGCCAGCTGCAGAAAGCTCAGGGAAAAGCACATTTAGGCACATCCTTATGGTGTTTGCTTCTGCCCACAGGGAGAATCCGGGCTAGAAGGGGACAGCGGGCAGCTTGGGCCAGATGGGATCAAGGTAAATCTCACTCCCATGGAGTTCCAGCTCTCACACACATCTCTGCACTCAGGGCCCTGTGATTCCCAGAGCCGGGATGAGGCCAAGGGGATTATTGGGTCCTCTGTGGAATAAGCCTCTGCCCTGCACTCTCTAAGGACTGTTTTTCTGCAAGCAAACAAACCCCTCCTGTTTCACTCCTCTACCCACATTTTTGGCATCTGATCAGATCTCCAAAAAGGTCAAGTTCTTCAAAATCTGGTTTCCAACAATTTGTCTGTTTTATTTGAGTCTTTACAGATCAAATTTCCAACTAATCAAGAATTCCTGGGCCTGACAGGGGAAATCAAGAATTGTCCATCACTCTCCCCTGCACCACTGACCAGAACAATATTAGAGAGTAAAGAAACCAGATCCCTTTCCCTTGGCAGAGCCCCAGCATCTCGCTCAGGGTTCACTCTGTATCTCACTGCTGTGAGTTTGCTACCTTGCCTTTGGAACAGGGCTCTGATTCATGTCTCTGCACAGCTAGCCTTTCCAAACAGGCCAACAATTTTGTTCCATGGAAAGAAAGAGCAGCCCATCCCACAACAATGCAGTTTAATGCTTTTTTCTAGTTAAATTATTTGCCATGTGTTTCTACTTCTGCTCATATCTCTGAATGTTGGACCAAAAATCTCTTCCTTAAGGACAGTCAAGGCTTCTGTATTCTCTTGCACTGCTAGCTGTGCCCAGGAGCTCTTGAACCAAACCAGCTCTTTCCACCCCAAATGTTTCTCTGGACACTTAACCAGATGTGTCTGTGCTCTTTAACCAGATGAGATCTTGCTGAGCTCTCCCAACACAGGTGCAAGAGGAAAATGGTTCAGTTCAAGGCTGCTTGGCTGCACATGCTGCTGTCAGTATAAAACTGGCCTTTTTCATTGTCTCCATATAATTTTGAGTGGTAGTACTGAATATTACAAAATATTTACAATATTTTATTTATCTTGATAAAAGAAAAGCAGCTCCAAATTTGCTTCTTACACTTCTGTGATTGTATTTCTGCTTTGTGTTCCAGTTGGTTGATCTTGCCAAATACTGAAATTTAATTATCTGCCAGATTTTTTTCATAAATTTCAATGACTGGTTTCACCAGGGGAGCTTTAAGTGGATATTGAGAAAAATTTCTTCACTGAAAGGGTGGCCAGGCATCAGAAGAAGAAGGTGGAGTTACTATCCCTACAAGTGGTACTTGGGGACATGGTTTAGTGGTGGGCTTGGCAGTGCTGGGTTGATGTTTGGATTAATTCATCTTAAACACCTTTTCCAACCCAAATGATTCTTTGATTCTATGATTCTGTAATTGTCAGAGCAGTGATTTGACAGGATACCCACTGCTCAGGCCATAGATCCTTTACAGGGCACAGTGACACTGTTTCACAGAGTGTTTATTGGAGCCCTGGGCTGATTTCTGTTTGGCAGCAAGAGCTGAGCAGCTGCTCCAGACAAACCCATCCTATTAAAAGTCTTTCAGCATCCCAAGCTCTGGTCTTCTGGATGATGCAAGGGAGACTTTCAAATCTTGTCTGCCTGCCTCATTCACGTGGGAGGTTCAGGCCTTACTGCAGGAGAAGCAAAGGGGTTCAGGTTACTCTGTATAGTGGGGGAGTTCTTTCTCCTTCAGCCAAGAGATTTTAAAGAAAAGAAACCTGGATTTGCTCCTTTTTTAAATGTCAAGTGTAGTATGACTCATCCTCATTCATCCTTTTTTTTGCAGGCTTTCTTCCTCTCACACTCCTGAAATACTAATTATGTGGTGGGGTTTTCCCTTGCAAGAGCCTCGTACAGTGACCCATGTATTGTGTGGGTATGAAAACCTCCCACCTTCCTCTCTTCCACAGGGAGACAAAGGAGAGCAAGGCCTAGAAGGAGAGAAAGGAGAAAAAGGCAATGAAGGACTGAAGGGAAAAGAAGGATCTCTTGGATCTCCCGGCATCCCAGGTGTCCGAGTGAGTCTGCGAAACCAGCCCTTGGTGACCCGTGGGTTCCCTGTAGTGATGAGTGTGTGAACCAGGACACTGCTTAGGGCAGGAGGTCACCTGAGATGTAATTTGTCATAAATATTATGGTAAAATGTGTTGTTTTCATGAAAAACTATGTCCAGGAGATGGTTTGGTCTTTCAACTAGGATTCACATGTGAGAATGTGAATCTGATCTGACACAGTCTTTAAGAAATAGTGCCTCCCTCCCACATCTGTAAGATGGACCCAACAGGGTGATGGAGAGGAGGCCCAGAGGACTGAGAGGGGTTGTCTTCCCTGGTTGCTACAGCTGGCTTGAGCCTGGAGCTGGGAATTCACCTTGTGCCTTCTCTGATGGCCACTTGCTTGCTTCTGGTCTTCCCTTCTAAGATTTCCCAATTAAATATAGAAAACAACTAGAAGAAATCAGCAGGATATGACTCCTGAATCCTCAATGAATATCCTGGGCATGTCTGGTTCACTTGGAGGTCTGATCTTGGTGCTCTAGAAAAAGTTTGATTCTGGCTCTGAGATGAGAGGGAACGGGGTAGTGTCAGGTGGAGGATGGCTCTGCCCAGTGCCTCAATGGGCTTCTCTGCAAGTCAGGCCTTTCTGCTTGAAATGTGGAGTTTATCAGGTTGATGACGTTGTTTATTCATTGTGATTGTTGTCTTGGATCAAAGTTAGCAGCAGCAAGGGCTTGCAAGGCTCGCTCAGCAGAGGGATAGCCCAGTTCAGTGGGATGCACGTGCTCCCCTGCAGCATGTGTCTTACCCCTCATGCAGCTGGGGAACACACCAGCTCCAATCCCACACATCTGTGGCAAAGGAACAAGAAGCCTAAGTTTAAAGGCAGCTCTGAAATGCCAGCCCAGGCTGGGCGGGAAGCAGCAGGGCCGGCAGGTACCGCCGAGCCTGGGTGGATGCTCCATGGTGAAACGCTGATTTTCCTCTTGGTGACGTTGTGGCTGGCTAAAAGGAGCACAGGGAGAAGGGTGTGAGGGGATGGAAGCAGCAAAAGAGATGGATTTATGTTATTTTTGGGCTGAGGTTGGTATTTGAGTACTGACTTGACTAGCAAGTGGAAACATTGGCTTAATGCTTTAATGCAGCACCATAAATGTGCAGTATAAGCCTTTAGTCCTGCCCCAAATAAAGCCACCCTTTGCCACAGGCCCTGTACCCAACAGGGAGCCCTTTCAGGATTGGGATCACTCCACAGGCAAGGGTGGTCCCCAACACCTCAGCTCTTTTCCAGCTGCAGGCTGGCACAGCTGGACAATCGCCCTGCATGTGCTGTACTTCTGGCTGGTTCATGTGCTTATATTGTGTATGTTTTAAGAACCAATAAAATACTGAAATCATGCAAAAGCCATATTAAGTTAAAAGTATAAAATACAGATTCTCTCAGACTCTGTC
Organism: Coloeus monedula; assembly: GCF_965178545.1. Taxonomy (NCBI): domain Eukaryota; kingdom Metazoa; phylum Chordata; class Aves; order Passeriformes; family Corvidae; genus Coloeus; species Coloeus monedula. The sequence goes on along the minus strand of NC_138801.1, from coordinate 6,270,770 downwards.
CCTGCTGTTTGCCAGCATGTCCCTGCGAACATGATGCTGTTTTCTGTTTTATTTTTTAAAAAAAGGAGTCAGTAGAGCCAAGATTCCTGTTCATAATCACTCCCTTTTGTTTTTTTTTACTGCAGAGTGCTATATTTCCATCTACTATTTTAATATACTTCTTTATATTTCCTTATGCCTAAACTCAGGCAGACTTTCAAACCTGCATAGGCTCCAGATAGTGCTGCCTCCCCTGCCAGACACTGTTACCTAATACACAGGCTGGTGTTCTGGTGCTCACTGAGGTCATTTAAATATGGAAGTCCTCTGACAGAAGCACAAATAATTTTTCTCTTCCCATTACTGAGAATTTCGTTCTATGTTCCCATGGAGAGTACAAATATCAGTGGGATCTTCCTTAGATTTCTGTCAAGATAAGGTTTACAGCTCAGAGGTGCACACTGCTAGAGATAACTGCAAGCCCCTCCTTTCCAGCTGAGGGTTGGAAGCTGGAATACCCAGCCAAGCCATCCTCTGGAGGACATGCTGCAGAAGCCACCACAGGCACAGCCCACCACAAACTGCATGATGCACAGAAGGCTTTAAGGCTACTGGACAAAGTTAACAAAAAATTTTGTCATGGAGAAGTCATGAAGGTTGTTCACCCAAGGGCAGATGTCAAGGTGACAAACTCCTGTCCAGGATTTATATGGTGGCACAGAAATTGGTTGGGGAAGGTGTTGGAGGCACTTGGATTGCAGGGACAGGGAGCATGTTGGGTTTGGGTGCTGCAGATACTGAGTGATTCCACACCACCCTGTTGTGAATGGTTTTAATACTTCTGATGTGACAGTGTAATGCTGTCCAATAATCAGTTTAGATGGTTTTAAGAACTTCATCTTCAGCTATTGCATCTTCATTTGGCCTCTCCTGGCATGACATCCCCTAGTCCTTATGTCTGCTTCACCACATTCCTGCCTGGATTCACTGATGTTTTCCTGGGCTTTTTCTCAGCTCTAGTATTTGTTGGGATATCCTGCTCAGCTACAAAGGGGACAGGGAAGATGTTGGTGTTTCTGTGCCCTTAGTAGGAGAGGTGCACACACAAGGATCTGTACAGTTACCTGTGACAACAAACTGAGCTCCATTTGGGGGTGTGAAGCTCATCTTCTGCTTCTGGAAGAGGTTGGTGTTAGTTTGAGGAAGCTGATGCCCATCTGCAGTTGTGGACACAGACAAGGTTCTCCTAAACCTTGGCTTGCCCTTGTGTTACTCCAGAGTGATACTCACAGAGGCATGCCCTCCATGGACAGCAACAATCTCTGGAAAAACCCTTCTCATCACAAGTTCCTGCAGCCACACCACATCTAGAAGGTTTGTCCTTAACGCCAAGGAAATGTTTAGTCTTAATCTTTATTTTGCTTATGTCTACAGGAATGTGACACTTCACTATTAAGTGTCCTTGTGACAGATGTAGGAAATGAGGTGCCAGATTGCTCTGAAGTGATCTGATTTCACTGGTGGTACATTTTCAGCCGTTTTGTATATCCCAGCCTGAAGCAGAGGCTAGTGCTGGCAGAGCAGGTATAGGAGCTGGGGAATTTGGCGTGACCAGCTCAAACCTAACGTGGCAACAAGCCAGCATGAGGGATGGTAGGAGGTTAGAGGATCTGCAGTCCTGGAGCTCCCTGGAGATGGCAGATGAAGGGACGTACTCCAGAGCAACTTTGAAAGCTGGAGGAAGCACAGAGGGTCTGTGCTGCCATTTTGGGTCATACAGAAGAGAGACACTCGCCTAGCGATCAGTGGGATCAGCAGAGGCACATCTGGCTTTCCTGAGCAAGGCTTCATTTTCCAGAAAGCCATCCTGATGCTGATACCACGTGACTGCCTGAGCACAACCAAACTTCCCTCTGTGCTCAGGAAACGTTTTTCAGAGATCGTTAGCTTTAACTTGGCTCAGCCATTTACAGCATTAACATATCTGAAAACCGGTTTCCACTGTGGTTTTGAATCTCAAACAAAAAGCAGCAGGGAGGCCCCAGTCGAGTCTCCAGGGGTAATCTGTACGTGTTTCAAAGCCAGTGGATTTCAGCAAACAAACCTGGCAGCTGAGATGGTCCATGAGCTTCACAGCTGTGGCTGGCAGGGCTCAAGGCAGCTGGAGCTAAGTGAGTATCCTCTATCTTTTGGTCACTTTGTCCAAGTTCACACTGCTCCATTCAGCCTCAGTTCCTGCTCAGTGGAGGAATGAGCCAGTTGTTCCCCTGGCCATAAGAGAGAAATCAAAGCACCAGTGCAAGATCCAGTAGAGATTTCCAGAGATTTGCACCTTTCCTGAGCTGCTGGCCCACGTATTATCTCCTCACAGTGGTTTCTGTCTTCTAACAGAAACTTGTTGCCTTCACTTGACCTTGACTCTCTTCTGAACATGGCCATTTGCCCTCTGGTTTGAACAAAAAACGGCTGAAAAGCCCTTCCCCTTGCAGAGCACCAGGGACTAATTGGGCATCTGCTTTCAGAGAGACTGGCTGGAAATCCAGACTTTTTGTATGGGCAAGGCAGAACAAGAATATTCTCCTCAGTCTGTGGGGCACTGGAAGGTACAACAGCCCGCTAAAGCCTGGCAAGGCATCCATCAGCAGTGCAAGTGTCATGGTGTGGTTTGCCAAAATAAAAAGATAATTTATCTGCTTATCTGTAAGGCTGTGAAGGAATAGTGCCACAGAGCCTGCAACACCCAGAGAACATCCCTGGAGAGTAACCTGCATTCACAAAGGATCTGACTGCCCATCAGAGCTGCTCATTGCATCAGAGGATGGTAAAAGCCAGAGGCTGAAGTCACTGGTGTGCCACCAACAGGTCACAGGCGAGTGGGCCCTGAGAGCAACCTCTTCCCTCCAAAAGTGCTTCCCTCTGCTGCTTCTCCTCTGCAGTGATGGAAAACTCAGCATTTTCAGCCCTTCCCTGGGAGGATGACAGATCCAGCAGTGGCTGAGGAAGACCCAGGCCAGTTGGCAGAGGGAGGTGATGGGTTTCCAGCTGTACTCTGTGGCTCTGTGCTGTGGTTTTTGTAATGTGCTGGTTGCCATACACGGCAGACATCTGATAGCAAGGGGTTTACAGCTCCAGGAAAGCAATTTGAGAGCCTGGAAATACTGAACAACATGCTCTGAAACAAGAAAATCCCTCATTGTTCAGCAAAACTGGGAGATCTTTCCACTTCCGTTTTAACCTGAAATCTTATCTGCAGTGTCATTCAAGCCACGTCAGGACTCAGAAAGCTTTGAGCCAGACACTCCAATGGTCTAAATTGCCATAAACAATTACATCAGAGAAGATCTTGCTGCATTTGCTGGCCCTGCTGTGGCATGCAGATGTGCACTATCAGCCCAGAAGAGCTTGAAGGGCTGTAAATCCTTTTGCTCTGGTGCAACAAGATCCAAAGTCCTTTTATTTGCTCTTCAGGAGGGTAGGGTGACAGAACTGGGCTGGGGTGGAGAGCTGAGAAGGTTTTTTGAGGGAACTCACAGGCCCACTCTCCAGCCCAGTACAGAGCACGGAGGGAACTCATGGCTCTAGTGCTGTGGTCGCTCCCCAGAGCAGCAGCAACCCCACACACAGCTCTGGATGGTGTTCTGAGGGTCCTTCCCATCACATTTTTGTCCCTCTCTCCTCTACAGGCTACAGTCCTGAAGTTGGAAGGAGGACTTGCTGGCCAGGATGGACCTTCTGCTCTGAGTTAGCAGAACTGCTCCAGCAATGCCATGTTGAGATGGGGCTGCTGTCTGAGCCTTGCAGTGCCAGGGCAGAGCAGGAGCTTCTTCTCATCCAACATGTTGCTCTTCTACAAAGTTGTCCAAACATCACTTACAGCAGAATTTGTCCCAGAGTGGTTTTTGCTCTTTGTTCTTTTCTGTTTCCTGCCACTGAAAACATGATTCAAAGGTTTTCTGCAACAAAGCGCCTCGCTCTGCTGTCACTGAATCCAGCCATTCACTGCATACACATGAGCTCAGCCACAGCTGGCAGTACCACATCCATGGCATTCAGCTCCCTGAAAACACTGAGGTTGCCGAAGGACAATCCTGGAGTCACCACTGGTTTTAATCTCTGCTTTCCATGCAGAAATTTATGCTTTTTTTTGATAATGTGCTGAGCTGTTGTTTCCTGGAAAAGCTGGTTTTTGTGCCCTGGACCATGGGCTGTCTGTGGAGTAATTACTTGAAAGAAGTTTCTTAAATTCCCTGGCTGGAGGGTGTGGGGTCACCCTCTGACTGAGCAGAGGAAGGAATGGAGAGCACCAGGCTCAGTGTGCGGGGGCGGGGGGCGGTGTGGCAGCGGTAACAGCGAGATCCTCACACCCTTAATCTTAGTAAATGAGTAGTGTTACTCCAAATCCTGCCCTTGAATGTGTTAGGAGTAGCTGCACAAGATAGTAAAGTGGCTTGCCCAGGGTCATGCAGGAGGTCGGTCGGTGGCAGAGGGGGAGCAGGAGATCACAACAGGCCATACTCCTGCCCTACAGCCTGTCCTTTCCAGTAGCTGCTGTATCAGCAGGGCCAGTTCTTATACTGGAGCCCAGTTTCCCAAGCTGAAGGTGTTTGCACTTGGCCATGATGTATCCTTGAGTTACAGCCCTGGAGTATCATTTCTCGTGCAGACTAACACCCAGAAAAGCCATAAGCAGGTATTTGTCTTGCATCCAAAATCAAAGGTGAATAAAGTTGCTCAGAAATGCAGTCAAATATGCTGAAAACCTCTGCTTTGAAGAGTATGAGACCAAGAGTCAGGGTGATGCCTTTCTGTGGAGCTGCAGGCCTGGGTCTCTTTGCTTCCCCTTCTAGAACCAATGTGATCATCCCTGGGCCCCTGTGCCCATGGCTGCAATCAGCTTCTCCTCTTGCTTTGATAACCAGTGCTGATGGCCACAGGGTCAGTCTTTTCTAAACATCCCACTTTATGGAGAAGTACATGCTAGATTTTGTTGTTTGGGTGATATTATTGTGTGGGACTTTTTCCCCCTTTTTTGCTATTCTGTGACTCAGTCCACCAAATCCATTGAAACCTTTGGAGTGGACCAGGGTTGCCTGTGAGCCCTGTGTATCCTACAGGGAATCACAGAGCTTTCCCAATCCCAAGGGAACTGCTGCTTGCAGCAACTGAGGCTGCTCTCCAGCAGCAGAGGGGCCGTTTGGCCCTCACAGGCTCTGCTGCTGGGGAAGGCAGGCTGATCCCAGCTGGTCTTCATTTAGAGTTAATAGGAGTCGTAATGAGCCAGAATTTGAAATAAATCCCATTGACTTGGCATGGTTTTTTTCCTGACTCAGACGAAGGAGACACACTTTTTGGGCAGTTCCTCCAAGATTCCCCTCCTTATTGCAAGAGAGGATTTTATTCCCTTCCTCTTCCACAACCCCAGGGCATCTGTGTCCTTCAGAAGGAAGATATTAACCCTTACTGTTCGGGGGAGTGTCAATCAGAGTTATGCTGCCCAGGTGCTCTCTCTATTCTTTTCTTTCCCATTGTCAGATTCTGATACTAATTTTTTGGAGCATTTTGGTTTCATTGTGTATGAAAGCTTCACAGCTCAGTGGGGATGAGGCCTCAAACTTTTCCTACACTTCCCACTCAGCCATCAAGTGTTTTAGTGGCACCTTTGTCTCCCATGCTTTCTTAGACATGAGGAAATAGAGGCAAGGGTGGGGGGGGGGCAGTTCAGAGCTATCAGACTGAACCAGAGCAGCTCAGAGCACACAGCACTGCTCTGTACATGACTCTTTTTGCTGCCTTACACTGTGACTGCTTAGGAAAATCAAGTTAAATAGACCTCCTCCTCCACAAAACCCAAAGCAGCACATTTCAGAGCAACAGCTGCATGCAGGTAAGAGTTTGCTCTAAAGCAGAGAGCTCAGGATACACAATTTTGGGTTGGATTCCTATTTTAAGCTGACGAGCTCAGCTGAAAGGAAAGTCACAATGACTCTGGCTGTAGTCTTGCCATCCAAGACCTTTTTATAGGATTTCCCCAATTTGCTGTTTCTTTGAGCACAGCCAGCCAGCTCTACCTGCACTCCCCACTCGGGTTTCCACAAGCAGGCCAAGAGCCCATTACTTCCCAGTGTTCCCAGTGAAACCCTCTGAACCTCACAGCACAATTAGGTCTTTCTTCTCGAGAACAGTTGAGTCTTTCTTCTTTCCCCATACTCATTCAGGAGCTGCTGCCCCTGTCTCCTCCCCTTCCAAACTACTGCTAGGCAGAGTGATTATGAAATGTGTTTCTTATAAATCCAAAACGTTTATGTCTTCAAATGCCCAGCCCAAATAATCCCACTAATTTCCTGAGTGCTTGTGAACTGTCCTCCATGGGGGGAGGCTTCTCTCGATCAAAGTTTATTAAGTAGAGGTTCTCATATGGAGACATTGCTGAGCAGTAGGAAATTATATGGGGCTTTTTCATTTCCCTTTAAATGAACTCACTGGCTGGGTCTGGATAATATGGGCATGGTCATCCTATGGTTCATGCTTCCTACCTTTATTGCTGCTTTAGTTTTCCTGCCCTTTTTACATCCAGTGCCTCAAACTATCACTTTTTTTTTTTTTTCTCTGTCACCATGTCACTTTTTTCTTTACTCAGTAGCTGTATTCTGGTGGTACTGTTTCTTCCTGCCTCATTTTTGGGAGGGAGGAGTGACCTCAGACCTTTACTCAATGACAACCAAAAAAAAAATTGTTTGAAAATATGCTCCTGCTCCACAACAGTACTGAGCAATCATGAAGCAGCCTGAGGCAAGCTTTGGGAAGCTCTCCCAGCAGTTCTGTGCCTTCAAGAGCTTCCTTCCTGTGCTGTGCTGCAAGGAAGGTGGGAACATATTTGCCTTCTGGAATGCCAAGAGCCAAACCAGGATGGTGGGTGACATCTCTGTTCCCACTCCCCAGACCCAGTGCCTGCAGCAAGAGCATCACTGGGTATGGTGAAGTTTGGGTCAGGATTTTAGCCCTGTTTGTTGTTTGGCTCTGTTCAGGGCATATCTCTCTGCAGTTCATTCAACTTCCTTGTTTTGTTTTTCTGGATGTTGTTGTCAGAACATAGATTTCAACTGTTGATGTCTGGAGAATTTAAAGCTGAGCTGCTCATCTATTTGCTCCCCCTAAATGTTACCACTGTGCTGGGCAATAGATCTGACTTTTCTGTCAAGGCCATCAGCAGCTGGAAGTCTCTTTTTCTCTTTCTTTAAGAATTAACCAATTTGCATTGGAAAATAAACCATTCTTCTTTCCCTTAGGGGAATATCTAAGGCTATACTAAAAAAAATCCTTGTAACTCTGTGTCCTTACTGAAGATTACAATGAAATTTTAAATATGCTAGACTTAAAACTATAATTTTTTTGCTTCCTTTGGATATTTTGGCATAGCTGAAGGCATGTGACTTTATAAAACTGCTGCTTTCCACTGTCCCTGGTCACAAATACCATCGTCATCTGGAGGTACTGATATGCTTCTCTAGTGAAGAATGCAGCATATAAAGAGAAATCACCATTTAAAAATAGTCCTGTTCACAGAAGAAGCTTGGAAAGATTTGTTTTCTCAGCAAACCAGTAACCCAAAGCATACAACAAAATGTGTACAAACCCTGGGAATAAAAGCATAGACGTTCAGTGCCTTGGAACAGTAACCCAACTGATGTGAGTCCAGCAAAGGGAACTTGGATTTATTTATTTTGATGTGCAAGATTTTGTACATCTTCTGCCATCACTCCTATCTCTGCAAAGAGAGAAGAAATCTTAGGAACCTTAGGAACTTCACACTGCAGTGAAAGAGGTATCAAAAGGTGCTACATTCCTGATGTACTTTGGGGAGAGCCTGGATGAAGATAAGATCTCACTGGATTTTATTTTTATCCCTTTTTTTTTTCTTCCTGTTCTGGCCCTGATTTTTTTCATCTCTGGATAGATGAGTCAGAAGAATGGAGAGAAAAAGGATGGGGCTATTTTTGAAGGCTATCAAAGTTGTTGCTGAGCTTGTTCTTCCCTGTGCAATGTGTGGAGTGTGGCAGTGCAGTGGTTTCTGGGAACTGTGCAAACCCCTGCGTATGTGCCCTGGGAACATCTGGGATTGCAACAGCAACCACATCTGAATCATCACAAGTAGAGATATCACATATCTGGGAACCCCAGACAAGTGTTGAACTGCCTCTAAATTCATCTGGGAAGAATTCCTGCACAGTTGGAGAAAGCATATCCAGGAAAATCAGACACATGGTAGGCTTCCCACTCACCAGCAGAGCTTGCTGGCCAAAGTCCTAGAAAGCGTGCTGGGTGAGCACGGAAATATCCCTGACTGATAGAGCTTATTCCTCTCAAGGAGGTGACTCAGTCAGTCAAAATCTGAGCCACATCTCTGCCAGTGGTGTCACCAGCATGGTTTGACCCAATTTTTTATACCAGCCAAGCTTTTGACCAGTGGATGAGAGTCAAGAACAGCAAGGGAGGCTTGGAACAAGGCTTCCTGTGAGTGACAGCTTGTCTCACTATCACTGAAAGGAGCTGATGGTGCTGCCACCCCAGCTGGAGCACCCAGGAGAGCCTTTCTGGAGCACATGAACATCCCTGCTCCATGAGGCCAACGCATTGTAAGGGGAAAATGGTACAAGGAGTTTATTGGAGCCCATATCTGTGCTCACATCCACCACCAATGCAAAAGACGACCTGAAGGAACCCTGAGAAAGTTCGAGAAGCTGTTTGAACGTGGCACAGTTTCACTGTGGATTGAGCTCGTTTTTGCGAGCAGGACTTGGACTGTCAAAGTTGGGTTTGGTTTTTGTTGTTTACCCTCTCCCAGATGACTCCAGCCCCTCTATCTGTACTCCATGATGGTGAGTGCAAGCAGGAACTTGAATGCTGGCAAATTTTAGGAGCAGTGTGGAAATTTTTTTTCTCAGATGGAAAAATGTAAGGCCTAAACTTGTCTTCTCAAAGAGCAAAGTCATTTTCCAATGCAGGGTAGAAGCAAGTTTCAGTCATGAGACTTCCATGCGAGATGAATCCTGGTGGAGGGAGCCAAGCTGTACTTCAGACTCTTCTGAAGTAGCTGTGAGATCCTCGTGACCTCCCCATGAACAGGGTCCACCTGCCCTGCCCAATGATAAAGGGTGTGTCTAATCAATGTACTGGTATTTGCATTTTTACAGACAATATAGCACATTCTCAGCCTGGGGATGGAACCTTTGCATGGAAATTTTTGTTTCATGAGCTGCCACAGCACTGCAGTTCCAGGAGCACATCTGAGTGTGGAAAACTACTCTGCTGGAGAAGACCATAGGCTTGGCCATCACTGGGTTAGGAACAGATCTAGCTTAAAATGGGCTTTCTCCCATTTGCAGGAAGCATCTACTGCTTGTGCTTCCACAAGCTCTTAAAGCATAGTCCAGGGAGACTGATGGAAAAACACTATGCAACTGATTAGAAACCCCAGTTGTCTCTTTATTCAGTCACATCTTGTTTTGACAGTAAAGTTTTGTGAGTGCTTCCACTATTCCCTCTCCAAATTTTTAAGCCATAACGTGCCAGGGCACTGCTGCAGAGCAGGGGCTGTGGGGGTTACTGTGCTTCAGGTGTTGAGTAACAGGTCCCACAGTGAGCTGCTGTAGAGCTGGAAGGGTCTGGCCATTTCTGATGCTTTCATTCGTGAGGACTTCTCTGTATACTCCTGTCAAAAGTGTAAATCACGTGGGTGATGCTGGAGGCTTGGCACCCATCATCTACTGCGGCTGCTCAGCATCTGTGGGAAAGCAGTTCCAAAAGTGATCTCTTGGGAAGTGGCAGCAAAAAATAGCAAACAAAAAACCCTGAGCAGTATGGAAGAGACACAGAACAAGGCTCATGTACTCCTCAGCAGGGACCTGTCCTTTGTGAAGCCTAATAGTGTTGGCAAGGCGGGCTCCTGAAATGTTTGACAGGTAAAATGGAGCTATTCCCTCTGGAGAAGTGAACTGGCACAATTCTTTAGGGTTGGAATAAGTCTGAATTGCTCCTTTGTATTCAGAGCAGGCACTTCTGTGGCCCATGTTTCAGATCAGAGTGAAAACCCCCATACGTCTCACTTTATACATAAGCTGCTTTTATTCAGCTGAGACTGCAACACCAACCATGGTGAAAATTGTATCTTCTTAGCTGGGAGGAGGGGGAGAAGAGGGAGAGATGTGGTGCTGGTGTGGAGATGATGTTGAAAAGTTTGTCATAATTGCCAAAAAACATGAGTTACTTTCTTCAGTTACACTTTTTGCTTCTTTCTGTCAAGTTCAAAATACTCTGTCTCCCTTGCAGCTAACAGAGTCAAACACTGGCAAAAATGAGCTCCCTGGGGTCCCTCAGGAGAGGCTGCTGTATTTAGCTGCTCATCATAGTGCATTTCTGTGGTGGGGGTGCAAGGAGGGGCAGCAGGTTCTGCACCCACACTGGGTTCTGAAAGCAGTTCAGCATTCCTGTCTCTGCTTGGCATGGCTCCCACTTGAAGTTTTGCATCCCATTCCATTTCTAGAAGTAGATTGTGGTTTTGGCATGTGGCAGTAATAACACAAATAGAGGGAGGGAGTTTTCATCGTGAGCAGGAAGTTGTGCATGGTAGGTGGATAGAGAATGAAACCATTGCCTGTTTTCACAAGGTAAAAATAAGGAGAGGTGCTGTGGAATCAATGGTTCTAGTGGTAGGATCTTAAAACTATATAGAAAGTGTTGATATCTAATTTAGTGCCACAGTTGGTGAAGGATACAACTGTTGGTAGAGTAATGGTGCAAAGATGGCAGCTCAGGTGCAAACCAGAGGAAACCTTTTGGAGGAATCAGGGTAAATGTGTTTTCCACATTTCTGCCCGTTCTGTAGAAGAGGCTGGGTGGGTGAACTTCTGGAGATCCTTCTTTTGCACCCTTGGAGACAGATGGACACAACTGATGGCAGTTTTCCATGACCCACTTGTCTTCAAGATGTGATTTTAAAATCATCATCATCAAAATTATCACAGTATCACCTTTCAGCTGTGTTGCCCAGTAGTCACTTGAGCACAAAGATCTTTCCACTTTTAAGCAAGGAGTTTTCCTCCATGTTGGAGCAGCTGAAGACCAAACTCAGTCATACCCCAGCTGTAGCACCTGTGGATTGTGGTCTGACCTGCACAACTTCCTGGCCTCCTTGTTGTCTCCCATGGGTGGGTGAGGATGCTCTCAGATTTGTGTGTGCCAGGGAAATGACTTGGGAGTGGCTGGTTGGGACGCGACTTCTTTGCTTTCCCATTCCAACAGCCTTTTTCTTCTTTCCTCTTCCAGGGACCAGAAGGGAAACCAGGAAAACAGGGAGGAAAGGGCAAGCCTGGCCAGAAGGTAGGAACACCTCTCTTTGATAACATCACCTTCTCCCTTTCATTACTCATCTCTGATATTTTCCTGCAGAGGAAGTTTTGTCCGACACTGATGTCAGTGCCTTTTCTCTGCAGGGCAGCAAAGGCTACCAGGGGCAGCTCGGCGAGATGGGATCCCCAGGGAAGCAAGGGCCAAAGGGGAACCAAGGCCCTAAAGGATCCCGAGGTACCCTGGGACCGATGGTGAGAAGAGCTCTGCAAATGGTTGAACACAACACGCAGAAACCTGACTGGCAGTGGTGGGCATGGGCCTAAATGGAGCAGAGAGCCCAGCAGAGGCTTCAGGGCACTGAAAGGGAAATGCTGTTAGATGGGTTTAATTGGCCAAAACATCTTAGCCCTCATTCCAAGCAGCACAGAAGAGAGGCCAGCTCATGTTGCATCATGGCAGTTCTTCACAACTCCCCAGCTCGGCTGAAATTGCTGAAATATTGGGGATTTTTCCTCAGCTGAGTGAGCTGATAAGCTATTTTTTGTTAAGATCTCCCCCTTTGAGACTACACACTCATGGCAAGAGCTGCTTCCAAGTTGAGCTGTGTTGTTACAAGGAACTCTGCCTTGGACTTCTGCCCTGTTTCTACACCCACTCTTGATCCACTTATCTAAAACACTTGGAGCAACAAGAAATATAGCATGGGAAAGGGTTTGAACAGGGGACTGAAGGTGAGGCTTCCAGAGGTAACAGTATGGCAGAGAGGGGAGACTGTTAATTTTCTTTAGGCACAAGAGACAAATGCATCAGAACAGCAGTGGTAAGTAAAAGTACCTTGTGCATTGCAGGCTGGTAAGGAAACTTCTTGCACTCTATTTGATAGAAATTAGTGCAAAGTCAGGAGTTATTTATGAACTAGGAATAGTGGTGATATTTCAGAACAGTAGCAAATGAGTGATGGTTCTGCTGATAGTGTTTTCCTGCACTGAAAATTATGGCCTCACCATATATCCTCCCTTAATAGTCTTTGGTAAAGCCTCCATGGATTATTTCACAAGGAAGCAAAGCAATATCTGAGCAACAGTCTTTTGGAGTGGACACATCTCTGTCTTGTGGAAAGAGCTTTATTCCATGCTAAATGGGATTATATGGAAATTTTGTGACTCACTTTAATCTGATGATCTGATTTAAACCCTTTTGTTCACTCTGCTAAAGATGTGATTAATAGCTCTTGCAGTGCCTTCATCACAATCCAGAAAACTCCTTTCTCTGCCTCAGAACCCACATCAGAAGGTTTTCACCCAACAGTTTAGGATTAGGTCATGCCCGAGCACGGTCTCACTGGTGGACTTCCTAGCACAACACTAATTTGGATACAAAGACATGCAGGAGTGCAGATGAAGAGCACACAAATGCAGCCATTTCTGATAGCAAATCTGACTGAGGTGGGGAATCTATTGCTGCAGGCTGGCAAAGGCACAGAATGGCCTCCTGGCACCCCTCTCCATGTGCAAGAGGTTAAAGCCAAGCAAAAGCCCATCAGGTGGCTGCAGCAGAGCTCACTGGTGGCCAGAAGGACTGGCCACACTCCCACGTGGTGCCGAGCTTTGCTTTGCACAGCCCAGTGCATCCTCTTCTTGTGCTAACACCATGGGCTGCTCTCTCAGTCCCTGTCTGTTTGCCTCTCCAGGGAGCTCCAGGAAGGATGGGTGCTCAAGGGGACCCAGGCTTAAAGGGTTACCAGGTAAGGGTTTTATTTTCATCTTCCAGTTTTTATCTGTTCTTAAATGCAACAAAACCGCCACTCCAGGATGCAGATTGTTCCTAAGCAGTGATTTATTTCTGATCTCGAGTTTAGTTCTTTGTCAAATCTGCATTTGCACCACCTGCATTTGGTTCATCTCTGCCATGACCCACGTGTCCCTCCAAAGCTGGCATGCACCACCCAGGGCTTACAAGATCTGGCAGAGAACCAGGGAGGACTTTCAGTCCCACAGCTCTTTCCTGCCTGCTCACATGCTGTCTGCTCTCCACAGGGACATGCAGGACCACCGGGGCCAATTGGACCACCAGGGCCAAAGGGGGAAAAGGTAAGTCAGGGGGTTTGGCCATCTCATTTCCCCTTGAATGAGATGATTGTCTCAGTGCTGTAACTCACGTGCATCTGCACCCTCCTCACCCTGTGGCACAGGCAGAGGTGCCTCCTCAACCACACAGCCACTTATATAACCCCTCAAAGCCTTGTCTCTGCCAGTCAGTGCCAGGACACCCATGCCACCAGCATGTGCTTCCCAGACACCACGTGCCCTTGTGCCAGAGGCTGAGCCAGCCAGCATGAGCCCTGAGGATGTGTTTTTCCTGTATCCTCAGGAATTCGGCTCCATCTCCAAGCCAAAAGAAATCAGACTCGTAGCTTTCTGTGATCAGGTCAGAAAAACTCCCTGCACAAATGAGCTGATCTCCAGCTGCTGGTGTTTCTCCTTCCCATGGCCCTTGCTCCATGTTCCTTGTCGCCCACCTTTCGACAGCCCCCTGGCCGCAGCTGCCCTGACTCAGAGCCCTCTTTCCACGGTGGCTTTTCCCTGGTGTTTTCCCCCTTTTGCTGAGTCAGCACAGCCATAACCAGTTCAGGCTGGAGCAGTGACTCACTCTTTAATGGTTTCCTGTCGGCTCTGCCGGCTGCTTGGCGCTCCTGGAGCTGATGGAGTCCTTCACATGCCTTCGGCAGCGATGCTCCCTCCCTCCTGAGATCCCTCTGCAGAAGGTTCTGGGGAGAACTCATTGTGACCTTCCAGTACTTAAAGGGGGCTTATCTGGAAGAGGGGAGCAACTTCCTACAGTGGACACTACACTACAGATAGGGATAGGACAAGGGGGGATGCTTTTAAAACAAAAGTGTAAAGATTTTGGTTAGATGTCAGGAAGTTCTCTACTCAGAGGGTGGTAAAGCACTGGCACAGGTCTGGGCTGCCCCATCCCTAGAAGTGTCCAAGGCCAGGTTGGATGGGGCTTGGAGCAACCTGGTCTAGTGGAAGGCATCCCTGCCCATGGCAGGGGATGGAACGAGATGGACTTAAATGTCCCTTCCAACCCAAACCATTCTGTGATTCTCCCTCAGGGTGGGAAGGGAAGTGATGGTGATGGGCACTGGTCAGTTGTGAGGTCCCCATGAAGAGGAGAGCTGCATGAACTCTTTTTGCTCATTTTCTACTCCCCAGCACCAAGACAGCATTCAGCTTTGCCTCTGCACACAGGTGGGAGGGCAGCTGTAGTGCAGACAGGAGCTTCATCGCTTATAAAATGAGCTTATAAGGACCCGCCATTGCTGGGGCTTTGAATGGATCCCTTCAGCTCAGGCTCCTGGTGTCAGGACACCCTGTTCACACTGTGCTCTGCCTGGAGATGCCCCATGCAGCCAGGAATCACTAGGGCAGGGCAAGCTGTTGTGTTCCATTAAGACATTCACATGCCTCAGAAATTTTGTTTTGGGGGTGAACGACGGTCATTTGCTTTTTCTCTCATTTCCTGCTGCCGAAACATATCCATGGAGGAACAGCTGGTGATGTTCCTGCTGCTTCATATCTCCATTGCTGCCTTGCTGAATTTCCTGGCAAGTGTTAGACAAGCACAACCAGCCCAGGATGATGTGAGAGCTCATGACCGGGCACATGGTCAGCTCAGAACCTGCCCAGAGGTTTCTTACAATTCCACTGTTAAATCTTAAGCATCCTGGCAAAAAGCTGTGGGTCATGACTAGGACAAGAAGGGTCAGCCATTGACCCTGCAGCCATTGAGATGTGCAGATATGTGTGTCTATTGCTTAAATTGCAGCTGTTGTTTTATTTGGAAACCTTTAAAGGTGCCATCTTGAAAGGTCACATAATTTCAGTAGCAAATGATCCCCAAATTATTCATCTGAAGCGCTCAGTGGAGCATTTTGCCCTTCAACAAGAAGATGTTCCTCTGCAAAAGGACACTAGAAGAGCACTCCCTGAGTGGATCTGGTGTCAAAAGAGCACAGCAGTATTATGACAAATTAATTCTACATGCAAGTATCCAAGCTGAAGCCTGATGAAGCCACCAAAGCATCCAATGCGCCCTGCTAAGAGCAGTCAGCTCTGTTAATGACCACTGACAGCTGGATCTCCTCACTCATGTTCCCCTGGAAGGCCAGTGGGTCTGCTGACACCTTGCTGGGGAGCAGAAAGAGGAGATGCTGAACCAGGAGAGCACAAAATCATGTGCTGAGCCTCCAGCACCACTTTCTGCAGCATCCAGGTGCTCCACAAAATCTTGCATCTAAGTTTTCCTATCCAACCACCCTCATCTCTCAACTCTCCTAAGAGTTGCCTGGATCCCAGCCTAAAGACAGACAGACTCCTTCCCTCCAGACATCTGTAACCTTTCACAAGTGTGTGAACACAAAAATGGAAGCCCGGAAGTGAGAAATAAAGAGAAAATGGAAATGGGACCAGGAGTACTCTGTGAGCTTTAAGTAACATGGTAAATGGACCTGTGCTAAAAGATGAGGATATAATGGTGGGGAAGGTCTTCCCTTTTCCAGAGTAGAAAGCAGTTTGGTGAGAGGCACTGCTGTGGAATCCTGCTCCCTTGTGCCATCCCAGGCAGCTACCCCACCACATTTCATACATTTGAAATGTGTTAGAGAAGCAGCTCCTCAAAGAGGCCTTGCTCAGAGCAGACGCCTGCTCTTGGCAGCTGCTTAAAGCAGTCCAGATGTGATCCTTTTAAAAATTACAAACTGGTGTATCTCACTTTGGGACAGGAGCCAACAACAACAAGCCTTCCCTTCTTCATGCATTTTCCATTTGTATCCTAACATGTTTACTTTGCTGCCCTTTACTCTAACTTTTTTCGCTGCAACTTTCCGAAGATTTAGCACAGACCTTTCATCTCTCTCTCAAGCAGTTGAGGCACCAGGAAGTTCTGGAGGAGCTTGGTTTCACAGTCCTAGAGCTGACCAGGCTACAGGGTTTTCTCAGGCAGGAGACAGAGAACAAGGTGGGAGTCAAGGGGAAACAAAGCTACAATGGGGAGAAAGTCTGTGAGTCTTGATGCTCTTCAAGGGTCCCCAGAATTATGAGCTTTCTCTGAGTTCATCACACTCAGCTCCCAAATGCCAAAGGTATGCACATCCTGCTTGGGAAGAAGCAATCAGTGCCAAGACTTCTGCATAGTAACAGACCCACTGGGATGATTTTTTTCCCTGAGACTTGAGAAATGGTGGCTTTGTTTCCCTTCTAGTCAACATTCCTTAGATGGTGGCTAGAAAGCAAATCAGTTGCCAGGTATTCTGGTGCTGGCTTCCAGCAGCAAGTTCAGTAGCTGCTGGAAACCATCAGCAGAACCTGTGAGGCTTTGCTTCCCCTCCTCTCTTCTCTGCCATCCAAGTTTCTCTCAGAGACAGCCTCACCAAGAAATTTCCCAAGTGTCCTTACTATCAGCAGCTGCAACTTCAACAGGAGAGTACTTCAAAGAGGGAACATCAAAGAGAACTGTAAATACATCAGAAAGGGCTGGTGCAACCACTGAGAATTCCAGAAGTCTGTGAAAAACTTGGCTCTTTGGAGATTTGGATGTTCAAGGCTCTTGGAGCACCCCAAGCACCCCAAATACAGCAGCTCCACTGTGCCAGAACACCCCAAACTCCCTTTCTTCAGTAGTGCAGCATCAAAGGAGCTCTGAGACGTGTCCATCCTAAGGAGCCAAAGTGCCAGAGACTGCTATGGAGTAGTCAAAAACTGGAGGAGCTGGAATATAGCATTCTTCCATGGGGAGCAAAGAAACAGCTATCTCTGAGCTGGACTCCAGAGAAAACAGGACATTGTGACCCTGAGTGACTTTCACAACAGAATTTAAAAGGATATTGTCTCTGTTAAGTCTTAAGGGATCTCTCTGTGGATGTTTTGAAGAGACCTCAGTCATAAATAAGCTGGGTGATGTTATCTACCAGCCAAACCATGAGCTCTGAGCTCGTGCTGTGGAGCATCTCAGCAAGGAAAGGAGTGTGTAGGAGGCTGTCTCACCTGGCTGATTGTAAAATGAGCCCACAATGGTGGCACACAACCAGGGAGCCCATCCAGACCACCCGCGCTCCCACTGACAGCCCAGACAGGACTCAACAAGGGTGGGGAAATGCTTGATTAAAGAGTTTGGTTGAACTGTCAGCAATAAAATTCAGAGGCAGAGAGCTATTTCCCATATTGTCGCAATTACATCCTGCTTGCTTAGTTTTAGGAATTGTTGAAAGTAACCCTTTGCACCTGGTTACTTAGGGAGGAGAGTTGCACCAGGCAGAAACACCAGAAATTAGGAAAGCAATGTGAAGAGTCAGTGAAACAAACAACAAAAAAAATGTTTAGTCTTTCTCTGGATGAAAAAGTAAATTCGACAGAGGCTTTGCCTTCTCATGTTATGGAAGGACTGGATTGGATCTGTACAGAAGCATTTGCTGTAAAATCTACTGTTTATATTAATACTAACATTTTATTCACAGGGAGAACAAGGTGATGACGGGAAGGTAGAAGGCCCACAGGGACCACCTGGAGACAGAGTAAGATGTTAAGTTCCTTCTCTAATCAATCCTGGACTGATTTTTGTGGGTGGATTAGTTGGCTTGCTGCCTTACTTGTAGAACATGCACAAACCATTGAGATATTGCAGATGACAGCTTGTTTACATCCACCTCAAGTCCTTGTTGTGCTCTTGTAGGGCCCTGTTGGTGACAGAGGTGACCGAGGGGAGCCTGGAGACACTGGTTATCCTGTGAGTCTTATTCCAAATGCATGATTCAGAAATGTTTGCCTTGGGGAAGTGCTCCCAGTCCACATCAGCCCACAGAATTGCCCAGCAGTCCCAGTTCATAACCTGCTGACATCCCTGGTCAGCTGCTGCTATGATTCAGACAAGGAACAATTCAACTTTACCTGAAGCAGAAAAACATTACTGAAGGCAAAAAAGTCAGCACCTCACCCTGTCCTGCACCCACCTGAGTGAGGCTAAAAGAATTAGCAGTGCCATTTGAGCACAGGTCTCTGTGCTTATCAAGGAGACACCCTGGGCAAGGTGTGAGCATGAGTCCATGCCAGTGCTGCAGAAATTTCAAGACTGACATGCCTGTGGCTGTAGATTCTTCCATGGGAAGATCTGTTAACTTTAAGATTTGGAGGCTTCCAAAATCTTTGCAAAGTTTCTCTCAAAAGCAAGATCAAGGCTATGAATTATCCTGCTGTGCTCCTTATACCCTCTTTGCAGGACATTTCCAGCTGATTGGGGCTGATCTGCAAAGGTGCCATGACTTAAGTGTTATCTCTATTCAAAAGCACCTGGTCAGAATGACCCACTACAGTAATTTACAGAAGATTTTGAGTTCATCAGAGTAGCAGTACTGCTGCCTTACTTTCTAGGACAGCTGTCTCCAGCTGTTCACTTCCATTAATGCTGTGTGTATTTTGGGATGCATTAGATAGTTCCTCTTTCCACAGCATGGAAAGGCATCCACAGGAGCATGGGCACTACCCACAACTTCACCATTTCTATGTCAGCAGAATGCAGACACGTGTGTCTTCTTCTGCCCCTTAAATCACATTGCATTCATTTTTCTTTCCTATTGCCACAAAAGAACAAAGACATGTTCCCTCTCTGTTATTTATTTAAGGGTCAAGAAGGGCTTGATGGAGAAAGAGGAAAACCTGGACAGCAAGGCTTACCAGTAAGAGATGCTGCTTTATTGTAAGCTACCCAATGCCCCAGGCATGGGAAAAACAGGGAGGTGGGAAGGGCTGCAGGAGGAGTGTATGGTGAGCTATCAAATGTGGGCATTTCCATCAGCCAGGCCTATGGAATGGGTATTTTGAGCCACATTTGAGACTAATAAATGGGTGACATAACAGGGAGCACTCCCAGTGCCTGTTTCCAAAACCTCCTTTCTGAATGGTCCATGAGGGACTAGAAATCTCAGGAGATGGGTGGTGGAAGATGACAATGACAGTGGAAGGGTCTGCTTGAAAGTGATCCTTTTGATGTTCTGCTAGTCCAGTGTGAGGTGAGACCATATTATTCTGCTTGCAAATTGTTTCCTCTCAAACTAGTGAAAGACTTTGTGAAAGACTAAATTAAATCCAAATTCAAAGGAAGGACTTTTTATTCCCTTGTTATATACAGTAGCATCTCATCTTTATACATGACTATTGCAACTGTGAGTGCAGCAGCACATTAAATGTAGTTTGTATTGGGAAATAAAGTTGAATCAATTCCCACTCTTTGTAAGGTTGCTGGGAAGAACAACAGATTCTATTTTGGGGTTAAAATGCTACTGGTCTGTTATACGGCCCAGAAATGAGTAGAGTTGCTGCATTCCCCAGTGGATGTAGTTTATGGGGGGGGGTGGTAGCCCCTCAGATGATTCAGAAGGAAGCAGGAGCTTTGGATTGTCTTTAGTAAATGTCCATTAGGAACGTGAGTCAAAAACAAGGTGAAGAAGGAGAGCTCTGCAGGGAGTCCTTCCTTACCATTCATTTTATATTAATCCAGAAATGGCCACTGACACAAATACAGACCAAAAAACCCAACCTGGCTGGCTGGGAGAAAAGACTGAGATGAGTGTGATGGGGAAGAGACCAGCAAGAGAGCAGTGAAATACCCTCTCTGCTTTACTCCATAGCCCTTTTTCTAACACCTGACTCCCAGCTGAAACCAAGGCAAGGGCTGCAGTGTGCAAAAGGGAAGTGGTACCAGCAATCACTGTGTAAACTACTCATTCTACACAGGCTCCTTCCTGCCCACTTCTCAGCACTGCTCTCCAGGCACCATCTGGAATTTGGTGAATGATTTCCACAAATGCAGGCACCACCCAAGTGAGGGGCAGAGTTGCTTCTTCTCCAATCGACACCCTGTTAAATGCTCTCTGGAGACAGTTCCTTGCTTCTTTGTTCCCAGGGGCCTGTCTGAGTACAGGCTGTTTCCCTGAATTGTTTCCATACAGTCAGCATTGTTAGGGCACAAAAAAATGCTGTTCTTTGTACTTCATGCAAGGTACTGCCAGAAGAGAATTTTAAGCAGATTTTTCTTGCTTATGTTTTGTAGGGGGATCCTGGATCACCAGGCAAGCCAGGAGCAAAGGGATCCAAAGGTGATGCGGTAGGTTTCAGCAGGGTGCATTTATAGTGTCCTGAGTTTAAAGAAAATGTCTAATTAAGAGGATTGTCATGGTTTTGCCCAGCATGTGGGATTTTTGCCTATGGTCTATGCCTTAAAAGGCTGTGGGGATCCTTTTGGGAGGGCTGTAAATATTTGGGTGTCCAGGCCAAATGGTTTGTTGGCTTTGTGGAGCTGGAGAAGATCAAGACAATTCCAGCTCCAGCATGATGGGTGACTCTTGGGCAGGTCTTTAGTCCCTGCCATGGGTTATGTCTCTTTCCCATGCCCTGTTTGTGCTGTCTCCAGCCACAGCTGTCTCGTCCATCCCCAAGGAGGGCTGAGCCAGGCAAGTGTCTCTCCCTTTCATTTGAACCATAAACTTTTCTGGCTTGAAACCTTCTGGGTTTGGAGTCCATTTATCCATGGAGTTTTTTCTTGGAACAATCCCTCTAATTTCTTGTCCTAATTGAGCAAGAAAACCCAGGACACATGGGTCCTTCAGGGTTCATTGGGGCACTTCATACCTACTCCTACCTCCACACCTGGCTGTAATGACAGCTTGCTAATTATTCTCACAGACCAGGGACTTTATTTGCTAAAACAGAAGTATGTGACCTCAATACTCAGCAAATTCCTGTTCTCTCCTGACAGATGTCAGGGTTTTTAATCTGACCCTGCTGGGGGTAAGGCCAGAAGATAGTTTTAGGTCTTCTTGGCAAGAAGCGTACCAGGTGATAAATAAATTCTGCCCATCGATGGACAATCTGGAACTGCCTTTGGGTCTAATGAATAGCAGGGAAAGCACCCCCAGGAATATTTCTTTCATGTAGCTGGCCAGCCTGGTCCTCTGCAGATGGAGAAACAATGCACAGAAAATGAGTTATTCAATTTAAAAGTGCTTTACTACATGACCTCACTAAGAGAGCCCTAGTGAAGGTGGTGAGGCTGAGTTTTCCATTCATTCTGCACAAATTAACCCTTTATACAGCTAATAAACCTCAGGAGTATTTCTTTTATGCCTTTATTCACAAAGTAGCACTGCAAATTTCAGACAGAAGACACCCTTTTTAATTTCCATTAGCTTTCCAAAATAGAGGGAGCTACTTCTCAGAGAGAAGCTCCCCTGAACACCCTCAGAGGACTCACTGGGTCCTGGGTTTGCTGTCAGAGAATTGATGGAGGACTCAGGTTTTTAGCATCTTGTTCTAATGTTTGCCAGTGCACCAAGTCCTCCCTTGAGTTCATCCTGCTTTATTTGTCCTCATCTGCTCTGTATTAGGAAAAATGTAGGTCCTTGCCTTCTAGCTATTCATTCCTGCCCTAGAACTCTCAAGACATACGAAGAATCACTTGTAATAAAACCAAATAGCAGTTCATTCCCCAGTGCTGGAGCAACTGACTTTATAAATCTCCCTTTTATAAAACTCTTTCCAATCATTATCCAAAAGCACACCCTGAAGTCACAGTCCCAAGTGGAGCTGTGCTAGAACTGCTGCAATTTTAGATGTCTTTCTTTTTTTTACTTGCAGGGTCAAAAAGGAAAGCAAGGAGCACAGGGCAGTGCAGGGAGCAGAGGCTCACCGGTAGGTGAAAATTCCATTTTCTGCCCCAGGAAATGCTGTCTGGGAGCACCTTCTCTAACATCTTTGTAATTTTAGGGCATCCTTGGGCTACCAGGTCCTCGAGGAGTGGTGGGAAGGCAGGGTCAGGAGGGTGCCCCTGGAGTGGACGGAGTGCCTGGGAAGGACGGCGTGCCTGGGATGCTGGTAAGCTTCAACTGTAACCTTGTGGCATTAACAGCAAACACAACATTGGAGCTGGAAAACTAAAAGGTAGCACAGGAGAAATTATGTGATCTAGCTGTGGATATTCCAGTTTACATGTACCCAGAGTACATGTAATGTACATGTACATCTTCTTCACATCTCACTTGCACATACAGGCAGCAGCTGCCTTTGCATGACCAGACCTGTAAATAAAGTGGGTTTTGTAGCCTGACAGACCCTCACATGCACAGAACTCTGTCCACATCTGCAAACCCACCCCTGCAAACCTATCCCCCTCTTGCTGAGGGCAGAATCCCACTACTCTGCTGTCCCCCCAGAAGCTATGCAGAAGGGAAAAGGGTTTTGTATCATAACCTCTTCTGTGTTTCTTTTCTAGGGAGAGCAGGGTGATGATGGGGAAGAAGGTGTGACCGGGATGTCAGGCAAGAGAGGGAACCCCGGTGTGCCAGGACTCC
The DNA here is from genome assembly GCF_965178545.1 of Coloeus monedula. Taxonomy (NCBI): domain Eukaryota; kingdom Metazoa; phylum Chordata; class Aves; order Passeriformes; family Corvidae; genus Coloeus; species Coloeus monedula. Next base: position 6,248,044 of record NC_138801.1, on the reverse strand, counting down.
CAGGGGCACAGGGACCACCAGGATTCAAGGTGAGTTTCTGACTCCCTAAGATGCTGCTGTGAGAGAGCCAGTCTGTGAGCCTGATGGCTCTGAGCTTGAACTCTCCAAGGTCTAATATAGTCTCAGTTCCTGCTGCCATCTTTCACTTAGCTAGAGGCTCTATAGATCTTTCATCTCATCCATCCATCCCTCCATCCATTTTCCTGATGTACACAGCAGCTGAATGTCCCAGAGACCTTTCTTCCTTTACCAAGGACACTCAGGAGCCTGCAGACACACATACTCACACTACAAACACTTTAGTCTTTTATCATTAGAAACCTGGCTAGGAAAAACATGGAGAAGTTGCAGAGGAACTGCTGCAGCCCACCTGTAGGATGTCCAGAATGGACTACTCTGTGGGATGTTCAAGTGTTCTAGCTGCTCTGCAAGGCCTGAGCTGCTGGAGGGAAATTTGTGCTGCTTGGTTTTTAGCGTATTTACTGCATTAGAAGGACTGAAGCCAGTATGAGCTTGGACATCGCACTGGGTGGAAGCAGGGACAAGCTGCTTTTGTGACCTTGGGGTTTCTTCCTGGTCCTTGCCCTGATTCAGGCTCACCACAGGATCTAAACTGGACCCACAGCAATTCAGTCGTTTGTAGAAAGACTCTGTAAATAGGAAGACTCCAGCTGGGTTTAGAGAAGCTCTGAGATCTGATTTAAATTAGGACTCCATAACACATCGCCCTTGATCTGTCACTTGCTGCCCTCCAGCTGCCTTGGGCAGTACAACAGGAGGTGACTGACAGACTCTGTGTCCTTGTCACACACTCACACCCTACCTCCAGGAGAATTTGTTGCCCCTTTTCTGTCTGTTCCACCATCCTAGGCTCTCCCTGCCTTTGCTCCCCTCTCCCAGTCTGCCCCAGATTGAGCAGCTGGAGCTTGTGCTGCTCCTGGCACTTGGCAAGGGGAAGAGGTGGGGAGCAAAGTGTGGTGCTGGGTGGCAGAAGCCTCTCCCTGGATTGAAGTTGTAGAGTTAACGTTGAGAAAACGTTGGGTTTGCAGCCTCTGGATTGAAGTCCTGCTCTTGGCAGGCCTTCAGCATTTGCCATGAATTAATCATCAATTGCCAGCCTGCTGGGGGAAGAGACTATGGGAAGCTGCAGGGCAGGACAAAGAACATAGGAAGTGCAAAGAGAAGACATTTGATCCCCTTTCTCTCCTCACCCCCATGCAGGTGGGACAGCTCTGCTGAGGCTCCTGCTCTGTGGGCAGCCCAGGAGGGGACACAGCCATGCCCACCTTGGTCTCACCCTGTGCATCCTGAACAACCTGCCTTAGCAGACCTGGGGCATCCACTGATGGAACTACATTCCTTATCCCAATGAGCCATCTTTTCCACCTTTCCATCTATGGCTATTTCAGCTGAGTGCTGTTGTATTTATCTCCTGTCCTTTGGAATTACTTGAATTCTGTTATTTTTAGGGTGAAATAGGATTGCCTGGGCAGACTGGCCAAACAGGGAAGCGAGGATCACCGGGAGGAACGGGCCTTCCAGGGAGCCCTGGCGATCCGGGACCCAAAGGACAGCTGGTTAGTGGTGATGGAGCTGATAAGAGCTGACTCCAGGCTTCTCCAGCTGGAGAGGGTGTGGATCCACAGGATTGGAAAGCAGGGTGATCCCTGGGAGGGTCTTTATAGGGGAGCCCATATCCAGCTTGAGCATGATTCTGGGAGAGAGATTAGGACTGATACAAAACAAGGCACAAGATTGCCCAAACTACCTCAACTAAACTACACCTGTTTGGCTGTTTTATATAAAACCCTGTGCTGACAGTTTTCAGGCTGAAAGGTAGTAACCAACACCACCATATATCATTTTGTTATTGATCCTAGATCAATCTCACAGATCATTTTGTCTCTGTGACACAAGTGACACATTCATTTGTCCCATATTGTCACTGCCTGATTTGCTGCAGGACTAGTGACCATGTCCCTTTGGCTGAGGTGACTCCATGACATTTAAACCCTTCTGACTTCCCACTTGCTTTTGCCTGAAATTCCTCTAGAAAGAAGGCTTGGTTGATTCTCCTGATGCAGGAAAGATCTCTGTTGGTAGCAGTTTTCCTTTCCAGGACCCATAAATGGGCAGTTAAATCAATTTGTATCCTTAGAAAGTTTCTTACCCTCCACCGAGTCCAACCAGGCCGTTTCTTGCCAAGCAGTTTCTCACTGTCATGGCAGGGAAAACTTGCTAAAAGTGAGGTTTCTAGGCTGACACTGGAACAACCTTGTAATAAAGGGGATGGAAGCCCCACCACTTGGGCCATTTACAACTGAGTGAACAAACCATTGTAATATACCCCAAAAAGCACAATCAGAATGGCTGACACAGTCCTGCCAAGAGGCCAAACAAGCCTTATCTATCTCTGATGTTCCTAACATTGGAGAAGAATCATCTGGTGAAGGTTTCTGATCCCTTTTTTTACAAAAAAAAGTTGAATCTTCTTGAATTTTGACATCTGAGAAGCTCAAAAATATCAAAGGATAACCATCTCAAACATGGTGAAAGGAGGATGTTTACACAAGGACATACTACCCAGGGTGCATTTTTTATTCTCAGGGTGCATGCTATGTGCTGATTCAAGCTTGATGGCCTTTCAACTATTTTATTATTATTTTTCTTACAAAATTGAGGAAAAATCCCTGCAGAGTTAATAGGAAAAGGATTAGGGGGTATGCATGGTTTTCCTGGGTTTGAGTGGGAGGTTATGTTGTAGGAACATGCACTTTTTAAACAGCTTGAATGAGCATAGTTTGAAATTATAGTTTGAATTAGTAGGTCAGTCCAGTTTGCATTAGAACTAAAAGAGGAGCTTGTTTTAAAGAACTTTGAGGCTGTTATTTTGCAGCATGAAATTCCAAGATCAGTCTCAGAGTAGATGCTCTCCATCCTGCTTCTGCTGGGCCAAGCCAGAGAAGCATCTGCTAGGAATAGTGTAGGTTTGCCTCCCATTTTGGGGGTAAAAAGGTGGCATTGGTGAGATCTAAGGGATCAAGTGAGTTGCTTCTAGCTTGATGTTTGTGTAGTTCCTCCTCCAGGTTTTTTTTCATTCCTCCTTCTCATCAGTCCTTAGACTGAAGGAGACTCACGGATTTCTCTTTCTCTGAAGCTGCTGAACTCTTGGTGCATCTCTAAGTGACATCTCCAGCCACTAGTGTGAATTTACTGTTGTCCTTTGTTCTTGTATTTGTCTTGGCTGTCACATGCAGGGAGACTTCGGTGAGGCAGGATTTCCAGGGATTGCAGGACTGTTTGGGCCAAAGGTAAGAGGCTGCTGGTGACCAGTTGGTTTTCTAGTCTCACTTTATTGGGGACAGGTAATGCCACACTTTTTACATTGCTAGCAGCTCTGCAGAAACTGTGGAAATTGAATTTTGATCCCAACTTTCTTTAATTTATGAATCTTCATTTGTTAAATGAGTGTGTGCTTACATATGCTTTGTTGGAGGAAAAGGGCTGTCCTAGAGATTCCATGGCTGTCTTCCCCCTTTCTGACATTTGTATTTCCAGCATCAAACATCAGCCTGCACCTGAGACACCAATGTGCATCCCTAACACTGAGAGCCTTGACTTGAAATTTAGATTAATTTTATCAGCATATAATTTCCCTGGTGAAGAGGGGACTGTTTGTTTTCTGTCAAAAGTAAAAGCCTTGCAAAACAGGACTGGGAAAAGAATTTACAACAAATTGGATCTTCCCATTCCCATATACAAGAGGCAGCATCCCTGTCCTTAACACAGAGCTCTAAGCAAGGGCATAAACACAGGGTTTGGTTATTTAGTGGACCTCACATCTCATTTTTTGCTCACAGGGCCCCCCAGGAGACCTTGGGTTCAAAGGCATTCAGGGACCACGTGGGCCACCGGGTCTCATGGTGAGTGGTTTTCCAGTTTGTGGGGTTTGGGAAGATTTTCTTCCTTCACCCCTGTTTCTGTGAGGCTCCAGGGGCTGTGAGGAGCATGGTGGCTTGAGGCCATGGCACCACCTCTGAGCTCCACAGCTGTAGGTGACCACATCTGCATGGGGCTTGGAGACAGCCACACTGCACAGAGCATTCCAGCTACACTGAAATCATTCTACTTCTGGAATTTCTGAGGTTTAACAAGGCTTGTGACAACCATACTGTGAGGACTTGTCTCTTTGGACTTGCAGTTTGAAATTATTTTTTCTTCCAGCTACAGCAAATACTACCACCAGGCTGCTGAAAAGCAGCAAAGATTCTGTGTCCTCACTGAGTCTGCCTTACTGAAAATGACTGGCAGCTCCCATGTGGTGGTTCACACAGGTCTTTTCTTCTCTAGGGAAAAGAAGGGATTATTGGTCCTCTCGGCATTCAAGGTCCCACAGGAAGCCCTGTAAGTATCCACAATCCTTTTCTGCCTGTATTTTTTAGAAGAACTTAAGTGCATGAGATCCAAGATGTTTGAGGCCAGCATAAGTAACCCCCAAATCCTGCTGTAATCAGGAAAACAAAATGGGGTTTTAAGATCAGCAGCTTCAGAAAAGTGTAGGCTTAATCTCTGGCTGCATAGACAGTTGCCAGGAGATTATTAGCTGAAAAGTGAGGAACAGCAATACATATGTGCAAGGTTTTCAATAGACTGGAAGACAAGAATGTTATTGCAGATTTTTGAAAGCCAGATTTTCCAAATAACTTGGCCTGAGGGGGAAAAAATACACATTTAAATAATTTTTTTTAAAGTATTAAACTGGGAACCACTTGATTTTGAGAATTGTTGAAAATCCCTGCCTGCCCTGAAATGCCAAAGGCCCTGAACACAAGTGAAAGATTAGGTCAGCTCTTTGTGAAAACACAAGCATGACACTACTCAGAGCTTGGTCCAGAGGCTGCTATTGGCAGAGATAAAAACCAGTGAGATGAACTCAGACATTGCCAAAATAGCCAGTAATGGCATTTTTTGCTTTGAGATGGGGAGGCCAATATGTCAACCTGAGCTGATGAGTTAGAGATGCACTTGGGTCCTTGCAAGGAGCTTCTGGGGGGCAGCACCCAGCAGGGCAGTTTGTGAATGGTCAGTGACAGCCACCTCCTGTGCTTTCCAGGGGCCCAAGGGAGACAAAGGCAGCCGTGGGGAGATGGTAAGTGCTGGTCCCACCTTGGGTGCCCCTAAGAGGGTCCCTGATTTTGAACAATCAAGAGTCACTCTGGGCTCTGCTATGACCACAGGGTCTATCAGGCTCCCATGAGGGCAAGACACTGATTACACATGTGCACATACATCCACACCACTCTGCTGGTAAAATTTCCATTTCCTTAACCCAGCAACACTTCACTATGTTGTCCACAACTGTGGTATCTCCAGTACAGCACTCAGCCCTTGCACAGGCACCCTGGGAACAGCACATGGATATACAGGGAGATTTTGGGTCAGTAATGAGCATTTTCTGACAGCTTCTGTGCCTTTTTTTTTCCCTGCAGGGTCTGCAAGGTCCAAGGGTAAGTATCTGACTTCCCTTTTTCTGACTGATATCTTGTATTTAAGTAAAACAGTTGCTTTCAGCAAGGGCAAAGCTCCAGGGTGGGTAATTGCACAAATAGAATGCGACGAGTACCTGGGGACACAGCTTTAGTGACAGCTGAGGAGCTGAAAGGGCTGGAAACAAGGGATGCAGCAGGAATAGACCAGGTGTAGACAGATGTGCCCAGAGCTGGGACAAAATGGGACCACTTCCTGTCTTTTGAAAGTTTTGAGGGACAAGCTGCTGTGAGGTGTCAAAAATACAGCTGGGAATAGATTCCTGCTGGTGAAAACCATGAGAAATGGAAATAAAAACTGGAGATATTTCACTGACTGATACCACTCTGTCTTTAGGGTCCTCCAGGCCCACGAGGATACCCTGGCCCTCCGGTACGTAGATGTGGGAAGAGTTCATTATTGAAACAAGCTAAATATGATTGCCATGGTACTCTCCAGAGGGACTGTTCCCTCACTGGAAATTATGGCTTTGTTATGCTCCTCATATGCAAAACCATGTGCATGAATGGACCAGTGTTTCTCGTGCTTTAGTCCAAACCATCCCCAAGTGTTTTATAGAGACAGCATTGTTGCCTCTCTCACTTCTCTGCACTGAGGGGCTCCAGGGGAACAGGGATTTCAAAAGGCCATGGCTAAATATCTGTGCAGCAGTGACTGACCAGCTTTCTGGCTGATGCCCCTTTTTCCCTCTGATTTCCAGGGACCGCCAGGAGTTCCAGCCTCATTTGTAAGTTGCCATTCTCTGTACATTTGTTAATGGTGATGTAAGTCCTGCAGAGCCAAGGTGCTGCTGGGACCTTGAAGACACACACTCAGGTCCAGCAGGAGATGCTCTGTTAGCAGAGCAATGCTTGAACTACAGCCTTAGATTGAGAAGTGTTTTCTTGCATCAGGGCATGTTCAGCTTCTAACAATCTCAGTTTCCATCTTTTTCACCCCACACCAGCAACAAGACAGCTTTGGGGCAGCTTTCCAGACACTGATCGACTCCAACAGCGCGCTCAAGACAGAGGTACAAGGGAATTTTTGAACTCCCTGGTCTTTGCTTGAGCTGGAGACTAGAAATGGTCTCATCAGTGCTTTCTATGTGCAGAAAGTTTATACAAAGCCCTGACAAATCAGGATTTGTCACTGTTCTAGTGGAATAACTGGAGTTTATGCAGACAAAGGTCCAGTTAAAAGATATGGTTCTGTTGTGTTACTGATTTGTGAAGCTTCAAACCTCCTGACTTTGCCATTGTGACTTTCCCAGTATTTCAGCAATGTCCTGTTTGGGACAATACAAGGCCTGTGGCTCACTGGCCCCAAGCCAGCACAGCCTGTCTTTGACCCACTGATTTTTCTCAAAATGATGCAGAAACCCTTGTGGTTACAGCACCCAGTGCCCCCAAGGCACCCCTGACTTTGCCTTCTTTTTTCTCCAGGGTTACCAACATCCAGACCTTTTCATGCTGGACCATGGAGGGGAGATTTTTAAGACTCTACACTACCTCAGCAACCTCATTCAGAGCATCAAAAGACCCCTGGGAACCAAGGAAAACCCTGCACGCATCTGCCGGGACCTCATGAACTGTGAACAGAAGCTGAATGATGGTAGGAAGCCCTGAATGTGCAAAAGCTGCATCCTCCACAGGGCTGTTTCACATGGTCTCCTTCCCTGGGACTAGTCATGAAGAAACCAAAACTCTCCTTTTGTCATTCACAGAAAAGGTTAAGTGTCCTTGTTAATTCCCAAATCCTCCATTTCCTCAGGTACCTACTGGATTGACCCAAATCTTGGCTGTTCCTCAGACACCATACAGGTCATCTGCAACTTCACCAATGGTGGCCAGACATGTCTCAGCCCTGTCACTGTCTCCAAGGTAGGCACAGCTCAGCCCCAGAGCAGCATTTCCCATACTGCTATTGCCAAATATTTATGCAGGGTGTGTTGTCCCAGGACACCAGACAGTGATCACAAGGACACAGCACACAGGTTTCTCCTCAAGGCAGCATTAGTGCCAGAACTCAGGACTGCTCTCAGAAGTTAAAAAATACACCTAAGGCTGTTACTGACTCTTGTCAAGACAAAGCCATGTGTGCCAGTGCTGTTTAATGAACTTAGCATAGCCTTAACATGAGCAGTAATTTCACAAACACGTGCTCCCAAACCCTCTATTGAATTAACTTACGTTCGAGTCACTCTCGCATTTTATTTTCCGCTACCTGGAAAAGTGAGATCAGCTTAAATACACAAGTTTCCAGTGAAGTTATTGCTGCAGGATTTTTGTTGAGGAAGTACCTGTACTAAAAATACAAATAGCAGTATCTGGGCTCATTTGCAGATGAGCTGGATCCTGCTTTGCAAGTTGTATTGAATTCAAAGTTTACATTCTTTTCCTCCTACTTAAGGACCTGCTGTGTCCCCATGAAAACTTTCCAAAATGACTTGGCATCTGACCCTTATTGCCCATATTCACATCAGATCCAGCTCTGGACACCAGTGCTGAGAGGAAAGGAGACCCCCTTTGCTATCCCACCTTGCACTAACCCTGCTCCCCTCAGCCCCTCTGCAGGGTGCCCCTATGACCTCTCTGTCACCTTACAGCTGGATTTTGACATCGGGAGAGTCCAGATGAACTTCCTGCGACTGCTGAGCTCGGAGGTGGTTCAGCACATCACCATCCACTGCCTGAACACCTCTGTGTGGCAGGAAGGCTCCTCTGAGAAGCCCTCAGAAAAAGCCGTGCGCTTCAGGGCCTGGAACGGGCAGATGTTTGAAGCGGGTGGGCAGCTCAGGCCAGAAGTGGCAGCTGATGATTGCAAGGTATGTTGCTGTGAAAGAGGGAAGAAGAAGTAGAGAGAAATGCCAGAGCCCACTCTGGAGCTCAAGTAACACCTATGCTGCTCATCCTACGAGGGAGAAGGGTCAAGTTTACCAGGTCTCCACTAATTTTCCAGTCCGGGATGCTATAGCAGCTCCTGTGAAGCAGATGGCCTTCAAACAGAAAGCAAAAGATGAAATTCTGAAGTCAGCTGTGATGTATAGGAGCAGTTAAACGGCAGAAGGGGGAACGGCTCCCCATGGGTGGTGGCCGTGGCTCTTGTCTGGTGCCACAGAGAGTCAGGAGACACAGGGCTGCATTCAGGCTCACAGCATTAGGAGTTTTTTTTGGTGATACCACTCAAGCTCAGTTTTCATCAGCCTGATAAAGGGTTCCCCAAAATGCTCTCCAAACCCACCCCAGACCTGCTCAGCCCAAGGGACAGTCCCTTGTCTCACACAGGGATTTTCAGGCTTACACCTCATGAAACACATTCCTTTCCAGCAGGATTCACCCCCTGGTTCATCAGCTTTCTCTCTGTCTCCCCTCCGCCCACAGATCAAGGACGGACGCTGGCATCGGACCCTCTTTTCGTTTCGGACCCAGGACCCTCAGCAGCTGCCAATTGTCAACATCTACAACCTGCCCCCATCCGAGCCAGGAAAGCAGTATCACCTCGAGGTCGGCCCCATCTGCTTCCTTTGAACCAAGCTATGGAAACCAGGCTCTGAGGCTCCAATCCCACGATTGGCCTGTCCTTACAGGGGCTCTCCCACCTCTCTGCAGCAAGGGCAGCTGGGCTGTATCTTTTAGGTCAACTCTTGCTCCAGCCTTTGGCTCAAGTTCTCCAAGAACCCATGATCTACTGAACTCAGCCAGTTGTTGAAAGAAGGAAGAACAAGGGCATGAGGGAAGCGGGCGTCAGTCAGGACGTGAGCAGTGAAAAAGGATCAGGGGACTGGATGTTGCAGTTCCACACACAAAGCTTTTTCCATGACCAAAGAAAACGTTGAGAGAAACCTCAAGCGACTTGCAGCGTGTGGGTTTTTTCATTGTTTCCCCCCCACCCACTCACCCACCCATTTTTGTCTGGTTCCTAAGTTACCAAATGTTCTTTCCATTGAAAAAATAATTAAAAAAATAGAGCTTCCCTCTCAGAGCTTGACGCCTTCTGGACGGCCATGTGCTGCATCAGGTCTCCCAGGCGGAGCTGCAAGTTGAATCTGGCTGCTCTGTGTACAGGAAGCATTTTGATGTGCAATATTAGAAGAAACAAAATATATATATTATATTATTTAAAGCAAAAAGAAAAAGAAAAAAAAAAAAAGAAAAAAAAGCCAAGTTCCTCCTTCCATGAGTTTAATCAACACTCCCTCTCACGTGTGGTGTTGGAGTAGGGGAGAGTCAGGAAGCAAAGAAGGGGGAATGGAAAGAGGAGAGGGGAGGAGATTGGTGCTAAAATAGAGAGAGGGAATGGGCTCGTCTGATTTGTTTCTACCTCTCACTGTGAAATCTCTGGTGCTCTTAAAAAAGTGTGTTATATGACTTTATTTAAAGTTATGAAGGTGCTACAATGTCTCGCCACAGACCCAAAAATAAGCCCCATAGAATCATCACTCTGGGAAGAGAGGAGATCGTGTTCTACAGCTAAATCAGAGAAACAGCCACCTTAAAAGGGATCCTTCAGTGGCCATGGGTGTCAATACCACAACTCACACCACAGCCAACATCACTTACGGGACAATTTACACGCAAATTTGCTTTTTGTTGTTGTTGTTGATCAGCACTTCACTGCTTTGGGAGGGGAGTGAGGGACACATCTCATCTAGAAGTGTTGAGCCTCAGAGAGCTCCTTTGGAGTCGGTTGTCATGTACTGAGTCGGGCTGTACTGAGTTGCCCACATGACTCCCTGTGCTAAGTTCACGTTTAAACCCAGCTCTGCAACTCTTCCCTCGGCCCCTCTGTCAAGACTGACATGATGGTACCTTGTTTCAGAACCCAGCCGAGCTTGGAAGGGTTTTGTTTTGTTAAGTTTTGTAGACACTTAGTCTCTATATGTAAATTTGGAGGAATTTTTTTTAAGAGGATAATTATGGTAATCTTTAATTCTATATAAGGAATAATATTGATGTAATCAGAGCTGTACTGTATCAGAAACTCTTCAGTGCCTGTTTGGAGTTTTCGTGTCTCATATGGACTATGGATTTTATTTTTTTGAGGAAAAAAAAATTATCTGTGAGTCTCTCTTTGTGGGTTTTTTGGGGTTTTTTTTTTTTTGGTTTTTTTTTTTTTTTTTTTTGGTCACTACTGCCTGCTGGTTGGTTCCCAGCCACCATCGGAAAAGGTTAACATAATCTGTCCCAAATACCTCGCCCTCCACACAGCCCCTGCCAGAAATACCTCATCCCCAGGCCAAAACCACCACCACCCATCACTCGCTGCCTCCCTGCACACCCCCCATACTCCAGGTCTCTCCATCTCTCATCCCATGCCATTGGTTTTGTGTTTTCTCAAGGCTTCAGTTACCATTTGTTCTCATTAAAGCTTTTTTTTTTCCCTTTTCTTTTTCTTTTTTTTTTTTTTTTACTTTAAATAAATATTTAAAACTGAGGCAATGAAACAGGACTGGAACAGGGGTTTTTTTGGTTCTTCATAAGAAACTAGGTGGGCAAGAGGCACAGAAATATCCCATTTCCCAGGGGTTCCTCCAAGTGATCTGAGGAACCAAACCCACACTCCAAACCTTCCTCATGCCAAACCTGCCAGTCCCTGCATGACCTGCCCAACCCTCAGGATGATGCCAAACACACAACAAGGTCGAGATCCCAATGGCTCCCAACTGCTGTGCCTCATCCATGTCCCCATCCTGCCACAGTGCTGGGGAGCAAGAGGGGAAAAGAAAAAAAGAAAGAAAAACGTAGGGGGAAAATGGGGTGGAGGGGAAAGGAAGAGCGGGGAAACTAAGGGAGAAAAAAGGGGAAAGATGAGTGCAACAGCAGGGGGAGGGGGCGAAAAAAGAGGGCAGCAAAGGGAAGGAAGGGAGGGAAGGGGAAAACCCTGTTACGGTGCAGCACAGGAGCTGCTTTGGGTGGTGCCAGATGCGACAGGGCAGCGGGAAGGGGCTGAGCCCTGTTTGCTCTGCCCCTTCCCGGCACTGCTGGCTGATTGCAACAGCTCCGCCTTGGCACTAAAACCCGGCTACCTGGGGCTGACTGTCCCTCCCATGAGCCACAGATCCTGAAGCAGCTGCTGAGGGCAGGGTGAGAGCAAACACCTTTAATTAATTAATCACCACACTTAATTACGATGCCAGTATTAGAGGAGCTGTAAGGCACTGTCAAATACGGAGATGCTGCATTTAAAGAAGTTGTAATTTACGGTTTTTAAGAAGTCTGAGCCCACTGCACTGATGGGTTCCCTACCTCATATACCCAAGGCCCCTTCCCCATGGAATCCCCCACAGCATCTGCACTCCTAAGAGCACACGTGAACCCCCGTGCAAGCCCCATGTCCCAAGGGGACACGAGGCCAGCAGGGACCAAAGCCCTTAAAGCTACCAACCAGCCATCTCCATAACAGTTTATTTGCCCTGTGGAGGAAAGCCATGTCCTGCTGCCCTTAGCGTCCCCAAGGTCTCCAAACACACCTGAAGCTGCCGAGCACTTTGCCAGGCACCCACAAAATTAATTGCAGTTTCTGAGAACAAAAGCCTGCATTGGTGAAGCATTAGATTGGTGGGAGGTTTTCTTTCCTCTTTTTACACTGGTGAAATCCAAGATTTTGCAAGCTGAATTTCTTCCACCTGCTATTGCTTCATGCCTGAGCAAACAGCCTGGCAGCAGAGCAGGCACGTTGGTGCTGGGGATGTCCAGCATTGCTGGCAGCCCTATATACGGGACAGAGCTGAGCAACAGCCTGGCAGAGCAGGAGCATCCTCCTGGACAGCCAGAAGATGTTGGCCACCCTCATCCTCTTCCTGGGGCTGCCCCTCATCCTGGCCACCAAGCCCCCAAGCTGCGCCCCACTCATCCCGATCACTTTCGACAACACCACCGTCCCTTGGGTAAGTCCTGCCCTCACCTGAGGCACCTATCCTCTGGTTTCCTATCACCATCCCTAGTTCTTATGGATCCGGGAGGAGGTTATGGGAAGAGCGTTGGCAGCTCAGTGTTTCTCTCACTGCCTGTCCATGCTTGTTTTCCTAAAAAAAAATCCAGACTGCTGCACAGGAGCACGGCAAAGGGGTTAAGCCTTGTGGCTCTGCACCCATAATCTCATGAGCAGGTGCTTTTAGGGGTCCTGCTTCCATTTCCCTGCAAACCAGGATGGGCAGCACCATCCCAGTGCCTCACCACGCCATTGTAAGTCCTTCAAGTGATGGTGACTCAGGTCACGAGTCTCCATCCACAAACCCTTCACTGCATAAACAGTATCTAATCCCTTGGGAGCTTTTAATGGGAGGAAAGCAATGACAGCGTGGCATGGAGCAGGAAAGACACCCCTGAAGAAAGAACTGGCCATCCTGGGAGCTGGAGCAGTGCTTTAACAGAGAGGGGACAAAACTCAGAGACCCTCACCCAGCCCGGATCGTGCCCAGGACAGTCACCTACCGGGGGTGCTCCTGGCTCTGGGACAGCAGGACATAAGACACAGCATTTGCTTTCACTCACAGGGTGCCTGGGAGTGAACCTGGCACAGCCCCTCCAACCTTCCCCACTCTGCTCCCCTCTGCAGCTCCTGGGACAGTGGTTCTACATTGCTGGTGCCTCCAGGTATCCCCCTCACTTGGCAGAGATGAGAGCAGTGACATTTGAGGCTTTTTCCTTCTCTCCCGGGAGCCATGAAGATGAGCTCGACGTCACTGAAATGATAAGAATGTAAGGACAGGGATTCACCCCCCTGATCTGGCTCCTCCATCCCCAGGGGCATTTCTACCCTCTGGTGTCATCCTCTGGGCTGAAACACCCCACAAATTTGGCGCTGGAGAGCAGTTATGCCACATTTATTTAAGCTCTGCAGTCCTGCTCATGTTCCAAATCCCTCAGGTTTGGTTGGGGCAGTTTTGGGGGTATTTGCACCCTCTGACCTCTCTGCCCCACAGGAATGAGACATGTGTGGTGAATAACTCCAGCAAGGTCCAGGTCGTTCACCAGAACTCCACCCTGATACACGGTAAAGCTCCAGTTGTAGCACAGGGATGGGATGGGGTGGGGGGACTCAGCCACACCTTGGACCCTCGTGCTTCTTGCCTCCCTGTACTTGGCACCCTGAGCCTTTTACACCTAAAATCATGTCTGGAGGCAGAGTGAAAAGATTTCTTCCACCACACACCACGTCTATGGCAGTACTGTGGGTCCCCACTGGGATGAGTTGCTAGGATAAAGGTGATGAGCCCCAGCATGGGGTGGATTCTCACCAGTGGGGGAATCTCACTCTCTCCATACCTTCCAGTTGATAATAACATGGTAGCTTCCATGGCCAGACTAATCCAAAGTGACAAAGACCTGCTGATCCTGAACCACATCAACATTGACTTCCCGACTCTGAGCCTCTCAGGTGAGCAGATGCTTTCCCAGGGACAAGTCAAGGGGCACAGACATCTCCTGTCCTCACAAGCAGGGCAAAAAGCCCCTTTTCCCCTGATACAGAGAGGGGAAAGATGGGGACAGGCAGTGAGCTCCCCATCTGCACTATGGGGATCACCCAGGAGCAAAGCAACCCTAAAACACCACTTCTTTCCCCCCCTTCTCCATTTCTCTGACAGCACGGACACCCAATGTGAGCAAAGAGCACATGGAGGAATTCAAAGCCCACCTGCACTGCCTGGGCTTCACTGAGGAGGATGTGTTCTACACTTCCAGAGAGGTACAAACCCCTCCCTGGGGTGGATAAGCCCCAGGCCAGGTTCTGTTTCCACCTGGGATGGGGGTCTGGGGGGAATTAAGTTTAGCCCCCCAGCGCAGCATCCCCACTGTGCATCCCCAAACCTCCTCAAGCATCCTCCCCCAGCCATTCCTGGTGGTTCTGGGGTAAGGGAGCACCAAGAGCCGATCTCCCCTCTCCCATAGCGTGCCTGTCCCCTGCCCGGGAAGCAAACGGGTGAAGGCAATGCAGTTCCACAGACGGGGTAACCCCCATGGACCGGGTCAGCTGCTCCATCCTCATCCTCCTCCAGCCCCAGCCAGGCTCAGCACAGCCTCAGGATTTCTTATCTATCCATGTTTTTGTCTTTCCTCCTGGATTAAACACCCAGTTTCACTGTTCTCAACTGGGCCCAAAATAAATTCCTTTGTTTCTACCACTGGCTGTTCCTGCTCCATCTTCTCTGGGACCCCCTCCTGCCTGCCATGCCCATGGTGCTGAATCTCCAAACCCACCCAGAGATGTGAAAGACATCCAGAAAAAACCCAACCAGACAAAATCCAACCAGGGCAAAGTGTGGCAGTGGGCACAGAGATGCTCATCCCTCACGCCAGCTCTGTGGTGGCAGGGGACCCTCTCAGCCTCAGGACATTGGGACATGAGCACCCACCCATCAGGGTAACACACAAACCTGCCAACCCCCTTGAGTCTCCCCCACCACAACACTTTTAGCACCTGAACATCCCACCCTCAATTTTCAAGCCAAATCCCACAAGGCTCCATCTACACCACAGCCTTGTGCAGGGGTCACTGCAGGGTGGGGTGACAAGAGGTGACACTGCACCTTCCCCAGGTGTCTCTGAGGAGGGAAAAGGGGAGACAATGGGAAAAACCATTACCCAGAGCCAGACCAAAGGGTTCAGGGAGGCTCTGCTGCCAGAGAGGAAAAGGCAAACAAAATGTCAAAGAAACAAGTCCTGCCTGTCTGACAACACAGGGACAACAGCAGGACAGGGAGGGTCAGAGAGCCGCCACAGGGATGTGTCCAACAGGACAGGGTGACCTCTGAGGCCCATAAGCACCTCTTTTAAAGCCAGTTTTGGCAAGGACGGCAAAAGCACTTTCTCTTCAAAGCCCCTTGGGCTTTGCCTGAGATTGGGGGGCGGGGGTGTCTGCAGCGAAGCCAGCACTGGGAGGGCTGCACAACATCTCGTTAGCAGAGCAAGATGGGACTACAGCATCTGCTCGCAGGAAAAAAAGTGGGGAAATTTAGGGCAGATTTAAGTTTTAAATGCAGTTAACTGCATCACCAACAGCCTCCTCCTACCAACACTTGCCAACAGCAGCCACATCCATCCAAGGCTGGGGCAAGTGCCAAGCACGTGGCTCTTCCCTGGGCATCGACCCCAAAAGGCACCGGTTGCGACACCAGTGCAGATCCGGCAGCCCTGGGCACATCCTGTCCCCTCCCAGTGCAGCTGCAGGAGCCAACAGCGTCCGTCTGTCCAGGACTGTGCTCACCCAGTGTGCTCGGACAGCCATGGACACAGCCGGGCTCGTGGTCATCCTCAGCCTCACGGCGCTGCTGCCCACAGACGCTGTCCCCTGCGGAGCCCAACGCCCGGACAACTCCATGGCCTCCAAGGTAGGAGACACACGAGCCTCAGGGGGCTGCCCCATGCCTGCAATCAGCTTGAGGGTGCTCTGCTAAGCCTCACTGTCTCCTGGGAAAGAGGAATACCCCACCTTGTCCCCCCCCTGCTCCCCTGGCACATCTGCCAAGGTGCTGTCAGAGAAACACCTGCAACAAACAGGAAACGTTTGCTGTCCAAAAATCCTCGAATTACCCAGTTTTCTCAGGTTGCCAACAGTGACCTTGAAACAAGGCAGGTGGGATGGGTATTTTTTGGTGCAAATCCCCCCCAACAAAGTCAGACTGTCCTGACCCTGCCGCACCACCCAGGGCACCCACAGCCAGTGCCAGCACCCTTCCCAGCCCCCACACTCAGCTATTTTATTTTTCCCCCAGTTCATTTGCAAATGTTTCACCTTGTTGCTGCAAATGCAAGAGGGAGAACTAGCATCAATGTCAATTATGCCACGGGGAGGGTGGAAATCTCAGGGTATCTCACCCTCACCACCCTGTCCCTCTCTCCCCACAGCTGCTGGGGACGTGGCTGTACGTGGCAGGGGCTGCCCAATTCCCCCCGCACCGCGTGGAGATGCTGCTCATCGACCATGCCTACTTGCACATGGAGCCCAGTGCCAGTGGGCAGGAGCTGCTCATCACCCACTACGTGGCTGTGTAAGATGCAGTCCCTGGGTTCTCAACCCATCCCCTCCCTGCTACAGCCCCAAAATCTTTTAGCACAAGATACGAGCACAGTTCCAGGTTGGTTTCTTCAAAAGGAGTCTCTCCTGCCTGCTCTGTGCACCCTCTCCCCTCTTCTCTCTTCCTCATCCCCTTTATTTACTTATTTATTTCAACAGACCGCAAGTTTAGACAAGTTTTGCAGGGCACAGAGGTCTCACAGGCACCAAGCCCTGCAGGCATGGAGGATGAAGGCAAGGAGAAGACCTCTCCAGGAGAGGAGACTTTTCCAGAAGTCCCTGTGCCGTGGCTGCTGACTCTGCCAGGCACCAAAAGCTGTTTCCCCAACAGGGTCAGAATTTCAGGGGATGAATTTTTCTGTGGCAATGCAGGCAGCACTTTGAGGTTTCAGTTATTTCAGGGTGGAAAATGTCTCACCACCAAGGAGTGGGGGAGCATTTGCAAGGCTGAGACCGCGAGCTGCCACTGGAGGTCAGGCAGAGGCACGGGAGAAATGCCTTGATTTTAACAGTGAGAGAAATTAACCCTGGGGAGGAGGTGGCAGGTGCCCGATGTGGGGTCAGGACCGGGGCTTTGCCGGTCCTTTCCAGACCATGGCATCACCCCCTTCCCCTCTCTCTCCAGGGGGGACCAATGTTTTACCAACAACCTCACTTACTTGGAAATCACTGGCAGTAACACCACGCTGGTGAAGCACGGTAAGCAGCGCGGGTGGGGTTATCACCCAGCCCACGGTTTCACATGGACTGAGACACACAAAGGGCCCATGTCCCTGTTTTACATTATCTAATGCATTTTATTCCTGAGTCTCTTTGCCTGTTTGAAGCCTCAGTGGGCTCCAAACAGCTCCCCAAACCCAGGGGCACCCAGGTTTATTCCCACTCCTGGGGCACCCCTGGGATCACAGCCCCACCACCCAGCCATATTAAACCCACAGAGTAATGCTGTGCCAGGAGCAAACCTGCTGCCACCCCTGCAGGAGAACACCATCCTGGTTGTGAAGTTACTTCACAATCCCTTGGGGAAAGGAGGGAACACTCATGGCAGGTTTCAGAGAATTAATGAAGCCTCTCGTTCTGAGTTGCTTCCTCCTTGCTGAGGAAGCGGGGTGAGCCAATCTGGGGTGGGAATTGCAACCCCCTGGGACACAGTTTGCACCGACCCAGCCACAACAGCACTGCTGTGAGCAGGGGGCAGTTTCTCCCTGTTCTTACAGACCCCCAAACTGCAAGGTTCCAACAGCAGGACAGGAGCTGAGGGACTTTGGCTCTTTCACACCCCAGCCCCATCTTTAAGAAATACAACTTATATAAACCAAGAACCAAAAAAGTCACCCTATTTCAAGACATTTGTCCTCACCTGCTACTGAGGGTTGAATTCAAGGGACTACTGACATTGCCCACACCTGGGCTGGAGTTTATTGCTGCTGCAGCACTGAAAATCTGAATTATTGTGTCTGTTCTCTCCAAGCCAAGACCCAGAAAACTGAAGGGATGCTGATGAACCTCAGCTCTGAAAACCTTTTACTCATCCAGTACCAAATGCAGAGGGAAAGGACATATTTGGGGCAGTATCTCTACGGTATGAAACTCCATCCTAAAGTAATTTAAAGCTCTCATGGAACACCCAAACACACACAAAATTATCAACTAAAACCATGCAGCAACTTGGTTTCACCAACAGTCAGTGACTTTTCTGAGACCAACGCTCCAGGGGTTATGGGATTTGCAAACCCCATTAAACCCCACATATCTCTTGACAGAGCAGAAAAGAGCAAGTTAAAGACCAAATCCACTTATGACATAAATACTCAAAGAACAGGAAGCAAATACAATTCAGCATCGACATCATTGTAAAATCTCAACATTTTCAAGCCAACCATGATGTTTCAGTACTTACCTCCCTGGGCAGAGCACGTGGCTTTGCAGTGCTAAAGTTGATCAGATTTACCTACAACCCCATAAAGCAGCAGTTTTGACTCCATCATCTTGCCAGGCTGCAAAGCAGTTGCTTTAAGAGATTTTGAAGACACATATAGAGAACTGCCTCCACGCTCAGCTTCAGTCCCTCCTGACACCCCAGGAGGTTCAGACCATCCTGCAACCCCTTTAAGCATACAGGACCAGAGTTGTTTGGGAGAGGGTTAAAACAAGTGATGCCCAAGGTTGGTTTTGTTCAGGTGTGTTCATTATGGGGGTGAGAGACCCCCACACAGACCACATCCACAGCAAGCACTGGTGGGGAAGGGGAGCAGCATTTTGTGGCACAAAGGGCTGTGCTGAGGCCATCAGTCCAACAAATCTAACACCTGACAAATCCTTCTCCTTCTCCAGCCCGGAACCTGAGCATAAGCACAGCTGATCGGGAGGAATTTGAGCACCACGTCAAGTGCCTGGGGCTGAGGGCAGAGCAGATCGTGTATGCGCCATGGAAAACGGTACTGG
Organism: Coloeus monedula; assembly: GCF_965178545.1. NCBI lineage: Eukaryota > Metazoa > Chordata > Aves > Passeriformes > Corvidae > Coloeus > Coloeus monedula. The sequence goes on along the minus strand of NC_138801.1, from coordinate 6,229,054 downwards.
GCCCTCTGGGGGGGCCAGGGTCAGCAAGCCACCACAGCCCCCTCCAGGCAGGGGTGCAAGACGCCAAGCTGCACCTCTGGCTGCCAAACTGGGGTCTTGGAGAGACATTTTCAAGGTGGTGGAAATGATTTAGGGGATTAAATAACCACAGGCTTGCTTTAACTGAGGTTTAAAATAGCACCCCTAAAGCAAATACTACACCTGAGCATCTCTACTGGGAACCCTGGTAACAGCTTGTCTACCCCTGCTGGGGGGGGGGGGGGGATAGGCAAGGGATTTTTACCCTGAAATTACTGATTTTGCCTTGAAACCCCTGATTTTGCCCCCCAGCAAGGACCAGGTGCCCCCATGAGCTGCAGAAAGAGCAGGTGATTTTTTTCCTTCAGGTTTTCCACTAAAATATTTACCAGGTCCAGTCCTCACCTCTGCCACCCACTTCAAGACATTTTATCCTGCAAATGACCCAGACCCTGAGTCAGCTTGACAGGGGCTCCCATTTGCAAAGTGAAGGTGAAAAACATCTTACCTTTGCTGCTCCATCCTGGTCATCTGCTCATCCACATCAGGAGGCTCTGAGTATTCAGAGGTGCCCAAAACCCTACACCAGGCTGCCAGGCTGGATCCAACATTGTCCCCAACCTTTATCCACCCTCAAGAAGCTTCTTCTAAAACTGTGCCCCACAGGTTCAGGGGAACAGAGGACAAAGGCAGAGAGTGTAGGGGCAGAGAGTGAAACCCTTGGAATGGGGCTGCACCTGGGGCTGGGGCAGGGTCAGGCTCCTCTCCCATTTAGCAAACGAGCAGCAGCTGGGAGGCAGAGCCCAGCTCCTCTACATTAACTGCACATGGTGGATCACATTTAAATTTGGGCAAAATGAGGGGAATAAGTCAGGACTGTCTGTGCTTACAAGCTCTGGTACAATTGGGGTTGGCAGTTATTGGCCAAGGTTAGCCACTACACCCGAGGAGTAAAAAACCAATTAAACACAGAAAACATTTTGGGGACCTTTGTCATCAGGCTGAAGGAGGTGGATGTGAACAGAGCACCAGAGCCGACTCACAAAGCCCTGTGCCAGCTGCAGGCATTAACAGAATTTAACCTATGCTGAGTGCCTGAGCAGCACAAGCTTTTTACTTATTTCCCCCAAAAGTCTGAGTTCCCCCTTTTCTTCAGAGCACACATAGCCCAGCTTTGCCCCAGAAACTTGGTTTCCTCTTTCCAGCACAGGCCTGGAAAATGGCACCAGCAGGAGCTCAGCATCTGGGCAAGCAATGTCTGTGTCTGGGCCAGCACAGCAAAGCCCTGAGCTTCCTTAGCTCCTCTTAGACATAATCAGCTAAAAGGGGGAAGGAAAATACTTCTTTCTTGAGTAAATTCTCTCTTGCTGAGATTCACTTACCCTGTTTTTGTTGTTTTGACAGGAGGTGTGTCAAGTGAAAGAAGACAAAGGCAGCAACAGCCCACACACAGAGCCTGTGGCTGCAGGCACAGCATGACCTGCTCCAGGTACTCCCTGGCCTGGGAGTGCAGGGAACTGACCCCACATTGGGCAATAAATGTTTTCTTCAAATTAGATGCAAATTGGTGCCAAATTTTTTGAGAGCAGAGGGTTCTGAAGAGGTCAGACGTGGGGTTTGCGAGAGCAGAGGGTTCTGAAGAGGTCAGAAGTGGGGTTTGCAAAAAGAGAGCGAACGCCCAATTCATCTTGTGTCATCCAGGCAGGAGTTGCAAGAGTCAACCCGGAGCTTCCCACTGACCTTGGAAAAGAGCTCTGCCAAAAAGCAGCGCTGCAATGCAGCAGTGAGAGAGGCCAACCAGGAGAGGGCAATCATTAACTATTTTAAACAAACCAGGCATGTGAGGAGTAACTGGGATATAGAGAAGGCGGGAAACTTATCTGTAACTACAGCCTGAGGAAAAGGGGGCTTAGCTCAAAGGAACCACCCAATTCTCTTGACAGCAGCTTGACTGCCAGGTAGCTAAGGTGGGACAGATGTTCCTGCCCAAAGCCTTTGGACCAGGCAAGTGTTCCCTGCTAATGTCCATCTGTAAGTTTGGTTTGCACTGACAAATTACCCTCCTGCCAGAGGGAAGGGGTGCTAACCCAACCGCGCCTGGATTTTTAGTTTCCCAGAAGAGAGGTCATGTTTTCTCATTTCTCAGTAAGCTCAACACCCTGGAGATGAGAAGTGCCAAGAACGATATTGCTCTCCATGCCTCCAGTGCACCCCTGCACTTGTCAGGCACCTCATACACCCCTTATCCCAGCCCCAAAGGGAGGACAGCACCATCACTGCCATTGTAGAAGCGGGCGTTTAACAAGAGACTGCTGCTGCTGCTGCTGTGTGGTCTGGAGAGTAATTCAGTATCAGCTCTAACTTAGTAATTAAGCACTGAAAATATCTCTCTTCCTTAAAAAGGAAGAAAATGAGAAAAGCTAGAGGGAAGGCAGCAGTCACAACTGTGACTCCCCCTGGAGCTCCAGGGTGCTCTGCGTCTGACCAGCTGCCTTTACCAGGCAAAATTTCAGTGTTAAGCCTTTGGAGTGACTGCGCTAGCAAAAATGAATTTTTACAAGATCACAGAATCATTAAGGTTGGAAAAGACCTCCAAGGTCAAGTCCAACCTGTGACCCATCCCCAATTTGTAAACCAGACCAGAGCACTGAGAGCCACATCCAGCCATTCCTTGGACACTTCCAGGCATGGTGAGTCCACCACCTCCCTGGGCAGCCCCTTCCAATGCTTGACAAATCTTTCCTCATGTCCAGTCTGAACCTCCCCTGGCACAACTTGAGGCCATTCCCTCTCATCCTGTCCCTTGTTCCCTGGGAGCAGAGCCCAACCCCCACCTGAATTGTGGACAGTGAGGTCACCACTGAGATTGCTTTTCTGCAGGATAAAAAAGTAAGTTCAGCCCGTTCCCTCCAGGTCTCGAGGCACTGGTATCCAGCCAGCCCTTGCTTTACCCACCTCTTTATCAGCTTGTGATGTGAAACATAACTCCCCGACCTCTCTAGAGGGCAAAGGGGCTGAGGGGATGCTGGCAGCAACCCCCAGTGCTGTGGTTAAAGGGCCCATCTCAGCAGACACCACTGAAGAGCTGTGGCTCAGATTACAAAAACCTAGGCTTTATGAGTAGATTTATAGCTGAATAAAAGCCTTGAATTACAGGAGACATAAGGAACCAACAAAGCCAGTCTGGCCCCCACAGCAAGTTTTCTTACACAAATCAGAAGCCACTTGCACTACAAGCTATGGCTCCTGAATGACCTTCAAGGGTAGTTCCTGGCTGGGTTGTTATTCCTTAAAAAACTTGTGCAAAGCCTTTATTTTGAAAACCATATAAGCCAGGTTCTTTCACAGGGATAACTGGACTGCAGAGCTTTCAGGTTTTCTGGGAAATTCACTTCTCTGAATGGAGTGTTGTGGATACTGCATAGATGAGCAAAGTCCAGAAACACTCAGAGACAGGTGAACAGTGTCTGAACATCCCTGACTCATTGTCACTATCATTAACCTTGATCTTGCTGGCTTTGCCTTTAAGAATTCTGTTCTCCCAGGTCCTCATAGTGAGAATCCTTCCCAGTGTCAGCGAATTAGCCAAGGAAGAGTCTGGTCCCAAAGAGCACCAATACACCACAGAGAAAGAGATGGAGACATGGTTATCTCTTCAACAGACCTTTATTAGCAGACTGTTCCCTACATGAAGAATCCAAGTTAGATTTGCATTATAACAATTTGTGGTTACAGCTACAAAGATGGTTGTCATTTTGCATTGATTTTTGCATTCTGATATTCGTATTCTCATTAGGCCACACTGGTAGGAAGGAGCCACTGCAGAATTTATGACAGGTCTCAGGAAGAGGGGGGTGGGAAAAAATTGTATCACTAATCCATTGTTGGTTAGATTTCCATGTGACTACTACTGACAGCACTGAAAGTCAAGGCAGAGTCTCTCTCACCTCGGAGACTCTCCATGAACCACCAAAATCTGTCAGAAAAAAAGCAGCTGCTGAGTGCTAGCAAATCCTTTTCCGATTTCTCACACACATCTCCGCATGTCCTCCTGCATGTGATGAGCACTGGCTCAGCAGCAGGGTCTGCTGATTCAGCCTCAAAGCACAACTGCAGCAGCTCATGTCCAAGTGCAAGTTTCCTTCCATCTCTCTGGAAACGTGTATTGTCTTTAGTCCCTGAGATTTCTCTCTTCCCCCCTTACCTAAAAATTCCCCCAAGCGCTCTTAATTGACTGTTGTGACACCCAGCATCCACAGACCTTCCACTTCCCAACTTCAGCCATCCACCCAAAGCCTTTCCACCGTGCACAGAGGCGATTCCAAACTAAGGCAAGCCTCACCGTGCACCATCTCCCCAAGGTTCTGCTTCCTCATTTGCTCCCTTCTCTCCTATGGCTTCTTGCTACAGAATTTCTCTGGGCTCAAGTCCTCCAGCAACAAACCCAGGCGTGGGAAAGGCAGCTCAAGCCCCAGAGGGCAGGTACACGAGTAACTTTAGCATCCCTCCCCACGACTCAGCTGTGTGATGTAAGAGAACTAATAGAGAACTTTTTAAAACAGAAGAAATACAAGCACAGTAACAATATTTAAACAAACCTATAAAAATAGTCTGACATAACTTTGTTCAAATAAATACAAAATAAATATGCTTTAAGCAGTAAAACAGTGGAATGCAATGCTGGTCCATTTTACCCAAAATGAAAAGTTGGGTGAGGATCTCCCAGGCCTCAGAAGCTGGATCCTATTAACTAAAGCAGCCCATAATGCGATCAGAGAAATTTTAAAGCCATCTCTTTCCCTTAGCCTTATGAAAAGCACCCTTTGAAAGACAAGCAAGTATGTCTTCAGGACTGAAAGCTCACCTCTCCCAGTGACAGCCAGCCCCTCTCCTTAACACCTGTTCCCACAGCAGACATTCTTGACTTGGGGCCTCCATCGCACCAATGGAAACCTGAACATCGATCTACCAAGAGGTCTAAAGAGATAAGATAGCAGCATAGGCACAGGGTTTGGAAAAGGTTCACGAGCTCTCCTCGGCACCAGGCAGGATGGAATTCAGAGGTCCATGCAACGCTGCACAGGGGCTCTCATGTCGTGCTGGGAGCACAACTGCACAGGAGATCTGAGTTATTTTGTATTTGTTCACTAAAGCCATGCATCACATGAGCCGGGCAGCCCAGGGCCCTCCTGCCTTCCCCTTTCCAAGCCCCTGCAGAGTATAAGACAAGCCAATCCCGGCATGCAAACGATACAGGCATGCAGGCTCTAGTCTGCTGCTTCTGTTAGTAAGTGCATCCTGTTAGTAGGTTTATGAGACACACTTAAACCTATAAAAAATAAATAATCCTAATTCTTCATCAGGCTGGTTTAAGTAACCTTCAGCCTGGCTTGATAAACCACTGCCCACCAGCCCTCCAAACCAGTATAGATCAAAGTTACATTTCATGTCAATTCTTGGAAGCAGAACGTGAATGTCTCCCACCCAAAGGAATACTTGTAAACATAAAAAGCCTGGTGTGGCAGCAGCTCCTACACAAGGTTTGTACAAATTTAAACAATGGGTAGGAAGTTAAACAACTGAATGGAAAAAGCAGCTCTCTGAATGAAAAAAGAAGCTCTTTCAGCAAGTCAGAAGGTGCTTATCTGTAGGCAAACCACTCTGTACAGGCAACGTGCTGAGAGCAGACCTGTAACCCAAATCTTCGCTACTCCGTCATACTGCTGGGAACTGACCTCAGCAACTCCCGCCTTAAGAGTTCCCAGGAGTTCATCTCCTGGTCTCCCAAAAGGCCCAACAAAAAGGACCCCGTGATGGTTTATGTGGAGCTCTGAGTAGCAAGATGGCAAAGGACACCAGATCCTCCCCTCCCCCTTCCTTACTGACTCACAAACAATCTGAGATTTCACAGCTTTGCTTAGTCAGCTTAGTGTCGACACATTCACAGAATGAGAGATGGCTTATACGTCTTGAGATCACATCCCAAGATTTCAGAGTTCCGAGTCCTCAGCATCTCCTGGTCACCGCGAGTCCACGCCCAGAGTCATCTTCAAGTTTTCATACACCACGTAGCTGATGCTCACAGCTGGGATCACCTTCATGAAGTTGGGCGCCAGACCCCGGTAAAGCCCAAACGCTCCCTCTGTCTTCAGTATGTGTTTGAACAGTCCCCTCATGGTCACTTCAGGAGCACCCTCCACTGAAGCTGCAACAGGGAAAGCCACAATAAATAATGCAGACTACGTGGTGAAAACACTTTTGTTTTCTAAGAGCAGTTCTGATCCATGTGCTTTCAGATGTTCCCACAGCAAAGGTGCTTCGTGGGGGACAGCATTAACTTCTCAGCTACCCATTCCGTGCTCCACATTGCAAGGATTTTCTCAAACTGCTCTGCAGATGCCCTCAGCCCAGAACTGCTGATCTGAGCAAAACAGAACCTCTGTCCTGGAGGTCCTTGGCCACAGAGGTTAGAAGGGCAGCACGAAGTCCACTGTCCCCTTGCAGCATCGTAAACAGCTCACAGCTCAGCTGCGTGGGCCAGCTGAGGCTGTTGTTGCAATGTTTACACTAGAGAACCTTCAGCCTTGCTCAGAAACCAAGGCAGGAGTTCCCACTGTTCCAAAAGTTCTCACCTTGGGCCTGCATGCGTGTCCTCACAAGGGCCAGTGGGTAACTGGCAAGCTGTCCACAGGTGCTGGAGATGGTGCCACAGGCCAGCAGAACAAAGACCCCGGGATCAGCACTGTTGACAGCATAACGTTGCAACCAGGTATTTTTCAGTGTCTGGAAGGAACAAGCCCAATGTTAGCAGGGAAGAGGCAAGCAAAGGAGTATCACATTTCATGAAAGACCTAGTGTAAAGGCCCAGAAAGTTCCACTCAAGTTCAGCCAGAAGCAGAGGACTTCTCATATCTTTTTGAGCTGCTGCTGCCATAGTGCCTGGGGAAAATCCCTCCTTTAACTTTCTGCTGCAATTTTCTCATGAAGAAAAGAAACAAGGGACCATGCATGATGTTGACTATGGTTTATGAAATAGAATTATTATCTTGGATTATCTTTTAGGCCATTTTTGAGTAAAAAAATCCATTTGTGCCCCATAAGGCTGTTCAAGAAAGCTTTGATAAATTACTTAAACTCCTGTTGTGACTGATAGGGCTGACAGTGGTAAGGCCACACAAGCAGCACAGCCCTACAACAGGTTAGCAATAACATATAATTGTTAGGCTTAACCTAACAACAGGTTAAAGGCTTCATACCTCATAGACTGCCAGGTCAATACCAGCATATGGAATGATTCCCAACATGTTGGGGATGTAGCCTTTGTAGAAGGCAGCCATTCCTTCCTTTGCAAGGATGTTTTTGGCACAATCCAACATGCCCGAGTATTGTCCTGTCTTCCTTAGAGCCATCCGTGTTTTCAGAACCTAGAAGAATAAATAGCATGAAGGCCTATGAGAATCAGCAGGAGAACAATGTACAGACAAAATCATTCTTAGGAGCACGACTGTCAGGACCACAGCAAGTGTCCTGCAAGCAATACTACTTGGTACCACCTCCGAGAACTCATTAATTAAATATCACAGTGCTGCTGTTCTACCCACATCTCCCCATCCCTGCCCCTCCCCATGAGCCCTCCTGGGCTGCACTCTCAGTCTCCTGCCTCACCTCCATGGGGTAGATGCTGCTCTGTGCAATGGCCCCGGCCAGAGAACCGGCCAGGAGCCGCTCGTGGATCCTCAGCATCTCCTGGTCAGTACCAATGAACCGCTTGATCTGCAGAAGCCACAACAGACAGATATTGAGGCTCCATGACTTATCTCAGCCAGCATTTTCCTTTCAGCATGTCCTTCTGCAGTCACACTTGTCTGTGCCCTCACCTGCTCATAGGCCATGAACTTGATGGCTGACTCGGGTGCAATCTTCAGCACATTGATGCCATTCCCTCGCCACAGTGACCTTGGGCCACCCTCCCGGATCATCTGAGTGAAGCCGCCAATGATGCACATGTTGTTACTGCGGGAGGCATGAACCTGGAGGAGAGAGACAAGCCTGGATTAGTTCCAGTCCCCATTACGACAGTGCAACGTTTTTCTGTAATCCAGGGACAAAAGGGCGCTTTTTTATTTACCCAGAGATTTGCCAAGGCTTTAATCCCTTCCAGATAACTTTTACAATAGGAAACCAAGCTTCTTTTCTTTTTTGGCAAGTCTACCATTAACTAATGAATCTAATCAATATCTCCCTCTGGAATGGGAGGAAAGGTTAAACAGGCAAGTGTGCTGTTTTTTTCCCATACCTAGCATAGGATCAACTACCCATCAACAATTCAGATGGTTCAAGAGCAGGTGCAGTGACAAAGCAGACTAAAATCAGTATTTTCCACCTTCTTTCTAATGCTGATAGTACTGAATACAAGCTCTGCCAACTGACCACCATGTTCACTTCAACTCTCATGGCCTCAGGGTCTCTCAAAGGAATGCAGGATTTTAACCTGTTTCACCAAAACCCAAGTTTTCCATAAAAGTTATTACTGACAGTTTTGACATGTCTACCTCCAAAAAGATTCTCTGTACTTTTTCTAGTCAATGAATAATAACTTTTTTTTATATGACTTTGATCACTTAAATAATTCAAAATGCTTTTAAAAATAGCAATAAAAGAATGATGAGATTAACATTGGCCAGAGTGCTGAATGTGTTGATGAACATTATCATCTCCCAGGTAACCATAAATATTAAAGGAATCTGCTCAGGCATTTAAACAAACTGGAACCGTTCCATCATACCTGCATGAGCACTTTCAAACGGTCCAAGGGAGCTGTGCAGGTTCTGGACACGGCACCTGCACCTCCACCTGCAACCAGATGTCTCCACCACATCCCTGTCTGCCTCTCTTCCACAGTGAACTCATCAGGGACAGTCAAATTCTCTCCTACATCAAAGATCTGCAAAAGTAGAAGATGTTGAGAAATGCTTCATCAGCCAGTGATCTTGCTGAAGTTTTACTGCTCTTTATTTGTGCCAAGTGCTGAAGTACAGAATATGCTTATTCCAAGCCAGCAGTTTATCTACAGCCACTAACTGCTGTGCCTGGCCACAGGAGCTGTCACTGCTAGAACTTGTCACAGGGGAAACTGTCAAGATTTCTCTCCAAGAACCTGGCAACTGCTGAACATTTGTCTGTATCAAAATACTGTGGGTTGTATTTAGGAACAAACTGACCAACTGCAGGCAGTTGTATGGCAAAAAAGCTGGACCTCTCCAGAACCTTCCAAGCTCGCTGCCAGTTAAATCTCATTACATACTATTCACATACATGTATCTCCAGGAAGGATGGCTGGCTGTGCAATCAGATTCTAGTTTTAACAGGTCCTGAACCAGCTGGGGCTAGCCACTGGCAGGAGCTCCTGGAGGTGCACACCAAGAGAACACCCTCGTCTCCCTGCAGTACTGCAGTCGTCATCACCTGTGCCAGCAGCTGTGACAGTGATAGGTGACAAGATTACAGCAGCGGTCAGGAAGCAATTGAGTTTCCACAGCTACAGGGCAGCTATGAACCATGAAGAGAAAGATAGGAACTGCTGATAGCAGCTCCTGGGGGCCAGGACTTGGACCAAGAAGCTGGGCAAACACTGGGACGTGTTGTACAGGAACTATTTCTTACCGTGGAGTGCTTCCAGTACAGGATGATTTCAGGAATGTTCTCCACAGGGTGCAGCAGGTGATAGTCTCGCCACTCATTCCAATCAATTGTCATTGTCCCATTTTTATCCATGCTAAAAAGATTGATCATCAGGTGAGAACAGAATCCCACTGGGTGACAAATTCCTCGTCCCCTTCCCTTTGATTATCCAGGCCTACACCAAAAAGAGCTTTGCAAAGCAACTACTAAAAGACTTCTAAAGAGACACAAGACAAACCTAGGAAATCTTCTCTTCACCAAACAATGCAGAGGTAGAAGTGGGCTCTCCTCCCCTCTCTCTCCCTTCTTACCAGCCCACAACAGTATTTGCACCCCCTCCTACCAAATTTAGGGACATAACTGACACTGAAGGGAAAATCATACTTACTAGGTGACAGGACCCCAGAAGTGTCCCGTCCTTATTCTGACACACAGGCAAACAGACAGAGGGAAGGTGGCAGAGGAAAAAAAAAGAGGAAAAAAACAGCACAAATAAGTGGTTGTTAACATGTTAGTGCCACACGCATAAAGCAAAGAGCAAACACTCTGCAGAGTCCCTCCCCGAAGCAGCAAGATCAGGGCAGCAGGACAATCAGACAAGGATGCAAATCAGCTTAGGTGCAAGCACTTCCCCATAACAGGTCAGGGAGAGACTGACAGTAACTCTCAATATAGCATTATGATTTTATAATTGTATGTCAATTCACAGGGAAAAATCAAAATGGAAAATAATAGGAAAAAAGGGAGGAGCCAAAGTCTCTGCAAAGTGCATACAGGGGAAAAAGAGATGGGTTCCGTGTCCCTACGTTTCTTTCTAACTCCCTCAACAAAAAACAGAAAAACCAGTGGAATCTTCACCTCTTCAGTATTTTCTCAGCCTGCTGTTCAGAGATCTTGACTCCCAGGTCCCGGAGAGACTGGACAATCTCCTGTGCATCGATGCGGCCTGCAAAGATACCCAGTGAGCTCAAGGACACGTATTACAGGCTAACACGTGCACCAGAGTCCACTCGTGAGCATGAGAAAGGTGTTTACCATCATTCTTTTTATCCAAACTCTTGAAAACCAGTCTCAGCTTCTTTTCATGGTCTTGGAGATAGTGAACAAATTCCTCAAAATCCAGCTGTCCATCCAGATCTTTGTCTCCAGCCTTCACAATTTTCTGTTCAGAAAATAACCAAGAAATGTCAGTTCCTTTGTTCATTCAGACAGATCTATCCTCCCTTCTACCATATTTAAAAAACATTTCCTACACAACTTTGACTTTTTCTCCAAAAAGTAGCTGACAGAACTGTAATTCCTCCAAGAGATTTGAGCAATGCAGTAGCATAGAAAAGTCACCTGATTCCAACTGTTTCCCAAAGTCCATTACACAGATGGAATGCCTCGTGCTTTTATCAGGGATATTCTGCTAGTGTCATGTGTCTAATCTCAGGACTGTATCTTGATTAACACCTTGTAAAGCCCTTATGAAGGTTCTTGAACTAAGTATGAGGCAACAGATTTCCATAAAAAGTGAATCACAGAACTTCAGGTAATAAAAAAAACTGAACAGGAGAAGGAATTTGTGCCTACTACAATCCTTAGAGAAGTTAAGTTCCCTCTGGCAATAACTAACTCCAACCAGCAAAAGCCTGTCCAGCTCTAGCGAACACAGCCAAAGATAAAAACCTTTGTGAACTGGTTTAGGCACCCTGAAGCTATGTGCTTTAATTACACAAGTTTCCATGAGATGCATATAGAGCAAGAATAGGTTCTTAGTAGGACAAAGCTAAAATCAAGATCAAACCATGCCAGACATCTAGGACAAGGTAAATGACTAATTAACTCACTGTAACATGAGGCAATAGCCCATGGACTGTCCTATCCATGGGCACACAGCTGCATGTTGACAGGTGAGGTGATCTCCAGACTGCAAGAATGTGGCTCAGGGAGTTCCTATTCCCCTTCTGATTCAGTCACTTGCCTTTGACAGCCTTTATGTCTTTTCCAACATGAAACAGTGAGCAACACTCAATGAGGTGTGATTCAGTCTAGTGCATCACCCAAAGCTTTGGTTTAATTCTTGTAACATTTATGTTAACAGCAGATGGGTTGTTAAAGAAGCTCTGAGCCGAGATCAAACACTGGGTTAACCCTCTGTTCACCAGTATCTTGTTCAATATTTAGGCTTCAAAGTATTAGGCAAGCCTAAAATCACTGTGGTATGTCCTCAGTCTATGACCACCAGTCCCCTTCATAAGCCGTCTTTGTTTCAGTGCAATTTAAAATTACTTCAGTACTAAATGATTTGCTATTGAAACTCTCTCTCTCACCCACCAAGTCCTGTCTCTTTAGTCCTAATGCTATGAGGATTATTCCTAATCACTTTATGAACCTTAAATAAGAAAGTGCTGTCCCAGCTGCCCTGACCTCCGAGGTATGCCCAGTATTCCTAACCTGCCATTTATCATATGACCGTTGTGAAGTTCAGATACGACCTCACATTCAACTCATAGGCTAAATATAGACCAACACCCCTCTCCTGTCAGCACACTGGGCTTGAACTGCTGAATCAGGGCTTCCCTCTCACTGGCAACCCCCAACCAGTTGACAGGCATTAATAATTCGGTGGCACTGTAAGAGAGGTGTGACTGTGCAACTGCTCCCTCTCTCTCAGCACACCCCGACAACTGCAGAGATGCACCAAGAGTGATGAGAGACTGCAGGCAGCAAAAGCTTTGCCCTGTTCACCTTCCTCTCCCACAATCACAGCACAAAAACGCTGCCTGCCTGACAGTAACCCACAGCATATGTGTGAGGGGTGAGAAAGCCAAGCTCCCAGCATCTTCTCTGGAGGTGCGAACAAATATCTGTCTGCACCTCTTCACTCTTAACAGCAACCGTGAAATCTGGTCATTAAAGCTATCTCAGCTGCAGAAGTGGTCACCTGCAGTCACAGCCCCTGGAGCACACTGTGGGAACCCACACACCTTCCAGCCTGCTCTCCATGTCTCTGCACAGAGGTGTAAAAAGCCTCCCCAGCTTGGCTGATCAGTAATCAGCTCTCTGGGCCCTTGACAGCCTGGTCATGAAAAAAAAGTAGCAGCAAGCTGAAAGCAAGAGCTAGACACATTAGGATGGAGCACTCCATGGATTTAGTGCATCTCCCTTCCACAGCAAAGCAAAAGGTTCTTGCACAACCTTCCCCAGCTCAGCCCACCCACCTCTGGCTGAGTCACTCAAAGTTGCTCTCCCACTCACAGCACAAACCTGCTCACCTTCACCAGCTTCAGCTGACTCTACATTACAGTCCTGCTGTCAGAAGGAGGCAGGTGGAAGGATGTAAGAAGGAGGAAGAGGATGTGAAACGCTGTATCTGAACAGACCAGTAGAAGCAGAAGACTCCATTGTTTGGAAAACCCCTTTTTTCTATTTAATTCACACCAACTGGTTTAAACAGTCTGATAGACACCGGGATCTCACCCAATTCAAAACAAAAGAATCAAAAAGAAAAGAGTTCACACACTGCTTCAGCAATCCCTGCCAAGGGACATGAGAAGTGTTTCCATGCTTTACTCAGTTATTACAACAGAGCCATCATGAACTTCTCCCCCTCTCAAGCGAGCCACTCAAGGTATTAGAGACCACCCACCCCTCCATCACTCACTCCTTCCCTTCCATTCGTCCCTCAGGGCCATACCTGCTTCCACTGGCGGTAGGTGGAGAATTCCTGGGAAGGAATGAAGAGGCTGAGTCGGAAGATGGATTTGAGTTCAGCTGGGAGCCCCTTCGACTCAAAGTACTCAAACTCTGTCTGCCTCTCCCCAAACACCGGCACGTACAGACAGAGGCAGAGCATCTTTCTGAGCCCGAGACTCAGCTGCCCTGCTCAGTCCGAACAGCAAGGAAGGGAAGTAAAACTGAGTGATTCCCCTGAGCTAATTTCAGTACCTAGTGGAAAGGAAATACCAGCAAGTCTCATGACACATGCCTATGAGTGAGCCTGGCTCCAGTGGGATTGGCTGCACAAGCCCTGCCCTTCTACTTAAAAGGGAAACCGGGGCTGTACAGTCCCACCCAGCTGATACGAAGGAGACACGTGAGCTGCCTCCCATTGCTCAACACCTGGCTCCCATTAAACCCAGGTACCTTAATCACACTCGCTGCCAGTTAACCCTTACCGGGTGTCTCTCTTAACCCAAGAGGCTTTGGCCAAGGGCCAGGACACTCGCTGTTCTTTACATGTGATCAGTCCTTTCTTATGCTGTTCTCACCTCTTTGGGGATTTACACAGGTAGCACAGTGGGGACCAGTCTTGATCACAACCTCTCCCACCATGCAACACAGGAGGACTATCATTGTCTTCCCAAAAATTAATTTTTTAAAGCGCAGTAAGAACAGGATGCCAGCCACTTATTGCTTTAATGCATGTTTAGGATAGCTAGTTTAAGAAAAAGTCTTCCACTTTTACAAGGTTATTTTGTTATGCCAGAATTGACTGACTTTGGTTGCAAGTTCTCCCAAAACCACTTGTGCCAGCTAAGAGGAGACAACCCCTGCACACAAAGATCTCTCCCCGCTGTAGCACTCCAGAGTTACTAACACAGCAGCAATAAAGCCTGTGGAGGTTTGTCATTGAGCCAAATACAGAGAAAATCGCCCAAATCAAGGGCAAGCTTCAAAACAGCCTCAGCTGCTTCTAAGCCTCCTAGCTAAGCATCCACACAGCAGTTACACCAGCTTAATATTTTTCATCCTCTTCTGACTCCAATTAAACATTGCAGTCAGATATGTGCTATAAGAAGTGTCCCGGGTGGAACAACATTTTCCAGTTTCTACCCTTGACAGTTTAACCACTTTGTAAAGCAAGTTCCTGAGCTCTCATTAGGAGCAAGCCAGGCTGGAGGGAGGGTGGCACAAGCACCATTTAATGCAGGTATAATTACAGGTTTCTGAGCATTTAGTGGAGTTTGAGGCATGGAGTAACACCTAGCTCTCCAGAGAGATTCCAATGTGCAGCAGGCAACAATGCTGTTCAGGACAGAATCACTGACTGCTACCATGAATTTTCCATAAAGTTAAAGTCTTGGTATTTATCAGAGAGAAGCTACCACACAAGGAAGATGCAAAAAGCCATTGCCAGTAACCCAAACGCTGTAATCCTGTCTGCACTAGAAGTAACACAGTGTGTTTGCTGAACTGGTTCAAGCCAGACCAGATAACAGTCTTCCCCACTGCTGCGGACACAGCAACATTTTCTAGTGTTTGCTGTGTCTGAACAGCCTGCCTGGCAGAGCAAAGTCCAACCAGCACTCCCCTCAGGCCCTCATGCACAGGGGACCCAAACATCTTTACTGTGGTATTTTGTTCCTCAAACAAAGCCAAGGTCTGTAATGAGCTGTTCATGGAGCTGCATGTCAATCACACAAACTGGGAATATTTAATCAGTGGCTTAATTTCAAGGATTTAAAAAAAAAAAAAAAAAAAAGCTTAATGGATCATGACTCACAGCAACTCAGTACCCTTGGGAGTGTGACCTACAATGGTCTCCTCTGCCCTCGCTGAGGCACCTCACCTACCATGGCACCACTGCCACGTTACCTAACCAGGCTTAATCTACTCCCTGCTGACGTCTCTCTGCATGAAAACAGGATCTTCTCAGGGACTCCAGATCCTCTTAAAGATCAGCTGCAGCAGCTCACTGCATGCATACCCACAGCACACCCCAGCCTTCCCACCAAGTCCAGTCTCACTGCAAGCAGCACCCTCATGATACACACACCCCATTGTCCAACGCCTGTCTTGGGGTGACTTTGTGATGTGTATCCCCTATCGCTGCCCCATGCCCAGAAATTAATTTTTTTGCCTTTCTATGCCTTTAAACTGAGCCTGAGAGGGGGGAGGAAAAACGGAGCAAAACTTTTTCAAAGCAGTTTGTTTTCATGTTCCAAGGTCACACAGAGATAGAGACACTTTTTTCAGCTGTGGCAGGAGAGCGGGAGGGAAGGGAAGCACCCGGCTTGCTTTTCTTTCCAGCCAGCTTTCAGCAGTTTTTTCTCAGCTCCTTTTCCTCCAGAGAGTTGAACTTTTGTCTTCCTGGGACTTCGTTTTTTTTCCCCTTCTTCTCTGCTGGACTGTTTCAACATCAGAATACATTGGGAGGATTTTCCACCGAGGCCTTGGCCCTGGAGGTGGGCCCACCACCCCGTCCCAGCTCCAAGGAGGGGGAGAGAGATCTACGGAAGGACTCTGAATTTTCCCCCAGGTTTCTCTCAGCAGAGCGAGAGGTTTTATCATTTAGCATTATTATCCTTTTCCTGTGTGTTTGTTAAATAAATCGTTTTTATCTCTTTCACTTTCCTTCGAGGAAAATTTTTTTTTTCCTCGAACCTGGTGGGGGAGGGGTGGTTGTGCCTTCTCTGAGAGGATGTATTTCTAAATTTGGCCAAACCGGAACACACCAAATGCCCTTACCGAGCAGAGCAGAGCAGGTACCCCCAGCAACAGGTAGTAAGTGAACAAATCTAGCTCAGATTTGCTTCACAAAGCCTTAAGATCCTGCGTAGTCCTTCCCACGAGTTGCCAAGCATCACTATTATAGCTGCTTGGCAGCTCAGTTGCTATGCCAACATGATGCAGATTTTCCTAAGAAACTCTGTTTGGAGTTGGCAGCTAGAGACAAAAGGCAAAATCGGCACATTTTAGGAAAAAAGGCCCTACTACCTACGTCAGAGGAAAGGAGAAAGCTAATGAGGTTAAAGCTGATTTTAAGCAGGGTATTAATTACAGGACAGTGAGCTAAGAAGGAGAGACAGATTACAAATGAAGTTTATACCAGTAATTCAGGTTATAATGACAAAGGGAACTTAAACAAGTATTAAGATTTTATATTTCAGCTAAAAAATTCCTGGTAAAGCTGGAAATGCTCAAGAGCCAGGCAGCTCTCCAAAGCTGCAGGGATCAGTGCTGCTGCGACACTGGTGTGGGGTCACTGCCCACATCTCAGCACACACAGAGCCAGTCCCACTGCCCCAGCCCCTGCGAGCAGCAGCACACTCAGCCCAGGGCTTCAGGGGCCAGCTACAGACAGTACATCCCTCATTAACACTGTCTATTCCTGATCAAACCAAGGACAGGGCACAGAGCTCCAAATGAAGTCGCTCCTCCTTGATATTTCCATCCACCAATTCTGCCACTGAAACGACACATTTTTGAGCCATGTGGAGCCAGCCTGGCTAATACCCTCTGTAGTTTCCTTGATGACAAGAAAAGTGAGCCGTGAAGTAAGACAAACCCAGCTCTTTATCCCTTTAGCAAACTGATTTTCATTTTATTTATAGGATTTGGTTCTTTTTAAATGCTGCACGAGTTACCAATTTCCATACCCTGCCATTCCAACGCTAACCTTTCCAAGCCATTTGTATTCTTCTAGGCATCTGCTTCATAACTGGTTTACTACATCAGCTCCAGAACATACCTCCCAAGGGATGGAAAGATGCAGCCATACAAGGAGCAGGAAAGTATGCTGTTTAATTTTGAATTTTCTTTGCTAAAAAAAAGGCTCTAAAAATATCAAGTGCCAGCAAGCGTCACAGTCACGTAACATCCTCCTTCAGAGGCAAAACAGCTTTCTGGGCTCCAACCCTATTGCTAGAAGGTTTCGCTGGGTTCTGCTGACTTGGTCTTTTTTAATTTCTGGAAACTAGCTTATAATTAATTGGACAGTACAGAAAGTCCTCACAAAGCACAGAGAGCATACGGTGTATGAAGGAGGGGAGTTAATGATTTAAGAGACCCCAGCAGAGGAAAAGAGCTGCAACCAGCCAAGGCAACCAGGGGAAGGATGGAGACCAGGCACAGCAGACAGCACTATGTGGTATTTGACATAAAGGTAACTAGGAAAGATGACCTGTTCCACTGACAACACACAGATCCAAAGTTACAAGTCCAGATGGTGACGTCAGGAGCAGATCATGCCTGTCTCCTGTGTACACAGATCCAGGGCCAACATAACACATTTGCAATCAGGATTTTATCCCGTATTTGCAAAAACAGCCTCATGTTGGAACAGCTTCAAACAGGCAAACATCTGAGGAGGAACATACCATCAACAAGTGAAGACTGAAGAGCCAAGGCCAGGAAGCCCCTCCAGTCAAATTTATTGATACACATCAATTCCTTACAGAAACCCCAGTATCAGGTGTCATATTTTGTGTGTTTTTATAAGAGAAGTAGTAACAGGTGTTTTTACAAAACAAAGTGGTCTGCCAGTCCAGAGACTGCTCCCAAGGTCACAGCCAGACAGTGGCAGAGAACAAAAGCCCCCACATTTTCTATAAACACCAAATAACACTGTTTGCTCACAGTGGTTTATTATCTATCCCTAAGGCTGTACGAGACTTTTCCCAACACTTCTCCTTCAGACAGGTAATTGGAACACTGATACCTGATCAAGCACAAACAAGTCAAGCATCTTAAGAAGTTACTGTCCATCAGCTGAGCCATGGGCTGGATGAAGCATTAGCCAGCCCGAATTGCAAGGTGAAACCTATCTGCATAATGCTCAACAGAAGAGCTTTACTCTGCGTTTTACTTTACAATCAGGGCAAGCTAAAATTACAAAGTCACAACCTCCTGGTAGATGGGCAGTTAATTCCTAAGATGCAATAACTCCATTTTACCACATCCTTATCCTCTAGGTATTTCTCTATTAGCCAATCCTAGGGTTCCTATGCAGCAGAACTTCCCAGGGTCACACAGGAAAGAGGAGATTGGTATCAGCTTTCAGAGAAAGCTTTATTTCCAGGTGTGAACAGATGGACTCCCCCTGACTGAGAGACCATTGTTCTCTGGAAGACACCAGAGATTTTCAGCCCTGTAATTCCAAGGTTTTCATCACCACTTCCTTCAGTTCTGAGCCTCTGTCCTTCTTCAACCTCTGTGCACCAAAGTCCTCCTCAAAATGCGCATGTTCATCTTTTGGAAGGGGATGCAGAGTGCTAACTGCGAAGGATACATATGAAGGCAAAAGTCCCTGCAGATTTTTCAGTCTGATTCAAGCAGGGAGTGGCTTCTGCTCCCCGGAATGCGAAATGCCGCCCTGTCTGTTTCCATTCAAAACAGCAGCAGAACAGATATTAATCCCCTCTACAATCTAAACCTGTTCATCCCTCATTTTAAAGAGAAAGCTCATAGCAACAACCGTGCCAAATTCCCTGTCAAATAAACTGGATGCTGAAAGTCACACACCCCTATCTCTGCTGCAGCCCTTCAGTATTATCCTCACCTCCCACCCTTCACAGGCCTTATGCCCAACTTCTTCTCCCCTAATCCCAGGTCACACCCTTGGTTTTAAACCACACGTAGTCAGAGCTGACTGCACCATCCTCAGGGGACACAGACAGCACTTCCTCCATTAAATAAGTCAGAACTGCAGTTGGCCAGCACTGTGCTGGGAGCTCCGGCACTAAACTAATCAGCTTTTGTTCGCCTCCCCCCAGACAAAGCCTCACCATTTATTCTCTGCCAACTGCGCACCCCCACTACCTCCCCACTCTCCCACCCCCTGGGAACTTTCCATCCTCACGCAGATTTTAGCCTCTCCCTTATGCGACCCGCTCCCCAGCGACAGGCTTTACTCTCTTCCGGGCTCTGCCTTTTGAGCCTCATTTGCTCAAAACATGCAAGTTTTACCAAAGGCTTGCAAAATTACCAGAGAATGACTCCAGAACATTTTAGGATGCAGTTGATTCTTTGCCGGTCTCCAGTGTAAGGGTGGGACTCGCCACTAACCTGTATTATCATTCCCTGCCCTCTCAGTCATGCTTCTTACAAGTTGCCCAGGAACCCTGGAGGCCCCCATATTCCCCCATGCCCCTAAACAGCACTTTTCTCCCACACTTTGAACATCATGTTTGGAAGGTTAGATCACCTCCTCTCTTCAGTCACTCCCCTGCCCCCCCCCGCCCCCTTCCTTTCTAGCAAGCACACGCGTTGGACTCTGCTCCTTTTTCCTGTTCCTCTCCCCCCTCCCCAAATTCACACACACAGCTACTCACACACTCCACCTGCAATACCCCTTCTCCCAGCAGACCACACACTCCACTGTCATGTGCACCAACCCCTCCTCAGGCCCCTGGATATCCCATTACCTTTGGAAAATGCTCTGCGGGTCCAACCACCAGTAGGATAGTTGGTCTCCTTTCAGTGGGATCAGTCCCTCTGTCCTGTGTCTTCCCCAACACCTTTGGCCCTTTCTCCCCGGGGCCTGGAAGTGGGGTGGTGTTTCTGGCCTCATCCTCTTTTTCATCTGCAGGACCTTGGCATATGGCCCTGGGAAGGAAGCTAGACAGAAAATGCCACAAGGTCTGCAGCATTGCTGCTCCAGCGAGCATCCCGGGCAGGGAAACCCTGCGCGCTCAGGAGCTGCCCGCTGCCAAGGATGATGTGACTGCACTACCAAGCACCCCCAAGACGGGAATCGGCACGGCAGCCAGCGGGAGGTTCAACCCAGCGACTCCACAGGCTCAGATTCTTTACAGACCGCTCCTGCGGACGCTTCCTGCCTTTAGAAATTGCTGCTACTGCAGTCGTGCCTGGCCTGACAAGCAGCTCATTGTACCAGAGCCTCAGAAATCTGATGGCAACAGACAAAGCACAAGCCCCCTGGCACGGAGAAGCCGAGACGCTGCGCTTTGGAGACTGCCTGGACAGAGAAGCCGAGACGCTGCGCTTAGGAGGAAAGCTAAAGATGAGCCTCTCCGAGAAGAGCTTCTCAGAGCTGCCAACTGAGCCGCGCGTCCCGGCTCATCCCAACGGCAGCCCAGGCGAGCAGCGAGGCTGAGCAGCGATGCTGAGCACCCAGGCTGCGTCCCCACTGCAGCAGTGCCCAGCCAATCCTCGCTCCCAACACTGCGCTGCTCCGGAGCACGGCAGCGCGCGCAGCCGGCCGGGAGCGCGCCCTCGGCGCGGGAGGCCGCCCGCAGGAGAACGCGCCTGCCGGCCCCTGGGCAGCCGGGCAGCGGCCGGAGCATGGAAGGCACTGCCCCAAAGCAAGGAGCAGCGTGCGAGGGATGTGTGTAGCTCCGCAGCTCCAGCTGCAGCTCTTTGTTACGGCAGCAGATGGTTCTGCAGAGAGAAGCCGGCTTTGCCCAGCCATGGCCGCATTAACCTCTAAGTGCACTCTCTCTCCCCGGTCTATTATAGTCTCATCCGTGCCTACAATAGCTCTTTGGTGCTGCATTGTGCTGCTGCCTTTGGCTCCCAGCACAGCGTTTACGGCCATTCATCAGTGCGAGAGCTGTGCTTAAACCATCGCTGGTTGGTCGGCTGGCCGAGCTCTGCTGGAGGAGCCTTGAGCCACCTAGTCAAAGGTAGGACCAGCCAGAGCAGGACTGCAAGGAGATAGTAATAGATACGCACAGGGACAGATAATACTGCTTGGACTTCTACAAGAAATAGCACACTTTCCTCTGCTGCCACAGCAGCAGCTGTTCATTGACTGGCGAGGCTGTATCAGCCTCCCACCAGAACCCACCCTGGAGGAACCCAGCAGCATGTTCCATTTTACAGTTCAATTTACTTCATATTCCCAAATTCTTTGTGTCCACAGAGGGCACTGCATGCCTCACTTCCAAAATACTGTGACTCTTCCATAACTTCGGGGGTTTTAAGAGGCAGAAATGAGTAGAGACCCCACAGGTTCCATCACCAGGGGCTCCCTACCCAACACAGAACAGCAAGAGCAAGCGAAGGACCTCAGTTTCCAGCTTTTGAGAGTGACAGACTGCAGGAAACTTCTAGTATACAGATGTCAGATGTGAAAATACAATCCAAAATCTAAAAAGTCTGAGAGCTAAGCTGCACATAAATTTTGAGATGAACATCACTTTCGGGAACTTGCTATCATTGAATTCCTGTAACAAATCTAAGTAATGGAAAACGTGAGAGACAAGTACATAGAAGACATCACATTAAAAAAATTCTTCTGCAAATACACCAGAATTACTTAAGAAGAAAAAAATGCTTTTTAATCACGAGGTCGATGCACAGTATGCAACAAAGTTTTTTATCTTAAAATTTGACACATACCAAAAAATAACCACACAGAACAAATTTACAGAATTATGGGACAGTAACACTGGGGTGGGGGTGTGGGAAAGCCGTGTCTCTCTCCAAAGAATGGCACAGTCTGGTTCTAGTTGGGATGCAGTCAGCAGCTCAGGCACAGGCAGAAAAGACTGAGGAATTCTTGTCATGCCTCCATTACCTTGAGCTGCTGCTAGTCATCACAGTTACAAGCACAAAAGTTAAACTATTTTCTAACACGTAATAAATCAGATCCTTTAAGATGACATTTGGAAATTTTTAATGATCTCAAGTCAGAGGAACAAAGCAGATTTTCTGAACTGGGCATGGTTCTTCAAAATCAGTTTCTATTAGCCTAAGGCTGTGGTTTCACAAGCAGCTGTGAACTAATCTGAAGCTTACTGCCACTACAAGTCACCTCACACATCCACTTAAGCCCTGCACTTACCTTGCTCCCATGCTCCTCTGACAACCTCATTAACCCAGCCAGAAATCTGCAGAGCTTTTTGCTGGGGTAACCAGTTGAGGCTACCCATGGATGGGGTCCAAAAAAGTGTGGAAAGGGCATCTGAGCTGCCTGCAGCAACAGGCAGGCTGCCATGCCACTCACCCAGCTACAAGTCATGATACAGAAGGCAAAGCACCCAAATTAGAACTTGGAGATTTGTCCTCTGTGGTCACTTAATACTCACAAGGCCCCATTTAAGAGCAGATGTTACCTGACACTGTTGGAATTGTTCCCCTGCATTAGTATTAACATTAGAGGTGTGTGCACATCAGGGACCCCCATCTTCCTTTGTTCACGCAGAGATTTCATAAGAAAATAATAATCTGTGCAAGAAACTACATGCAATGCTTCCTTGGCCTCTGCCCTCAGTAAAGGAAACCCCAGATGAATTCTGCCACCACACTAATTTCACACAACTCCTTGAGAACAGACGGAATTTTCTAATCATATTTAAGAAAAAAAAAAAGCATTTTATTTTACCAAGTGGGGAATTTTATTAGCTCAGAATAATAAACCTAGTAACAGCAAGATGATTATAGCTAGAAGCAAGACAACTGCACTCCTACAGGGAAGTTGTAGGGAAGTATTACCCTACCAACACAAACCATAAAGCCAATCATTCACACATAAAATAGATGTAATAAATACTGTGAGTCCAGCGTGAAAGGTGACACAAAGGAACACGAGGAGCAAGAATTCACTGAACACCTAGGCCACAGTGAAACAGCTTTCCCAACCTCAGCTTCATTAGAAGACAGCCATTTCTCCAATTCCAGCCATTTGCATGATCCAGACCTGGGATTTAAGGCAGAAAAAGCAGGAGGGGTGATCTGAATTCTGGCTTTCAGCCAGCACACCAGTCACTTGGGGACAGAAGGCGCCTGTGGCAGCTGGCCTCAGAGCCCTGCACACCAAAATGGACAGTCATTAGACAGCCTGAGGAGAAGCTGACAATAAAGAGACAATAATCTATCCAAATGGAGACAAAAGAGAGAGAGAGAAAAGCCACGAGACTGACATGTTTTGCTCAATTGAAGTATTTTCCTCAGTACTGCAGGCTGGCAGAGGGAGGTTCCCTGTAAGCCATAGAACTAAGGTATATTGTATCTTTTTCAGCCACATCAGTTTTCAGACAGACACTTGCCTTTTCTAGGCTGGTATACCTGGCAGAAATTCACTTTTGCTTTAAGATGGTTTCTAGAAGACTTTTGGGTAAATGCACAGCGTTTTCCTGCAAATATGTGGGCCTCATCACTGACGACTTGCTTACATGTAAAAAATGTGAGAGGAAGGGCAAAAAGAAAAGGGGCCAGAGGGGAGTGAGCTGTGCTGGGAGCAATGACCCTTTTCCTCCTCCAGCACAAGGAGAGTTGCTGGCAGTCTCTGGTTCCTTAGGTGACCCTGCAGGAATGAGCAGTGACTCATCTCCTTTGGGAGCCTCCTGGAAGCATCCCAGGGAGCCCTGCTGCCTACACCGTGTGCCACCCAGAGATAGCACCCAGCCCCCAGCTAGGATGGGCCACCATGACTCCACCAATTACCTCTTATCTTTTCACACGTAATTTCTGAAAGAAGAAAACTAAGTATGTCACTACTTCACACCTTTTAGAAAGTTGAGGTTTACCCTGCACGGTGCTTCTCGAACCATGACATAAAATCTAAACGTCTTGGCCACTGCTGCTTAAATAATTAAACTGTCTGGTGACATTCAAGTACATTCATATATTAAGGTGACACAGCATAGCTCAGGGAACACTACAAAGAAACCCAGGTCTCCTTGTTACAGGAACCCGGGCAGAAGCAATTAGCTACCCAAGCAGATATATTCAGGCATCCACAGCCAGTGCCAAATAGAAAAATACAGAGAGAGCTGGCCAGGGAGGGGGAGCACAGAGCCACTGCCCAGGACAGAGAGTTCCACCAAGGTCATATCATATTATATGAAGAGCAGGGATTAACCAAGAGACAGGGCATCCTTAGTACTCAGAAATTAGAAAATCAACTTCTTGCTGCACCGGATAGTTAAGCAGGAAAATAGGTAGTGAGAAAGGATGGCCCTGCAGCAGCCCGGGCCCAGACCTGCCCCCACACGGTTCTCCTCAGGCTAAACAATGTAGGTTCGCATACCAAGCAGCTTTGCCTTTCCAAGGAACTCATGATCTAAACATTTCAACAATTTCTCTAAAAGCAGAATTCTCCACTGCAAACCACTTTAGCTGCCAGAAGCTCCCCTGAAGCTCATGACATGTGAGCTGGAAAAACTCAAGATATCTCCACTGCCTTCCCAAATGGACATGAGTTATCACAGCTATGCTTCTCCACCCGAGACAAAGACTGAGCCATCATTAAACTGTGCTCATGTCCCACATTCACAGGGACAAATATAGCAATAGGACATGAACAAGAACAAAGACTCCCATTTGCTACAAGTAGGGCTGTAGGAAAAAAGCTCCCTCCCCCTTCTCCTCCTCCCAACACCGTATAATGTTATACTATGTGCAACCAAGAGCCCAGGGCTGCAGCACCACCATTTTGTAGGGCTTTTAAACAAGAGACCAAGTCCTTATTATGGCTTTGATGTCATTTTATTAATGCTCACCAGCCATTTAAGGGTTCTGCTCAATATTCAGCTAGATTAAAAATAAAAATTAAAAGAAACAGTAAGTATGCTGAAGTCTGGAGTTTTTTACTTGCCGTCATCTCAGTAATCTGAGAAGTCCCTGAAAGGAGGTTTTAGCCACCTGGAAGCTGACCTCTTCTCTGAGGCAACCAGCAACTGGACAAAAGGAAATGGCCTTAAGACACGCCAGGGGAGGTTCAGGTTGGACATCAGGAAGCATTTTTTCCACGGAAAGGTTTGTAAGGCATTGGCCTGTGCTGTCCAGGGAGGTCACCATCCTTGGAGGTGTTCTCGAAACAACTCAATGTGACACTTAGTGCTATGGTTTAGTTAATAGGGTGGTGTTGGGTAAAAGCTTGGACTCTGTCTTGCAGGTCTTTTCCAACATTAATGATTCTAATAAGCCAGTGCAGATGCGGACAAGAAGGTATGTCCACTACAGGCATTGAGCCTGGTCACTAAAAAATGCCCCACAGAACACACTGAAAGACCAAAGCACTGCTGCATATTCTACACAGGCACAACCAACTGCTTTGGATGAGTTTTGTTTTTTCATTCCTCTCAGGCTGAGGGGTTCCTACAGGCATTCATTTCCCTACAAAATTCAGAACAGACCCCATCCTGCAGGAAGTAATACTGTGAGGCCACATCAGTGATATTCAGGATGCCTTTCTAGAAGAGAGACTCTTACACAATGCTGACATTTAAAATTTATATGCTCTAGTCAAAGTTGCACCTACATCTCTCAAAGGTCAGCCAGCAGCCCTTGGTGGTTAGCACTGCACAAATAGGACAAAGGTCTCTGCTAAATAAACCAGAGAATCACCAGACTTCTCCAATTTTCTGCAAAACAGGACAAAAAACAAGCCTGGAAGAGCAAACATCGCTCAAGAGTTGTATACCTGGTCCTATATGTACATGAACATAAAGCAACACTTGTCTAATCTGCAATTGTTTGTTTATATGCACAGGAAACATGCAGGAGCAAGTTTCTCCTGTGCATATTTGCATTTAAAACCTGCTTCCCAACCTCCCCTCTGAACATCGAGTGGACACATACTGCCCATTTCACACATTAATCACACTTAGGCAGGGCTGACCAGAGACCAAGTTTGGGTAAAGACTTTCACCAAGATAGTCTGAGATTCCCTGGTCCCCCAGCACCCCTCTTCTCCCTGCTGCCCCTCCCTGCAAGACCTCTGGGTTCTGGCAGAGTGACAGCCTCGGGCGGCTGGGGTGCCAGCCCATCTCCCTGACATTCCCCATCCCAAAGCTCTCACTGTAGGGGCTGCTGGCCAAGGCTATTAATAACCAACACTGCACCCAGAAGTCTCCTTTGTGCCAAAGCCAAGGCCTGTCTTCTCAAAGTCTTTTCTGCAGCTGTCAAGAACTCACAAAGAGTTTATTTAATTACAAAGAGTTCATTTGCGTCTTCAGCCTAACTCAGAGAAGGCAACAAACCCCAAATTCATACCAACTAACCACTCATCACAGATTGAAAGTTTTATCTACGATTAAATCACTGACCAACAGTTCTGCTCTTGCTCAAGTGCATGAGAACAGGGCCTCCATCAAACCACACATTTCATAATTTACAAAGAGCAAAAACAGGTTTCCACACCCTACAGACCCAGCAAATATGATCTATTTTGTTTATTATTTTAATAAACATTATTCATGAATGTGTGAATTTTATTAACATGTTCTTGAAAATGGTTTCACCTTGTATTACAACTGGTTTGGGATATCCACAAAGGGTTATCCTTTGGGATTAGTAAGGAGATGGGTGGATGAGAAGTTGTTGGCAGCACAAGGAAGGCTATCAACTGTAATATCAAACTGTAACAGTATTTGTCTGATACAACCTCGTGTTGCTCAACCCTTCAGGATGAATTACAAAGGCCCAGCTAAAAGCCCCACAAGTGCCCCAGCAGGATTCAAGACACATACACCATGAAAATGTGATAATGCATAAATGTATATAGGTTTGGAGATATATTGAGAGATCTAAATGAGATCTGGAGAGATATTCCAGTCCAAATTACACAACAGTGTTAGAATTTTGCTCTTTTTATCATAAACTGACTTTTGTAACACAATAAAAACTTGGGTCCTCCAATTCCAGATGGCTGTGAATGGAAAACAGGTGAAAGCATCATACTGGAAGAAGTCCCTGCTTCCTCTGCCACTTACAGTTGCTAAGAATTGCAGTATATTGCACACAGTATAAAACAGAGTATCAAAAGTGCTGAAGAATAAAACAGTTACAGAAATAGAGCCTGAAAAGAAGAATTAGATAACATCATGACAGAAGATAAGTACTGATCAGAAGCAAGATTAAATTTTTTTACAATTGCAACTGCTACAGTAGAAAGAGTTTCTCAATCCATCCACAGAGTCACTAGCAAAAGGGCTAACTGATCTATTATCCCAGAATGGCATGGACACGGCTGGAAGAGTCCAGGGACACACTTAAAATGCAAAGTTGTTCGGAGGAAAGGCCTGAAGCAAACAGAACACTGCAGAGTCCAGCTGCAGCAGCACAGCTTTGCTTCTTCAGTACATGGGAAAAGTGCAAAACAGACCTTGTGGGCAAGTTTGGACAGCCAGGACCTGGAGATCAAAGAGGAGATACGAGGCTAAGGAAGAAGTGATGAAAGCAGATTTCAGCTGCCTGGGAGCTGATGTAGTTTCCCATGGGGAAGCTGATACCAAGGGCGCAATCACAGTCACATATATGAACTTAGGAAGGCAAAGTATCACAAAGCCAATGAGGACATCATTGTTAGAGCAGAGGCAAAGAGGACATTTGGGACTGAAAAGAGAAAAAGGTTATGTTTTCTCTGTTTCTTAAAGTGAACTAGTCCAGCAGAAGATGCTCAGCACCACTACAGAAGAGGCAGCTGCAGACAAAGTTCACCACTTCAGTCTGTCTCTAGGCAGCTGGGATTAATCCCACCAGTTCAGACTGTCTGGAACTTCAGCAGCAGAGATGAGGTTTTGGAATGGCACTCCAGCCCTGCAGTTAATCAGGATCAGTAGGAAAACAGTTATATTAGCAAACACACAAATATTACCATCACACATTCTTTCAGCAATAGGACATCTCCAGATACCAAGTAGGAAACAGTTCTGATTCACCGTATTTCCATTAAGTGTATATTTCCAGCTCCATAGGTCTATATAAAGTCAGAAAGCAACAGTAACAGGACATTGACCATTCCAGAGGTAGATGAAATTTAGCAGTAAAAGACTATCCCTTCACACAGTAGAAAAAAAAAAGGCTTTTTAAAAATTCTTCATATGGTTATCACTTTACTGCCTAAACAGAGTGAAGTATGTGGATTGCTTCATGCTGATCAGTGCAAACAAGCATTTCGTTACAAGGCTCACTGGTTTGGCACACTGTATTTGTCAGCTGGTTTAAAGATTACAGTATGGGTTAAAAAAAAAAAAAAAAAGCAAGCATCATTTACATAAACAAATTCCACCTCAAAGGACATCTGAGTACAAGCCTTCTCTCCCCCACCACAGAAAGTGGCCTCTAAAAGAAAGGGCAGCAATTTTCCAAGAATGCCACAAAGGATTTTATCTCAGCAAGAACTCTCAAGCATTGAAGGAGCCAAAATATTGCTCATTTTCTTTTCAAGTTCAGCCCAAAAGTTATTGTTACCACAAGGACTTTTAGCCTACTGACGCAGCTCAGATTGGCGATAACCTCACTTTACGAGCCCAATGCTCCATCTGCTCCCAAACGCTGGAAGGCAACTCCCATATCAAATGTACTGCTGCATGGAAGGAAAAATAAAGTGCACCAGAGGCACCAAGTAATTTACTAATCACAAGCAATCCATGTGATTTATACCTAAATTGGTCTCCAAACACCATGCCCAATAAATCAGAAAGGTTTTTCATCTTGACACTTAAGCACTTTTCGCGAGCGTGACCTCACATTAGTTAAGCGTTGAGGTGCCATAATTAGCTAAGGAGGGAGCAGAAAAAAGACTGACTTATTAATAGAACTGCCTGGGAAACAGGAAGTTTATTTGATTTCCCTAAAAACTGCACAACATGGAAGTTTGCTAGCCAGCTGAGGGCTGTTCCCACATTTTTAACTGGAACTTGAGAGTTTTGAACTCTGCATCCTCACTCTCAATGGTTTTTACCCTGCTGAAGGGGATGCTCTACCATACTAACAATGCTTTGCAAACTCCAGAACGGTTTGGGTTGAAAAGGACCTTAAAGAGCACCCAGTTCCAACCCCCTGCCATAGGCAGGGACATCTTCCACTAAATCAGGTTGCTCAGTGCCCCTTCCAGCCTGGGCTTCCAGGGATGGGGCAGCCACAGCTCCTCCGGGCAACCCGTGCCAGGGTTTCACCCCCCTCACACTACTGATGTGGAAGAGGAGGCAGAGGAAGCAAAGGGCTGAGGTACAATACTGACAGACAAGGGCTTCAGCAGAAAGACAGGACTGTTAAGCAGCATCCAGCCAGCACTTCCCTCCGGCAGCGAGTTCCAGTTCCCGCAGAATGCTTCCTCTGTGCCGCTCCCGCAGCGCGCCAAGCAAAGAAACTCTCTGCTGGGAAGTAAAAACGCAGTTTGTTTTAAGGTGCTTCTTCCTGGGCTGGAGACTGTTAGGCTGGATTGAATTACATGCATGGAAAGAGAAGGGAATGCAAACCGAGGCAGGCATGCAGGCATAAGCACAGAACATTCTGGGTTATGAGGGTCTTTTGCCAGAGGTCAAGGATTGGGCCCCACAAGTGGCAGCAGGTCAGTGTCACAGGCATGCACAGGTGACTTGTGGTACAATCAGTATTAGGTACCCAAACACACCCAGCAGAAAACCCCCATGGCACTCATGTTATTTTTTAGAAACAGCACAACCAAACTACTCACAAGATCACACTGACAAGGAATTCTTGTATTTTACACCAGCAAGGAAGATGCCGACCAAAAAGAAATGTTAGAAGTTAAGATGCTGGAAATTCAAAGTTAGAAAGGAACTAGAAATTCAAAGTTAGAAAGGACTGTGCAAGTAAAGCACTCAAACTGGGGCACCACTCCCAGAACAGGGAGAGAATACAAACTGTCACTTGAATTAAATATCTTTTCAGTGAGTCAGAAGTTGTTCTTAAACTCTTCTTCCTTCCTGCAGGACTCAGGCACTCTGTGGTGGCACATCCCTGGCTGCGCCCATGTGTTTATCTCCTATCTTCACATGATACTCAGCTTTTTCATGGCCCCGCACATAAAATACAAGCGACTAGGCAGGGACAAACTGTGCAGCACTGAGGACAAGCCCATTCATCACAGACATGTGAATTACACTAATCACGGTTAAATACAGCAGCATCACATTGAACCTTGGAACCCTCAGTGTACAGCATCACACACAGCGGTGTGAGCACAAAAGGCTCCCAATACTGAAAGAGAAAGCCAGTGCTGCATGTTTTATGTACTCCATGTGCAAACTGTACAGTACAGTAGCCTCCCTACATTCTAAGGTATTTCCAAACCCTTAAAATAAACGAGTCTGGCATAAGCCATCCTGGGCAAACATGAGTAGCAACACGGTGCCAGACTCATATGAGGAAAACGGTGATAGAATGAAACCTGCACAATACTCTTGACTACAGAATCGCTTCCAAAGGACCTTTCACAAGTGTAAGTCAGAATGCAAGTTGTCCTAAGTCCTGGAGAAAGGCGATTTCCTTTATGGTTTTTTCTGCCGAAATACTATGGTTTTATTCTTATTAATTACGGGCAGTTAATACCGTCCATGCCTACAGGTGGCAAGCAAGCCGATTCCTCCGGGTCTAGTGTGCAAGCCGGCAGGGGGCCTTTGAGGCCAGGACCCTTGGGGAGCGGAGCGGCCGTGTCGCATCACACAGCCCCGCTCTCGCTCGGGGATCAGGACGCTAAAGGGACGCAGGTTCTGCGATGGTGCTAGAATGCGCAGGTGCCACCGCTGCCCCGGCCAGACACATCTGGAAGGTCTCCAGAGTCCACGTCCTGCTCGCGAGACGAGCACGGAGACGGCTCCGGAGTGGATACGGGACGAGGGGAGCGGCCAAAGCCTCCCTCACCCCCGGAAC
Source organism: Coloeus monedula (assembly GCF_965178545.1). Lineage (NCBI taxonomy): Eukaryota > Metazoa > Chordata > Aves > Passeriformes > Corvidae > Coloeus > Coloeus monedula. The sequence goes on along the minus strand of NC_138801.1, from coordinate 6,198,058 downwards.
GCGGGACCGCTTAGCCCCGCCGGGCCACATCCCACCGCCCGCCGCCGCTCACCCGCAGATCCAGCTCGGTGCGGTGCAGCCCGAGGCGGCCCAGCCCCACGGCCAGGTCGTGGATGCAGAGCGCGCCGTCGCGGTTCACGTCGAGCTTCTGGAACAGGGTGCGGAGACGCCGGTCCTGCTCGGAGGCCTCGCACAGCGACCGCCCGCAGGACCCTGCGCTCCCCCCGCCGCTGCCGCCGCTCTCCACCGCTGATCCGTGCGGGGAGCCGCATGGGCAGAGAACGCCGCTCACCACGGGGGAGGCGAGCGAGCGCCGCGCCCCCGGCATGGCTACGCCGGCACAAACCCCCACCGCCCCTCACGCCCGCGGCACCGGCAAATGGCGCCGCTTCCGCCTTCGCGCCACGCGCCGCCGCCGCCACGTGACGCCCCTGGCTGGCCAATCACAGCGGGCGACACGCCCCGGGCCACGCCCCTCTGCGCCCACGCGAATTTACGGATCGTGACGTCACCGAGGACGCCCTCGCCTCCACCAATCGGAAGGAAGCGCCGCGGGGTTTCGGCGCGGTGCACAGGGACCGGGGCAGGCGCACGGACCAAACCGCAATTGGCTGAACCCTTTGAGAGGGCGGTGATAAAGCGAACATCTCCAATCAGAGCGAGAGCCGGCAGTCAGTTTGAGATTGACGAACGTCGTGCGCATCCGGTAGGTTGGAAACCAGTGCGCGCTCTGGGTTGATGGACAGGAGAAGCACCCAATGGGATTAGAGCGGGGAAAATCCACGAGCAGGCCCAACCCCTCACCGGCCCCACGCAGGCCCAGTGCCCTGAGACCAGCGGCGGGGCGGGGCCGCCTCTTGGCTGCGTGATGGACAGGGCTCTTGGCCAATAATAATGCGGCACTGCAGGCGGGAGGCGGGAGAGTCATGTGACGGGCAGCCGGGAGGGCCAATCAGGCGTGGCAGGAAGAGGGGCCGATTCTGGAAGCCATTACGCCAGTGCCGCAGGGTGGGGGCCGTTGCGCGGGGCTGCCGGGCGGGCGCCGTACGCAATTTGCGTATCGTTGGCGGTGCCAAGGGGGGAACGGGGGGGGACCGAGCCCTCCGGGCCCTGAGGGGCCTCGGGGCCCCCCTGTTGTCCCCGGTCCCGGGGGTGGGGGGGCCCTGCCGCCCCTTGGCCCTGCCCAGCGTCTCCCAGGCCCCCCAGGTGTGACCCCGTGCCCCGTTCCCGGTGCCCCCCCCCCCATGGCCATGGCGTCGCCGCCGGCGCCCCCAGCCAAGAAGAGGAAGATGAACTTCTCGGAGCGGGAGGTGGAGATCATCGTGGAGGAGCTGGAGCGGGGAAAGCACCTCCTCGTCAACCACTTCAACGCGGGCGTGCCGCTGGCCGCCAAGGCCGCCGCTTGGCACGACATCCTGCGCCGCGTCAACGCCGTCGCCACCTGCCACCGCGAGCTGCCCGAGGTCAAGAAGAAGTGGTCTGACCTCAAGACCGAGGTGCGGCGCAAAGTGGCCCAAGTGCGGGCTGCCATGGAAGGAGGAGGCGAGAACCAGAACGGCGGCGGCAACGGGCCCGAGGGCGAGGACCCGGCGGGCGCCGCGGCCGCCCCGGTGATCCTCACCCCCATGCAGCAGCGCATCTGCAACCTGCTGGGAGAGGCCACCATCATCAGCCTGCCGAGCGGGGACTGCGGCGCGGGTGACGGGAGCGAGATCCCCATCACCGCGTCGGCCACCACGGTCACCCTGACCCAGAGTGAGTGCTGCTCCCGCTGGAACGCTCTGGGCTGGACTGGAGGGTCACACAGAGGCCCTGAAACCCCTCTGCGAGCAGACCCCGAGCCTTGTGTGGGGAAAGAGCCACAGAATGGTTTGGGTTGGAAAGGACCTTAAAGAGCACCCAGTTCCAGCCCCCTGCCATGGGCAGAGACACCTTCCACTAGACCAGGTTGTTGCATCCAGCCTGGCCTTGAGCATTTCCAGGTGCCCACAAGTTCTTTGGGCAAAGAAAGCCCCAACAAAAAGAAATCTCCACATCTCTGCAATGAAATGCTCCTCCCAGTCTGCCCTTGTGCTGCAGGGGAGTGGCCGCAAGACAGGCACATACTGAAAGTCAGCTTTGAGAGCTGGACTCAGCCTTAAGGACAAAGGAGTCAAGGATCCTTTGCACCTTGGGAGATTCTTCAGTCCCTCTCTGGGAACAAAAGCAGAGGGAAAAACATTTCCAGGGCTGATTTCCCAGAGAGCAGTGTCGTAAAGAGCAGCTCTTCTACCGAGAAGGGCCATTCTGAATCTTGTCTTTGCTGTTATGTCAGTCAGTTCATGCTGCTTGGAAAAATTGTTCTAAACTGGAGGTTGAGAAATTATATTGTCTAGACAGATAAGGCATTCCCTATTCCTTTGGATTGTACTGCCCAGAAGGAAGCTCGACTGAGGGTGGAGTAGACTTAAATAGGTCATTTTGTGCATGTCTGGCCCTTGTATGTTATCTCACTGAACAGGCCGTATTTTTGTGCTATTCACTGAATAGTCCTGTAGATAAAAATCCTGTATCGCAGCTACTCCTGACTCCCTTTCTGTCCTTTATTCTCAGTTCCTGCAGAGACAACCTACCACAGTCTGGAGGATGGGGTTGTGGAGTACTGCACCACAGAAGCCCCCACCACTGTCACTACAGAGGCGCCCTTGGAGATGATGGCCCATCAACACGAGGTGTCTGCCAAGCCCCAGGAGCTGAAAAGCCGCATTGCCCTGAACTCAGCCAAGCTCCTGCAGGAGCAGCGAGTGACCAATCTGCACGTGAAGGAGATTGCCCAGCACCTGGAGCAGCAGAATGACTTGCTCCAGATGATTCGCCGCTCGCAGGAGGTGCAGGCATGCGCCCAGGAGCGGCAGGCACAGGCCATGGAAGGGACACAGGCAGCACTGAGTGCCCTCATCCAGGTCCTCCGCCCCATGATTAAGGACTTCCGTCGATTTTTGCAGAGCAATACACCCAGTCCATCGGTCACCACTGACCCTGGCCAGACAGGGCAGCAAGATGGTATGATCCAGTGAAAGAAACAGTGATGGGAGGGAATTTCAGATTGATGTTAGGAAAAATTTCTTCCCTGAGAGGGTTGTCAAGCCCTGGCACATGCTGCCCAGGGCAGTGGTGGAGTCACCATTCCTGGAGGGATTTAAAAGATGTGTAGATGTGGCACTTGGGGACATGGGTTAGTGGTGGATGTGGCAGTGCTGGGGAAATGGTTGGACTTAATGATCTTAGAAGTCTTTTCCAACCTGAACAATTCTATGATTCTATAGGACATCTGCCATGCTAAAAACCTGCCCATGCTGGCAGAGGACACTTGGGACCGAGGCGTGCTGGCTCTTCTCAGTGTGAATGGCTCCCTTGGAGCCTGGCTAAGCCTGAACAGCTTTCTCTGCTAATCTTGTGCTAATCTGCCTTTTAAGACTCTCATTCAGAGCCATAGCAGGATGTGTAATAAACCAGCAACTTAATATGGGTTGTTTTAGTTCCTCGAACAATAGATTTATTTTTATTTTTTTTAAAGTTATTTTTTAATTTCTGTTTGGAAAAAATCTCTCCTAAGTATGACGCCTCTCTCTTTGTCTCTCTCTCAAGATCTATAGCCTTTAACTGACTTCTAATGTGGAGAGTTTTGTCGGGATATCAGTGCTGCAGCTGCCAAGGTACAGTGATCGTGAACCATAGCGCACACAGTGAATGCATTTCTGGCTCTTGCTGGAAGCATTTACTGGAAACATAGTACTGGATGTGGTTGAACCTTCCCTCTGCACTGAGAGCTATGGATGCTGCAGCGTGACATCCAGCCCATGCAGACCAGCACCCAGCCTCTGTGCAGTTTAAGTGCCACCCACCTCCCCTGAGGATCCCGGTGGGATTGAAACAGTGTATTCACCTCGTGTTTTATCTGCGTGCAGTCATGAAATTTCTCTATCAGCTTGGCAGATGTGATGAAAGTTTCATGTCTTGGGTACCAGAAACTCTCCTGGGATACGTCTTGGTGCAATGTCTTTATTTGTCACAGCGTAAACGCCCAAGGGCCTGGATGAGTTTCACTCAGGTGGATTGAATGGTGAAACTCCATCTCTGCCTCATCTGCATAGTTTGGCACCTCCAGAATACCTTGATCCATCAAAGTGGACCTGGACTAAGGTCCCGGACTAAGCTGCAGCCACACAGGAGTTCCCAATGTTTAGGAGTTTGTCAGCCACTGATCTGAGTGAATTTTGGGGCATTACTTGGTTCTGCTGCTGGTGGAGTTTGTTTTGTACTGTTTGGGAGCTGGAAGTGAGTCCAGCCATTCTGTGTTTGTCTGCTGGCCAGCCACATCCTGAGAAACAGAGCTGAGGTTCTCCTCACTGTCCTATACCGTTATACAGGGTAAAACATCATCACAGCCACTTCTGAAGCATTCAGGCTATGGGGCTCGGTCCTTAATGAGAAAGCTTAATTGCACAGGATGCTCAACATGATTCTCACAGACTTGCAGTAACTTCATAAACTTGTCCACTTGTACATACATGGAAGAAAACTTAGGGAAAGAAAAAAAGGAAGTGTAACTCGTCTCCTTCTACCTTGCAAAGTGGCTTACATTTAACAGGCTTGTTGCTTGCCAGGTATTACTTTTGAAATGGAACTTTTCCAGAGCTGGTATTTACTTGCTGTTAAGTCTCCTTTAGGGCTGGCGAGGGAGTGAATTTGCACAATCAAATGAAACCTTTACACAGCCTTTAATGGGGAGATGCTGATGGGAGACCCCTGGTTAGAGCAGTAGGTGAAGAGATCACCACTGTCAGTCCCTGGCCTTTACTCATCTCTTGTCTGCAAATCTGAAGGGGGAGAAAAGGACAACACAATGAGAAGGGTTTGGTCCCTGAAAGGCTCCCTTGGGACTGACACCTCCAAGCTGAGACGGGGTGGATCCTGCCTTGTCTGGTGTCTCACCACATGCGTAGCACTTGCCTGACTTCCTCTTAGACTTTGTGGAATCAAATCAATTGCTGAATTTAAATTTATTTTTAAAGTGAGAACTATGTCATATGTGTTGGTTTACCTCATTTGTGTAATGATCTCTCCTTTACAAATCTGAATTTTAATAAAAAATACGTTTTGGTAAACAGGCTGTTTCAGTTCATTGGTATGGGCCAAGGCGGAAGTGAAAATGAGTTCATGACAACAACTTTGCAACACAGAATCCTCACTGTGAAGGGACCAAGGAGAGCTGTGAACAACCACGAGTCACAGTAGCTTTTCTTCTTGTTTGTGAACCTTGTGGCCTTGTATTTACATAATTACAGTCTTTTTCAAATAATAGCTTTTACAGGCTTACCTTGGAGCACGAGTTATTTTGCAGTGTCTGACGGATTACTGAAGTACAGTAATCTCCCAACAGCTCAGAAGATGTCACAAAGCCTAAAATAATGGTAGAAATACCAGCCTTTGGCTTTAAATTGCAGTGTGCATTTTTTCAGTGACTAAGCACTTCAGCTGCGTTACTTTTCTAGAGGAGTAAACATATTGCCATCAGAACCACCCATTTTTCTTCTCTTTTCAGGATAAGTGTAGAGCTTAGTCAAGAGCCATCAGCATTCAAGTGTGTGTTCTGTGTACAGATTTTTGTCTCATTAAAAAGATGTGGCAACATTTTAAATATAGGGTGAACTGTGTGATGAGGGGCTTGGTTGTTGTTCATGAAGAGGTCATCAAACTTGGGGAGGGACAGAGAAAAGTGTCCCTTAAAACCAGGAGGAATAGGTGAACAGGACACTGACAGGGCAAACAAATACACAGGACACTCAACTGAACAGGCAACTGATGCCGAAACAGAACAAAAGCTAAGGAGTAGCATTTATAGATGTTTATTTGTTCTCTACTGTTCTTTTTGTACCTAGAGATTTGTATTCAACATCCAGACTGGGAAGGAACCATGCAGAGATACTCTGCCACAGGGTGCCTCGGAGATGAGGGTGAGCAGCATCTTCCGGCCTGCTGGGGAAAGGGAAATTTGGTGGGGGACTCTCAGTGGTGAGAAGAGAATGTTTGTGGCCATGGAGGCATCACCAAGCCGCCAGAAGCGCTTCTGCTCCCTCCGGAGCAAAGCTCTGCTTACCATGTGTCCGGCTGCAGACCGGCTTTCCAGGAGATGGCACTGCGCGCCGGGATCCTGAGCTGCGGCGCTGCGCTGTCCCAGGAACCACCCCTGTCCTCCAGACCCTTGTGGGATCCTGTTTGCTCCCTTCGCTGGTGAATCTTTTCAGGGCTGAGAGCCTGGAGAGGAAGAAATTCAAAGGGCAGAGCACAGCAATGAGATATCCCTGGAAAAGTCAGGATGCCTGGGGACTCAGACCAGGTCCTTCTGCTTTCCAAAGACATGGCAGAGGACACTGAGGTGTCTGTCTTTGGGATGAGTTCACTGTAGAACCGAATGGGCAAGCACAAGATGAAAAAAAACACATCAAGTTCCTCATTATAAGTAAAGGGACAGGTTTTAAGGTTTTTTAGAAGGCCACACATTATGTCAGTATCCCACAAGTACAGTGCAGTGCCATCACCACATCACAGTTCTGGGAGCAGATCCTCACCGAGGGACAGAATGATACCACCTGCACACTCACCCAAATAACCTTTACTTCCTCCAGTATATTTTTAAAGTTTGTCAAGCCTGTTTTGGCAAAGCATCCTTCTGGGGATCTTTTGTGGTTTTTTTCCTGCTGTCACATGAGAGGTTGTTGCCAGCCAGTACTGTCAGCAGAAGGGTGGTCAGGTCAGTGTGAAAATGGCCAGGCCATGTTTTGAGTGCTGGAATGAAGCCGGTATCACCTGCAAATGGGGCTCATGAGCCCTTGGGTCCCAGATGTGCAGGTGATTAACCCAAGACAGAATCCCAGTGCCAGCAGGGACAGTTTCTTTCACCTCTGCCACCTGGGATCCCAAATTAGAGGTTGCTATGTCAAGGGGGAACCACAGACTTACACTTGCTTCTGATGTATTTGGGGTAACAGCAGTATTTGTGGGGTTGAAGTCACTGGGACAGACCACAACCAGCCACAACCAGCCACAACCAGCAAGTCTCTTGTCCAGCACACCACTGAAGGGATGGATAGCTGGGATACAGCCACAGGATAAGGCTTAATAAACTCAACAAGCCTTGAGGCAAAGCAGGTTCCAAGTCTGCAGATTTTGGAAGAGGCAAACAAAGATCCAGTTCTACCCACAGACCTCATGGAGAGTCCTGCCATACATTCCCAGGACACACTGAAGCAGACATGGAAACCAGTAAACAAAAAAAAAGCCAGGCAGCTGGATTTTCAGGTCTAGCTGCATATTTGGGGAAAGGAATCCACCGACTCCAGATTCCTGGGCTCCCTTTGTCGATAACAGGATTCCCAGTGCTGGCAGGCCAGAAACCCACGGTGCAGGTGTGTCCTTTGCACATCCAACAGGAAACCCAGCCTGGCACAGAAAGTGAAACAGTTCCTGGCCTTTATGATGGTAAGTTCAGTTAAATATGGAAAAAGTAACAAACACAAGCAGGTCAAAGTGCAGCCTGTTATTAAGCTGAGAAGACACGAGGTTGGAGTAACTCCACACCATGGGGTAATCCCATGCAATGGGGATAGGTACCCATTCCCATCACAGGGTTTCCAGCTGCCTGCATGCTACAGCTTACACTGCTGTGGTGTCTGCACCCCCTGCCTCCTTTTGGGAGCTCCCCAGCCTGGATATTCCCCCAGTCCTGGGGAAGGCACCCATCCACTGCAGCTCCCACCCACAGCTCCTTGGAGCAGGTCATCGCATCCCACCCACAGCTCCAAGAACACACTTACAGCATAAAGTGTCATGTGATAATCTCTTTTTTTTGGATGATGAGGCTGAAAGCTCATTAAGGCAATTACAGCAGAGGTGACAGGTGTAACAGAGGAGAACCATTACTCTGTTTATGCTGTTACAGCAACATGTGTAATTTAGTTTTAAAACTTTAATCATTTGGCTGCCAGGACAAATGAATTAGTGTGATGATGCTTTCCAGAGGAAGATGCTGATGATGTAGTTTTCAGGGCTTGTGCATCTGGGATTCCCCTGGGATAAGAGACAGTAATTGAAGGCTCACCAAATGCATTACAGGATCTACCTCACTTCACCTCACTGAGTTTTGTCCCTCCTGCATTTATCTTGCCTTGTTTCTCCACTGCTGCCTTATCTCTGTCCTCAAAGCAGGGAGGAGGCAAGATAAGGCATCTCTGTTGGTGCTCACTCACAGAGCGCAGCGGTCCCAGCCTTGGCCAGCTGGGCACACCTCTCCAGGAGAGCAGAGGTGAGGCCCAGACTTAACTGCAGAGCCCAGACTGATAAAAATATCCCAGACTGATAAGACAATGCCCTGAGCCAGCAAAAGTTGAGGAAGTGGTGGCGGCACTGGGGAGCGGCCTTGGGAAAGTCTTAGGTCAGGACGAGCACAGGGCAAGGACGTGGCTGGGGGTCACAGAGCAGAGGTGAGGTGGGCACAGCCATAGAGGAGAAATCCATAGGATGTGAGTCTGGGATGAGCAGAATCCACATGTATCAGAGCCCCTTGGTCACACACACGGCCCCATGGCTAATGGGTTGCGCCTGGAACAGAAAATAATATAAAACCAGAGGGATGGTGGATGGATGAAGATACCCTACTCCCAGATTCCCTCTGTGGGAGGCTCAGACTAACCGATCCCCTCTGTAAACAGGAGCACTGTCCCTCTAAAACATGTGAATTTCTTCAGAAACAATTATGCAGCATAAACACAGCAAAATGAACAGGGTGAATTTCGAACTAATAAAGATTTAATCTCTCAGTCATGAGACTGCGTTTGTTAGGAAAATACACATATCCCTGAGAATGCAGCTACGGTTGCTATACTACACACTGCTCAGCAGCTCACTGGGCATTTTTCCAAACCCATTTATTTTTAACATCAGTCACATTATTCAATTAATTATAAAAACACTGAGGTTTTCCAGAGATGTTTCTGATAAAACTGCGAAGTAAATATGCTTGAGAACAGCAAAGATTAAAGTGTCTGTAAACTTTAGCATTTGAGGCTGTTGCTATAAACAAGAGAAGTCCTCGAGAAGGTTATTTATCAGAGTGAATCATAGCAGATAACATACAATCTCCTCCCACACCACACACAGGGATCATTTGTCCTTTACCTCGGGATGGAAGCAGAGCATCCACATGTCAGCAGTGTGCTGGGGCATGAGAGGTGTGAGAACAGGGCTGAATTCTTCAGATGCCTCCAGTATTTCAGCATCACAGTTTGGTAAATATCAAATATTTAGCAGGCTCAGCTCTTTCCCAATAAGCTGGAAACAGAAATCAAAAAATACCACCCCATCTCCAGCAATGCCTCAAAGCCTTGAAAACACCAGATAGGAACCGATGGAAGGATTCAAGCCTTGCCTGTAACAGCAGCTGTAAACCCTGCTGTTTCCTGGTAACTCCTGGTATGTCCTGTGATGGTTTCACTGTACCAATACAAAATGTTTTCCCTGTCCAAAGTCTGTGTAAGCTTAACCTGGTAGGCAAAAATCATAGCAATGCATTTGGCTTGATTCAATTTTTCACTTTTATCCAAGGACACTGCTGTGTACTTTTCCTAGTAGGCTCACATTGTGGTAGAATTATTTGATAGTTCTGATATCATCTACACAGATGGCAAAGATTACAGGCAAGGAGTCTGGGCATCAAAGCCTGGCAGATAGCAAGGACTCCCAGGCTTTCATCCAAGATTTGCATATCAGCCTTGGAGAACAGTTCCTCCCGTATGAGCATCAACTTCTCAGCCACAGAGGCTCTTGGGCAAATCCCTAAATTTAAAAACTAGGCAAATCATGTTGATGATTGCAGGCTCCTTCAGGACAAGGAGAGACATTTTGTTCTGCTTGCCCTTAAAGGATGGAATCCAGCCTAACCAGGGATCCCAGCCGTAGCACTGGACACAGCAGCAGCACATAATAACACGGAGCCATTTTGATGAAGAGATGTGCCCAACTGGTTGCCACATCTCACATGGGGAGGGTGAGATTCCAGCTCCAGGCCCTGCCTTGTGCTGCCCCCAGGGCTCAGTGGTGCCAGGGCCTCCCTCCTGCTCCCAGGCAGCCCAGGCACTGCTGGCTTGACCCACAGCCACTCTGTGGTCTCCTGCGGGGACAGGATAGCTACACAGCTGAGTGGCCTGAGGAACCAGGTGCCTGCAGCTCATGGGACACACTGATGAGAGGGATGTCACCAGAAGCTGCTTGGGCACTGGGATAAGCCAGGGGAAGGGTTCCTAGCTGTCAGGAGGACACAGAGACCACATCTGTCACCGAACCACAGAATGGGTTGAGTTGGAAGGGTCCACAGAGGGTCATCTGGTCCCATCTTCCTGCTCAAGCTGGGTCATCCCAGAGCACATGGCACAGGATTGTGTCCAGATGGTTCTGGAATATCTCCAGTGAGGGAGACTCCACAACCTCTCTGGGCCAGTGAGCAATGACTGCACAGGAAAGAAGTGCTTCCTTATGTTCAGGTAAAACTTCCTGAGCATTGCTTTCTGCCTATTGCCTGTTGTCCTTGTGGTTGGCACCACTGAGCCTGGCTTCATCCTCTTGGCATCCCACTTTAGGTATTTATACACATTAATGAGGTCCCCTCTCAGTCATCTCTTCTCGAGGCTAAATAGGCCCATCTTCCTCAGCCTTTCCTAATAACAGAGATGCTCCAGTTCCCCAGTCATCCTCACTGCCCTCCGCTGGACCCACTCCAGGAGCTCCACATGTCTCATGTCAGCGATGCCTCTGCCATCACCTCGGCCCAGGCAGGCAGACATCCCAACCGCAGGCCCCTGCCATCCCCTCAGCTCCCGTGCCAGCTGGGGGCTGCTCAGGCTGAAGAGGGGCTCCAAGACATCCTGTGGGGCGGGAAGCCCCGCGGTCGAATTCCCGCTGTGGGAACACCGAAGAGCCCGCTTCCCGCCCACCCCCTCAGGCAGGGGGCGGGGCTTGTCCAAACTGACAGCCCTCCCCTCCAATCCTCGCACTCCTTCCCCGCCCCGTGCCGGAGCAACCAATCGCTGCCTCGCACAGCTCAGCCCGCCTCCTTGCTGCTGTCCAATCGGACGGCGCCGCTCGCGTTCTCCCGTCTCGGGGAGGAGGGCGGGGGTTACGTGCTGTCGATATTCCCGAAGCGCGGCGGTGTCGCTCTCCCCGTGCGCTGCCTGCGCACTGCCTGCGCTATCGGCGTAGCGGCCGCAGTTGGCGTAGTGCGGGCAGAGGCGGCCGTGCTGGGGAGAGCGGCGGCCGCCGTGCGAAGAGCGGGCTGGAGGAGCGGGCAGGGCCGGGCAGGCACCGGGCCGGGACCGTGCCGCAGGTCAGTGGAGGGCGCTGGGAAGCGGGCTGAGACCTCCCGTAAGGCAGCTGGTGATGGGAGGCCGGGAGTGGCGTAAGATCGGGATGCAGCTCAGTCCACGGGCTGGGAGGGGTCTGAGCCCGGGCTGCAGCTCGGTGCACGGGCTGTGGGGCCGGAGCTGGGCTGAGGCCCGAGCATGGCCCGGTGCTTGGCCCCTGGGGCTGGGCTGCAGGGCACTGCGGGGTTCAGAGGGCCAGGAGGTGGGCTAAGACCTGGGCGCAGCTCACACAGAGAGCTGGGACCTGGACACAGCTCAGTGCATGGCTCAGACAGAGAGCTGGGTCCTGAATACGGTTCAGTGCATGACCCCGGAGTGCCAGGGGACAGACAGGCTGTGACCTCACAGCAGCCAAGGCTGAGACCTGGCAGCATCGGGGCGCAGAGGCAGGTACTGCTCGTGGAGTGGGCTGGTGGTGTGGAGCACTGACCCATCTCCCCCCTCTCTGCTCCGAGGTGTCTACAGGACAGCGGAACCCCTGTGGAGGTGCCCGGGCAGAGCCCGGTGGGTTCTCCCGCAGCCACCGGGCGGGAGAGGGTCTTTAATCACCCACCCGCCCACGCAGGCAGCTCTTGGAATCAGTGAGGATTGTTTACTGCCCGGTGTTCATAACCTTGTCCCTTTGAGATGTTAATCAGCTTCTGCCTCCCCGGTTTAGGTGTTGTGTAAAAGTGTAACGAAATGCTGTGTCCAGCCCCAGATCTGAGCTGTGCAGGGCGCAGCTCTGTGCAGACCCGGTGCCGGGGGGAAGGCAGCATTCCCGGTGGGCCTGGCGATTGGACAGCCAGATGACCTGATTCGGTTGTTATGCTGTGTAATCTGGAGCAGGCTGCTTGTTTTTTTCCCTCTCTGCTTCTTTCTCTATTTGTAAGATGCAGGTGCTAACACTTAGGGCTGGTTGGAAATACAGGAAAGAAACATATTTTTCATTTCTTGAGAAGGCTTTTCCTTCCTCTTGTTAGACTACACGTTAGAATGATCTTGCTGGGTGAACTGCTTCTAAAGATGATGGCTGAAAATAGAACAAATTTTTATGAGCTGCTTTGCAAAACAGAAATTACAAGGGGGATGACAACAGTGAAGCTTGCCCTAGGCAAAAAGGGGAAAGAGGGTGTTGGGGCTGGGCTAATTGGGGCCATACCTCTTCAAACTGGAATGAGTCTGGACTGAATATTACCCATCCAAACAGGTTTTAGAGCAGGAGGAGGAGTCCAAGGCTGGCTGGAACTAACTTACTCATTTCCCTCCCAAAGGCTGACCCAAAGACCTGTATCGAAGAGTTGTACAAGAGATAGAGACTGGATGCTGTCTGAGTGTACTGCCCACAGACTTAAGGCTTCTCCAGGGACTTGAGATGACTTCTGACAAGAGATACTTTCAGGAGGGGTTGTGCTGAAGACAGAGCACTGCAGCCTCTATATGGGACAGCTCCTGCTGGTCTGGAGCTGAGACCCATCTTCCCTCCCTCCCTTTTCCCTTGGAGATGTTGCAGAGATTTAGTCTGACCTCCTCCTGCTCACCTGAAGCCTGCCGTGGCAATGATCCCACAGCCAGATCCCACCACCAAAGAGAAGAGAATTGTGCGTTTGAAGCTGGGCTGTCATTGTAACTGAACTGGAATTTACTCCCTGCTTGTGCTCCCGGGACGACTGCCCTTCTTCTGCTTGTCTGTGTGTGCTGTGAGCCGCTTCTCCCTGATCTTGTTTGGAATTCCTGAGCTTTCCAAGCTGAATTTGCCCATGGCTTTCCTGATGAAGAAGAAGAAATTCAAGTTTCAGACAAGTTTCACTCTAGAAGAGCTGACTGCCGTCCCCTTTGTCAATGGGGTTCTGTTCTGCAAAATCAGGCTGCTAGATGGAGGAGACTTTGCTAGTTTATCTACCAGGTAAGACCCTGCCTGCAGACTTTCTGCCTGGCTGTGCTTCTTCCCCTGGTTATTCTTCCCTTGAGTGGTTTAGCATATGGCCACCACTTGCTTACCCCTTGATGGGATTTTAATAGTTCTGTTGTAGGGCCCCATATGCCATATCATTCTCCGGAGCAGGGGAAGTACATAGCTGGAGAACTCTGAACCTGGGTGGTGTTGGCTGATCCGAGCTGGATTTAATTTTTCGGAGATGAGGGGAGGGAGCGGGAGATCACTCCCCTGAAAGGGGATTAAATCCTCTCTTCTCTTTCCCTCCCCTCCTTGCGCAATATCTTACACACTGTTTCAAACCCTGTTCTGTGTTGCCTTCATGCCTTACTGGAAACTGAACTCTGTAGAAAACTGTATGTAACAAATCAACCCTTCCCAACTTTGCTTTCCCTCTTTGATACTGGATTTCTCTTCTTGCTAAGGGTGGAAGTAGTTTGTTTTGCATTGCAAATTGCTGTGCAAGGGAAAACTGCTGCCTGGAGTCAAAGCTGTCAGTGTTAAAGACCCAGTTTATCTCTGATGAACTGATGCCATTGCATTTCCCACTTCAGAGCAGCAGTGTTTTCTATGTCATATTGGGATCATTCTGCTACACATCTTACAAGGTTCTGCCATCCTGTGTTGGCATTTCTCTTGACTCCTTCAGGCAGGTCTGTTCCCACTCTTGTTACTAATTGCTAATAAAAACTTGCTTTGTTTCCAACTATGTACACAGATTATCACCTACAGTATGCAAACACGAATTCCGTAACAGCCCAGACTTGCTTTCTGCCTCAAGATGTGAAGGAAGCCTTCAGTGGCTTTCAAAACTTGTTTTTTTGCTTTCCTGAGTGACTGCTCAGTTTTAAAGGTACAGGATTAGTTTGTGCTAGCTGTTAACTGCTTTATCCCAGGGCTAAAGCCTGGTTTAGTCTGGTTTTCCTCTTTGTGGTGCTGTGTGCGAGCTTTCTCATTTCAGTAGAGAAGATTTTATTGGGCAAGCATAAAGCATTTCTGTCTTGCAAACAGAAATGGTAGGGCAGTGCTCAAAGCTTGGGGTTTTTTTACAGAGGCACAATACAACCTCATCTGAAGTCGGTAGAAGTTGGTGTGGGCATGGAACACCTCCAAAAATGGACTTTGAATTAATTTCTCTTTTGAAGAAAATCTGTCAAAAGAGCTTTTCCTCACAATGTTCTCCCCTGAGGCTAGATCCTTGGGTTTGGTGGAAGTAGCTTATCTAAGGAATTCAAACAGTATGTGAACTTGGAAAGAAATTAACCCTTCTGCTTCCTGGAGTCATAATAGATGAAGTGGCACAGACGGGTGTCTCAGGAAAAGCCTGTGCAGAGAAATGTCCACCTCCCTCTCCTTGTCGTCCCTGAAAGCAGCTTCTAGGAGACGTCCCTGGGATTTGCTAGTGCTGCCAGCCGTGTGGGTTGTTTTCTGAGCTGGCTGGAGTTCAGCAGTTTGCTCAGCGTTGCAGATGCGTTCCAGCAGCAAAATCAACTGTAATTCGAACCAAACACATACATAGCTCTCCAAACGAGCAAAGGAGAAGTGGGCTGGGGGGTTTGCCACCTTTCCCCCAGCCTGTCTGTGCTCTAACTGAAAGCACATGGAAACCTGTTCCTGCTTGAAAAGTTATGGGTCCCAGTGGTATTGAATCATTTGACCTTTTCCAAATATTTTTCCCTGTTGCAGTTAGAGAAACTTCAGGAGGGATGAATTTCCAGAAGAGTTACTGTGTGGAGGGGCTCCCAGGTCATGCCTTGCCTTTGCTCTGTGCTCCTCTCTTCATTTCTATCACCTTTTTGATATTTACTGGGAAAGATTAAAGGGAAGGAGATACTCTATATGTGTTGTGTTAAAAATCTGTAAGTTATTTAGAGTCTGTGATTGTTTCTCTGAAATCAACCACTTCCAAAACTGGTTGGTTTTGAGGCTGTAATGTCTGGCAGGTAATCTCTTGTGAGCTGCTTATGTACAAAATCTGGTGTTCACTCTGCAGTCGATTTGGGTTTCTGTGATCTGGGCCATTTGGAGGTCTGTGGCTGTGATCAAGCTGAGCTGTAGCTCTTCATGACCATGAGTTTTCAGAGAACTGATCTGAATAATGTGTCCCACGTCACCTAGAGTCTGTAAACTGAGCTTAGAAGTAGGTATAGGAACTCTTCACAGGAAACACTAAATCGGTTTTTGTAGTTGTAGTGTGGAAAGAGGAGTGTTATATAAGAACCTCCAGAGACAAATTTTTCAGCTTATTTACAATAAGCTTACTTGACACCTCATGCATGTCTGTGGCAGGAGGTGGGAATATGATATACCCTATGAGTTGTCAGGTGGCACCAAGGTCATTTGACCTGTGGGCAAGGCAGAAGCAGCAGCCTGTACTGCTGGCTCCTGTCAGCCTGTCCCAAGTCCAGCTTAGCCTGGGTTACACGTACGTAGCTGCCACAGCCTGGTGCCCTGGGTCTGGTGGGACACACCTTGGGCTGGAACCCCCTTCCCAGACTGCTCACACTTTTGGCTGGAGGGGAACCTGTCTGAAATGCATTAAGACTAAATGCTCTTAGGCATTCAAGGATGTCTGGAAAAGGTTCAGGTCCTATCAGCACATTCAGCTTCAGGGATCTTCCTCTCCTGGGTTTTCTGGTGTGTTTGAGGTTTTTTTATTGTTATTTTCTTGCAGGCAGGTACTCTGTTTCCACTCTTCCTGTGGAAAGAGACCTTGCATTAAGCTATAAGTATTTTAATGACTCAAGTTTCATCAATCCTTTTGCTTGTCCTTTCCTCTCCCTTTGTAAAGTTTCCTTAGGCTGTGGTGGGGCTTCTGAGGATAAAACTCACGGGTTTCACTTTACAGTGCTCTGGGTTTATCACTTTGCTATTGGATTACAGAAGTTGGGCATCTGAAAAGGCATCTGAGCCAGGTGTAAGCCAGGCAGGTGCTGTATTCCGCCACAGAGAAGTACCAGTATATTCCTTGAATATTATTAATCCAGATACTTAAATAGCACAACCACCAGTGAATTCAGTTGCCTCCCAAGTATCTTTAAAAATAGCAGGCACAGAGACTTATGGATGTATTCATGGCAACCATTTTTGTGGAGCAGGTGGGCAGCTACATTTTGTACCAGTTTGAAGCTTTCTGGGAGGTTGTGCCGCTTTCTTCCTAGAGAGATGAGACAATAATTTAGTTGGGAGGTACCCCATCCGTGGATCAGCGCAGGCAGGAGCCTGGATATCCAAATGAGTGCCTAAAGCTACAGGCTGATGTAGTAAGTGCATGTACATCTTTGGGTATCCCAGAAGAGGAAGACTCAAATTCCCCCTCTCTGCTTACAGTTCATGTTGAGTGACAGCCAGATGCTCTTTGCCTCGGCTCTGAGTGATTTCTGGCTCTGTGTTGGCAGTGAGCACACCGTGAAGGAAGTGGAAAGCCAGGTGTTATCCACAGACTCCTGACACCTCATCCTACATTGTTCTGTTAGCCTGCCAACAGTTTCACTCTGATATTTCTGGATTTGAATGAAGGGATTGTACTCTGAAAGCCCCTGTCTGACTCTAGAGGAAAGACTGTTTTGTATGAGTTGAGCAGCTTTGAGGGCATTTCCCACCTTCCTCATTGTCTTCTGAAGGCACCTCACACTGTATTTCATTTGGGACCATGCTTTTCCAAGCAGATGCAGCATTTCAGCTTGGTTTTCTGATCTGGCACTCCTAGCAGCAGTTTGAAACAATGAATGTAGCTTGTCTCCTGCAGCCCAGCCCTGTTTGCATGTGGGCTCGATCTGGGAAGGGCTGACCCTGTTGGGGTGGTCTGACCTCCAAGTATGTCAGTGCTGCAGCCTGAACCCACAATGTTCTTGGCCTTGCAATTTTTGAGTCAGTTATGAAAGGCCACTTCCTGCACTGCATATTTTATTTATTTTTTGGAGGTGTAAAGCTGCATCCAGAAAACCAAGGAAACACTGATATTTGGGAAGGCACCTCATACTGACAGCTCGCTGTGGACTGAGGTCAGCTTTTGTGTACATGTGGCTCTGTCATCGTCGTGTAAGCACAAATGACCTGACTTACTTTTGGCAGCTGGTGGGATAACAAGCATCGTTATGCCTTAGTGATAAACAGAACTTTTTCACTTCTGTGGGACGTAAATAAAGGGGGGAAGCATTGCCCTGCTAATGCAGGGCTGGTGATTCAAAATGTATTGTGAAGGAAGGTGTAAGTTGTGCCACCTCCAGAATGCAGCTCTTGGTAGTGGGAGTTAGAAATCAACTACTTCACTTTACATAAATAGTCATTGTGCCTGGCACTACAGGATCCTTCGGGTAATTAAGTTAACCACGTTTAGCTTTTTTGGACTGGAAAATCGTTAGCTGTTTGTTTCATCAGAGACTGAAAGACTGGTTCAGCCTGGTTGAGATCTGAATCTTGACTACTGTCTGCCTTAAAACAAAGGTTAGGTAACTAAATAGTTTCTTCTAGAGTCCCCAAGAGGGAAGAAAACTGGCTGTAGTGAAAAGGGGATCACTTGCTTGGTGCTGCCTCTTGATTCCAGTGGGATTGTCACAGTTTAGTAGAGTAAGGAACTTGGTTGTGGCTTTAAAACTTTCTCCCAGTTCCATATTTTAGGGCAATATATGCTTGACTATCCTCTGCTAGAGCATGTGGTGTGATAACGTATTTTAAAAGTACTTCTGTTGCGAATGTGCCTGGAAATGCAGACCTTCCCTACATGTACAAATATTCCTATTACACAGATCAATAGACTGAGTTTTCATGTTCCAGAGCAGCTTCACATGTAACATCTTTCCTTTCTGGCAGAGCCTCAGGAATAGGCTGGGGGTGTTAGTGGAGAAGTGATTTGAATGCAGCCCCTAGAAGTGATTTACAATAAAATATGACCTATTTCAAGATAATATTAAAGCATAGTACCTACACTGCCTTGCATTCTGAAACAAATACAGAGAAACTAGACAGCAAAGATGAGAGAAAGGGGGTTCATTCATGCAGCTGAATGTAGGTGCAAGTTGTGAGAGCAGAAGCAGTGGATGAGGTTTAGCCTCTGGCAAGTTGAGAGTGTTGGAAAAATTGCAGAAGTGATGGAGCACCACAAGGTCCCTGGCACAAACCATCTTAAGTTGTGCTTTGAGTTTGCAAAGCACTTCTCTCACCTTTTCTGGGCTCTGGCTGCTACACCTGCAGGGTCTGACAGATGCTTTGGAGTGGGTTGATTTGCTTTGTGCCGTACTTGCATCTTCCTGTCACCGGTCACTGTGTTGAAGCCTGTCACAAGAATTACATTAAAACCTTCCTGCCACACTGTCTGTATCCTGTTGAGTAAAGAGCAGTTTCTGTTCGTGCCCTGGCTCTGTCCTGCGTGCTGTGGCTCAGGCAGAGGCTGCTCTGCTGACCAGAAGCTGCAATCTAAAACGCTGTAACCAATATGCTGTGTGTACAGCATCAGTAAATATGTTCAGATACAGGCAGCTTTCAAACTTCCCCCTCATCGCCGATTCTGAGCTGGCATTGCTTTGACAGCTGACTCTTAGCAACAGCCTTATCTGTGTGACTTAAGCAGCCTTGGCTCAAAAAAATTACTCATTGAAAATTAATGTTCTACTGGGAAACCAGGGCTCTGTGGCCCACTTGATTTGCAGGGTGACAATACCATCAGCTCTGGCTGAGAATCAGGGAAGGTAGGTAAGAGTGGCCCTGCTCCTTTAAGACAGTATTTATTTCTGAAATACAGGGAAAAACTTAAAGGGCTTCCAGTCTCTTTATTCTTTGTGCTCTTGAGCTGCCATCAGTGTTGACTCTAGCTTTGTAGCTGAATTTCTGAGGAATTCATGTATGCCTTCAGCAGCCTGTGGTCTCTCTGCACAGTGGCTGGAATTTTAATAGGCCATAAATTGCTAGTGGCAAGTTGTTCTGGTACCAGTTTCTAGATCAATGAGGCAGATACAGATTTATTTCTTCTTATTATTTTATTGCAGGAAACTAAATCTGGTAGTGTTTCAGGAAAGAGCCCAGTGTCTCCCTCAGATCAGAAACCTCCCTCACTTCGGGGCGAATGTGTAAGCTCACATTTGTAAGGCCTGGCAGTGTGGGATGGTGAGCTCTGCAGCATCCACCTGTGTGTAGCTCTGTGAGGCCTCATCCGTGCAACGACAGGCGGATGTGGCTCTGTGTGTGACCTTCCTTCTTCAAACAGGATATGTTCTACATCCTCTGTGGGCTGCCAGCTCTGCACTGTGCTTGCAGCCTGCTCTGAAATGGGTCAGGAATTATTTCATAGCTGTGGGTTACTGTATAATAACCAGAAGCCTTTAGGAGTTCCCTGGACCAACATTTGGATCTGCATGTTTCTTCTGTAGCGTCCTGTGACCTCATGTCAGTAATCCATGCTGTAAAGGTGATCATTTCAGGTGTTATTTCAGGATGTTTCAGCCCACCCCAGTACCAGCTGCTTGCCCTGCAGGATGAGATACGTTTTTTTTTTCCCCTCTTGCAGTTTATTCATTTTGTGCCAAGTGCACTTGCTGGGAGACACGATGCACGTTGCTGTTGTAACTCCGGACTTGGCATCACGATCCCTCTGGTACCATACAGTGGGACTCGGCATCTCATTTTAGTGCCTGGGTTTGAAAGGCACTTCCCACTAGACAAACAGTTGTGCCTGTGTTCACTGCATGAACAGCCTTCTTGTTTGGTGTATTTTTAATCTGATGAGCAAGAAAGGGAATTGTTGTGCACGATTGGAAATCGCTGATTGTCGTGGATGTCGTTGTCATGTGCTTCTCAAGGGTCGCCCCTGTAGCTCAGTGGATAAGGCCAAGATGAGGAACTGGGGTGGAGTTATGGGGATGAGGAAGAAAATGAAGAGGAAGCACATGGAGGCTAAAGGTTTGGGAGGAGGTAAGTGTGGAAGAGACAGTATGTTCTGCATATAGCAGCCACACTCCCTGCAGATAGCGAGTAGCTGAGCTGGCAAGAGAGCAGGATTATGCCTTTCGTTTGGCTGGATTTATCCTACTTCATTGGTGAGAGGAGGCCTTGAAGGAGGTCCACGTTGTAGTAGGAGATGGGATGAAGCTAAAAATACCTTTACTGCTGTATGCTGTATTTTAAATAAGAAATGAACTCTGTCCGTTCAGCCTGAAAGCACTGTGAAGGCTTATATGGGAGGAAGGAAGAGAATATGTGGATTTACTGTCCTGGAAGGGCTAGAAAGCTGCAGCACTAATTAGTGATGCAGCTTTAGAGACCTACAAAGGTCATGTGGTTGGTAACTACCCTGGAATGTGCTCTCTGAAATAAGCAACTAAAGCTTATTTTGGAGCTTTCTAGAGCTGCATGTTTCCCTCAGTGAGGCAAATCCCCATTTCTTGCCATTCAGTGTACCAAATGTGGAAAACAAAGTGTAAGGTTTGTTTAGTGCCTGTCAAAAATTACCAAGCACTATGCTCCAGTCTGGCTTTGCAATGAACAAGCAGATGAAGGAACCTGTAATAGAAAATCCTGTGAAACGGATGTGGCCTTAGGGTTTCAATTTGGGGTTGTCACATACCTCCATTTTGCTTCCAGAATAAAACTTTATATGAAATGACTGTGACAAGATGTTTCACTAATAGCTATTGGGTTAATGATCAACAGAGACTCACTCAGCCAGCTGCCACATGAAGGACTGGTCAGTGCTTGCCTACCTGTGCTCCTGCCTGCCAATGGAGTTTCCATTTCACCTGAACTGCAAGTTGGGAGTGTGAGAAGTACAAAATGGGGAGGCCAGAGTGAACCCTGACAATGTTCTCCAGCTGTCTGGTTCTCTGTCCGGTCACTTTTGTTTCCAGTCTTTAAGGGACAGTACTGCTCATTGAAATAAAAATGCAAATGGCCAGGAGAGGAAGAAGGAAACACTTGTCTGGAAAAAACCCTAGCATAGAGAATTTTTTTTTTTTTTTAAACTGGCATTGTATCAGACTTTGAGGCTTTATCCATGCTTGAAACAGCAAAGGTGAGGTTGGGTGTGGCATCATGGTGTTCAGTGGGTTTTTGTTTGCATCTGTGTAGGTTGAGGAGAGGGTTTCCAGTTTGGTTGTGTTTCCATCATGTTTATCTCTCCTGCTAGTTCCTGTTCTTCCCATCCTCTCTTAGGCTGTGCCTACATGTCGGAGAATATGAGGGAGGCATGTAAGATATTTATAATTCAGCAATTTTTCCAGAGCCGTTAATGCTCCGTTGCTCCGAAATGGAGCAATACCATTTGCACTTAGGCAGCCTCACTGTAACCAGCCAGCCCCAGCTAGAGCAGCATCCTGCTTCCAGACTAAGCATTAAGAGCTGAGCAGAGGTAGTCTGCTTGCCTGTGTTACAGATTAATTATGCAGTAACCCCTCTGTAGGAAAGCTTTCCCTGGCTTCTGTCAGTGGCCTGTTCTGGTAACACCAGGCTATTGCATCTACATAAATGTCAAATTCTTTCAAGTGCGGTGCTGCTCATTTTGTACCTTCAGCAGCCTGCAGTACCTTTTGCTGCAAGGGAAACTGTGCTGTGGAGGAGTGTATTTCCTGCAACTGTTTCTGTCATTTGCTGCCTTTCTGCTTTGTTGAACACTGGTTTTGTGCTGTATAGGGAGTAACTGATCATACTGTGGCTCCTGTTGTCTTTAAGGTCAGTTTCTGATGTAGGTTTATAGCAATGACGTTTCCTGCTGTAAGTGCAAGTGCATCTGTTCTTTCAAAACAAATCTGCATGTTGTTTTCCCTCTAGAGTGATGCAGTACATCTCCAATGTCATTTGCTCTCAGCAGGGGAGAATCAAAGGAGCGTGTCTGAATACAGCTTGTGGTGACAGTCACAGGGGAGGTAAAGCCTCTCTGATCCTCAGAAACCTGCTCCTGCAGTGGGATCCTGTGCTGACATCTCCCAAGGACTTAACCAGCACTGGCTGCTGCCACTAAATGCAGAGCTCTCCTATATTCTGGTTTTAAACAGTACATAATTTATGAAATTACCTTTCTCTCGTTAGGACAAGTGGCGCCATGAGATATTGGTTGTTCTTAGAGAATTGTGTTTGTCTGCAGCTGTGGCTCCAGAGAAGCAAAATCAGCTCTAACTGCTGAGTCTCAGACCGTTTTTTCTCCTGTCTTGCTGGCTCTGTCACCCCAGCATATCACCAGGTCTGACACTGAAACTGGGGCAGAAGAGAAAGGAGAGCTGGGAGAGGCAGATTTAGGAGTCCCAGCCCATCACCACTAGTACAGTGATGAGTCAGGGGTCAACAAGCTTTGCTCAGCAGCCTCTTGTAATTTGCAGACCTCTCCTGCTGAGTGGCCTTTTTGCTGATAAACAGCAGTGATAGATATTGATGGAAGGGGCAGAGGTTCATGGAGAGGAGAATGTGTTTGGACCTTGTCTGTAAAACCAGTGACTTGGTTTGTAGTGTGGAATGGTGCCTCCATAAAGGAGCTATCATAAAACACCTGTGTTGATCCTGGAATGAAAAAGCTGCTGTTAACATATAAAGGGCCTTCTCCTGGGCTATTGTATTTGTTTTGAGTAAATATGTACTCTATAGAAGTGACTCATAGGGAAACACGTCTGAGCATGGTTGGGTGTTACCTCTTGGGTAACTAAACCTACTTTTAGCCACCAGGGTTGACTTCAGGCAGCTTATTTACTGAAAGACTCTTCAGCATGTTCGAGCCAAATTGCAGTGATGTTACATCATACGATATTAATGAAATTATTCCAGAAATGAACTTGGCCTTATGTGCAGGTTAATTAGCACTATAAAGACTTCTCTGGTACAGCTACATTGGCAAACTCTTCTGGTTGAAACAGGGTTGATATTGGCAAAAAAAGTCTCTTAACTATTCTGGCATCAGTATGTCTTCACATGCCCTAAATCTGCCTTAGGGGCAAAAACATTTGTCTCTGCACATCACTTATGTTAGTGAAGATGTTCCTAGTCTTGTGTTGATGCCCTTCTGAGTTTTCATTTGCCGGATTTACTATCCAGCAAAGCCTTGGACTGTTGAATTGACCCATGCATGTCTGGGGTTTTCTCATCGTGGGGGGCAAGTGTTGATTTCTTTGGTTTTGAAAGGTAGCTTTTTTTTTTTTATAAGTAGCTTTTTCTTCATAAGAGCATCTTGTGTTCAGAGCTAGCTTTCTTGCAATGCAGAGTTATAGCCATGTCTTGTGCCCTGTGAGGTGGGCACATTATAAGAGTTCTCCTTGGTGGAGTTCATGTTGCTGTCTTTCTTCACTGGGAGTTTACGTTTAGTCAGCAAAAGGCAAATCTGGAATCTCTCAGAATGACAGCTAACACTTAGGGGATGAAGAAAGTTTATAAATACACCAGCAATGGATAGTCGGCGAGTCTTCATTTTACATCTGTGGTCTACGAGAAGTGAAAAGTCTTTTGAGAAAAGCCATGGTGTGATACAGAAACATGTATTGACTCGAAAATTTAGTGTATTCTTCTACCTTAATCTTGTAAGCATCTGTACAGAGCAAACCTTAGAGTTTTTTTGAAGTGTTTGGGACCTTCTGAAGCTTTAGATCCTCGATCTATTAGAACCACAGGGGAAATTTGAATTGTGATTTGTCTAAAGGGCCAACAGGCCCTGGAAGAGTTGGGATTTTTTTTCACCCTGTTTTAACTTTTGTGGGGTTTACTGTGCAGTTGTTGGTAATGAGCCTGAACACCCCTCCTTCTGTGCCTTCCATCCCCCAGTAACAGGGAATTCTCTCAG
Organism: Coloeus monedula; assembly: GCF_965178545.1. NCBI lineage: Eukaryota > Metazoa > Chordata > Aves > Passeriformes > Corvidae > Coloeus > Coloeus monedula. The sequence continues at coordinate 6,173,943 of NC_138801.1, read as the reverse complement.
CTTGGGTTTTTTCATCCCTCTAAGTCTAGCTGGCTAACTAACTAACAAGTCTAACCTGGACAGGAGGTACAGGTTAGAGTTCATAAGAGGTAACTTGGTTAAGTTGCCCTCATGCCTGTTTTATGCACATTTGATTGTTCAGTGGTTGTAGTTGTGGACCATTAGACCTAAGAGGTATTTAGGCCCAGAGTTAGACAAGTTCTTCAGAGCATGCTGGGTGTGAACTGCAAGGTAGCCCAGTTTTCTGCAGCACAAAGCAAGAGGAACAATACATGTGAGCCAGGCTGGAGAAGGGACCACTGACATACAACAGCCTGAGTGTGGGAGCTGGTGGCTGGCCTGGGCAGACTCAAGTGCAATCTGCAGGGCAGACCTGTTCTGTTTTTTTAAACAAATTAAATCCTTGTGGATTTACTTACGGGAGGAAAGCACTGGTGGTGGGCTTGGCAGCGTGGCACATGGCTCATTCTTGGCTAACCCAGCTCCGACATAGTCTGTCGGAACAATGGAAGTAGGAGTTGGTGTGGTGACTCAGTGCATGATGAGAGTTCAAAAAAAGCAAATGCGTCTTTCAGCATTTAATATGCACGTTATTACCGACTTGTGTTTTAGTAACCGAGTCATCTATCCAGTTATTCCTTTCTTTACGCTTAAGAGTTTGGTGGTTCTTTGCTTGTGATGTTTTTGCTGCTGGCACACATCCCTGGCCTCAGACCAAAAAGAGCTTGTGCTCTGTAGATGTGGCAAGAAGTCCTTGGATATGTGTTGCTTTGGGTTGGCCTGCCTTCTGCACAGTGTGTAACAATAGCTGTATTGCACAGCATTTACTGTTACACTCCCTTCTTGGATTTGTTTTCCTGATGTCCAGCTTTTCTTCTTTGCTTCAAGATGACAGAATGTAAATTACAAATACCTTAAAGCACAGTGGCTCTGCCAGGCATGTCCCATCTTTAAAGTGCCACGTACCCATCCCTTGCTGCTTGCAGCCAAGTCTGTTAGAATTATTTCCTCATGCCTTCTCCCTGCTCCACCCTTGCTTACCCTTCCAAAACTCATCTGACTTGTTCTTTAGCTTAAGTTCTAAAGGGTCATTTTTCTGTGACTTGCTTTCTCCATTTGGCACAATTTTTGTTCCCTTATGCAGGTTCTCCTGTAGCACTTGGTCACCAGCAGCATGTGATTTTTTTTAATAACCTCCATTGTTTCATTTCTCATAGTATTTTTAACGTAGTTCATGTTAGGAGGAGCTTTATAGTTTTAAGATTTAGATACAAGGAATGGTTGGAAATATTTCTTCTGGAATAACCCCCAATGGTTTGAGAAGCCCTGAATGTACTGGAGAGCCTGGCTACCCAGTGCAGTGATCTGGAGCACGTGGGCTGCACTGCACCGGAAAGCTCTTGCCTATGGGACACAGTGCATGAGGCGCAGCATTTCATGTCTGTCACTTACAAAAGACACGTCTGGGTTCATGTGACTGGAGTCCAGACGTAACTGAATTACTTGCAGAGAAACTGTTAATACCCAACTAGGAATGCTTACGCTGGAAGGTTTTGTTCTGGTGATTGACTGACTGCCACCCCTGTTCTCCAGGAGGGATTATCACTCCCTGGCTTGTACTGGTGGACCTTTATCAAGATTGATCACTGCCTTGGAGGGAACTGTAACACACAGTTCCAAAGCTGTGCTTTACAGAAATAGGCTTCTTCTGGAAATAAGGTTAAAGCCATAAAAAGTCAATACCTTGCCTGCTAGATACCAGTTTAGTCCTAAGGATGATTTCTAAATCATTCTTTGAATCTTGTTTTTATTTCACGCTCGCCTCATTTTTTTTGCTCCGGTTCTTTCCTCAGCTGCCTTTCACATACTTGGTGCTGTCGTCATCATCCCCTGTCCCCCAGTGAAGCCTCCTTGACTGTTCGTTACCTTGGTTTCTCAGTTGTGACTGAGGTTTCTTCCATTAGCTTTTTGGTTTTTTTCCTGTACATTTGCCATTAATCCTTTTTCCTGTATTTGTCTCATGTCCAGTCAAGTAGGGATTAAGCAGCCTGTGCTCTTAACAGCGTAAGTGGAATCTAATTTCCTGAGCTGACTTTCCCCTACTCTTCCTTTCCCGTTCACTCTTCCCCACCTCCCCAGCTGCCAGTGAACAGCAGAAGTGGATGTATGTCCATCTCTGGCTGTGAGGTAGAACTGAGACAGCAGGTGAAGCCCTACAAAAGTTTTGGAGCTTGCCTTGTTCCCCCTGAAAAATGCTGGGTTGTGCAATTGCTTCATTCTGAAAGCATTGGCGTACACGTTTAGCATTTTGAGAGCCTTTACATATCACTGCTCTGGTGCAAATGAAGAACTAATCAGGTGTAAAATGGTGCCACAAGGGAGGTGTGGGTAGGTGTCCTTCTTCACCATGGGCCCTTGGAATCGGTTTTCTGGGAGTTCAAAAGTTAATTTTGCGAGTAGGTGGTAGATGCAGTGACCTTACTGCTGAACCCTTGTTTAAAACACTTGCAGTGAAACATCCAAATAAGACTTGTTTCAAATGACAAAGGCTTGCTTAGTTCTCTCAGTAACACAGTCTGCATCATCTGTCTCTGAGCCATTTTTCCATCATAACTGCTCATGTCTACTGAACAACAACTAGCACTTGTCAGCTGGAGAATACGGGGTTGTTTGCAGAGGGAGACGTCCAGCTCCTTGGGTTGGCAGTTGTTCTGGCCAGTGATGTAAGCTCAGGCACAGCAGAGTAACTTCATTGTTGGGAGTTCCCTGCAGCCCTTGCAGTGCTTCTGCTCAGGGAAGACCTGAGCAAAACCCCTCTGTGTAGACTTACAAAGCAGGTGTCCACCTCTAGGTTAAACTAGGATTTCATGCATTGTGTATCCAGCTAGTTTTTATGATTCTGTATGATGTCCCCCAAAGGATATGGTGGGTCACTTCTCATTCCTGGGATATGTTTCCACTGAGCTTCCCAGCACCTATTGCTGCATTGTGTTTGCTTCTGCTTTCCTACCTGTGTTTGGCCTCCATGAGCTTGACAACAACATAAAACAGATCATGGCAGCCCTAAGCTTTACTGATGTGACCTGTTCCTGTGCTGTCTGCCCACAGTGCATCCCACTCACTGTGGATTTCTCTCCTTTTCCTTGCCAGGCATCTGGATGGCAAAGCCTCAGAGCTGCATTTTTCTTTAATAGTGTGTATAATGCAGTGAAGTGCCCTGTCCTAAGCCCATTATTTGAAGATACCTGCAGGTTCTGGATTGTAAATCTAAACCAGCTAATGGCTAAATGAGGACTTGCTTTGTATTGCATATGTATGTTCACCCACTTCTGTAATGCCTGTGTTTTACAGGCAGTGATTAGGCATTGTTTGTAGCAGGACCTGCTGTGTTAGTAGGATAGGATATATTTTGGTGTGCTGTGAACGCTGGGGTGTGAATACTGGTTCCTGAGCATCTTAGAAAGTCAGTTTCAAAACAGGCTTTTCAGGAATTTTTCCTTGCCCATACCAAAGGTCTCTCCTACAGCTTTGCACTGGAAAACCTGGTTAAAATAGTAACTGTCTTCTCTGGAGCAAAATGCAGGATTGTTCCAGGCTTTGCCAAGCTAAGGGAATGTCAGTGATTCTGCTCTAATTCAGCCTTTGGAAGTGCTGGGGATTAGATGAAAATGTTTTAACAGTGTCTCTGCAGATGAAAGCAGAGCTGTGTAAAGAAATGATGTAGAAGATTCCTTTCAGTTGCAATCTGCTGAAATAATGTGAATTTTTGTTTCTTTATCCCTCTCTGTGATTGAGGGGATTGTACCTGCGTTGCAGGGGTTGTGTTCCCTTACTCCTCAAAAGACCCACTGCTGGTGGGTGTCAGGGCCCCTTGAAGGGCTGTTTTTCATTGCACTTAAAAGTATCTGAGCTGGGAGTTGGCTTGGCAGCCTCTTTAAAATGGTTTTATCTCTCCTGTGTCTTAACAGATAAGGTGCTGCTGCTCCTGCTGCAGTGGTGAACCAGGGAGGAGGGTGCAGAGGACTAGGTCTGCTGCAAGGGGGATTAGTTCTGCTTGAAGGCTCTGACACAGATCCACATCTCAGAGGGGGAACAGTGAGCATGTGGACTGAGCATCAGAAATAGGAAAGCTTACCCTTCCCCTCTGTGTAACAAGCAGGAGTAAATCTGAATAAGAAGCTCTTCGTGTGTGCTTATCTCTATACTGTCTCACTGAGCCTGAGGTTTTCCTGCGTTTGCCCCTGCGCATGAAACATCAGACTGAGACACACTGCTCTGCTGAAACATTTGATCTTAAAAACTATTTTTTCTTGCTGCAGCCCTTCCAGTAAGGCTGTGACCTTTTTATGACACACTGTCTTATGTGTGACAACTGCCATAAAGTAAGATTGAAACATCTGCTTTTCTAAATGCTTCAGCAAGGCAAAAGTGTTTCAGCAGGTGGTGTGTTGGAAGGTTGATACCCACAACTCAGCTCTGAGTCTGTAAATAGAAGTTTTAATCTCTGCTCTAGTGTTTCATTAGCTGGGTTTTCATGTGGGAAAGAGGTTCACAGTAGCCCAAGGTAGCATGGGTTGTATACGTGGCTTTTTTCTAGAAGTGTTTGCTTTACCAAGTTGAATTCAGAGTGAGCCCTGTGGCTTTCTGTAACAGTGCTAGTCTGTCCATGGCACTAAAATCATGGTTGGGAAACCTCTCTTCTTTAAGGTCTGTTTGTTGTGTGTTTTTCTGCCTGTCTCCAGAGCTGTGTGTGAGATCTGAACCCAAAGTGGCCTTGGAGGCTTCCCTGAGTTCACTGCTGCCTCTCCAAAAGCAGGTAAAGCAGTGGGTCCCTGCTGTGCATCGTTCCTATTACTTGAATTCTCACCATGCTATGGTGAAGCATCTTCCAGCTGCTCTTTTTTCTGGTAAATCTTCTCTCGAGGGGTGGGATGGTAGATGAGGAATGCAGAAAACTGTTCCTCAAGCTGGAGGTGGATGAGCAGCTCCAGGATTAAAAGAACTCAGGAAGCTCTTTCCAAAATTCCACTTTTCACAAAAGCTGACACAGGATTCCACTGGTTTATTCTGAGGAGGTATATTTAGGTCTGGAAAGAGTAATTACACAGCTTTGAATAAGTCTGAAGTCAGAAGAGGGCAAAGCTTAGCTTGGCAGGGATTCAACCTTCTGGGAGTCTTTTTGCAAAATAATACAGACAGCTTTTTTAAAATAAAACTTCTGAAGACCCGTTGAATTGGCATCTAGACCTGGCATTGGTCTGAACTATTTCTGGTTCTCCAAATACAGAGTAAAACTTAAAATTAGACACTTCTGGTTTTAAGCTGTTCGTTTCTGCTTTACTTTTAGTTGCCTTGTGATTAGGATGGAAGAAAACGCCTCTCGGTGCAGCCCTCATCATGCTTCTTGGGTGTTTTTTTGTTTCTGTATGATGGTTCCTAATTGTACATTAGAGAATATTCCAGGGATAAATACAAAACCGCTCATCATCTGAGTTCTCCTTCTTTTTGTCCCTATTTTAGTGTTCTCTAATTACCAGCCGAACGATAGCTTGAAGGGAGGTGGATAGGCAAAGCCCATTGCTTCTCCACTTGCCATCTTTTGGAAATGTGGAACTAATTTTTTAGAGTTCATTTTGAAACAATAGAGTTGTTGCTTGCTTGCCTAATGATACAGACCCAGGCCTCACCCTTAAAAAAAAAAAAAAAAAAAAAGGTTGAAATTCATTATTGAATTACTGAAACTTGTGACTGGAAAGCAGCTCTGGATTTTGTCTTACCATTTTGTCTTATCAACTCCTTCTTGCCCTGTGCCGACTGTTCCAAAGACATAAAAACCCCATGCTATGTGTGCACCTGCAGCTCAGGTTCATTATTACAGTGCTGTGGGTAACATAACACCCCCAAATCCTTTTCCTAATCTCTTGCACTGTGTAGTATCTACAGCAGTTCTGGAAAGCCAATGTACATCCTTAATAAGAAGTAGAATGTCTGTTAGAGGAGCTTACGCTAAAGGCAAATTAGCTATGGAGCTCTTTATTGCTAATCAGTACTTTTTACCACGATTTGAAGTAATTAGCCTTCACTGGACTTAGCAGCATCCACCAGATGCTTAATCATGGCTGCATTGTAAAACAAGCAAGAACTCCTGAGTAAGGAAACTCTCATACTGGTGCAGCCTGTGATCCCACTGATGATCCTGCAGCTGTGGGAGCTGAGCATATGCTCTGAGATCTGGGAGCTGGAGCTTAGTCCCATGAATGCTCTCGTCTGGCAGGAGTTAGAGCTCCTACCAGGGCTGGGAACAAGGTGTGCACCAGTGTGCTGCTGTCTGATTGAACATCTTTCACTTGTAGCTGCCTTCTAGTATCCACTTGGAGCTCTGGTGTTGGTAGTAGCTTTAGCATTAGCCTTGCTTTCTAGAAAATAGCAGTTCCTTTTCAAAGGTGACTAATGCTGCTAAAATATTCAGTGTTTCCTGCATCCCCCTGTACCTGCCTTGTCTTCCTGAAGCACGTGTTGATAGGTGGTTTTCCATTCTGTTGCATACCTTTTCTCATCTGTATCTTGAGTCTTTCCTTCCTTCAGGTCATTTAAGATGCCTATTATTGAGTCAGGTTTAAGGCATATTTGAAATGCCACACACCTAATTTGTCAGGCATGGTGAATATTTTATTACAGGTAAAACCTTTTTAATCCCTCTGGATGTGTTTCTTCTCCTGTCTGAGAGAGCTGGGGTGAGTTGAGTGGAGTAATGAGAACCAGATCTCATCTTGAATTAATAATCCCAGATTCAAAGGTAATTTTGGCACTTAGATGTCTCACTTTTTACTGACTTCAGTAGTGAGCCTGAGTTCTGTCTGGAAGGGCTTTAAGTTCTCTACCTTGAAGGAATTGTTGCCTTCTGTTTTCTCCTGTTTTAAACAGGGATGATCAGCCTTTATCTGCATTACAGAGGATTACAGGTTTCAGTTGTTTGTCAAGTACTCCTTTTCTGTTCTGTTCTCTGTGTCTGCCTTGGCTCGTACATTTGGTCCCACAGAATGTCTTGGAGGACTAGCAGGGAGCTCCTGGCTTAGGATCGAGTCCCTGGATCTGTCCCATTGGGCTCACCTCAAGATTGCCCTAATGGCAGTGTGAGCTACAGCTTCTTCCCCTTCCTTCCTGGGTGTTGAGACACTACCAAGGCTGATCATTGTCCCCTTTGCCACCAATCCATCTGGCTTACACCATGCCTGGGTCAGATGGTGGGAAGCCTCCCTTTCCCTGCTAAAGCAAACAGTTTATCAGCTGCCCTTGCCCCTTTGTCCTGTGCTAGGAGGAGAGATAAGAGTCAAACTTGCTTGCTCACAGTTGTCAGCAGTGCCTTCCCTTCCTCCCCCTGGCCTCATTACTCTGAGAACTGAACTGGCTGAGGGCCAAGCTCTGAGCCATAAATGGATCAGGTCCTGCAGAGGCTCAGTAGGAAACCAGAGCCCCATGGAAGGACCCACACACCTTGTTTCCAGGATCCTTTGAACCAGCCTCCTTGGAAAGGTGAAATCCAGCTTCCCCTGAGGGCTGTGTGGAAGCCAGAGCTGTACCTGAAGTGATTCCTGCACTCAGGAAGGCTTCTTCTCTTCCTCCTTCTCCACTCACCCTGAAGATCAGGGTGGTCTGCTTAGAAGCTGTGCAAGCAAAACCACCTCTTCCCTGGCTGAACCCCTGCAGGATTTGAAGCGCGGTGTTTGCTTGGTGTGGCCCTGTCTGCCTGCACCACGAGCATTACCACATGCGTTTTTGTCCTCCTTCGAGCTGGCCATCGTCACTGGCTTAGTCCCAGCCTGAGAAGCAGGGAAGGACAGGCCATCCAGGGCACGCAGCATATTTGCTGTGCAGGGGCTGTACAAACAGACATGCTGGAGGGAGATAAGCTTGTGAACCTTCAGCCCAGTTTGGGTATGGAGATTTGCTCCATCCAGGCCGGATGGTGAATGAGCTAAACCAGCTGAGCAGGAAATGTCAGAGAGCTTGTGAGAGTTTTAAAGGCAAATTCTGTTGATGAGATGATTAGTATTTCTGTAACCTGGGTTACAGGTTACCTGTATTGACTAGTGAAAAGCTTGATGCTAACACCTTTGTGTGGTGCAGTTTCAGGTGAACCAAGCTGTTGCAGAGGATCTTTACTTAATAGCTGATCTTGATTTGGCTTTGTACCTGTATTTGATTTTTTTTTTTTTTTTTCCATTCTCATAGAGAGGAAGTTCAGGAAAACTGTGTCCGCTGGAAAAAGAAATTCACATTTGTGTGTAAAATGAGTGCCAACCCTGCCACAGGACTCCTGGACCCCTGCATCTGCCGAGTGTCTGTCCGTAAGGTGAGCATCCAGCTTTGCTTCTGGCAGGTAGTACCACCAGTAGTGTATTGGCAATGGATTACTGGCTGCTTTTTGGCAGCAAGAAAAATTGCATTGGACTGTGGTGAGAAGGAAAGATTGTTTTGAGACAGGACATGCAGGAACAGAGCCTCCCTCTCCAGGAAGAGTCCTTGATGGAGGGTGGGAGCGACCAAGGTGGTGGTAACCCTTGAGAGAGAGGCTTGTGAATCCTGAGAGCAGATTCCAGGACTGAGTAATGACTTTTCCCCCTGTTGCCCCAGCACATATAATAGCTGCTTTTCCTGTTTATTTTGTCTCCCAATATAGGAGCTGAAGGGCGGAAAAACCTACTCAAAGGTAAGAGCACAGAAAGGGCAAATGTAGCAGAGTAATCATGGTCCTGTCTCCTGTTAGTGTTATACACCCATCAGAAACCAGTGGCTGCTGAGTGGGCCAATCTGGAGAGATGCTCATTGGTTCTTAGTTTAAGTCTGAGTTAAGAGATTTCCCAAAAAACTCGACTTTCTGGGACAGGATCCAGACTGCACTGGATGTGGATTTGAGATGGGGGTTGGAGAGATGATCTGTATGTCCTCAAACTTTGGGGAAGTTCTGAGTCAGATGTGAACTCTCTGGCTTCTGGCAGCATGTCTCTAATAAAGAAACAGACTCCAGTTCTGTTCTCCAGAGCACAGCAGCCAGCTGGGGCTGGAGCAGGCACCTCACTGCCTCGGTAGTGCAGGCAGGAGCCTACAGCAGAAATCACTGCCTGCCAAAGCACAGGAGACACCAAAGCAAAAGCCAAATGGATCAGCAGGGATCTTAGTCTTGGTTTCTCTTCCCCGCATTTTCTTGCCTGTGCTGTGGGACAGACAATGGGCCACCCCCTTCTCCTCTGCTGGGTGAAGAGACAATGTTGGCTTGGAAACTGAGGTCACACAGTACCCAAAATCATTTTTGTTTGAAAATGAGTCACTGTGCTGGTTTCTAATAAACAGACGCTCTGGTCACGCACAGCCATGTAAGAATTCCTTCTCATCAATGTCCTTTCTGAGGCCATGGAGGCAACTGGCTGTGAAGGGTGTACTGCACTAGCTCCTGTGTTCTGCTGTGCCAGGTGGGAGAAGGCAGTGTGGCTGCCCACATTGTTCCTTTTTTGTTGCTAATTAGGACATGGTCTCTAGGGCCATCAGTTTCTCTTTCACTAAATTCACACTGTGGGGAAGTTATTCATTCTGCAGAACTGCATGTCCAGGGAGAGCAGCATAGCTGGAGGAAGAGACATAGTAAGTGCATCAGCCTATGCCGCCTGCAATGTCCATCCTCAAGCTTTCAACAGGATTTGGAAAGGCAGAGTTAAAGGAAGCCTGAAAGCACATTTCTATGGTGGAGTTAACCTGAAGAGCTTATTCAGGTCATGTTCTAACCTACTTCCTTTTCGCTCAGTCTCCAGTTGTGTTTAGTGGCATTTAAAAGAGACTGATTTTCTCCAGCCCAGAGCTGGAGACCAAATCTCAAGTACTTGTCATCTCTTGGGCTAGTATCTTGCTGGGTCTCCTGTGAAGAAGACAGACGTGTTCTCCACGAGGGTGATCTGAAGCAGCTCAGAAATGAGGGATCCCACAACAGACAGAGTGATTGCAGTCTTGCCCTGTGGACCAGGCTTGTTCCAGGCAGGTCCTTGTGATGGAACTGATTTGGGCTTCCTAATGTTTCTAGCAGAAGTCTGTGGTGCATGTCCATGCAACTATTTTCCTATTTTACACCATGACTCCCCACCTCTTTAAACTATCCTAATTCAGTTGAGAACTTCTCCCGTCATGGCAGCAGATGCAGAGGAAAATGAAACTTATGAATGCCCTCTGTACCTGGTCTCCTGTCAGCAGGGACTGAGGGTGATGGGGCTGTTTGTGCTCCAGGCAGAGTTTCCAGTGACTTGCACACCTTTGGGTTTGACGTGATTGTCACCTCGGTGTCAGGGGTGACAGAGCGGAAGATGACAGGAAGGACCGATAAAGCGGAAACTCTTTCCATGAGAAGAAACACCATCAGCTGGCTGGAAAACTGAGGAAACTATTCTGAAAGGTTATATCTGAAAACATCCTTTTGTTAAGGGATCTTTCCTCTATATACTGGGAGTCTGCTTCCTGAAAGAGCTTCTGACCTCAGCATACCATGTAGGTTCTCCCACACTCTGTGCTCCAGTATCGATCTCCTCTCAGAATTTAGTGCTGTGGTGGAGGAAGAGGGATTTGGGTTTGGGCCACCCCTGTGCTGTGCTGTTCTCCTAGTGTGGTGGTGCTGTGTCCTTGTCACAGTGATGGGTTACATCTCCCTCTGTGGCTTTCCTCTGTCCTGTTTATCTCTAAGAGATAAAAATTCACTGTTTTTTTCCTTATCTGTGAATAATTAACAAACGGCATAGCCCTTGGCTAGAAGAGACAGAGAAATTTCTGCAGCAAGGGCTGAAGAAACACTTGCATTAAATGGAATTCTTAAGAAGTGAGAAGAGAGGGTGAAAGGTTATTTTTTTCCTTCTTTTTTGCTGATAAAAGGTTCCCTCTCTATCCTATTTTTTTTCATTTGCCATCAGAAGTTCCCCTTTGAGAATGGGATGAAGGAAGCAGCTATATTAATCTTGCTGCTGTTTCCCCCTCAATCTTGTATCTTGAGCAGACTGTGGTTTAGACTCTTCACTTGGGATAGTGGGAGCCAGGGTTCCTCAGGCAGCGACTGTTTTGTGCTGTGACTATCTATCAGCTCCCTCAGCTGACAGAGGCACCACAATTCCTTAGTATGGTGCTACTGTTGGGATTCTCATTGTGTCATCCAGCTGTCAACAGCAGGGCAGAAGGGATGTGCTGCAGAGCACAGAATGACCTGCTGCTGCTCCACCTGTGCGCTCTGTTCTCCTGGGAGCTGAGCTGTTGTTGATGTGACGCAGATGTTCCACACCTGGATGTTTTGGCCAAATACGGAGTACAGCATGTCCTCCTGATCAGATGAGATAAGACTCAACTGCTTTCTATTCCTAAAGCTCTGCATAAAAGAAGCTGTAACTTTTCCTTTGAGACACTGTGTTAATACACCAGGGATTAGGGCAGGAAAACAAAGGTGCTCTTCATTGTGTTTTTATTTACTCTGGAGGGATCAGTGCCCTTTTTGAAAATGCCTGTGATCTTCAGCTTTGTCACCTTCCCTGTTTGCTTCCCATTTGTTAGAGAAGATTTGGAGAGCTCACAACTAAATCTCTCCAAATATTTCTCTTCCCTTCTGCCTGTCAAACATACCCCTTACTAGTTAAACCTTAGCAGTGTTGAGGAGGAGTGCTCCAGGAGCTGCCCAGCCCAGCAGCTGCCTCTGAAGGGCGAGGCACGGGCAGTGCCACATGGCTCTGGGCCTCCAGCTCTGTGCCCAAAGTCTCAGTTGTTTTTTTCAGTATGGTGTCACTTTCCCCTGTAACAATATCCTTTCATCTCCTGGTTCACATGCTCTACTGCATTCTGGGATGGCCCAATACAAAGACTGCCTTATTATGTTTGTGTATGTGTGATTCTGTTTTTTCCACATCGTTGACCTAGTGCCTTCCATGTCCTTGGTTATGCAATGGCTGCAGGCTGGTTAACACTGTCCTGGCCACTACTCTACACCCTTCCTCCATGTGGGCTTGGCTTCCTGAAGGCCTCCAAGTGTCCTTCTGTCTTGGGATTAGGAAGGTCACCCTGCCCATCCTCAAGAACAGGAATCTTCACAGCCACCACTCTGTGTCCTGGCTCCTGTTTCTGCCCTTGCTCACAGATGTGCTCTCTCCCTTTGGTCTGTGTGACACTGTGTATCCCTTTATGGAGTAACTTCTGTTCCCTCACCTTCCCCTCCAATGTTTTCTTGTCTACAGCTGGGCTTTGCTGATCTAAATCTGGCAGAATTTGCGGGCTCTGGATCCACTGTCCGTTGCTGCTTGCTGGAAGGATATGATACTAAGAATACCCGACAGGACAACTCCATCCTAAAGGTACAACAGCTAATACTTACACAGTAGAAATCCTACTCAGGACTTTGGGAAGATCAGAGAGCAGTGCCAGGCCTGAGAGAAGGTCCTGTTATGTACAGAGACAGGATTTTGCTTTTGTGCTGCTTGACTGACTTGGGAAGCTTCCCATTATCAAAGTTGCCCTTTGAAAATTCGGCATCGATTTGGCCAAGCAGTGACCCTTGACAAAGAAACCAGGAACGGGAGGGAGGGAGGGAGGGAGGGAGGGAAAAGGTTACGAGGCATTGTCAGAATGGCCCAGCTGGTGTCCTGCTGAACCACTGCACTTACTGATGCTAGGGATTTGGGACAGGGAGGAAAATACTTTGTGAAATCCCTGAAACTGATTTGCTTGGGAAAGGAGCTAGATCTTGCTGATGTTTACACCTAGCCCTTGACTTCCTGGCTGTTGTGAAGTGAGGAGCTCAGTGCAGCATGGCTAATGATGTGCCTTGTGTCCCCTCTCTAGGTCACGATCGGAATGTCCCTGCTCTCTGGGGACCCCTGCTTCAAAACGTGAGTTCCTGGGTGTACCCCATTCTGGGCAGACACTAAAATTGATGAAGAGAGGGGGAAAGATGCCCTTGATATTAGGAAGTACAGTAAAACTGGTTGAATCAGCCAGAAAAGTATAGCCAGCCTGTGCTGTTAATTGGTTTTGTTCTCTTCTCTGGCTTTCCCAGCTTGATTATTGCTGTGCACACTATTTTCCCTGCTGGTGCAGCTTAGGTTTTGGAAACCAGTAGATTTTGATTACAAACTTCATGTTTTGCCTGAAGGATAGAATTTCTCATGGCTCTGGGGTTGGTTTCACTGACCTCCAAGAGGAGAAAGGTCAATAAAGAAAACAGTCTTGGAAGTGGACATGCTTCAGTACATATTATGGGGGATAAAGGTCTCAGATTGAAACAGCAACAAAAATACTTCAAGGCTGAATCACTTTGATTTTTTTTTTTTCTACAGGGCTCACAACTTATATTAATTAGCAGAGAAATTGCAGTAATGTGGGGGGTTTTTTTATGCATAATGATAGGAAAGCATAAGTACAGTTAGGCTGTGGAGCAGTTTTGCTGCTTAAAGAATTGTTGGTGAATCAACTAAGAAATATCCTGGCCACATCTTCCCTCACACTACAGTGCAGTATCACAATCCCAGCCCTGCTGTGGTGTGCTGGAAGGTGTGTGACTACACAGCGGGGCTGCCACGCACCCAAAGGAATATTTCATGTTGCCTCCCAACAGTATGAGAGAAAAAAGCTTTGCCTTGAGGCCAACTCTTGTAGCAGTTGTATTCTGGGCTAAAAGGTGTGAGCTAGCTTGAAGTGTATAAGTTAGCTCAAGTTCTTGTTAAAAATGCTGCATACTTTTTGGTAGGTTTGTTTTGTGAGTGGTTTTTCATAGTGCTGCAGCATCTTCTGGTATTTTTAAACCCAAAATCAGTGTCATCTGATTCTGAAGAATTTCTGCTTCAGAAGGAAGTGTAATAAATAAGTTTTTAATATCTTAAACTGTAACTTTATAGCAGTAACAGATGTTTTAAATCTAGGGCACTAGGATGTCTGGTAATAATGTCTGACAAAATACCTGTTGCTCCTTTGCAATGGAAGCAAGTCCCACTGTTAGAATGCCTGAAAATTACACAGAATAGGATATAAATATCCATTTAATGTAAGTAGATTCAGTCTGAAGGTCAAACCTCCTAATTTTCTTAAAGGATTTTTGCAGTCATTCCCACTTTTCTCTTTTATGTTGATGATGTGCAAATATCTAAAAATAGAAGCTTTGCATGTGGAATAGTCCTTGATCAGTAGAGCTTCTGGTAAATGACACTCATTAGAGGGGTAGGCAGGAATTATACTGTGCTGGGAAATCACTTCCAAGCACTGATTTTCTGCAGCAGTCCATGAACCTTCTCCTGCTGGGGTTGTTGGAAGGGGCAGAGCAGCTGAGCTGACAGACCAAGGGGCTGCTCCCACAGCTCCTGCAGGAACAGTTTGCTTGCTTAAGGTTGTAAAAGCCTTAAAAACCTGTGAAGGAAAGTCCCCAAAGCACCTGGGTGTATGCAAATCACTGATAACGTGATTAGGGAGTGTTTTTTCCTGGTGAGGGCATGCTCTGAGTTTCCTGGAAGCTTTATAGCCATTCAGCTGCCCACAATAAATATTCTCTCTCCCAAAATACTGCAAAGGTCCCCTCTCATGTAACATCTTCCCTCAGAGCTCTGCATGAGACAAATAAAAGTTTTTATTTCTCACTCCTCACTTAAAAACCATAATACAATCCATTAGTTCTAGTTCAGACTTCAGGTTACAAGGAGGTTTGGGCTCCAACAGGAATATTCAGTTTGCCACGCTGCACATGCTGTGGCTTCCACCCAAAAGCACTTCTGGAGGAAGGGAGGGGGGCTCCAGGCACTCACAGCTCTGCCCTGCAGTCAGCATTTACAAAGCGATGTTGCGAGCTTGCAGAAAACCAGAAAAATAATTATGACGCTGGAAAAACACTTCCATTTCACTAGAAAGGAGTTTAACAGTCAGTTAAAAAAGGGAAAGGTTATTTAACTGTTGTAAAAGTGCAATAGGGGGACTGGGTTGCTGGGATAAAAGGTTTCATTTTGGCCAAAGAGGTGTAGCAGAAAGGAAGCTGGAATTGAGAGTGGGACAACAGCAAACTGGTTCCTGTTTGTGAAGCCAGCTGGCCAGTGGACACATGTTGGCGGGGAAGGGGCAGCTCTGGATGGTGTCCTGGAGGACAGTGCAAGTTCTGAGCCTGTTTGTCCTGTATAAATGAATGAATGGTTCCTTTTTGCCTTGATTTACCTCAAAAACATGATTTTTCTTGTAATGCAGTCCAAGGTAGGGAAGATACCAGTCTTGGATGTAGGAAAACAAAACCTAACATCCCATTTGAGCTGCTGTTTAGAGCTGCCAGCTTCCCCCTGCTGAGAAAGGTGGGGTAGGCAGAACGATGCCTGCTGCCTGCCTGGCAGTCTGTAACCTCCTTCCCTTCTGATGACAGGCCTCCTTCCACCGCCAAATCCATCACCATCCCGGGGCAGGACTCTACCCTGCAGCTGACCTGCAAGGGCGAGGGAACCACCAGCAGCAGCAGCAGTTCCTCCACAATTGGCTCCCTGCGCCAGACCAAGCCAAGAACTGCCATTCTCAGCTCAGGTCTGAATGCCTACCCTGGAGCCGTGCAATGCATGGCTGTGCCTGGACACTCCTTTGTTTTTCCCAGCAGTTGCAAGCACAGAAACTCTTTAATTTTTCATGTGTTCCCGTACCCATCCTCAACCCCATTGCTCATTAAGAATATTGAGAATAACAAAGCCATCTAAGTGTAACTGAGGAAGGTAGAATATTTGCTACATCCATATTTCTGTTAGCGGAGATAAAGCAATTTGTTCTTTTTGCTGGGGATTTGATAATTCATGCACTGCACTCATCCCTGCTTGCCACTGTGTTCAGTGACACCATTGTTCTGCGCTCAGCCATTCTGTTGCTTAGACTTACCTTCTAGAAAAGTTCCTCTGAAGGTTTTAGAGGTTGGTTTAAGGTCTAGTGGCCTTGTTCCAGCTGCTGATGCAGTTCTTTGGCTTCTGTATGAGCCTGTTTTCAGGGGCACTGCATTTTCACATCAGTTTTTTTCCTTCCTAGCACATTCCAAATGTGCAGGCAGATACACTCCACCAAAATAGCACTTGAGTCTCATCACTTCAGTGACAGAGCACAGGGTGCAAGTGGTGGTGTTAAAAAGCTGGCTAGTGTGTTACATTTGTGCACTCCCAGATAAGCTTCCTGCAAGAGAGAGACAAGCAGGGCTAGCAAAGGAGCAGAGGTTATGAAGTGTCTGGATCAAATTCAGAGATTATTTAAATGGTACAGGCTCTCTCACAAGTAATAGAAAGGGACAGGTAGTAACAGAAGCACCCAGAGGTTGTAATACTTCACTGCCAGTGGCCATCTGATGCTTTCTTGGTCTTAGCTTGATGCTTGTAACCGTGGATAGTTTCACACACTACTTGTCCTTCTAGATGCTACAAGCCTGAGAGATGTTTGTAAATTCACCTGCTGGATAGAAATAGTGATAAACTTGATAGAGAAGCTCACGGTGGTCTTCCCTACTCCCTGGGTGTTTGTAAGCCCTGTGCTGGCCTGTACAGCAGGGCTCTGCCATCAGACTTGCCCTTTCCTTGATCTGTCATCCCAAGATCAGCCTCCACTCCCAGCTGATCAGTGCACCATGCACTGGCTTGGTTATGGTGTAAGCAGTGTCCTCTTGTTCCTTGGCAGGTGTCCCAGAAGAGCCAGATCAGAACCTGTCCAGCCCAGAGGAAGTTTTCCACTCAGGGCACTCGCGGAACTCGAGCTACGCCAGCCAGCAGTCCAAGATCTCTGGTAACCATTGATCCACACAGCTCTGCCAGCACTGGTCACATCCCTTTTCACTCCTGCAATGAGCTCCTGTGAGAGTGATTTGCAGCCATCTCTCTCACCCTGCTCTGTAATACCAGCCTCCTGTTCAGTCTCTGCAGATGAGCTCATAGATGTCTAAACCTCTGTGTGCAGGAGCAGAAATGCTGCTGTGAAGCTGTTCTGCCAGGAAGGGGAGCAGATGTGGTTTGTAATCCCTCTGTGTTGGCAGGTTACAGCACGGAGCACTCCCGCTCCTCCAGCATGTCTGACCTGACCCACCGCCGGAACACGTCCACCAGCAGCAGCGCGTCCGGGGGGCTCAGCATGACCGTGGAGTGTCCTGAGGGGGAGCGGGACCACAAACTGGAGAAGCCACCTCGCCCTCCCAGACCACCCCTGCTGCTGGACAGACCCTCCCGGTGAGTAATTGTGGAGCAAAGACCTTTCTCTGGGAAGGAGAGACAGAGCCTGCTCCTTTGTCTTCTGGCAGCAGTGGATCAGATTGTAGCCACTGAGGAGGAGACTGTGGCCAAGAGAAGGGGGACTGTGTATAGAAGTCTGTGTCTTGAAAGGCTGAGTAAGTTTTTCCTCCCACCAGGAGGAAAAAGGATTCAATGGAGAGTCACCCAACCCGAGTGGATGACACCAGGATCGACGCTGATGATATAGTGGAGAAGATAATGCAGAGTCAGGACTTCACAGATGTCAGCAATACTGAAGGTGAGAGGAGAAGTCTCAGAGGGGATGTCTGGGCTGTTCCTTTCGCAAGGCTGCCAAGCGTTTACAGTCAGATCTGATTTGCCATGGGCTCCCTTCTCCTTTTGAGAGCTATTTGCTTTCAGTGCTTGCTGGATGTTTCTGTGGTAGATAAACCACGTGGGTTTGAGAGCTGCACATGCGTTTACACATAGCACTTGCTGCTGTTCCACTCGTGACAGCAGAGATTGAATAGTAGCTCAAATGAGCAGGGAGAGAGAGGAAAAATACTGATTCTCAGTGCAGTGGAAATGAGTTGCATCAGCTGTCTGCACTGCTCTAGTGGCCCTCGTCCTGGGTCAGTATTTATCAAAAGAGGAGAGCACAGCTGGAGGGGGAACAGCACATCTCTACAGAAACATGGGTTACCATGTGCTGGTGATCAGGTCTGTCAGAGTGCTTAAGAAAGGGTTTTCTCCATTGCAGTCACAGCATCTGTTAGGAGAAAACTAATAATATAACTGCATTTGTTTTCACTTTCGTTTTCCAGTTTAGCATGGAAATCAATCTTTGACTTTATCTGAGATTTTCTGTTAAGTTTTAAACTTGAGCCTAGCTTGTTATCTGTGCTTCATTAATTTACCATTAATCACCTTAAATTGTTGCACATGGTAGCACTCTTATCATATGAGGATTTACACCTCACTTAGTTAAAACTAGACTGAATGCAGCTGCCTCTCACTAGCAGAACAGGCCGAGTTTCTCCTCTAGTGACTCTACAAAAGCAGTGTGAGGCCCCACATCTCATCAGTTCAGATGTGTATAAGCTGATGGAGAACTTGCATCAATGGAATTGCCTTTAAAAAGGCAGCTGGAGGAATAAGACTGAATTAATACCTCTACCTTTATTCTTCCAAAGCTTCATGTTGGCGAGGCTCCCTTTTGGAGCAAGGAGATGAGTTCCCAGGGGCTCAATGACTGTGGGAACACCACCAGAAAGTGTGGACGTGCTGAGACACAGTTGTTCCATGCTGATTGTGTGTCTGGAAGGGGAGTTCCTGGCAGCCTCGGTAGTTCTGGATTGTGATGTCTGTGTTCCTTTTCTATCTGCAGACAGTAACCTGAGGTTGTTTGTGAGCAGAGATGGAACAACTACGCTGAGTGGTATTCAGCTGGGAAACAGGTAGGTTGCCCAAAAGGTTGGCAGACAGAGGGGCTCCAGAGAGATTAGTGAGCTTTGTACCTAGGAAACTTCCACTTTTTGCTACAGGAGAGATTTCTAAACATCATGTGCTGCATGGTGGCTTTAATCCCACATTAATAGCCCTGGGATCCCTTTGGTGGCAGGCTGCAGTTGCACTAGAGTATGAATGCAGTTCTCAGCAGGAGCTCAGAGGGATAATGGGATCCTGGTTGTTAGACCCAGGAACAGAAGTGAGTGAAAGGACAAAATGGTAGAGGCTGGTTCCCGTTTGCTCCTGAAGGAGGGAGCTTTGCCTTCTGCTGGCCTGCAGCAAAACTGTGGCAGAGTGGGATTTATTGTCTCTTTTCCCTGCCTCTTATTGTCCCTTTTCTCTGCCTCTTCCATAATCATCCAGGGCTTGTTCTCTCGTGAAAGCCTTCTGGAGCAATAAAACTTCTTCTTGCCACTATAGCTCTTAGTACAGCTCCTGGCCAATTGCGTTTGAGGCGTTATTGCACCTCCTCAGTTGAAGTAAAACCAGCAATAATGGTAATGCAAAGATGTATCAAGTTAGTAACAAAACTGGGAGCATAGTAAAGCCAGGCACACTGGCTCTTTTTTCTGGATAGGATACTCCCCCTTTTTTGTGTCCTTTAGATGGATTCGTGTGTCACACCCAGCTCTCTCCAGTGCTGTATTGCTGACTTGCCAAGTCCCTGTCCTCTCAGTGCTCCAGGGACTGACTTTCCACAAGGCTGACTGGTTACTGGCAGTGGTTTGTGTGAGCTTAGAAGATGATGTTTGAGAGTGGAGAGCTCTGAATCAGGACTTAGTTGCTCAAAATGATTGGAAAATAACCTGCCCTCTTCATCTCCCCCTTTGCCTCCCCAGGGTCTCATCTGGAGTTTACGAGCCAGTGGTGATTGAAACCCACTAAATGTGAAGAACAGGGTAGAGCTGCTGGACACAGGCCCCCTACCCAGTCCGCTGCCACATGGATGCCAACCTTTACCTCTCTTCATGCAGCATTCCAGAAGGGATTTCTCCATGCCCCTCTCCATATGTTTGCACTGCAGAACCACTCCAAGACCACTCCAGAAACATGCACTTTCCCTGCATTGGCATTGTCCTTCTCTGCTTGCTGGTCCTTCCAGTGCCTACCTTCCCCCTGTTCCTGCTCAGTCTGTGTGGCTTATCTTTGGGCTAGTCCCAGAGGATGTTGCTCATCTGCATCCCTCATTCCACCCATTCATTTGCAGCAGGGGACTTCTCAGCTTCTGTCTCCCCAGAACATTGGGTTATACCACTGTGAACTCTTCAGACCACTGGGGGTGGGGGAAACCATTCTAACCAAACCCAGAGCTGCTTGCTGGGGACACAGTGACATGGCCACTTGCAGGATGCTTTATCCATTGACTCTGCAAGGGAACATCACCTTCCAAGGCAATGGTTTTACTGAACAAGGTATACTGTGGGGTACACTTTGCCTTCCTACCCTCACATCCCCAGACAACATCTTCTCATAGGAAATACTTCCCAAAAGTGCATTTCAGAAAACTACTGCAATCTAGCTGGGAGTTGGTGAACGGTTAAATGCGAGTGCTCATCACACCACTGACTGCAGCAGCCCTTCCACTGCTGGGCATGGAAGGGGGTGTTCATCAACTAGCATTAAAGGGAGCACTTTAGAGGTTACAGATTTTACCTGGAGGAGGATTCTACTCACTATTCCAGGAGTATAATCTGTGTTTTCTGGACTGATTCATCAGATAGTCCTGTTGGAGCTTGGAATACAAAGCCTCTTTTTTTTTTTTTTTTTTTTTTTCTTGTTTCATTGGCTCAGGAAGGGAACTGCCCTTCTCAGACTGTGAAAAGAATCTCATCTGACAGCCCTTCCCTGGGCCAGAGCTGGATGCAGTTGACTGCAGTGGTCTCTCTGTTGTGGTGGTGATGTTGATTGCCTCTCTTGGCCTGAGCCAGTAAGGGATTTGGTGTTGCTTGGCCTTTCTTGCCATGTCAGCAGACATCTGTGCCTGAGCTGGTTCCTTCTAGGGCTGGGGAGAAGCTACTGTCTCTACCTTCAAGGGTAGAATGGGTGTTTGCTGCTGCATTAGCCACAGCAGCTGTTCTGACTTGCTCTGTGGTGAGTGAACTCTTCTGACAAGGCTTCAAACTGTTCTTTGGTTGATCTTTCAATTGCTCTTCTTTGGGTTTGGTTCCTGCAGTTGTTTGACACTTTTCCTTGCAGTGTGTGGCAGAGATGTCAATCCCTTTCAGCTCCCACTTGGAGATTCTCCTGGCAGCCGAACTGGCAGTGAGGATCTGGGCAGCCCCCGGCTGTAGGCCACCAGCAGGCTGTGCTTGCAGCCCTCCCTGTACAGAGCCCCTCAGCTGATAAGCTATTTCTGCCCATTCCTCTTTTGCCAGTGTACTGTGGTAGCACTCAGCAGCCGTGCCCTCAGAGCAATTCCACACTCCAGCACCTGGCTGTGAATCTGCTCCCCTCTGACACCTGTGAGTGTGTGCACAGGCACACACATTCTGTTCAGCAAGGAAAGACTTGTAACTGATCACGTTGCTCAAATTCTTAGTTATTGTAAAGCCTCTTTTCAAAGAAGGAAAAAAAGGGGGATTAACTGTGGTCCCTTTGGCCAGAATGCGTGCAGATGAGCTATTGGAAAAGGGAATCTGGCAGAATGAGAAACAAGGAATGAAAAGGTCTTGATTTAGTGGGTTTTTTACCCTTCTAGCTAAGGATGCTGCATGAGGAGGGTGCTCAGCAGTGGATCAGATTGTAGCCACTGAGGAGGAGACTGTGGCTCAGCAGTGTGGCAAAACTATACACTTGCTTACTCTGTTTTGATGGTTTCTCTCTGAGTCAAGAGGTTTCTTTCTGTGTTTGGACAGACCACTATAGGATATGCATCTTTTCCACCCTTTCCCTTCAAAGGGAATCTAAATTTGAATTAGGGTAAAAAGGGGATATAGACAACACCTTGGTTTGGTTTCATGTAGGGAAAAAGTGTTGGATCTTTTGAGACTGTCTAGAACAAAAGCTCTTTCACACTTGCTAGGTTTTCTTAATGGCGATCTCTTCTTCATTCAGCCTGGGTAGGTTTGGCACTCACTTGCAGGCTGCTGAGCATCCTGTCCTATTCCTGGGGTGCCCATGTCTGCAGGAAGGAGAGAACTGCTTGTCTTTCTCCCTCTCTGGAGCACTGCCAGAAAGCCAGGCCTGGCCTGACCATCTGCTCAGGTCAGGGTGAGGGCAGAAGGAGGCTCGGACAGCAGTGGCTGTTCCTGCCCTGTCTGTGGATGGTTGTGCAGAGCTGAGGGTCTGGCTGCACCCCAGGGGCCAACAAAGCCCCTCAGGAAATCAGATCCAACCATGACTTGAAAGGAGCAAACATAAGCCAGGAAAGAGGCCAAAACCCAGCTCACTTCTGCTGCTTTGCTTCTGTTCCCATGAAAAACAATGGCAGTCACTGTCAGAGCAGTTGGGATCCCAGGGCATTCTTGTGGCCTCCATTGGCAAGAGTCAGCTGCTCCGAGGCACTGGCAGCTTGGCCTGTCACAAAATCCCCAGTGGGACAGGGGGAGGAATATCTTTCCAGCAAAGCAAGAGGAGAAGCAGTTGAGCTTTTGAGAGCACTGGTCTCTTCTTCCCAGGCTGGCAGAGGCATAACCTGCTCCATCACATTGCTGTGGCCAACCTGGGCATGTCTTGGGCTTCTCTTCCAGTGGCTTGGCACATCACTGCTTGCACTTTTGATAACTGTGTCTCATAGGGTATTTCTTCCTTGTGTCCACGTTAATGACTCCACAGGTCCTGGTCTTTGTGTGGCTTTTTAGCTCTCCTGCCCCTGATTTTGAGTGAGTAAGTAGTCCTGGTCATCCAGCCTTGTGCAGCACAGTTGGGGCTGGGGCACCCGGAGCAGACCCAGAGGGAGGAAGGAGCAGTCTGCTCCTGTTTGTAGATCCCATGCAGAGCTCCTGCTGCACATCCAGCACAAGCAATGCCCAGCAGTCCTGAGGCAGCCGTGGACACCCGAGGTGGTGGCTGTGGGGTCACTTGTCCCACGCACTTGCTGCTGCCTCAGGAAGCTGCGTCTCACAAGCACTTTTTTCCTTGTGGCATTGCTGCTGCCTGTTCCTCGTTGGACTTTGAACATTTAAGAAGTGAATCAGTTTCCAGACCCAAACCGCTGGCTAGTTTCCTTGGGTTTTTCTTTTTTGTTGTGAAGTTTATGGAATTTTTTTTTTATACAAACCCAGCAGGCTGGTGTTTTTTGACTGCATTATTGTTTCATTGCTATTTTATTTCAGGGGAGCTGAGGGGGGGATGCTCTTCCCCACATTGTTCCCCTTCTCAGGGGATTCAGAGGTGGCTTAAACAAGTAAAAGGACCTTATTGGCAAGACTCTGCATCCCCTGGGTCTGATGCTGACGAGTAGGGCTGCTCATGCCTGGCTGGCCCTGGAGAGCAGAGCTGGCTCTCTGCTTCAGTCTCAGGATCAGGCAAAATGTGTGGACTCTGCTCTCCCAGTTTCTAGATGTTTAGTTGGTGGAAGCACATTGCAAAGTGTTAGGAAATTCAGTGTAACTTTTCTACTAACTTCTTTTTTTAAAACCAATATAAAACTGAGTGTCCAAAAGAATAGGCTTAGTTGTTAGTTGGTGAAGGAGATGGGTTTCAGCTGGAAATTGTGATGGGAAAAGCGGGAGAAGGATGTTGCTCCCTCATCATCATCTTTTGTATGGTCAGCACTTTAAATGGGGGCCTCGTGCTGTCCTGACCTTCAGAGTGATGGGCAGCAGGCGTGTGATTTCTCCCCCCCTCATTGCCACATCACTTTGCCCCCTACAGAAAGTTAACAAGCCCTTTTAAATGTTTGCTTCAGTTTTTAGAGGGTTCCGAACCAGGCGGAGGCCTGAAGAAATACGTATTTCATTCTCATCCGAATAGGAGGGGTTGACTTTTTATTTATTTTGTCGTTGCTGTTTCTTTTTAAGTGGGTGGCAGTGCAGCTGGTCTCTGTACTGCTGCTGGGAACCTCTGGGAAAACCTCACTCCAGGTACGCTAGAGCACCTCGGTTAAACCCCTCCTGGCGAGGGGCTCCCCCTCCCCTCCTCGCTGCCTTACCTGGGGGCTGCAGACCCCCCCTCCACCCTTCCTTGCCCCGTTTCTGCTGCCCCATCTGGTCTCTAGCTGAGTTCTTGCTCTGGTGACTGAGCCCTTTGGACAAGGCCAGTCCCCAGGGACAAGTTCCTACAAACTCTGCCTGGTCGCAGGTGTTTGTCCTTGAAAAGCCACTTCCTCGCTGCGGGGGGGGGATTGATGAATGCAAAATTCCCCCCACTTCCCTCCTGAGAGCTGTGTCCGTCAGCCCCCTCCTTGCGCCATCCGATCCCGCTGCCTCCACAGCGCCTCTGCCCCGCCGGGAGGCAGCGGGCGTGGAAACCTGGGAAATGAAAAGGAATTTGGATGAAGCTCTGAGCGAGGGATGCGGCTGAGCCTGGTAACTTGCCTCAAACACATGGAATAACGGTAGAGCCCATATTTTTGTGGGGGGAGGGAAGGGAAGGGGAGATCATGTTTTATTTTCTTGAATGTGACTTGAGCTTGGTGACCTTCGGCTGAGGCGTACTCGATTTGTATCAGATTCTATAGAGAGATGGCTGATATTTTTGGAAAGGGAATGGGTCTATGCAAACTTCCAAATTTGTTTGAAAGATAGTTTAACATTTTTTTACTTTGAAAAATCTAAATATAAATCTAACTTTTGTCTTAAAGCAGAAGTGCGTTTAGAAAGAGAAGCTACTTCCTCTGCTCTATTTTGATGATGATTCTTGGAGAGTTTGGGCTGGAGGGAATGACTATTTTTCACCATTTCTATCTTGCTCCTCTAGTTTTTTTGGTTCTTTTTCTAACGGAATGCTGTGCCGTCTTTGATTCAACAGATTGTGTTTGTATTTTCTGTATCTGGTTCCTAACGTAGAGAAATAACAAATACATGAGAAAATCAATATAATGTCAAATGTTGTTATGGTTTGGGGGAAAAAAATAAAGGTTTTTTGGTACTTCACACTGATTCTTCTTGCTCTGTTTCTTGTTTTAAATATCTGCTGAGGAAGCAGGAGGGCGAGACGGGCATGCTCAGGCCTGAAATAGAGTTTGGATTTACCTCCTAGGATTGCTTTTATGGCTGAGAGCGGAGATTCACTGGAGATGGAGAAGGGGTGGAGAGGGCAGCTGGCAGCACAGCACCAGTCCCGGGGCAGCAGCAATCCCAGAGAAAGGTGACCTGTGTGAGGCACCAGCACTGTCCCGTGTTCTGTCCCATCTGTCCCAGTGTAGGCCTAACCTGCCTCACCTGCTGGGGCTACCTCACCAGGCTCCCCTGGGGGACTGGGGCCACAGCCCAGCAGGGCTCCAGGGAATGAGTATCTCTGGATCCTCAGGGCTCGGGCCTGAGCAGCCCCTCGGCCACCACGGGCTCACCCTCCTGTTAACAGAGGGTGAGCCCAGTTCAGTACCCAGATACTCATTGCTGATGCCTGACAGGGCTGGACAGGAACAGGAGCCATGGGAGGAAGCAGCTTTTGCCTTTTCCACCTTCCCAAAGCCTCGGCCACACAAAGGTCAGTGCACCTTTGAGTCTCAAGCATGGTCTTCCCCTTTCCCTTGTTTCAGCAAGGGGAGGCAGCCGATTCTGTCTCTGGTGTCTGTTCCTTGGCCGTTTCCTCTCGCTTTTCCCTTTCTTCCCGCTGCCCCCTGGGTGTGTTTGGAGGAACGGCTGAGGCGTGGGATGTCCGTGTCCCGGGGGATGGAATTCGTATCAGGATACGTCACCGCCATAGTTCCCGGGCACAGGTGGTAGATGCAACCAGAGTACCCCGTTCACGAAGGTAACGGCACTGGAGCAGCAGGAGCTCCGAGCTGTAAAAAGGATCCCAGGCCTGCGGCTGAGACAAGGCAGGCGCAGAAGCGCTGCCGGCGCCGACCAATCTCTCACGGGTTGCGGGGCCCCGCTCCCGGCCGCGCTCCCGCCCCGCTCCCGCCCCGTGCCCGGCCCCGCTCCCACCCCCTCTCCCGCCTGCTCCCGGCTCCGCTCCCGGCTCCGCTCCCGGCTCCGCTCCCGGCCCGTGCCCGGCCCCTCTCCCGCCCGCTCCCGGCTCCCGTCCCGGCCGTTTCGCGGCTCCAGGCGGTGACGTTGCTCGGGGCGGGGCCTCCCGCGCGCCCCGCCCCCCTCGCCGATTGGCCGCTGCGGGGGCGGGGCCGGCGGAGCGCTCGCTAATTGGCGGCCGCGCCGGAAGGGCGGGGCCGGCGGGGAGGAGGCCGGGGCGCCATGGTGAGTGCGGGCCCAGCCCGGGCCGGGGCGCCGTGGCGGGGGGAGGAAGGGTCCCTGCTCGGCCCGGTAGCACGGGGGGGCTTGGGCTGAATCGCGGCCCGGAACCCGGGCGAGGCTCCTTGGCTGCCGCCCCTGCGGAGAGACCGGGCCCGGTGCTTGGAATGTGGTGTGTGAACTGGCTCAGGGAGCTTCCTGCGGAAGGGCCCGGCAGCCCACGCTGGATTATCCCGCCGCAGTTGTCTTATCCACGCGGTGCCCCGGCCCCGGGTTTTCCCGGCCCCACCGGTGTCCCGGCCCCGCAGTAGCGCGGCCGTGTAACCCAGAGCAGGTGTCTTGAGCCGCTCCTGCGCAGGCACGGCCGTGAGGATCCTGCTCTGACAGTCTCTCCCTTCGCAGGCCACAGCGACGGACCAGCTGGTTGGGTTTGGCTTGGTCGCCTTCAGCCTCGTCCTCTTTGTTTACTATACGCTCTGGATCATCGTACTGGTACGGGTTTCCTCTGGCCAGTATAATCCCAGTCATTCCTTACTCAGGTGTTTCCCTGGCCTTTGTTCAGGTGATGATGTGCCTGTGTGCCGAAGGACTCTTGCCTGCTGCGTTAGAAATTTCAGGGCAGATCTTCCTCTGTGCGCTGGCCCAGTCCTTGTCCCATCTGGGTGTTCCTGGCCTTGCCTGGGCAAGACCAAACATTGATCGTGGTGCCCACCTGCTGTTCCGACACGTGCTGACCCAACTAGGGCTGGATGAGCTATTGGGAAGAGCTGAAGCCTGGCCCCGATGGAGGTGTAGTCATCAATGTCCACAGTTGCATCCGCCAGATTCCTGGTTCTGGTGGGAGATGACAGAGGGAAACATAGCAAGAGACAAATCTTAACAAACCTGGAGCCTGGTAGGAAGGACAAGAGTTTAGGGAATGCAGAGCTCTGGAAAAGTGATTGTGAGGCTGCCCATTTCTGGGGGCACATCAACTGGGGTCGTTAGTGATTTTCTCCCTGGAAAGAAACTTCTCCCCATGAGCTTTCCAGGTGTGAGAGGCCAGGTTCAGCCTTGGGCTAATGTCTGAACTCCGGTCAGTTTCCCCTCTAATTTCAAGGATTTTGAATTCCCCTCTTGCGTCTGCTCCCTCTGCTGCCTGATCCATGTCTGTGCTCCTGGCATTCCCAGAGCTGTAGGAGTATTTGCTGCTGTGTGGGAATTCTCACACTGCTCCCTAGTATCCAGAGCCTTCCACTGGCCTCCACATGGTTATCCTGGTGGGATAACCATGGAACAGAGCTGGTGTCAGCTGCTCCCTTTTGCAGGGCAGAGAGACAGGGATCTGCTGTGTTCTGCACCAGCAGCTCCTCCCATCCCGAGCCCCCGGGGTTGTGGGACCCTGTGCCATCCCCAGTAGCCACCCCTCATTGTCCAGTGAACACCAAAACCTTCACTGCCCAGCCTTCACTGGTTTCTGCAGCTGAGCCACGTGCAGGTCTGGGCACCTTTTTTTTAGCCAGCTCACACCAGATATTTCTCCCAAAACCTCGAGGCTGCACCTCGAGGTGTTGTGTCCACCTGCCAACACCCCTCTCTGTCCTTGCAGCCCTTCATCGACAGTGACCATGGGATCCACCAGTATTTCCTGCCTCGGGAATATGCAGTTATCATCCCTGTGGTGGCTGGGCTGCTGCTGCTGCTATTTATAGGTGAGAGTTACTTCTGTTGTTCTAATTAGAAACTTCTAAATTGGGGAGAGAGAAGAGGGTTGCTAGGAGTTTAGCTAATGTGTGACACCTGTGACACTCTGTGGTTACTGCTGCAGCTTAGCCTGGCACAGGACTTGGGGCTGTGTTTGTGTGTGACTTTGGCTGTTTGAGCCTCTGGGCAGCAGAATTTTCTTGCTCTCTCTGCTGACATTCTTTTCCTCATTACCAGGTGCTTAAGGAGTGCCTGGAATTAAAAGTTTCCTAGCTGAACCTGTTCTCTCTCTCATGGCAGGTGTTTTTATAATTTTCATCATGTGGAAGAGCAGGAAACCTGCCAAGAAATCAGACTGAAGGCCCAGCTGAGGAGATGAGGAGGTGCCCACGCTGCAGCATCATAGCCAGGAAAAGACTTTTCCTGCAGCTCCAGGCAGACATCTCCTCCAAGGTGCCCAGCACTGAGTTGCTCCACGTTCCCTCCTGCAGAGACTAAATGTAGTTTACAAGTCACTGACCAAAGAGAAGCAGGATTCATCCAAGGCTCATCAAGTGAGGGACCAGAGCCCCTGCTGAGGGACCTGCTCCCCAGCTGCAGCTGCCCAGCCCACTCTCTGGGCACTCCTTCCCCTCAGCTCTGGCTCTGCTTAGTAGTTTGTTCCATCTGGGAATTTTTTAAAAAGTTTACATACAGTTTGTGGGGGTTTTTGATTCAAGTCTGAGAGGAAAGAAATAAGACTTTGGGCTTGGAAAGGACACGTTTGCCTTCTCCATTTGCTTCTGGAAGGGCTAATCACAGTGCTGGGGGCTCTTGCCTTTCTGAAGAGGGACTCCCACGAGGCTGGGTGTGCAGAGGGTGCAGGGACAGTGCTGCCCTCTGCGTCCCACCATGCACTCACCCAGCTGAGAGGGTGGTGAGGAGATGTCCTGGATCACAAGGAAGTGTTGGGTGTGGTTCCCATCACAGCTGTCAGTCCTGGCTGGATTCCTGCCCTGGGCAAGGCTCCGTGTGCCAGCCAGGCTGGGGCTGAGCAAGCAGGTGTGGTGGCAGTGTCCTTCCCCCATGAGGTTTCCTCTCCTGGCAGCTCCCCTGGACCACAGCGAGCAGGATCACCCTCAATAAAGGTCTGTAAGGTCTCGCTCCCTGTCCTCTGCCCATGCCAAGGGGTGCCACAGGCCTGCCAGTGTGGGTTCAGCTGCATGGCCCTGGGAGTGCATGGCATCTTGCTGAGAAGGTCCTGCCAGTGAGGTCAGGCAGGAAAGCACCATAGAGAACCTAGCCCAACTTCGTGCTGGCTCTGCCGTGCTTAGGGCTGCTGTACCCTGCCTGTGGAGGGCAGATCTGGGGCACTCTGACCTTTCTTGCATGTACTGTGAACTTCCTGCCAGCAGCATGTCCCACGGTCTCCCATCCTGCCTGGGGGTGATCCTGGTGGCTGGGGGCACACCAACAGCCACAGGTGCTGAGCTGAACCTGGCTGCAGGAGCCAGTGGAGGGTCCAGAGATGAGGCTCTGGCTGTAGGTTTGTTTCCAGCTCTTGCAGAGGCTGCCAGGCCATGCTGAGCTGTTGAACCCCTTGCTGCCCTTCCCTGCTGCTCACCTTCTGGTCAGGGCTCAGCCCACCCCACAAGGGTGGATTTGGGCTGGGGCAGAAGGAGGTGAAGGGGGGATGAATTCAGTGGTGACTGAGCAGCTCCAGATGTGACTTCCCCCTCTGGCCTTGTTTCCTGTGCAGGAGTCCAGTGGAAACCCTGTCACTTCTCCCTTTGGTTCCAGGCCTGTTCAGGGCAATTTCTGGGACTGGTTTCAAGGTTGCATCTCGTGTTTCCTTGTCACCAAGGGGAGAAATTAAAGTCCAATGACCCTGTCGTGGGCCAGCAGGCAGCTCCCTCTGGGGACGCTTCTCATGGGTGCCCTGTGACTTGACCCTGGCAGGAGCGGCTGCAGGTGATGGGGCCACTGGATGGGGTCTGGGGTACCGAGGGTCTCACCTGCCCCGGTCCCACTCCTGAGCCATTGCGGATCCTTGTGGTGTCCCTGGGCTCATCGGGAGCTGGTGGTGCACGGGGGTGAGAGAGCACCGGGAACAGGAAGGCTGCTGGAACCCCCGGGCGGGAGGGGAGCCTGAGAGGGCAGAGCAAGAGTGGGGGAAGAGTCATGGGGTCGCTACCGACGCACGCGGTAGGAAGCGAGGCGGGGATCGGTATCGGGACACACGAGGGGTGTGCCGGGGTCGGTCCCGGTACGCCGGGAATGAGCCCACGGGCACGGGCGGGCGCGTCCCCCGAGGAGCCGGATCGCGGGGCGGGGTAGCCGGAGGCGATCGCGGTGCCGGTCCCGGCAGTGCCTGCTCGGCTCCGCCCCTCCGCGCCCCGCCAGCCCCACTCCGGGCGGGGAGCAGGACCTGCCGCCGGCGGCCCTGGGGGTTTACGGCTCGGTGAGTGGGGCCGGCACCGGGAACGGCGGACTCTGCGCCGGGGGGCATCCCGGCCCCCACCGCTGCCGGGCGGGGCGGCACCCGCGGAGCCACGGGGGGAACTGGACACATGGGGGGACCCCGGGGAGTCGTGGGAATGAGGATGCGTGGGGGGATCCCGGTAATGGCCTCGGGGAGGTCCCGGCACGAGGCGTGGGGGGGAATCCCGGGTGTTGGGGGATGGGGGGGATCCCGCTGGGCGAGCTCACCCCGGGGTGCCGCCGCTGAGCCCGCTCCGCTTGCAGGGTGCGAGCCTCCACCCTGCCGGTGACCCCCGGATCCCCCCGGTGATTCGCCAGCCCCCCGAGGATGAAGACGCTGGTGAGTACCCGGCGGGGCAGGGGGCGAGGGCCGGTGGGAGCCCGCCACCATCGGGGGGCTTCTCGCCCCAAAAGCGGTGCTGGAGAGGGCTGAGCCCGACTGCTGCCGGTGCCCGCGGGCGGTACGGAGTCCGTAGGGCGTGCGGGCATCGCCGCTGGCGGAAGTGAGCCGGGGCCAGCACCTCGCACCACTCCCCCCAACACACCCCAACACCCTCCGAGGGGCAGTTCCCTCATGGCCACGGGAGCCACCGGCCTCTGGCGCGGGGCCGGTGCACGTGGACAGGCCCGGAGAACTTCCCCTCCTCTGCTTCTAGGTCCAGCTCTTCCTAACGCTGGTGTGCGCAGTGGTGGTGGCGGTGCTGTACATCCTGCTGTGCTCCAAAGCCCGCGTGCAGCCTTGCTGCCCGGGCCTGGGGCTGCGGGACAGCCCCACTACATCCAGCATCCGCAGCTTCCAGGGGTACAGCCGCGTTCCCGACGGGAAGGTGCGTGAGGGTGGGGCTGCACTGGGGCTGGTGGGGCAGCTCAGCCCACCTGTGCCTCAGTTTTCCTGTCCTTTGGGAAGGGCAGGCAGGGGCTGTGGTGTATCCGGCTGCTGCGGGAGGGAAGGAGGAGCTGATGGTGCCATCTCCCTACAGCCGCTGGAGCGAGTGCTGTGCCGCCACTGTGCCATTGTCTCCAGCTCGGGGCAGATGCTGGGCTCGCAGCTAGGAGAGGCCATCGACCGGCAGGAGTGTGTTGTGCGCATGAACCATGCCCCCACCGCCGGCTACGAGCGGGACGTGGGGACACGCAGCACTATCCGGGTGGTCTCACACACCAGTGTTCCGCTGCTGCTGAGGAACCAGCCCTACTTCTTCCAACAGTCCCAGGAGACCCTCTACTTCATCTGGGGGCCAGCAAAGAAGTTGAACAGGGAGAAGGTGGGCCCAACCTACCAGGCACTGCTCAAGGTGATGGAAAAGTACCCCCAGCTGCAGATCTACACCCTGACTGAGGAGAAGATGACATACTGTGATGACGTCTTCCAGAATGAGACAGGGAAGAACAGGTACTGCTGGCTCCTGAGGAGCCCTGTCAGGTCCCCCTGACGTACCACCTGTCCCCTCTGTAGTGTGGCCAGGCCAGCAGCAGTGCCACCCACTCCTGTGTGACCAAGATGCTTTGCAGGTTGAAATCCGGCTCCTTCCTGAGCACAGGCTGGTTCACCATGATCCTGGCCATGGAGCTGTGCGAGCAAATCCATGTATTCGGCATGGTCAGTGACAGCTACTGCAGGTGTGTGGGAGGTGGCAGGGGCAGGTGTGGGGTGGTCTGGTGTCCCCCCAAGTCCCACACTCACCCTGTCCCCTCCTGCCAGGGAGAAGAACCACTCCAGCGTGCCGTACCACTACTTTGAGAAGGGTAAGCTGGACGAGTGCAAGATGTACCTGATGCACGAGCTTGCTCACCATGCAGGGCACCGCTTCATCACTGAGAAAGCCATCTTCTCTCGCTGGGCCAAGAGGAAGAACATTGTCTTCAACCACTCATCCTGGGTAGGCGAGTAGGGCGCCAGCTGTGGGGTGGGGCAGCCAGAACCTCGGCAGCAGGGCAGCTGTCATCCTGCAGCAACACGTCTCAGCTCTGCCAGTGCCACGTTGGACACCTTTTGCTAAGCCCTGGAGCGGGGAGTCTCCATCTCTGCAGCAGCAGTGCCTGTTTCCCCAGCTGGTGGATGGGCTGGGAACCCTCGTGTTGGTACATGGGGCGCATGAGCTGGACCCACAGAGCCCCATCAGCTCCAAACACCTGCTTGGATGGACCCAGGGAGACCCAGTTCTCCACCCACTCTACTAGGAGGAGTATTTAATGCAGGATTAGACATGCTGCTGGACTCCAGCAGGGCATGGGCCACAAGCTGGTGCTTCTCACAGGGACAAAGTTCTACTGTGGTCCTTGCTCCACTTGTGCCCTCTGGACAGTGCTGGGTGTGAGGTGCAGGCAGCTGGATCCAGGCTCTGCCTTCTGCTATTTGGTGCCTGCATCCCCTCAGCTGGGAAGCCCTGAAGCCACACGGGCCCTAGGGGCTCCGAGTTGCCTTGTCACAAGTGTCCTTGGATTCAGACCAAAGTAAATGTGCCTATTAAAATTGATTTTAACTCAATAGTGCCCCTTGCTGTGCCCCTTGTGGCTGCAGGACAGGACAGGGAATGAGGATACTCAGCAGCTTGTCACAGGCTGCCAGGCTATAAATAAGAGGGGGAGGTGACAATGGGGTAGAGCTGAGCCTAAACATGGAAGAGGGTGCTGAAAGCAGTTGAGGTTATTTAGGAACCAGCAGCTGCATCTGTGCAGGATGGGTGCTGGGTCTGGGGTGATCCTCAGTCCCACAGGGCTCAGTGCTGCTGGGCTGTCACAGGACACTGGCAGCTCCCATGTTCCTGGAGAGATGGGACATGCCATGGGCACGTGTGGCCCTGAGCCCACAGCAGCTCTTTGAACATGTAAACAGATGCCACATGTTTGGATGGGTCCGGTGGTATCTGGGGCCGAGGGTGAGAGGATGGGCAGGCATCCTGGGGTGCAGTGAGGAGCGAGTGGTCCAGGAACTGCGGGAGCTGCCACAGCCCTACGCAGGGCAAGGCATCACCGGCACAGAGGAGCCAGAATCCCTGTGGACAGGCGTCACGGATGCAGGTCCCTGCCAGCTGCGCCACGAAGCCCCCCAGCGCAGGGCCCTGAGCTCCCGGCCCCCGCGGGGGAGACCGGCATCCCAGCGATGCGCTGCGCCCGGCAGCGGCTCGGGCACGGCGTGCTGCTCCTGGCACAGCCGGGCAGCGCTGCCCGCACCGGTGCCCTCGGGGACCGGGGGATTAGTCCCGGCCTTTCCCGGCGGCCGTCCCGGCGGCACTAGGACCGGCGGCCCTCCCGATCCCTGGAGGGCGGCAGTAGGACCCGGCGGTGCCCCGCATCCCGTGAGGGCGGCACTAGGACCCGGCCTGGGCGGCGGCAGCGGCGCGATCTGTGTCGGCAGCGATATCGGTAGCGGCAGCGATATCGGTAGCGGCAGCGGTAGCGGCAGCGGTATTGGTAGCGGCAGCGATATCGGTAGCGGTAGCGGCAGCGGCAGCGGTATCGGGGCGCACTGCGGGGCGGAACGGTCGGTGGAGCTCGCGCGGCCACGCCGGGCCCGTTCGGCCGGTGCAGGGGCGGAACGCGCCGTGGCCGGGCGGGGGAGCGGCCCCCGGGGCCGGTGTACGGGAGATAGAGGGGTAGGAAGGGTCCGGCTCTCTCCCGTGTCGCTGCGGCCGCTGCCGGGGGTGGGGGGATGTTCCCAGGGGCGAGGGAGGACTCGCACGTAGGAGTGGCGGCAGGTTCGCACCCGGGGCCGGGTGGGTTTTTCCTTCCCGGGGGGCGGAAGGGCTCGCATCCGCGGCTGGGGGACCCCCGGCGGAGGAAGGGGGCCGCGTCTGAAGCAGCATTTTCCCGTAGAGCGGCAGCGTGAGTCCCGGTGCCATGGCCGAGCCCGCCGCAGGGGCCGGGCAGCACCCGCCGCCCGCGGGGCGCAGGAGGTGACGGTCTCCCCATGAGAGCCCCCGCCAGGTAAGGCCGCGGGGTCCCGCCCTCGGGTCCCCTCCGTGGGGTCCCTCATGGCCCGAGAGTCATGGAGGGAGCGAAGTGGGGTCCGGGAGTGGGGGTCCCACAGCGTCCCCAGCCCTTGCACGACGAAGCCCCCCAGCAGCACCACGTCCGGCCATGGCCTGGGCTCCCCGGGCAGGCTGGTACCTTCTGGCACCACCTCTAGCCCTGAGAGCGTTTCGAGGTGTCAGCTCCCCCCAGGGGTTGATCTCAGGCTGTTGCATAATTTTCCTTGTGACAATTAGTAAAGAAGCTTCAGTGGTTTTAAATTTCCACTTGCTTGGAGAGCTGCAGGAATGGCTGCGGCTCACTAACCAGGGCTCCCAAAACTAAACTGGGTCAACCCGCTTTAAGTGGAGGTTAGAGTGGGTCCCAGGGCTGGAGAGGTCCCTGCAGGTCTGCTGGATGCAAGCCCGCCCATGCATGCACTGACTGGGGCAGGCCTCACTTCTTTGCATTCCCTCTTGTTCCAAGACTGCTGTGGTGGTGGTTTTAATGGAATTTCACGGCACAAGCAGCAGGTTGACCCCCCCTAACCCTGCGGTTTGAGTGGTTTCATCCCCACGAGGGGAGGATAATCCTCCCTGGAGACCAGCTTAATGTGGGGATCCTGGAGTCTGCCCAGCCTCTGCCCGCAGCATTTCTTTTCCCCTCATTGATTCCGGGGGATTGTTCTCCTCTTCAGAGGGGGACCTGGAGATTTATCCCGTGTACACCTGATCCTGTACCCCCACCAGCCTGGCAGCCTGGGGATGATGGGCCAGGCTGGGGATGACCGTGTGCCTTGCAGGTGCTCGCAGGACGCCGGCAATCACTGTGTGCTGAGGCCGGCACAGAGACATGAGTGGCAGCACGGTGAGTGCCAAGAGAATCTCCCTGGGGACAGCAGGCATCCTGCTGGAGATGCCGTGGGAGTGGGGTGGATGCCAACAGCCGTGGGGTGGGGGCAGCAGCTGACGCTCTCCCCCCGCCTGCAGAGCCAGCGTGCCGCCGCCCTGGGGGTCCTCTTTGCCCTGATCATGTTGCTGATCATCTACAGCTCTGGCAACGGGAACGAGGTCTTCCCCTACAGCCGCCTGCGGGGCAGAGCCCGCCGGCCCCCCGACCTCAAGAAGTGGGGCGTGAAAAGCGGGTACCTGCCAGTCTGCGGGAACAAGGTACGAGCTGGGCAGCAGGGCCCGGCCTCGGCGGTGACACAGGGTCTGTCTCTCTGCTGGCAGAGGACAGTGGCTCTGCAGGGGACAGTAATACCCTGTCCATGGTGACACCAAAAGTCACCTGCCCACGGCACTTGTCATCACCAGACCCTGACTGCCCGCTGCCACCAATGCGTCATTGTCACCAGCTCCAGCCACCTCCTGGGCACCCACCTGGGCACAGTCATCGACGGGGCTGAGTGCACCATCCGCATGAACGACGCTCCCACCACAGGCTACAATGCTGATGTGGGCAACAAGACCAGCTTCCGTGTGGTGGCTCATTCTAGCCTCTACCGTGTCCTCAAGCGGCCCCAGGAGTTTGTCAACAAGACCCCAGAGACCATCTTCATCTTCTGGGGGCCGCCCACCAAGATGCAGAAGAGTCTCCTGAAGATCATCCAGCGCGTCTGCACCTCCTTCCCCAACATGACAGCCTACGTTGTCTCCCCCGGCCGCATGAAGCAGTTTGATGACCTGTTTCGGGGTGAGACAGGGAAGGACAGGTACCTCAAAGCCACCTCCTGTGTTGTGTCCCCCTTTCTCCAGGTTCCCAAGACAGAGCTGACTCTTGGAGCTGCTTCATGGGCCGCAGCATTGAGCTGGGGGGTCCCTGAGGCAGGCTGGGGACACTGACAGGGTCCATTATCCACATCACCTCGCCCCTGTCATCCTTCCTGCTGTCTTTCCTCTCCAGGGAGAAGTCTCGCTCATGGCTCAGCACCGGCTGGTTCACCATGGTGATCGCGGTGGAGCTGTGTGACGCTGTCCACGTCTATGGCATGGTGCCACCCAGCTACTGCGGGTAAGGAGACCCCCAAGCCCCCACCCCAGCACATGACCCCACCATGGGGCTCACCCAATGTTTCTTTCCCCACTGCAGCCGCCGTCCCCCACCTCGCCGCCTGCCCTACCACTACTACGAGCCGAAGGGCCCCGATGAGTGCACGACCTACATCCACAACGAGCGGAGCCGCAGGGGCAATCACCACCGCTTTATCACTGAGAAGAGGGTCTTTGCCAGCTGGGCCAACCTCTACAACATCACCTTCTCCCACCCCACCTGGACCTAGGGGCTGCCTCATGCCTGCTGGGCAGACCCCTGGATCTGGGATGGATGGGGGTTCCCCTGCATCCTCCTGGGAGCAGTGGGGGCCAGGCATCAGGGTGCCACCACCTGCCTCCCACAGGACCACTGCTGTTGTGCATGGTGGCTCCTTGCACCTGGGATGTGTTGGGTTTTGAGCTGGTTTTTGGGGGCCAGGTAGTGAATGTAAAGATTGGGGTGTCCCCCGCTCCATGTGCAGGGTACTGGGGCATGATATCCTGCCCCATCCTAGTCCATGCAGATTGCAGCCCCTGGGAGCCTACAAGGGGGTTCCAGGTCCTCTCAGCTCAGTTTTGGGTTGCATCACTTCTGGGGTCACCACAGAGACTGTTTCCCCCAACCTTCTGGGTTGGGAAACCCCCTCTTGGAGCTCAGCCCCCCTCTGCCGTCCCCAGCCCCCTCATCCCAGTCCTCAGTCATCCTTCTCTCAGCAGAACCCCACAGTTTTTTGTGGGGCCCTGTGGGGGTGACATTGCCACCCTCCCTGCCCCAGCACCCCAAAAACACTAGCCTCTCCCAGCACTGCTGCTCCCCACACTGCCAAAACCTTTTCTAACTGAAAGATGGAATTTTGGGGAGCTTTTTGGGGGTTTTGGCTTTTTTTCTCCCCGCTTCTAAACCTGGGGTTTGTACTTGGGTTTCCTGGACAAAGGAACAAGCAGGGACTGCTCTTTAGTGGTAACGAAGGGCCAGCAGCTGCTTATAAACAATTAAAAACTGGTCAGGTAATGGGGGGTAGTGATGCCTCTTGGCACCCTGTGGCTGGGACAGGACTTTGTTATTAATTTCTCAGCAGCAGAGACGTTAATTTGGGAAAAACAACTAAATATGGCATGTTTGGGTCCTGAGCCTTAGCAGGAATCCATTTCTCCGTTTCCCTCTGGCTGTGGCTGGGGTTTTGGGGGGCTTGGTGCTGGGGGAAGCAAGCAGTGGGGTGCCCATGTTTTGTAATGGTTTGTACAGGAATAAATATTGCTGCAGTCTGTTGCCTTGAGCCCTGGCTCTGGATGGGTTTTTGGGGATGCTGGCAGTGATCCCCAGCCCACAGCAGTGCTGTCCCTGGGTCTGGCAGGGTGACCAGCATGTCCAGGTGGGATCCATGTCCAGTCCCTGGCTGACTCCAGCTCTGAGCCACCTCCACAGTGCAGGTGGCAGCTGAGACCTCCCCAGCTTGTGTCACTCCCAGCCAGGTGCCTTGGGGTCACAGGGTCTTGGGACAGGGTCTCTGCAGCCACAGAGGAGGAGGGAAGGGCAGGTAAGTACAAGGACTTGGAGATCACAATTGCCTGTCTCAAAGTCTGTTGCCACAGAACTTTGCTGTGAGATGGGCACAGAAGGGAGCAGGATGATGACACTGGCTCTAGGCCTGGTCTGGCACATGCTGGGTAACACATCCAGACAAGGGTTCCCACGGTGGCAAGCTGTGGAGGGGCAACTGCTCATACACACATCACTGGTCACCCCAAGTTATGGGATAGACAGCATCTGCAGCCACCGAAGGCCCTCTTCCCCCTGCCTAAAATGCCTGAGACTTCTGTGTAAGTTAAGGCATCGTAAAAGGAATTTGAGATAAGATAAAGGTGGTACTATTGTCCAAGCATTATTTCAGATTAGGGGATGGTAAACAAAACTGGGCGAGAAGAATGTGTCACTGATAATGAGGAAAAGCCAACCCAGTAACTGGTGGAATCAGCTCCAGCTGGGTGAAAGGTAATTCTGGCAGGAGGGGGATCACAGTCTACTCGAAGACAAAGACTGAACATGGGATTAATTAGCATTAGAAGAGAGGGAATAATTTAACCAATGGAATAAGGGAATTACGTAGCCAATGAGCATTAATGCCTTCATTTGCAAAAAGGTAGAGATAGTGAAAAGTTTTCAACAACCTCGGGATCCCCACTACCATGAAGACCAGGGTGAAGGACTAAAAGGATGCTGAGCGATCCACGGGTGGTGACAATCTTCTGCTTGACCGATGTCTCTCTCTCCCCCACCCCTTTTCTACTTCTTTCTCTTTCTCTACCTCATTTTATTGTTAAATAAAATCTGTACTATTGGCTTTGGCATACGGCATCTCTCACTAATCAGATCTTAACAAGGCTACAACAGCCCCGGGGTTTTACACCCCTGGAGCTGGGGGGGAGGGGTGTGCAAGCTGGGGGTGGGGGCATAGGGACATGGGGATGGGATGGGGACATAAGGACATTCGGGACAAGGATGGTGACAGTAGGGATGGGATGGGACCGGAATGGGGACAGGAATGGGGACATTAGGGACAGGGATGAGAATCAGGGATAGGAATGGCGACATGAGAACGGAATGGGGGCAGAAAAGGGGAGGCGACATGCAGACAGTGATGAGAAGAGCGTTCTCCTCCGAGGAGCTGGGGGCGGAGGCGCGGGGAGCCCCGGAGACCCCAGACCCGGCAGGGTGAGGGCTCCCACTGAAGGCGGACCCGCGCCCCCGAGCCGTGCCGGGGTTAACCGCGTCCTCCCCACCCCTGCACGCGCGGGCGGCCGCGGCCCCGCCGTGTCCCCCTCGTTGTCCGTCTGTTGTCCCTCCGTTGTCCCTCCGTTGTCCCCCCGTTGTCCCCCCCGTTGTCCCCCCCATTCTCCCCCCCGTTCTCTCCCCGTTCTCCACCCGTTGCCCCCCGTTCTCCACTCGTTGACCCCCCCGTTGTCCCCCCGTTATCCCCCCGTTCTCCCCCCCGTTCTCTCCCCGTTCTCCCCCCGTTTTCCCCCCGTTTTCCTCCCCGTTCTCTCCCCGTTCTCTCCCCGTTCTCCCCCCCCCGTTCTCCCCCCGTTCTCCCCCCGTTCTCCCCCCGTTCTCCCCCCCGTTCTCTCCCCGTTCTCCCCCCGTTCTCCCCCCCGTTCTCTCCCCGTTCTCCCCCCGTTCTCTCCCCGTTTTCCCCCCCCGTTCTCCCCCCGTTTTCCCCCCCGTTCCCCCCCCGTTATCCCCCCGTTCTCCCCCCCGTTCTCCCCCCGTTCTCTCCCCGTTCTCTCCCCGTTCTCCCTCCCCGTCGCCCCGCGCCGCCCGCTCGCGCTGCCGGTGCCGCGCGCTCCCGGCGTGCCCCGCGCGCCGCCGTGCTCTATAAATAGCGGTACCGGCGGGCACGGCGCGGGCGGCGGCCGGTCCAGGTCAGTGCGGGACCCCCGCGGGGCCCGGGCCCGGGGCAGTGCAGGAGCCCGGGGAGCCTTTGCTTGGCGCTTGCGAGGGGTGGCGGGGGCACTGCAGCGGTGCTGGAGCAGCCCGCTCCGGGGAATCCGGCCCCAGGGAGGGGCTGCGGGGGGCTGGATGCCGGTGGGATGGGAGGGGTGGGTTGGAGCTGGCGGTGAGGTGAGATTGCCGGGGGCACCCCCGGGTGCAGCCCGCAACGGCCTTGGCTGGGGAGTCACAAGGCCACCCTGCACCCCCCCACCCAGCCCCCTCCCCAGCCCCGACCCGAGCGGGTCAGCGCCCCCCCCCCGTCTCCTCTGGACCAGTCACCTCCACATCACCCTCACCCTGCACCCATGGGACCGGCACCACACTGGATCAGGCGCCCAGCCCGCACTGAGAGCCGGGGCTGCCCGTAGCGTCTCATCGCCCCACCAAGAGTGGTGCCAGCTGTCTTGGGTCTCAGCGTCCCTACAGTTAGGAACCCGGGGGTCCTGCACCCCCCAAACCTCGTCGGGGCCATCTCAGGACCCTCAGGCATCTCCCACCCGCAGCGCTGGTGGGACGTGACCCGGTGCCGGTTTCAGTCCGGCCATTCTTAGCCTCTGCCCTTTCGAGGTTGTAACACGACCTGTCAGCGGCCACCGGCTCCTCTGGTCACAGAATGCCCCATCCCTGCTCCTCGTCCAGCCGGTTTGGGGTGACGCACTGTGGCCAAGCAGGTCGTGTGCTGCGGGGCTGGGTGTGGGCAGGCGGGGTGGCCAAACACCCCCCCGAAGTCCTGGGGGTGCAGTGGGGTGCTGCAACACCCTCCTTAGGACACCCCGCTCAAACCAGCCCGTGGGGAGCTGGGGGTGCCATCATCCCTTGGTGTCCTGGTGGCACCGGGCATCCCGAGCGGGTTTCCGGCTGTTGGGCAGCACCCCAGGCATTGGGATGTGGGCAGGGCAGGGGAGGATGCCGGCAACGTCACCACGCGTCACCCGGCACGGGGATGCCCTTACCGCAGCCGGATGCAGAGGGTGACTGCTGGGAGCCAGGTGAGTGATGGCCGCAGAAGCAGAGATCCTCAGCTCCCTATTTCAGGGAGAAGCCAGGAGTTGTGTCTTCCGTCCCACCTCCCCAGCCTGCCCTTGGAGCCAAAAAGGGAGACCCTTTCTCTCCCCAGACACTTGGTGACCCGTGTGTCACTGATGTGCTGAGTTGTTTATCCTGCTCTTCCCTTGCAGCCTTAAGTGCTTCTGTGCCTAGACCACGGCAGCATGTCGGCAGGTGAGTGATCCGTCTGCATCTCCCTGTCTCCCTTGTATCCATTCCCTTGGTTGCCTGCATCAATCCCCCCTGGAATTAATCCACTTCATCCCCACAGCATCCATTCCCTCTGTACCCCCTTGGTCCCCCCTGCATCCACCCCTTCTGCGTTCCCCTTCCCTCTCTTCCTCTGTCCCCTCTGTCCCCCCTGCATTTGTCCCCATTACGTGCAGCCCCTGGTCCTCTTTGCATTCCTCCCCTCCACCCCTCCCCCATGTCCTTGCCTCTCTCTCTTCTGTCCATCCCCCGTGTCCCTCCAGCCCCCACACACACCCCACATCCCATTGGTCCCTGCCAGCCACTTGGCTCCATCCCCAGCCCTGGGGAGTGCTGGGTGCCAAGGAGTTGAAATTTCATCCAGCTGTAATCAGGAGATGGGAAAGTGGCCCCAGAGCAGCTCAACTTTATTCTTAGCTCTGCTTCCCCCTGCGGCATCACACCCTGGCATCACCCCACCCCACGGCTGGTGCACAGATCCCACAGGTGGTGAGAACCCTGTGCCAGGGTGCTGGGGATGGGGTGGCCGGTGCCACTTGCACGTTGGCCACCAGGTCCAGGGACCGATGCTGGGGTCCAGAGACTGCTGGGGTTGTGCCAGGTGCTCAAGGTGGCCGTGCCAAGCCAAGCCTGCCACAACCCCTGTTAGCCTGCCGGGGTGACATGCCGGCCACAGGGATGGATGAGGCCAGTCCCTGCCTGCGGTGGAGTCGTGGACAATGACTACCTCTGGGACACCACGTGGTAGTGGGATTCCAGCCCCATGGCCGAGGTGCCATGGGGTCTTTGTGCTCAGATGTGTCCAGACATCTCAGCCTGCCCAGGTGACCAGGACACGCGTCTGCTTCCCTCTCCATCTTCCCCCAGGACTCTGGGATCGGTCCCCTCCATCCCCAGGGATGCCTGCCCTGGATCTGGCACCCCCTGGGGACACCTCACTCCGCGATGGACCTTTAGGCTTTTGATAATTATTTTTTTCCTTTCTCTCCTCCAGAAAAGCTCAAGCAGCACAAAATCATCTTTGTGGTGGGTAAGTCTGTGTCCAGGTCCTGTCACTGGTGGGGTCAGCCCAGGCCTTTTCCCTGTACCTCTAGGCTGGGGAGACAGGGGTGGAGGCTGAGACTGGGCTATTCCCAGGCACTGCAGGATGGCCATGGCTCCAGCTTGGCTCTTCGAGGCCACATGGGGTATGCTGGGACCAGGAGAGGTGTATACCAGGAGTATGCTGACACCAGAGAGGTGTCTGGTGACAGTAAACCACTGGGGGTTGATGTGACAACAAACCCCTGGGAGGTAAAGTGATAAAACCTTGGTTGGTGATGCCCTGGGTGTCATCAGGGTGTGGTGATGTCCTGGGTGCCATCAGGCAGTGGTGATGGCCAGGTGCCAATAGAACAGTGATGTCCTGGGTCCTGGATAGAGTGGTGGTGCCCTGGGTGCCATCTGGCAGCAATGACAGGGGTCTACTCCCAGCAACCCTGGGAGCTACTGGGACAGGGACATCCCAGATGGGGGTGGGGATGCCCTGGTGCCAATGGGACAGTGGTGCCCAGGGCAGTGATGCCCTGGGTGCCATCAGGGTGTGGTGCCCACATGCCAATTCCCAGCAGCCCATGCCACCCCCAAGCACTTGGCAACCTCTGGAGAAGCTCTGTCCATCCACCTGGTGCTTGGCTTCGGGAGACCAACCAACATGTCACCAAGTTCTGAGGACTCCTGTGTGTCTGTGCTGCTGCTCCCAAGTACCCCTCCCTCTCCTTACCTATGGCTTGGGGCACACATGTGCCTTGCAGGTGGCCCTGGCTCAGGGAAAGGGACACAGTGTGAGAAGATCGTGCAGAAGTATGGCTACACCCACCTCTCCACGGGGGACCTGCTGCGGGCAGAGGTCAGCTCGGGCTCAGATCGGGGCAAGAAGCTGAAGGCCATCATGGAGAAAGGAGAGCTGGTGCCCCTGGTGAGTCCTCACCAGCCACCAGCTGCCACATGG
Organism: Coloeus monedula; assembly: GCF_965178545.1. Taxonomy (NCBI): domain Eukaryota; kingdom Metazoa; phylum Chordata; class Aves; order Passeriformes; family Corvidae; genus Coloeus; species Coloeus monedula. Next base: position 6,131,053 of record NC_138801.1, on the reverse strand, counting down.
TGGGGTGTGCAGGGGTGGAAGTGGGGACACCAGATACTACAGTAATGCTTGGCACATGGCTCAGGCATTTCTGGCCCTGCTGTCCCAGGGTAGGGTTTGCAGCAGGGATTGGGAATGCTGGGTGGGAGTCGTTGTCCAATATCAGCCCTAGAAGCTCTGTCCTCCCCTCTCCAGGACACTGTGCTGGACATGCTGCGGGATGCCATGGTGGCCAAAGCAGACGTGTCCAAGGGCTTCCTGATCGATGGCTACCCCCGCGAGGTGAAGCAGGGAGAGGAGTTTGAAAAGAAGGTGAGAGCTGGCACCGTGCTGTGCTATGCTGGGCCATGCCACACACCAGCATAGAACAGGGACTCAATCCAGCAGCAGCCTGGCCTCTCCATCCCAGCGAAGATCACATCCCAGAAGGGTCTAAGCTGGGCAGCAGGTCCCCCTGCCTCAGGGACAGCCTGTGCCCAGAGCACAGTGAGAGGGACCAGGGTGTCCTCAGGCTGATAGTGCGTGACAACAGTGCTGACATGATGGTGATGGCAGGGAGCCAGGGCTTGGCCACAGTGTCCCTTTGCCTCCTACATGGCCCTAGAGACCACTGGAACAGTGTCCTGGTGCCCCCAGACCAATGCGGAGGGAGACAGAAGATGGTGTGGGGACCTCTACCATCCCAAACCAAATCAGACCCACACCAACTCAGTGTGGTGACAAGTGTGTCCCCTCTGTCCACAGATCGCCCCCCCCACACTGCTGCTCTACGTGGATGCGGGGAAGGACACAATGGTGAAACGCCTGCTGAAGCGAGGTGAGACAAGCGGGAGGGTGGATGACAACGAGGAGACCATCAAGAAGCGTTTGGAGACCTACTACAAGGCCACTGAGCCTGTCATTGCCTTCTACAAGAGCAGAGGCATCGTCCGCCAGGTAAGCAGGAATGTGGCTGATGCCAGCGCCCTCCAGCCCTACACCTTGGGGCTTGTGTCCCAGGGGAGGGGAAGTGATGGATGGGGATGACGAGGGAAGCAGGAAAACTCAATCCTGCCTAGTTTGGGGTGGGCTTGAGCCCTCTCATTCCCACCACGACCCCCTCCAAGGATGGCCTGCACCCCTTTGCTGTAAATGAGCCCTGGTCTCTTCACCCATGGCCAAAATGCCTCCTTGGAGGAGCTCCAGTTGCTCTCGGATGAGAGTCCTCGAGCGAGTCCCTCAGCTAACCCCTCTGTACCCAGCTCAATGCCGAGGGCTCCGTGGAGGAGGTTTTCCAGCAGGTCTGCACCCACCTCGACTGCCTGTAACCAAACCCTTGGCCCCACTCCCCCCAGTGCACTCCAGCAGAGACAGCGGAAGCGGCTTTATCCTGTTTTCGTGGACAGAGCCACGCGGAGGAAATTTCAAGGACATTGTGTTTGGCTCTTTCCCGTCTCTCCCCAGTAAAGTTCACTTTAATGAATCCAGACTTTATCTTTTTCTTCTGTTGCAGGAAATGAGTTTTTCTTTCCAGAGGGTTTTTTTTTTCTCACCCTCTGTCCCCCCCTGCCCCTCTGGAGCTGATTAAGGGCAGGAAGCGGGTGTTTATCCCACCGGGGCAGTGGGATGCTGCGCTCAGAGGAAGGGAGGGAGCATCCCAGCCGCTTGCCCTGGCTTCCCAGTCTGTGGCCTGCAGGGAGCCTGCTCCTGCATCCTCCAGCCAGTCCCAGCCACCCTCATTCTGTCCCGATTGCTGAACCCCCTCGTGCTCTGGGTGTGTGTCCAGACACACAGAGAAGTCTGAGTCGTGTCCTGCACATGCGTCCCTTCCTCTCAGCTCTCCCGCTGGCTGCCAGGGGCTGGAGGCGACCGGATTTGGGATGGGGATTTCCACCACTTTCATGCCTTGGCATTTCCTTGTTTCTGTTGGCTGTCAGGGTTTTTTGGGGTATGCAGTGGCTGCACTGTGATGGTTTGTGCTGGCACGATGCCCTGGAGTGGGGTGCTCCCTGTCCTGCTGTGCCTGGACACTCACTGCCATCAGTGCCACTTCTCAGCCCTGACCCCAGAGGATAACGAATGTGCTGGGGACACCCAGATGAGCCCGGCCACCAGGCTGGGTGTCCTTGTGGCTGGGGGAGTGGGTGGGTAACCCCCCATGGTGGTGAGTCACAGGACCCCAACAGACAGAGCAGTTGGGGGTGCTGGCATGGGGGACAGGGGATGAGGGGGTTCCCCAGCACCCCACAGAATCACCCAGGCACAATGCCATAGCAGAGGGGCTGCGGTGGAGCTTGGGGACAGGGTATACCCAGCCACAGTGAGGGCAGGAGGCAGCAGAGCTGCAACCCCAACAGGGCCCCCCACCGCTTACTTTTGGGCTGCTGGGAGCTGGGCACGGAGCCAGGGGGCTGGGAGGGCAGGAGGGGCGGCAGCACTGGGGTCAGCCAAGGCCACGAGGCCAAGGAGTCAAAGTGGAGAAAGGAAGCCAGCAGGGAAAAAACAAAACTCCCCAAGACAAAAACCCAAACTCACCAGTCAGGCCCGTGCTCGGAGGGCCACGAGCCACCAGCACAGCCCAGGGCACTGCGGGGAGGCAGGCGGGCAGGAAGGATGCAACCATCCGGCCAGAGCTGGGATGCTGCCAGGACAACGATCCAGGGCTGGGGCCAGCGAGTGGTTGCCTCATGCTGGTGGAGACAAGGGGATAGGGGGGTCGTGTGGTTTGGGACACCATGGCCTAAAGCTGGGGAGTGGGGAGACCCATCTCTCTTGTGCCTCCAGCCCTCTGAGTGTGCTGTGAGTATGCCTCAGTTTCCCCAGGGCAAAGGAGTGGGACTCGGACTCTGCCCTTCTTGCCAGTACTGCCCTTAGTGCTTGGTGTTGGGGTTTAGATGCTTTTCCTCTGGTTTGAAAGCCCAAGGCCATCCCATATGCTGCAAGGGGGGAAGATGCTGGGCTGAATGGGGTGCAGGGGGCTGCACATGTCATGGTCACCCTCCCTCTGTCACACTGTGGTTGCCATCATCCCGGTGTCCATCACCGAGGGTCTCTTGGTCGTTGTCCTGCGGTGTCACTGCAGGGAGAGGGGTGCGGGAGAGCCAGGGGATCCTGTGCCATGTCCCGGTCCCCATCGCTGTCCCCATCCCCGGGTGAGCACCCGTCCCCGCGGTCCCCAGGAGATGGCAGTGCTCTGTCATGGGAGATGGTTGCTGCTCACCCCGGGTCACCGACATCTCCGGGGACATCCTGGCTGTTGGGGACAGGCGTCGCTGACTTCCCTGGCACGTTCCGTTCTGTCCCCATGCCCGTGAACCGTGAGTCAAGATGAAAACCACCCCCGGGGACCTGCGCCCACCCCCGGCGTGAGGGTCCCAGCCCCACTGATAGCTGTGTGCCGGCTCTCACCTCGGCCAGCAGAGAGGTGTGGGGAGGAATGGGGCAGGAGTGCGCAAGGGGGTTCCGGGGTTCCCCCAGCCACCTCATGGCTCCCACTTCGGCGGTGCTCAGCTGTGACCCCCTTGCCCGTGACTCACTCACCCAGGCCCCCTTGTCCCAAGGGATCTCCTGACCCCAAGCCCATCTGCCAGGTAGGGGTGTCCGGGCAGCCCCGTCTGTGGCCGGGCCAAGGGTACAGGCAAGGCAGGCAGTAGTGCTCGGGGGCTTCCCCCTGCCCACCAGAGTGGGCGTCCAGAGCTATGGGGCACCCACTAGCCTGAGACTAGCCCTGCTAGGCTGCTGGCTGGGAGCAGTGGGAGCTGAATGTCGGGGGCAGCCCTCTTGCCCATTGCCTGGGCCAGCGCCTGTCCCCATGGCCTGGGACAGGCCCTCATCCCCATCACTGGGGGCAGCTCGGGAATAATTTGGGTGGGTGGACCCCACCAGAACCCCTGTATCCCATCCCTCCCCTCAGCAGTGCCAGCCCTGGGAGTCCCTGGCTGCACGCACCTACCCCGGGTACCAGTGCCCTCCCCCCGCCTGGGGCGCTTCCAGTGCGCCCCTCCGGAGCTGCAGCTCCGCACGGCGCTGTGGGGAAACTGAGGCACGGCGCCTCCGGGGGACGGGGGATCCATCCTCTCCGCCCCCCCCCCGGCCCCGTCGGCCCGGCCCCAGCGCCGCCAGCGGCATTTCCTCCGCCGCGGACCCTCCTCCGAAGGGAGTCGGTTTCCTGCCGCTGCCGCCGCCCGCACTCGGCGCTGGCTCCCGGGGAGCGGCCGCAGGCGGACATGGGCCCCCGCTCCGTCCCGCTCCTGCCGCTGCTCCTGGCGCTGCTCGGCCGCCCGGGTGAGTGGGGACGGGGGGGCACCAGGGAACCGGACCCCAGGGATGAGACCCGCGGGACGGGACCTCGGGACGGGACCTCGGGACGGGACAGCCGCCGCGGCGGCACCCACCGGTTACTCCGGGTCGGTGGCCAAAGGGGTCCCGGCTGTCCCCGCACAGGCAGTGTCCCCCCCGGGAACCCCCCGGGAGAGGAAATTTTGGGGAGCAGTTCTGATGTGGGAAGGGACAAACCCACCCCGATTCCCGGAACGCACACAGCACAGCCCTGCCGCTCCCTGGGACCCCCGAAATCCCGGCTGCGTCACCGGGGCGTGGGAGGTGTTGAAGACGCCCTGGCTGAGTCCCGACCATGACGGTGGCACACGGGGCTCTGGGTGGCTTTGGTGGCTTCCCGGCACTGTGGAGTATGGAGGGGTTGTCCAGGAGGTGGGGACGAGAAATGGGAAAAAATCCTTAAAACCTTACATGGGATGTGGGGATGGAGCAGGGGATGAGAAATGGGAAAAAACCCTTAAAGCCTCATATGGGAGTTGGGGGCTTATCCGCCTTCAGAGCAGTCAGAGCCACCCTGAGATCCCTGCAAAGCCACAGGGGGAATTTCAAGGAGGGACGCCAGTGCTGGTGGAGCTGGGGGAGAGGGACCTGGGGCACTCAGGGACATGGCCCACCAACAGAGGGGAAGGGACTGGGAAGGCAGCAGCTGCCTGGAGAGGTTGGGGCCAGCGACACTGAGTGTCCTGGCTGGGTTGGTCCCTCCTGGTCACCTTGGGGCCAGTGCTCATGGGTGCTGCTGGGGTGGCCCCACTGCCAGGCTTGATGCCCACTCTCTCATAACACAAGCCTGCCTATGGCTGTGCCAGACAGTCCCTGTCCAGTAAGGCTGTGCCATATGGGCCATGTCCCCTATAGTTGTGCCATACAATTCCCATCCTTGTAGATGTACAGTAAGTCCCGTGTCCTGTGTAACTGTGAGGCTCGGTCCCCATCCTATAGCTGTGCCATTGTCCCTGCCTTATGGCAGTGCCATGGTGTCCCTACCCTATGTAGATGTGCAGTAAGGTCTGTGTCCTCTGTAGATTTCTTGTACAGTCCCCATCCTATAACTGTGCCATATGCTCCACATCCTGTGCCGTTGTGCCACAGAGGTCTTGTCCTTCCTGTCTGTGATGTATAGTCCCTATACCACACAGCTGTGCCATCTGGTCCCCATCCTACAGGCCTGTGCAATGTCATCTGTGTCCTGCGTAGCAGTGCCATGTGTCCATGACCTTTGTATTTGTCCCTGACAGTCTCCATCCTATATGGCTGTGCCATACATACCCTAACAGGGCTGTGCTGTATGGGCTGAGTCCTACATAGCTGTGCCATATGGTCCCCACCCTGAGCGTCTGTCCCTATGGTTCCTGTCCTATTTATCTGTGCTATATGATCCCCATGTTTCGTAGCTGTGGCACACAGTCCCTGTGCTATGTGATGAAGCTATATGGTCCCTATGCAGCTGTGCTATATGAGGCCCATCCTATATGACTGTGCCATATTGTCACTGTCCTAGGTAGTTGTGCCATATGGTGCCCATCCTGAGTATCTGTGCTATATGGTCCATGTCCTGCGTAGCTGTGACATATGGTCTCCACCCTGCCTACCTGTGCTACTCACACCTTGTCCAGGTGCTGCTTCTTCCTCACAGGAACCTCTGGGGCTGGGAGTGCCCACAGCGGGTGCAGTGCTGTGGAACCGGGATGCCCACAGCGGGCACAGTGCTATGGGGCTGGGATGTCCATGGTGGGCACAGTGATGTGGAACTGGGGTGCTCTTGGTGGGTGCATTGTCAGGGTGTCTCACAGACACAACCAGCTTCCAGAGGTGAGGGACTTTGTGCCCCCTCGACAGGGGCCAGCACTGCTCCCCATGGGGTGAGCATGTTCTGGGTCATCCCCTCCCATGTCTGAGGAGAGGCTTCTTGGCACCTGTCTGACTTAGAGAGTGGCAGGAATGATGTGGCTTGAGTCAGGCCTAAAGCCTGGACCCATCCACCCCATCATCTGAGCCCCAGTGCCACCTCAGCATGGTCCAACACCCAGCAGTGGCTCAGAGGATGAGAATTCCTTCTCAGGTTTGCAGTGCAGGGTCCATCCCCATTCCTGACAGGGATCAGCACATTACACAAGTGTCGAGGCAACACAGCCGGATGCAAGGGTGCCAAAGTGTCGCTGCCCATCCCATGGGCATCCTGCGTCGCCAGAGCCACCCTTGACCTGCGCCCCCCACCCCGGTGTTGCTCTCTGCCCAGGCCTTTCATCTGCTCCCAAAACCCCAGGAATTGCCCCCCCCAGCCCCTGACCCACGGGGGAGCCGCAGCGGGATCATCCCCATTCCCTGATCTCAGCTGCACCAAAGCAAGGGAGAGTGCAGGTTGGAAAAACATAAAGTGGATTTTCTTTCTTTCTTCCTTTTAATTTTTTTTCCCTTTCCTGGACTACAAAAATAACAGTGCCCTTATCTGATCACCCCAGCGGCCCAGCTGAGCCCCCTTATCTGATCCTGACATAATGCTGGAGCCCGCTGCTTTCCCCAGGGACAGACAGTGCCCAACTGGCACTGCTGCCCCGCATCCCCTCCACTGGCATCCTTGCCCTGCGCCAGGGGTGAGCCCAGCCACGGCCCCCAGCCCTGCCTGACCTCCCAGCAAGATGCTGCCCAAGGAGTGACGAGCTGCCTGTCCTCTGCCCAGCAGTGCTGAGGCCACACAGCCATGCCCAGTGCCGTCAGGGCAGGAGTGGAAGGGAAGAGGGACACAGCCTGTGGCGCCCAGATAAGCGGCTGTTTATCTTCCTCCCGATGCTGCCGGCCACACGGCCGCCATTCTGGGGGGAGGAAGCGTTGGACAATAAGTGGGCCCACAGCAGCGTCACCAGGGGTCTGTGCCGTGACCCCAGCACCACAGCCAGGCCACCCCAATGGTGAGATGCATGTCAGGGACACTATGATGGGCATGGCTTGGAACGAGTGGCCCTTTGCCAGGTGCTGCATCCTAAAAACTCAGTGACCTGGAGCATCACACCCTCTAGCCGCAGTCCAGTGCGGGTGGCTGGGTGGACCCAGAGTGCAGTCCAGACATCTCCCTGTGCATTGGCTGGAGCCACCAGGGATGGGAAAAGATGGAGTGGGAAGGGACAGAGCTCAGTGGCCACCTCCAAAGGAAAACACAGCATCCCAGGCACTGTCACCCCATAGAAAGCCCCCATCCGTGACCACGGGGGTCCATCTTGCCCAGCCCCCTGGAAGGGAGCACCCATGGGTGCAGACGGTTCCTCGGGGCCAAGTTGAGGACAGCCCGGCCACAGCAGGGCTGCCTGAGACAGAGGAAACTGTCGAGGCACGTGGGGATTTACAGGATCAGGCCTTCAAATGGCTGTTTGCGCTCAGGATTTCCCTTGGCAGCCGCCGGCCGGCCCCGCTCGCCGCGCGCCGCCGGGGGCTTTGGGATGGGGCAAAGCTCACGCCTCAGCGCCCGCGGAGGATGAGCTTTACAGCCATTTCCATACCTGCGCTTCCCATTTTCCTGCGGCGGAGGAATGCGGGGCGGGGAGGGCTTCCGCAACTGCCCCAGCCTTCTGGGCGGCTGGGTGCGAGTTTTGGCACGCGGCAGTGCCGAGCGGGGACAGTGGATTTTTCCAGCCCGGATCCAAGGGTCATTAACGTGATTGCGGAGGGGGCTGGCGGTGGCAGACAGGCCCCGAGCAAACACGTAGCAGATGGTCCCGGGGGTGCTGTGCTGGCGGTGGGGCCGTGCTGACGCCGGGCTGGGGGCTGAGGCTGCAGGGGCAGTGTCGGCGCTGGCGCAGACATTCAACCCCCTCCCGCATCGTGTCAGCCCGTGTTGTGTCACCCCACATCCGTGCGGCGGGGACTGACAGTCTCTTGTTTTCCTCCCAGGCCCCGGGAGAGCCGAGGGCTGTGACCTGCAGCCGGTGACAGCGGAGCCACCCATCATCCTCTCCTATGCCACCAGCACGGTGCCACGGGGCTGCGTCAGCAACAGCTCCCTGGTCACTGGCCATGAAGTCCATGTCCTCAGCGTCAGGTGGTCCAAGGTGGGCGAGAGGGGTCCCAGTGCATCCCCCCAGAACATCTCCTTACACTGTCACTTCACACTGTCACCACAGCACTGTCACCCTGTCACTGTCCTCAGCAGGCAGGGTGTCCCAGCTGTGAACACTTTCCTCTAACTAAGGAGCAGTGAAAGGACCTGGATTAGCCTCCTCCATGGCACCTTCTCCAAGCTTCTCCTCCAAGCACAGCCATGGGCATGTCTGCCCCTGATGGGGCTTTAAAGACTAGAGGCAAATTCTTTAATAGCCCATGCTGCCAAGCAGATATTCCTGTGCTGGACACCTCAGGACACTCCATTTCCCTGGGGAAGGTGGCCTGGTTCTGGCTCAGGACCTGAGCAGAGCCACGGGTACCCAACGGTGACCACACTGGGGCGGGAGGGAGGGATGGAACGTGGAATGGAGGAAGGGATGGAAGGTAGAATGGAAGAAAGGATGGAGGAAGAGATGGAAGGAGGGATGAAGGGAGGGATGGAGGAAGGAGTGGCAAGCAGAAACCTGTCTGCCAATGTTGGCATGGCCGTACCGAGGGGTTATAACCACACTGTGGGTGCTTTGGGGCAAGGATGGTGCAGGGCAGTGGCAGGGCTGGCGCTGGTACTGGCTGGCACTGTTGGGTGGGTTTGCACCAGCGCATGGGTTTGCATGGCAGCTCTGTAGGACAGCCTGGCTTCTCTCAAGCTGGCTGGGGCCCAGCACCCGATTTTGGCCCAGCCCTGGGCCACCCGGCGCCACACTCCCCCCTCTCTGCCACCTCCCAGTTCTCCCAGTTCTGCTTTTGGAGCAGAGGGGGAGCCAGGCCGGGAGGCGCTGGGGAGGGTCGATTTTACAAGGACTCCTCTGGCCTAGCCTGGTGTGACCTGGCCTTGGCATCCTGGATAAGTGCCAGGGCTGGGGGTGCCCCGGGGTTGTCACCAGCGGCAACAGGGGACACGCACTGATGTCACGGCTGCGGCACCGAGCCCTGTGGCGCGCAGGGGAAGCTGGGCAGGGACGCGGCTCCACTTATAGAAGAATTACTGGAAGCTGCTTTCTATAAGCAGATCCCCACGACGAAAAAAAAAAGGAGAAGAAAAAGAAAAAAAATAACCGAAAAGGCGGCGGTGGGGAGCGCCGAGGCTCCCGCCACTCGCGCAGCCAAACAATGGAGTGCCACAAAACACGCGGCAGGAAAAACAGCCGCCACCAGCTCCTCCCCAGCGCTCGGGGCCACCCAGGGTCCCTGGCCACCCACGCTTGCCACGGGGCCATGGCCAGGCCGGGATCCTCATCCCACCAGCCCTGTGCCCGGCACTGGCAACAGCATCCACCCACCCAGTCCCCGGCTGGTTTTCTCTGCCCACTGCCTGGCTCAGAACTTTGAGAGCTGTTATTCAGGCAGCAGTTGCCAAATTTAGCACCTGGAGTTTTGACTTCCCCATCCGGATTTCTGGCTGGAGGCAACCAGGGAGTGCTAGCCACAAGGAATGTTGTGTGCCACCACTGTGCCCAGGCATCTCTGCACCTGAGGCTGGAGCAGCTGCACCATGCTGGGATAGGGCTGGGAAACCTGCCAGGGGAATGTCCCAGTGGCCAGGGTGGGGATTCTCCAGTCTTCAGTGGGAGACATCCCAGTACCTACAGTGAGGATGCTCTAGTGCCCAGGGTGGAGATGCCCTAGCCCAGTGCAGGGATGCTCCAGTCCTCAGTGTGGGGATACCCCAGTCCACAGAGGGGTGACATCCTCGTACCCAGTGCAGAGATTACTTCGTCTCTAACTCAAGGATGCCCTGGTCCCTAAGAAGGGGGTGCCTAGACCCCACTATGTGGGGTGTCCTGGACACCGGTGTGGGGATACCACCATCTTCCAGGTGGGGATACCGCTGGTCCCTTGCTTAGGGGAGCCAGGGAGTGTTTGCCCCTGCCAGTGTGGGTACACACCCATGTGGCATCCCTGCCCCCTAAACCCACCCATGGCTGCCTCTTGCATGGCTCATCCTCAGGGCCAGCCTGAGGTCTCTCCTTGCTCCCTCTGGCTTCAGGGGGCAGCCAGGAAGGTGACAGCAGTTGGGGCTTGGTGGCATGGTGTGACACTCTCCTCTTCCACCCCAGGCCTCTCCTGTCCCACTGATGGTAACAGCCACTCCACGAGATGATACCTGCAGCCGGTCAGCAGTGCTCGTTCTCCTCTGCGCCCGCTGCTCTGCCAGCATCACCTCCCCGTGCTCAAACCTGATCATCCGCACCGTGAGTGCCACAGACCATCGGGAGCAATCCCAGGGGGAAGCAGGGCTGGGGCCATCCATGGGGGTGTTTAAGGGTGTCACTGGTCCCCCTGATTACCAGACATGATGCTTGTGGTGCCTCAGGGAGGAGGGGATGCTCCTGACCATTGCTGGCGGCGCCGAGCACTGGGCTGGCCAGGCAGGGAATGACGCACAGGGCTGGAAAAAGCTCCCATTTCCTCCGGCTGGCGGGAGGAAGGTCAGAGATGGGGTTTGGCTCCAGTGAGCTGAGCCGGGGTCAGGCGCTTTGTTAGCAAAATAAACCTCCTGCTTTGTTTGTGGCTAATAATAAAGTGGGCTGAGCCCTCCACGTGCCGCTGGCCGCTCTCGCTGCTCCCAGCTCATGGCCCCGAAAATCCCCATTCATCCAGGGTGACCCCCAGCCAAGGCTCCAGGGACACTCACCTGTTTTAGGGTTCACATGTGTACCCTGCACACTGTGGGGAAAGTTTTCCTTGCTTTCCCATGCCAGCCTGTGTAAGGGAGGGATGTGCCTTGCCCCTCACCCTGGCTTAGGCTGTCACTTGGCCCACAGGATGCCCACCTCAGCCCGGAGACCATTGGAGCACCAAACCCTGAGCCACCCATGGTCTCCAGCAAGGAGGAGCTGCTGACCTGGGCTCTGGCTACCTATGGGGGCATCACATCATACAGTGAGCTGCAGGACCCCCGCAGGGTCCAGCTCCACCTGGGAGAAGGTGCGTGAGGCTGGGGCTAGCACTGGGGGGCTGGAGTGGGCAGTAGTGATCTTCCTGCTCCAGAAGGGTAACAACCTCCTGGGGCAAAGCACCTTCCCCGGGGAGATGCCATGGGGACTGATGCCTCTGGCCCTGAGCCTCTCCCTACCCCCTGAGCCCAGTTTGACTTAGATGACCCCACCGCCTACACAGATGCCCACAGCCCTCCAGAATGCATTCCCCAGGAGCACTTCAATGCCATTCTGCACCTTGAGACTGAGGTCTTCTTCCACGGGGTGAAGAGCTGCTCACGTAGTGACGCCCAGAGTTCCAGGGCTGCTCACATCGTCCATCTGCAGTCGGAGCCCAGGTACCACGGTGCCAGCAGTGGGACAGGTGGTGGGATATGCTTGGAGATGCTTGGGAAAGTGTTAGGGTGTCTCAAAGGCAGAGCCCCACATCCTGAGTTGGATGTGGGACCTGTTGGTGGGGAATGCTGAGAAGGGAGGTCTTGTGGTTTTGCAGCTCCCCTATCAAAGAGGTGAACCTGTCTCTGAGCTGCCCCGAGAAATCTGTCGGCAACCAGATGCTCATCCTGCAGAGCAAGGCCAACTTCACCTGGTCCCTCTCCTTGAAGTGCTACATCCAGTTACTGGTAGGCTGAGGGGAACGTGTCTTCCCCACCACCCCCACCAAGGGGTCTGCCAGGTGCCCAGGAGATGCTGGTGGCATGGGGAGGGTGGCAGGAGGGTACTTGGAGACATTAGACATGAGGAAGTGGCAGCCCCCTTGCTGCAAGCCCTCATAACTGGGATGAACCCTGCCTCATGCACCCCCAGCTATCCGGTCTCCACTTAGCCCCTCTATGCTTCCCCCCTTTCCTCCTCACTGCAGGTCTCTGGGAGTTACAGGATGGTGCCCTTATTCCCAACGCTGTTCCCTGGGGTTCTCTTGCCTGACACAGAGCAGGACCTCATCGCTAAAGCCTTCGAGAAGAACTACAGTGTCATTGCCTCCTACTCTGCCATCCCTGCCAGCACCCACATCAGCCTGGAGATCCAGGGGCACGGTGAGGCCTCCGGCACCCCAGGGCTGGGCGGGATGGGGGCTCCCACCACTCCCACTCAGCCCCCCACTCATCTTCCTGTCCTGCAGAGATGGCCAAGACACCTGTGACAACCACCCCCCTTGTCATCACACAGCCCTCAGACTTGCCCCACCAGGTGCTGCGCACACTCAAGCCCTGGAAGTGCACAGATGAAACCATGGAGATCGTCATCATCAGGTCTTACCTGGAGGTGAGGAGAGTGGAGAGGGGTCCCAATGTCCACCAACATCACTCAAAAGTTGCATTTTCCTCTGGGTGCTTGGGGTGGGTGGCACGGGACTGTCTCCAGTCAGTGGATGACTACAGTGTGCTTTCCTCCCAGCCGATCAAGGATGTGGTGAACATCACCCTGAGGGACATCAGCTGCCAGGCAGAGAAAAATGCCACCCACTTCATGTTGAAAAGCCCCCTCAGCCACTGTGGCACATCACTGGAGGGCAGGGGCTATGCCAACAATGAGGTGAGAGGGGGGCTGGCTGGGGGTGTTGCCCCCAGCCCCACTGATGGACCATGAGAGCTTCAGTGATTGCCATTGGGGCTTCTCCACCAGGACCTCCTTGCTTTTGCATGGCTGGAAACATCATACTGCATTCCAGGGCTGAGATGGAGGGGGAGTGTGTGGGTGGGACAATCCCATCCCATCCCATCCCATCCCATCCCATCCCATCCCATCCCATCCCATCCCATCCCATCCCATCCCGAAAACAGACCCCAGCAATGGGGACCACTTGACTGACCCAACCTTTCTGCCTTGTTGCAGCTCATCCTCAGCCTGGCCAAGGATGCAGTGCTCCGGAGTGTGCGGGTAAGGGCTGGGTTTCCCGCCGTGCCCAGGGGTGGAAGAAGGTGCCAGTGTCAGTGTCAGCTGGGTGCTGGGTGCCCCCTCAGTGCTGCTCCCTCTTGCAGGTGGGCTTCCAGTGCGAGATCCCGCGGGAGCTCTTCCTGCGCCTTTTCCCCACCGCTGCCTTCGAGGCACCACAGACGGAGCTGGAGATCAACAAGGAGGCCTTTGTGCAGGTACTGCCACTGTCCCGGTGCCCAGGCTGGGCAGTCCAGCCATCTCTGGGCCAGTGACTATGACGGTGTGCCCCATTCCCACCCCACGCAGGCATCCATGCGGTGGATGGATCACCCAGCTGACCTGCAGCTGAAGGAGTGCTGGCTGGTGGCCTCAGGGAAGGAGCCAGTGCTGCTGGTGCAGGGTGGGGAGGCCCGTGGCGCTGGGGTGGCCGTGCTGGAGGGCCCTCCCAGCAGCCATGGGAGGAAGGTCTGGCGCTTCCGCTTCACCTACACCATTCCTGAGGATGGACACATTCCCTTCTCTGCCATGCTCAAGTGCAAGGCTGGCTTGCAGGTCAGTGTAACCCCCCACCCTGTGATGCCACCATGCTGGTCCCCATCGGCAGTAGCAGCCTGATGGGTTTGTCCCACACCATTGGGTGATGGATCCAGGAGCAGCATTCCCCAGTCCACAAAAAGCCTGGGGGCCCCCAGCTCTGTCACCCTATAGGGGTGCACGACTTCCCCCTCTCACCCCAACCTCCACCTCCACAGAACGACACTATCTTCGAGAAGGTCCTGGAGGTGACAGTGAAGGATGCCTGGCGGCCGCTCAGCTGTGAGTTCAGGGCAAGGGAGGTGGTCAGTGGGAATGGGAGTGGCAGTGCTGACAGTCTCATCCTCCCACAGACCATGGGCTGGGGCTGGCTGCTGTCCTGGGCATCACCTTTGGTGCCTTCCTCATCGGGGCACTCCTCACTGCTGGGCTCTGGTACATCTACTCACACACCCGTGAGTATCCACCACCGCTGGGGACCCCCGTAGTGGGATGGGGGTGCCACGTGCATGTACCTTACTGGGTTGCCCATTTATCCCTCCTGGTCAAAGTCCCCAGGTGAGCCAGAGACCAGGCTGCTCCACTGCCCTCATCTGTACAGTCCTGGCAATGCTACAGGGGAATAACCCTGCTCCAGGTGCCTACAGCTCCTCAGGGTCCCGCCTACTTGACTGGGGGCCCTTCTGCCATCTGCCCTCACTCCTGCTCCTGGTGCCCCATGCTCATCTCCATCCTAGGGGCTGTGGGGCCAGCTGGGGAGTGATCCCTGAGGGTTTGTGTATGAGGGCTGGAAGGTCCCATGGGACTGAGCCAAGGCCACCACTGTTTGCCCTGAGTGTGGTTTCCCCTTGGTGTTTCCCCGTGGCGGGCGGTGTGAGCCAGGTCCCATCTCCAAACTGCAGCCGGTTTCCAGCACAGCGCCGGCCTCGGAGAGCAGCAGCACCAACCACAGCATCGGCAGCACCCAGAGCACCCCCTGCTCTACCAGCAGCATGGCCTGACGCCCCCGGGACCCCCTGAGCCCACGCAGCCCCCGGCCAACGGACTTAGGGACCCACCCCAGTGCCACTAAGCTGATTTTTTGCCCCAAACCTCAGGCCGAGCCCAGAGGGGGCCTCCATTACTCATTCAGTGAATGCTTTGGCCCCCCAAGGGCAGCCCACGCCGGGGGGGGGCACCCTGCAACCCCCCTGGGGTCCCCCGCTGCAGTGGGGAGGCAAAAAGAGCAGCTATTGCCAAAGCCTCCCACAAGGCTCCCCATCAAATGGGGGGGGGAAGAAGTGGGTGCCCCCTGGACATGCCCCAGCACTTGGGGTGACCCCCGTGCCCTTCCTGCATCCCCCCTAGAAGGCAGCAGGCACCCTTGGGAGCAGCAAGAGGTTTATTTGTGGAGGATGGTGCAAGGCTGCTGCCCTCCCACAGAACAACGGGCAGAACCCACCACGCCCCCAGCTCCCTGTCCAAGTTACAAACTCTTATCAATAATAAAAATCTTCCCTATGTTAAATTAATCGCGCCCTGATGCCAAGCCTTGCCACAGCTTGAGGCTCCCACCTACCAGCCCCCCAGGCACTGAGACCTCATCACAGCTTGAGGCAGCCCCCCACACCCTGGGGGTCCCCCCAGTCAGTCTCACTACGGAGGGGATGGAGGCCAGGAACATCCCTCCATGGACAGTGTCCCGGGAAGGGCACAGGCAAAAGGCACTGGGGTGAAAACAGCCATGCCAGGATGGGGTGGGGAGGTCCCACGTACCCTCCAGATGCCTCTGAGCATCAATGGGGGCAAAAGTGTTGCTTCAAGTAAACAGAGGTGCAAAGCCCCGTCCCCCATTACTGGGACAGTGCAGGGTCAAGCAGCCGCAGGGCCCCCCCCACCAAGTGCAGGCTGCCGGTTACCAGGACACGGACAACGGCTGCCTCCCGCAGCAGCACAGCCCCACTGCTGGCTGCGGGGTGGGGGTGAGCCCCCGAGGCTGTGGGGGCTGCCAGATGGGGGTCCCGACCCTGTGCTACCCACTGCAGCGCCTGGGCCAGGCACGGGAACACGAGGGCTGGGGAATTGAGCGGTCGTGGGGCTGGGGGCACCAGGAGCAGGGAGCCTCGGGTAGGGGCTGGCTGCAGCAGCCCGCCCACCCACAGGGGAGATGGGAGCCAGGGGTCCTGGCCCACTTTTTCCTCCAGGAGCGTTGTCCACGTCCGCTGGTTCTCCAGGCAGCGGGTCAGGGCATTCTCCAGCGTCACGTTGAAGTTTTGCTGGTCTGGAAGTGATGAGGACAGCAGTCAGGGATTGCAGGGGGAGCTGGGGAGGGATCAGGATGGGGGGTTGTGGGAGACCCTGTCTCCCCAGCCCTCACCTGCGTTGTTGGCCACCGACACCTCCGTGAAGTTGGGGCAGAAAACAGCGTAGTCGAAGTGACAGGGCTGCAGAGACAGGAGGAATCAGCACTGTGGGAACCCTCAGGACCCACCCATGGGATTTCCACTGGGACCAGTCCCATACCAGTGGGGTTACAGGGGATGGGGCAGGGGGTGATCCAAGTCCCTTCCCCACACCCAGGGCTATGAGACCCCTGCAGGGGGGAGCTGAGGTGGGATACACCCCGGGACAGCAGGGTGGGCAGACAAGACAGACAGACAGACAGACAGGGTGCCAGCTCCACCTCACGGCTCCCTGCACCCACAGCAAAATGGGTCCCAAGACAGGCAGAGAATCCAGGCATCCAGGCACAGTGACCCCCCCGTGCCCCCCAAACCTCACCACCAGCAGCTTGAGCAGTGCCGCCGTGTCCCGGTCGCCTGTGGCATTGAAGAGCAGCACACGCACCTCAGAACCACTGCAGGGAGAAAGGGCAGGTGGCCCATGCCCCCAGGGGACCTCCAGCACCACCACCACACCCCCACAACGTGCGTCCTCCCCTTGCATCCTTTCCTTACTCATGGGGCTTGTCCTGGTTGAGGGCGGCCTGGCGGAACCAGCGGACACAGGCCTGGATGCTGCTGGTGGTGTGAGCTCCGTCCAAGTACCACGTCACAGGACCATGGGAGAGCACCTGAGTCCGGCCCAGCCACTCTGTGTCCCGCAGGCCTGGGGGAACACAGGGCATGGCTGGGACCCTCATACCTTCCCCAACACCAGCACCCCCATGGGGATCCAGTGTAAGGCAGACTGTGCCCTCCAGCACACACGGCAGTGGCTGGAGTCCAGCATGGCCCCGCTAAGCCCTGTGACATGGCGATGGGGGGTCCCAGCATGACCATACTGCACCTTGAATCATGGCATCAGTCAGTCGGAAGGCAGGCGCCACTGGCACTGGCCTCCCCACGAGCTCGGTGCTCGGCAGCACTTCCTTCAGCTCCCCAAGAGCTAGGGAGGACAGGTATCCCACTGAGACCTCAGGGGCCCTGGTGGGGTCAGGCCCCCTGTCCCCATCCCCCCACCTTACCCTGGCAGCCACGGCGCTGCAGCCACATCCGCGCCAGCTGCAAGGCCAGGGCGGCGTTGGAGCGCTGGTGGGCACCCGCCAGCCCCAGCTCCAGCGCCCGGCAGCCCTCCTCGAAGTCATCCAGCTCTGGGCAGAGGTAGAGGGGACACTGCGGGGAGAGGAGGCTGAGCCCCCCGCCATGGGGCACCCTCCATCCACACCCCTGCCACCAACTCACCTTCCGCTCCTGGGCTCGCTCCCTCAGCACCTCCAGCGGCCGCTCTGGCTGCGCCACGGTGAATGCCGGCACACCTGGCTGGGAAGGATGGGGGTGCTCAGGAACATGGGGGAACACACCCCAAAAACACAAGAGAGAGAAGACCAGGTCTCCTTACCTTAAAAATGCCCCCCTTCTGCCAGGCGATCTTCTCCATGGTGTCCCCTAGGATGCTGGTGTGGTCGATGCCCAGGGAGGAGACCCCACACACCACCGGTGCCCTGGGGATGCAGCACGGCAGTTTCCCTGCTGTTCCGCCCTCCACTGTGGGGACATCAGACCCTGGCAGCCCTGGGGATAGGCTCAGCCCTGCCAGCTCCTACCTGATGATGTTGGTGCAGTCATAGGTGCCGCCAATGCCAACTTCCACCACCGCCAGGTCCACCTGGGGACATGGGGACACTGGAGCCATCAGAGCCACCAGCAGCATATGTCCCCATGGATTCAGGGATGTGGGTGGAGATGGGTCCCTGCCACCACCCCTTCCAAACACACACCTAAGCACACCCCGCTATGTATGGGAGAATCATGCACCTGGCACAGCATCCCCTGTTTACAGCCACGATAGCCTGACCCACACAAATTCTGCCCCAAGTGCGGGCTGGATCCCACATCCCCCCTCCCTGAGGTCCCCACCAACCTGACATCTCTGTCACAAGCTGGAGGCCACCACCACTGACCTTCTCCTGCAGGAAGACGTGGAAGGCCATGATGGTGAGGAAGCGGAAATACGCCGGCATGCTGGCATGCACTGGGTCCTGCCAGGCAGAGCAGGGTGAGGGTGAGCACATGGCCCTGGGAGCAGGGGACCCAAGGGAGGGACCACCCCCAGAAACCCTGCTGCCCCCACCTTGGTCTCCTCCAGGCGGTTATAGACCAGCCAGAAGTACTTGTTGAAGAGGTCCTTGCTGATGGGCTGCCCATTGATGCGGATCCGCTCGCGCACCTGCACGAGGTGAGGGGAGCTGGGGGTACAGAGCAGGAGGAAGAGTCAGGCACAGCTCCACTGGCCCCTCAAAACCCTCCTGACCCCCATGCCCACCTGTAAAAGCCTGTCTTCAGCCCGTAGCTGCGGAGGATGCATTCAGTGAAGGCACACGCTGAGCCCTGAGGAGACAGAGATGTTAAACCCCCTGTTCCAGAGCAGGGGCAAACAGAGCAAGGGACACCAGCAGCCCCCCCTCAGCCCCCCAATCCCCCACAGCACCGCCCACCCGCCTCACCTTGCCCTTCGTCCCCGTGACGTGGATGATGTTCAGTCGATCCAGGTCCTCGACCTGTAAGAGTTCAACCACCCTGTGAGATCCCCGTGGCAGTCAGTGTCAAGCATGGTGGCACTGCTGGCAGGACAGGGGGAACAGGGATGGGGATCAGCCCTTCACCTTCAGTCCGCTCCTCTCCAAAAAGCCCTGCATGGCTTCCAGCTGGGCCTGGGGGTCACCACGCTCCCGCTTCACCTGCTCCAGGTAGCTGGCATTAGTCTGCAGGGTGTTGAGCATCCGGATTGCATCCTGGAAAGACCCCCAGGGTAATCAGGATGGTGCCCATCACCGCAGCCTTGGGGCCATGCCAACCCCCACAGAGCCAGGGGCCAGTCTGCCCAGACCCTGCTGCACCCTAACCCACCCCTTCAGGCTCAGTCCCCTCGGCGGTGTCACTGGTCACCCACGCCGGCAGCATCTCCGCCATGGTGCCGCGGAAACGTGCCGGCAGCACCAGACCTTGTCACGGGGACAGGCTACTTATGGGCAGAGGTTACCCGCCCCTCCCCAGGTGCCCCTTGGCCCCGCGGTGGGGCACAGCACAGCCCAGCGCCGGCACCCACGGCTGCCCAGTGGGACAAGGTCGCCGCCGGCGGGAGCGGGACGCGCTCCAGTGCGCACCCATCCTGCTGGTGCTTAATGAGCGGCGCTAACGAAGCAGCAACGCTGCACCTGCACGGGGCACCTGGGACAAGAGGTCACCGAGCCCGCCAAACCCACGCCAAGGGGACGTGAGCCTGGCGCTGCAACGCCGTGGGCTACAGGGGAGACCCGGCATGGCACCAACCCACGTCCCCAGTGTGGAGACACTCCACCCAGGCAGCCGGACCCTGGCCCACCGGGCAGTGGCACTGGCACCGATGGCGCTTCCAGCTCTGCGGAGCGGGACCGCTCCCGCCCGCCCGGGGGGAGCTCCACGCCGGGAACCGCCATCACCCCCCCACGACAGCAGGCGCAGCCGCGTGCGGCCGCGACACGCCGTGGCTACCGGAGCGGCCGCCGCCGCAGGCCGGGCTCACCCGCGTGCTGCCACGGGGCACGGCGCTTTGCGGGGTGACCCGGGCAGGAAGCGAAGACACGTGGCGCGCGGCAGCCGGCACGGCCCGGGGCTGCGGGAGGCGGCGGCAGAAGGGGGTCGGGAGGGGAGATGTCTCTGCCGCCCCGCGCGGAACCGGAGCCCCATCGCGGCCCCGTGGCCCGCCCGGTGCGCGGCCCCGCGCAGTACCTGGTAGTCCATGGCGGGGGCGCGCGCGGGGCGCGTGCCGAAGCGGCGCCCCCCGGCCCGCAGCGCCCCGCGCAGCGCGCGCAGCCCCCGCGCCACCATCCCCGCCGCGCGCGCGCCGCCCCGCGCCAACCGCGCGCGCCGCCGAGAGAAGGGGCGGGGCCGCCCCCCCTCCCCGGACGCCACCGCCGCCATCTTTGCAACGGGCGGCGCGCGCCACGTCGCACCGGGAGGGAGGCGGGGGCGGCGAGCGCCCCGCGATAGTCCCGGCACCGCGGCAGGGCACGGCGGGCCCGAGCGGGACAGGGAGAGGACGAGGACGTAGCATCAGGCACAACCCGTCTCGAGGCCGTTCAAGCCGTCAGCACAGGCACATGGCCCTACAGCCCCCACCGCCCAAGCCGGGGCACAGGGACCCCCCCGGAGCTCCGCAGCCCCCGCCCGGCAGCACCGCCCCCTCTCGGTGCCGGCGGAGCCCCCAGGCTGCCCGTAGCAGCCTCCTCTGCTCGTGGCAGCGGTACTGATGGGCTCATCCACGCAGCGCGGATTGCGCTGTTCCCCTCTCCCCCACCACCACCGGCTGCCCAGGAGCAGGACAGGGGGCTTAGGGTGCCCGAGCCCGAAGTGCCCTCGGGAAGGCCAGGTGCTGTCGTGCAGGCGCTGCTGTGTCCATTTAGGCAGCACAGCGACAGGAGGTTCACACCAGCTGTTTGGGACAGGACCCTGTTTATCCACAACGGCACAAGTCAACTGGCTTATTGCTCATAATGGACTATTTTTCCAAAGAAATAAAGTCGTCCCCCCCGCAAACAGACACTGTTTCAGAGCCCAAAACCAAGACAGACAGAGGTACCTTGTACATATCTTTTATCATGCCCATTTTTTATCCTGAGAACAGCCCCACTCACCACTGCTTCCTCACACGACCTTACACTACCCACGACACAGCTTTTGTCACTTATTGTTAACAGACAAGTTACCAAGTGCCAAATGCTATCACCAGCTGCCCATGTTGACTCTTGGGATCTGGCATCCATGGGGTTCAGGGAGAAGACGGCTGGCTACAGCTGACAGCCATGGGAAACTGCAGAGAGCAGCTGTGGAGGATCACTTGCTCTCTATGAATTGATCCTGACAAGTTCTGGCATAAGGTGTGCACAGGTCATCCCAGAGTGTCAGGCTAGTCACTGCACCCAAAGAAGGCAGTGGTCTTGTTCTAGTCTCTCATGCAAAGAGCTCCAGGAGAGAGCAGGGGACACATGAGTGTCCCCCTGCTCCCAGCACAGAGTGCCCAGCCCTGCCACGCTATCCTGAAATCCCTGCAGACAGCAGGGCAGGTCTCACCTCAGGCACAGGCCAGTGCTTGCCCACAGCAGGTTGGGTGTATCCAATATGACTCCCAATCGTGGTTTGCAATGAAGAAAGCATGGATGCCACGTGCTGTCACAGAGACCAGCAATTCCCACTGTAAATCCTGGCCACATGGAGCATCCAGCTCTGCCTGCCACCTCCCTGATTTCCTCAATAAGCCCTTTTTTAGGCTAGATCCCAGTCTCCATGGAGAGCTAGTCATGCTATCTAGGGTGACTCTGCCTTCCCCAAGGCACATCTGATGACTCAAAAGCACCTGCCTTGTCCTACATCAACGCTTCAGTGCTCAGAGGATACTCCATGCAGGAGCTACAACAGACCAAGAGAGCTGAGACATCTCCACGCAGGGCAGCTACTCCCAGTCCTGCCAGTCCCCGCACAATTTGCCAAGAGCCCCAGCAGGGACGGAGACACTTTTTCCATCACCAGGTCCGTAACAATTGATCTGCAAGTTTAATGTAACCAATACAGACTTTTGGGAAACAAAATCAGGTTCTGAGACAAAACTGCAAGGAAACAATGTCAAGCTCACAGGTGTCACCTCCCCAAGTCACACAGTTCTGAGGTGGCCGAGAGGAGATGGCCAAGATCTGTTAACGCCATCAGTCACTTCACCTTGAAAAAAGTCCTTTCCCAGACAAAAAGACCTTGCCAGGACATCTCCGATCAATGCAGGGAAGCCCAGCCAGGACCCTACCGGATGTCAAAACACTCTGTCAAATTCAGTCTGGTTGGTGGCAGCTGGGTTCCTGCCTTGGTTCGCCGGCTGCTGGGGCATGTGCCCACCCCTCCTGCGTGGTGGGGCCAGGTACTCAAACATGGACTGGTTGTGGGTGGATAGCATGTTTTTGAGGTCTGAGGGCATGGGGTCCGACCAGAAGAAGTCGTGGTTCAGGGCATCGTCACTGTCAATGCGCTGGGCGGGGTCCAGCACCAGCAACTTGTCGATGAGGTCGAGCGCGTAGGGGTCTTTGACATAGGCCTTGAGGCGATCCTTCACCTTCCGCTTCTGCCCCTTGGGGAGATCCAGCTTCTCGTACAGCTCGTATTTATCCACGTTTGGCCAAACCTGGGAAGGGGCAGGAAAAGGCATTGGCAAGAAATAGTTATGGAAAGGACAAGCCATTTTTGATTCAAACACCCTCAGGCAAACCAGGGTGAGGTCTGCTGAAGTAACAATTCTATTTTATAACCTCCAAGCTGGCAGACCTTGTTCTCACAGCAACAAATAGGCACTAAAGGCTGCACTTATGCCTGGAGACATGTGGACAAGTCAGGGCAGAGTCTTCCTGGTGCTGAAACGATGCTCCAAGATTTCTGGTTCCCCTACAAAAGGAGTACTGGACAGCACGGTTCAAGCCAGCTACCACATCCAGAAAGATAAAGTGAGAACTGATTGCTAAATAATCACCTGGATGTGGCACTGTTTATCTTTAGAAAGCAAAGTCTGCTGCAATCACCAGCACTTATCTAGATCTGGAAGAGACCACAGCAGGTATCTACATGCCAAAGAAAGTGCATCCAGTGTCTTTACAGAATGAATGTGACAGCAGGATGAGGCCTCTGCAGCTGCCAGCACAACATCCCGCAGATCCCAGTCCGGGCTGAGATCCCTCAGCTTGCTCCCCACAAGAGGGCAGGACGAGTTGCTGATAAAGGAGAAGCTGAGAAGGGGCCGGGTGCTCACACCAGAGCTGAGCTGATGCCGCAAATCACAAGACAGAATTCAAGAGGCTTTTCAAGGTGACCAATGCAAAACACCTGAGAATAAAAACCCCCACTCTTCTTTAAGCAGATATTTAGGGTGTTTGTGTGAGTGACAACCCCAAAACACAGGCTAGAAGATTCTCAAGCCTCCTTGCCAGCAGCAGCAGGCACACTCCACTGCTGGGAGCATACAGCAGCCAGCACACAGGGCAGGGAAGAGGCCCGAGTGCCTGGTCCCAGACTCTGCCCACACTCCTGCTCTCCACACCTCATCCCTGCTCTCACCCTCACCTCCGGCGTGATGGATCCACAGAGCTGGCTGATGAGGGTGAGCTGGTGCTGCTCCGTGTTCCCCTGCATGATGGGGCTGCGGGTCCACATCTCTGCCATGATGCAGCCTGCACCCCAGAGGTCAATGGGGGGGCCGTAGTCCCGCTCCCCTAAACGGAGATGCTGAGTTAGTCTCCCAGAGGGCTGAGAAGGGCCAAGAAGCCGGCAGAGCCCACCTAGAGCTCCTCCTACCTAGGAGCAGCTCTGGGGGCCGATACCACAGGGTCACCACGCGGTTGGTGTAGCGGTTTGGCTGGCTGTTCTTAGCCAGGCTGAAAGCTCGAGCCAGCCCAAAGTCCGCCAGCTTCAAGACTCCATCCCGCGTGATAAGGACGTTCGCTGCTTTCATGTCTCGGTGCAAGATCTGTACAAGGACAGACATTGAAGAGTTAAGTGAATAAAGTGCCCTCCTTGGGTGCCTGGGGCCAGCACAATGCTCAGGCTGCAGAAGTGGAAAACAAGGATTTCCCTCCAGCCTGTAATAAGACATCTGCTCCTTGGAAAGCCACCTCTGAGCACAACAGGAGTCTGTCCCATTACCTTGTTCCTGTGGATGTAGTAAAGTCCATTCAGGAGCATCTGCATAACTTTCTTGATCTCTGACAGTGTGAACTTGACGTGGGCATTGCTGAGAAGGCCAGCCAGGTCGTGCTCACAGAAGTCAAACACAAGGTAGATGCTGCCCTTGCACCGGTTGTACGGAGAGGCTGCAGGAGAGGCACAGAGGGGCTGTCAGCAAAGGATCTTTCACCAGGTCATAGCTCCTCTTACCTCCCACCACCCTGCTGCTCATACAACACCCCCTACACAGAATCTCAGGGCACGGGAACACAGAGAACCAGACAGCCTGCAGGCCTCAAGGTCCTTCCTAAAGAAGAACTAAGCAAATCTAGCAACACAAGAACAGGAGATGAGGACTGGTGCAGTGGATGTCATCAGACAGGCAAAGAAAGAGCATGGCAACCTTTGAAAGGTTCACTTTGTGCTGCTCTGGGCACAAAACGGCTGTGGGGTTTCCTCCCTGCAAGCCGTGGTTGCCAGCCAAGCACCAGCAATAGAGGAGGCACCCACAAGACAGCCCTGGGAAAAATGCAGAAACACAGAAAATCTGCCTAATCTCACATTAAAAAGTGAGATTTCCTGCAACCTCAAACAGCATCTGCAAAAATGGACTGATCTTGATCAAACTGACATAAAACTCCAACTGCAATTTTAAGTCAATGACAGCAGACCTCAAGTGAAGCAATCGATTTCAATCTTGTTCCTAGAGAACACATGCAAAATGTTATTAAAAAGAGAGGCTGATTTTCATCAGCTGTATTCAGCAAAACCTGCTGATCAGCATCTCCAACTGGAAAAGCTTAGCCCCCACAGAAGCACACTGCTCTCCTCTCCAGCCAGGAGGGTGTCTGCTACACTGGGTTTGCAGCTCCTCACACGGACACAGCACAAACACACCTTTCCAAGGCAAAAAGAGAAAAGCCTCACATTTGAGAATGGTAAATGAAACATTTCTACTTTACTGTAAACTGAGGTCAAGGTAGATTTGGATGAAAACTGGAATACAAACAAAACATAAGCAAAAAGGGAACAAATGACATATCTACAGAAATATTTACTTTTGGTATGCCAGACACCCAATCATCACAGCTCTTTTAATCACACAGCGAATTAAAACTTAACTTGTCATTGGTGTTTTTACTCATACCTATGCAGACAGTAATCTACACAATTAATCTACAATTGAGTACTGAAGTAACTTGAATTTCCCGGTGCTAGGCCACAGATTTCTGCCCGTTCAGTGACTGGATTTTTTAAAAAACACCGGATACTGGCCAGTTTTGTTTTTATTTCACTGACATGACTGGCTAGGGAAGGGCAGCCTGTAACATCAGCTGTCACTTTCCAAAGTATTTTTCCAGTGCAAATCCATGTAAGAGAATGATGTATAAACTCTAGCAAATGTTATATAGCAGTTTTACTGGAAGCAGAGCCAGGCCAGGTGTGCTGAGCCTGCAAAGCAGTGGGGGCACATGGCACCAGGTGGGAGTGAGGAGGTGGAAGAGCAGCTCAGAACTGCCCATGTGGAATCCCAGTCCTCCCAGCACGAGCAGTTACGTCACGCACAGAAAGAGATGCTGAGTGAGCCTCAGCTGGAGCTGTGTCATCAGCTCAGAGCTGCCACAAACCATCACAAGCCAACCAAGAGAGGCAGCTCCAGGCTCAGGAGCTTCTGCTCCAAAGTCTCTCCAGTGCTGGTTCATTTAAAGCCTCTCAGAAGGGAGTATCCCAGCACAGGCAGCATTCACTGCCATGGCACAGGCATATCCTGGCAGGACTACTACAGCTTTTTCCAGCCGAGCTTCAGCAACATCCTGACTCATTCAGAAACTCTTTTCCAAGATAAGTGACCTGTCACCTGATGTCACAGGCAGGAACAGAGGCCTGTGCTCAGCTAGACCATCCCACTCCCAGCACAAGACACCTGCCTGCTCAGCAGGGCTCAAAAAAGCCATCATTAACACAAGGGAGACCCCGCAAAGTACCTTTGGTCCTGCAGATTTCTATGAGGTTCACAACATTCTCATGCTTGAGCAGCTGGAGGATTTTAATCTCTCGCAAGGCTGTGATGGGAAACTGGAAAAGAGAAACAGAGAATGGAGATTGGAGGTGCAAGAGACCAGGCCATCTCTGCCTAGAGAACAGGAGAGGTGTGACCATGCATCTTGGCAGGTCCTGCCCTCTTCTCCTCAGCTTCCACATT
The DNA here is from genome assembly GCF_965178545.1 of Coloeus monedula. Classification (NCBI taxonomy): domain Eukaryota; kingdom Metazoa; phylum Chordata; class Aves; order Passeriformes; family Corvidae; genus Coloeus; species Coloeus monedula. Next base: position 6,104,957 of record NC_138801.1, on the reverse strand, counting down.
CACACCAGGACATGATACAGCCCAGCTTGAGCTGCAGAACAGCCTCTCTGGCTGCTACCTTCGCTGTTTAAGGTGTTAACTCTCTCCCCAACCCCTGAGCATGTGCTTCACACATCACCCAGTTTTTTCACAAACACAGCCAGTGTGGAGCCCTGTGCTGGGGTTTCCCAGAAGAGAAGAAACACATGGGAAGTGTCACTTCCCAGCAGACATCCCATGCAGCCCAGTCCCTTCAATGCTGCCATGTGCCTCTGCAGCCCAGCTGACAACAGGCCCAATCCAGCCATGCCCCACACTTACCCCTTCCTTCTCATTTTCCATCAACACCTTCTTCAGTGCTACTTTCTTGCCTGTCTGGCGATGTTTGGCTTTGAAAACTTCCCTGTAAAAAAAAAACAGAAAGAAATCTGTGAGCAGTTCATGATGCCTTTTCCTGGTCTTAAAATCAAGAGTCAAACACAGTTAGAAGGGAAAAAAGGGATTTTACCTTGGTATTTATTTTAAGGCTCCTTAGGTACACTACATCCAGGTCGAATGCACCGATATGCACCCCGCAATGCACACCCCCAAAAGATCTGGTATAACATTATAGGTCTTACTAATTAGCATATCTATCAAACATTCCCCAATTAGAAGCTTGAATGAGCCCCCCTCCCCAAGGAGCTTTCCCCTGGATGGTTTTATCTTCGTTTACAGAATGCGTTCTGGAGAGGACCTTGGGGGCACACTATCTTCTACCTATGAAGCTTCTAAAATGTTGAGTCTCTTAGCTGAACAAACAAGTCTAAGAATGTAGGCAAAAAGCACTAAGACTACAGGAGTTGTAAAGAGGTATAACAGGGGTGTAAAAGAAAAGGCAAAAAATCTTCATGGCATCAGCACAAGGAGAAAGGAGCCAGGTGTTCCTGACAAGGAGCAAGCCCAAACAAGACACATTAAAGCACCATACAGAGAACTCTGTGCTGAGCCAATATAGCCACATTCCCCCCGAGCCAAAGGCCCTCAGGATTCACTGAGCCAACAGAGAGCCCAGAGCTCCTGCAGCCTTGCAAGGATTTTCAGTAACGTAGCATATTCTGAGCAAAAACCTGCCCATCTGGAGCCAGGCTGCACATGTGGAGCCAAGGTGAACATCTGGAGCCAAGGTACAGGTCCCCACCATAACTGTTTTCAAGGTTAACTCTGCTCTGCCACAACTGAGAGCGGAGTCTCAGGTTGGGGAAAAGAGGGCCCAAGAGCCACACTGGTTCTCTGAAGCCAAGAGGGGTGACCGGGGAAAGGACACCGGAGCAAGGAGCACCCGGGGCTGGCGCGGATGGGCCGCGGGGCTGGGCCCCGGCTGCAGGCCTGAGGCCGGGGAAGGCCGGGGCCGGGCTGGGGAGGGCCAGGGCCGGCGCGGCACTCACCCGAAGGTGCCCTGCCCGATCTTGGCGAGCTTCTCGTACTTGGAGACCTCGTCGCAGAAGGGACACTCGACCATGTCGTACTGCTTGGCCATGGCGGCCGCGCCGTTGCTACAGCACCGCGTCCCACCCGTTCCGCCACGTGACCCGACGATGCCGTCACGTGACCCGCCGGCCGCCGCGCGGGGCCTTGTGGGCGTTGCAGTCCGCGGCGCCACCGCCATGTTCTCCCCGGCTGTCCCTCGTCGTGGCCCGGGAGCACCGAGCGCTTCCCGGTGCCGGTGGCCCTAAAGAGCATTGCCGTGTGCCCCGTGTGTGCTTAAACACGTCAGGAGTTAAGCAGCACTTCTGCTCCTGCAGCCGCGGCTGTGACGTAGGGATGCAATGGCCAGGCAGGAGGACTTCAGGGTCCGGTTCAGGGGACTCCGAGTTCCTCCCCCGTCCATGGCTGTGTTCAGGTGCAGGACGAAGAGCTCGATCTGGGGCTGTTCGAAACTGGTCCCCAAAGTGGAGAGTGCAGAGAGCCAAGGACAGAGCTGTGGCAGAGGTGGCTGCCAGCATCCTGGTCATGGGAACCACCAGCTCCCTGGAAACGGGAGACATGGATATCGGATCCTTGCTGGGTCCAGGCCACCTTGTCCTGCATGGAGACACTCCTATGGAGCACGCCAATGTCCCCAGCACAAGAGAACAGCTGGTGGGGAGTGCTCATGCTGGCAGCAATGCCACCCACCTCTCAACCCTCAGGGGCTGAGCACCAGATGTGCATGGCAGAGTCCTGTCTGCAGGGCTGAGCCTCATCCACAGAGCTGACAACCTCATCCACAGGGCTGTCACACTCCTCTAGGGCTGGCAGCTTCTTCCACGGGGCGGGCACCCTCCTCTAGGGCTGGCACTCAGAGGTTTTTGGGTGTCCACATCTGCCAGACATGCCCAAAACGGGGTGCAGAGGTGGCTCTTGAGCAGCCAGGCAGGTGCAAGCAGCCACGGGGACTGCAGGAACTGTGGGGACAGAGTGAGGGCAGGCAGGGACAGCAGGGGGGCCGGGAGCAGATGACAACACAGGAGGAAACGCTGAGCGAGTGATGAGTGACTGCGGGGGGGGGCAGGAAGGGAGGAGCGAGCAGGGAAGGGCTTCACAGTTATATTCTTGTCCCTCTTGGTCCCCGCGGCCTCCAAGCACCACAGCCATGGCCGAGGGCCAGAAACGAGGGGGCTTCAAGAAATTCAGTAAGTGGCTGCGGGACAGGGTGGGTGGGCAATGGGGTGCTCACCTGGACATCCCGGTGGGTAGGAGGATGTGTGAGAGTTAGTGTGAGTGTGAGAGTTAGTGTGAGTGTGAGTGTGTGCTCACACGCTCCCCAGGTCATCCCACCCAGGGATGTTTGGAGCTGTGACAGGCTCTGGTCTTGTTAGGAAACTCATTGGGGTGAGGGGCTTTGGGGGTTTCCATCTCCAGGGCTTGGTGCTGGCTCAGGAGCTGGGTGCTGGGACTGGGACCAGTCTGCTGCAGCCCAGCCCTGTGCTGGATGCTGGGATGTGACCAGAGGGATGCACAGCAGGGTTTAAGGGTCTTCACTCTTTAAATCACACCCTTCAGGGTGCACAGCTAGGGTACCAGCTGGTGCTGGGGGCTGAGGGTGGCTAGGACCCAGGGTGCTCCAGCAGCACAGGGATGGGGGTGACACAGAGGAGCCGGGGTGGGAGCCTGGGAATGGATTCCCACTGGCTCTTCTGGGAGGAAGTGCTCCATACCCACAGGGAGCGAGCTCTGCACTTTCTCACAGACCTCGGCTTTCCCCCGGAACCCTAGGGAGAGGTTGCAGAGGCCTTCACCCCATTCCCAGCACTGGGTTGTGCTCTCTGCATTCCTGCCGCGGGGCCGGCGCCAGAGGGGGGCCAGTCCCTCCGCTCCCCCGGGACCCCTCCACTGGCCAAACCCGCGGCCCCATCCCAGCTGGGATTTTCCTTTGTGGCAGAGTGGTGGGGAGATGGGGAAATTGCCCAGTGCTGGCTTTCCCACCTCGCAGCAGTGCCAGGAGCAGCAGGTAGCAGAAGATGCTTGGACTACAAGGGGATGTTTTGCCAAAGTAGTTTTGCCTCTAACTGCACTCAGGCCACAAGGTTTCTGCCTTGCAGAGGGGCTTTTGGGATGCAGCCCCTTCGCCCTGTCCAGCTGCAGGGATGCCCCGCAGAGGCTGCAGGTGGGAATCCGAGGGCCGAGCAGCCCCGGACACCCGGGTCCCTGCTCAGCACCTCTGCAACGTGTCGCTTCCTGCCCCGGCAAATCCGCCGTGCTCTGCAGAGTCCCAGGGCGGCATCAACATTGCAAAACCCCTGGTGGCCGCCCACAGCACTCGGAGCAGGCAGGGAAACCCTGCTCAACAGCACTGCGGCCACAGGCTGGCTCACCCCGTGTGCTGACACCAGCACCGGCACCAGCACCATCCAAGGCTGCGCTGCAGCAGCAGCACACTGAGCTGAGCTGGGGCTGAGGTGTGAAATGCAAAGCCGCCTGCCGGAGTTACAAATATTTCTCCGGCGAACATGTTCGTGCTCAGCACTTGCAGGTGGCAGCTGGAGCTGGCGAGGGGCCGGGCGAGGAAGTGGGGAGGTTATCTCCCGCCCGCAGCAGCGCCCGTGGCTGGTTCCTGCTCCACCGTGCTGGCGAGACATGCACATGTGGGCAGGTCATGTGTGTTCAGGACCCCCATCCCCCGGGGAGATGCTGTGTGTCCCATTCTTGCATCCTGCAGGGCTGCCCTGAGGCTGTGGGAATGGGCACAGCCCTGCCCAGAGTCCCCCGGGGAAAGCAGGCAGGAGGAAAAGATTTGAAATAATTTCTAGAGCTGCCTGCTCACCTGCTCGCCCCTCAGCTGTGGTGGGAAGATGCAGCCGTTAGATTTGCCAGGGCACAGGAGACTTCTGCTCCCCGAGGGACCAGGGCAGAGTTCCCGGGTTCCCAGCAGAGACACCTCAAGCAGCATCACATACACCCCAGCCCACGGGGATGTCATGCCAAGCGGGGACTGCAGATGTGGATGTAACAGAGTGACACCAGGCTGCACAGTGCCCCATGCCCACCCCAACCCAGGACCAGGGGCTCTAGGACCCCCCATCATCACACCGTGCCAGCAGTAACCCTACACTCACCACTCCTTTCTCCTTGCCAGAGTTTTTCAAGTTCAAGGGCTTTGGGAGCCTGAGCAGCATCCCCCGCTCCTTCACCTTCCGGCGCATGTCTGCGGTCCCCAACTCTCCCGAGAGCCTCAGGCCACATCTCTCACCTCCCCATGGCTTCCTAGGGGAGCCCTTTGACAGCATCCAGGATGATCTCAACACCGTGCCCAAGAGCCCTGGTCCCTACGCCCGGTCATCGGAAATGTACAGCCACATGGGCACCATGCCCAGGCTGAATCTGGGCAAGGCAGGGAAGAGCCTGGGCAAAGACAAGAGTAGCCAGAACTGCCAGGAGAAATGGACTCCCAACAACAAAACTCCCCAGACAGCCCAGCTCCCCAGCCTCAAGTGCCCTGAGACGTCCAGCACCCCTGGCCCAGGCACAGACTCACCCTCAGCTGCTGGACAAGCAGAGCAGGAGGAGGAAGAGGCTGAGTCTGGGGACACCCTGGAGGCAGTGATGGCCAGGACAGACCAGAAGCCTGTGGGGAATGTCTCCTGCCCTAGGACAGAGGCACCGAGCTCCAGCCTGGCTCCAAACCCCAGCCAAACCACAAACCCTGATGCAGCAACTGGAGCAGAGACCACTGATGGGGATCTCCTGGAAAAGGGACAAGAGCATCCTGACAAGATCTCCCCAGACAGGTATAGCCCTTTGAGGTTTGCTCTGCCTTCTGCTAAGACCCCCCTTTTTGCCCCTCCAGGGCAAGAGGAGGGGGCTGCGATACAACAGGGTCACTGCAATGTCACCCCGTGCCCACAGTGCCAGCGGGATGCACCTGGCCGGTGGGACAGCGCAGCTGGAGCATGGTCAGGTCAGCGGCTCCATGGGAACGAGGTTTCCTGTGGGATTCCTGTTCCCTCTTGTTTCCGGACGGGGTGGAAACATCTTGCAGCCCCGCTCTGCCCCGGCACCTCTTTGTCCTGCGGCGGCTGCGTTCCAGCACCAGGATGTGTTGCTGCGGAGAGCTCACACCAGCACTGTTACAGCCTTCTCCGCTTCTCACTCTCCTCTTTTCCACCCCCTCTATCCTTTCCCCCTCTCCCGAGCAGCACTGCCTCTCCCAAGGCATAGGGCAAATCCTGAAACCAGACACTGTCCCCATTTCATCACCTGCCAGTAAACCCGCACTCCGGGCACACACACCCCCACTCCAGGCACAATCTCCCCCCTCCGGGGCAACTTGGAGGCTCAGCCCTCTGAGATGACTCAGGGTGGATTTTTTGGAGGGTTGTGACCACAGAATCAACCAGAGGGATTTTTAGCCCCCTGCCCCTGGGCATCTGGGCATAAGGGGCCAAATACAACCCCAGCCCAGCAGGGTGTGGGACTAGGGACACAGGCAAAGGCGACTCCAAATTTCTCCCGAAAACATTTCTCCCCCTTTCCCTGGCCTGACTCTCCTCTCTCTGCACTCAAGTGGCCCCTGATGTCCCTGTTTCCCCTGCACCGCCCCGGGGCCGGGGGCTCCTTTTCCTGACACTGAGCGTTCGGGAGGTCCGGGTGGCTCCAGTAAGCGGGGTGAGGAGGAGAAATTCGTGCCGGCGGTGGGAGCCGGGCTGTGCCGACCACACATTCCTGCCCGCCGTGAAGGGAGGGCCGGAGGAGGGCTGGGACGGGAAGGAGGAGGGTCTGCCACCGCCCTGCGCGCCCCGAAGTCCCGACGCTCAGTGCAAGGCGGGAGAGCGAGCGGGAGAACTTCTCCCCATCCCGGAGCAGAGGCGCTTGCTGGATCCCGCAGGGCCGATGACAGCGCTGGGCAGGAGGTTTCCCACCCTGGGACAGGGCAGGTAAGGGGTTCCGGCCCCCTGGCCACCCCTCGCACCCCGGCACAGCAGAGGGGATGGGGAGGAAGAGGCTGGGAAGGGGCTTCGCTTGGGGCGGGCACAAAATTTCGACGCAGATGCCGAAGCTGCTGCTCGGGTGCCAAGGCCCCCAGCCCGTGGTGGTGTTTGCTCAAGGAAAGAGCTGCTGAAACCACAGCAGACCCGGCGCCAGGGGCAGCGGCCAGCTCGGAGGGCCAGAGGCTCGGAGGTTTGGGGGGCTGGTGACACTGCCACATCCTTCAGTGAGCACAGAGCCCCAGCAGTGGCAGAGAGTCCTCGAGGAGGGTGCAGAGGGCTCACCCAGACCCTCCGTCTCCCAGAAATTACTTAGATCCCAAGCCACCATGGCTGGGAACCAAGCAGCAGTGAAACACGGGTGGGTCACCTGGGTGTCTTGAATCTGGGGAGTGGGGACTTGGGGTCCCAAAAATGGGGGGCCAAATGCTTTTTTGCATCCTGTGTGGTTTTCCTGATGGTGAGTGTAGCCTTGCTGCTTGCCAGGGAAACTGAGGCACAAGAGTGACCAGAGCAGGTTTTGGCATCAGGGTTATTTCTGCCCCTCCACACTCCAACCCAGAGCCCCTGCCACAGCCCCTGCCTCAAGGAGGAGCCGTCTGCCAGAGCCATCCCAAGGCCAGGCCCTGCTGTGGGACGGTGGGAGGAAGTGGGACCGGGATAATGCTGCGCCCCAGCCCTTCCTCCTGCGCAGGCACATCCCTGGGGATGGGGACAGTCTGTTCCTGCCAGGCCATGGCAGCAGCGTGTTCCCTGGGGAGGAACAAACATGGCCCTGGGGCACGTTTTCACCTGCCCCTCTGGAGTATTCCTGCTAAAGACAGTCTCCAAGACAGGATGGGCTGAGGATGCTCATACACAGGAGGGCTTTCCCAGAATCAGGCCTGTGAGGGGGGAAATTGTGCTGCTGTGGGACAGGGAGTGGCACCCAGCCTGTGGAGCTGCTCAGAGCAAGGCGGTGGCTGTGACTCCAGCAGAGACATGCTGACTAACGGGAGATGACTGCTGGCAGGTCACAGGGCGGACATGACTCGGTTTCCCTGTGCGCCCAGCCGTGTGTGAGGCACGGGAAACGCTGCTTCCCGCAGGCACTGCCTGACACTCCCTGCAGACCCCTCTGGCAGCACTGCCAGCCAAAACCTCCCTCAATGCAGCTCTACAGAGGGGGAAACTGAGGCATAAGGTGCCCAGATTTGGTTCCCCTGGGGTACAGCCTGCACCAGTGTTCCAAGGCAGGCAGACCCTGGGCTTCAAACCAGGGCTGGACCCACAGGATCCTCCTGGACTGTTCCCAGCAGCCAGCCTGGAGCTTGGCACATTTGCAAGTCACGGTGATTCCTTCCCAAGCCCAAAGGGAACAGCCACCCCACCAACCCCCCCCTCTCATTGCTGTAGCTCCGGGTCCCAGCAGCTCAGCCATGGCTGCACTCGAAAGGCAGCCCTGGAATTTCTCCCAGGCGCTCGTCTGCCCCCAAAAATGCCGTTTCCTCCAGGAATGTGCAGAACCAGGGGGGCTGCGGTCCCAGCTGCTGCCCTTCCCCGGCACAGGGGCCTCTCCTGTCCGGGCCCTCGCAGCGTCTCCCAGCTGCTCCCATGCTCCCGACTTCCTGCCCAGAGGCCCCCCATCCTCCTGCCGGTTTTTCTCACGGCTCTCGCAGCACCAGGCAGCTCTGCGGCGTGTGAAGGGCAAACAGGCTGGAGAGGCAGTGCCCGGGAGGGCAGGCAGCCCACAGCTGCCCAGGGGAGTCTGCATCCATCCCTGCTCCCAACTGCTCCACTATTTTCTTCACCTCCAAAAAAGTATGGGTTTGATTTCCAGCTCCTTCTTCCCCTCCCAAACTGGACACCAGGGGATGCGGTTTCTGCAGCGTGGGCTTGGAGAATCACAGAATCACTAAGGTTGGAAAATACCACTAAGACTGAGTCCAAATGTCAACCTGGCCCTGCTATGTTCACCACTAAACCGTGTCCTTAAATGCCACATCCACACATTTTTTAAAGACTTCTGAGGGTTCCAGAAGTGGGAATTGTATTCTGGAGGGCTGGACACTACGAGGAGCTCATATAGACCCTGTCACAACCCACTGTAATGCCATAGAGGATGTCCAGTGGAAAAATGTCTGGCAGGGGTTGCCTCTGCTATCCCTGTTGCCCTTTGGGGAGGCCACCAGGCACCACCCTCAACCTGGAGAGAGCCCACAGAGATGGAATTTGGCTCCCCAGAGTTGCTACCAGTGCGGGTCCCAGGGGGAGGTTGTGTGCAGGACCCTCAGCAGCTCCCAGTGTGTGTCTGACGAGGTGGCTCCTGGCAGGGAAGGGACATCCCAGGTCTGTGATGCCCTTGGATTTGGCTATTCCTTAGTTGCAGCTGCCTGTCCTGGTGTGGCAGCCTGCCATCCCCAGGCCCCTTCTGCTGCCTTGTGCTCAGGCTAGAGACCTTGGCAAACAGTGGGATGTCCATACTGAAGCTTGGCACTGGGGAGGCAATGGGTTCTGGATTCTGGTTAAGGACATCTGGATTTTTGTATTTTATTCTGAAAGGTGAGACCTCAAGGTAGCACATCCCAGCTCAGGCTGTTCCAGCCTCTTTCCTTTTGAACTCTCTGTTGTTCCCCTGGGATGCCTCCATACAGACATATACCTGGACCTATAAGAGCATGAAAAGCAGTCCTAGTCAGGACATTACAGTTCAGGCCTAGCTTTGGTGGGAGTTTGAATTCTGTAGGGTCGCACAAAGCCATAGACAAAGTCAGAAATGCTTGTCTGGGTGGCATGTCCCAACAGCTGCCTACTGGGAATGCAACTCTGCTAGGGAACAGGACACAGGGCCCCCCACCTTGGCATGTATCCCCCAGCACTGTGACCTGCGGGGACCCTGGCCTGGCTGCTGGGTCTCCCTGGTTCAGCTCACAAGGTCCCAAGCCGATTTGGGGAGAGTTCCTCTAAAAAGGCCTCATTCTCCCCTGATCGTATTAGGGAGGATAAGCCCTGTGCTGAGAATGGGCACAGAGCAGGCAGGAACACTGCTGGGGCCCTGGGAACCTCTCCCAAAACCATGGCCATGCTCTTGGCACCGTAGCAAGACAAGAGGCACAGACCCCAACTCCCTCAGCTGTTCCACCACTGCTTTTGACCTGAATGTCACAACTTACTGCCCTTTACTTATGTATTTTTATTGTTCCTCTTCCTTTTAGCCACCATGATGGCCTGGAGTCTGGCAGTGAATACGTGAAGGTAAGACACAGAGCATGATCACAGCCTGTCCCCGCTGGGTGCCAGGGGTGGAGAGAGGATGGTGGCCCTGGAACTGTCCAGGTCTTACACCAGCAGGGTGCTCAGTTCTGCACCCCTCCTCTCCTCTGGGCTCTCTCTTTGGCCCTGGAAGATATTTCTGGCAAGGCCAGGGAAGACAGAGGAGACACAAACCCTATGTGGTGCCCCCAATGCTGTTCCCACAGGAGCTGCTTGTATTTCATGTTCCCAGATACTTGTGAACACCCACAGACGCAGCCTCCTCCCTCCGCCCCCACGTAAAGAAACGGAAGGGTTTGAGCCACTTTCGTGGCTGTCACATGAAAGTTGGTGTAAATCTCTCCAAATCTCTTGCTTATCCTCCAGCAAACTATTAACATTCCTGAGGACTCTTCATGTCTGGCCAGAAATTCATTAGTGAGGCGCCTGGCTCTGGAGGAGAGCAGCCCTTTTGCAGGAGGCTGCTGGCACAATGGGGCACCAGACAGGGATGCTGTGAGGTTTGGGCACAGAGCACTGAAACCAACTGAAGTGACAGGGTGGTCACTGCCATGCCATGGCATTTGGGGTGTTTGTTTAAGGAGGGTTGAAGCTTCCTGAGTCCAGTTGCCCAGTGGGGATCTAATCTAGCCTGCCACTGGGCAGATGTGGTCATTGAGAAGTGACCTGAGGTGCCCAGCTTGGGTGGTCTAATTAGCACAGAGCCCTGCACCTTTGTCTTTTGGACTTGGGGCTCCTGGTGGTGGCTGTAGCCAGATGTGGAAATGTGGGAACCCTCTGTGGCAGCATCAACTGGCAAGCTTGGGAGAGAGCTGGCTGGACCCTGAGCTCATCTGCTGCTTCTAACAGGGGTCACCTCCCTGCACATCCATCCCTGGGGCTGATGAGGACCCCACACACCGAATCTGGCAACTGGCAGCCTCTGGGCACTGCGGCCAGATGAGTTTTTGACGTGTAACAGAGCGATTCCCTGGGTGGGATGTTCTCCTCTCTGTGCCCTTAAGCCATGTGGGACTGGCAGAATGGGAGCTCACAGGGCTGGAAGTGGGACTTGTGCCAGGACAACAAAGCTCTGACTGGGTGTATTGGGTCTGTGTGTGATGTAGTTCATTTTCCCCTGCAAAGCCAATACACTGGCCTCTGCAGAGAAGGGCCCTGGTATGGGGACCTCAAGATGTGCAGAAAAACTCCTGCTCGCACAGGCAAGTCCTGTGGGGGCAAGGAGGGGTGAGGGGAGGAACAGAATAGTTTGGGGTGTTTTCCCTGGCACTGTCTGTGTGTGCACCCAGAGATGGGCACATTTTATGGGTCATGATTTAATAGACTAAAACAATACAGGTGGGGAGCAATGGGTATGGCTCTGCCTTTGGGATCAAGTACTTTTTGGTGAGCCAGGAGAATTCCCTACCATCCAGTCAGATCCTGGACCTAAGCTATCTGGCTGTTATTTCTCATCCATCCCCGTCGTGTCCAGAAACAGCCCATGGGCTGTGGTTTATACACCACTTCCCTTTGGCCAGGGAAGCAACTGATGGCTGCAGTGACAGCAGCTATTTTAGTCAAATAAGTAATTATCTGGAGTGTGAGTGACCGGGATGACAGGGACACTCCAGCTGATTGCAGGCACTGTGACTGGCTGGCAGCCCATGCAGCTGCAGGGTGTTCAGCCCCAGGTCCTGTGGGATTCAGGGTGCTGTGCCTGTCTGTGGAGCAAGGGAGGATGGGGCTGGGATCTGCCACTGGTCCGTATAGCTGAGAGGGAAACAAGCAGAGGGGAAACACTGGTGAGGGGTGAGCCAAGGAAAGGCAGGAAGAAAAGAGCTGGTGAAGGAGAGAGTCAGGAAGAGGGAGAGGATGTGTTGCAAAGCCCTCATGAGCAAAGGCTGATAGGCAGATTTGCGTCCAGGTGCGCACCAAGGATCTGCCAAACATCAGCCCTTGAGCTTCAGCTGCAAAACGGCCAGGACTGGTGTTCCTATCACCAGGTCTGGCCTGATTAGAGGTGCAACCGGGAGCTAGAGAGGGTTGGAAAGCCAGGATCAATAAGCACTTGGTAATTAATGTGCTTTAATAATAGCCTAAGGGCTGGTGTTTCCAAGCTGCCCGGGGAAATGCATGCCCAGCTCTCTATTTCAACATCCCAGCCAGTCCAGCTTTGGCCTTTGTGCAGGTGAAGGAGCTGCAGAAAGACGTTACCTATCTGGAGAGCTGTCACACATCCTCATGAGAGCTCAGTCAGGGATTTTCAGCTTCCCTGTGAGGAGGGGCAGCACAGGCACAGCTGGAAGACTTCACCCTGCAGCACCCCATGAGGCTCCTGCTCACTCATTGGTGAAAGCCTCAATAGGAAACCATGGAGCCCATCACAGGAGAGAAGCCCCAGCAGGAGCATGATTCACCATTGCATCTTTTTGGAGCAGCATGTCCCTGCACAGTGCCATCTGCTCTGTCCCTCAGCCCCAGGCGGGAGGAGAGGAGGAGAGTCCATGCTCCCTGCCCATGCTGGTGGGGCTGCAGGCACCCATGGAACCCGTGAGCACCTGCTGCCCCATGTTCCCTGCCCGTAGGCTGCGTGCTGCCACCAGTTCTCCCGCAACTCCGGCCTGTCCTGCTGTTCAGCTGTGCTGCTCTCCTGTCTCCTCTCTCCCCTGCAAATCCAGGGGCAGAGTGAGAGCCCAGCCAGCGCCTCTGAGCTCTTTGTTCTGCGCAGAAGAGCTGCTTGCTCAAGCAGGGACCTGTATCTCATCAGGCTCGGATGCTGTCTCCTTGCCTGGGAATGTGAGGGGCTCGTTTGAATTAATTAGCAGGAAGGCTGCAGAGTTCTGTGGTTGGTGGCAGCAGGAATACCTCTCCGAGGTCACAGTGTTGCCCGGGAGGCATCGGGGTCCTTGGGCCAGAACACGCTTTGCAGATGGGAGGGTGAAGCCCCCAGTTCCCGAAGCACAGCCAAATCCAGGCCGTGCAGTGCAGGACAGATGTGGAGGGAGAACAGCAAAGAGTAGGTCCCTGTCACTGCCAGGGCTGGGGGAGCCTCTGCCTGTCCCCAGCACAGAGCAGCTGCCAGCAGTGGGTTCAGGCAGGGGTTTGGGGGATTTATTTAAGAGTCAAGGCTGGAGCAATGCTTTGAGTCATCAGTGCTGCCTTGCACATCCCATATGTGATACTGTGGCCTTAATTAAACCGAAGCAGAGCCTTAATTAAACACAAGTCAGAGACAGCCTACACAGGAAACAGGCAGCCGGCTCCCTGCCATGTGAGGTGGGCACTGGTGTATCCCTCAGAAAGGTATCATCATGTGGGGGTGAAAGAAGACAGGATGGGCAAGAGGGGACAAGGCTGTCCCTGACCCATGGGCATCACTGGGGAGAGCAGGCAGATTTGGGATGGGGAGAAAAAGGGTTCTGGGTTCCCTCAGGGTGTCTGATCCCCTCAGAGGAGCCAGTTTCTCTCAGAGCACCGGCAGCCAGGGGTGCTGGTTCCCCTCAGGGGTGTCTGTTCCCCTCTGAGGAGCTGAGTCACCTCGGAGGAACCAGTTCCACTCAGGGCACGGGCAGCCGGGGTGCTGGTTCCCTTCAGGGATGCCCGATAGCCTCAGAGGTGCCGGTTCTCTTCAAGACACAGGCAGCCGGGGTGCCTGATGCCCTGAGAGATGCTGCTTCCCTTTGCAACATGGGATTGCCGGTTCCCTTTAGGGGTGCCTGATCCCCTCAGGGATGCCTGCTCCCTTTGCGACATGGGAGTGCCGGTTCCTCTCGGAGGAGCTGGTTTCCAGTTCCCCTCAGAGCACAGGCAGCCGGAGTGCCCGATCCCCTCAGGGATGCTGGTTCCCTTTGTGGCATGCGAGAGCAGGTTCCCCTTGGAGGAGCTGGTTCCCAGTTCCCCCGCGCAGGGCGCAGACAGCCCGGGTACCGCTTCCCCCCGAGGTGCCGCTTCCTCGGATCCCCGGAGCCGGGGCGGTCCCTCGGGGCGGGCCGGGGCGGAGCTGCCGCACCGTGCCCGCCCCTCGCCGCCGACAAGGGATGAGGTAATCGGGGAAGCGGCTGAAATTGAAGCCCGGCGGCGGCGGAGGCAGCGGCGGTGCAGCCCGGGCCGGGGCAGCCCCCGCCGGGCGCGCCGCGCCATGACGGAGCGGTGCAGCCTGTGGAGCGCCTTGTCCGCGGCCGCCTGCTGCTTCTACCGCGGCTCCTTCATGCAGGTGCAGGTGAGCGGGGGCGGCGGTGGGACCGCGCCGGCTGCCGTGCGCTCGGCGCGGAGCCCCCGTGGTGCCGCCGGGCAGCCGCACGCGTGGGGAAGGCGGCGGGGGCAGCGGGAGGGGAAGCGTACGGGGGACCCCCGGCCGTTCATCCGCCGGGGTCTGCTCCGATGCGGGGAGCCCTGCGGTACCCCCCGCTCACACGGAGCCGGTGCGGGCAGCGCGCCGGCTGCGCTCAACGAGGCGGCAGCGAGCGCGGGGTGAGCCGAGCAGAGGGGTCGGGGGGCAGAGCTCGGCCCCTCCGCAGCCAGGGCGACGCAGCCAAAGCCACCACATCCCCCGGACCAGCGCTTTGACAGGTAGAAAAGTCTCTGCAGGGAGTCCTCACCTGCAGCAGACCTCATGAAGGGGAGTATTTAGAATCCCCCAAAAGGCAGCACGTGCCCGGAGCATCACTGAGCACAGGAGGGAGATCGAGCCCAGATGAACATGCAGCTTCTTGGCCCGGGTCTCCATCTCTGTGCTGCACTGCACAGGTCTGACTGGTGGGAGAAAGCTGGGATCCATCTGTCACCTGTCCTGTGGTGCTTCCAGCATTGCCACTGTCCAGACATGAGTCTAGGTGTCCTATTTTTGGACTCTAGCATTCGCACAAGGGCCATGGGGGGAATTGGTTCCCTCCTTTACTGAGAGAGCAAAGGTGTTTAGGACTGCAGGAGCCAAGCTCTGGTCTGAAGCACGAGCTGTAGTATACTGCAAGTTAGAAGGCAGCCAAGAGAGCTGACAGTCTGATTCAGTACTCCTGCTGAGTGAGGTAGGTGCCGAGCTTTAGAGATTATTCTGGATAAGACGGAGCCCAGAAGCAGCATTTCAAGTCTTGTCATGATTGCGGCTGATCTCAGCGCAAAGCCAGGGATTTTGATTGCTAGTGGGGGTGAAGAGGGAAAAGCAGCAGAGCTTTTTCCAGTTGTCCAAAGGCCACTGAGCAACACGGGGACATGCCCTTGGGCTGCACATTGCAGGGGGTGAGCAGGTGCTTTCAGCCAGCTGCTGCCAGAACAAGGGAGAGACAGGTGAGCATCTGGCTCTTGTGCAGGGATGTGAGAGGGGATGAAGGGCACTCCATCTTGACTCCAGAAAGAGTTAAAAGTGAAGCCCTAAGTGCTCACCTGGCTCTGCCAGATCTTTCACCATCTATTTGTGTCCAAGCGTGCCCAGCAAACACACACTGAAGTCCCCATGAATGACTGGAGCGCTTCCAGCTGACAGCCGCATCCCTGCTCACCGCCAATGGCGGTGCACCCAGCCTGGGAAGCACTGACATCATTTCTGGCCAATAGCAGCTCCGAAAAGGGATGCAGCAGCAGCCGCTGCTGCCGTCTTGGAGTGAGATAAGTAATATATAGATAGATGGAAATGTGTGTATACACACACAGCATCACTGCATTGGAGACCTACTACCCCAGGGCAGCGGTAGCAGCATACTCCGCCACCCTGCCACACAACCTGGAGTGCTTGTCCCATCTTAGAGCACCCAGATGTTCCTGGCTAGCTGTACCCCACCCCTGCCAGTGAGACAGAATTGCTCCAGAGCTGCCACAAAGGAGCATGGCCAAGGGGAGAGGAGACCATGAGGGTAGCCAGGACTAGTCCTAGGAAGGGCTTTGAACTCCAGAACAAAGAACTTGAGCTGAGATCTGCCTTCAGTGGGAACTAATGGAGATGTGACATAACCAAGAGATGCCTTCAGTCACCTGTGGGGTGGGCAGATAGGCTTGATGCCTTCTCAGAGGCTGTTTAGATTCCTAGAGTCATTGCAAGAGAGGACAGAGGAACAAGTGATTTCTTTTCCATATGAGTATCAAGATCAGCAGGACAGGCTGGTTCTCAGCAGAACATGCAGACTGAGACCAAGCCCATAACAACCTGGGGGTTGTTTGTGCTGGGATTTTCTTGTGGTCGTGCAGGGTGGAGTAACCATTTTTGCATGGTACCTGGACTGGTGAGTGCAGCAGTCCTGCATCAGGCAGGCAGAATGGTTCTTGGGTTTGCCGTGATGCTCAGCAAGGATGTTTGCTCCAAAATACATCGCTGAAGTAGCCCATTGCCAGGTGTGGAGGAAGCAGAGAAGACCTCTCATGCAAGTCTGTGGCTTTCCCCAGACACCTGTTCCCAATGGCTTGTTACTCCATTTCCTCACAGTTCTGCTTCCCAGGCCCCAGAGCTGCTCCAGCAGCCAGAGCAGGGGTGGAGAACTCCAGAAGGGGCTTGGATTTCCCTAGAGAGGGTCCCAGCACAGAGTAGGCAGCATGAGCAGGAGGGAGAACAGATGTGCTTGGTGCCTTGGGGTTAGTCAGATGTTATCAACAGGGTGGGGTGTGAGTACACCTTGCTCTCCAAGCTGACTTCATCCTCATCTGCAACTCCTCCAGGTTGGGAGGGAAGAGCAGGAAAGCAGAATGGAAATCACTCCAGTTTCATAAGATTACCTCTGCAAGGAGAGAAAGCCAAATGCCAGCCTTTGAAGCTCTCCTTAGAGCAGGCAGAGCGGCAGCCGCTGTTTTACACATACCACAGGCATCAGCACCCTCCATCCCTGCAGCTCTTGCCCTTCCACTACCAGTTCCAGTCCTTGCCACTCAGCTGTGAAGCGCTTCCTCCATCAAGAAAGCAGCATAGAGAGTCAGGGAAGCAGGCAGGGATGGAGAGCCTCAGGACCTGCCTTCTCATGGCAGCTGCCCCATTGCATAGCTGCTCCAGAGGATTCCCCTGTCCCAGGACTGTGAAACAGCCCATCGGGGCACTCTCATTTCTCCAGCCAAGCCAGCTTGGCTGCTGGTTGGGATTCCTCAAGCAAAGCTTGGCATCATCTCTGGCAGCTTCTGAGCTGGTTTGTCTCGTGCGGCTGGTTTGGAGAACCGCTCTGATCCCCATTTCTTCCTGCTCAGCTGGAAGAGGCCTTGGGTTCTTCATGCAGGAGCCCAGCACCATGCACTCCAGCCAGATGCTAATAGGAGTCCAGGCTTTTCCCCACACCCAACCCACTGGTATGCAAGACCTCACATGGGGCCGTGCAACTTTAGACATTTCCTTGGCATGGCCAGGAGTGCCAAGTGGTGCCTTTTCAGCGCAGCTCTCAAACATCCGCTTACACACTCCTGACAGCGCCCGGCTGGCCCACGCCGCCTCGCCAGGCCGTGCCATGCCAGGCCTTGCCAGTGCCTCGGCACCTGGCCAGCTGGCAAGCCCAGCTCCTCCGAGACATGCTCCCAACGGAGCGGAGGAAACTCGAGTACTGCTGAAGAGCTCAGGAGGAAGCACATCCCTCCACAGCACAGGGGTCTTTTGCACCAAGGGCTTGTGGGGAGCCCAGTTCCCACACAGAAGGGGGAGCAGACAGCTGATTTTGGCAGCAGGTTGGAATAGCATGAGAGACTCACAAAAAGGACCAGTCTCAGTCACATCACACCAAGGAAAAGGGCTCCCCATGGTCAGTCTCATGCTGCCTCCCCAGCCATTATAGCTTCACAATCACTCCAAGCAGTGCCTTCTTGGTGGTCTTGCAAATCGGGTGGGATCTCACTGCCAGGCCAAGGAGCCAAAGGGACAGTGCCCTCCATATGGTTGGAGAAGGTGGCTCCTGACACCCTCCGCTCACAACTGGGCTCCCTCCCCTATCTGCAAGATGCAAAACCTTCCTTGCCTCTCCCAAACCTCCTGTTCTCTCCTGCTAGTTTTGCTCATGGCTCCTGGCATGGATGCCAGTCAGCTGCTGCCCAAATCTGGGCTTGGAGACACCGGGCACTGCTCAGCTGGGCTTGTGTTTTTGTTATCCTGCACATTTGCATGGGGAGGATTTGGAGGAAAACCCAGATGTACAGTGCTGAGCAGAACAGGCACTAATCCCTGCTCTAGGGGTGGTGGGGGGAGAGCTGTCATCCAAACTGCTCCCAGCTCAGCTCTGATGACTTTCGCCTGCACAGACAGCAGAGTTTGGGGGGAACCGTGTCACAGGGTGCTGCAGTCAAGGGTCCCCCACCATCCCTGGGCCAAGCCAGGTCTGCTCTGTGGCAATGGATTTATCGCCATGGAAACAGCATCTGCTCGGCCTGGGCCCCCCAGGAGGCAGCCAGACCCCTGCAGCATCCGCCAGCTACCATTTATTTTTAATCGGGCTCAGCAGCACCGGGTGGCTTTGTCTCCAGGAGGGCCCAGAGCAGCAGCAGAGCTCAGCTCCCTGCAGCCCTTGGTCGGGGAGGACAATCAACACATCCCTGTAGCTCCAGTCAAAGGGACCCTCTCATAAGGGGAATAAACATGGTTGGATGAGCAAGTCAGAGTTCAATCCACACTGTTTTCATAGGCTGCTTCCACTCTCCCAGCACCTTTGCCTTGACAGGAGTTAGGAAGGGAGGAATAAGGGCAGGTCCAGGCTGGTGAGGGCAAGCCCTGGAGAGCACAGTCCCAGTGCACAGGCCCTTTGCCACTGCCTCCTTCCATCTCCCCAGGCTGGAGCAGGATCCCCAGCACAGGATCTCTGCCTGGTTTGGCAGATGAATGCAGCTACCAAGAGGGATGGAACATCTCCAGGGAAGGAGAGACCTGGGGTCAGGGTCCTGCTGAGGGACTTTGTGGGGTCCCAGGAACACTGCAAGAGCAATGGGTACAAGGCAGGAGAGCAGCACAGTGCTCTACACTTTCCCTTGCTCACAACCAGTAGAGAAGCAGAGGGAATTGATATGGGACACAGAGGATGAGGCACCGGGCAAAGAGTTCAGCTCCAAGGCAAGGCCCTGATGTGTTGGCATGGGGCTGCAGCCCCCTATGCTCTAGGGAACCAGCTGCCACATAAGGCCAGCCACGAGTGCCAGCCTGCTCCTCTGGCAGTGCCAGAGCAGTGTCAGCAGGGCTTCAAGCCCATGCCTGTCCTGCGAGACATCACCAGAATCCTGCCCCGACAGGCACCAAGGAGCTGGGTCAGCCCTTGCTGCCTCCTCACACTGGCACTGCACCGTGAGCCCCCCTCGCTCATGGGAACAGAGGAACAGGACACCCCAGTAGCCCCATCCAAGCTTCTTAGTCCATGGCAGGCACGCATCCCCCTCTCAGGACAGCACACATCTGGGATATGGAGGGAACCCAGGAGTCTTGGCTCCCAGGCCCTGCTCCACCATGCAGCTGTGTTGGTTCCACAGCAGGAGCATCCTAAAGCCACTGTGTCGACCAGGAGAACCAGCCTCAGGTGAAGCACACAGGAACCCCAAACCTGTGCTCAGCTCCCCAAACATCCATTGGCTTCACCATGCCAGCAGCTGGGAACACTGGCCCAGTGGCAGGCAGGGAGGGAGGCAGGCAGGCTCCAGCCAACAGAGACATGATGCCATCACCCCTTATCTCTCCAGGGGAAGGGAGGGGGCAAATTGCATCCTCCAGGCTCAGGTGCACCAGTGCTGGTGAAAGCTAATTTCTAAAAGCTAATTTCAATGCAGAAGGTTCCCTTTACATTTGTCATTATTATTTATGCTGCCATCAGGCTAAGCAATGAGTTAACCCTTTGAAGGGGGAACTGTGGTGGATGTTTAAAGGAGGAATAATGCAGATTTCCTCCTGAAAGAATGCTTCCCATGGCAGTTCAGCCCCAGAGATGTTTAAGGGGGAGCTGGGGCAGGTTTTCTCCTGCCCAGCCACACTCAGCTCTTAGTTGGGGCAGAGAGGCAGCACACCAGGCGCAGGTGGCCAGGCACAATAGGGACGTGCCACCAGGAGACCATCCAAGTGCTCCTGGTGACAGGACCTGGCCATCAACAGGCACATTACTACATCCTTTGCCACAAGCAGTAATCCTCACGCACAGCTGAGTTACCTGGCCTTTGGGGACAGTTGTGCTCCTGGCAGGTGCCACAGTCCCCATGTGGGGATCCTGCCAGCCCTTCCCTCCCCAGTCCCTGCACTGCTGCACTGCCTGACACTCTCTCTTCTCCTGTACAGTTCTCCAAGGAGAAGTACATCCTCGACTCATCACCAGAAAAGCTTCACAAGGAGCTGGAAGAGGAGCTGAAGCTGAGCAGCACCGACCTGCGCAGCCATGCCTGGTACCACGGCCGCATCCCCCGGGAGGTGAGATGGGGAAGGTGGGTGGCTCCGGGCACCCTTTACTTGGAATGTTGTGGGAGAGCACTCTGAGGCCACACGGAACCACCAGCCTTTTCCTCTGGGAAACCTCTGGTCAAGAGCTTCATTAACTCTGAGCTGCCTGATTTTGCCACAGCAAATGCCCTCCTATGGCTCAGAGCCAGGGGTGAGGGGAAAAACCAGTGCCCCGAATAACACCCCAGCAGAGCATCCACTCATGCCCCGTGGCCCATCCAGTGTGGCTGTGGCTGAGCTGTGCCCTATCCCCCTGACAGGTGTCTGAGAGCCTTGTGCAGAGGAATGGCGACTTCCTCATCCGTGACTCGCTCACCAGCCTGGGCGACTACGTGCTGACGTGCCGCTGGCGCAACGAGCCGCTGCACTTCAAGATCAACAAGGTGACAGTCAAGTCCAGCGATGGCCATACCCATGTCCAGTACCTCTTTGAGCAAGAGAGCTTTGATAACGTGCCTGCCCTTGTCCGTTTCTACGTGGGCAACCGCAAGGCCATCTCGGAGCAGAGCGGGGCCATCATCTACTGCCCCATCAACCGCACCTTCCCCCTGCGGTACCTGGAAGCCAGCTACGGGCTGGCCAACGGGAAGCACGGGGGACCCCACAGCCCCTCCACCCAGAAAGGAGGGCACATCAAGAGGAGGAGCATCACCATGACAGACGGTCTGACCGCAGACAAGATCACCAGGGCTGAGGGGTGCCCAACCAGGTGAGCATGCAGTCTCATCCCAGCTCAGCTGAGCAGAGGATCGGCCTCAGGAAGGAGGCAGGGCATGCTCAGTCACCGCTCTCTGGGTGCAGAGGTTTGGGATCAGGGATGGAAGAAAGAGACCAGCAGAGGCATGGGAAGAACCAGTACTCAGCTGGAACTGGGGTTTTCTCCCAGGCTGGCTGCCAGCCATGTTGAGCTACCACAGCAGACGCCCAGTGAGCAGACATGACTTTAGCATCGCAGGCCAGAAGCCAGAGAGTGTTTTACAATCACCCAGTCCAGGATTACCAGCATGTCAGGGCTTGTTAGAGCCATGGAGCTGAGCTTTCCCAGGCAAACATAAGAGGAGAGTCAGTCCCAGACACCAAGACAGCATTTGTTGTTTGGTTTTGGTTTTGAATGGCCCTTTTAGTTTCAGAGCCCTTTCCATTCAGCATTTTCAAGGAGTTACCAAGTAGAGCTGAAAGCCTGGTGGGCAGGAGGAGACTGATGGGGCTGTGCTGATGGAGTCTGCACAGACCCTGGATCACAGCCTTCACAAAGCTGAGCTGTTCACATTTTCCTTGGCCAGCTGGGCTTCTCCAGAGGTGGAGGAGGAGACTTCCTTTGTATGGCTTACTTTTGGCAGTCCCAGACTGCCCAGAGCCCTGCAGGGAAGGCAGGGCCACACACATATCCTCACATGCAGCAGCCAAGGGCAGACCCGTCTACTCCTGCCTCCAGCAGGACACAGCCTGTTGTTAAGCCAAGCTGCTTTCTCACCACCCTGACCTGAGCCCAAGGACAGGGTGAGAATGCACCAGCAGAAAACAGGCAACCAACTGTTATGGCTGGGAAAAGGAAAACACTCAGACTTCCAGAAGAGCATATGTGTTTCCAGAAGAAGAGCGCAGATCCATCAGTCTTTCCTCATCACTCACATTTTCCCCAAATCCCTTATCACTGCCACTGCTGTCCCATCCTCCTCCCACTGCTGAGGCACAGTGCTCATGACCAACCGCATCACAGCAGCCCAGCCCTCAGTCACAGCAGGGAGGGCAGTGAATTACCTGCCATAACTCCTTGCAACCCTCCCCACACTCAGCATCTTTTGCAGCACCATTGACAGTGTTTTCATCAGGCCACCACTGCTGCCCCACCAGCCCAAGACCTCCTTGCTTGTTATGCAACTTCCCAAGTCCCGTTTCCAGGCACTTTCCAGCTCTACTAAGCTTTGAGTCAGAGCAACAATTCACCTAACCAGCCCAACAGAGCTCCCACTTAGAGTAATACACACAGTATTAGATACCACTTCACAGCACAACCCTAGAAAACTACCATCCATGACTTCTTTGACAGATTCATTTCCCCACAGCACCCTGGAGTGGACCATGCCTTGGCATGGCATACTGTTGCATTGCTCTGCTCTCCTCTGTAGGACCAAGGTCCCTGCATGCAGGTCTGTCTCTGATTTATGGGGGTCAGTGGGTAGTGACCCCTTCTGCTCCCAGCTGCTGCAAGGACTGCCCGCTCACTGCTCCAGCTGAGCTTGTTATGGGTAGTTGTGGAAGGCGGTGATGATCCAAGGGAGGTGTTGGGGCAGCAAACCCTCATCCCAGTCCCTCTGTGCTTGCCCAGGCCGTGCTTTAAGGGACTAACCTGCACCCTCTGCCCCCTCCCCAGCGTGTCCCTGCCCCACCACAGAGACATCATTCGCAACTGTGCTGTCAGCGTGGACCAGATCCAAGACCTGCACTCCCCGATGTCCCCCATCTCTGAAAACCCAGCATCACCTGCCTACAGCACAGGTAGGCATTGCCCCTCTCCATCCCTCTGGAGACAGTGGGGCTGTGGATCAGCCTGGACTTGGCACTGTTGTGATGCAGGGACCTGAGGAGGGGGACCTTAGGGACAGGACCTCAGCCAGTCTTCAGCTGCATCATTGTGCAGCTGTCCTGGGACCAGGTTATTCTGTTTTTGCAGTGGGGTTTTCCTGAGCCCCGTGTCCCTGGGCTGCTGCATCTATGGTCCCTATGTGTGTGTGCATCTCCGGGCTTTGATAAGTGACTCCTCTGTTCCCTACAGTCACACGGCTAAAGCCACATGCCTGCCAAGCATCTGGAATCACCCCAGCCTCTCCAGTCATAAGAAGGTCTAGTGAACCCCAGCTGTGCCATGGGAACAACAGCAAACCTCTGCCAGACCCTGCCCACAGCTCCCATTCGACTCCCTGCCATGGGTATGCCCGCGCCTCCCCGTCTCCCTCTGTGAACAGCTACAGCGACCCAGACACGGGGCACTACTGCCAGCTGCACCCCACCTCGCCCATCAGCAGGGACCGGCCAGCCCACGACACCAAGCAGCTACCAACAAAGAGCTACGTGGAGAGGCTAAAGGTGGAGGAAGGACAGAGAGGGACTGTGGAGAACAGCTCTGGGGAAGCAGAGGCAGGGCAGAGGCTGAAAGCAGAGCTGGACTTCATGGGTTTTGTGCCCCCTACCATGGAAACAACCTCCTCCTTCAACCCTGCTGCCTTCCAGTCCTTGCTCATCCCCCTGGATAACAAACCTCTGGAGATGACTGTGCTAAAGAAAGTCAAAGAGCTGCTGGCAGAGGTGGACGTGAAGACACTGGCCAAACACATCACCAAAGTGGACTGCCTGGTATGGCCAGGGCCAGGAGGGAGGGATGGGCACTGCTGCCCTCCGGTCTGGGTTGGCAGGGATCAGTGCATCAGGCAACCCCTGAGCATTGGAGCCCCCCTACTGGGCTCTGCCATGCTGTATCAGCCAGGGCAGGCAGAGGCTGGGCTGGGGCAAGAGGCTGCCCAAGGACACTTCAGCCTCTCCTCAATTAACAAAGGTCTAATCAGCTTTCACCTTCCTTCCCAGGTCGCCCGGATATTGGGTGTGACGGTGGAGATGCAGCGGCTCATGGGGGTGAGCTCCGGTATGGAGCTGCTCACCCTTCCCCACGGCCACCAGCTCCGCCTGGACCTGCTGGAACGGTACGGCACAGCATGGCCAAAATGAGCCCACAGCCTGCCCTGCGTGGCCTGGTCCAGCTCCCCTGGGTGTTCCCAGCCTGGCATGGGGGAAGGGAGAGGAGGAGTCCTGTCTAAGCCCCCAGAGCACCCTCCTTCCCCATGCTGACCCTGCTCTGTGTCTCACCCCTTGGCAGATTTCACACTATGTCCATCATGATTGCCGTGGACATCCTGGGCTGCACAGGCAGCACGGAGGAGCGGGCGGCCCTGCTCCACAAAACCATCCAGCTGGCTGCCGAGCTGAAGAGCACCATGGGGAATATGTTCAGTTTTGCAGCTGTGATGAGTGCCCTGGAAATGACACAGGTAGGGGGACGCTCCTTTCGTCCTCATGGCCTGGGCTCAGCCTCTTGCTCAAAGTGCATCCCTCTCCCTGTGTCCTGCAGGCTCCAACAGTCACTGGGATGGGTGAAAGGGGAAAATGCCCAGGGTAGGAGGAATGGGGCCACATCTGCTGGGATGCAAGCAGGGAAGGAGAAGAGCCATCCCCTCCACAGAGCAGGCAGCCTAATCCCGCCAGGATCCAATTGTTTTTCGGTGGTTGGGCTTTTTGTTTTGTGCTGGGCTGTGTTCCTGGGAGGAAATGAATCTGCCCTCCGGTACAATACCAATCAGTCTCAAGGCTGTGGCAGCAGCGTCTCCGGGCCACACTGCTCCCTTTGGAAGATGAAAAGAGATTAAAATTCAATTTTAAATTGAGCCCAGCTGGGAAGTCTTGCTTCCTGCCTGGACAAAGGAGGTGGAACGGCTGCCCCCTCCCTGCATCTCATCTTCAAGGCTGCTGCAACGCAGGGAAGTTGCTGTCCTGGGGCACAGGCAGGGGGAGAAATCCTAAGCCTAGCTTCAGTGCCAGGGATGTGCCGTCTCTGGCCATGAGCACTGGTGGAGGAGGCTGTTTTTGGGAGCAGCAGGCACTGTTGTGTGCGAGGCTGGGGACTGTAGCTCCAGGGTCAGGCTATTCTCCTTGGTGCCTGGAAGCTGTGCTGCCCCCAGCACCTTCTACCTGCCCCATCTCCTTTCAGATCGCCCGGCTGGAGCAGACCTGGATGGTGCTGCGGCAGCGGCACACGGAGGGTGCGATCCTCTATGAGAAGAAGCTTAAGCCTTTCCTGAAGAGCCTGAATGAAGGGAAAGGTAACAGGAGCAGCTGCCCTTATCTCACTTGCTTTCTCCTTCCCACTTTTGTCTGGGCATGGCGTCACTCTTTGAGAGCTCTGACCCTCTCCCAGCTAGTGCCAGACGCTTCCCCTCTGGCTGCTGAACCGCCCCAGCACTCGGCAGAGCCCGTCTGGCCTTGTTTGCCCCTTCCTTCCTGAGGAAGCATTTCATAACTAAATAAAACCAGCAGCTGAGCCAAACCCTCATGCTTGCATGGCGGTGAGTGCCAAACCAAGGGACAGGACGGCCAGCTGGAAAGATGAAAAGCCATGTGTCTCTAGTGCCCGGTGCCCTGTGGTCTGCAAACCTGCTCCTCATTGCAGCCCGGGGAAATGCAGCCTGAGCAGGGCCATCAGCTTTCCCTTCCCAGCACAGCCAGAAACCCTGGCTGGGAGGAGCTGGTGTTAAACGAGGCGATGGCCCCAGGCACAGCGATCGAATAGACACAGCAGCTGCTGTGTCCAGCTGAGCCCTTAAGCCTCTCCTGGGAGCATGGTGGCAGCCTGGCTTCATGGCAGTGTTTGGCCACATGAGCACTCCACAGGGAGATGGGGAGGGGGACACAGTGTCACGGGGCCATGCGGGGTCCCAAGAGTGCCTCTCTCCTCAGAAGGGCCACCACTGACCAACACCACCTTTCCCCACATCATACCTCTTGTGACTCTCCTGGAGCGGGATGAGGCTCTCACGGAAAGCCCCGAGTCCTGGGAGGCCACCGACAATGGCGTGGAGGTGGTCATGGCCCACCTGGAGGCAGCACGGATGGTGGCCCACCATGGTGGGCTCTACCACACCAATGCTGAGGTGAAGCTGCAGGGTAAGCAGTGGGGACAGCAAAGCCCTTTCCCTCTGCCACATTCCCAGTGTGCAGCTCCAGCACCAGGATGGAGCATCCCACAGGTGCAGGGGATCCCATCCCAGGGAACTGACTTTCCCTCTTGCAGGTTTCCAGGGCAGAGCGGAGCTGCTGGAAATCTTCAGCACCGAGTTCCAGCTGCGACTGCTCTGGGGCAGCCGTGGGGCTGAGAGCAGCCAGGCTGAGCGCTACGAGAAGTTCGACAAGGTCCTCACTGCCCTGTCTCACAAGCTGGAGCCAGCGGTGCGCTTCAGCGAGCTGTAACCCCCCAGACCCTCGGAGACCCCCAGCTCCCAGCCCATGTCCCACCAGTGGCTGTGGGGCAAGGGAAGGGACCAGGCACCCAGCACCAGGAGGAGGAGAGATGGCCCAGAAAGGCACTGAGGTGCAGGTCAGCAATTTTGAGACAAAGAGGAGGAAAAGCAGCCATCTCAAATCTACCACCCACCTCTTCAGGACACAAGCCAGGGGTCCACATCACTACCCTGAAGGCTGGGGACAGTGTCTGAGCAGGCCAGCACCGGCCTCCACCAGCCAGCCCTCCCAAGGTCCATGACTACATGGTGCCCCTCACCTCAACCCTTTGGTTTTGTTTTTTTCCATCTCCGTCTTGCCCACAGCTTCTGGATCCCGTGTGTAAATATCACGATTACTTCTTGATGTACAGACTTGTGAAGGATGGTCCTTGTTGTAAATAATTAGGCTTATTCATTTTGTCATGTAAATACATGTACATATCTCATGGGTTTGGTTCTTACATCCAATAAACTTTTATCCCGTTCCTCAAGGGGACCCCCTGTCCTGTGGGTGTCCTTTAAAGGAGGCCCCCAGGGGAGCAGAGCATGGGAAGGGCTGACAGGGGGAACCACCATGCTGAACCCGGCCCCACCTGGCCCCAGACCCCACGGTGGCCCAGTGACAGCCCTTCTGAGGATGGCTGTGTGGTGTCACAGAATCACAGAATGGTTCAGGTTGGAAGGGACCACAGTGGGTCATCTGGTCCCACCTCCCTGTGGACTCCACACCCTCTCTGGACAATCTGTTCCAGTGCATGCTCACCGCACAGTAAAGAAGTTTTGCCTTGTGTTCAGGTGGAACTGAACACAGTTTCTGGGCATTATTTTCTACCCATTGCCTCTTGTCTGCAGCACCACTGACCAGAGCCTGGTCCATCTTCTTGGCACCCCCCTTAGGTCTAGATAGATAGATAGATAGATAGATAGACAGACAGATATGGAAGACTGAGCAGAGATGCAGGATTACCTCCCTGACCGGCTGTTAATGCTCTTCCTATTCCACCCCAGGATTCCACTGGCCTTGCTAGCCCTCAGGGCACACTGCTGGCTCAGACAGCTTGTTGTCCACCAGGACCCCTAGTCCTTCTCTGCAGAGCTGATTTCCATGTCAGCCCCCAACCGGTACCAGCGTTCGGGGATGTTCCTCCTTAAGTGTGCAGGACCCTGCATTTGCCCTTGCTGAATTTCAGACGGTTCTTCTCTGCGAGGGGGTCCCGGGTCCCCAAGGCACGAGGGGACAGGGGGGGACAGGGGGGCACAGGGACCCTGCCCGGATGGGAGGCGGGGCGATACGGACCAGGCCCCGCCCCCTCCGGCTCCGCCTCCGCGCGGGGCACGCTGGGAGCTGTAGTGTGGGCGGTGCCGGAGCCGCGGCCGCTATGGCCCCTGCAGCGGCTCCGGGCCCGGTCCGGTTCCTGTTGGTGCTGCTGGCGGCCGCCGCCCGCCCCGCCGCCGCCTGGGACCTGTGGGCGCTGCGCTGCGGCTTCTCGGCGGACTGCGAGTGTGGCTTTGGGCCCGACCTGCGCGGTCAGCGGGAGCGGCCGGCCGGGAAGGGGGTCTGGGTGCAGGGGGACCCCCGGGGCGGGGGGCGCGCAGCCGCCGAGGCCGGGAGGTAGCGGGCGAAGGGATCCCGGGAGCCAGCGCGTCTCCAGGAGAGCCTTCCCGGGGACGTCCCTGGAGCGGGGTCTCCCGTCCGTGCAGCAACCGGGACTGACAGGGCCCAGCGGGGCGGACCCCAGGGACGGGACGAGCGATGACAACCCGCGGTCTCCAAGTCCCGGTTTCGCTTCGTTTCAGGTCTGGAGTTTGACTTGGCCACCAACCTGGTGGGGCAGCCCCTGGTGAGGCAGCAGGTGATGAAGGGGGTGAGAGAGTTCCTGGAGAATCCGAATCCAGTGAAACCCCTCGTGATGTCCTTCCATGGCTCGACGGGAACAGGCAAAACCTACGTGAGCTCCATGCTCATCCGCTACCTCTTCCAGAGTGGGCTCCAGAGCCCCTATGTTCACCATTTCTCCCCCATAGTGCATTTCCCCCACGCTGAGCAGATAGAGCAGTACAAGGTAAGGGCCACTGCTCAGCAGTGCCACTTGGCTGGGGGTTTTTGGCTATGTCTGTCTTGAACATATGCATTCAAGCTGTTTCCCGAAGTGCAGTAGGAATAAAAGCTCTTTGTTTTACCCTCTCAGACAAACACAGCTGAGTGAGTGGCTCCATACAATGGCTGAAGGATCCACTAGTAACTGGGATATACTCAGTTATCACTTTCATCCTCTCCACAGCAGTCCTTGCCCTGATCATGTTCTCATTCTCAAATATTTACACAGCTCTTTGAATGCACAAACAAAAGTGCTTGGCTTAGATGAAAGGCACTAAAATTTTCCCATTGCTTTCTAAACAGCCTGATGGCTGTAAAAACCTGCATATCACTAGACTTGTAATCCCCTCCTCACAGAGCACACAGCTCCCAAACAGTTCCAGACTCTCCATGGTGCCATTCTGTCTCTTGAAGCTGAGAAAGGAGAGAAAACAAAATGCCAGATTCTAACCAGAGTGGGGATTCAGCACACCTGGACCTATAGTTTCTGGGTGTTTGGAGGAGTTATTTGTTGTGTTGTGTCCTTAGAGGAAATGCTTTTGGAAAAGTAAATCCCTTCCTGGCTGAAGTGCTTCAGTGAGGAGTTATGCATGCCCCCAGGCAATGTGAGTGGTTTTTTGTGGGCTGGGAAGTACCTTCAGCCATGATAAAGAGCCAGAGCTGTTCTGGGTCAGTGCAGGCACGTGTTTCTGCATCCAGAGAGGAGCTGGCAAGAAGCTGGGAACTGTGTAGATACAACAGGGAATGAGAAGAACGTGGGGAACTGTAGGAGTCTGAATCTCCAGCTTTAGTGTGCTGCTTCCTTCTTTAAATCTGTAATAAAAGACCTGCAATGGGCTAATAAAGCTGGTACACAGCCACTGTGTGAAACCCAGAATAAAGGGGCCTCCCCAGCACTGGCTGTTTGAGCTCCAAGTGGGTGGTGCTCTGCAGAGACATGCTGCTCTCGGCACCTTTGGCTCTGCTTGAGCTCCTGCCTCAGCCTGTACTCCCTTGCCATCTCGATGCCTTACAGTTTGGTGGGTGTTTTTCCTAGGAAAGCCTGAAGCGCTGGATCCAAGGGAACTTGACCAACTGTGGACGGTCAGCCTTTCTCTTTGATGAGATGGACAAGATGCACCCAGGCCTGATCGATGTGATCATCCCGTTCCTGGGACCCTCATGGGTTGTGTACGGGACCAACTACCGCAAAGCCATCTTCATCTTCATCAGGTGAGAGAGGCCTCTCCATGGGGCCTTCCGGCTCATGGCTGCTCGTTTGGGCAGAGGTTGCACCTACTTCAGGGCATACACTTGTTTTGCCTTTCCTTCTCCAAGCCTTGATCCTCTACAAATGCCAAGAGATGCTATCTCACTGTGAACAGACAGATCTGGAGAGTGTGAAAAAGCCTCCTCTGCATGTTATTTGGCTGTCTCTACAGGAGTTATTTTGGGCCAGGCAGCTGGGAGCTGCCGGCTTGCACTCTGCAGGCTGGTGGGTGTCAGGTGCCACCTGAGACACCATTTTCCTGGGTACACACTGGATAAGCCTCTCATTTTTGTGCAGCAATGCAGGAGGGGAGCAGATCAACAACGTGACATTGGCTCTGTGGCGTGCTCGCAAGGACAGGGAGGAGATGAGCCTGCAGGACCTGGAGCCAGCCATCTCCAAGGCCATGTTTGAAAACCCTCAGAGTGAGTGCATGGAGCTGAGCTCTTCTTGTAGCCCCACAGCCCAGCACAGGTAGCCACACCTGTTCTAGGAAGCCACCCACACCACCTGCCACCTCCCAGGCAGCCAGAAAGGGACAAGGGGGTTTTGAGGGATTGGAACTGCGATCCCCTTGAGGTTTCCTGGCGAAGGGAACCAGCTTCTGAGCCAGCAGACCTGTTGCCATATTTAGCAAAGTTCTTTGGAGACAAGGTGTATTTGCAGCTGGAGGCTGGCAGACAGCACAGCACACTTGCCAGAACGGCACTGAGCTATATTGATCCCTGCCTGGATCTCCTTGCTTTGCCCTTAGCACAGGGAGCAGAGCTTAAATTCTGACTAGACAAGCTAAATCCCCCCCATTCCAGGAGAACAAGTCTGTTTGGGGGAGAGGTGACAAATGATGTGTTCAACCCTCTCCTTGTACAAAACCAGCAGATCTCTCTTCAGCAGAGTATTTTGGCTTCACACAAAGCAGCTCTTTGAATTGCAAGGACTGCAGAGATCTCTGAAGGTAAAACTTTCTCCTCCTTTCCTTGTGCAGGTGGCTTCTGGAAATCTGGGATCATTAATGAACATCTCATTGATTTTGTTGTGCCTTTCCTCCCACTGAAGCACCACCATGTAAAGCAGTGCGTAGTCAGCGAGCTTGTCCAGCAAGGCCTCGAAGTACGCCCGGGTGTTGTCCAGGAAGTGGCTGACAGCATACCCTACTTCCCAGAAGAAGAGAAATTATTCTCATCAACAGGCTGCAAAACAGTGGCCTCTCGCATCAGTTTTTTCTTCTAGTCACTGGCAAGGGCCTCTCTCAGATCCATACGGAAGTAGAAAGCACCCAGGGCTGGTGGGATGAGCAGTGGGAATGGTGTGTCGCTCTCCACAGCACAAGTGCTCTCCTGGTGAACTCTTTCCAGCCCCAAGGAGGCCACTGCAGAATGCAGCTGCGGGACCAAGTGCAAATGATGTGATTTAAAGCACTTTATTGGTTCACTCTTGGCCAGGTAAGGGTGGATCCACCACCTGATGCATCTGTGATGACATGGGGAAGATGCTCAGAGGGTCTGCAGTGTCAGGGAGGTTCTCACCCTGTCAACAGCACCTACCTGCAGCTCTCCCCACTTCTGGCAGCTGTTGATACCATTAAGATTCTGAGCCAACAGAAGAATATTTCTTCCTTACAGCATTTTAACGGTTTAAAAAAAACCTTTTTAAGCGTAGCTATGCCTCAGCTCCTTGGCACAATGTGAGTACTGGTGCTGATTCCTGTGAACACCTCAACATGGCAACAAAGTTTTCTTTTCAAGGAAGTTTTAGAACCACCCACATCCAGTTTCCTTTCACTGTTAATAGGTGCTGGTAGGGACCAGTTTCAACATCAAGTGAGAGGGGTAATGTGGGAGAGGGCAATACCTGATCTGCCATGAGCCAGGCTCCCCTACCACCCCTTCATCCATCTTTCCCCTAAAGGTTAAAGGATTTCCCTGTAGCAAACCAGGAAAAAAACAACAAAAGTCTTCTTGCTTTTTTTTACCAGCCATGAAGAATTTCATCCTACCTCCAGGGAAGCCCACAGTGCTGCTAATGGTTTTGAAAATGCCTTTTATTCAGTGATGGTTTCTACAGCAGAGTTGGTGCTATGAGCTGTGGAGCCTCTTGTACATCCTTCTGCTGGTCAGACCTTGCAGGCTTTGGCTGGGCCAGCACCTGTTCAGCTTCTGGGGAGTGTCACAAGGGGGGACCTGGGGACAAGTTAGAGAAGATTAGTGCTCCAGACTGCCAAGTATGGGATGTGCAGCCTGGCTTTTGCCCAGATTTTGATATCCTCTGTGCTTTTATGGAATAATAGGTCAGAGGAAGCAGAGTCATTCACTCTCTAGGAACAACCTGCATAAGGGATGGGTGTAGGGGTACTTTGCAAAGCTTGCAATGCTCTGCTTTTCCCTGTACGGAAATGAGCTGACAGTGCTTGGGACCATTCCAGCTCCGGGCCCTGAGCTTTAGGGATTTTAGACACCACCCAAAGGCTGCCCAGGAGCTGGCCAAAGACAGAGGCAAAAATTCTGCCTCTTCCAAAAATATTACACATTTCTAATTTTAAAATAAATCTTTTAAGAAATAAACAGTTGAGGTCTTTACTTGGATTCCCGACTGCAGGTAGTGTGGAAGGACTTGGAAAATAAGCAATTTCACAGTGATGTGTTGCTGGGCTGGGTGAACCGTCACAATGCCCTGGAAGAAAGCTCTGCCCTCCTGGCAGGGCCAGGACCCACCCAGGGTTGAAAGATGGCTTGGGGGAGTGTGAGGAGTGATGTGTTCCCCCATGAACGTGTATCCCAAGGGCAGGCACAAACACACAAAAACACACACAGTCCGGGGCATTCACTGCTCCTGCAAGTCCCTCGGGGACCCTCTACAGCGCCTCTCCCGGCCCGAGGGGGTTCCCAGGCCGCGGCCCCCAGTAACGCCCAGGCTGCGCCTCGCTGTCTCCACCACGACCATCTCTAGGCCCAGCCGGCCCGCGGGATATTATCAACAGTGGCGACATTATCATCCGTGACACCGACACCGCCCCAGCCACACCGCCACAGCGACACCGCCACAGCCACACCGCCACAGCCACACCGCCACAGCCACACCGCGACACCGACACCGCCCCAGCCACACCGCCCCAGCGACACCGCCCCAGCGACACCGCCCCAGCCACACCGCCCCAGCGACACCGCCCCAGCGACACCGCCACAGCCACACCACGACACCGACACCGCCCCAGCGACACCGCCCCGCCTCCCGCAAGAAAGATGGCGGCCTTGCCCGTAACCAAGATGGCGGCAGGGGGCGAGGCGACGCGGAGGGGCGCTGGCGGCGCGCGGGCGTGACGTCACGCGGGCAAGGAGGGGGATGCCGGCGGCCGAGCTGGCGGGGCGCGCGCGAGCGCTCGTGGGGCGGGCGGGGCCGCGCGCCATGGTGAGGGCGGGGGGGGGAGGGGGGGCAGCGAGGCCGTGAGGGGAACGGGGGGCAGTGGGGGCTGTGAGGGGAGCCCAGGGAGCTGGACTGTGAGGGGAGCGGGGGAATCGGGGGAACGGGGCTGTGAGGAGAACGGGGTGGATCAGGACTGTGAGGGGAGTGCCGGGGGAAATCAGGTCAGGGGCGAGCACACGGGCGATCAGGGCTGTGAGGGAGGCACCGAGGGAACAGAGACTGAAGGGAATGCTGTGGGGATTGAGGCTGTGACGACTCAGCCAGCTATGGGGAGGATGGAGGGAGCAGGTCTGAGACATGCTGGGGGGGGGATCAGGCCCGTGCAGGGGTCAGGGGCCTCATGGTGGCCCGTCAGAGCCCTGTTGACGCCTGTCACGCAGGTGGCCGGCCTGGGCAACTACGGGCTGTGGGGCACACGGCACAGCGTGGGCATGGAGGTGCTGGACCGGCTGGCCCGGCAGCTGGCGGTGGCCGAGGGCTGGCGAACGGACAAGCGGTGCTGTGCTGACGTGACCCTGGCCACGGCCCACGGCCTAGAGCTGGTGCTGCTCAAGCCACGGAGGTTCATGAACCTCAATGGGCTCAGCGTCGCCAGTGCTGGTGAGCAGTTGCGTCAGCCTCAAAGCCTCTAGTGCCACCAGACCCCTGTGACAGCCCTGCTGTCCCCGTGCCCTCCACAGCTGTGCAGGATCAGGGCCTGGTGAGTCTGTCTCCCTCTCATTTCTTGGGTTGTATTTCTGTTTCCAAAGCTGAGATCTACAACCTTGGCCCAGAAGACATTTACCTGGTTCACGACGACCTGGACAAGGCCCTGGGCAAGGTGGCAATCAAGCTGGGAGGCAGCGCAAGGTATGGGGTAGCCCCAGCTCTCTGATTTCGTGAGCTGGTTTGAGGCTTTAACATGCCCTAACAGGCTCATGAGCTGTTCTTGGCCCCATCCCACCAGCCTTGCAATGTTTTCAGCTCTTGTCCTGGGCTCAATCCATTGCAGAGGCAACAGCTGGCTGTTTGGGCAGCCTCCCAGTTCCTGCCCTGGCAGGGAGGGCAGGGAGCCTCCTGGAAGCGGCTGTGGGCTGGATTCAGGCCATTGACAGCACCACATGGGCTTTTTATAGCACTCTGCCTCCACTGTGCCTGCCCAGCGCCAGCTCCTGGGGCAGGCTGCAGACATTTAACCTAGGAAAGCTTCCACTGCGGGACGGGGCAGGTATGGCACTGGGTCGCAGTGCTCAGTCACACATGCACCAGCTTCGGCAAGAGCTGACATGCACAGAATGTGCTGTCCCAGCCCTGCTTCCCTCAAACCCCCAGCCAACTGCTCTGAGCCCCCAGGGCTGGATGTTCCTGCAGTACCAGGACATGGGGATTGCAGCCCCTGGCTGGGACCACATTCCCACATTCCTGCAGCAGAAGACCCCAGGGCTATACTGGGGGGGGGGGGGGGTGTCTCCTACAGACTAACCATGGATTTTCTCTTTCTCTCCCAAGGGGACACAACGGGGTCCAATCCTGCATCAATGCTTTGCACTCCAACGTGAGTGGGCCTCATTGGAAGGGGATCAATCATGTGCCCCCCTCAATGCATAGCTTGTCCCCCCCATTTTTCTAACTTCCATAAGACAAGCCCCAGCTCCCTTCCCCCCCCCCCCCCCCCCCCACTTTTCTCCTTCCCCTTCTTCTCAGAGGGTTTGGCCGCCGTGGAGGACATGGAAACAATTAGCTTGAGGGGCTCTGCCAGGTCTGGCAGGAGCCTGGGATCTCAGCACAGCCCAGAAAAAGCCTCTTCCAAAATCATGTTTCTTGGAGCAAGCACTGAAAACCACCTGGAAAACATGAAAAGCTGCTCCCTTGCTGCCCGGCCCCACTCTCATCACTGTCACCTTGCCTAGCTCTCTCTGAACACTTTGAGGGGAAGCTCCCCAGCTCTCTTCCTTTCTCCCCAGGAGATGACCCGGCTCAGAATTGGCATTGGGCGGCCAGAGGGTGATGTGACAGTGCCCAACTATGTCCTGTCTCTGTTCAGTGCTGGGGAGCGGGAGAAGCTGGAGCAGATCCTGGCCCAGGCAGTGACCTGCCTGCTGGAGCACATACAGAGCCGAGTGCCTGCAGAGCCAGGGGACAGGGGCTGGCACAAAACCCCTGGGGACCCCTGTGGCTGATGGACAGGGTGCTGCGGGCTCTCTGGAGTGACTGTGGTATGGAGCAGAGCTGGCCCAGCTGGGCAGCCTGGCCTCCTTCCATCCCCACACCAATCCAGGCAGCTCGTGTCCCACTCGCATCCCTGCAGAGGCTCCATACCTCAGTTTGGCACAGAAATTAAATTGACCCTCATCCTGACTCTGCCCTGCTTCTGTCTCTCTTCCATGCGCCGCCTACTGAGCTTGGGTTGTCCTTGGCACTGCAGCTCAAATCCATGTTCCCATCCCTGTTCAACCAGCACAGTCTGGAGGGAGGCTTCTAGTGAGAAAGGGGAAGCAATAGAAGTTATTTCTGTAGAGTCCAAAGGCTCTTCAACTTTGTTGAGAAACTGGCAAGCACGAAGAGCCTGGAATCTCATAGCATGCTGCTCTCACTGAGCTGCAGCAAGTTTCAGGGCTGGCCTCACAGTGTTTTTGAGTTCAGTGGTTTTGGCCAAAACCATGGAATTTCCAACAGCTGCGTGAGTTCTGGCTTCTCGCAGACCCATTGCAGGTCTCATGGTGGAGAGGGCTGGCCGAGGCAGTGTGTCCTCACCACTGCTGTGTCCCAGAGTCCTGGACTGTGCCAGCATGTCCTGGCCAGCTCTGTATCCCACAAGTACTGAGACACCCAGCAAAGGTAGCTCCTCTCCTGCATCCCAGTGGGCACTGGAACAAGCACTGGGACACTTGCTGGGTGACGTATGGTTACTGCTGCTTCCATCGTCTGCTCCAGCTGGCACCAGACCTTCTGCTCCATCCCCAGCTCCTGAGCTCCTCCCAGAGCACTGAGGCTGCCTGGGACCAGGGGAAAAGCTGGGAAGCAAAAGTGTCCCCAACCTGTCATCCCTTCCTCACTCATGTCTATACTGGCTGGGACCCTGTGCTTGCAGAACAGGCACTTGGCCATCTCCTCCCTGTTTTCCAGTAGATCCACTTGGATTTTCAGGTCCCATGTGATCCGGAGCTGGTTGTTTTCCTTCAGGAGGTCCCTGCTGTAGCTGTTCAACCTGCCCCAAATGATGCTTTCCTGAATTACTTGATAGTTTCAGACATGTCACTGTGGGAGTCTGATACCAAGGCCTCCACCTGCTGGTTCCATCACCTCCATTCCCAGGGGAGAGCTGAGCTCCGTGGGGATGCCACCCACCTTTCCCACCCAGACCCCAAGGGTGAGCTTCAGTCTTCCTCCCCACCCCACCTCTCTCCTTCCCTCTCTTTTCCCCTTACAGATTTCATTCCCAAAGTTCCAGCTGGGGGAACTGCCAGACCCTCGCCCCTGCAGCACCGAGGTGACCCCAGTGGGGTAATGCCCTGGGGACTTGGGGCAATGTCAGCACCCAGCACATCAGCTCAAACAGTCTGCTTTAATCCTCCCCGGGCTTCCACCATAGTACGAGGGACAAGCCCAGTCGGTGGCAGGAAGCCACCACGGGTGTCAGCCCAAAGTCCACTCCCCAAAGGCCAGGCTGGTGGGTGACGGCAGAGTTGGCATCACTTGGGACTGTCCTGGAGATGTGTCCTCAGTAGAGACAGAGCACAGTGCTCCTCTGGTCTCTCTACTTGGCAGGGAAAGGCTTTCCTGGGGCAAATCCTGCCTTGGGTGGATTTGTCGCATGCAGATTCAAAGAACCGTGGGGGGCTCTGTCCAGGGCAGCTGCATCTCTTGAGTGGGAACAGTATCAGGTCCTTGCCCACGGTGCTCCCAGCTGGATCACAATCCCTCATCCCTAGGAGGCATGGACACAGACATTAGTGGCCACGGCAGGAGCAGCCCTGATGTGTTTTCCAGCCTCCCCCAGTCTGGCAGCTCCCAGGGCAGTTCTGCTGGCAGGACAAGCAACCTCAGGCAGAAAAAGTCTGACCCGGCATTAACTATGGCCATGCTACCCTGGGGCTGAGCCAGTGTGGGTTGCCTGCCTGCCTGCCTGTATGGCCACCCCACAGATGCACAGCCCCAGCGAGATCCACTTCTGAGAGGAGCAAGCAGTGTTGGGCTGAAACGTTCCCCTGGGAGATGCCCCAGCTCTTTCCACACCGAGGTGACTTTTGCAGCTGGCAAAGGAGCGTTCTCCCTCACTTGAGGGGCTGGGGAGCAGCATGGACTCAGGGAGATAGAGGGCCCTGTCCCCTGGTCCCCTTCAGCCCAGTGCAGCCCCACATGGGACATCTGTGTCCCCACCTCTTTCCTCACCTGGAAGAGACATGCTTTGAGTCTGACAGGGAGAGTTGCTGCCCCATGACAAAAATAAACTAGGCATGTGGAACACATCTGAACACAGCACTTGCAGGGAGACGCTCCCCAGCTGCTCTGTCCCCTGTGCCCAGGTCTCACAGCCTTGCTCACCATCAGAGCTCGTCGCGGGCCGTGGAGCGGAGGTGGCCAGCACTCCCCCGTGAGTCCCTCTGAGTCTTCTGCGAGCCAACCCAGTCAGTCGTCTTGGCATCGTCATCCCAGATGGTGGAGGTCTCGGTGTCACTCAGCCAGTTGCTGTCCCCAGCATAGTGAGTGGGATAAACCAGGAGGGGGTGAGCCGAGAACACCAGCAAGTTCCGTGGGGTGAAGTGCCGCTTGTAATCCTCGCTGGGGAAAGTGGAGCAGACCCGAGAAGAGAAACTGGCTTACAGAGCATGGCACAGAGGAGAAAAAGCACTGGGGAAACCATATCAACCACCCGGGGAAGGCTCCATGCAGGGCAGGGGATAGGGAGGGATGTGGGGTACCAGGCATGGAGCCAGGGAAGGCTGGGGAGGGACTGTGGAAGGATTACAGAGAGGACAGGGCCTGTCACTCTCCACCAGCTGGGGCTGGCTCTGGCACGGAGCGGGTCTCTGGCACAGTATCCTGGCCAGGGTTGTCTGGTGCTGTTATGCCTGCAAGCAGGGGACTTCCAGCTGTTCCTGGTGCACATCCAGAGCACTAATCTGCCCCTCCGTCCACCTCCAGCCTGCCTTTCACATGCCTGATCCCCATGTTTCTCCATCCCGCTCACTGGGTTTCCCAATCCCTTCTCTCCCATGACACCCGCCCACTGGTGTTCATTACCCCCTAAATTGCCTCCCTCTCCCCAGACAAAGCCTTACTGCTGACCCTCCCCCCCCCCAGAGAAGGGCATGAAAATGCTCCAAATTGGGACTGAGACCCCCAACCAGGGGCGGAGAACCGCACAGGCCCCCAGCACCAGGGTACAGGGGGCTGCTCCCCACCCCTTGCCATGAGGCCAAGACCCTGTGCAGGGCCCACATCAAGCCCCAGCTCCGTTCCTGTTCCCCCATCCCATGCTGGCAGAGGGCCATTTTCCAGCCGCCAGTGGCCAGGCAGCAGCCGGCTGGGAATGAGCTCATGCTACAGATGTTTTCCTCCAGCATGAGTAATGCCTGCAAGGGGGGGGACTGGGTGAGGTGGTGACGGTGGAGAAGAAACACATGGTCCCACACTGGCATGGCCAGGCCAGCACCCTCCTGCACAACCTGCTCCTTACTTGGGGTGCTTGTCATACATGATGGGCAGATACTCATCCACCGGCAGCATTTTGGAGAGGGGTTTGGTGGCCAGCAGCTTCTGTGCCCCATGGTAGGAGATGGCGTAGGCCAGTGTCCAGTACGAGTACCCGGCCACCACCAGGTTCCGCACGCCCTTCACAGGTGCCTCATCCTCGTCATTCACCTGTTTCCTCCCCAGGTAGCTGTGGGGTGGCCAGGGAACCATGAGAGCCAGCCCTGGGGACCCCCACCCCACATCCCCCTGGCCCCAGCACCTACATGAGGTCCCAGTCCTGCTGTGCCTGCTCCAGCTCCTTCATCAGCCGCTGCAGCCGTGCTGGGAAGGCAGCCTCGAAGCGCACATCATCCTCGAAGACCACTGACTGCTCCAGCCCCCGGGACACGATCTGGGGGAGGGGACAGAGGTGCAAGCCTATCCCAGCACAATGCTGGGCCATATTGGGGCCACTGACACTGCAGGACACCCCTCTCCCCAGGTCCTCCAGACATCTGTGATGTTCACAAGGTCCCTGCCCACTGCTGGTGGCCCTTAGGAACCCCATGGCCGCTGTGGCCCCATACCTCCTTCCAGATATTGTAGTGGCTGAGGAAGCAGCCAACCTCGCCCTTGGTGAGCGTGCGACCGGAGAAGGGATCATAGTACCCAGGTAGCAGGTCCACACCCAGCACCTTGATGTCACTGCTGTTGAGGGTGCTGCAAGGTGAGGGGCTGTATCAGTGAGGTGTCCCCTCAGCCACTCCCCATCCCCTCCCCAGAGTAACACCAGGGGACTGGCTGAGTGGTCCCCCTATGGTCACCTGCCATCCACAGCATCCACAACCCGTGGAACAATCTCCAGCTCCTGCAGGGATGCCAGCATTCGCTGCCGCCGGTCTGGCCTCCGCACCAGGTTGATCAGGAAGATCTGGGGAGGAAGGGGAGAGCCCCAACAATGGGGCATGTTTTCATGGGGGACACATAGCCTGCCTGGCTACTGCAGGATGGGGACAGGGGCTTGGCCTTTGCCATGGATGGATGCAACCAGAGGGATGGACAGGGGGACACGAGCAACTCCATTGGGCACTTACTTCATCAAAGCCCATTTTTGTGAGCGGCCTGGGCAGGAGGGAAATGTGCCTGGAGCGCTGCATGGGGGGACCATCCACTGTGGAGAGAGGAGACACCCTTCAGATTCTGCTGGCTGGGAACTGGGGCTGACAGCCCTATCAGGACCTGGAAGCCTCCAGGACCTTTCCACCTATGGGCACTCACCCATGGCCTCCAGTGTGAGATGCACAAAGTTGGCATGATCATCCTCCAGCGTCTGGTGGGCCTTCACGGGAACATTGATGTAACCAAAGTGGTGCTGGTTGCACACATAGACCTCCGCACCTGCCGGGTGAGACAGGTGAGCAGCACAGCCCCCTCAAGCCCCTGCACCCCCCAAAACCCCCATCACCCTCACCAGCCTCCTGGCAGGAGTAGGCAAAGACAATGATGTCGTCAAAGGCCCAGGTGTAGTTGGGATGGGGCGGATAGAAAGCCAGTTGTGAGGTCTCCTCCTTCCGCAGGTCGATCAGGAAGGTGGCATAGACCATGGGGACACGGAAGCAGCCCACCCGCTGCCGGTTCTTGGTGGGGAAGTAGTCAGCTGTCCGGCGATAGTATCCCTGTGGCACACCAGCACAATGCCTCCATGGCAGAAGGCTCCTCCACCATGGGGGTGTCTCATTCTCCAGGGCTTTCTGGGGACATACCTGGGGTGTGATGCCACACCAGAAGTTGGAGTAGAAGGTCTGCGAGTCCAGCATGGGGGCCACCACTGACTTGTTCTGCGCCATGAGAAACTTGAGGGTCTGGTTGTTGGTCAGTATGCTGTCAGTGTCCACGAACTGCGAAGACGGCACAGGTTCTGGAGACACGGAGAAGCCCACCTCAGCCCCACCCCACCAGTGCCCCATGCCCCTTACCAGGATGTAGTCTGCCTGCTGCTCCCGGGCATAGGTGAGAGCTTCCTGCTTCAACTTCATCAAGTTTTCATAGCGTTTGTCACTCCAGTGCTTGGGACCAAGCTCATCAGGGTAGGAGCTGGGCAGGGGAAGGCAGGGGTTAACCTCACTCGCTGGGAACACACAAACTCGGTGCAGGCTGTTTGTGCTGGCAGGCTGAGTCAGCCCCTCTCTGCTTCGCCTCCTCCTGGTCCCAGGCCAGGGAGAGTTGATGCCGCTCCAGGAGCCCCTCACAGCCCACACCTGCCCCCCACCAGCACTCACCCAGCCTCACCTGGGCTCCTCTTGCACCTTCCAGGCCACCGAGTGATAGTCCTTCCCCACGGCCCCCAACCACTCCTGCAGCATAGCAGTCGTGTTGTCCAAGTTGTGGTCTGTTGCGCACCTGGGGTGAGGGGACATTATCCTCTGGGGGTCCTCCTCAAGGGACAACCAGGACCTCACCCTGCACTAGAAGTGCTCACGGGGCCAAAAGACTGAGCCAGTGACAGACTTGCTTGGGAATGTAACATGTAATTTGGTAAGGAACCAAGGCTGCACAGGCAGGAGGGGGAATGCCAACGGGTAATTTCTTTCCTGGTGCCACCACCAGCCAGGCTGTTCCACGGCTCCCACCCCTCATCCCTGCAGCCCAGTGGCAGCCCTGGACACACTCTCCTTACCCCAGCCTTGTGACTGCCCACCATAAGCACTGCAGCACAGCCACTTTGTCCCCCTGCCCCTGCACCCCACAGCACCCCTGTGCATCCCACTGTTCTAGCAGTGAGAGGAAAGGACTCAACAGGCAGCAAAAAATCCCCCTTCCTGAATATTCCCTTTGCCAGGCACCATCACCATTCCCAACTCTCCCACCCATCCTCACAGCAATGTTCACAGGGACTCTAGCACAGACGGGGCTGGCCAAACCCCAAGTCCCCAAACTCTTCGGCACCCTCGACCTGTCAAAGAGCCCCGGGACATCCCCCAGGCACTGGTGCCATGGGGATTTGACGTGATTCAGGGGACAAGGCAGGATCTGTGTCCCCCCAGCTCCACGGACTTAAAACACCCCGCAGGGTCCTGCGGCCGGGGGTTCCCGGGGGTGCGGCGGGTGAAGTCCCCGCCCCAGCCCTGCCAGGATCCCTCTGCCAGCCTCCGCCTCAGCTCCCCCGAAAAGCAGCTGCAGAAAAGTTTCCGACAAGCTCGGGCGAGAGGCAGAAGTGGCGCGACGAAGAGGAGACAGGAGACTGCTCTTCCAGCCAACCCCCAGCACGGTAAAGAGGGCTTGGGGGGTGTCTTTGGGAAAGGGGGGCTGAGTGTGAACCCTGCAGGGAGGGGGAAGGCAGCGTCTGTCCCTGATGATGCAGAATCCCCTTGTGCCCAGGGCTCCCCTCCCTCATCAGCCCCACAGCTTCCTCAGGGGAAAGGTCGGGGTCCTGCCCCTTTGCCGCGGCGCAGCCCGAGCCCTTCCCGGTTTCCTGCTGGGTCCCACACGCGGGGCAGAGCCACCCCTGACATTTTGGGGCTGGGGTGCTGCTACCAGGGGGTCCCTGTTCTTCCCGAAGGTCCCTGTCCCTTAAGGATCCCCATTCCCCCGCAGGCCCCCATTCCTTCGAATCTCCGTTCTGTCCACCCAGGCCTCTGTTGCTCCAAGATC
The DNA here is from genome assembly GCF_965178545.1 of Coloeus monedula. Lineage (NCBI taxonomy): Eukaryota > Metazoa > Chordata > Aves > Passeriformes > Corvidae > Coloeus > Coloeus monedula. The sequence goes on along the minus strand of NC_138801.1, from coordinate 6,062,821 downwards.
ACCCCGAGCCCCCAGTTCCCCCACTCTCCCTAGTTCCCCCCCCGCATTGTCCTTTGGGTCCCTGCTATCCTCGGCTCTCCATTCCCCTCACAGTCTCCCTTATTAACCAGGACCCTCCTTCCCCCCACTATCCCCATTCTCCCGGGGCTGCCCGTTATCCCTCTGGTCCCTGTGACTCCAGCATCCCGGCTCCCCCCGAGATATCCATTCCCCTACAGCCCTCTCCTCTCCTAGGATCCCTGCTACTCTCCGTACCGCGGGGTGCCCGCTCCCCCCCGGCGTCCCGGCTACCACCGGGGGTCCCGCTCCCTCACCACAGGGCAATGCTGCCCGCGGGATAGTCCAAGCGCTCCAGGGCTCCCAGGCAGTGCGGCAGTGAGTGCTGCGCGTTCCGGGCCAGGAGGGCGAGTACCAGGCGCGGTGGGGCTGGCCCGGTGCCGGTGCCGGTGCCCAGCAGCAGAAGGAGGGTGCAGAGCGGCCCCGCAGCGCCCATGGCGGAGGCGGCGGGCGGGGAAAGGGCGGGCTGGGACCCGCCGCGATCAGCGCACCCCCCGCCCCCGGCCCGGCCCCGCCGCCGCCGCAAGCCCCGGGGGCGTGTTTGGGTCCGGTTTCCTTAAATAGAGTCGATATCGGTGCAGAGCCCCGCACAGCCGACGGCTAGGGAGCGAGACCCCCTCACCGAGGATGCTCCTGGGCATCCCCATGTGCCCCTGGCCAGCACGCCGTTGGGTCCCCACGGTGCCTGCACGGCGTGGGTGGGTGGGCAGTGGGATGGCGGAGCTCATGGTTTGGGGAAACATGGCCAGGGGCGCTGGTTGCCGGGGTATCATCGCCAGGGGTGATCATGGAAAAGGGGCTCATGGCCAGAGATGTGGCTGTGGGGGGCTTGTACTGTGAGTGGTGGCTGAGTGGGCTCATGGCTGTCGTCCTCACCAAGGCAGCCCACCCCACTGAGCCGTGTCCCACCCAGGCTGTCCTCCATGGATGACCATTTGCAGCCCCACAGCTGCGTCTGTGACGTGTCCGAACCACGGACAGGGGCCTGTGGGACATTTGACCAAGCCTTCTGGTTTTCCACCCAATCCATAAATACAGCTCAGCTCCCAGAGCAAGCGCGGGCCTGGAGGTGGTCACGCCCTGCAGAGCAGTAACTCCTCACCAGTAATGCCGGGCACCTCTCACTCTGGTGGCTCCAGAGCCCTGGCGAGGGACGGGTGGATGCCACACATGGCCAAACCTGTGCCCACCCGCATCAGGGTGAGGGGTGCCCTAGGCGGCTGCTCTCGCTGGTTCCCTGTGTCCCCCCGGGGGGAGGGTGGAGGGCTCCATCAGGGTGCAGCAGAAGGGCCAAAAGTGAACAATCCAGGAACACCTGCAAGAAGCAACAGAGAGGGGGGGCAACTCACAGGACCCGGCAGTCGTTGCAAGGAGAAAAATATGCTGTTTACAGCCCCAGCTCGGACAAGTATTTCGGGAAGCGCTCAGCGCCAGCGCAGCCGGGAATTCCCAGCCATGGAGGAGCTGCGGACAGGGGCAGGAGCCCAAGAGCCCAGCACAGCCGGACCCACCCGTGTCCGTGCCGGGACTCCACCCATGTGCAATCCCCCGGGAAGGCTGAACGAGGGGCAGCCCCTCTCCCCTCCGCCGGAGCCCTCCAGCACGGCCCGGCGGCCCGGCAGAGAGTCAGGGCGGAGCAAGGGCCGCAGAGCAGCGGGGATGCCCGCCGAGCCCACGGCCCCCCCGTCCCTCGGGGACACCCCCGCGGCACCGCCCCCACACCGGGCCCCGCGCTCGGCCGCTGCTGCCACCTCCCGGCGCCGCTCTCGGTGGGGAGCCCAGGGTCTGTCCGAACTGGATCTGATCCCCATGTCCCCACCACCCTCTCTCTCCCTGTCTTTCTTCATCCCTGCATCCCATCATCCCTATATTCCAGATCCGACATCCCTCCATCCCTTCTCCCCTCCATTCTTTCATCCCTGCTTTTCTTCATGCCTATATCCCTTTTCTTCTTCATCTCTTCATCCCTTCATCCCTCCATCCCTTCTCCTCTTCATCCCTGCATCCCTTCCCTTCTTTATCCTGATATCCCCACATCCCTCCATCCCTGCATCCTCTCTCAGGGTCACAGATGGATCTGCCCTCCCCCTAACACTCCACACGGTTCACCCACCCGAGCACAGCCATGGCCCCACTGCCCTGGTACAGCCCTTGCGAACGCTCCCTGGCTGTGGGCTCCAGAGCAGGGGAAGAGAGGGAGAGACTGCCCTTCCCACAGCCCCACCACCCCCAAAGCAGGCAGAGGAAGGAGGCCCACCACTGTGACATAGGGAAACTGAGGCACAGGCCAGTGAAATGTGCTGCACACCGGCTGGGACTGGCAGAGGGACAGAGCATCCTGTGCCTGTCCTCGCAAGCTCAGCTGGGGTGAGAATTATCCCTGCCTTTGCAATCTGCCTTCCCCCCACATCCTGGCTGCTGCCAGGCTCACAATGGACCTTCAGAGCCCACTGAGAGCCAAGTGGCACCTTATAAGCAGCTTTGGGCATGCACTGGAAAAACAACCCTGGGTGAGCTCAGGGAGAAGCAGGACATGGAGATATCTGTCAGGGCACCTGCTGTGTGGTCCTCAGGGTGATGACCCACCCAGCTCTGTGCTGTGGCTCTGCATCTCCATCTGCACCACACAGCTAACACGGGGCTGTGACAGCTCCTGTGCCCCTGGAGCACGACTGGAAGGCAGGTGGCAGGTCCCCACAGGGCCCAGGGTGTCCCCATGGGGCTCAGGACATCCTCACAGCTCCATGCACTCATGGTGGTACCTGCAACACAGAGCCAGCATCAGGCCTGCAAGCATCCTGCCTGGAAAACCACCTTCCCATCCCCAAGGCTCCAGGCAGGAGCAGCACTGCACAACATTCACACGAGTATGTTTTCTCTTTTCCACAGGAAATAGTTGCTTTTGGACCCAGGGATGAGGATTTTGGTTGCCTCCCACCTCTCTCCACCCCTTCCTTGAAATTTCCTAGGATTTTCAACAAAGCCTTTGAAAAGCTCCAGGTTCCTCAAATGTTATATTTTTCTGCTTTAAAAGGCTCAACGTTGGTTGCAAAAGGCAAATATATAAAGATATGTGTGTGTATATATAGATATGTATCTATAAATGCAGAGATTCTGTGTGTGTGTACATGGCCAGGGCTGGTACAAGTCCCTCAGTCAACAAAAATTTTTATTAATCTTATTTCACAAAAAAAACATCCTGGGGACCCAACTGGCTGCCCAAAGTCCATGGTACCCCCAAAGGTCCCCATTCCCATGCCATGACACTGCCCAAGTGATGCTGTCCCCTCCAGACATGCCTTCTCCAGACCTCCCCTGACTTACCCAGCCTCAAAACATCAGCCCTGTTTCCTGCTGGGGAAACTGAGGCACAGAGCCCTCCCCCCCCACTTCTCAGCCTCCCAGCAAGTGCCTGTCCAGGGGGAACTCTGGAACCAAGGAAGTGCCTGTGAATCCACCATACCCTCTGCTATGCAAGCCCCTCATCCTGAGCCATTCCAGCTGCTCCAGATGTTTTCACCACCTCCCTGATGTTGGGTAGCTCAGGAGGCCAGCGCTCTCCTCTCAGTGCTCCCCTCCCCTTCCATGTCTCTGCTAAACCCATCACATCCATGGGCGCTGCTCCACTTTTCTCCTTGCAGGCTGCTTCTGCAGCAAGCAAAAACTACAGATCTTCCCACACACAAAAATACAGGGGAATTTACGCCATCTTGGAGGGATTTTGGCCATCCTGGGAGGGATTTTGGCCACCCAGGAGGATTTTGGCCCACCCAAGAGATGTAGTGCCAGAGGAGATGGAGGCTGATGGGAACAGCATTCTCATCCTGGCTGTGGGGAAAGGGAGATTTGCACCACTGTAAATGGGGCAGTGACACACTGCCAGTGTCCCCCAAACCTCAACCTGCTGGGAGGCAGACTGGGGTCTTCCTGGCGGGCTGTGAAATTCTGGGAGTGCTACGGCTTCCCTCTTCATGTCCTGCTGGGAGCAGGAAGCCAGGGCCATGCTCCACTCCACCTGCAAGGCACTGCCACCCTTGGAGCCACATTCAAGCCCTGCAGTGGCCAAATCCTGACCCTCCTGGGTGACACAGCTGGTTCAGCCTCAGAATGGTCCCTTTTCTCCCCAGTCTGGACCACACCTTCTGGCATCAGGGCCAGCAGCGCCCTGGCCCCCGGGCACCTGGCAGTGGGCAGAGGGACACCTCCCGCAGCAAGGGGAAACTGAGGCAGGAAACCAACGCTAAGGTGCCTCAGCCCCAGTGGGCAGGGAGAGGCTGCACACCCTGAGGCTTCACTCCAGGGACAACAGGGAGCTGCTCTCTGTCCCCCCCAATGCCACCTCCCAGAGGGACAGCGACAGAGGGGTACCTGATGGACCAGGTCCCCCCCGCGCTGTGCTGACCCGTGCACTCCCGTCCCCTCCATCCCCTCCCTCCTCTCCCCTTATTGGGGCTGACGGTCGGTCCCCTCCCAACCCGGGGCAGCTGTGGCCGAAAACAAAGCTGTCCCCTTCGGCACAATGCCCTTCTGTCCCCCCCCCAGCTGCTGACCGCTGGGGTGGGCAGCGGCCGGGCTGGAGGCGTCGAGGGGCCGTGCCAGGCCCCCGCTGGCAGGGGACAATGTTGGCAGTGATGGAGAGTAGGTATTTCAAAAGGTTTTGTTTTCGGGTTGACCCGCCGAGCCGGCGTGACCCCGCAGCCCCCCACCCAGCCCTGCTCCTCCGTCCTAATAGAAACCGGCCGCATTCCTGACCTCGAGAGGGGGGGGGGGAAGTTTCAAACATCCCCGGGAAGGAGACAATGGGGGTGTCAGGGCAGTGATTTAGGAGGGGGGGGCTCTTTCCATCACAAAGGCGAGACAAAGGCGCTCGACGCTGGGAAAGGGGCTTCGGCGGCGGCTCAGGAGACGGGCCGTGGTATTGTGCCTGGCCAGCCGGCCTCAGCAGCAGGGCTGCCAGGGCCCACCGGGTCCCACTGTGTCCCACTGGATCCCACCGGCTCCCACTGGGTCCCATCGGGTGCCAGCAGCTGCCACTGAGTCCCATTTGCTCCCACCTGACTCTTCTCCCCAGCCCGTACTGCAGCCTTCCCACGGCCACCCTGCAGACCACAGTCCGATGGCTTCGTGGATGTCACTGTGGCCCATGGTGGGAGGGAGTGAGTCCCCCATCCCCACGTGGGATGGCTGCGGCACCCCCTGCTCCCCACAGATCCCCAATCCAGCGGGGCTGGCCAGGGACCAGCCCATCCTTTGGGCACCCCATGGATCAGGACTCAGACTGGGGCCAGGCCCCCCATGGGCAGCTGTCCCTGACCCGGGGTTCGCTCACACCCAATGCCCTGAGCTCCCCTCCCCGTCAGCCCTCCCGGGTGTCCAGGGCCAGGGTTCCATTCTCCTCTAGAGTGGCCAGTCCCGGTTCCGAGGGCCGGCGAGGGATCAGCAGCTCTCTGTGAGCAGCTCAAAGGGGCTTTGTGCACCCCGGGGCTGCCGGCACCCAGCACCACCGGCCACCGCCGGCACAGGCACCGCGCCGGTGCCCACCCTGCCCACACCTCGCAGCCTGCGCCCCCCACAAAACCCCTCTTCGCAACTGGCCCCTGTCCGACCCTCCTCCTCCATCCCTGTGGGTCTCAGCCCCTAAACCGTGGCATAAGCCCCCCCACCAAAAAAAAAAAAAAGCCGGGAAATTGTTTTAGCAGACGCCCAACTTACGGTGTCCTCTGCTGCCGAGCTGAGCCCGTGTCTCCAGCCAGTGTCCCAGTGACGAAGGGATCGGAGCCTGCACGGAGAGGAGAGTTTTTTTACAGGAGAAATATTTTTCTCCCGGTGCTGGACGGCTGATCCGAAGGAAAAGCTGGAAACAAGTTCATTGGTTTTGCTCTCGCTCCCTGTCCTTGCCCTAATTTTTTTTCCTGGCAGCTGGTGGGAGGAAGGGAGCTGGCAAGGTGATGCTTTTTGGGGAAGTGGAGAACTGCTGGTGAAAGAGGCATTCACGGCACCGGGAGCCTGGGAAAGCCGGGGGGCTGCCGGGAGGGCGGGAGCCTGATCCCCGACCACCGCGCCGAGGCTCAGGGCTGTGCCCAGGCTGACCATCGAGCCGAGGCTCGTGGTCGTGCTGAGGCTCCTGGCCAAGCAGAGCCCGGCGGCAGGTGGAGGGGCGCCGGCGGGATACACCAGAAAGCCAATGACATCATGTTGTGGGTTTGTTTTTTTTTTTTTTTTTCCAGGATGAAATTTGCAGACAACTTCCCCGACCGCCCGCGAGCGCTGGGGCTCCGCATTGAGGAGCAGGACAGGGCTCCCCAGGACACACAGCCGACCATCGAGGGAGCGCAGGGCTTGGCCAGGGCTTTATTTTTTTCACTTTTGGGTTAGAAGAGCTACATTTTATTTCTTAACTCGCTGGTGCCACGCAAGGGGCTCCCCAGCACACAGAGAGCGGGTCCGGCCGGCGGCTGAGCAGAGCAGCCCGACACAGCCGGCGCCAGCGCCCCGTCGGGGACCCCCCATCCCCACGGCGGGGCAGGATTCGTCCCCGGCCGCCCAACCTGGGATGGCTCCTTTAGCCTCTTCCCTCTTAATTTTGTTTAGAAACTTGTCAGGTTGGTAGATAAAGGAGGTGGAAAGATCAATCCCGGCTTTTCATCAGTGTGGGAAAAAGTATTTCACTAATCCATATTTATTGGTGTAAGGAACCGGGGGGGGGGGGGGGGAGAGGAGGGGAGGGAGGGCAAGAGACCCTAATGGTCAGAGCAGAGGACAGAAGGGACAGTTTAAGGCTGCCCTTTTCCGAGAGGTCACATGTCACCAAAATCTTTCGGTTGTCTCGGGATTGGTTACATTCTGTTCTCTTTTTTTCTATTGAGGTTGCCAAGCAACTGGCTAAGACCAGCCAAGATATTTTCTTTATTACAAGTGGAGCAGAAAGCAGCAAGGAGGAGAGAGATAAAAAAAAAAAAAAAGGGGGGGGGGGAGAGAAGAGAAGAAGTTTAGACAATTAACATTTATAGGATCACATAACTTCATTAACTCGGCCGAGATTTGGGAAAGAGACTCAAAAAAAAAAAAAAAAAAGGTGGTGGTGGGGAGCGTTAGGAATTAAAACAAGTTAAAAGGCCGGCAGGTCCGGGGCTAAAACAATGCCAGAACACCCCGAGCAGTGACAGGGGGCTTCCCTCAGATGGTTCCCACTTCCTAAAGAGTGGCCAGTCCTGGGCAATGGCTGCAGCCCAGCTCAGGGGCCTTCAGCTGCTGCTGCTGCTGCTCTTCTTTCTTTTTATTAAATGCTGCCTTTCTTTTGGTTTTCACACTCGTAGGATGTGGGTTTATTGCTAGTAGCGCTGGCAGGGATGTGTTGGGATGCAGAGGAGCCCTTCCGAGGGAGGCACATGGCTGTGGCAGGAGCTGGGCATCCCCCTGGCTGTGGCCCATGGGGAAGGGGCTGTGAGGATGTGGCTGTCCCCAAGCACTGGGACACCTTCATGCCTCTTCAGGGTGGTCAAAACCTCCCAGGGAGGGAATGAGACTCTGTGGGAAAGCAGTCTCCAGTCGCAGATCCCTGCCCGCTCAGGGTTTGGGCCTGACAGTCTCTGACACTGTCCCTGGGCTCCAGGGGCAAGGCCTAAGGCAGGGAACACTGCTAAGGGTTGGGGACAGGGACTAGGGTCACCCTGCAGCTCCATGGGGCTGGGCTGCCCCGAGCATCCCTGGGGCTGCGGGAGTTTCTCTCCCAGCACTCACCAATCCCTCTCCCCGTGTGCCCAGACCCCGTGCGAGGACATGGGGGGAGACGAGGACATGGGGGGAGACGAGGACAAGCGGGAACCTCCCCGGCAAACCGTTCCAGGTCCCCCTCCGGTTCTGCCCAGGGATCCCTGTGACACCCAGGGTGGTGGCAGGCAGCAGTGGAGAAGGCGCCGGCCACCTCCATGCTCTTCACTGCGACTGCGGGGACCTTCGGCAGGTTGGAGCTGGGGGGTCCCCCGGCGGGGAGACGCAGGCGATGTCCCCGCTCCTCCGGCCGGAGCCCGCAGCTGCCGGCCTGGCAACTCGGTAATATTCATTAGGGGAAAACAATGAGTATTATTCATCCCCAGCACTTTCCCTGCCGTTGGGAGGCCGAGTTGGGGTGCAGGTGACCCCAAACCCCACGGGGTACCCGGGCAGTGTCACTCCCACGGCAGCAGAATGGAGGGGGTCTCCAAGGGGGGCCGAGGGGGTGGGAGGGGACCCCAGACGCAGCTCTGCCCTGCGGCTCAGGGGGGACCCCCACAACCCCGAGTGGGGCCAACCGCGGCCGTCTCCGGGACCGGGCGCCGAGCCCCCGGGGCAGAGTGCACCCTGCGCCCAGGGCCCGGGGCGGCGGGGGCTGCGGGCCGGGCCGGAGCCGGGGTTTGGGAGCTGTGTCTTTAAGAGATGGCTGGCTCCAGGTTGCAGCTGCTGTTTCTGTGCTATAGAGACAGTGGAGATTCATTACTCCTAAAACACAATGGGCATTTATCACCCCGTGGTGTTATTCAAATCCAGTACCAATTGAAGGTCATCCCCATTCTTTTCTCGCCGGCTCTGCAACACATTTATTGTTGTGCCGTTCAACTAAAAGCCCTGCCCGGCCCCGGCGCAGCCCGCAGAGCCCCGGTGTGCGCATCCCTCCCGGGCGGATTTGGGACCCTCCCGGGTGGATACGGCGTGGAGGAAGCGGGGCAGAGCCGCGGCGGCTCGGCCGGGCTCGGGGCCGGCAGCAGGTGCCGCGGGAGCCCCGCCGCTGTGCCCCGCCGAGCCGCGGGGGCCGCCCGCTCCGCCCCCGCGGGACGCACTTTCCGCGCCCCGTGGAAACTCGGAGCCCCGCGGGCCGCCGGAGCCGAGGGCGGCTCGGGCAGCCAGGGGTCCGCCGCTCGCCCGCGGCCCCCAGCCTTCTCTCGGGGCGACCTGCCCGGCCCCGCCGCGGAGCGGCCGCGGCCACCGGCACTGGCATCGGCGGGGGAAGCGCCGGCAGCGGGCCGGGATTTTCCCTCGCTGGAGAGGGGGGATTTGTTCCCAACTTCGTGGGCGCCGGTCGGTGAGGAGGCACTGGGGAAGAAGCCTGGATTTTTCATCTTTTTCCTTTATTTTTATTATTATTATTAATATTTGCCCATTATATTTAATATAATGGTCATTTATAAATTTCGGAGATTTTTTCAAAGTGCATGAATTTTGAGGGCGATCAGCTCGGAACTAGTGGATTCTCCAAGGCAGGTGCGGCGCGGCTGCAGCGCGGGGCCGGGGTCTGTGCCCACAGCATCACCCCCGCCGAGCCCCGCGGCTGCCGGAGGCACCGAGCCCCGCCGCGGCCGCCAGCCCCGGCGCACCGAGCCCCCGCTGCACCGGGGCTGCTCCGGCAGGGATGGATCGTCGGTTTTCGTTGTCTATCTTTTTTTCTTGTTCGTTTCTTTTTCGTTTCTTTTCTTTTTTTTTTTTTTCCTTTTTTTTTTTTTTTTTTGCTTTGGGATTTTTTCCTTTTTTTTTTTTTTCTTTTCTTCTTCTTTTTTTTTTTAATAGGGCTGCTTTTTAAATTTTTCTCTTTTTTTGAGGGGTAAGAAACGAGTAGATAAAATTAAACTCTTCGCGGTGCCATTAAATGGAACCCGGGATGCGAAGCGCCGCGGCCGCACTCGAAACTTGTCGGGGCTGGAGCAGCGGCTCGGCGGGGCCGGGGAGCGGGAGCGGGGCGCGGCGGGAGCCGGCTCAGGGCCCGTGTGTCCTTTTTTTCCAGGGTCCAGCCGGATTCCCCCTGGAAGATCCCGCGATCCCGGGATGGGAATCTCCGCTCCTGATTGTCCAAACGCAATTCTTGTGCGATGGAGCCGTACGAACCAAGAATTGTGTCTGGACATCTGTAGCAGAGGTTTCACCTCCTCCGGCGGGGCTCCAGGACGGTTCTCGGGGCACAGGACAGAGGACGGACCTTCCCCGGGCCCGGGGCACGGCAGGTAACCGCTCCCGACTGCGTCCCGGGCGTCGGGGCCAGGATTTCAGAAAAACTAAGGGAACACCAGCGGCGGCTCCGGCTCTGCTCGGCGCGGCCGAGAGTGCTCGGTCTTAATGCGTCAAATACTGGCCGGGTCATCACCGGGACGGCCAGTCCCGACCGGGCAGGCCCCGGGCAGGCACCGGGCAGGGACGGAGGGGCCGAGCCTCGGGCACCGGCGCTTTGCCGGGGCCGGTGGGGCCGCAGCCGGGCGCGGCGGGCGGGCGCTTCGGCCCTGCGGCTCCATCCCGGTTTGTCCTTCTTACGTTTATTATCTATTTTAACATTGAGGCCTAATTTCATTTAACGTATTTCGGCGTGCGCCCGGCCCCCTGCACCGGGACACTCTTCTGGTCCTCTTGCCGCAGCCCCGGCTGGCGCCGGGCACACGGAGGCCGCTGCGACTGCGCCGGGTCTCCGCGGGGCCGGGAATCGGCCCCGCCGCTCGGGCACCGGGCGGGCTCGGCGGAGCGCGGCCCCGGGCTGCGGGCACGGCCCTCACCGCCGCGGCGGGACCCGGCGAGCCCCGCGGAGCGGAGCAGCCCCCGCAGAACGGCGGCCGGAGGAAGGCTCGTTCTAACAGAGAGGCTTTATGAATCCACCAGCCAAGCGGCTCGGCCGGGGCTGCCAAGGAAACCCAGGAGGAGAAGGGAAGCATTACAAGATCCGAGCAGAATTTCACCAAGAGTCTATCTAGGACAAAGCTGGAGGCAGACAACGTTTTAAAAGGCTTTTATTTCAGAAACTTTTTGTTGCTGTTGTTACAGGATTTTGCTGTACCCCTCTTCTCCACCCCCTTCACTTCCCTCATCTTCCCATTTCTAGTTTTTTTTTAGCAGTGATTGGCAGCTTTTACTACATCAGGAGCTAAGCCACCTGGGTCTACCTGCACTATCGAGGGGACCAACAGCTGCCGGGGAAGAAACCCATCCTCTCTGAGCAAACAGCTGGGAGGGATGAGAACAGACAAGCCCAGCCTAAGGCACAGAGGCAGGGTAGAGGAAGGGCAGGCAGCAGCACTGAAGATGAATCTGCTTTTTCCCATTGTGTTTCAGTCTGGTTCAAGCCACATGCCACACAGGTTCCTTGTTTCTCAGCCAGCTCCTACCACCACCTGGAATCCCCTTCCACTGTCCCGGCCCAGCTAAGCTAAGGGCCAGGAACTCAGGACAGAGAAGAGCCTTTGGCCCGTCTGTGTCATTTACAAATGGCATTAGCTGGACTAAAGTTGCTGTGGCTGGATTTGGAAAAGGCTGAATATCGGTTTGTCACCAGCAGTGGGCTGAAGCTGGGGCTCCTCAGATGCAGCAGCATCATAGGCCATGAGTGCTTTTAGTTAGGCAGGTTGAGGAGGGGTAAACGTGAGAGAGGAGTCAGTGGAGAAGTCAGCTGAGGGAATGACTCTCTCCGCATCAGACAGAGGAATTCCTCCATCAGGTGCAGGGCAGGAGAGGCTCCGTGTGCGCAGCACTCGGCGTGTTGGGCCAGGCTGCCTGAGCAGGGGCTGGTGCACCGGCTGCTCCCCACCTCCTCAGCAGCTCCTGAAGATCAAGAGCTCTCAGAGCAGTACGTGGTGCAGATCAGCTCTGAGATGCACTGACTGAGCACCAGTGAGCCCTCTGCTCCTCAACAGCCACGGCTCAGGCAGGAGCTGCCGCCGGAGACCTCTGCATGCTGCCAGAGCAGTGCCGAAACAGGTGAGCAGGGCAGGGGGGAGCACAGGAGGACAATCCTGGTCAGGCATTCCTGGAAGCTCATACAGCACACTTCAGACCTGTAGGTGCCAATGCTATCCTATCCTCTCTGACCCTGTCCCTCTGCTCTTGCCATAGCCTCCTGGCTGGCAGGGGCCAGTCCGTCTATCCGAGGAAACTTCTGGAAAGCCAACAACACCCATGCCCTAGCAGAGCCACACACACCCACTTCCACAGTGCTCACAGGACTTCCTCAGGGCATGCAGCAAGAAGCCTCTCCCTCCCACTGACAGAAAGGGTTAAAAGCCACTGACTTTCTCAGGTCTTGGCACTTCTAACTGTGCATCGCCAGCCCCAGCCCTTCCCCAGCCAGGCTGCAGCTCCCACCTGCACAGAATGCAGTGCAGCCCGATCAATTCTGTCTATCATGGTGACAGAAAGATCATTTGCTGCCCTGATCACTCTGTGCTGTCTCAGGCCGGGTGAGGGTTTGTTTCCCCTCCAACCAAATCATTATAAATTGACGTTATTCATGGGCCAGTACTTCACCCTGCCTCAGCTCCAGTATGAAAGCAGCATGAGGGATCAGAAATACAAAACCAAAAAAGCCTATTTCTCTCCTGCTTCCCATAAATAAATATCATGACAAGTGGAAAGTCACTTCTGAGAGCTCTGGAGCTGTCATGTTGCTACCCCCAAGGAAAAGCTAGTCAAGCCACCTTTTGTTTCCCTGCACTTTCTCACCCTTCCCGTGGCTGGTGCAGAGACCACACCAACATTAAGCATCGTGTTAAAAGAATCCTGGTTCCCGGCACCAAGGCAGAGGCACCCCAGCCTTCCCCCAAAACAGGTACAACTCCTCCAGAACACCTCACTGCCTGTTAAGACATGTTATCCTACTCAGGGTTCAGCATCTCTCTTCCTCCTGTCAGAGAAAAACAAGTCCCACATGCTGAGGTGCTCTCTGCTTGTTAGGGTACCTGGAAGTGCATTCAGGAGAGGTGAAATGAGGACCAAAAGATGGATGCTGTTATGGTGGACAGAAGGCCGCAGGCTGGCGGGGCTTTATTTGGATGTCTAGAACAAGTGAACGCAGCGGGAAGATGCAGAGACTGGACACAGGCAGTTCAAGAGAGGTTTGGGTGGGTTAAGGTTTTTGTTTAGATTTTTTTTTTCCCAGGGATTTGGATTTACATCCTCTTGTTTTTTCAGGAGTTCACCCGCCGTGCAATGTTGAGATGAAAAGCACATTATCCTGGTCCTGGAGTTTATAATCCAGCTCACCCTGCAGGCCAAGAAAAAAAATGAAAAATTGCTTAAATGTCATTTCCAAATACAAGCTACAAAGAGAAAACAGCTCATAAAAAGATGGTGAGTATTAGGGAGAGCAGAAGAAGGGGACAGACTGATGTTTTCATCATAACAGAAGCAAAGGTGAGAGATCAGCCATGGTGCTGATGCTCATACCCCACAGCGCTTTCTGGACCAGGGTTTTGACAGAACAGGTGGTTGCCTGAGGCAGGGAAATGGCAAGGGGCTGTTTGTTGTCTGAGCACAACAGTGGGCTGAGAAAGGAAGACATTTACCAGGTGCCTGCTTGAGTTGAAATCTCCCTGTGGCCTTTAACTGCCAGGCACCACTTGACTTCAGGGAAAGTGGTTCTGTGTGGGGCCTGAAGGTCCCAGGTGCCCCCCATGCTGTCACCCCACATGTGGGGGTACCTGCCAGCAGCCAGAGGTGCAAAACCCAGTGCAAGAGACCAGGGAAAAAGGGTGATCTCTCTTCAGACCCTGGCTGGCTGATGAGACTCAGCAGGTTAGAGGGAGGCTCCAGGCTTTTGAACAGCTACAGTACAGGAGATTGATTCCAGCCTGCCCCTTCCCCCTCAAGTATGAGACGCTTCACTTGGGGCAAGAATCAGAAATAGCTTCTGTGAGAGCAACCAAAGAACACAGGGAGCAATATTTTCAACAAAGAAAGTCAAACTGAAGGAGTACAGACCATTAGTTCCCAGTCTGCCTCGTTGATGAGCACCAAAATTCCTGGCCTCCTGCAGAATAGAGAGAAATAATTAGGATACAGGACTGCTAAAAAGCTCCACAAATAGTTAAGAACAAGGAATGTCACAGCACACATCACAAGCTGACTGCCTATAAAGCCAAAAAAGGGATCCTAGCATGGAGGTGGAAACAGGTACAGTCTGTGCCCTTTCTAGATCAAATAAAGGGGACGCAGGAGCAATCCCAAAGCTCATTTGAATGAAAAGGCACCATTCCCGAGGATGCTCCAGGATGACTGCATTTCCGTATGATGCAGAAAAGCCAGGTAATTAAAACCCACGCATGACAGTCGAGCGCAGAGAGCTCAATGTGAAGGCAGGGAAAGCCATTCCGGTGCCCCTTCCAGAGGCACTAAACACCTGGGATCCACTCCAAGCTCCTGATTCTGAGCAAAGGGATTCCCCCTCTTTGATCTTCAGTGTCCTGCAATTGTCTCTCCTGTTACCAGGGGACCTGGCACACACTTCAGCTCACAAAGATCCATGACGAATGTTAAACACCCCCAGCGCCACCCTGCAGTCAGGGATGGCTTGCACAGCTCACTCTGCTCCATTTCTCCTGCCTTCTTTTTTTTTTTTTTTTCCAACCCCCCCCTCCACGAGGCTGGCCCCATTTTGATAATAAAAATACATTTCCCAGAAGAAGTATTTGTTGGCATTTCTCAGAATGACTGCTTCAGTCCCAGCGATGTCAGCAGGGAACAGACAGACCTGCTAAAACTCCTGGAATTGAGGATACAGGTGCTACTCTGTTCCAAGTGATAATGAAGTATAAATGGCCTTGCTTCATGTTTAAGGTTTAAAGATTTGGGGTAAGGGCTGCAAAAGATGCTCTCTGTGGACAGGGGAAGGTCTGGGTGAGATACCTCCCATTACCACTTCAGCAAATTCTGTGTTTTCATGGTCACTGACTTTCTCAAGAGGAAATCCCCCCCCCCAAAAAAAAATCCCCCAAACTGTGAGGATCAACAGAGAAACACATGGAGAATTTGTAACAGTTGTACTTACACAGATTCCCCTTGCATAAATAATTCTGGTCGCTCTTTCAACAGATTGTGTTTGATCCACTTAAGCAGGTTTCTGATATCCCCTGGAAGAAGGAAGGACAGGGTTTACAAAGTAGCTGATGGCTCCAGGTGATGCCAGAGCAAAGTGATTGTTTATCCATGAAAGAGCAGATGAATAAAATGCAGGATGGATGGGGAGAGCTGTGAAGAAACCCACAGACAGTCCTGTCCCTATGGTTTGGCAGAAGAGCTTTCCCACAGAAAACTCATCCCACAAAGAATGAATGCTGCTCCTGCTGAAGCACCAATCTGGCAGCGGATTCCCGATGTTCGGGTCTCTTTGACACATCCCATATCCTGTGCATTATCTTGTAACCCAACAAATGATGTCTAATTCTCCGTGTGTTTAATTAGGTTTAAAAAGTCCAAACAAGCAAGCCTAAGAACCTGAACAGAGTAAAGACAGACACTTTTGCACCAAAACCAGCACAAACTCCTGGAGAGATTGGGAGCTCTGGGGCCCAAGGTTGCATTCTGGACACTTACAGCATCCCTCAGCATCACACCTGCAGCTGTGGAGTGTTCCCCATGCTGTGCCTGCTCCCTCCTTCTACACTTTATGCTTAGAGCTTCTTTATTAAAGCTCAGCCTTTATCTTTCCATTTCAGTAGGTGACAGGAAGGATTTGTCTTCATGTAAAAGGAGGAGGAGACACTGCTGGCGGGTTTTTATAGTATCAATTTTACTTTGTGAGGCAAAAACAATTTCTTTAGTGATAGCATCAGTTAATTTCCTATTGGAGAGGTGAGAAGAGACAGAGGGGGGGAACAATCCGTTACAGGGTTTAGAGAAGCTGACAAATTGCAAAGTGGAGCTCTGCTGCATTTGCCTCTATGTTTCACTGTTCCACAAACCACTTCATCATTCCAAATCCACAATCAGTTATTCTCCCGGGGCTCCTTTATACAGCCCTTTGAAAGCCCCCAAAGAGTTTTGTTTGTTTTCAAGAAGCAAGGAAGCTTTCTGAAGGCACAAATCCAACAGTGAGGGCTGGAGCCCCGCTCCAAGAGGAGCTGGGATGGCAGGATGGGTTTCTTATGTCAAGTAAGCTCACCATAGTCATGAGGAACCTTTCCACACGTGCTTCTCTGAGCTAAATTCACTCTGTGTATTGTAAACTCCCCATGTGTTTGCTTCATGACCAGCAATAATAAATGCACTTGTAATGGCTTGACTCAGCCCAAGCCTTACCGCAGGGTTTTATGGGATCATGGATGTTACCCAGAGCCAAAATGGTGTTCTTCCAAATAACGTCACCCTCATTGCTTCTGTCACACTCAGGATGAACAGCCCTCGTGTAGGCAGGTGCACATCAACTAGGCAATGGGGATATGTCCATCTGCAGCAGATGGGAGCCTCTTCTCCTGGGGAAAGGGGGAGGGGGATGCTCTGAGATTCCCTCTGTTCCCCCTGCTTTCCCACAGCACTGGTGCCTCCAAACCAGCACTCTGATCCCAACACCCCAATGCCACCATGGGGCTTCCTGGAGCACAACAGGTATTGCTGCCTCCGAGCACTGGATCACTCTGATCTGGGCAAAAGGAGCTGCTTTGTGCCTCAAAACTGCCTGGTGGGCCGGATCACCTGCCTGGGGCCAACCCATGGCTCCCTTGTAATGATATGTACTTAAAAGAACAAAATAGACCATTTTCTGCCTCCTTCCTAGTGACATGCACCAGGTAGAGGGAGCCCCACTAAGAAGGTGTGTGTATTTACACATACATACATACACACACACATGTGCACCATAGAGGTCGGTCAGCCATCAGAAAACAAGAGTTAACCACATTCACCTTCCCCTGAAAAATGCTGCTGCAACGTCAAGCCCTCAGAATCTCACACCCAAACAGCTCCTGCTCTCCATCACCAATAAATGAAAGCTGTAAAGGAAGGAAGATGGAGAGGAGCCTTCAGGAGAGGGAGGGGGGCGTGAAGGGGACACCAGCCCCATCGCAGCATCACCCGCGAGCTGTTTCATATTTATGCACTTGCAGCAGGCACACAACAATGAGCTGTGCCATATACCATTCTCCTTGCATGGAATAAGCAGCCCTTTCCTCTGGGACCTTTCAGGAGACACCATTTAAACAGAAACACGCTGCACCAGCTGGATAAAAGGCAGCCACCTAGAAGCAGCCTGGACGGAGGGGCGAGAGGACTGATTTATTCGAGGCTGAGCTGGAAGACTCCCTCGCCCCATCTCCTTCCATAATAAATGTTATTTTCAGCCCCACCTGAGCCTACATTCATTTACTCCTACCCAGAAGTCACGTACACACATACTGAAGAATTCAAGCAGTAGGAAAAAAACCCAGACACCCCTGTGCATGCCTGGAGCTTGCCCACTCCAAAGGTACAAAAATTAAGATCCTTTCTCCACAGCCAACTTTAAGACATAATACTTTCATCTGCTTTATCAGCATTGAATTTTTTCACCCACCTTCATTTCTCTATGTCCTATACACCAATAATACTAGAACAAATCAATTATAAAGGATGACAGATGACCACAGCCACACCAAAACTATCTCCCACAAGTAATATACTGAAAAGGAACAAGATTACTTCCATTGCAAGTGGTCTGTGGAGAAGCCATCTTGCAGCTCAGTGCCTCAAACAGCAGTCTTGATCAACAGGTCAGGAGTCTGTGTTCTCATGGTGGAAATAGTAAGAGGTAAATTATAGCGCAACTGCTTATCTCTTAGAGCTGACACATGCAGTGTTCCCAAGACTTTTTTTTTCTGATACTATGCTACGGGTCTAACATGTTTCCAGTGCCCTGGGCCAAGGATTTGCTATGCAAATAGCAGGTTCTCTACAGATGACATATAAAGAAGGAAAAAATCTCAGCCTGGTCAGGCACCACATCTGCTGACAAGTTAAACCATCATTACAATGCAGCGATTTCACACTCGTGTTGGTTTGAAGCTGGCCCCCTCACAGAACAGAGGCATCTGATTTGGCAGGAGCACAGTTTTACTACAGGTGCTGTCATTTGGCTGCAAAACCCGCTGTGCATTTTGGCTGTGGAGGGAGGTTCAGGTGAGAGCTGAGACAATACAGCATTTTGCTCCAGCATCACCAACTCGAGCCCAGCTCACCTCAGTAATGATATATTTTTATCACTGCTGCATGGTCTTACTGAAATCGTTTTGGTAGCCTGCTCCATTTCACTCACAGCAAACAAATATCACATCAAAAAGTGCACTCTTAATTCTCATTAACTGTCCTCACCATCGGCAGCATCAGAGAAGCAAGACTGAAGCAGCCAAGGAAGCGGAAATATTCTCAAACTGCAAAGAAGGAACTGAAGCACATAGTAGGAAATCCCTGTCCTATTTCTACACAGAGACAGCTTCTGCTGCCTGTACTAACAGTACATCAACCGTCTCCAAATTCTCAGAAAAAAATAATCTAAAGTTAATTAAAAAAAAGAAAAACCGGCAAATGTTTGAGAAAACTGCTTAGTTCAAGTGCACAGATGGGAGCTCAAGCCCACAATATATGCAGAAAACCAATCACCCAGCGAAACACAGCGCTCAGGGAAACGAGATGTGTGCTTGCAGTGACACAAAGTCATTGCCTTGTCACACAAGAGGATGGGATGCAGGAACTGCAGTGAATGCACGCAAAACCCAATGGCCTCAGCTCCTGTTCAGCCCAGCTGCATCACAAACACTCCTGGTTGTGGCAGAGAACTGCAGAACTGCACGGCCTGCTCTGCCTTCCTGCGAATCCTCCAAGGCCTGACCTCCTGCATTGCCCCAACTGTTCCTTCATGAAGAATCTGCTGAGCTTCCCCTGCAACAGAAATGCATCTAATACTCCATTTTAGCACTGCCTGGGTTCATTTGCACCCTCGAAAGCAGGGCTGAAATCCATAGATCTTTCCTAGCTCAATAAAACTTCCTGGGCCTGACAGATCCATCAGTGACAACTCAGAAAAGAAGGCACTCACTGTGTGCAGAGAGAAACCAGGTGCCTCGAATAAGAAACACCAAGCTGGGTGTTGCACTAGAAGGATCTCACAGTGAACTGATAAAGGTGCAGAAATACGGAAGGATTTTGTGTAACCCTGATACCAGTTGACACGGACACACAGCCCTTGGCTCCCGGGGAGCTGCACAGGTCGCTCATAGATTCACGCACACATGCAAGGACCAGACACCTCTGTGTCTCCTGCCTTAAAATCCACATACAAACTTGCACAAAGCCTCGAAGGGCACTCAAAAGGTGTAATTACACTCATTTTCTTGCCTTTTTTGCAGAACTGAGAGATTATTTCAGGGAAATAGGGGAACCCTATAAAGGCTGAACCATGGAAAATTCCCTTCTGGTCTGCAGTAAATAAGATATATGTGGCACTGGTCACTAAGGGGTCAGTGCTGCAGGAACACGGCACTTTCCTGGGCCGCCTTGCGGACACCTCCCTGTGGGGTACCATTTCTTTGACCCAGAATAAGATCATTTATCATACTGACCATGGCTGAGCTCCAATTTGCTGAGGTCACTAACTCTGGACGAGCGCTGCTCCACCCACATTCTCAGCCACCGGCCTGTAACCATGACAAAGCCCCTTCCCTGCCGCTCCTCTGCCATTATTCCCCCTGCCTGCATGGAAATATATGGAAAAACAATTTGTATGCCCCCTTCCCTGCTTAAGAAGCTTGTTTTTAAAACAGACAAACCAGCTCCCAATACCTGCTGCTCTTCCAGGTGCATGACTACTCTTTGCTTTAGGATCCAAGGACCCTCCAGGAATCTGGTCTCTGAAAGAGTTCAAAACCAGACCTAAGGGATCCTTCCAACTCCTCCAGCCTCCCATCTGATATGCAAATCACTCTCTGAAGCAGACCATGGTGTGCCATAAACTGCAGAAGAAGACCCGGAATAGCTGATATAAATGGAGTCACAGGCAAATGGATTTGGTACTATGCAGAGTGAGCAGCCAGGCAAATTTTGCAGCAAGAGCAAAATCCATTTTCTCTGACAAGTGCACAAGCCAATCCTGCCACACACTGGAATGGGCAGTGATTTAAGTACTAGGGAAGAAATTAGGGGGTAACTACAGCCAGGCATAAGAGAATTGCAATTGTTGCTCTCATCTGTTCTTGTCTGCTACAAACGAACACCAAGGTCTTGGCTTCTGTAATTTTTAACTGCTTTAAGATGTCTTTTTCTTGCTTCTCATCTAGAAGAGCAAAGTTCTTCCTAATTTTCTTGTGTCCACAAAATGGGAATGGATCACAGAGATCTTTCATAGCCTTCCTGCTAGCAGTGAGGACTCAGATCCCAGCTATCACCCAGCAATTCCCAGCCCTGAGGTTTTAATCACAATGCTTATGAACTGGAGAGGAGCTGCTTGGGATCTTCCACTCCCCACAGATTGCTGGTCAGAGAATACAAGTTCAAGGGATCTCCAATCCCACTGCTAGCCAGCAGCAAATCTCCAGATCCATCAGCTCCCATGACAAAAAAAAGCAGCTTTGAGCTGATTCTCAGGGTAAACCTAATCCCTACTCATTTCCAAAGTCAGGGCATCTAATCCTGTAACACCCAACACTATTGTCACTTCAGGCTTCCCAATAAATGCCAGTGCACCAAACTGTCTCTTTTAATTAGGATCACAGATCACTAGTGCTGGACCAGAGTCTTGCCTCTCGTTCAAAATTGTCAAAGGAAGGAGCTGAGAGAGCCTCAAAGACTATTGCTCCAGCAGTGAAGTACCAGCCTGGGGATCGCAGACATTAAAAAAACCATCTCCTTAACAGGTCCTCTGATTTTAGCCTCTGCCAGTGCAGAATTATTCTCAACAAAAGACCATCCTGAGCCTTGTCTGCTCTGATTTTAAGAGGCTTGAGCACTGTAGACCTGCAACCAAACCCCAAGGAGACTGTGCCATGGTCTAATAGTTTTTGCAGTCAGGAATCTTCTGCTAATGCACTAAACTCCCATTTCTTCATTCCTCCCTATCAATCTATGCTAGATGATAATGCATCATGCTGGCTATAATCTGTCCTTCCCAATGATAAAGGAGATATCCCACCTCATCACTTTTCCATTCATTTATCCTGTTTAACCTTGGATGTTACTGGTTAATTTTTTTTTTAAGCTCTCAGCAAGACAATTCAGAGAATGCATTACTAATCATCAGTGTAAAGCTTTGCCAAAACCCAGCAAACTGAAATTTCCCCTCTCTCCTATTTTCCTGGTTTCTGAGTTTTGGGTGTGTGCACAGGCACTGAGGGCTAAAAAGGAAAACCTTATTGCTATTAAAGAGACTACACAGAGCTGATGTGCAACCCTGGACCACAGAGGAAGGTGGCTGCTCCTGCCAGAGTGGAGAGGGATTCCCTGGCAGCCTGGCACTGCTCTGCATGCAGCCAGCCTGGCCGAGGGAATTCCCTGGGCTGGGCTCTCCCTGGCACTGCCAGCTGGATCAGAAAATGCCTTGAAGTCAACTCCTTGCCCCCTCCCAGCCTGGCTGGTGGCTGTGTCCCCTCTGGCTGCTGGATGAGTCAGTGTCTCAGCTCAGCTCAGGAAATTGCCATGATTTTATTCCTCTAAATACAGAAATCGCCTCTCACTTTTGGGCTCAGATCTGCTTTGCTATTATTAGACTTTCATACAGGACCAAGCACCATTAAACCGATTCCTGTCCACCCAACCCAGCCACCCCCATAGATAGTCCAAGCCCCTCAGTCTTACTTGAAAGGGAAAAAGAAAGGGCCAGTGAGATGATCAGGGTGGAGGAGGAGGGGGGGGTAAGATTTACAAGTGAATGGAGGTAAGAATGGAGCAGTTTGTGGGATAAAGGGGCTGCGGAGGGAGCTTTACAGATGTGCAGAGGGACGGGGCTCATTGTTTAATTAAGCAGAAAGTGGCTCTTTTGAAAAGCAATTTTGCACAGGAGCTCTGAGCTCAGCAAACAACTCCTGCGAGTGAGGGCAGGAGGAGAAAGGAACAGCTGGCCCGGAGCCGTGTGAACCGCATGCTAAGCGGTTTAAAGGGCCCGGATCCTCCTCCCCAGCCCTGCTCCGCTGCCACCCTCTGAACAGCGCTGTCAGCACAGCAAATCCCACCAAGAGAAAAGAGGGAGCGGAGGGGGGTGGGACACAGGGTGTCCTGCTAGGTGTCCGCACTGCAATACAGCGGCTGGGAAGGAGGGTGTAACAGCCAGGCTTTGTTATCCCAGGGATTTGGTCACACACAAGAGCTGGTTTCCCAGTGCCTGGGAAGCTCCTTCCACAATGAGCTGGGATGAGCTGATCCGGTAACGCTGCTCCACGGCCTCCCAGGAGGGTGATGGGACTGCTCCTGTGAGGACAAGCATTTATTTCCCTGCTGCCTCTAAAGGGAGCCGCAGCCTCGCTGGGGCAGGGACCTGGGGCTGAGCCCCACACCAGGAACCACTCAATCGCGACGTTGGCAGTGCTGCAGCATCGCAACAGCTCTGATGCTGCAAACACTGAGCACCCCGACTGCTGGCAGCAGGTCCAGGGCTAAGCTGGTCCAGCCTGAGCTCCCACCCTGCACTACCCACTGAGGCCCCTTCCCTTGCCACCAAGTCTGTAATTTTCTGCCTAAAAGAGATGCACGAGTGGGATGCACGAGGAGGGGAATAACCCAAGTCCTTTGAGAGCTGCAACACACACTGTGATTAAAAAGATTTGACTGCATCAAGTTCCATAGATCTATGGGGGTTTTTTTTACCATTCTCCTTATAAGCCCCTATATTAGCAAATATATTTTTATTCTTTCTTTGGAGCAAGTTTTAAAATGTTAGGAATAATAAACAGAGCAATAAAAGCATGCCAGAATATTAATGACTCAACTAGGATGTACTACCCAGCAATAGCACTAGGTACTTACTAACAGCCAACACCAAGTGCTACTCTGGATTTTACAGGTTGTGTTGGTCCAGCACCCCAGTCAACTCTGAACACAGTGCCATGCTGTATTTTGTAAGCCACCCTGCCTGTAACATCAGTCTGATCTCTCGAGATCCCCAGGCTCTTTTCCGAGAAGATGAATGCTTCCAAGTCCCCAGCAGTCCTCTATGCTGTGCAGAACAAGGCCCCTGGAAAGCAAAGCTCTCGAGGAGCACACCATGCTCTTCTCCATAGGGATTCAACATAAGCAGCACTTGGCATATTATTTTAATTTTTCCTCTTAAAAAAAATCTGATTGGCAGTGGGCTTTTTTTCCCTAGAGTTTCGGTAAAGGGAAACCACAAACAATTACCAAAACACACTGATTAAAAATTTAACCTTCCAGACTTGTAAAGTGCCAAAACACAGTGTGAATTCTTGATTAGCCTAGAAGGTCCCAGCGAGCACTGCTGAAACTGGTCACTGCTGCTTCAAAAACACAAGTCCCACCACTGAAGCCACAGAAGAAATTGGAACTCAAAGGTCTGTGACAGCAGCTGAGCAGCCTGCAGCACAAGTGCCAGAGACTTTACACACAACCCCAACCTCTGGGTACAACATCCAGAAGACAACACAGCAGAGGGGTTCTGTAAACACTCTTCATCAGATGATGCTGCTGAGCTAAACCTAAAATGACTACAAGGGTTAAACAATGCCAGTGACTTCCTACCCTTCCATGCATCCATGCAACTCACATGGCCAAGACAAATCCACCACTGTTGAGTCCCAGCGAGATGGAGGAAGGAGCTCCAGCATCACTTGCAGAGCAGTCACACAATGATCTATTTGATTACTGAAGCACTTGGTTAAATTACTGTGGCTTGTTTCAGGAGGACGCTGCCAAATACATTTTCAGTTTTTAATCTAGGGTTTCTCTCTTTTATGCTCCATTGTCTCTAATAGCCTCTTAGATGCTTGAAAATAAAGTTGATTTCCCTGCCAATTTAATCCTCTCTCCATGTGACAAATATTGTTATTCCCCCAGCTGCTTTCTCCCACACACACTGTTTTTATGCAGAAGAAGCCAACAGGGCATAATGCCTTTAGATCCTCTAACAGCATTATCAGTGAGATCATCAGAATAGCCAGAAATTTGGGACAAGATTCTTGTTTAACTTGAGGTCTTCTTTCTGCAACAGTTCCACAAGATTACACAGTCCTGCATAGTGTGGATTAGGTAAATCTGCTGCCTATGCACATACACTACACCTTTCTAAGTTCCCACTTTGGCAGCAACTTCAAAATGCAGGCTGAGACAGCTTCACTTTGGAAATAAAGAACTGCTATTTAACTGACATCAGGATACAAAAGGCCCCTTGGATAATAAAAATAGGTCCTGCCACGTGGCTGTACCCCTCGTGGCTTGCTCTTGTCCCATTTGCAGCTTCCTTGCTCCTGCCTTTCCCAATCCCTCCAGGAGTCTATCTCCAGGCATCAGAAAAGGACAGACAATCAAATCTTCTTGAAAAAGTTAACTGGATCCAAAACCCACCTACTTTCCACCTAGTGCCTGTTATCAGGAAAAAAGAAATGACCACACAAAGAGTCTACTCAAGCAACATTATCATTTAGAGGACACTGATTGCCCCTGCCAACTATGGAGCACAGTTTGTTTTATTCATATAAATATTTGTAGGTACTTCTTCATATAATTTTCCACCTCCCTTCACTTCTGGGATATATATAAAAATGCCTAAACAATTACAATATAGGTGGACCAAATAACCCAGAGAGAAGCAACTGTTCTGCAAAAAGGAGGACAAAGACAAAAATAACCTAGAAAAAAGGAAGAGTAGGTAAGAGAGGCCAAAATGGCCAAAAATAAAACTTGGCAGCTAATGAAATCACTTAAAATGGGGTTAGAAGTGTAGGTCTTCAAGCAGTATTCATACTACAGGTCTTTCCCTGGAGAATTCAGTGATGGACATTCAGGGTAAGGTAAGCAACAGGATGTGCCAAGTAGAACTGAGCTGTTTTATTTCTCTAATCATTGCAATTCTGGTTGCATGAGGGCAGCAGGGACCATGCTATGTGTATCTTTATTTACCCAGAGATAGGAGAGTTAAAATTTCTTAGTGGGAACAAAGGAAATACATGGCATTAGGAACAACATAAAATTGTAAGAAAATTCATATTTTCTGATATGATTCGATTGATTCCTCACCACTAGAACACAACTGTCTTCTGGAAGTATCATGAGGGGTGTTTCCAGCAATCCCTTAGTGTCAGACATTCAGGCCACCTCTGCCTGCCCCATCCCTGTGCTGGGTGTAAATGTCACTACAGCAGCAGGCTCACAGCTCAGTTTATGCTCCTCAGATGCTGCAATCCACAACCAGCCCCAAAATGAAACCTCCCTGACACCCAAGGCACAAGACAGCAGCAAACCAGGGGAGCTGACAAGGGGGTACACTGTCAGTTCTGCCTCTCTTGTCACAGAGATAGCAGCGCCTGGAAAACAAGGCAGCAGGAAAAGCTGGGAGCAATAATGTGTTAGCTGAATCTGGAACAAATCACTGGAGATCATGAGTTTGAACCCTGAAGCTGAGACAGACCTTCAGGGAGAGATTTATCCCTTAGGATAAATACACATCTTACTGAGGCTGCAGAAGTCTTCCCAGCAGCTTCAAGTGAGAATGGATCAGACCACACACAACTGCACTGCTGACAACCGTCGGGCTGGAAGAATCCCTCTTTGGTACTAATACCCTCCCCTCCCCTGGAAGAAATAAACATCTCCTGTAATAACCCCTTTTTCTTGAGCATCTGGTCATGGTTTGAACACCACCAAAACCATGGGTGTTACTGGGTATTTTACATTTGCAGAGCACTGAATAAAATTATGCTCTAGCCCCCAAGTTTATAAACCAACTAAATGAGTATTTTAGCATTTCTTTACTACCTTTCATTTAAGGATCTTAAGTGCTTTAACAGTGATGGAATTTAATGCTGAATTCTCTTGTGATACATGAAAGTATCACTAGCAACAGGGGAAAGTTAAGCAACGTGACTAAACTCACACAGCAAATTGGCATCAGGTCATGTTTCTGGAGCTTTAGTTCCTGTCCTTAACCACAAGATAACACAATATTTCAGTATTCCTATTATATTTGAATTACACATACTTATGTCCAAGCACCAAAAGCACTTCTACCAATCTCTAATTATTTCCAGGCACAGCAAAAAGATTTCAGGCCTGGAGGTTCCCAGCACATCGATTATGATATCAGCCATTCATGAGATATTGGTTGTTAACATTCCCTGATGATTTTGTCTTATTTTGGTTTATAATCCCACTCATATAGCATAAAGCAGTGCTATCTAGCTGGAAAAATTCAGAATACATCTGTGGCAAAATTACACTACAACTGAAGTATGCACACAAGTAAGTGAATTAGTGCAGCACTGCTCAATATTGATATTCCAAATTGCAAACCAGGAATTAGGACTGCTTATCCCGGGGACACTAAAGTCCTACTTTTTATTGCAGGGAAGGCCATGGGTAGGATATCCAGCATCCTATTTGAGCACCAGGTTTACTGTTTTCAACTGCAGAGTTCATATTAAAATGATCATATTTACTTGAAAAGTCAAATGAATAGATAAACAACATTTATGTTACATTGCTACACATCCCCCCACTATCTATACACCCTACTTAAACACACACACACACACATATATATGTGCCTCTTGGAAACCTCAGAACAGGCAGGAAAAAACAGAGGAGAGAAGAGGTTATTGGTGGTCTCAAGTACCAAGAAAGACAAACGTAGACTTGATGGAAACATCCAGAGGCTGTTGTCTATCCAGCAGGAGGGAGGCAAAAGTCTTAAGGAAGGACTTGATTCACAAGTGCTTAGAGGACAGGAAAGATCTCAGACTTTGAGCACTAACCCCTGTTTGCCAAGCTGCCTGATCCATGGCATGTCTGAAAGAGCTTTTAAAATACTTTGATCCTTGTTGGCAACTATAAGTGCTGTACAAACCAGCTTTGTTTCATTTGTTGTTACTCTGTCAAGTTATCCAACAGGTTTTGATACTCACAAGGCTCTGGTTGACAGGGCAAAGTCACCTGATGCTTTTTGACACCATCGAATAAGAGTTCTGCACCACCTCTGAAATAAAAACAATGAACCACTGAGATTTTGCTTTACTGTCAAAAGAAAGCAGTACAAAAGAGGCAATTTACATAGATGCCACAACAGAGAAAACAAATGACACAGACTATATTTAGCACAGGATTCCCTTTGTATTTTTTTTTTTCCTGTCACAAACCAAAAGTCCACAGGGGAAGCTGCCAGCTCCTATCGCCAACACAGAGAGGAGGCTCTGCTGTGGGCCAGAACCCCACGGTGCCAGGCATCATCCCAGCGGAGCGGGGGGATGGTTCCTGTCTCCATGTGCTCCCAAACCGCTGTGCAGTGCTGCCTTCCCTCTCCAGCCATCAGCACTGCTTCCACCCAAACAAAACTACAGCCACCACACCACGTCCAGCGTTGCTCGTCCCTAACACCTGCTGGCCAGAAGTCTCAAGAATTGAGCATCCTTCTGAAATAAATATTCCCCCAGTTTCCACGTGGAGGAGAAATGACTCACATGAAGTTACAGAGCAAGTCAGAACCAGCAGCCCAAGAGTCCTGGCAACTCTTTCTTCATCTACTGACTACAAAGTGTCCCAGAGAGAGACTTGACTGGGAGAAGCAAGTGATGAGGGTGACAAAGTGAGGCAGCTGATGTGGGGTTTGTAGCTCAGACCCGGGAAGCTGTGACCGGTCCGGAGAGATGGTCCCGTGAGGAACTGTCTTCCCGGGGCCGGTGTCTTCCCTCAGCTGTAGCTGGAGTGCCCGAGCAGAGGCTGTCAGCTCTTTAGTGATTGTCAGCTCATGATTTCAGCTCTTGCTCTGCAGGCAATCTCCAGGCCAGACCAGGGAGAGAAATGAGAGACCCGTGTAGCAGCTCCGTATGAGGCACAGTCTGCACCCCGCGAAAGGTAGGCCAGGGACGAGCTCTCTCCAGTCTCACAGGGGCAGGGAGCTAGATCTTGTAGGGATACAGGGGGTGGGTGTCAGAGTGTAAAAGCCAATGGGTTACAAAGGATCTGCATAGGGTCTCCTAGAGGATTCTGGGTCTGTCTTCTTCTCACAGTAACGGAAAGGTGGTTGTCTTTCCAGGGGAGTTCTGCTGGGAGGTTGTGCAATCTCCTTATCTTAGCAGGCCTCTCTCCAGGGCAGAGGCGGGGCATAGCCCACAACAAAGTAAAAAATACATAAATAAATACACAATCTTCCTCCACTGAACAACCTGATGTCCATCCCTCTTCTGACACACATTAGGGAATGCCCTCAGATAACAACTGATGGCCTCTGCAAGCACAGGAGATCAGGCGTGAGCAGGATATGCAGAGGGTGGCAAGTAAAGGAGATGGTTCTCACACTGGAAAACAATGGGATTTGAACTGGGTCCAGGCACCTAATTTTAGGCTCTTCAAAAGAGTAATTAATTTTTGCAACTACAGCTTAGAAGCCTCAGCAAGCTCCTCACCTCTACTCCTGTTCTGGAAAAAGTACAATTGTGAAAACCTTGAGCTTTACCAACATCAATCATTCTTCATGATGCTGTGAGGCCACAGGCCAAACTCAGTCTTAGATTATAAAACTCTTACCAAGTGAGTAGGGACATGGATAATAAACATAAAAGCTACTTTAAGTTACAGGACACAGCAGTAGAGAGTGTGAGCTTTTGACTCTAGACTGAATTCTACACTGGCCAAAGTCCGAATAACTAGAGAAGTCTTAAAAAACTCAATTCATTTAATATTAAACTGAGGTAGAAAAATGACCAACACATTTTTCAAGGGCATATAATTGTGGCAAAATGTTCTTCCAACTTAAATGCAGATTACTTTAGAAAAATTTCCCTATGAAGTTACTTTCCGGGAACTTACTGGTGCCTCTCCTTCCTTGGAAACCAACATAATAAAGAGAAATATTTAAAACAAACAATCCCCACCTAAATATCAACAAAGATATTTCCGGACGATATTAAGTTCCTTTAAATTCAGTATCTAAAAATGCCACAGTAGGTTTTCTTGGCTCTGCAATGGCAGAGCACAACAGAACCCTTGTTATGCCTTCGGCAGCATTACTTATATGCAGCAACTCTCCTAAAGAGCACTCTGTTGGTGTTCTTCCACCAGCTCACAACAAATAGTTATCTCAAAATTGAAGCAGTGATTATTAACATGAGCCGAGATTCATGTGAAGGAACAAGTCATAACAATTATATGAAAAACATTTTTTCATGTAATGAAAACAAGGTCACGCTTTGTTACAGCGGGAAATGTAGATTGCAAGATAAGGTCCTTCTGTAAAGAGCGAGCTGTGGGGAACTCAGCTGTGGTTCCTACATAGAGAGCTCATTTATGCATTTCCAAGGAAAGCAAAAATGCATCTCACTCTTCTGGGAAAATTAGGAGAGTTGCTGCAGCTGGAAGCGGGAAAGATAGAGGAAAGGATTCTTAAGGAGAAGGGTATTTAAAGGGTTATGGCATTTCTGTGTTTGTAAAAGGGTGGGAAAAAGCGAATAAATAGCAGCCTTTTAGCTTCTGCTAAAAGGAGGCTTTAACGAAATAACACTAGTATTTCCACAAATATGCACAGCTTCCACTGCAAATGCTTTAAGATCCCAGGGCCAGAGCATGAGCAATGCTGATACTACAGCAGCAAAGGCCTGGAAACTGAAATGCTACAGAGTGAGAACCTGGCAGCTTTACAGACCTGACACGGCTCAAACACAAAGCACAGTGAGGGCAGGCACGTGTACACACACTAACACACACACACAGACAATGCTGAGAAAAAAAAAAAGCCGAGAAACGAAGGGGAGGTTTTCATAAATAATTTTAATAATTAAAATTAAAAAAACCAAACAACTCAAAAAGTTGAAAGAGGTGAAAGAAAAGGAAAGGCCTGGCACAGGACGCTCACAGAGAGACGGGAGCGAGGCCCCGGGACAGACGGGCAGGACGGCCCGACCCCACGCTGCGGACACCCTCCGGCGGTGTCCGGCCCCTCCCGCCGATGCCTGACTGCCCGGTTCCCCGGCGGCGGCCGCTGCCGCTACCCCGGCCCGCAGCCCCGTGACGGCGGTGGCGTCCGGGCCCAGACGCGCCCGTAGTGGCCTCCCAGGCCGCACGCAGCAGCCGCCCCGCCGCAATGCCGCGGCCGCCTCAGCGAGGGGCTGGCCCATCGCGGCCCATCTCGGCTCGGCTCGGCCCTGCCCTACCCTGCCCTGCCCTCCGCCCGGCCCCGGCCCCGCCGCCGCCGCCGCCCGCGCTCACCCGAACTCCACCTGCAGCGACACGGGCGCCGCCATCTTGGCGGCGGCGGGCGGGAGGGGCGGGCGCGCGCGGCCGCGCCGGAAGTGCCGCAGGAGAGTTCCGGCCGCGCCGGGTTGCGCCGGCAGCGGCGGGGGAGGCGTGGGGCGGCCCCGGGCTCTGCCCGCCGTCCGCATCCCTCCTGCCCCATCCTCCCTGCCCCATCCTCCCTGCTTCTGTTCCTTCCCCGAAGAAGCGCCCGCAGTGCCGGGGCCCGGCACACAGCGCGGCCCGTGCCCCCGGCGGTGTTATTTTAAGATACCCGGGCGCTGGCGCCAGGCGGTGTTATTTTAAAACACTGATTTCTGCACCAAGTTCAGGCTTCGCTGCGCACAGAACCCCCTTCGCATGCTCAGAACCACACACAGGGTCCTGTTCGCTCAAAGCACTTGGGCTGCGCAAAGGCAGGAGCTGCAGACGGGTTTCCCAGCGGGAGTTTCCCAGCAGAGGTTTCCCTGCAGCAAAGCTGCTACAACACAAGAAGTTCCACCTCAACATGAGGAGGGACTTTACACTGAGGATGGCAGAGCACTGGAACAGGTGTCCAAGGAGGGTGTGGCGTCTCCTCTGTAGACATTCCAAACCCACCTGGATGTGGTCCTGTTTCACCTGCTACAGGCGGCCCTGCCTTGGCAGCGGGGTTGGACTGGGTGATTTCCAGAGGTCCCTCCCAAGCCTACAGTTCTGTGATTCTGTGATGCCGAGCTGCTGCCTTGCAGCTCGCTGGGATTGTTGTAGGGGACCTTTTGGTGAAGGTCCGGGTGATGCTAAGGACAGCTTCTGTCACCACTGGGAAGATGCAGTTCTGCATCAGGGGTGGCTGTTCAGCATCCCCTCCTGCTTGGGCAGCCCCTGCCAACCAGCACACCCCCACGGCGCCAGGCACCCCCAGCACAGCGTTAAACAACGCGGCTCACATCTGTTGCCTATTTGTTTTCCCCTCCTGTCCCCAGAGAAGGCCCATGTACACAGGCAGAACACAGCCAGGGCGGTGACAGCTGGGCTGTGTTTCTCCTCCACAACACAGAGCTGCACAGGGGCAGCGCTGGTAGAAAAACTGCAGCCCCTTAACCCTCCCTCCACTCAGCAGAGGGTTTAGGTTTAAAAAATACACGTACGTGTGCACACATGCACATAGAAATGTAATAGCTATGCATATACATGATGCATTATGTGTAAGGGGCATAAATTTACACAGACAGATTGCTCTTCGTTTATGCTAACGGGGGTCAGAGTACGCCTAACCCCGGGAGCAGAAGGTGGTGGTGTTTGTAATGGCCTTTTGTTCTCTGAGGAGATCATTCTCTGGGCTGGGCCCCAGGAAAGGCCAGTCCCTCCGGCAGATGAAGGCTGCCGTCGCTGCCGGGGTTACGAGACGGTAGAGCTGTGAAGCTGTTGACCATGGTCTTCATCCAAAAATTCCAGCTGGATTTTATATATCCCTAAATCCCAAGGCTTTTGAGTATCTCGGAGATATGGCCCAGGATGGAACTGTATGGAAAAGCGGCTGAGGAAAGAAGCCTTCAACAAAAATCTTTACTTCAGAAATGAGTGAAGCATTCTGTGTTCAGAGGATCTGGTAATCTTGATTACAGATCAGTGTTTGCAGTTATGGTTTTATATGAGCTATTCTTCTTGCTTCCAGAAATCATTTATGAGGCCAAATAAAAGCAGAACCAGCTCCTAAAAGAATCTTGATTCCTGACTTACACAACAAAATGTTACAGATTTAATGTTAGTACCTCCCTGGAAAAGCAAAAATAAATTACAAGAAAGGGAACAGTAATCAGAAATACCAATTTGGCTCATTCAAGCATTCAAAGCTGGTTACTGTTAACAATTGTCCTGGACAAAAAGTGACCATATGAGATACGGGGGACGTTTTTATGGACATCGTGTGCCTGAGAGAGGAATGAGTCCTGTCTCTGTGCTGCACGCCGAAATCAGAGCACCACAAATTCTCTGGCATTATGTTTGGGATGGGGAAACTAAGCACACAATCTCCTCGAGAAAATGTAATGCTGCTATTGTTAAAGTGCTGTAACATGGACGGTGTCTGATAAACAGGTACATAAAAGCCAGGTAGCTGTGGTGTTCACTCGGGTTACTGGGGCAGGAGGCCGCTGACCAGGGGCTCCGTCTGCTCCTGCCGTTCTCTCCCACAAAGCCAACTGCGCCAGGCAAAGGGAACAGGTTGGAAATTGAGCCTGGCAATGAGGAGGGGTTAATTTCTTTTGTCTCACTCCTGTCTTCTGTGTTTTTCCCTGCCATTTGCACGCTTTCTCTCTCTCCTTGAGAGCAGAGGGAACATGCCTCCATCCTTCCACTGAGGGTTTATTCTGGAGGAAACGTTTTAGGTCGCCATCACATCCTACGGGGAAACGTAGTTTATAAATACAGCAGGGCTTAGCGCTACGAGGAAACATTTTATCAGCGAGCCCCGGACTGACGATTCAATTATTTTCAATAAAACATCAGGGGAATGCGCAAACAGCTGCTCGCATCCTTCCACACAGCAAGTCAAACTTCAAGGGAACAATAGCTGGCGAAAGGGGAGCCATCGCGGAGGCGGTGACAATGGGTTTCCTTACTCGGGGCTTTGTTTGATTTCCCCGTCTCAGTTTTGAACTCCCTCCGCCGGAGAAAGGCGAGGGGGTAGGACGGGGAGAGAGGGAAGCAGGCAGAGGGGAAGGAGGGTCAGTGGGAGTTAAAGCCTTTTGCAGCCTTTCTCTCCCATTCATGTGGTAATTGGGTGTCAAGCAGAGATCAGTAAGATGGAGCCCGGCCTCTGTGCCCGGGTTAAACTGCAGCAGAAAGAAAGCGGGAGCTGAACCGATGGAGGCCTGAATGTCATTAGGGCGGGAGGAAGCGCCTCTCCCCCGGGAGCCCTTCTGCCGGGGTGCTGGGCTGGGGGGGCCGCTTCCCATTCAGGGCATTCCTGAAAGCGGCCAGACAAAGCGGGAGGGCGTCCGAACAATGCCGCACCCCCGGCTCTACCTTCAATAGGGAGCTCTAAACAGGCGTTTAACCTTCAGAATAGCTGAAAGTGATACTCAAAGCTGAGGGGGTGGCTCGCCCGCCGCTGTTAGCCTCTTCCTGCGGCCGAGCCGGAGGCCACTTGGATGGCCAGAGGCAGCAGGAAGGCTCTCGCTGCCCTCGCTTCCTCAGGCCCCTTGGCACAGCGCCGGGGGTGTGCCGGGCCCTGGGCAGGTTGTGGGAGGTGTCACGTCCAGGGCAGGATCAGGCCACAACTCCTGCCCGGGCTGGAAGGATGCTGGGGGCCCTGGGAAGGCTGCTCCGCATCCGCAAGGATGGGACTAGAGGAAGGCAGGGCTGTAACGAGGAGGGGGATGCGGCACAGTAGGGGTCATATCCCACTTCACAAGCTTGGGATCATTTGTCGAGGGATCAGGGAAGATCTAGGCAATGACCCCCATCCTGAGCAGGAATATGTCCTGGACTTGGACAGCATCACAATCGCCTGTAATTCCTGGGGTTGCCAGCCTGTACTGCATGATCTCAACTGCCCACAGCTCTCCCAGAGCCTGGCCTGCCATCGTTTGTGCCTGTGGGTGGAATTGGTAGTGAACCAGGAGAAAAGCAGATCAAACCCAAGGTTATATTGGAAGGTGGGATTTGCCACTGAAATGGACTAGACTCAAAGAAAGCAGAGCAGGACCCATCCCTGCTCCCTGAGCCTTGCTCAGCCGCACAGTCCAGCCATCCCATGTTGTCCAGGAACTCAGCAACAAACAGCCCTAAGGACATTCGCTTCCCCTCTGAAGCCTTTCTGCTTTGGGAAGGAAAGCTGTTGTCCCTTCCCTCTCACCCAGCATGATGAGATCTTCACAGACCATCATTTTGGTGGAATCCCTGGCCCCACAGTCCCTTCAAACTGGAGAGGGAGAAGCTACTCCTGGCCCTGCTCCTGGTTACACTGGAACCACTCAGGGAATCAAGTATTTCCATTTCTAAAGAGTGCACCAAAGGATAGTCTCTTCTTTAGTCCAGAATATTTCCCTGTCACTGCTTAAAGGCAAAGCCAGCTCCCCAGCGTGCGGAGGAGCAGGCGGCTGTCATTGTTTGGGAAGGCTCCAGCACACCAAGAGTGGCAGGAGGAGGCTGGGGAGATGCAATGTTAAAGATTGTCACAGACTCTCACCAGCAGAAATTAATTTCCCCTAGAAAGGTCCTGAGCAGCTTGCAAAGCCCCCACCTGCGTTATGGCTAAAATACACTCCAGTTTTGCACACCAAGCATGGCCTAGCTGGGCTGGATCTAGAGCTGATCAGAAAGAAAGTTGCTGCATCTTTTGTTTTGATATATTGTCACTGTCCAGGACACAGGGTCTGGGAGAAGCAGTCATCTCCATGGGGAAGAGTACATTTGGTTTGTAAATCTCTTTGACTTTGCTTAAATTAGCAGTTTGATAATAACCCTGGAAAGGATTTTAATGTTTTCTTAACCTCATGCAAACAGAATTTCAAGTGTTTTAATTAAAACAGAATAATACCTCATACTTTATGTATAGGACTTTTATCTACATGCAGCTGTTGAGCCAGACTAGTGCATTGATCAAAGGGGAGGGATGTCTCACAAGGTGTCTCTAATCACAGAGGATTCAATTAGCCTCTTCCTTAAAACTGCACAAATAAAAAGATATTTTTAAAAATCAACTATGATTAAACACTGGCTACTTCATTCCAAATACCTCTTTGCTGGAAGTGTCGTGTCTCAGCATTGATCCCAGGCTCAGCACCACACCTGCACTTGTATTTCTGGGCCAAGAGCTCCAGGGATACTTGCACATAAACTTCATTTTTCCAGAGGAGCTGGGACTTCAGAAAGGCCCCAGGATTTCAACCCAAAGCTGACAGTCAACAGAAAACCTCTAATTGGTGTAGCTGTTTCAGGGAATCTGGAAGCACTGCCAAGTGCAACACAACCCTCCTCAGTGAGGATAAACAGTGCAAACGGTGAATTGTCCCTGGGCACCAGATCTCCAGCGGGACGAACCCCCCCAACACCAGCACCACCGTGCAGGGGGGCTCCTTTGAGCATAATTCAGAGCTATGAACACACCTCCCTGGGGCTTCCCTCTCCCTGGGAAATCCTCTGGCACAGAGGTGCATGTGGCACGTGCACGCCCCAGCCCTCCGGCACGACACTGCAGGTCTCGGCGATGGATGGGCTGTGTACCAGTGCCCTCCATGATGTTTGCTGAGCTCTTTTCCAGTGACTCAGCACCTCCCATCTCCCCAGAGCAGGAGCTCTCACCTCGGGGGGGCCTCATCCTGCTCCTCTTGCCTGCACCCTGCAGCTCCTCCTCCTCACAGCCAGCCAGGAATACAGGGCTTGGGGTGAGCTCCGGGCTATGCTCCAGCCAGGGCTCAGCTCCTGACTTGCGTTGGCACCAGCAAGGGCTACATCCTGCTCCTCTCACAGGCCTGTAATTCCCATCCATCTCCAAAACCCAACAATGCAAGCCAGTCTCCATTCATACAGGCTCACTTGCAAACCAAGTAACGGCCATACTTCCATAAGCTTCCAAAGCTATTTGTATCTGCATTTAACAGGCAGTGCCCTGAATGCATTAGTTCCTTGGCAGGCTTTTTTAACCTACCCTGCTCTCAGACAGACAGAAACACAGTGCTGAGCTTTGCCCTGCAACCCCTCTTTCTTCAGCACAGCCATCTCCTCCAGGGAGGGAGTACAGTCCACCTGTATCCTCCTCTACTACTCCAAACCACCCATCTCCAGATGACCACCCCCTGGTCTGACTTCAGGGAGGCCAAGCTTTTCCTCATTGCTTTTAGCAGGGCTGGATGAGAGCCGGTGGTTCAGGTCGCTGCCCACCACCCTCCTGGCACAGCTCGGTGACCTCGCTGCTGCCCAAGTCTCCGTGAGCAGTCTCCAGCCAGGAGCCCGAGCACAGTGGACACCAGTGCCTGGGATTGCCGCTGGCCTCACACCCAGCACCATTATCTGAAATTTCCTCTCCACCTCAGGCAGGGTCGGAGCGGCTCCCTGCGTGGGTAACCCCCCTGCTCCAACATCCCACACTTCCAGGGCTCTGAACGCCATGCGAGGGCTGTAAAAGCCCCGGGAGCCCCTACAGTGTGTCCCCTCGAGGGGAGGCGTTTGCCGAGCCCAGCCTGCCCTCCGCTGGTGGCTGCAAGCGGAACAGGGCCCAGAAGTGGGAGCAGAACACCTGCAGAGGCACCACTGCTGCACTCCCTGCACCAGCTCCCGGGACCCTAAATATGACCCCCCCCCAAGGAAAGCCATGCTGTGCGAGGGCTGAGCCCCTCGGGTGCTGCAGGGCTGTGGGGGTGATGTCTGTTTTTCCACCAGCTGCTTTGGGACAGAGGCTTGTGAGTGTCCAGGGGACTGAAAAACTAAAATTAAAGCTTTTAGCTTAGAGATGCTGGAGAAGACACCCATTTGAACATGTCCAAAGGTGAAGCTGCCATGTAATGGATGCAAATTTCCAATACTTTTCTTACGGTTTGTTTCACCAGGCAACACATTTCACTCAGGCTCATGGAAGACATTTGTCCCTGGCACCGCCATACCAAGAAGGAACCAGGTTCTCCTGTCACCAGGGTTGGATGCAGAAAGTCTAAAAGATGGTTCTGGCAGCAAGGGAAGTGGAATGGCTACCAAAAAACTTGTCTGCAAGTGCAGAAATGAGCTGGGAAGTTCAGCATGGACAAACACAGAGAGAAGCAGCAGGAAGATGAAAGAGAGAACAGGAGAGGGGTGGAAGAGCCACATGTCCCAGGGTAAAAAGGGAGAACTGAGCCAGAACAAATTGGGATGGCAATGCTGAGGACAGGACAAGGAAAAACAGGGTGTGGGGAGTTAGTGGAGGGAACTGGGGAGGGTCTGATCAACATGTTGGGTTCACACAGTCATTAAACCCAGCAGCAAGGGGCTTGTTCCCCCTGCTCTAAGATGAGCCAAAATGCACACAGGGAGGTGATGCTCTGGAGTGGCAGCTCCCAAACCAGCACAGTTCCCCCCACCTTCCCTCACAGAGCAGGACTGTAAAAGGAAAAGGTAGGAAACTCCAGCATAGACCCATACTCGTGTTTAATTGTGAGACTGGGACAGACTGGGGCAGGCAGGTACGTTGGTGTGGAAGCACAGCTAGAAGAGCAGACACACCCTGCCCTCACAAAACACAGATCTTGTTTTAAGGAGTAACCCTGCTAAATGCATAAAACCAAATTATTAAAAAAAAAAAAAAGAAAAAAAAAGAAAAAGCCCAACCCAGAGTTTTCTCTGGAAGAGACATTTCTGCATGTTTTCTGAGGACAGGAATTGGACATCGCTGCTGAGGCTGTTTCACATCAGACACAACACGGGGAATTCACATAGCATAAGTCAGGTGTTTCACATGGACATTTCAGTTCAGGGCCCTGCTCTGGCGCTGGAGACAGGGAGGGCTCTTTTGGGAAGGGATGCAGAGCACGTGAAGTCAGGCTCTCACAGAAGCCACCCTCCAGAGGACATTCTCTCTCCAGGCAAGATGCCTCCTGAGTACATCTAAGTAAAGGCAAACATGGCCCTTCTTCCCACTCTCCTACTTGCTTTCTGCAAGGAAGAAGGTCCACAAAACAATGCTGCATCCACAAAAGATGGAAGTAAGAGACTGAGAGAAGTGTCCACAAGATAGCAGGATTTGTTCATGTCCTCCACCATGGAGCAAGGCCACAAGGACATATACAGGTTGCATCCACGCTGGAAGAGGAGAATCAGTCCCAGATGAGCATCCTACCTCCCTGTGAGAGAAAAGGATTCTCCAAGAGAGGACAGGTCTGGGCTATCCCTCCACCTACTGCACAAACCCGGGACACATTCAAAAGTACAGACAATAAATTAAGATTGAAAAAAAAAACTCAGCGTGTATTTTATATATATATATATATATATATATATATATATACACACACACATACATATATATATACACATATATAAAATAAAATATAATATAATGTGCGTGTGATTGTGAAAAATAGAAATGTCACCCTCAGGAGAGAGAAAGGCATGGCAGAAACACACCCCTGTCGCCCTCCTGAGCCCAACACTACCCTGCTCCCCTGATTCACAGCAGACACACAACACCAGCAGGGCCATGCAGAGGGAAGGGGTTGCAGAGGGAAGGGGTTGTGCCTGGCACCCAGCTTCCCTCTCCCAGTGGGGTCCCTGTGCCAAGGAGGAGCTGGCTACTTGGTAGAGGAGTGGGGAAGAGCCCAGCACTGGCCTCTTCATGGCCTTCACAAGGAAGGGTTGCTGCAGACCGGAAAAGGTAGGGAAAGACAGGAAAAGGAAAGTGGAATGGCAGGGGCACCCCACCCCTCCTCAACTGGCATGGGCCCTGCCCCTCCCATGGCATGGGACCACCACCACTATACCAAGTAGAAAATAAAGCCATAATGAGTCAATGCTTTGGTATGTGACCATCCCCCTCCCCTCAATCCCCTCTGTGTTCCCCCCCAAACCCTTATCTGTAAAACTTGTCAAATAAAATCTCTAGCGGGCCTTTTATATCACTCTGTGAACCTTTCCTTCCCCAGTGCCTGCCTTGCCCCCTCTCCCCAGCAGGATTTGGGAGGTGCCTTGCTTGAGCCACACCAGTTACAGCTTCTGTTCTCCCGACTGGATCCTGCCAAATGCTGCCTGGTCCAGCGGCAGGTAACAGCCTTGTCTGGAGTCCAGAAAATACAACCTGTCCTTCACCAGCGTGGGGTCAAAGCCCTGCTTCCGCAGCTCCATCTTCTGGAACTTGTAAGTGCCTGGGATGGGGAGAGAAGGAGGAGTAAGGGCTCACTGGCCACACGCAATTCCACCCCGGCCATACCTGTGTTGCCCCAGACCCAGCCTTGCATCCCCATGCCTCAAAACCACCTGAGGAACTGGCCACGGCCTCTGAGGGGCAGAGAGGCTCCATCCCTACCCTACAGACTGATCTCTGTAACCAAGTTTCCCCCTCCCAGGCTCCCCCAGCTCCATGTCCAGTGTGAGTGTGCATGCCATGGCTCACTTGTCTTTGAGACTTCGTGCAGGAACCGCAGGAATACAGGACGTGCATACAGTGGCAGGGCCTTTTTCAGCTTGCTGGAAAAGTCTTCTAGGTCACAGGAGTTCTCCGGGTCGGCGATGGCTGCCATTCCTGCCCTCCCTTCAATCCCTAAGAGGCAGAGAAGAAGAGCACTCAGACACACTGTCCCTGTAGCATCACCTCCCCTCTGCCCTGCACCAGCAAGACTCTGCTTTGTACTGGAGCACTGGCACGTCCAGCTGTGTCACCGCTGTGTCATCACCCTGTGGCAAGGGCTACCAGTGACACCCTGCGGTCACAGTCATGGCCAGAGAGGACACAGGGTCCTTACAAACCATCCAGAATCAGACCAAAGCTTGAGAGAGTGAGGAAACCCTCTGGATTCCTCCTAGCCACATCCCTTGTGGCCTCTTCCCAGCTC
Organism: Coloeus monedula; assembly: GCF_965178545.1. Lineage (NCBI taxonomy): Eukaryota > Metazoa > Chordata > Aves > Passeriformes > Corvidae > Coloeus > Coloeus monedula. The sequence goes on along the minus strand of NC_138801.1, from coordinate 6,023,135 downwards.
ACCCATAGGGAGCCTCAGTCCACCCTCTGGTGAAAGGACACATCAATCTGGACATGCAGGACATGTTCACACTCAAGTGCTGGAGGCCTGCCTGCCTCCCCTGATTGTCCACTTCCTTCTCAGCTACCTGGGACCTCCACACCATAAACTACCACATCCGTCAGGCTGAGGATGCGGCTCAGCGTTCCCTCCACCTCCGTGGTGGAGACGTTCTCCCCTTTCCATCGGAATGTGTCCCCGGTGCGGTCTCGGAAGTACATGTAGCCATATTTGTCCATTACCAGGACATCCCCTATAGGAAAGCAAGGAATAGGCAAAAAAATGAGGTGTCAGAGTGGCTAGGAGCAATCCTGGAGCATCTCAGGGCAGTGCTGCTGCCCTGGAACAGTCCCCACTCCCACACAGGTGCTCTTTTCCTCCACTCCCAGTGGACAGAGGGGTCCTGCTGGCCTCACCTGTGAGATAGGCAGCGTCCCCTTTTGTAAACACGTCCCTGGCAATTTTCTTGTTGGTGGCTGACTGATTCAGGTAGCCATCGAAGTGCTGCAGGGGATTGCTCTTGACAATGCGACCCACCAGTTGCCCCGGCTCCCCTGCAGTGAGAAGAGGGGATGAAGGGGGGAAACACCACCACCCCCACCCCCCCAAGCAAAAAGGGTGTCTAATGGGGTTGGTGTGGTTTAACTGAGCAGAGACAAATCCAGGGAAATTATCCTCAGGTACTGTGAAATGCTCACACAGGGCTGAGGAGATTTTATCCCTGCGGTTGTCCTCACCTGGTTTGCAGCTGATACAGACACCATCTGGGCCCCGGATCAGCTCCATAGTGTCTTCATCCACCTTCACCAAACCAATGGGGTACACACCTGGTAGGATCCTGCTGTTGAAGCCACATGACCCAACCTAGAACAGAAACAGCTCAGAGCTGTGGATAGTAAGGACATTTGTCCCACCTGAACCCACTGTTCACACACTCCCAGGACACCACAGAGGTGGCACCACATAACAGCCAAAACCCCTCTGGGTGGATGGCAACCCATGCCAAGGAGAAAACAGCCCATTTGGGTTTCCACCCCTGCCCAGGCCAGCTGTCACCCTTTGGGACATGAGGGAGGATTGTGGAGCCTTACGTTGCCGTCAAAGTTTCCCAGGCTGCAGTTGCACTCGGTGGCCCCATAGAACTCGGCCACCTGGGCGATGCCAAAGCGGGCCATGAACTCCCTCCAGATGGAGGCCCGCAGCCCATTGCCCACGGCCATGCGCACCCGGTGCTGCCGCTCCGCGTCCTGGTACGGCTGGTTCAGCAGGTAGCGGCAGATCTCCCCGATGTACTGCACAATCTGGGAGCAATGGAAAAGAAAGACTCACTAGGTCCTCTCTGCTGGGCCCTGGGTTGTCTGAGGTTTCTTCAGGGCAGGAAGGAACAGCACAATACACCCAGTTTGCTAAAGAGGTCGCAGTAAAAAACAGAAATTCTGATAACTCAGCCAGCCTGTCCTTCCCTGGTTAACCCACCCCTCCAGGCTGTGAAACCCATCCACTATCCCCTGGCTAATGCTGGAATGGAAGGAGGACACACGGAGTTACCAGCCCAGGTGGGAAGGACACAGCCCCACCACCTTGAAAGGCAGTTTGGACAGACAGAACCGGTCCAGGATCCCCCCACTTCCAGCAGCTGGGCTCTCCCCAGCATGACACAGACCCCCAGGTTCCACTCCCCACTCCCAGCTGGCCCCTTGCCTCACAGCCTCACCGTGCAGTTGTATTTCACACAGTCCTCCCAAAAGTGTGAGGCTGAGAACTTCTTGCGGATGACAATCGTCATACCCTGCAGCAGGCACTGCCCAATCCCCACGATGTTCCCTGCAGAGAGAAAAGCCCTCAGTCCCCAAACACTTCCAGCCCAGCCCACCTGGGGAAAGAACTGGCAGGGCAAGGCAGAGGCCATGGCTGGCTCACAGCCTTGGACGATGGGCAGAAAGAGAGGAGACGTGGCAGTAACATGTAGGGCAGCACTTTGCACCTAAACATCCCAGCACATCTCGGCCAGCCAGGGAGGCACTGCTTCCCCTTCCCTTAGACTCTCCCCCCTTACTTTCCACATGGAGCAGCAATAAGGAACAGGTATTCCAAAACCAGGGTAGGATAACTCCCTCCCCACACCCTCCCCACTCCAAAGGTCAGACAGATCGATTCTTGGCTTCCAGGGAAAAACCAGAAAAAGCCTCAGTCACACATACTGCAAGCAGCAGTCACATCCTCCTCGACATGGAGATCACAGCCACACCAGCCTCCAGCCCAAGCCCTGGGCTTGGCTGAGGGAAGAGTCAGTCCCAGGATGCCAGGCTCTGTATGGACACGTTACCTGCAGCGTGGTAGAGCGGGAGGCAGTCGTACATCACATCGTCGGACCTCATCCGAAAACCATAAAAAACTAAGCTGGACATGCGGAAGTACCTGAAGGGAGGGAGAAAAGGAACATCAGGAGCAGGGTCAGGCTGCTGTGCTAGGACAGGGCAGAGCTCAGCCCCATCCTCCCTGAGCCCCTGTCCACAGCCTTACCGGCAGTTCACCACAATGGCAGCCTTGGGCAGCCCCGTCGTGCCAGAAGTGTAGATGTAGAAGAGTTTATCTGGGGAGCAATGAGGAGACAGGGTCACATTCCCAATCTAGGAGCTGGCCGAACCAGGAGAGGGGGACAAGCAAAATTTAAACACTCTACTCGTGCCACCTGAGCCAAAACTCTTATGTAACAGCTCCAAGAACATGCTGGGATCACCCCGGGCAGATGAGGTTTGTTGGACACATGGAGGATACAACAGGATACTACTCCACACAGGGCTGGGCTTCTGACACTGGAGTAAGACCCATCCCAAACACCCCTTGCCATCAGCACCCCCAGCAGTCTTGCCAGAGTTGTAACTGGCTGATCCTCAAAATCACCACCACGTGTCTGTCCCCTAGAACTGACCACATACCAAGAAAGCCCTTATCAGGGGGGGCTGGCTGCTGTCGCTGGGCCATCTGCAGGAGGGGGTCCAGGTGTTTTGCACCAGGAAGCACAGATTTAGGATTTCCTTCCCCAGACCAGAAGAGATGGATGGATTTATCCAGGGAGGGCTGCACTTCCTGCATTGCTGAGAAAGTAAAGAGGGGAGCTGGAGAAAGGCAGCAGGGTGGCTACAGCACAGAGACCCCTTGCCCTCCCAGACAGTCTGAGGGACACCCTGCCCCAGGTAGCAGTACCCCCACTGTGCTTGGCAGAGTCCCCAAAGGGCTCACAGCCATCCCAGGCAGATGTTGTTCCCATGATTAACAGATGCTAGGGCCACAGCCCAGACCTCTTCAGGGACCAGAAGATCCTGTTTTCCATCTTTCCCCATCCAAAACCTCTTTGGTGCCAAGAGGTCTGTTGACACCATCAGCCCCAGAGGTGTGGGCTGAAACACACAAGGAACTGGAGCCAAGGTGCTGCAGGGATGTGGCAACAGCCATGGAGAGCAAGGAGAGGCTCCTTCTGTGCAGTGGGACAAGCCCAGCCCAACCCATGCTGGGAATGGACCCAAGAGGCACAAGGAAGGATCCTCACACCCAGGCTGGCCTGCCTGGGAGGCAGACAAGCACTGCACTCCAGATCCTGCCCAGTGTCCAAAGGAGCCAATAACAAAAAAAACCCAACCACAAATCTAATTCCTGCATGATTCAGCTGTCCACTCCCTTCCAGATCTCTGTTCTCTGGTGAGCAGGAAAGGAACACTGAACCCATTGACTAGACACACCTCCCTCCAGTCCAAAGCACTCCCACAACATCTGCCAGCCCCTCACCTTCCATCATTTCCACCCCAAAAACCACAGCTTTGGAGTTGGAGATGGTGATGCAGTGCAGCAAGGCCTCCATGCGCAGGTGGGAATTCACAAGGGCTGTCTCCACCCCGATCTTGGCCAGGCCGAGCCACAGCCCCACGTACTGATTGCGGGACTCCATGAAAAGTGCCATCACATCACCCGAACGGAAGCCTTGGCCGTAGAAGAAATTGGCCACCTGGTTGGAGTACTCATCCAGCTGACGGAAGGTCCAGCTCTCGCCTGTGCCTTGGAAGATCAGTGCTGTCTTCTCTGGATACTTCCTCACAGTCTTCTGGAAAATCTTGGCGACTGTGTTCTTCTCCCTCACATGCCTCCATACCTGCCACTTCACCCGCAACAGGACCAGCCCCGTGCTGCCAAAGGAAAGGGAGCAAGAGGGCAGCTGCTCAGTGACTCCTGCAAAACCACTTCCTCCAGCAAAGCCAGCACAGCACAAGGGCCTCCCAAGGAGCTGCAACAGCCCAGCACTTACACCAGACCCCACTCTAGGTCAGCAGCAGCCCTGCATGCTTCCCTGAGCAGTGTGCACATAGGCAGAACACATCTGCAAAGATGCTCATAGCCAGGGACTGATGGAGGCCAGGGAGAGATGTGTTTTGGAAGTCTGCAGACAGGGATGTCCCCAGTCAAAGGGGCATTTTTGAGCCTCAGGTGCTCTCCAAGAGGTACCACCACTCCCTCCCCCACAAATCCTTGCCAGGAGCTGGCACAGCCTGATACCAACTCAGAATGAACCCTGCACAAGGGCCTGGTGCCACGCCAGCAGCTTTAGGGACAGGGTGAAGTACAAGGACAGTCAGTAGACTTTGAGCTCAGCTGAAATCTATCCTTCTTGGGAAAACTTTGCCTGAGAGCTTAGAGTCACCCGGATACAGCAGAGACAGATCTCCTTCCAGCCAGGCCAGGTGCCAGCAGAAACCCAGGCTGTGCGAGGAGTTGGGGGCTGTGCTCACACACACACATACACACACCAGGGCAGAGCAGAGGACTAGGGGTGGGTGGTTGGGCCATCCCAGCCAAGACACCTACGTGACATCCCTTTGTATTGTCTTGAGGAATATGAGGAAGAAGTCCCATCCACCGGATCCCAGGTAGAAGATGAAGAGAGCAGGGATGGCCTGGGCCCAGGACAGTTCCAGAGTGACCCTGAAGAACAGCAGCATGGCTGCAAAAGCAGCCAAACGCAACATCGTGGCCTGCGGGGAGAGAGAAACCACGGTCATTAACCCACGCACACTGGACCTGGTGATAACAACCCCATGGGTGTGGGATGCCTGAGCAGCCCCCCAATTTCTTGGATAAGGTCTCTGAGTCATCAGTCCTCCTGGCAGTGAGGATGTAACTCAGCAGCCCAGAGCTCCCACAGATGTAACTTTATCTGACCTTGGAGATGGCCTCCAATTGAGCCATCAGCACAGCATCACTTGGTGCAAGCTGAGAGCCTGGCCATTCCCACTTGGGGAGCCACATCCTGCATACCAGCCAGGGGTCCGGCCACACCTCAGCAACTTGAGATGCAGGATAAAGTCACTTCCATGGACATGTGAGCAAAGTCCTGGCAAGAGGCCTTGTAAAGATGATTGGAAGCCTCCACTCTGCTCCAGAGATCCCTCTGTCCTCAAAATCCAGAGTCTCCCAGGCCCCGAGCACAAGCTCTCCTGCACACCTGGCTCCAGGACAGCCAGCACAGCTGTTGGAAGAGCACAGCTTCACGTGCTCCGCAACACAGTGTCTTGGGGTGGCACAGTGTCCTGGTTTGAGACACACAGCTCAGACAGGATCAGGGACAGGAAACTCGGTTCTTTGAGCTCTGCTTGTGTTTGCAAACCCTCGTGTTGGTGGGCAGTTTCCTGGCCTGGCTAGGCTGGAGACACTGCCAGAGCAGGTCAGGGATGAGGCCAGGCTGGAGTGGGCAGAATAAGGGCTGTCGCTGCTGCCAGGAGTGCCCAGACCCCTGCTCCATTCCCATGGGACAGTGACTCAGTCTCTGGTCCCTGCAAAACAGTATCTCTGTCCCCATCCCAGACACACCCCAGAAGTGGCTCTGAGACTCAAGAGACTGTGATCTAGCAATGGTTCTTTTCAGGCGATAGCATTGGGAGGAGGAAAATGAGAGCGATGTGACCCTCACAGCTCGGAGATAAAACTGGCCCTTCCTGGCATGGACACAGGCCAAAGAGGAAGGAAGCACTTGCATCATTTCCCTCTTGAAGATTGATTCACTGCTCTGAAGCTGGAAGTCCCACGTGGGCTCTTCTATATTTGGTGGGGCTGGGAGCCACACTTGTGGCTTTCCCTCTGCTCTGGGCAGTCCCCCTAGATACAAGGAGCTTCTGTGGATGTGATAGTGGATGCTGGCAGGTTGGGAGCCAAGGCAGTGCCATATGGTCACTGTGCCCTGGCATGTCTTGCTGGCTGTCCCACCTCTGAGTTCGTGCCACCAGCAGCAGGCTGGGATGCATCAGAGCACGAGATGCCACTCCCAGGTGGACACCTGGAGACATTTTCCTACCCACAGCCCTCACCCTGAGATTCCCCCTTCTGCCAGTGACCTCTGAACACTCTTCAGCAAACACCTACCTCCCAGACATGATGTCCCACAACACAGTCCCTCTGCCTTTTAGGAGGGCAGGACTCACTGTGTTTTTGCCTGAGAGCCTCTCCCTGCACTTAAACAGGGCAACTTTTAGATCACCATAAAACTACTGTGCCTCAGCCAGGACCTGGGCCCTTCGTTACAGGCTCACGCCAGCCAGATGTGGAGAGGCAGCAGCGGGGGAGCCCCACTCTGTGTGGGCAGCAAAGTGCTTAATCTCCTGCTTGAACGCAAGGCAGGCTCAGGCAGGCCCCTGTTATCCTCTGCTCCTATCTCCACCTCACTCCGGCATCCCGGTGCCTCCTGTGGAGATAACCGGGGAGAGATTCCCGAGAGATACCCAGTGTGTCGATGCCAGAGACCTCCAGCCTTGCGTTACAGATTCAGGTCTTGTCCAGCTGCACCAGCACAGAGAAAAAGAAGCCCTGCCTGTAGCTCACAGCCGGCAGGCACCGAGGCAAAGCACGAGGATCCACCCCGGGAGCACCGAGCCCGAGGAGGGCCTGGGAGCGGGTCACAGCGGGGACACCGGGCAGGTGGCCGGGCTGTGAGAAGCCCCAGCGCTAATGGCACCTGGGAGGCACCTGTCCCCCACCTGCCCTGGGCAGGGACCCTCGTCTCACCCTCCTGGGGTCCCCAGCAGGGAGGTGGAGCAGCGCTGCCCCAAGCCCCATCACACGAGGCAGAAAGGCCGGGAGGGCCCCGCACCGGGATGCAGCCGCGCCCCGCAACCCAACCAGGCCCCACGACCGCCCGGGCACAGCCGCTCTCGGCTGGGCGAGGGCCCGCGGCGCGCTCGTGGAGAGACCGGGGGACTGAAGGATCCCGGCGCTTGCCGCAGTGCCTCACGAGGAGCCCCGGTACCTCATGCGGAGACCGGCGGGGCGGAGGGACCGTGGTGCCGTCCGCAGGGCCGCGGCGCCTGATGGGGAGCCCGCGGGGCCGCCCGCGGGGAGGGAGCGCGGCCGCCGCGCCGGCGCCGAGAGCTGACGGACCGGGGTGGGGAGGACGGTGCCACGCTCTTACCGGACTCCGGGGCGTTCGCTGCGGCCCGGCCACCTGCACCGGGAGCGGGACCCGCCCGACTCTGCGGCAGGGGCGGGGAGGGGCGGGCAGCGCGGGCCGCCGGGAGCTGTAGTCCCGCCCGGTGCACCGACCCGGCCCCGCGGTGACGGACGCGGTGCCGGGGAACGGTGGCGTAGGCGGGGCGAGTGAGGCGCGGGGAAGAGGCGGTGAGGGCGGCGCGACAAAGCGAGGGCTCTGTGGCGCAATGGATAGCGCATTGGACTTCTAGCGTGTGACGGGAGTCATTCAAAGGTTGTGGGTTCGAGTCCCACCAGAGTCGCATTTTGCCGCCGGGTCGCGGCGATCGCTCTCGGGGCTCCGTGGCTGCATCGGGCCCGGGGGTCCCGCGGAGCCCCCGGACGCCACGGCCGCGCAGGGTTCGCCCGTCTTCGGGAGAGCGCGCGTGGGAGACCCGTTTTGGGAGCCGGGTCAGGAACGGCCCGGGTACCGGGAAAAAACTCGGCTCTCCTGGGAAGCAATAACCAGGCACTCATCCCAGCATTTCAGGAGTTACTGTCCCTGCACGGCCCCGCAGCACAGGCATGATGGAGCTGCCACTTGACCACAGCGAATATATCCTCTCCAAAAAAAGCATTTTCACGTGGCTGGCGTCTGCCCTCCCTAAATCACGCTCTGCTCCCTCTGCCGCCTTCTTCCAGCAGGCTTCTCAAGCGATGGCTGCAAGAACAGGAGCCACAGAGGCTGTTACTTGATCCGGCTGAGCAGATGCCGTTTAAAATTACATGATGTGCCATTTCTGTAGCGCTGCCACCAGCCCACTGAGCCACACGTGGCTGCACGAAGGCGGAACCACCGACAGCCCGCGCACTTCACGGCCTCACTACATAACACAAAATGCAGCAAAACCCTCTCTCATGGCCATAATTTCCCAGGTTTCCTTGACCGCTGCTCACAGCTCCTGGAAGCAAATCTTTGCTGCCCTTTGGTTTATCCACCCCAAGGCTCTGACATTTCTGGGTCATTTTAGAGGCAAATGTTTCTTTCATCTCGACCATTGCACTAGGACAACCCCCACACTGCATGTTTTATTGGCAGCTGAAGGATGTATTTATATGCTGTCTTTTAGTATCTGTTTGAAATAACTCTGGGGGCCAGGGGAGGCTTTGGAGAAAAACCTGAAGTCTGGCTTTGTGGGGTGGCTGATGAAGGGAGAAGTTAGAAAAAGGGAGTCTGGGGGGCAGGAAGGAAGCCTGCTGGAGCCAAAAAGAGGTGAGGTTTCACATCAAATCTCCAGCTCAGGAGGGCAGATGGGGCAAAAGGACAGGGGTAATGAACTACAAGCTCCAGTGTGGATTTTATTAAACAAGAAGCAATTCCAACAGCAAACACACATGAACAAAGAGCCCCTGGCCTCGTGGCTCTTTGCCATCACATCCAGCAACTCTGCTCCCTGGCTGCTGGCAGTCTGGAGCACAGTTTAATTAACCCAGACAGCAATCAGCTCCCAGACATAGCACCAGCAGCCACTGTTTCCACACTCACTGGATTCAACCCCCTAATCCCAACTGTGTCATTTTGTTGCCCAAGGAAGGGATGATTCCTACTGAACACCCAGCACAATCATGTGGATTTCATAATTTTTAATGGTGAGGGACTACAGGGAGGCACGGCAGACCAGGACTGACTCTCAACACAGCCAATCCAGGAGGGAAAATATCCAAAGGTATTTCCCTGCCTGCCCCGTGGGCACACAACCACACACTGCCTGGTCTCTGAGGCATGAGTGAGGCACATCCAGTATGACCCAACAGGACACTAGTTAGGCACCAGTACAAAGTGGGATTTCTTCATCGCACACACCAAACCTGCTCCTGCGCTCCTCTGGAAATCACTGGTTTAGCTCCAGTCCAGGGCAGCCCCAAGATCTGAAGCCTCGATCTTCCCAGGAAGGGTGGGAGGAAGGATTTACCTGCACAGGCCCAGAGCTGCAGAAGGCCAGGGCATCAGTTTGCTGCAGTGTGCTCCCTCCCCATCCCAGCATCTGGGAGTGTCAGTACCAGAATGCTGCTACTGGGAGACCTGACCAGCCAGACCGAGCTGGCAAAGGCACATCAGACCCTGACATCCTGCAAGTTGGTTGGTGCCAGCTCTTGGCAGGAGAAAACACAGCCCTCGGGTCTGTGGTGGCAGAGCTACAGCCATGCTGTGCTCCCGGGCACAACAGGAGGATATGGAGTGCAGCAGGGGCTGGCTGCTGGCTGCCAACAGGGATCCCCTGGGCTCCTCCCGACATGAGCTCTCACACTCGAACGGCCGGGGGAGGGAAGATGCCGAGCTCCTCCCGCAGGGACTCCACCGGCTGCTCCCAGCGCTGCTCGTAGTAGACATTCAGGACACAGCTGGCATTGAGCCCACTCCGAATTGCCCAGGGAACCAGCTCAGTGGCCAGGACCTGCAACTTTCTGGAACAAATGATACAGGTGGTGGCAGTTTTGATATCCACATTTTGTTAATTTCCTTCTCCAAGTCCCCATTGTATGCTGATGCCAAGCCCATGTGTCTCATGTATCCCTCTAACTTTCTAGCATCCCCTCTGCTTAACTCACAGGGGAAACTGAGGCACGGAAGATGGTGGGCCAGGAAGGTTACAGTCAGCACCAACCCAAGACCAGAACTCAGGTTCTGCAACTGCTGGGCCACCGAAACAGACGTGCTGAAGCAGGGAACAGCTATCAGTGTAGTGAGGGTCCTGCTGGCCCTCAACACATGCCCATCCAAGGCTTGGAAATTGCTCCTGCCTGGCACAGGGGAGCTGGTGTTGAATGCAGATTAAGCATCAGGTTCTGCATCAGTGACAAGGCAAAGCTGTCACCGCTTCCTTGGGATGTGGGGACAGCAGTAGGCTCACAGAGGGATCTGTGACTGCCTCCCCACTGCAAACCAGCAGTGTCCCCTCTTTGTCCCCAGCGGACATGGGGAAGCACCACATAGGCTGGGTACACCCAGGGCACAGACTGGGCACCTACCGCGTGCTGAGCCGGACGGGGCCGAACGCTGCTCCCAGGACACACATGGGCAGCCCTGTCTGGACAGCTTCGAACCATTTCACCACGACCTCACCTGGGAGGGAGCAGGGAGGCCGTGAGCAGGCAGAGCACCTGCATCAAGGGCCAGCCAGGGCTGCGTAGCTCCTCAACACAGGCTGCACATCTGCCCTTCCCAAGGATGGCTACCTGGGAATGCTTCCTAAGTCTGGCCATGGCCTCATCCTGTGCCAGGATGGCCCTTGTCACACACCACCCACCCCAGAGGAATGGCACCCCACAAGCCCTGGGAGCTTGGGGAACACATTCCAGGCAGTCCAACTCCCTGCAGACCTTGGCAATGTGGTGCCAAGGCCCGATGCTCCATGTGGCTCTCCCAGTCTCCCAGCACAGGATAGGCCTTTTACAAAACTGCCTGGGCTCAGGCAAAGCCTGCACAGGAGACCTGTAATGCTGGTTCCCACACGTACCAGCAAGGCTGCACTTGTGACTTGCTATTGAGTGAGTCAGACACAAAATGAGGGCAAAGGACACAGAGACATGCAGATAAGGAGCAACCAGGAATTCCCTTCTGCCTTCACACAGAGCTTTCAAAACATCCCTCCCGCCATGCCACCCTCCCTGCCAGGCAGAAACCACCCATCCAGTGGCTGCCTGTGCCCAGGGCTTGGGCAGAGCATCTCCCAGCAAGGGAAAGGTGACATCTCATGGCCTCTGTCACCACAGAGCCAGTGATGTAGGATAGCGATAATGTAAAATCCCCACACAGTGACCTGGGGTGAGGATCAAGGAGTCCAGCTGGCCCAGTCTGCTCCATTTCTGGGACAGGCAGCTGAGCACAGTCAGTGGGTTTGGCAGTGCAGCCCCCTAAGCCCGCTGCTGCTCACCCAGCATGTTGGTTGGCATGCCCAGGAGGGTGTGCATCAGGTCATGGACTTCCCGGTACCGCTGGATCACGTATGCCAGCTCTTCATCATCAACAAACTTGGGTGGCATCCGGGTGTCTGGAGAAACCTTCTTCAAGTCCAAAGAGGTCCAATTCAACTCCATGGCTCCAATCTCACCTGTGCTCCCAGCACAGGGATCAGCCACAGAAATTACACCCCGTGAAACCCCACACTCACATTGTCCTCCAAGAACCGGGCGTACTCCCGGCCCAGAGAGCCATCCGGCAGCCCCTGCAGCCTGGCCATGTCCAGAGTGGAGAGACGGATGCGAGGCCGTTCCCTGGAAGCAAAACACAGGTCAGTGAGACTCCAGGTGAAACCCACAGCAGCAGGTCCTGGAGAAAAGGAGCCCTTGGAAACCCCCACCCCTGCCTCTGGCCTTCCTCGTTATTTTCCCTGACTGCTCACTGCAGGGACAGCACCGTCTGCACTTCTGTTGCTGAGGCTGGGACACAAATTGCTTGAAGGATCTACCTGAAGCCTTGGCAATAAAAGGGCCTTTATCTTGTGCCCTTGTAACAACTCTAGTGGGAAAAACACTGGTGTGCTCTGCACCGAAACACTCCTGCTGTGTGGGCTGCCAGCCTGGCACAGTCCCCAGCAACAGCCAGCCCTGCAGAGCAGAGATCTTTAGTGCCCTTGCAAAGCAGCCAGAGCTTCAAAGGAACAACCCCAAAGCGGAGAAGGAATTTTTTCTAAACACAGGTTTAATTTCAATCCTGTTCAGGCCTTCACCACTAGCCACATGGCAGCCACAAAGGAAAAGGTCTCCTCTACAAGTTGTTGGCAAACAGGTGCCTCACAGCCCTGGAAGTAAACAAAAGCCTTTTTATTTCCATTCACAGGATAAACTCTTCCCATGATAAAAGCCCTGCAGTGGATCCAGGAGCTGCTCAGCTCCTAGAATGGAGATGCCAGGGAGATAAGCAGGACTGGCACCAGTTTCACACTAGCTGCAGATATTTCCTTGTGTATTTGTTGTCAAAGGGACCTCAGTAGCTTGGGGGATAAAAACAAAAAGACTTGTGTGCCCAATTCAGACCCCTGCAATACCACAGGGCAAGGAGCAGATGGGTATGCCACTTCCCAGCCTTCTCCCTGGGCAGTTCTGCTGGGTTTCAGCCCCATCCTAGCGCTCTGCATGTTTTACCAAGTCACCTTCCAGAGCCAGAATGAGGCTGGTGTGCACAAACATATGGCAAAAGGCAGCTTTTCTCAAGCTCCTACATGACACAAGCAGCAGGTGGGACACATGACAGGGAACAGGGGGAAGGAAAGCAGATATACAGTGAGAGCTTGGTTAATAAGAGAAATCCCTCCTGCTCCACAGCCTTGCTGCACTGAACAAGTCCTGGCAGACATGGAAGCAGAAGCGATGGAGTCTTAAAAAAGAAAACAAGAGAAGTGGCCTCATTTCAGCATGAGCCAGGAAAGAAAATATGGAAGTGTCTGAAGAGGAGGCAGACCAGCAGAGACAAAGTCTCCAATGCAAGAGACCAGTAGCAGGCACAGGGAAGAAATCCATGGATGTAGTGGGTTCTCATTGCTGCTCAGCATCCACATCCATGGATTTCTCCCCTGTGCCTGATGCTGCATCTTGTGGTGTTGGCAGCTGCCAGTTCCAGCAGTGAAGCAGAACAGACAGGCAGCAGTGTCTGCCCTTAGATGTGTCACAGGGCTCCTGTGAACTTTAAAAATAAAGTGAAATAAACAGCCTGGAGGGTTAGAGCTAACAAAACACTTGTGCTGCTTCCAAGCTCTCCCTTCACAGGGCTCAAGGAACCTGCTTGGCCTCGTGTCTGCCTCCCCACCACAAACCATGCAGCAAGGGTGGGAGGGATGAGGAGGGACGCACTGGAGGATGTGGTAACCTTCAGGGTGGTTTTTCATCTTGTCTCGCAGGTTTGGCAGGGCCAGGCAGCCTGTGGTCTCCCCAAGGACTGCCACCATGTCTGAAAGAGAGACCAGAGAGTGATCCAGGAGCTGTTTTTGCAACACACAGCTATTCTTGGTTGGCAGGTGAGGAAACAGGGCAATGAACCCATTGACCCAGGAGCAGGCAGGAAGCCTGTGGCAAACTGGGGAGCCCATAAACCACAGATATTCACCTTCAGGGCTACTCTGCCCCGGTGTCACCCACATGACCCTTCCTGGGAATGGAATGGAGGAGCAGGCATGAGGCCTGGGGGACTCTGGAGAAATAGACCCGTCTGGGGGGGCATCACAAGGGGTCACACTGGGGTGTGTTTGGGTTTCCTCACTCCCTCTCTTTCACAGCCTCCTGCCCTGGGTCAGTTCTCAGCCCTGCGCCTGCTCCATAACTAAAGGTGTTACACAACAAAGGCAGAAATAAACTCTCCTATGAAGCTTCCAGGAGGCAGGGAGCGAGATTTGCCAGACGCGGGTGGCAGGCGCTCCCCTCGCCGACCTTACCGTGTCTGTAGGGGTCATAGAGCGCCATGACCGCGGAGCCGGCGGCCAGCAGCGCCTTCTGCAGCGGGCTGGTGGGGATATGCCCGGGGTACAGCTGGTGCCACCCTTCCTCCTCCTCCTCCCCGCCGCGTCCATCCCGGCCCCGCGGCTCGCTGTGGCTCGGCCGGGCTCTGCCTGCGGGGAGCAGCGAGTGAGAGACCGGCCCGGGTGAGGGGCTGGCCCAGACGCGCCAGGGGCTGCGGCGGGAGGCACTTGCCTGGGGAAGCGGGGCCCCCCCGCAGCAGCGGGACCCCCGCCCGCGCTGCCCGCAGCAGCAGCAGCAGCCGCATCCCCGGCGCCGACCCCGCCGCTGCCCCGGAAGCGCCCAGCGCGGCGGGGACGGGGCGGGGCGGGCATGGCGGCGGCGGCGGCCGAGCTGGCGGGGCTCTTCGCCGTGTACAAGCCGGCGGGGGTGGCGTGGGGCCGCGTTCGGGACGCGGTGGAGACGCGGCTGCTGCGCGGTGAGCGCGGGCGGCGGGATCCCCAAGCCCATCGCATCCCCAGGGGCTACCTGTGCGACTGGACCCGACCCGTCCCGTCCCCCCGGGGTTCGCCGGTCGCCCCTGACCCTCCCCCCGCTTGTCTTTCAGAGCTGAACGCGGCGCCGGGACGCGCCCCGCGGCAGCGAGTCCGCTTCCTACCGGCCCCGGCCCCGGGCGGCGGCGGGGCCGTGGAGCTGGTGGCTGCCAGGGTGCCGGTGCTGGCTGACCACCCTCTCGGTAAGGGCACAGCGGGGCCTGGGCTGGGGGAAAGCAGGGACCGGTGGGAGCCGGGGGTCGGTGGGAGCCCCGGGCAGGCGCTGCGGACAGGCTCCACCACTGTCTCCGTTGCAGTCCGAGGCCCGCGGTTCAGGAAGCTGAAGATCGGAGCAGGTCACCGGCTGGATGTGAAGGCCTCGGGAGTCTTCGGTGGGTCTCGTCCCGGAGCAGCACCGTGTCCTGCCGTCTCCGAGGTGATGGGTTTCCATGCAGGGGAGAAGGGTGGATGCACGGCCATTGCACAGCAGCAGCCCCTGGATCTCACAGCCCCACTGGGAGTTCAAGTGCTAAAACACAGAAGGAATGTCCCAGCAAGCCACTGGCAAAGCTAGATGGGAGAGACCTAAACACACTGGGTTTTGCTGGGGGACACCAATCCCCATGTCTGCTCCACCACCTGAACTGGCTTCACTATGGCTAGCACTGCTGAGCGTTTTTCCTGAGTACCTAGGTGGAAAGTTCTGGGGAAATCCAAGAGCTCTGGTCACAGCCTTATTGTTTTCATGCCAGGCAATAATCTGGGGGTCTAATTGCACTGCTCAGACATGACTCCTAAGGAGATACAGCCCTGTCCCGTGAGCAAGAGTGGCATAACTGTTCAGTGCTGTGTAAATGCACATCAGTGACTTTTTGTGAGGCTCAATAACAGCCTATGTTGTGTTTCTGTGTTTCAGTGCTTGGCATCGGCCATGGGAACAAGCTGCTCACTGAGCTGTACAACTGCCACCTGACCAAGGTAGGTGCTGGCTCTGAATGGGCCACAGAGCCCCAGAGTGCCATTGCACACTTGATCCTGAGCAAGATCTGTGCCCCAGAGCAGCCTTGTGATGTTGATTCTGCTCTTAAGTCTCAAACCTACCAATGCTTTTGAGAGCTTTTCAGGGTCCAGAGTTTCATCCTTCACATGAGCATCCACTTGTGGCCTTTTGAGCAAAGGATGCTGCTGTCTTTTGTGCAAAACTCTCATAGCCTGCACTTCTAGCAGCTGCATGGTGCAATACTGCTGCTCAATTGCTTGGAGTATTTTTTTGATAAATTGCACTCTTTGTCCTTCTTCCAGGTTTATACTGTTGGTGGGCTCTTTGGTAAAGCCACTGATGACTTCTCAGACACAGGGAATTTAGTAGAGAAGACAACATTTGGTAAGAAACTGATTTGATGTCTTGATTTTTTTTTTTTAAAAACAGAACACCAAACAGCAGATTAACTGTAAAGCACTTAAACTAGGTGAATTGCACAATGACAAAAGCCACGTCTTGTATGTCTTCTAGTCCTTGCTGATGTTGTAGTACCGCTTTTCTAAATCTAACCACAATATATACAAAGCCAGCGTGAATGCTGGTCACAGTGGTTGCTACTGGGTTGGTCAGGACCCATATCTCCCTGTGAATCGCACTTGGAGATAGCAGGAGATTTCATTGAATGAAAACATATGATAAGGAAACTGGAGCATCAATATTTTGAAATCAGTTAAGCAAAATAACTCTTCCCTGTGCAGTCCAGCTCTGTGCTGCTCCACGTAGAGCCAGGGGATGTGACTTTGCAAAGGCCACCCCTCAGCTCTCATCAGCCCCTTTTGATGTGACTGCCTGCCCGAGGGACAGCAATATCAGTGGCACTTTTCAGACTTTCCAGTTTCTGGATGGATAATTGAGACTTTGTTTCTGCCTTACTACTTGCAGATCATATCACAAGGGAAAAGCTGGAGAGGATTCTTGCTGTCATTCAAGGGACAAATCAAAAGGCCCTGTTGATGTGCGTATCCACCGGGGAAATGAGCTGATCAAATCCCACTGCTATTTGCTGGTCTTCAAAACAAATGAGAAGATTTGGTTTCCCATAGTCAAAATCTATAAAGGTTGGAGTGCTCGTAAGGGGCAGAGAGGAGTTACTCTTGAGTGCTCTGTGCTCTGGTGAGAGGTTGCAGTTAAATGTCTGTCTTGGTTTGAAAGACAGGTGCCTGCTAAGGAAGGCAGAAGCCTCCGAGTTATTCTAATTTTGAAATCAAGGGGCTTTTAGGCAAAGGTATGGGAAATAGGAATAACAGTTCTTTACTATTATATATCTCTATTTGTATAACCAGTCAAACAAGCAGCAATAACTCTGGCAGTAACAGCAAACAATCCCAAACCCAGTGCCAGCCTTCTCGGCTGTCGGGCCCTTTCCCCTCGGGTGCAGTTCCGCTCGCAGCCGGCAGGGGCGCTGGCGGCTCCCGGTGAGCAGGGCAGGTGCGATGGTTCCCCCGCGGCTGCAGGGGGCGCTCCGGAGCGAGCTCGGGGAGCACGCGGCACTGGCGGCCCGGGATCCCGGGAAGGGATGGAACAAAGGCTTCACAAACCCCTGGGCAGCCGATCCCGGGATCCCGGGAAGGGATGGGACAAAGGCTTCACAAACCCCTGGGCAGCCGA
This sequence comes from Coloeus monedula, assembly GCF_965178545.1. Taxonomy (NCBI): domain Eukaryota; kingdom Metazoa; phylum Chordata; class Aves; order Passeriformes; family Corvidae; genus Coloeus; species Coloeus monedula. The sequence continues at coordinate 6,006,017 of NC_138801.1, read as the reverse complement.
TCCCGGGAAGGGATGGGACAAAGGCTTCACAAACCCCTGGGCAGCCGATCCCGGGATCCCGGGAAGGGATGGGACAAAGGCTTCACAAACCCCTGGGCAGCCGATCCCGGGATCCCGGGAAGGGATGGGACAAAGGCTTCACAAACCCCTGGGCAGCCGATCCCGGGATCCCGGGAAGGGATGGGACAAAGGCTTCACAAACCCCTGGGCAGCCGATCCCGGGATCCCGGGAAGGGATGGGACAAAGGCTTCACAAACCCCTGGGCAGCCGATCCCGGGATCCCGGGAAGGGAAGGAACAAAGGCTTCACAAACCCCTGGGCAGCCGATCCCGGGATCCCGGGAAGGGAAGGAACAAAGGCTTCACAAACCCCTGGGCAGCCGATCCCGGTGTCCGGCCGGACCCTCGGGAACAGCAGGCTGGAACAGCAGGGACAAGCACAAATCCCGGGTGGCAGACGAGATGTATCGAACTCCGGAGCTGCAGCGGAACCCGCGGAGGTCGGGCAGGCAGGGCGAGCAGGGCTACAGTGTAACGAAGGCTTGAAGGGACGGCAGGGGCAGGGCGGCCCCGGCCTGGCTCCCAGAGGGGCAGGGAAGGTGGGCTTGGGATCCCCGGGTTTTTCTCCAGCAGGACGAAAAGCAGCCGACGAAACAGCCTCTCTCTCTGTCCAAATGCCGGGACCGACTGCCCGCACACCCAGGTGAAACAAAAGAGTAGCCAGATGCACCCCTCCCAGTGGCCAGGTCTTTTGTTTTTTTTAAGTACTCAGCAATTTCTCCCCCCTAACAACACATATGGGGAAAATTCCTTTAACAGAAAAAAAAAAACCAAACCAGGAGAACTCCTAAAACCCCAACAATGTCCCTCTTGTATCCCAAAATCTCCAATCTGCTGGTTTAGGACCAATCTGCTATATTAGGGCTGACAAAAATAACTTGCAGACATGACCAAGTACCTCTCTCCCAAACTGTGCTACACTACTCACAGTACTCACCACTAAAATCTATGCAAAAACTCAGTGGATAGTTTTAAGAATAAAAATTGCATCTCTGTTTTATTTGGGATGGACATATTTTGAATCTGTTTGGAGAGAAGTTCTAAATGTCTCTGCTGCTCTCTTTTTTTTCCTAGGTATTCTAACATTGATATGAAAACACAAGAGGCATATGAGCTGGCTGTCAAAGGATTGATTCGCCCCATGGGAAAAAGCCCCCCAATAATCACAGCGGTCCGATGCCTCTGGTTTGCACTTCCAGAATTCCAGCTAGGTAGGACTGGCACAGAATGTACTGGGGAACTCCAAGTATGTATTATGGCAAATAAGTTGGTAAACTTCATTTTCTTACTCATGATTTAATGCAAAATGAGTTGGTTGGAATTTCTTACCACCTTCTAACTTTTCTGGTAAATCCAGCCAGCTCATAGCTTTTTCCTTCACAGTTCAGATTGAAGCCCAAGGCTGGAAAATTTACATTGTGAATGCCTGTGGGGGAAATTCTTAGCTCATTGTTTCAGTGTAATACATTTCAGTGCTGGGTTTTGGGGTTTTTTTAAGGTGTGGTTTGTTTATCTGTTGCCAATCCCCTTTCCCTCACAAATTGTCTTACTAAAAAGGTGCCTTTTTATCCCCTTTGAAATACCTAAATTTCTACATTACTCTTCTAGATCTGTTGGTTTCTTTTCTAAAGTATTCATTTTGGAAGGCTGTAGAACACCCTGCAGTATTCCAGAAAATCATACCATGCTGTATCTTAGTGTCTTCTGCCAAACCAGTTCTTTCAGCATAACTGCGAGTGATGTCTGGATTTACAAAGTCAGAGCTTGTGTCAAAGCTTTGCTTCTTCTGAAGGAATGTCTCTGTCCTCCTAGAAATCCATTGCTTGCATGAGACTCAGCAGTACCTCCGGAAGATGGTTCACGAGATTGGTCTGGAGCTGAAATCATCTGCTGTGTGCACACAAGTGCGGAGAATACGCGACGGGGTTTTCACGGTGGATGATGCTCTCCCAAGAACCCGGTGGAACCTGCAGAGCATCCAGGAGGCAATTTGGAACTGTCAGCTCAAAGTGGAAACAGAGCTGGAGAAAACACTGGGACATGGGGAGAACAGTCCTCTTCATCAGCTGGATGGGGACACAGCTGAGCATGCTCTGCAGGAGTGTCCATGAGCAATTCCTGCAGCACAATACGGCAGTGATGTGCCAGCAATGTGATGGACAGCAGAAGGAAAGTGGTTAATTGTAGTTCACTTGCACCCTTTCCTTGAGATGAGTTTTATCAGAAGCTTTTTTTTCTTCAGGGGCAGGCTGTATCATTTTTTTTTAAAGGATCACAAACAGTTCATTAACAGGAGGTAGCTGTGCCAAAATTCCTGTGTATTTGAGAGCATTAGGTTGCTAAGGGATATAAAAACCCATTCCTGAATCGTTTAGCAGCAGGAAGTAGTGTCTTAGAAAGCTGTATTGCCTTGACTGCACAGATTTGTTCCTTGCAACTGGCAGCATTATTATCTGCTGTCTGGATTTTATTTTCCCTGTGTTCTCCTAGAGTATTTTCTTTCCATTAGCCCTGCTCTCAGACACATGAGAGCTCAGAATTGGGCTAAATGAGGGATGTGCAGGAGAAAACACAGCTTACCCAAAGCAATGCAAGGAAATGGTTTTATCCAGAGTAGGCACTCTAGTGATGAGAAGTGGCTTATAATGGAGACTAATGCACAGGATACACAAAAAATAAAACCGAAAATGATCTAACAGGGAAGAGGTTGGTTGTTGGCTCAGTATTCATCCATGTACATTGACGCATAAAAAACCCCAGCATGTGCTACTTTATTTTACCCTTCTTCTCCTGAGGAGCCACGGGTGTTCAGTGATCTCTGGTGTCCTACTCTGCAGCAGCTCCTTGCAGACAGCATGTCCTGCCCTTTGGTGAAACTGTGAGCTCTGTGATACCATTTGTTCTCTGGTAGCGCATTGTAGCAGGGTCTGACTTTAGCGGGGTCAGAAACACACTTTCTAAATTGAAGTTAGAAATCTGGAATTACACTTACCATTATTGCACTCAATGGTTTTCCAGTTATATACTTAGCAAGTTTGGAGATTTATTTATAGAAAGCAGAAGATTTGTTCTGTTCCTTTCCTGGACTTGGACAAAGGCCAGCATATTTAATCCTCCAGGTGACAGCCATAAAGGTACAAGAGTAACTCTGGGAGGGGCAGTCACAGGGGCTGTGATGAAGTACCTCAGTGGCAGTGTGGAGTCCTGTCCTGAAGCATCCCAGGGGTCTTTAACTTAGTCCCTGGACTCTCTCTGTTCTGGGTTCCTTGGGGCTGCACAGAGCAGGCAGAACAGCCATGGAACGCAGCTGCCACTGTGCCAGCAGCAGGGACTCCCCAAGGACAGCGTGCCCTGTCCTTGGGTTATTCTGTGTGTGTTCTCATCCTCCATGGATAAGGGATCGGGATCATTGTGATTGGAAGCCAGAAACCAGTCACAAGGCTGCTGCTGAGAACAGATAATTGGTTTTGCACTCCTGGCTCTGGATGTGACACAGAAACATCAGGTAAGTCAGGGGGCCTTCCCTGGCCACCTGCCCAGTGCTACCTGAAGTGTAAACTCATCCCTGCAGCTGCAGCAGGACACTTGCACAGCTACAGCTGCAAGTTTTAACCCCAGTGCTCCTACACAGTGGAGAAGAAAACATGGACTTCTCACTCCTTGAACAGCCTTCAGTAACTTTGGTAATGGACTATACTTCATCCCCTCAGCTCACACCTCACACAAACTGAAGAATTTCCACACATCCCATTGCAAAAACAATTTCCAGTTGCGTGTGCCATTGACAGAGGAACAGTTTGGTTGGAACACTCCAGGCTGAACCAGTCCTTCTACACAGGAAACACCAGCCAAAACAGCAACTTTAGTAACAAAGTTTGCATTTCCTGGTTTTGCCACCTTGTGACTTGTTTTCCTCCCCTTAAAACTACTCCAAAACACGAGTGTTCCACACTTGGCAGAGGGGTATGTGGTGGGGAGGATATACCTGTGAACATTCCCCTGAGAGTCCACTCTGATCTGGCCACAGCAAATATTCTGCACAGCTTCACATCAACAGAGACTAACTTGGATGAATCATGGAATATACAGGCTCTTTCTGACCCCCTGCTTGAGATCGTTCCCACAGCTTTTGAGGCAAAAAAAGGATACTTATTAGTGATGTTTCTGTGCCACATCCAGAGCCAGGAGTGCAAAACCAATTATCTGTTCTCAGCAGCAGCCTTGTGACTGGTTTCTGGCTTCCTATGACAATGAAGACAGATTAATTTGATTCAAATTTGGAAGTAACAAGCAGACTGCAGCATGGGCCTAACGAGACCACAGGGGAAACTTACTGGCTAGAAGGTCTTGGAAAGTAGAAATGGGCAGAAGGACATCAAGCCTGAGTGAAAAAGGGATAATAGATCTGCAGTCAGCAGAGCACTTCATCACTTCCAACTGCCCAAAGCAGCCAAATTTAGTCTGTGCAGTCACCATCAGTCCTAACACTGATATTGAAATACTCATGCTCCCAACATCATCCCCTGTCCAGGACAGCGCTCACTCCCACCGTGACTGCACTTAGAGCAGAGAAAGGTGATTCTGCACCTGCACATTCCTGGAGAAAACATTTGAATAACTGATGTTATAGTTGTCTCAGTATAGGTTTAGAATTTGTTCCCAGGTTCATGCAATGTTTTATAGGCTTTTAACTGACAGATGTGAAGACTGCTTTATTCAGAGTGGACAGTTCAACACAACTTTATGTTTTGCCATTTACTACAGAAATTATACAAAACCTCCAGATACCAGAGCAGGTAAGTACAAAAATGCAGAACACCCAGACTTCTCTGGATTTGTTGATAAAACAAAATAAAACCCCCAAACCACCATGATTTCAGCCTTCTTCCCTCCCTCCTTCTGAGGGTTATCCTTTCAAAGCAGCTATTAGATTGCACATTTGTATGTCCTCACTTCTTCTATCCATTCAGTAACCAAACAGCCCCTAGATACTGCAGGGAAGCAAAGGCTCCATGGAAGAGGCTCAACATCAACCTGAACTACAACCTTTCAAAAAAAAAAAAAAAACCAAACAAAATCCTGTTGATCAGGTAGTACATGAAATTATCTAAAATCCTACATCCCTTTCCCAAAGGTTCCTTTTCCACCTTCTGTCCCTTCTAAACCAGGATGACACCAACATGTAATGGCCCAGTGATAGTCTCTTTTGCAGGGCATAGCAGTCTCCAGGTTCAGGACTAGTCACTGATCTCCAGGTCATACTCAGGATAGAGGTGTTTTGTAGTGACCCCTCGGATAACAGCTAGGAAATAAAGAAACAGCATTGCTTTCATTAAACAAAGGTCAGATGGGTCAGAAACGTGGTGTTTTCCTCCCCTCATTATCCCATAGTGCATCCCATAGCCAAGAAACCCAAGGTTTTGCAGCTGTGCCTCCTGCTTGCCCACACAATTTTTTAAAGTGAAGAACCTGTAACACAAGCTTTGCCTCCATGGCAGCAGCTTCTTTCCGTGTCTGTATGAAAACCCTGACTAAAAAGGTCTTTAACAGCTTTCCCTTCCTTACCAAGCTTGCCCAGCAGCATCTGCCCAGCATCTTTAATTTCGTTGTACTCATGGAGCAGAGAGATGTGCTTGTCCAGTTCCTCCAGGCTGTAGCCCCTGTAAAATAACACCAGAAAGCTCACAAATGACACAGAGAGACTGGGGGTTCCTGCTGTTGTGGGAGATACCCAAGTCCAGCACATCGAAAGCAGAAACTGAATGCAGCAAGTGCAGTTGCTGCAAGCCATAAACATGAAAGCTCTAAATAAGCTCAAGAAAGCCAATTCACCCAAGTTCTCAGAATCAAGTAGAAACAAGAATAGGCTGTGGTGAATTCCACTGATATGTATCTCTAATCTGTATATAGGTAAAAAAAAAAAAAAAAAGAAGAATCGTAGAATCATTTAGGATGGAAAAGACCTCCAAGATCATCAAGTTCAACCTTTGGCCAAGCATCACCATATTAACTAAGCCAGAGCACTGAGTGCCATGTCCAGTCAGGGACCATGACTCCATCACTTCCCTGGCCAGCCGATTCCAATATTTAATCACCCTTTCAGTGAGGAAATTCCTCCTTATGTCCAATCTGAAGTTCCCCTGGCACAGCCTGAGGCCATTTCCTCTTGTCCTGTCACTAGAAAGTTTGTTTATCCTTGTGGATAAATCAAAAAGGGTTGTGGAACAGCCTTTGTTGTTCTACCATTTCCATCCTATGCACTACACTTACCTTAGAAAATATCAGTCCTTCACAACAAATAACAAATGGCTAAAATTATCTGTTCCCAGTTAACACATAATTACCTCAGGAACACCCAGGCTAAAGCTAAAATCCTCTTATGCAAGCTCCTAGTAAAACTTGTTTTGCTTTACCACATAAAGTGGAAAGAATTCCCTCTTGTCTCTAACAAGTACCATCACTTACAACAACACTGTAACCAACACTGCACCATGCCAAAGGCACCAGAGAAGGTCAGCTCTCAACTCCAATTCCTGGATCACATTTTGTTTTAAAACCAAAAATAATTGAGGCATCACAGTGAACACTGAACTTGCCAAGGACGTACTCGGACAATAATTGTGCAATTTCCTGGTCTAGAGCAAGGTCCTTCTGTTTCAGCTCTTTGATTTCGTGCTGCAGGGCTTCTTCACTGGCTCCATTAGGCTGGAAGGACCTTGGAGATGGGATCTGTAGAGCACAGAAAACATGTAGCAGGAACTCAGCTCTGGATAAGATGCTACAGTGCTGGAGCTCTAATGGGAAAATAGTGTGTGTGTCACTAGATAAAACGAGAGAAAAGAAAAAAAATATCCCCAAGGCAGGGCGGCGGTTCAAGTAAAATATGGATCAGTGTACATAACGTTAGCCTGCTCCATATCACATCCTACGGCACTTTGGAGAATTACAGTGTGAAGTGAAAATAAATAATTAAAAATCACAATGTGCCTTTTAGGAGAAACTCCCAGCACGACACAGTGCAAACTGCAGTGCCGGCACTAACTCGGGGAACCGGCAACTTCACCCTCAAGGAAAAGCACTCCCCACCGGGCCGGGCTGAGGCACCGCGAACGCGTGAGCGGCTCCCGGGGGAGCCCCGCGCAGGACTCACCGGTGCCCGGAATCCGGCCGTGCCGCTCCGCCGGCCGCACGCCGAGACCCTGCCAAAGGAGAGGGCGCCCGTCAGGGGCCGGTACCGCCTCAGCGGGGACACGGCCCGGGAGGGGAAGGGCAGCGGGGAATCGGCTCCTACCTCTCGGACAGGGCCCGCAGCGGCGGGCGGCGGGGCGGGCTGCGGCCCGCGCTCGGCGGGACCCGCTCGGCCAGGGCTGAGGGCTTCGCGCTGAAGGCTCAGGGCTCTCGCCACACCGAAGGGCGGTAGTCTTCCCCCGTAGTCCCGCCGCCGCGGAGCACGCCGGGAGTTGTAGTTCTGCCGCCGAGGGGTACGCCGGGAGTTGTAGTCCCCTGCCGGGCCCGACCGTGGTGGGGCTGCCGGTGACATGAGTGCGGCAGGACACAATTGCCCCCAATGGCCGCAGCCGAGGTAGTTACATTCGGTGCCCCAGAGACACCTCAGCACCGCGGCTCAGCTGGGACGGGGGCTCAGGGGGTCTCGGGATCACTCACACAAAATCACTGAATCAATCAGGTTCGAAAAGACCTCTGAGATCACCGAGTCCAACCTGTGATCGAACACCACCGTGCCAACCAGACCACAGCACTGAGTGCCATGTCCAGTCTTTATCCTTAAACACCTCCGCAATGCTGTTTTCGCAAGGTGAGCCCTGCCGCGGCCCCGGCTGTCCCCGTGTCCCGCCGGGCCACCGCAGCTCCCTCCGGGCCCGGCCCTCCGAGTCCCGCACAGCGGCTCGAACAGCGCTGGAGCCCCGTCCCGCCGCGCTCGGGCCCGGCTGGCGCAGGGAGCCGTGTCCCTGTAAGAGCCGTGTCCCTGTAAGAGCCGTGTCCCTGGGAGAGCCGTGTCTCAGCGCAGGGGCTGCCCGAGCCTCTGGTGCTGCCGCGCTTGGAAGGTCAAAGGATTTGGGATCACACACAGTGACCCCCACCACCTGCGCTGCCCGCGCGATCAGAGGCAGCAGTCGGACACCACAGGGCAGAACGTGAGGCGGGTGTGCGGGACGCGCCCCGCAAAGGCGAGGGAAGCTGGGCTGGCCCCTCCCGGCATTTGCTCTGAGCTGTCGGGTCACTACAGCAGCAGGACAGCGTCAGGTGCCACACGGGGGCCGGGGTGTCCCGAGGCGAGGGCGTCCCAGAGGGGCCGGGCTCTCCCGCTGTGTCACCCCGGGGTGTCCCGGGGCGGAGCGGGGCCGGCCGGGGGCGGAGCCGCCGCCGCCCCCGCCGCTCCTGGCGGGCTGACGTGGCCCGGGCGCGGGGCAGACATGGCGGACGGCAGCAGGCAGAGCCGGTTGGCCGCGGCCAAGAAGAAGGTGAGGGGCCGGGGGTCCGGGCAGGACGGGATACGACATGACGGGGCTGGGGGCGGCTGCGTTCCGCGGGCCTCGTGCGGGCCGGACCCCGGACCGGGCCGAGCGCGGCCTCCCCCGAGGGGCGCGGGCTGGGCCGCCGCCGCCCCCTCGCTCCGGGCCGGGCTGCGGTGGGGCCGCGGGAGCCCGCGGGTGTCCAGGGCTGCGGCCCGGCCTTCTCGGCGGGCGGGGCGAGGCCAGGCCTGGGTGGCTGCGGTGCTGTGAGGGTTGCCCCGGCTGGTGTGCGGGTGTCGCGTCTCTCCCCCCCCCACCCCCCCCCCGCCCCTTTTTTTCCCCCCTCCCCCCTTTTTTCCTGTTTTTTCCCCGTATTTTTTCCCTCGGGGCGGCCCGGCTGCCTGCGTCCTGGCGGGATGCGCTTCTCTGTCAAAGTCACAGGAACATGAAAGTGTCCTGGAGCAGTTCGGGCTTCCATTTTGAAATCCTACCACTGATGGGATCCTCCTTCGTCCTTCTCCATTCCTTGCTGCCCCGCCGTGCCCAGCCCGGGGTGTGCGGGCCGGGGGTGCCCTTATTTGTATAAACAACTGCCGGGACCGGCCGCTCTGGGGCTCGGGCGTGCAGCAATTGCACAGAAATGCCGGCAGACCTGGCGGGATTCGAGTTACATCTTATCAGACCGACACTTCCTGGGCGAAGTGGATGCGATTAAAAAGTGTTTGTAGGTTGTTTTCCCCTTAGTTTGCAGTTGTTGCAGTGTCTACTGTGGAGATTGCAACTGTCCTTCATAAAATCTTTCATGGAGTGGAACATTTTACTAGCAGGCAGTGCTTTTTCACTTTGCATGCAGGATTAATTGCCCTTTATTAATTTTGCCTTATTGCTCTTACTTAAAACTCTAAAAATCCCCTAAACCAGTGCTTTCAATCTCCTTGTAGTTGCACTATGGAGTATCAAATAATTTCCCACGAACAGCATTGGCTGTAAACAAAAGTTGAATGCTTACAACTCTTGTCATAAACCCATCACTTCAGTCTTAATTTAGCCTTCTCTGGGCTTATTTTGATTCATGTTTTCCCCCCAAACAGATGAATTAATGGAAGAGCATTTCTCTTGTCCTTACACTTGATCTGTATTTTTACTCAGTGGAGTTAGGTGTTGAGGGATTTTTGGGGTTACAGTAGGCATATTCTGTTTGGACTTCACATTCTTCTTCTCTTCACAGCTGAAGGAATATCAGCAGAAGAACAGCCCTGGAGCAACTGCAGGAACTAAGAAAAAACGCAAAACTAAAGAAGGCAGCAGACCTGCAACTCCCACCACTGATGACCAGCAGCCTCCAGAGAATGTGAGTGTCTCATTCTTTCTCCCAAATCATTTGTCATGTCCCTCTTCTTTGGTTTTCTGGACAATCTGACTGGAGCTGGGAAGTGGTTGTGCTGGGGTAAGAGCTGCGTGGTGTAGGTGCTGTATGAAGTGTGCTACAGGAGTTGGCAGCTGCCTGTTTGGGAAGGTGCAGCTGGTGATGGAGCCTGTCTGATGGTGCCCTGGGTGTGCGCAGACCTGCTGGGCTGAGATGTGTGGTCCTCATGAGCTGGACAAGGCTGGTTCCTTGGCTGCCTTGGATTGACGTTTCCTCTCTGTCCTTCTCTGAGCTGTTTCTCTTTCCCCTTTTCTTCCACCTCCTGTAGATTCAGAACATTCTGAAGGTGCTGGTGTCAGACCTTAACCGCTCCAATGGGGTAGCCATACCCTCATTGGACAAGAGGAAGGTGAGGCAGTGCTTGTGTCCCTTGCAGTGACTCGCTCTCCCTCCTGCATACTTCGGGTTCTGTTCACACTGAGCTCCATCTCTGGGATGGAGCCTTTTCCTCACACATCCATTGTCAGTTGCTTCAGTTTTGTTGCTGGTTTATTAACATGGAGCTCTCTGTTACCATTGCTCGTTAAGTGCTTGTTCCCTTCTGGTTTGCGTCAAAGTTAACACGTCAAAAAGTGAGCCTTGAGACAGCTGAGCTTGGAGGAGAACGGGAATTTGGGGTGAGGCAATAAACTCATTTAACAGCTGAGGAAAACTGCACTAGGAAGAGGTAGTGTTTCTATATTTTGTATTTCTCCTGCTCTGAGTGTCATTGCTTTGTTTCCTGGAGCTTGGTTTCTGAAGGGCACGTTTCTGCTCATCTCCAGGCAAGCAGCTGCCCTGGCTGGTTATTCCAGCCGCTCCTTTTATGACAGGCAGTGAAGCTGGCACAGGTAATGTACAGTCTGGCAAGTACCAGGGGTTTAAATATGCTTAGGCAGGAAGTCAAATACTTCAAAGCCAGGCATGTCCAGGCTTTAGCGTCTTCACATTCCCAGGATCCTGAAGAGGAAAGGGCAGGAAGTATGCCAAGAAGCAAGAGAAAGGTATTTAGGAGCACACATGAGCAAACAGCCTTTTAAAAATATTTATTTTCAGACAGTCAGTTTATTTAAAATAAGGCCCAAACTGTGATAGGAACTCAGAGAAGTCAAATTTTGTAGCCCAGAATGTTCTTCCAGTTTTGTTGTACCGAAGCTCTGCTTTTCATTTTCACTTGCATCATTTTGGTAGCTTATTTCCCTACCATTGTTAAAATGTAGTTGTCATTAAGTAGCTCACTCTTATATTTACTGCATATCCATGTGTCTCCAGCAATAAATATAACTATAGTAATCACCTGGGGTACCTGACAGATGAAGTGAAACCACAAGGTGGGATGGAATTCCCTGTGAATTGCCTTTGTATCCTTTTTTCTTTTGTGTGATAATATATCTGACATGCAGAGTTCCACCAGCTGGACTGTGTTGTGTAGGTTCTGTACCAGCAGAACTAGAGTGATGTGAAGACACACTGCCAGCTTTGGGGTGCTGGGTGTACCTGTCCAGCCTCAGAAAACTTGTGTTGTGACTAAACTGTCACTGTTGTCCTGGGGACTGGTTTCACTTAATACTTGTAAGCTCAGAGTAAGTTAAATATTGGAGAAAGAGACTTGTTTCACATTGGAGGGTGACATGAAGATAGGTGGTCCAGTGCTGTTGCTGAGGTGACATTAGCCTTGCAGTGAAGGCCTACATATGTCTACGGCTTAGTCGTGTTCTGCAAAGGGAGATTTTATTACTCTATTCATTCTTGTTTCCCTATTTTTTTTTCTGTTTTCCTCAGAGATACAGTTTGATCTGATTGGCTATTATAGAATTTTTGGATTGTTGTGCCTGGGGTTTTAGGAATTATTTGAAAACTAATCTTTAACTGCAATATATAATGAAAGAAAGATTCCTCATTCCGGTTGCTGTCTTGTAAAAATCCCGAGTCAGGAAAATGCTGTTCAGAAACTTGATGGTAATAGGGCAGAAAAGCTGATCATTGGCAGCTGAGCAGCTGCTGCCATTGGTGTTTCATGTGAAGCAGAGCCCTCCCTTCTCTCTCACTTCAGCCTTCTTGGCTCTGAAACACAGGAAAACCAGCTAAGTAGAAGCCTTTGTATGAAAACAAGTGGATCCTACTACATGCTAAGCTGAGCAGAATTACTGACTTTTTATTCTACATTATTAGAATGTCACAATGCATAATTTCTATATAAGTGTTTTGCTTCTAATGCTTTCTGTTTCCAACAAATTTGATTGTTCAAATAGTTTTGGGGTTTTTGAGAGTTTATTACGAAACTGTTCCTTATGAAGAAAGAAGGAAGGAGTTCTTGTGGTTAAGGCACATTACTGGTTTTTGCATCTTGGAAGTATTAGGCAGAAAGAATGTTCTGATCAGAAGAAATTATCATTTTGAGATGCACTGGGGAATGAATTCCTCATTGTTCCTCTGATGTTTATACTGATGAGCGTGTGATTGATAAAAGTGAAGAGCCTTTAGCTGGAAGAAGTGAGGGAGTTTCTGACCTTCCTAATAAGCACCTAACATATATTGCTCCTTCACAGCATCAGTACCTGTCCTGCTAAAAAGAAATTGAGAAAACTCTGCTTCCCTTTGTAGCCTTCCATCTTACTGCCTTCATTAAATCTGCCTTCACTGTTGCTGTTTTAACCTTGCTGCTGGATTAGTGAGTGAAGTGCTGAGCAGGTAAACAGGGAATGCTGAAAGAGAGATTTCTTGTTTCCTATGAATTACCAAGAAGGAAGTAACTGAAGTAAGAGGGAACTCTTCCAGGTGGAATTGCAGAGAGCTGCAGTGTATTGGTGGGGCTGAATGCTGAAAGATTCTCTCATCTGTTTTGTTGTGATTTTAAGTGATGACTTACCAGAGCTGGATGATGAAATCAATCAAATTGCTGTAAAACATGAGAGCACTGCTGGACCTTTATGGCTCTAGTGCTGTACAAGGAGATGAAATAGTCCAGTGCAGTGTGGCTTCGTAGAGGGGGCTGCAGATGCCATCCATCCTCCCACAAAGGCTTGGTGGGAACTTGCATTGCTGTCCAGAAATAGGTTTTTGGTGCTCCTCTTTTCTATTTAGATTCTTCTAGTCATGGGATCTATGGCTGCAGCAGGGCCACAGGGACCTGCACCCAGTCACCCTCCCTCTGGCCTGTTCATAAATGCCCTGTTTCTAAACTGGTGGGTCATGGCATGCCACAAATTTCATCGAATTTTAGACAGAGCATTTGAGTTTGACTAACCCAATTTTCAAGTAGTCACTCCCCTGTTCTTTTCCATCTTCATTTGCATACAGTGATCTGTGTTTTCCCCAGGAACACCTTGAAGGTGGTGCTTTTCAAAGTGCAGTGACATTTGGCTTTGCCCTTACTTGATTTTTGGTGAATCTTTTGCAGTGAATGTCGTGTGTGAACTTAAGAGTTTGGGTGACATTATTGCCCTGTGTTAAAAAAGGGAGTCGGATTATGGGACACTGGTCCTTTATGAAAGGACACACTCTGGGACGGTGTTTGTCTGTGGTTGATGCAGCCACCTCTTTGCTCTGGGGAGAACACAGGTTCCTTTCCACATGTTTCTTAATGACTGACTGTTCACATCTGTCTGGTTTTCACAGGCAGGTCACAAGGTGATGTGTTGGTGTGTGTGTTTGTTCATTGTGCATGAAGGCTGTAATCCTGTGCTGTGTTTTGTGACAGGCATACTTTGACAGTGATGTTGCCACTCGTAGTGCTGAACAGCTTGCTCCCGATGTCCCTGTGCTATCTAACAGCAACAGCCTCCCTAGTTGTGGTTCTGTTCTGCCTGCTCCTGAGAGCATGCAGCTGACACAGGTTTGTGACTTATCATCAATGCTCTACCATTGAATATTGGTTAGTGATGCCACATTAGTGTGGAGAAAGATGACCCTCTTAAATATGACTAGTTCAGGTTTTCTCCTCTTAAAAATACTACATTCTTCACTCTCCATGCAGTCATCATCTGTCTGTGAGAGTATACACGTGTCCCTGTGGCTTCTGAAGCTGTTTTTCTTCCCCTTCTCTCCTATTTCATTAACAGAAGGTACCCTTAATAAGACAGGTCTCCAGTCCAATCAATCTGTGTTTCCTTCCACCAATTAAAGATTCAGTTGAAGTTTTTTTCAGCAAAGTGTTGATTATCCTGATAAATAAAAACAGCAGGCATAAAGCCTGTTACACTTGAGTTTCTCTATTCCAGGAAACCCAGACTCACACCACTCAGAAATTGTGTAAGCCAGGGCTGAGTTGGTGGTTTTAAGTTCATCTTCCTTTGGGAAGCCAGTAATTACAGGAGCTGTGGAACTGGAGCCCAGGTTTAATCAAGTCTTAGTGACATATTCGTAAGTGTGACTCCCATCTTTTACAGGCTTGTAAGTTTTTATGTTTTAATCCACAGATGCATGAAGCTGAGGATCATAAAAATGCTTTGGATGAGAACAGGTGAGTGTCTGTGTTGGCTTTGCATCAGGATCCAAACAAATTAAGGTTTTATTCCTGCCCCAATGCTGTGCTGATTTGGGCAGCTCTCTGGGAGAGGTTTTCATTGCCAGGTCTTTGTTCCCAGGTCTTTCTCGTCAACAGAGGGTCTCCGTCAGTTGTCTGAACAACTCAATGGCCTGGTTTCCCAGGTACTCCTTTTCATCCATTTGTCCCATTAATTCTCTTGGTGTTTGATGTGGAACTTTAAGCAGACAGCTCAAGGAAACACTCTTCAATCTCAGAGACATCTGCAGCCATTCTAACCAATGTGATATTTAAACACTGAGGAGCAAAAAATCCTGGTTTAGGAATGTAAGATTTCAGCAGTAGGAAGAAAAGGAGAGTGGGATGAATGAATTGTACGTATTCATGGAAAGATGTACTCTTGATTTAGTGGAAAACAATATGAAGTCAGTCTGAATAATTCACATCAGCTTGTCACAGGGGCAGCCGGCGTCTATCCTGAGCCAGAAAAGTGTTTTCTGTGCCTGTGTGTGGTCGTTTGAAGTGACAGGTGCTATAAGGAGTGTTACTGTTATAGTGGGTTCTTACCTAATAGTGATTTGTTGCCTTGGGGACTAAAACCGACTTAATTGATTTACTTCTAGTCTACATCGTATGTGAATGGAGAAAATGCTGTTTCTTCCACAAATATTAAGGAAATGGAAGTAAGTTGTTCTCAATCTGTCACGTTTTTTATTTTTCTTCTTAATTGCTGCTGTTGATCACTTGTTTGGATTCTGTGCTTTCAGCAGTGTTAGTGAGGCATAACTGAAGGCACAGGTCACATATATCACTGTGTAGTGTCACCTGGGGCTGTAATTGAGTAGTTGTGATCACAACAGTCAGAGGCAGGTATTGGAGGTGTTCCCAGTTTGGGGACGGGGGATAATCTGGCTTCCATGCAACTGCAGTTCTTATTTCTGATTCACTCTTATGTCAAAATGAGGCCTCAGCAGAAATGGCTAAAATAGGTTGACATCCCAGCTGCTTTTGTCGAAACCATAGATTTTGTTTTGTTTGGAGAATCTGATTATATCAAACTGTGATGATGATTTATTTTTCTGTCCTTTTTAATTATTGCTTTTTTCCTTCCCTCCTCCTCTTCTGCTCCTTCCTTTTTCTCCTATATGCATGTGCCCGTCAGACACGTTACCAGGAGCTGGCAGTAGCCCTGGATTCCAGCAATCTAACTAACAAACAGCTCGTTACAAAGATAGAGGAATTGGTAAGAAACAATCCAACCAACCAGTTTGACGCTGTCTTTGCTGCTCCTCCATGCTCTCTGGGTGTCTGCAAGGTTACGGGTTCCCTCATAGTGCCACAAGGAAGGCTGCTTACACAGCACTTTGTATGGAACAAAATGGGCTGGATGGAAAACCTGTGAGAGGATCAAAGCCTAAGGCCACTTGTGAGTGTGGTGGCTCATCTGAGGAAGCAGAAACAGAGTTTTGTTGTTTCCATTTAAGTGTGCTCTGTTGATCTCCTCACACTGTCCCTGGATGATAAGCATCCTGATAAAACAGCTATTTCTGGTCCTGGTCTGAATCCTTGAAATACAGAATTCTGGTGCTGGCAGCAGTGTGAAAACCTGTTTCTGCAGGTGGTGATGCTGTTCTAAATATATCAGCAGAGTGGGAGCAATAGGTCCAAGAGAGCCTGGGGCTGTTTTCTGATCATATCCTCAGCTTCTCTTGGCACAATGAATGAACTGCTTTGTCCTGTGGCCTGCATGGATTCCTGCTGCTGCTTTTCAGCCTTCAGCCTTAACACTGCAAGAAATGCAGCTAAGCGGATCTGTTCCAGGCTGAAAAGAGCCTTTCTTGTGTGAAATACTTTCCCCCATTTTGTTCCTCTCTAAAACTACACTTTTCCCAAAGTTCAGCATTTCCCAGTGTACCCCATGACCCCTCTTTTTGTTTCATTTTTGGTTTTGGGTTATTTTTGTTCTGTTCTGTTTAATTTTGTGTTTTAGTTGGGCTGCAGAGGTACAGTGCGTTGCCCACCCAGGATTCTCATTGTTTGCCAGCTTTTCTGTTTGTCTGGAACTCTGTAGGGCCTTTGCTGCATTTGTGCTCTTGCCTTTGCTTTTCCTGGTTATGTTGTGTGCTGGCATTGCTAAAATCAAAACCTCATCACCCTTCCATCTGCAGTTATGTTTCAAAATGTACTGAGGTAGTAATGGTAATAAAGAAACAGCTTGGCCAATATTCATCATTTGGGAAGGGGAAAAAATACTATTTATGTAGTTACTTAAGAGGCATCTGTGAGAAAACTTCCAGGGGGACAAGAGTAGCAAAGGGCGAACAGGGTTTGGTGGCAGCTGGGGCAGCCTTTGTCCCATTCACACCTACAGATGCACTTTGTGCAGTCACAGCTCTCCAGTACTTCACCCATAAGACTGAAATTGGCTGGGACAGAACTATCCCTTTTCTTGCATCTGGCTTCAGCTCTGTCTCATACCACCTTGGTGGGATCCTGCCAACGTACGTGCGGCGCTGCATGACTTAGAGGCCCCATTGCTAATGGGATAGAGGTCTAAGGAATCACTTAAAGGAAAGGACTTTCGGTTTGGGATTTAGGTATTTATTTTTTATTGAAAGCATTTTTGCTAACACACCAGTTTGACTATGATTAATTGCATAGATGTGGGATATTGCAAGTTTAAACTGAAGTTGCTGGATGCTCAGATAGGAACATAGAGGAGTTTCAGCAGAGGTATTGGGGAAGAACTGTGATAATGTACTGGACAATGAAAAACATATCACATGCAATAGTGAAGGGAGCCCCAAATCTCTTACTTTTAATAGCTAAGATGAACTTCCTAATCTTCTACAGAAATGGAAATTCTCTTTGCATTAACTGGGCTTATATCCTACTTCATCAAAGTGAAAATGTGTTTCAGCAGTATGAGAATATTCTCTCTTAATATTGGTGCATCAATTTTCTTCCACAGAAACAGCAGAACCAAGAAGCAGTGAATCAGCTGGAGAAGGTAAAGTGTGTCCTATTTTTTGATAGATACAGAAATAGGTATCTGTTTCTCTGAGGAGTAGAAAACACAGTGGATTGTGGCACAAGCGTGCGTGATCTTGTTTTGTGTTAGCTTCAGTTTTAATTTGTAGCATAAGGTTGAATATTTTGACTTCATGAGTTGGGCCTGACAGGCAGCATTCTTATTTTGACCAAAGCTAATATTTAAATGCTCAAGTTGGAGGAGTACAGTGGGGGCAGGAGGTTACAGTTTGGGTCCTTGCCAGGAGCTTCCATTCCAACACTGCCACGTGTGTGCTGCAATGATTGCACTTGCTATCACTGCTGGTCTGGGATGGAAAAACGATTAGGTAGTCCAAATAATAGAAGATTAAGCGTGTCTTTAAAAACACTGGTATCATTTAGATGCTAGAAATAGTACCAATGAATTCCTGCTTTTTTAGTTTGACATAAAACAAGGGTTAACTATCTGCATGTTTGTGCTGACCAAGCATTATTTGTTTCTACAGGAAAAGAAGGAGTTTGAACAGAAATTTTCTAAAGAGCAAGCAGCATTGAGGGAACAGTTACAGGTAAGGCAGAGCCTCCCTTACAGTAATATCACCTGACTTCTGCTGTTTTGTGGATTACTGAGCACTCATAGTCCTTATCCTTGAAGCCAGAAGTCCATTCCTTTAGGAAAACTGTGAGTGTCAGCCAGACTGTACTTAACTGCAAGAGCTCTTTACTGAATTGTCCTTTCGTGACAACAGTGATGTTGCAGTGGCAAGCAAAGAAGTTCTGCACTGAGCTGATTTTCCTTTCCCAAAGGTTCATATCCAGACTATTGGAATTCTCGTTTCTGAGAAATCTGAGTTGCAGACAGCCCTTGGCCATACTCAGCAAGCTGCACGGCAGAAATCAGGTACGTGACTGTCTCTGCAGCTCAAGCTGGTGGTTGAACTGTGGGTGTCAAGTCACAGGCACGAACAGTTGCTGGCAGCCAGCTCACAGCACTCCCCGACTCCTCCGTGAGCAGCCTTTGGCACTGGCACTGCTGCTGTCACCATAGCTGCCCCCAAATGGGAGCATGTTGGTCTCACAGCAGTTGAGGTTGTTTTGTGCATCACTAAAGCCTTGTCACCTCTCTTGGGCCTGGTTACTACTCCAGACTGTTCCTTTCTGATACTTTAAAAACTTTGCTCCCCTTTTCCACCCCGCCTCCCACACAGCTTTCATGTTAATCTAGGTCTTACCTGAGCCTTTTATTCTGAACTAAATTTGAGCAATGTATTGTAATAGGAAAAAAAAACCAACCCAGACAACATATTGTCTATTGTTCTGCAAAGGAAGTTTCATCATCTGCCTCTAAAGTGAGGCAGGTAGAGAGAGAGCTGTGCTCCCAGGGCTGTTAGTGAATGATCTGTAGAGCCAGGAGTGGAGCCAGCTCTGCTGATTTACAAAGCTCTGTGCTGCCTGAAGAGCTTGTTGACAAAGTAGAAAGTGCTGTTCAGCCAGTTCCAAAATGCTCTTTGTGATCTAGCCTCAACTGACTGTGCTCTGACTTGTCCAGGAGAAGCTGAAAGCCTTGCTGCCCGTTTACATTCGTCTCGCCAGCGGGTCTCGGAGCTGGAGCGCACTTTGTCCTCCATCTCCATGCAGCAAAAGCAGTCAGAGAAGGTAAGAGTCACCTCTGTTTATGCTTAACCAGCAGTTCTGCCTTTGGCTGTTTGCTTATTACTACACTGCTGCAATGTCTGCAGTCCCTGCTTGAAGAAGAGGCAGAAATCAACCTTGTTAATTATCCTTGTAAAGCCCTGTATTCCCCATGATCAAGGCAAACTTCATTCAAGTTTCTGTGACTAAATCATATGGTCCAGTTGGTGTCTTCAGATCTGGCACCTCACTTCATTAGTCTGGCAGTTCCACACAAGAGAGAGACTTTGTCCCAGAAATCTCCATTAAACACACACTTTAGAATTGACGTTAAGCCAGAAGTTTGCAGAAATACTTGTAGCATCACATTTGAAAAGACTGAGCAGACTTATTCCTGGCAAATTCAGGAGGTTCTAAGCATACCTGTCCTGAGGTTTTTTGCTAAAGTGGTGACCTTTTCTGCTTTAGCTGATCTGTTAAAGATGAAATGAAGTATTTTTTTAATACCTTATTTGTTTGTTTGAAGTCTATAGATGATTCAGTAATTTCCTTTTTCTCCAGCATAATAAAGAGTTAGTGAAGGAGCGAGACAACCTGAAACTGGAACTGTACAAACGAAGGTAAGTCCCTTCTGCTCAGTACTGCAGAAGAGCCCCAAAACATTACAAGTGGCACAGACTACAGGTGCTGACTTGGGAGGCCAGATATTCCATTAAAAAAAAAAAGTAGTCACTAGATGTGATGTTTCTGTGATTCTAGCTGCCAGGAAGCACTGGTTTGTAGATATATGACCTGGACATCAGCAGACCCAGAGCCACTTTAATTTTTTGTTTGTTTTAGCAAAAGTAGTGAGGAAATAAAACAGCAGAATTCAGAGCTGTCAGAGAAGGTTCACTCTTTGGTGTCCCAGAACTCAGCTATGAAGTTGGATGTAGAAGATTTGCAGAAGAAATTGGAAATGGCTGAACTGATGATTCAACAGGTGAGGGCAAATGACACTGATGACACTGCTACACTTCCTTCTGAGACAGGGGGCAAGAGTTAACTCCTGGCTTTAAGGAAGGCTCAATCTCATCAAGACATCCTCCTAGAAAAAAGCTTTCAGTGAGGCCTCAGAGGAACAGAAAGTTTGTATTCCCTAGGGAGTTGGAGCTGTAAATTGATTGAAAAGCACACATTGATTGAAAAGCAATGTTGCATTAGTCTGCTAAAACTGTTGTACAGTGAGACAGGGTGAAATGTGGAAATACAGTGACTGTTCTGGTTGTGTCTGTTCAGGATTTTGGTTACTCAGTTGTGCAGTCTCACTGAGTAACGAGCTGAGTAGGGGGGGTGTTTGTACCCACAAGTGGAAGGTGGTGAATTGGACAGTGGCAGCTTGAAGTCAGCTGGGGAAAGAGTGCATGGAGCCAGCTGTTAGCAGGTCAGAGGGCAAGCTTGGTGTAACCCTGAGCCTGGGAGGGAAGAAAATGCTCTTTTTTTTATTCCTAGACTGTGTCTTAAGTTACTCTTGAAATTAAGCCAACTGCTGCTCTTCTGGGAAAAGTGCTGTGTCTCAGCTGAACCAGCCTTGCTGCTCAGTCCACTGACATACTTCAGACACTGGCTTTAAATTCCTGACATGTCTGACAACTTTTAAGGTCACAGCTCTTATACCATCTGATCTGGCTGTATAGTGCAGACTCTGGAAATGCACAAAATTTCTGAGCCAAAGTTTGATTGAATCCTATTTTCTTAATTAAAAAAAACAGTAAATGTAAAATTGGTAGGGAGGAGCTGCCCAATTCAGCCTGTTTTACAGGACTAAAATCTCAGCTTTTTGTTTTTAATCCCCCTATTTTTTTTCCCACACTGAACGTCACTATGAGTTGGAGCACTTTAAAGAACTATAGAAGGTTACAACATAGATCATGTGGCAGGTTACTCCCAGGGGAAAGGCTGTGCAGGAATTGAGTATTAACATTTTGCCTTAACTTTCTGATTTTTATTAACAGTTCTCAAGCCAGGGAGGGAGTCTGGATGCAAACCAGCAGCTGCAGATGGCTCTGGAGGAGAAGGCGAGCCTAGAAACCCAGGTAGCTCAGGTAAGAGGTTGTATGAAATATCCAAATCTTGGTGTCCGTAAGGAAACTTGTGGGGCAGAAAAATGTAGTCTGAGCTTTGCACTAACACTGGTTTCTTCAAGTTTTATCCCTTAAACCAAATTTATTTAGCCAATAGGATTTTGTCTGATTTTGATTTGAACAGCTCTCAGAGTCACTTCACCAGCTGCAAGCAGAAAGAGATCAGTATGTGGAGAAACTGAGGGAGGAGGGGAGCGTTTGGCAGCAGCGGGTGCAGCAGCTCTCTGAGCAGGTAACCCCAGGGGCAGCATCCCAGCTCTGGACAAACATGGGCAGCAGGAAATGCCCCATGAACATTGTTGTAATTTTCACTTGTGTGGCCTTGCAGGTCCACACAATGGCAGAGGAGAAGGAGAAACACATGGCCAAAATTCAGGAGCTGGAAGACAATGTTACAGAGCTGTTGAGTACATCAGGTAGGGCTTCCAAGGTGGGGCTTCTCACTGCAGAGTGGAGCTGGATAACTCTGTGCTGCTGTGCAGATGCTTCTGCACAGGAGGTGCAAGTAGGTCTGATGCCGGGAAGGCAGCTGGAGACCAGGTGACCATAAGAACCCTCTTCTCTTGGGAAACAGCAAGTGAACTCTTGCAGTGAATGGACCAGCAGCCTGGTTATGTCTGTAGTATTGGCCTGACTGTACTGTCAGCCTCTCTGGCACAGGAGTTTGGGAAGGCAGGATGCTCCTGCTAGGGCTGTGAAGGAGTCAGCAGCAGACAGCAGGATGCTATGCTTGGGTTTGGGGTAGGTTTGCTCTTTGTTCCTCTCAGTGCTGTGCACTGAGGACTGGATATTGCAGCTGGTGATCTCTTCTGGGTCACAGAGCCATATGGGCTGGGGTGTGCTTTGTGTACCCAGCAGGGATGTGTCTCACCCAGCCATTTGCCGTGTGACTGAGCCCCTTCTGACTGCATTTCCTCAGCAGTGAAGCCCATGGATATCGAGCTTCCCTCACCCCCGGGGCCCACGGCAGCTGAGCTCAGTCTGCAGGAGGAGATCCAACGGCTGCAGCAGGAGAAGGAGGAGCTGCACGGGCAGTACCAGGCCCAGGTCCGTGACAACGAGCAGCTGAGCCACCTCAACCAGGAGCAGGAGGAGCGGCTGCTGGAGCTGGAAAAGACTGTGCAGCGCTACAGCGAGGAGGCTGTGGACAGGCAGCAGATCCTGGAGGACATGCAGAGTGATAAGGCCACAATCAGTAGGGCACTGAGCCAGAACCGGGATCTGAAGGAGCAGCTGGCTGAGCTGCAGAATGGGTTTGTCAAACTGGTAGGTCTCTTCCATGCATCTTTTCTCACTGCTTCCCTCACTGGTGCAATCCTTTCGTAGTGCAGATGTTAAAAACTGGCAGCAGCATTATCCCTCTCTTACCCTCTGAGACTGTGGCTGCTCCATCCTCTGATTCATAGTGCCATACCAGGAGGTTCCCTCCAGTTCCTTACTCCCTCAGGTGCTCTAGCAGATAAACCAATCTTTGTCCAGAACTGTTTCCTTTTCCTTCTCATCCCCTGCCAGTCAGGCTGTTTCTGTCCCTGGGTACTCCTCCTGCCCTTTTACCTGAAGATATCCATTTCCTGTTCCCTGTATTTGCCCATGAGGAAGTTCTCAACAGTATTCTCTCCTGCTGCTGTCATTCTTACCTATCCTGGAGCTCTTACTTACTCCTTACTTGGCTTACTCTTGCTTTGCTTCTTTCAATGTAACACCTTCCCCTCTGGGGCCCTAGCAGACTGACACATGGTCTAGCTGTTGATTTTTTTTTTTTCTTTAGTCCTTTTTGAACTTCTTGTTTTTGAGTGTCTGTGGCTCTCTTTGGGATATTCATACCACCTATCTGCTTTGGAGCTGACAGGCTGCATGATGTACGAGGCCTCTTGGCACTGTCCCAGCACTGATTCCCCTGCCTGTTTCCTTGCTCTTCTCCCATCTTCTGAACCTTTCTATAAGTTATTTACTGTCCTAAACAGTCAATTTATGGCCCTCAGTTACAGTTCAGAAAAACACAAGGGATGGCACCCTGTTGTACTGGGAACTAACGTGGTTTATTGAGAGCCTGTTTCATGGTGGCTGGGGCAGTTTCCTTACACAGTCGTGTTTGTCTTGCAGACAAATGAAAACATGGAGGTTACAAGTGCCCTACAGTCAGAGCAATACGTAAAGAAAGAGCTGGCCAAGAAGCTTGGGCAGCTGCAGGAGAACCTGGGGGAGCTCAAAGAGACGGTGAGCACCAGCAGTGGAATGGCAGGGCTGGATTGTGCAAATTGCTGGCAAATTCCCAGACACTGATGTAAGCATGGAAATGGATATTGTAAAGATCCAGCTGGGAGCCTTCCCCTATCATCTGCTGCCTGATGTGGGAGACCAGCATATGGGGGCAGATGGTGGCTGCCTGCCTGGTTGGTGGCTTTGGGGCAATGGTTGACAGTTTGGATCATGTCACACAGATCAGCTTTTCAGGCAGAAAGGGTTTGATGTGGTGGTTTGATCTTGTTCTCTCAGCTGGAGCTGAAGACACAGGAGGCCCGTGGCCTGCAGGAGCAGCGGGACCAGTGCTACAGCCACCTGCAGCAGTACACCCTGGCCTTCCAGCAGCTCGCTGCCGAGAAGGACGAACTGCACAAGCAATTCCTGCTTCAGACACAGCTCATGGACCGCCTGCAGCATGAGGAGGTCCAGGGGAAGGTGACAGTGGAAATGCACCTGAAAGAGCTGCAGCAGACCAAGGTAACAGTAAAAAGGGACAAGATGGGAGCTAATCATTGAGCGAGAGATTTGGCCAGTCCCTTCCACCCTGGGCTGTTCTGTGATGCTGAGATTACACCCTGTGCCCTACGAGTGATACCTGTCTGGAGCTGAAGTACTGCTTGCGTGTTTGTGTGTGTGGTGCTACTGTCTGGAGTGAGTGTTTGCAGTCTGGCTTGTGGGGTTTTTGTGATCCTCTGCTTCTCCCTTGCAGGAAAGTCTAGAAGCTGTAGCCAGAGAAAACAAAGAGCTGCAGGCCCAGATCAGTCAGCTAGCAGCAGAAATGGATGGCAGAATTTTGCACCAACTGGAGGGTGAGTGGCTGTATCCGGGAGGAGGCAGAGCTGGGTTCTCTGCAGCATTGCCTCCTTGTTCACCATCCTCCTTTTACAGAAGGTGATGAAGCAGTGACTGAAGAAATCCAAAAACCTTCACTTGTGATCCCAGAGAAGTTTGAAAGCCATGAAGAAATGGTGAGTCTTAATGGATAGAAAAGCCTTTGGTTTTAGTTCTAAGCAAATACCTAGAAAAAGAAACCAGTTAAATTGCAGAGACATTTATCAGCTGTTATCCTACCAGCTGAGTGCAGTCATGAGGGAAATGCAAAAGTTCCTTGTGCACAGCAGCAAGAAGCCAAGACTTCTGCAGCATCCTTGCAAAACAGGTTGGAAGTCTGGTAGTGGTTTCCTTATGATAACTCAGCTGGCAGAGTAGCTCTTTAATGGGGCTTTGATGATGATGGTCTCTTTAGCTTGGAAGGCAATTTGGAAATGGTGTCAAATATCTACAAGATTTATCTGCAAGTACAGTCATATTACTGCAGTCAAGCAGCTCTCAAGGGACCCAGTTTTTAACCTGCACTGATTGGGAGCGAGAAGAGGCAGTAGCTGGTGCCTGGCTTAGTAACAGGGCAGTCACATAGTTCTTGGTTTCACACCCATAAATAAAACGGGGTAAACTGTTACTCTGTCCTTAGATGCACCATAGATCTTGCTGAACACAGGGGAAGCACTAATGTCCACACTCTGAAATTCTTCTTAGGTTACTTTTGTGACCTCTGCCATGTACCAAGTGGAGCAGGAGCGACAAGATCTGAGGAAGCAGCTGGCTGCTCAGAAGCAGCAGTGCAGAACCCTCCTGCAGCAAATTGCAGCTCTTAGGCAGGAGCAGCAACATCACATCACACTGGGTGGAGGTAAAATCTCGGCACAGTTTGGGGACAGTGTGACCATGAGGTGCTGGGCCAGCTGGCCATGGCTGCTCTGAGACAGACCTTTGGGTCTGTGAGTGTGTCCTGCCCCAGGAGAAACTGTAAATTGCACACATCCCTTCCAGGCTCCATTATGGATACTGTTCCAGTGGAGGTTCATGAGGCTTTGAAAACTGCCATGGACAAGCTACAGGTAAGCAAAGCATCTCATGTTGTTTCAGCTCTACTACACTGTTCAGCCAGACTTGGATCCAGTGTCAGACACAACACAAACAGATTGTAGGGGAATAAGCAGCAGATGTTCCACAGTAAGAAGCTCCATCCTAAAAAGCTTGCTCACTGCTTGGTTGTAAAGGAGCAGGATTTGTTCCCCAGGCTCAGACGAGTGTCACAGGGGTGTTACCTTTAGCACAGGTGTTGTCTGTACATGAGCAGCCCAGGTGACCACCCCTACTTTGTGTGTTCAGTTGCGTTTCACAGAGCTGATGCGTGAGAAGGCTGATATGAAGGAACGTCTGGAGGAGCTGGAGCACCGCTGCATCCAACTCTCTGGAGAGACTGACACCATTGGTATGTTTAGGCAACACAAGCACAGGCTAGAGCTTGCTCAGTGCCTTATTTATGTGGGGAGCAGAAGGTCCCCAAACAGCTTTTGGAGCTGGAGCCCTCAAACTACCGAGCCCTCAAACTACCAAGCCCTTCATGTCTCCTACTGCTACGTATCTGGGCTAGGTCTCCACTCCAGGGCTGGATTTCCTGGGTCCTCATGCCTCGTACTTCACTATAGGGCTTGTACCCCAATCTTGCAGACACTCCTGAGGCTTCTCTTGTGTTCCAGGGGAGTACATTGCACTCTACCAGAGTCAAAGGGCTATCCTCAAACAGCGGCACCAGGAGAAGGAGGAGTATATCAGCAGGTTGGCTCAGGATAAGGAAGAGATGAAGGCAAGGAATCCTTTCTGTGGTACTATTCCAACCAGGGTGGGCCTGGGGAGCACTTTCAGAGTGCAAACCTTTGTGCGTTTGTTTGCTAATTTTGTGACAGGAATAGGGCCGCAAACTGCAGTGGCATGTTTGTGTGCGTGTTTCATGGGCTTTCCTTTACTTTGGTGCAGATGAAACTACTGGAACTGCAGGACTTAGTGATGCGCCTGGTCAGGGAAAGAAATGAATGGTACAGCAAGTATGTAGCAGCTGCTCAGAACCCAGAGTTGTTGGCAAGCCAGCCTGAAGGTGTGCTTCCAGCAGAAAGGCGCATGGAGCTGAACGCCACCGATGGAGCAGGTAAGCTGCAGCCAGGACAAGCTCTGTGCAGGGGGAGCAGCCCCGGGTCTCAGCCTGGTGTGTGGATGGGAGGAGTTACCTGCCTGCCTTGTCTGTGCTCCTTGCAGGGTTACGAGAGGTCAATCTGTCAGATGAAGCAGAACAAGAGGCTGCTGTTCTTCACCAATCCGGTTTCCCCCCTGTTGACAGTAAAGCTTCTCAGCCAAACCAAGAAGACCCCACGGCAAAGCAAATAATGCAGCTTCTCAGAGAAATCCAGAACCCTCAGGAGAGGCTGGGCTCCCTGCTGGAAAACCCGTGCATTCCCTTCTTCTACCGTGCTGATGAGAACGATGAGGTCAAAATCATGGTGGTTTAAGTGGTGCTAAATCTTACTGATAGCAACTTTCTACGGGCCTGAAAGGACTTGATGGACTTGTATGTGCCCATACCTCTGCTCAGTGCCCCTGGTGAGAACAGATTTCTAAAGACATCAGTAAAGAGAGATTGTATCAGATGGAACTCAAGCATCAGACCTCATCTTCTCTTTCTCTTTTCTCTGTTACTTGGTGTGCTTGGAGTACAGGCAGACTCTTAACTCATCCTGGGAGGCAGCTGGTGCTGGGTGCTGGCACATCACCCAGACTGGGGGCAAAGGAAGTCCATGACTTTGGGCAAAATGACTTAATCCCTTGTCCCAGATTCTGCTGCCACAGCAGCTTCACACGGTTCTGATCCATCACTCATGCCTGTCATCAGCTCAGTTCCTTCCAGGGCTCCCAAAGTAACTAACTGTTCTGGTAATGGACTCTTTGGACTCTCAACAGGTTGGGTTTGTTTTCATACTACGTATCCTAAACTCTCCCTCCCGGCTGCAGCCCTGCCTCTTGCACCTATATTTCAGAACAGGCCCCCAGCAAGCAGCTCCTTGGCAGCACAGCCCTGTCTGTTCTCATTGCCAGGGGAAGGGACTGATGGGAGCCTTGAGGGGTCTTTTGGTTACTTGACAAAGCTTTATGTGATTCTTGGGAGTGGGATGGAAATGTAACTGCACTTTGAAGGATGATGTGTTTCACTTGTTATGTGTCTGAAGGTTTTATTTATTTTAAGAAATGGGAGAAATAAGTAAAAGGAAACCACTTAATAAACATGCTTCGTTTTGAATTTCTGGACTTTAGGGATTCTAGTTCTCCATCCCTGATCTTTCCTCTTCTCCCATTTTAGTAAGGAGTGCAGGAGATGAGTGGAAACCAAGATCCTACAGCCCATGTTTAAGGTCCTGGGACATACAGCAGCAAGTGTGGTAGTACCTGGCCCTGCCTTGAAGCCATAGCCCCGATTCTAAGGAGAAAACAGAACATGGAGGGAGGAGAGCACTCCCTGAAACAGCAGCAAAACAAATCTCCTGGCTGTGGAAGTGGTGAAATACATGTGGATACCCTGCAAATGAATCTGCCTTCAGGCATGAACTGCCTGTTCTTAGGATGGGTGGTATCAACAGTGGAGTTTGGAGGGAAACCACAGGGGAGGTTAAAGGGACCTGATCATCGGAGCTGTGTGATCAAACAGGAGTCTGGGCTGATGCCTGAAGCAGCATCAGCTTGCCTCCCTGTTAACCTGACGAGATATGAGATGCAAGCACAGGGACACAGATTTGTGTCTGTTCAACAGGAGAGATGGTTCATTTCTTCATGTCCAAGTTGGTGAAGCTTTACACCAGCATAGCAGAGAGCTTTTCTTTTACTGGCAAAGGCAGAGCACGTGTGGGTTGGTTTTTTTAAATGGTTCCTACCTTGATATTTCCAAATACAATTGAAAAAAAGGGACACACAGCCCAATCAATGCTTTCCTGTGAGCCCCCAGGGGAAGCTGGTTTTTGAACTTGTTTCATTTAAATGGCATGAGTAGTGTCAGTCTCCCCTCAGCACAAGTGGTTGGGCTTCCCAGCTCCCCAGAGCACGAGGTACGTACATACTGTATCTGTGTAAAATGGTGTATATTCCTTGAAGAGAGACTAAGCCTGTTCAGTGTTTATTGCCTGCTCAGGCTATTTATGAATCTGTAACGTAACTAATAGGGAAAGGGCCATGATTTAATACAGAGCATTATTGTAAATGGAATAAATATTTATTGGGTGTTTACTCTAGAACTGTGAAGGAGACAAGACCAGTGAAGAAGGTCTCTGGTCTGGTGCAGAGGTGACAACCCTCTTACGAATTTGCTTTCTGAATAAACTTATTCAGAGGAGCACTGACTAGAGGTATTTCTGCTGCACAGATCACCTTGAAATTTGGCCAGAAAAAGAGAAGAATGAATTTTTTATTGAAAGCACATGCCCTGACAGTGCTATATACCCTTTTCACTGAGCTATCCTGAATGTTTTCTGTACAGACTGCTGACAAGCCTGAGAGGTGGCTCTTGGCTAGCATTTCACATCCAGACCCCAGCTTCAGATTAATTTTTTTCCCTGACGCCTTTCAGGAGTGATTCCCTGACCTCACCTTTACTCAATATCCACTTGCTGTGCTCCACAAGCAGCATAGGCAAAAATCCCTTTTAAGAAGCAATTTATGTGCAAACTCCCACCTTCTGTATGCCCCACACCTGAAGCACCTCTACGTAATTTCTTCTGCACAGGGATTTACCTTTCTGCACCTGACAAGCTGTTTCACTCTACTGCAGCTCCTGGATACTCAGTGCTGATGCAGATCTGCTTCACCTTCCCTATCAGCCCCTGCGTGCATGTACAGCTTGTTAACTCTGTGGGATGAAAATATCGGGTTATAATAAAACACAGCTTGAAAACCACCCAGAGAAAAAGCAAGAGAAAGAGAGATGGTTTTATTCTAGTCATGGAGACCTTCATTATACAGAAATGAGAGTTTATTTCATCCAATAAACAAGTGACAGGTAGATCACAAACTGCATCACAGCTACTACCAGCACTGAGACAGTTCACCCACAAGTCTGGGGTAATACAATAACCCAACTGCACACAGCAGAGAATTTAACAATTAGCTCAAAAACTCAACATTGGGATTTGGTTAACTTTTTGGATGTGTGTGTATATATATATGTATATAGATATTCTTTTCCTACTTAAGTATTTCCTAAAATTCACATGGAAGCACAAATGGCTTTTAACACCTGGACATATATAGATTTTTCATCTTATATATATATTTATAGATATTTATAACAGTAAAGATATGTTTCTCATTACTACAATATACTTGTTTAACTCCTTTAAGCAGCTGGGAAAAAAAAAAAAACAACAAAAAACCCCCAAAAACGGTTTCACTACAGTCACATCTGATATGTGTGTGTCACAAATTACAAACAAAACAAGCCATGTGTGAGGTTTGAGTCAGACCATTCCAGGACAGAACAGCTAAGAGGCAGGCAAAGAGTCTCAGAGGGAGCAGGCCTACATGTCAAATGGTGGTTTTGGACTCTCCGGGCGGGCGGGACTGGCCTTACCCGGCCGGCTGGAGGTTAAAGACAAGAAAAACAAAGAAAAAGGAAAAGGGAAAGGGAAGGAAAAGGGGGAGAAGTAGTAAAACAATAGTTAAAATGCAGCAAGGAACTGGCATCAGAACAATAGAGGATCCACAACAGAAATAAAGAGTAATAGCACTGAAATGAGAGAACTGCAACATGAATCAGGCCTGGAGGACAGCCTGCAACACAGGTGGCTCATTTAGCTCTGGTAGAAACATGACATCTGAGATGTACAGGGTTGATATATTTTTTAATTCTCAAGTTTTTGTTTTTTTTTTTTTTTTTAATACATGTAGCATGAAAAGTAAAAACCAAACCTTAAGATGAGTTGTGATCAACAACGGTTACAAGTTTCCCCAAACACGTACCATCCACATGCAAGAAAAGGCTACGGAAGAAGTCACCACAGTACCCCAAAAACACTGAAAGATGTGCTTAGTTCAAAGCAGAAATATTTTCAACAAAACACCACACAGCAAACTCCCTGAAACATGTGGCTGTCCATTTGCAAGGGGGGAGCAGCGTGTCTATTCCCCTCGCCCTGCTGGGTTCAGGAAAGTCAGCCAAAAATTGTGATGCAAGACAACTGCTGGCAGGAGCCAGTGTGTCCCCAGCAGGAATGGCCCGGCTCTGGGAGCCGAGTGTGAGCAGGTCCCATGAGCTCCCCGCACGCTGATATGTGTGCACTACCTCAGACTTCACTCTGGCAGGACTGGGCTGATCCACTGATTCCCCCCTTTACTGATCCTCCTGCCTCACTTTGATATGAAGTTGATTGCACTGTTCCCAACATGAAATTTTTGCACCTTAGAAGTCAACCTAATACACACGACATTTAATCTCTTCCTAATGGGTGTTTTGACAGTAGATTTTTGTTAAGCCACGCTTTTGTCTTGAACTACAAGGAAAGAAAACAGCTACAGCTCAGTCCTGGATGCTTCAGCTAACTGGTGCAGGCAGGACACTTATCCAGGCTAGACCAGGCAGATGGAATCACCGGACGGACAACCACCACTTGGACCTAAGGATGTCCCTGTGGCTGGTCTCTCCAAGGAGCCTGTGTACTTCAGGGATCCATGCCACTGAATGAAGGCTACTCTATGCTCACAAAGCAATACAGGACGCACGAGCGAAGACAAAGAGCTCGATCACTAGGCTAGAGTTTTACGACACACTGGGGAGGGGTGGGGGGAAGGCAGGGATATGGGATGGATGAGAGGAGTGACTGTGGCAGTGGAAGGGAGGGTGGAATGGGGAAGCCGCCAGCACGGCACTCGTTGCCAGCTGTCTACAGCCTCAAGTTATAAATCTAAGAGGGACGGTTCAGCCGGTCGGATTATGGTAGGTCGAGTAGGTGAGGCGGGGCCCCTTCTGCTGTGAAAAAGCAGGAAACAAAAACAAGAGAACACACACTGTGGTTAGCACAGCAATTGCAGTCACAACCACACATGCTTCTCCACCTCGCCTGAGCCAGCAAAAGAATGCAACCTGAGGCACAAACCCCCCAGAGTGCAGCTCCACAAACGAGGCTCACGGGCTTCTATTTGGCCTCACACTGGCCTTTCTGCACAGCACAGATCACCCTGGACTGCCAGTTTTACTTCCCTCTGAAATTTGGAAGTGCAGAGATTTACTGCCAGTAAGTGCCCTGGCTCTGGGATGAGTGGAGAAGCACGGACAACAGTGAGCTCCTGTATCAAGCACATGACAGTCACACAGCATGGATGGGGTCCTCTGAGACGCGCTGCTGCCAGAGGCTCTTGGCTGATTTGGAGGAGCACCTTCTTCCCCTGGCCTCGAGGCTACTGCAAGCCTGAGATTCCCTATTCTGACATGAGACTGATCTTGGATGTCAGGGGCAAGCTTAGGGCTTTCAGTTTTCCAGTTCTGGTGCACAGCAAATGCAGCTTCTACGTCAATAAAAGGAACTTTGGCTACTCCTACTCCATTCAGTTCCAACTCTTTTGCTGATACTTTAGCTATGTAAATGGGCAGCAATGTGTTTGCCCTCTGCATGGATTAAGTGTTCTAGAATCTCCTTCCTGTAACGGACTGGGGGGAAAAAAAAACACAACAAAAAATACAAGACAACACCCCTGACATGTCTCTCAGCTCTTTACTTGAAATATCACTTCAGCCCCAGACTACAGGCTGTAAGAAGGCTATAAATAGAAATATGTTCTGTAAGACTGAGTCCAATCTGTGTTTTTCCTTTAAAGCATGCTCCCTGCAGTGTCTGTGACCTCAACTGCATCTTGCTGATGTTTCCTTAAGATAACTAAATTGTTATTTATTATGTACCAAGTCAGAGTAGTTTTAAGGTCCAAACTGCCTGAAATGCAAAGTGCAAAGCCAACAGCATGTAGACCAAATGGAGGGGAAACCCTTGCACTGATCATACGGGACCAGGTGTCACAGAATTAATACCTCAATAATCCCAAACTGACAAGATTTAGATGACAGAATCAACTCACTGCTAGAAATGAAGGCCCTCTCTTGACACACTGGCTGAGGGGAGGGAGAGAAGACAGGCAGAGGAGGATATTTGTACCAGTGGTCTGTAATCATACTGGCACAAGAGAAGTTACACTCCTATAAATCAGGGCAAGTTCCCTCATTTAGCAAATAAACCAGAGCAACCCTCCAGTCCTGTTTATTAAACCTCAGCAGAACTTACTGCTCCAGATCTATTAAGCCCCAGATCTCAAAACAATTACAACCACTTGTTCCTTGCCTTGGGAAATGATACATAAAAAAGCTTCAGAGAGTAAAAGCACTTCCAAATGTTCTCTCCTTGACTGAAAACACCAATGCAAGCCCCCACTGTCAGCATGGCAGTCAAGTTACTGTACTGCTCTTGTACAGAAAATAACTATGGGATTGAGCTAGCCCAGAAATTACAATTACCTTGGAAGGATGCTCAAATAATACTGTTGCTCAGAAGTAAAAATTGCAACAGGATGTTACAACTGGGGAATCTGTGACCCTGAGCTTCATGGCACATGGATCTGTGCATTATCTCTAAGGGTGCCCACAGTGTAAATGCAGCCACACCAACCCTTTGGTGGCTTCTACCATCATTGGAACAGCAACAGGACCAGAATTAAAACCCTACAGAACTTCAGCTCAGCCTTTAGTGAGATGCTGTTGCACCATCACGTGTTAGAAGGCATTTTTTGAGAAGGTTGAAGGACTGTTTGCATTTCAGGAGTTTGCAAAGGTTGTGCTAAAAGCCTCTGAGGGCTTACATGAAAAGAATGCTTGAAACCACCAGAGTAAGTGAAGTGTTCTGGCAAGAGTGGCCACTTGACCCTAGCAGGATAAATAGGGCTGAAAGGAGCACAAGTAATTCACAGGTAGATGGGCTACTTTTTTATAATGTACTATGACTGATTTTTGCAGACTTATTTCTCTCAGCATTCAAAGCATTTTAGGGTGTGAGACTGTCACTTTTTAAATTTATAAGCTCTTTCTGTTGAGGTCTGCTGGAGATGCTTACAGAATCTGCCTGGTAAGACTAGAAAAGGCTGCAAACTGTTTCCCAGCACTAAAAGGGACAGAGAAATCTCTCAGGCAGCATTTATCCCCCAAATGCTGCTTCAGTCTGACTACATTGCTAGTCAAGCCTTTTTATATCACTGAAAAGACACTTTTCTCTGTCAGGACAAGGAACAAAGTTTTGCTCACACGGAAGCCTGTGGCTGTCTCCAATACATGAGATGGAAGACCTGAGTTCTGGCAGGAGCCCAGGGAAATGAGTTACAGTGACTGTCACATCCTTTAAAGTCAGTCTTTCAGGCCATACCCAGAGAGAACACTGAGCTAATCCTATCTAAGAACCACTGGGCTAATAGATCCTTACCAGTGGAACTCCCTAACAGAGGTGGGAAAACATTACCTTTATTCCCTTGGACTGCAAAAGGTTTTGGCTGTAATTTTTTGGATCATTTGGGGTTTTGGATTTTTTTGTTTGGTTGGGTTTTTTTTGTTGTTGTTGTTGGTTTTGTTCGGTTTTTTAAAATTTTTATTTCCTTGGTGCTCTTTATGCCAGATTAAAACCAGAATGCCCCATAACAGCGAGTCCCAGAATGGGGTACAGACAACAGCAAGGCTCCTTCCCGAGATTGTTCACCAGGATGCATGTTTCCAGGGCTGTCAGGGATGTCTGCAGGAGGCAGAATATCGGAGGAAACTGCTGATTGCTCCAACACCTCTGCAATGTGTCATCAGTGAGGAGGGTTGACGATGACGTCCTCAAAGATGTCAATCATGAGCAATCACTGCAATGTGGCACCTAACTGCAGTTCTGTGCAGCAGTAACAGACACCATCTACTGCAAGATGGGGGCTGGCTGTGACCCCCCTGCCCCAGAATAGTGGCTTGAACTTCTGCTATTCCTATTAAAGTAGGATTTCAGCACATGCTCCTCGCCCCCAGGTCTCTCTGCCACAACCAGCAGCAAGGGAATCTGCAGGAACTGCTGCTGCTCCACTCCTCTGTCATGAAACAACATCCACAGAGAAAGGGAGAAGGGGCCCAAAAAATCCACACCTGCCTTGTTTTGCCCTCTGTACCTCTTTGTCAACAAGGGCTGGAGGTTCCCAAGAAAAGGATTCAGGAGAATTTGCTAATGTCCCTCTTTACACCCCCACTCGACATTAACAGGATGAGCAGTACACAGCACAAACCCACACCCTGCTACATCACTGAACCACTACAATGCTGCAAAATGCAGGGAGAGAGAGGACAGGGAAATGCACAGGAGCTCAGGGCAGTGTGTTTGAGGGACACAGATAACCACATCCTTCCTCTTGCAGGGGCAGGAGGCAGAGGAGAGAAGGCAGTTTGAATGGAAGCAGGAGAGTAACCTAGAAGGTAAAGGGTCAAGGGGAGAATAGAGGGAGTTCACATCTAACTGTGATGATGGGACACAAGGATAAAAGGGAACATTCAATGTCAGAGTTATCCTGCACTCAGACATGGAAGTCCTGGTATTAATGACCCAAACTCCTCTTGACTTCCATGAGCACTAGGGACACAGTGAGGATGGGAGCACTTCTCCAGCCAGACATTAGAAGAAGAGGAGTCTGAACTATCTGCTCCCCAAGTCTCTATCTTGATCCTAACAGAGCTGAGAGACCAAATCAAACCAGAGTTTATTCAGCTGATCTTACTGTTAGTGTGGATATAAGCCAAATGAAAGACACATAGAGTTTAGACCTTGTTGCCAGAGCTCATTCCCCCATCCCACCTTCTCTATTTAGAAGCAGAGAAAGGGTCCTCCAGACCTTAAATCAGGTACTGAGGCTTTCCCAGCTCCCGCAGCTCAAGCAGCTGCTCTGTCTCTGATCAGCCAGTTTTTCTGTTCAAGACTCCTCCCTTTATGAGATCCTGGCAGAGGTGGTTCATCAGACAAGGGACTCTGTTACTAACACAAAAACTGGGCAGCAGAGGAGAGCTGCAGAGCAGTGCTGGAGAATGGGGACACAGTGACTCATGCATCGCAGCGAGAGTGCAAAACCTACCGTGGCTGCCAGTCCTCAGGGGTCACTGATAGTGATTCTGAAAGACAACACGAAATCAACATGGCAGTTCAGACAGTTCAAGGCAGAGGCCACACAGACTGTCAGGAAGGTGGAACAGAGACACAAGCGCTTGCACAGACACAGTCACACATCCCCCTCCAAACACAGCATGAGTAGGGGGACTGCAAACACACAGACACCACTCATAGCCTCATCTTTGCACACATCCAGACCCTGTTGTGCACAGCGGTGCATCAAAACCCATCCATCTGTCCACACACCTACTCACTGTTGCTCACTCACCCAAGTCCCTCACACATTCAGGCTGTTGTTCACACCAGTGTCATACCCAGATTTCAGTACCCACCAGCTGGGCACAGGTTGCTGGGCTTGTCTGTCACTGAGGATTCCTATCTTTTGACCATATTAAGTGTTAAGAAAGAGCTCAGGAAAGAGGGAGGTAACATGCAGTCCTGAGCAGTACCCAAAAAGGCATGAAGTGGGTAGAGGCTTCTTTCTGAAGGTCATAAATCATGAAATCAGCTACTCCAATCTCCTGAATAATTCAGGTCATACAGCTGTGTGACCTTATCATAGAATGGTTTGGGTTAGAAGGGACCTCAAAAGTTATCTAGTTCCAACCCCCAGCCATGGGCACAGACATCTGCCACTAAATCACTAAGGAGATAATTTGTCCCTTAAAACTGTGTGTCCAAGAACCCTTTGGGAGTTCTACTGATGTGTCCCCATTGTACTGACCAGCACAGCAGCCAGTGAGAACCATCCCTGCCAGAAGGTAACCCCGGACCCATGCCCTTGTGATGCTGATCCCTCACATTCTTTTCCTTAAACGTATCAAAAAATGGAGAACCCATTAATGCCTTCAACACATTTTTCCAATGGTTGAGTCATTCTCACTGAAACTTCCTTAATTCTCCTTCAAGTTCTTCTACCTACAATTTCTATCAAATTATTTTAAACTAAAGAGACTAAATACCTGGAGGAATACCTTAATAGACTTCTTTCCCAGGTCAAATCCTAAATGCAGACCATTGCACAGAGATAGGATCTTGGATGGTTTGTAACTTTCAGCTCCCAAAATGATGTATTTGTCAATGTGGACTTCCACAGTAAACTAAATAAATGCTAAGTACAGAAGCAGGATGGCAAGTCTTGTTTTTAGTGTCCTTAACTATATGCAGGAAAACCTTCCTGTGCAAAAAAAGGTACCATGTGGTGATTATATGTGAAAATGTATTTATATGTTTATGTTTATGAAAAAGGAGTAGTGTGACACTTGTGTGAGTTCATCATTCATAAAATCAGATGCTCAAACCAGAGGCACAAAACTGCCAAACTTCTCCACAGGCATCAATGAGCACACAAAGTACACCCAGCCATCACCACACACTTGAGTTCACTCCATACCACCAACTCCTCCATCAAAGCCCACTTGTGCTGTACACGAGAGCTTTGTTCTTCTCTCTCACACACATGCACACACACACTACACAGCCCAGTTAGCAAGGGAAAGATGGGTATTAAAAAAGCAACAATGGAGATGGCATTCGTTCACCCATGGCAGAAGGACCCGAGTCCAAGTGCTAGCAGGGAACATTCTTATTCTATATACAGGAGAGGAAGAGAAAGAGTCCCTTGTCATTGGAAATTCTCCATTCATCAGTGAACTCAAATGACAAGCTGGTATCAGGATCCGGAGGAGTCTATGAACAACTGGAAGAATCAGAGAGGGGGATCAGAGAATGAGCATCACACTTCACATCTTCTGGAATTACATTCTCAACTCCAGATCAGGGCAGTCAGTAGCATGCAATCCAACCTACCATCTCTCCTAAAGCAAGTGTTTGCTCACTCAAGCATGAAACTCTTTCCTCCTCTGCTCCAGTGCTGTTTTCCCTACCTTCCCCTAAACCCTTCTACTCATGCAAAAGGCAGAACAGCCATTAAGATAGGCCATGACAGATTTCTTCAAAAAAGGCCAATTCATTTCAGCCCATTTGGGGAATCCTATCACGATGGCCAGGTATATAGAATATTTTTCATGAGTGAAGAAATGAAACTGAGTGAATGGAGGAAGATGGAGACAGAAAGAAGCGTAAGAATACTGAAAACAAAACCACAAAGTAACAGTATATGGAAAGGCAGGGTCACAAGAAGCAGGAGCCAAAATACACAATAGAAGCATGCTGACATCTGGAGGTGCCTCCACAGTCTCTGGGGCAACACTGAGGTATGGGAGGACAAGTTACTGTGGGAGCTGCATCAAGGTGCTTAGGAAGGACTGGGGTAAAGGCACCAAGAAAGTAAAACCATTTGCATATACACCAGAAACTGGTCTAATAAAGCTGTCTGGACTCATCTACCTCTGGGCTGGCTGCAGCCTGGCAGAGACCACTTCCCTCCAAACAGGCAGCACCAAGTATGAGCTGGGCATTATCGCAGGAGGAAGACTGAACCCACTCTGCCATAGACCATCCCCAACCACTGACAGGCTGTGTGTTTCCACAGAAAATGCAAAGTTTCAGACCTGTGCCACCAGCACCCACTGGAGAGGTGTTTTCCACAAGGAAAGTGTTCCCTCTGGCATGTCACTGGGGAGTTTCTGGTTATCTTTGTTCTTTACACTGCAATTACCTCCTCTTCCTCAAGGGAAACTAAGTACCCAACACAAAAGCATTCCTGGTTCCAGACTGCTTCCTAAGTCCTGTTCAGAAACATGTATTCAGCTGCACAGAGGATAATCCCTTATTACTATGTTGAAGTGTGTCTGAAGTGACCGAACAGGAAAGGAAATGAGTTTCCTAATGGGAAAGCAAAGCTGTGTGATTTGAACCCTCTAGACTGGAAAACGTTGAAGTTGATTACGCAAGCAACAAAACTGCCTAAGAATTCATTTCCCTATCAGTGATTCTGTGATCCTCTCCTAGCCAAAATCAACTTAACAGCTTTGAAGGTCTTCCAACTCACCTTGAAGAACTCTGGGCCAAGAGAAAAGGGGCAACTTCAGACTTTGGGGAGCTCTACACAGAGGGGAATCTTACCCCAGTCCTGTGATTTATCTGGTGACTACAGGCATTGGTACAGTTGCTGTAAACCTTGGGTACAAGGTTCTCTCCCACATTCTTTACAGAGGTTTGTAGAGAAAAACAGCTGTCCCTCTGCTCCTGAGAGCTGTCTTGGCATCGCCTCATCCATACAATAAGTTCTCAGAGGACAACGATGCTCCTGCCTCTGGATACAATTCAAATATCCAAAGGCTGTACCCACACCATGCACTCCATTCTCCTCCTATGGCCCAGGCAGGCCAAGTGCTGCCAAGGCTCCGACCCAAAACCAGAACATACCCCACCTCCGTGGAGCAGTGTTTCAGGACTTACCTGGGAACACCAGGAGGAGCACGATTAGGCCGAGAAGGAACCTGAGGTGGGGGCCCAAAGGGATCAGGAGAGGCACCTGGCCTGGAGGGCACAGGGGGGGCACCACCCAGCGTGGATCCACCAGCAGGAGGTGGCCCAGGAGCCGGTCCGCGAGACCCAGGTCTGGCGGGGGGCACTGCAGGAGCTCTCCTCTGCGGCGTGGGGCTGGACGTGGGGGACCTGCCAAACAAACAAAGGCATTCAACTGCAGCAACAGCTCTGGGATCCCTCTGCCGCCAAGGCTGCCTTCAGTGTTCTCTCTTTAGCTTCACATCACTTTACACACCACCCTTTGGCTTTCAAGGGCCACACCAGGCCCCAGGTTGCCTTCAAAGCTACGTCAGCCCCATCCAACCCAAAGGTTTAGAACATCTCAACATCTCTGTAAAGATGTCCCAGGAGCCTGCCAGCAGAAATACCCAGGACTCTTCATCCACAGGAAGAAGAGGAGAAGAGGAGGGCTCCCTGTCTCAGTGGGAGGCCCCGGCAAGGCACTGAAGAGGCATCAGGCAGGTCTGCGGGGCTCCCCCCCTGAGCCTCTGGTACCTGCGTCCGGACGGTACGCTCTGCACCTGCAGCCAAGAGTCGTCCACCGGTGGGGGCATGGGGGTGCTGATGGTGCTGGTGTTGATGTCCCCGATGATGTTGAGGGCCTCTTTCAGGGCGTGGTACATGCGCAGCATTTCGTCGCGTCGCTGGGCCTGCTCTGCCGACTCCTCCATCAGTGTATTTTGGTCGCCACAGGAGTACAGGTTTGCCAGCAGCTCTGAATGGATGAAGTCCTTGGTCTGTAAATGAGCAGAGAGAGGGAATCAGTTTTCAGCATCTTTCCCCAGAACACTCTATTCTGTCCCCACCTCTTCCTTCCAAGCTGCCTTCAGCTTTTCTTCATTCTATTCCTCCCTCTCTATTTTCCCCCTTTCTGCCACTCCCACTTCCATTCACCACGGTGTGATAAGTACATTGTTTATCATGAGGTGCATGATTGTCTTCGGCATGAGGTCTCTGATGGTTTTGTTGACAATTGCCATGTAGGAATCCACCAGGTTCCTGATCGTTTCCACTTGTCTCTCCAGCTGAGGATCCATGGAGTGCATGAAACTATCTCCTCCATTCTCCTCTGCTTCACTGGCCTGCAGAAAAAAGGAGAAACAGAATGGCTCTTCAAATGTAACACAAAAGTGGCTTTTCATGAGAGCTAAGAGAAGAATAGAAGGGAACAGGCAGGAAGCGCATGCAATAAGCAAAACTTAATTAAATTTACATTTTGAGCTGTGATTGTCAATGCACAGCTCAGTTTGTACAGACTTCTCCAGCTCAGATCTGAGAAATTTTAGCAAAAAAACTGCTCTCTCAGTAGGAAGTTATTAAACAAAGGTGAAAGACAACAGGGACTCCTGACCCAT
Organism: Coloeus monedula; assembly: GCF_965178545.1. Lineage (NCBI taxonomy): Eukaryota > Metazoa > Chordata > Aves > Passeriformes > Corvidae > Coloeus > Coloeus monedula. Next base: position 5,965,744 of record NC_138801.1, on the reverse strand, counting down.
GTTCACAGGTTATGGCTCTGGTGCATACTCAAAGCTCTATTATTACTTTTTAATGTCTACAGCTTCCTGAATGGTTCTTCATTTGATCTGGGCTTTGCATGACCAGAGTCAGTTAAAACCAAGAGTCATTCACCATAAATTAAGTCTCACAGGCTCTCTGCCATGTTGCATCTTTGTCCTCATTATACAAATGAGAAAACAGATACAGAGAAGTGACATAACTGCTCCTCTCAGGCTGACCACAAGAAGATGGAATAAACTAGAAAACTTTTCTATCACTTCAACTGCAAATCCTGCATCGTAAGTTATAATTATCTTTTCTTTCACACCAAGCAGATGAATCTCTTCCTGTCTGCCTGAAGTAGACAGAAGAGACAGAAGTAGTTGTTTATTCTGTAAGGTAAAACCTGGACTGTGCTGTTTGACAGCAAGCAATCTCCAAGGCTCCTCCATTTGGGATCAATTTCAAAGCATTGAAGCATGAAAGAACTGCTGCCCTCCTCCATGCTTACTTAAAAAAAATCCCTCTGGATTGTATAATGAACCGTCTTCGTTTTAAACAGCCCTAGTCTGAACAATTTGCCATGTAGGAAATGGCATCTCTTTTGTTTTGGGGAACGAAATATATGAGAAAGGGCAAATTCTTTTGTTCATTTGAGCTTTTGCTGAGAAGATCTTACATAATGAAGGAATGCAAGGTCTCAGTGTGAAACAAAGTGAAGGAAGTGGATGTCAAACAGGACAACTTAAAAAAAGTGAGGGTAAAAAAAACCCCAAAAACAAGCTTGCACCAAGATTCAGAAGTCATACAAAAAGGGAGGAATAAAAAGAAAAAAGGAAAACTCAAACCAAGAACAGAAACAGACAGCAGGAATCCAACAGAGGGTATAAAGAGGGAGAAGAAGCAAATGCCTCTCAGGAAATTGTGACAAAAGGAGAAAAAATATGAGGGAGCTATCTGGTGAGAGCCCCAGGAGGCAACACAGGCAGAGGGGGTCAGACTTACTTTGTCCTTGTCCTGGCAGGCCAGTTTGAGCATACGTAGAAAAAATTAAAATAAAAAGGGACAAAAAATAAAAGATGACTTTTAGTTGGTCTCAGAATTTGGAGAAGGTCCCATAGTAGCACTGACAGGCAAAAGACCAATCCCACTAAAAACACATCAGTACCTCTATTACCCTAGAAGAGGAAAAGCGAACTGTTTGGCTAAATTGAAAAGTGGGATGCTCTGCAAACGTAACCATATTGTTAGCAACAAAGGACAACCTACTTACCTGCAAGGGCCACTTGTCATTCCTTACATGGGTTTTAAGACAGGAACCAGGGTTCCCATGTTAAACCCCTCCACTCGCACAGCAATAGGTGGCCTACAGCCACTGTGGTTAAGAGGCCCAGTCTGGTTCAAAGCTAATCTGAAGTCATGTCACTGTTAAAGCCCAGTCTCTAACCCTCTTTTTTAAACATCTTATCAGTTTGTTAGGAAATGCTTTAAGGCAAACCCAGCAATATTCAAGTGTAACAGGACAGATGACTGCAAGAAATCTATTAGAAGCAACAAATACAAACAGAAAAGCAATTATCACTTTTCTAACGGGAAAACTATTTATAGCAGCTTCCTCTCACAGAGGAACCAGAAAGGCTTTGAACGAAACATACCACAATTGCCTAGAAGATACTTTTAAAGCAGAAAATAATGCTGACAATAAGTGCTGTGGGACAAGGGGAAGAGAAGAGATAGGAATTCTTGCTAAAGGAGCATATTAGGGTATCTACCAAACAAAAGAATAATTCAAAGAACATCCCTCCCTAATTGGTTGGAGGAAGGAAAGGGAGAACAACTGCTAAGTTAGGAAGTTTCTAATAAGACTGTATAGTGTTACCAAAAAGGACTGGTGCCTTTTGCTCAGTGGATACCATACCAGTTAGTAGTCAAGGTAATTAAATGTCACCCTTATATTGTGAATTTAAAGTCCACAAAACAAGACAGCTAGTGGGATTTATCAAGGCAGTCTTTTCCTACTTTATCTTCCCTTTGAAGCTGCCAGTTACTTTATCTCAAGCTTCCCTAATGGAAGCACCAGGATATACCAAGAATCTTTTCTGTTATGAAAGATTCTCAGCTCTGGAAAGATGCAAAACCCTCACAGACTTATTTTTAACACAAGAAGATGCAGCTATTCTTCCCAATACACATGCTGTGCTCCTCCTTATCCCATTATCATGGCTGTCACTTACCCCAACACGCTCTGGGTAGACTCCTGCACGAAGGAAGGAAGCCTTCCAGCTATCCACCTCTTCCTGGGTCTCACAGGCCAGCTCCAGCTGCCGGTAGTCCTTGTAAACATTCCTGACAGGAAGACACATATTTTATTATTCTCTTTCGCAGCTCAGAGATCTGCCCATATTTGACAAAGATATCAGTGACCAGGGAATCCTCCTGTCATTTTAAGACGGAGACACAGAGACATTTGGTCCCTTGCTAGGAACCTCATGATGACCCTGCAAGAGGAATTTTTTTTTTTTAATCAAGTTTGATGGCTCTCAAATCAGTTGCATGTTTCAACAAGGCCTGAAAAGGATTCCTTTTTCAATTCTGCTTGCTGCTGGACTTCTCCAGCCATCCCAGGTCCTTTGGCTTTCCCTAGTCACTCACCAAGAACATTGTGATTATAAATATATATCCCAGTCAGAGGCAAACCCAGGTAACGACACCAAAACACTGAAGGGTAAGTTAACACCACAAGCCATGCACTGGCAAAAAAAGGAAAGTTATACATATCTGTAAGACCAGAAGGAATGAAGTTAAGTCCTCCCATCTCCTTCAAAACTGGCTGTCCTGAAAGGACACTCACATCCTTCCTGGACAGCTATCTTAACACACTCATCCCTACCCTGTTACATAAACCCCGTCCCTAGCTCCAGCAGCTTGGTGTGCTGAGATGGGAGCATACCTCTGTTCAGTGTTGAAGAGAGCAAAGATATGCTTGCTGGACATGAACCCCTTCTCCACATCTCGCAGTTTCAGGTTATCCACTGGTAACATGTACTTCTTTTCTTTCTCCTGAAAAGGGAATGAGGAACAAGTCGCTCCCTGCTCCAGTGGCACCTCTGCTCTGCCAGCATGAAGCATTAGCAACACAGCCCCACATCAACAGAGAGGCATTCTCAGACCCAGGTCCTCTGTTTCCTTGAGTCTGTGAGAGAAGGGGACCTCTGGAAACAAGAGTTTGTCCTTCCCAACTGCTTTTGTGATGTGGCCCAAAAACCCCATCCCATAAACTCTTCCAGAACCAGGCACCATCACAGCACTGTCCAACTTCCCCAATAATGCTCAGCATTGTGGTCCCACTCTTCCTAGAAAAGGGGTCAATCTGGGTTCAGGAAAAGCCAGGCATGTGATGGAGAAGCTGGTTTGATACAGAAGTTATGCGTCAATAAACCGTGATGTTAAATATTATGTTAAAAATCTGGCATGCATACATACATACATACATATATATATATCTCAACTTAAATTTACCTCTTCAGAAAACCTGACTTGCTGGTTTTGTTACTTCATCCTATCACTGTCCTAATCCTACACTCTATTAGTTGTTGTGAACCCTTCACCTTCATAAAAAACAGAAATGTCAAAACTTGATCTTAACTTTCATATTTGCATTCAGAAACTAAGTCAGAAATGGTAAGCCTTGCTTAGTCTCAAATCTGGATCTACAGCAAATTAATAGAACTGAGTTTGGTTTAAGGCCTTCATTTGGAGCATCCTACTCCAGCTGGGAATTATACCCCAGCACAACAAGAGAGGGAGCCCTCACACTGGCCTACAAAAGGCTATCCAAGACTAAACCAAAACCAGAGCATACTCCTATGTGCAAAGCAAGCATGTGTGACTGTCCCTTTGTGAGATCTTGTGTGTTTGTAGACCTTTCTTGGCTGGAAACAACATGATCACTCTTGAGGAAAACAAGATGGAAAACAAAGACGGTCAGTGAGCAGAGATCCTGAAGAGCTGACCAGGAAAGGAGGGCAGGGCAGAAGAGCAGGTACAAGTGACAAAGCTGCTGAGCTCAAACACCCAGACAATGGCAAGTCCAGCCTAACATCCTCTTAAGCTTCAGCTAAATTGACTTGAGTTTGCTAAGGATACCAGCATCTCACACTTCTGAGATACCCCAAAGATCAAACTGTATCAGTTCATTACGAAACACATGCAACGAGAATATCCCAAAAAACAGCACCTAGAAAACAGAAGAGATCACTTGGGTTGCTGCCAGACTCTCTCTCAGAGGTGCCAGGCTGTGAAAACAGGAGAATTCTTCCAAGCAAATTTCCCTGGACTTTCTAATACTGCTGATCAGTTTTAATTAGATGTGGGCAGGCATTTTTCTAATGGGATATCTGTCAGCCACATGCTGGTCTCAGAGCTACACAGACTACTTCAGGTTCTGTGAGCCACAAACAACTTGCAGCTTTCTATTACTCTGGCTTATTATTATGCTGACTTAGTCTGAACTAGTGACCTAGAAGTGAACAACACCAACTGCTGAGTCCCTGGCCGAGTCAGACCATCCCCACTGCAGCCTCACTTAACTGGAACTCCCTGAGTTCACCCCACAGTCTCTGGGCTAGTAAAAAAAAAAACCAAAAAACCAAAAAACCAAAAAAACCCACAAACCAATAAAACCCAACAAAAAACACTGATGTTACAGATGTCTGAGAAAAACCTCCTGCATTAGACCCACATAATTCCATAGGAGTTTCGCACTGATGTCATTCTTCAGGAAAAAATGTCAAAAGGTAAGGGAATTCCATGTCCCTGATATGGAAACAACATGCTCTTTGCCAGAGTTTCAACTTTCACCCTTTCCAAGCTCTCACATAAATGCTGCCACATGATCCAGACAATGCTATCTCCACATGCTGATCTTTCCACAGACCACAGGGGAGACAAAATATTTGTCTGCCAGCACAACGTATCAGTCCTCGAGGTGGAGGTAGCAAGAGCAATCAAGCGGAGGACATGGGCACAAGACAAGAAGCCCCCAAGCCAGGCAAGCTGCAGTGAGCCCCTGCTGCTCCCCATCTCCCCACACCTCCCCCTTCCCAGTCCCCCACTTCAGCCTTTCCAGCTTCTCAGTTTTCAACCCAGCCTGTTTTATATCAACACTCTGACTTCATTTCCTGAATGTAGAGACAGGAAAGTGTGGAATGAGCTGCCAAGGGCTGAACCTCTCAAAACTTTGGCTGAGCGCTCTGCCCATATGTTAGCAATCTGGCAGGGTGTGCTATGGCTGAGCAGCATCCTGGGCAAGGGGGAAAGGGCTTCTCTCTCTCTAGCTTTCCAGACTTGGAGTCAGGAGGAAAAAGAAGGAAGAGCCAGCACACATCAAAATGGGAAAGTAGTCTGTGAAATCCTATATTCAAAGTCCTCAGTCTGATTCCAAGAGGCTTATGTTGCTCATATTGCCCTTCATCAATAAGGGGAGGAAAAAAAATATTAGGCAAAACTCTCTCTCAGCAGCAGAGTATGTGCTATATAAAATGTGCACATTGGCTGTGAGTTGATCTGTAGAGCCACGAGGCCAAGGGGAAGTGGGGCAGTGGCAGAGGCCCCCAGACTGTACGAAACAGAACATGGTGCTCAGTTTTGCCTTGGGAGTATTGCAGGCACAGTGATGTAACCACCCCTCATCAGGGCTGCTGCTCCCCACAGGAGTCTCAGCCTGCATGGAGACCTGCAGAAAGAGATGACTGCCAGCTCCTTGCAGAGGCAGGATAAATGCTAGAGGATTATTCCCCCGCCTCCGGCACAGTGCAGAATACAGCCATATGGCTCTGTACTTTGCATCTACCAGGGAAAGAAAATAGACGTGGCCAGGAAGCCGACCAGGATCCACGAGCCATTCCAGTAGTGGGATGGAAAGCACACTAACTGGAGGGAAAAAGTGATACTGCAGTTGCAGCCTGATGTTCCAATGTCCTTTACTGTTGCTACACATCTTATGGTGGCTAAATCCTAGAGATGGGTTTTGAACAGATGTAGCAATAATCTGCACCATCACCTGAATTATTTGTTGCTAACCTGTAGGTAATAACCTACAAGAAGTTCACAGAAATCAGCAGGCAGCAAGCCAGCCTGAGTCCAAGCATTCCCTCCATTCACCTGGACTGCCTCAGCAGCAAAGTAAATTTTCCTGCTCTTGGATACATGCAAAATGAAGCTGACAGATGCATGTGTGGGCTCCCTAAGGTTGGAAATTGGCACTCACAGCACAAGAAAGTAATTGGCAGAATTATTAGGTCTCAGTTTGCATTTGGAGCATAAATAAACTAATTAAAGGTTTCCCTGTAGCTATTATGACAAACACCTTCTACACTGAGACAAGGGTCTGTGGATATGGGAGAAGACATTGCCATTGTTTTAATTGGGGGCTGTGTGAAATTAGGAAAAATTAATCTTGCTTAAACCTCTTAATCTCCTTTCCCCTCCTGTAAGATGTAAAGTATTATGGGTAAACAAACCTGCCCCAGAGATGCTTGGAGTTTTGGTAAAATTGTTTCTGTTAAACACATGCACAGCATTTTGGGAACTCCAAAATTCATAAAACTCTATTCAAATGGAGAAACATTAACATCATAATTTATAATAAACACACTGCATGAATACATGCACACTAAACGATTGTTAGGAAGAAGCCTTTGAAAAACTGTTTGGAGTATTTGAAAGCAAGTGAACTGAGCTTTTCAAGCTGAACCAACCACTCTACTCCCCCCCAACAAGATGTTACCAACTGCTTTCTGCTTCTTGTCCTAGCAAGTAGAAGAGCTGAATTTCTGAGACGTGATTCCTCCAGGAAGCCTTGGTCATCCCTCTACATACATACATCTTGAGACCATCTTTCCCAGACAAAGCCCACCTGGATCACTTTTACCCTCAGAGCATAATTTATAGGAATGATTCCTCTCCCAAGCTGTGGAGCAGCTGTAATGGCTTGTTTACATCAGAAAGCTGCCTTGGTTTAACTTAAACAACACATCCTAAGATTTTAAGCTGATTTAGTTCAAAAGCTCTGCAGACACTAGACCTGGACTCATGTGATTAATCACAACCATTACTGTTGGCTTAGTAAGCACAGCAGTGGTAATTAACTCACCTGCACAAAAGTAAAGATTTTTATTCACATCAACTGAAATAACATGCAGATTTAAACCTCCAGCCAAGTGCAACCCCAAGAAGCCATCAGGGGGTTTATGGGGAAGCACAGGCAGAAACCTGAGCTGCTTGAGAGAGACTATAGTGCCCAAAACTCGACTGTCATGACCTCTCTAAGGTCACAGCAATGCCCACCAGCCTTCAAAAAGGACAACCAGGCACTTCTCCCTGCACCTGTCCTTGTGCCAGGGCAGGGATGAACCATCCCAGAGTATCTGACTTGCTTTGCTAAGGTAAAGCACAACATGCATACACACACAAAGTGTTTCACACCCCTGAGAGAGGGTGGGTTACACTTCTCCAGTGCATGGTTAGTGCCAAGATGGGAGTTCCAAGTGTTCATATGTTCGGTCACAAATCTTAACCATCCACACCAGGAGAAGGAATCCTGGAAGGGAGACATGTGAATAAAGTCCTTTTTATCCCTGCAGCACAGGGAGAGGGAGCAAAGCGCGTGGGCAGGGACTAACATCTGGAATCGCTACATGGGACCCAGGCGTCACAGAAAGCGACAGCATTCCTCAAGTTTCCATGCGGGGTAGGGAACCCTCCTTTCCCCCGCGCAACCCCATCCGTCAGCCGCTCACTTCCTGCCAAACTCGGCCTTCCCAGCAGCCAGCAAGCTCCTCCCTCGAGTCTAGTTAGCTTTCCACTGCCACGTCAAGTGAGGCAGAAGGACAGAAGGGAAGCAAGAAGGGAGGGAGCAAAAACCAGAAGAGGGAGGGAGGCTCAGCAATGCCAGGGCGTAGTGGGGGGAGAGAAAGAGGGGATGTGGATTACTCCTGCAGCAGCCAGAGGTGAGCTGCAAGGGTAACTGGCCAAGGTTGTGTTCTGCAACCCTGTCAAAGGATCTTCTGGAGGGCTTGAAAGCAAAGGCTGGTCCTGTTTGAGCTTTGCTCTGGACCCGCTGATCTTCAGGACGAGAGATGAGGTGCATGGGGCCTGAGGATCCTCCCACACAGGTCCGTGGGGAAGAAAAGGACTTGAATGAAGCAACGAGTTCTGCACACCTGGGTGACAGCCAAGACTTCACAGCATTTCCTCCTCAAACTGCAGTAATCTATTTTTTTTTTCTCTTTCTAAAAAGGTACAGCATATCCCAGGTGGAATCCAGGTACCAGCCTGACACCCGCACTGGAAGAGGAAGGCGCTTGGAAACTTGCTCCAAATTGGAAACATGCAGGGAGCAACATTTCTTCTCCCCCAGCTGCCAGAGGAGGATGTTTTCCCAATCAGGACTTGGACTTTTGTTCACCCCATCTCTGCCCCGCACAACCCCATCCCAAAAGCAGGGAGGGGAGAGGACTAATGAGCTGCTGATTGCCGGAGAGCAGATTGCAGAGGCTCCACTCCGTCTGCCCAGTGTTCAGACTACCTGTTCAGGACTACAAGATTGTACAGTAGTCTGCACATTGGTTAGGCTGTGCTGGGATACACCACACACTGCCAGTGCTGCACGGGGACGGCAACACCTGCACGGCAGAGGGACATGCTTGGAGAGGGTGGGCTCTGGGGATGGCTGCATGCAGAGGTCACTCATCCCTCACCCTGGGAGGGTCTAACCCTTTGGAGCCATGCCTGATCATCACTTTTACCTGCCTGTTCACCAGCCTACTCACAACCCTTTCATTTCTCCTCCATATCTTTCATTCCATTCTTATTTCTTTCAGTTTCATGTGCTTGTCCCAAGGTAGCTGTGTTCAGGATGGCTTGTGTTTCACATGCTAAGCTTTGCCATAAAACGCAGAAATGGACACATAGGCCTGTCAGAGTCACAACTGCGGTGTGCTTTGCTACCTGAGAAGGCAGATTCAAGCACAGAAAGGTGACTGGAGAAAGGGGAGTTCATAGTGTAAAGAATACTGGTCATAATACAAAGAAAAACCCACAAGGGATTCAAAGTTGGAGGTATGGATGCTCTGGATGTTGTATTTGCTTTGATGTTTGTCTGCCAGAGAAAGAAGAGAAACTGAGTGAAAGCACAAATGGGGACTGATTAAAACTGAGTAAGATTATGAGAAAACATACACTTGTGAAAAAAGATAAGTGCATGAATGAAAAGGCTCCACAGAGAATGTAAAGAAAATGAACATGTTCCAGAGAGCACCTAAGAGCAGCATGAAAGCAGGAGAGGAACCACCTCAGAGCAGACCTGTTCTTATGGTCTTTAAAACAAGCTGGATGCAAAAACCTAACTGCAGCCAACTCATCACAGCAAGTTTCTGATGACTGGTGGGCATCTGAGTAAAGAAAAAAGGATTTTTTCCAGCTGATCTGGGCCTCAAGGACATGGATTGGGGAGCGGGAAGAAGGGCTAGGGAAGAGGGAAGTGCATGTGTGCAGTGGGGGTGGACAATCTCTATTGATCCATGTGTTTATTTTTAAACTAGAATTGGGTAAGAGACACTGACAGGTACAGAATACACAGCTATCTAGTGACTGTCAATAAGGTCACATCTTCCCCAGGACAGGAATATGTTTCAAGCAAAAGAGAAGGCATGAAGACAGAGAAGAAGCTCAAGAACAACTGATGCATCAGGAATCAACATGATCTGTAAGGAATATGAAGCACCCACACACACCTAAAGTACCTAAAACTCTGCAGTCACCCCTCCTTGTACACACACAGGTCTCAAATGCAGTGACATTGCATTCAAGACGTGAACACCCTCACAGAAGCAAATAAGGTCATTCTTCTAATGTAGCCACCCATTCATAGAAGACCCAAATTTCTAGTACATGATTTACCTGAGTAAGGACAAAAGGTTCCATCTGTATTGTACATTCACACAAATTCCCAAAGGAAGCAGCAGATATAGCCATCCACCCAGCTGTGCAAACACTCCAGCACAAAGTGGCACACAGGCACTCCAGCAGGAACAGTCACCCTGCAGAGCAGGGAGTGAGCTTTACTGACAGGAACCACAGAGCACAGTGCTCATTCCATCCTGCCTACAAGGTCCCTGTCACCAGCAGCTCTATCCAAGCTCACAGACCCTCTTTTCCAGCAGGCAGGAAAGCCCTGCAGAATCATGGGCACTGTGCATTTCATAAGGGATCTGGGCAGAAGGACTTCTCGAATCAAATTCTTGTATCATGGCCACTGTGGTGCTTGCTGAGCAGCCAGTGTACTCTGGTGCTGTGCTGCTGCTCCACTGGGATACTATGGCTTCCCTGAGCAAGGAAACCTCACTCTGTACTGCCAACAGCCAGAGCAGGCTCCTCCCCACCTCTCCTTCCCGCTGCTGGCCTACAGCATGATCCCACAGGGTTTAGGAGATGCAGGTACCTCAGGAGGGTCGCCAGGTCTTGGGAGGCCAAGCTTTCTGTGGGGCCACTCTCCATGGGGCCAGTGTTCGACTCATTGAAGGGAGACAGGAAGAAAAACAGAGAGCCCAGGAGCACACACACATGCTCTTGGCAGCAAGGCAGAGTGGGGAGCCAACTTTCCACCCCCGCCTGGCCCACTCTTTCCTTCCCCTCCCATTCCCCAGCACACTCCTTCAGGCCCCTCCAGAGCATCCACAGCCATATATCCCCGCTAACATGTAATGCTGGGCCCTTTAAGACATTTTAAGCTTCAGTTCCTTTCTTCACAGGCAGAGAAAAAACAAGCCAGTGCTGCGGAAAGACTGGTATTTCACTAATGGGGTCCAGATGTCTTCATTCCACAGACTCTGGGTCCTGGCTTGTGGGACAGGGCAGGGAGAGGCGGTATCCCCAATCCTCCTGGCCCCAGAGGTGCTGGCCTAGCCTTCACCCTCACCCCACCACACACCACCTCACCCTGCTCCTTCCCCCATCAGCACCCACAGCTCTGCTACCAGCACTTCCATCCTCAAAAGACAGATTCAGCTTCCTCCTTGTTCCCTCTGGAAAGCAGCCAGGGCACAGGGGAACTGGGACAAGAGAGCCCACAAAAGTGCAGGGTGGGGCAGACACAGCCTCCCGCTTCCTTCCAGAGCTGAAGCAAAGAAAGACCACTGTGTACAACCTTTAAAAAAACATGAGATTGTTTCAGGAGCTGAAGAGGACATGAGTTCTCCTGAACTGGTGGAGAAGGAGAGCCCTGGAACAGACATGCAAAGATGCCTTGTCTGACAGGGGACCATGCACTGTGAGCAGCTCTCGGGCATTGAGTCAGCTCCATGCAGTACTGAGGTTTGGGATGGGAATCCCCATGCTCAAGGCTCTCCCAGCTGCCCATCAAATGCACCAACTTTTAGCCTGACTCAGTATTTGAGTCCAGGCAGATGTTGCTTCCTTTCTCCCTCACAACAGCCAGTGATCAAGGAGTTGAACTTGGGGAGGAAGCAAATAAAACACACACTTCCCTTTCCCCCCTGCTCCCACTCAGTTGAAAACAAAGGCTCCTTTCTCAGAGGCAGCTCAGACCTCATCAGTGCTGGTTTCTGTGTTTAAGGGATGGGGACTGGCAGGGAACTGTTTTCATTAGGCAGCTCTGCAGAAGGGAAATGGTGCAGACCTCCAGTTGCTATCGACCCCCAAGGCTGCCCTCCCTCAGGAGGGGAGGGAGGTCCAATCCCCATCCCAGGCAACTGGAATCTATCAACAGTTTATACATCCCCACTGCAGCCTGCCCTCCCTCCCACTCCCTGGGGGAAGAACAGGGAATTCTGATCATCTCTGTAATACAGATGTAGCAGCTGGCTTTGATTAAACTACTTGATGTTTATAACCACTCGACCTGCATATGAAGCCCAGAGTAGAGGGAAGCTTCCCCAAGCAACTCTGAACACAAAGGGTAAGGGTCTTACAGCAGAGAGACACTGATTTAGTGAAAGCCATTTCAATGCCTGGTTCTTCAATTAGGAAATTGCTGCCTGCTCATCCATAGCAGCACAGCAGCCATCTCCATACAGAAAGCAATATTTAGAGGCTGATCCATCACTGTATTTGTCATCATTTCTACCTGCTGAGAAGTAAACAGGCCTACTGATAGCAACTAGACAAGAAGCCAGGCCTGACTGCAGCTTCCAGACACAATACTGAGTGCCTCAGAACACGTGAGGGACACAAACCACAATAAGAGGCAGAGCAGTTTCTTCATTTGCAGTCAGAAACCCTGATCAACTCAGTTTATGACTACATCATACCAGACATTTTTCATCTCCCAGCACATTGAGGGGACCAAACCTTTCAATCATGTTCTTACCAGAACCATCCAGCTATTCTCTCTCTTTTCAAAGTAATCAAAAAGGACAATTATCTACCTTTGTCTTGCATAGGAAGTAAGACGCTGTTGACAGTGATTTCAGCTGGAATGATTCTGTCTGCTTATAACAATTCCCACTGAAGCAGAAACACATCACAGCATGTTGCCAGAATTGCTAATATTCAAGATTATCAAGCAACTCTACAGAGTAGGTCCATGTTCCTAACAGTGATACTCCACACATCACTGTACTTGATCAGCAGAACTCTAACCATTTACGACTCAAACAATTTTACATATAACACATTCACTGGCATGTTCAATATAGAAACAGTAAAAAGACATTCCTACTTTGCATGTTTAAGAGCTGGACCTGAGAGAGATTAAGTTATTTATTCGACGTCAGAAGGAGCCAGCACCTGAGCTAGAGCATCAGGTCCACAGCTCCTGTTGTTTTCCTCTGAGAAAGCTTTTTTCTTGTAACCAGGAGATGCATGAAATCATCTGCCATGTGCCTTCAGAAAACTCACTGCTGCCCCACAAATGCCTAGAAGTCCAAACTTTGGAACTAACCCATCACGCCCTTGATGATCACAGCTGCCACAGCAAAATGAATAAAGGTCAAATTCATTCCAAGTGCCTGTCAACTTTCCACTGAGCCAGAACTTCAAGCATAAATATTACTCCTTGTGCGTCAAACAAGCCACATTCACATCAATTCAGAAATGCTCAGCAGTACTGAGGCCATGGGGATCCTGGCCCAAGGACAGTTTCAGCTTGTCACAAGCTGCAGACAGCATTCAGAAGATACATCTGTAACACCAAGTGATCTGAAGGGCTTGTCCTCATCAGATGCCTGAGACTCAAGCAGCAGAGTTGAGCTACTCACCTCATCATCCTTGTACCAGGAGAGGTTCTCCGCTGTCAGGACAAACCAATACTCCTTGGAGCCACCCTTCATGATCCCAATGTTGTTGATGGTGAGCCAGCCCTTCCGGATCACCTGAGGGGGTGGAAGCCGTAAGCATTAACAAGGACAATCATCCCTGGCCTTAGGTGACAGAGGAGGGATCCAAGGGTGTCCCCACACACAGAGCAGTATGGAAAGACAAGGAACATGGTGCTCTCTGCTGCTGCCAGAAGAGCCCCCCATTCAACTGGCCAGTGAAGGTCCCTGCCCCAAAAGGGCCAGGAATAGTATAAAAAGGAGGCAGGAAGGAACCTGGCAGTGCTGTGCATTATACCCTCTGCCAAGAAGAAAGATACAGAAAGAACTACATCAGGAGTGCCTTGGACATTGGCACAATCTACAAGCACCAAATCACAGTAAAACATCCAGAAAAGGCCATTCCTAGAGAAAACCAGGACACCAGCACACCTTTCAGCACACTGCAAGTGTGGAGTGCTTCACTCAACTCACAGTAGGGAGAACCAGTTCAGGACACGGCCAAGCACCCCGGAAAGAACTGAGTTTAGTAAAAGGAGTCACTAAGGATAACAGAACAAAATGGTGCATCTGGAATTAGTATCCTGGACGTCAGCATGCCCAGGTATTTGGGCAGTCATATTAATCTAGAGCAAGACAAGTTTCTAGAAGTTTAGTCTGTAAAGAAGCCAGGCTATTACCCTCTAGGGGACTCTATTCACTGAGTGGTGGTTTAGAACCACTTAATCAAAGGCAGGTATGTATCCACATAAAGGCATTAGCTTTTATACCTATTACTGCACTATTCACACCCAAAAACATCTGTGTGCATTATGTGTGTACCTTGTTGTATGGATATGCTTGCTGAAAACTTCCTGGCATTGAAAAACCATAAGACTGCACAGTGTATTAGCAGGTTGCATTGTGTGAGCCATCTACCCAGTTGGCCTACCTGGTTACCTGCCCTGGAGGTACAGGATCATTTCAATTGGCAATTTACTCTGTAAAGGCAAACGTAGGAGCCTCAGGTCTTCATCTCCTGCCTTCTAAGCTCAAGCTAGTCCTACTCTCCCTGTGGACAGGAGAGGGCAGTGGAACAGAACTACACATCCTCAGATTGCTGCTTTTTATCTCCACCCACTCAAAAGATGTACCCGCAGCTCTGAATTTTTCCTCAACATACTACCTTTCCACCTCGTTTATGCTTCATCTGTGTCTAATGCCAGCTGCCCTCCTCTCCCCATTCAGCAGCAGAGGGAATAATGTGTTTATGCCTTGGTTTTGCCTTCCCAGATGCAACATTAATGTTCATTAGCACACCCTGCTGAGTGGCCTTCTACTCACCAGGATCTCATCCTGCAAAGGGGAACCATAGCAACAGCAGCAGAGCAGAGAGCAGGAGAGGAGCAAAGAGAGGAGAGATTGTTACTAGGAAAGTTGGAGCAGGAGAAGAGAGGCTCAAAAATAAAATAAATTGGAGGCTGGTAGCAAATCTTTCACCCCAGGTGTTAACACAAGCAACCCCATCCCAAAATAAATCTGCTAACAGGAAAGTGAAAGCACTTTACAGGTAGATCCAGAGTCTACCCTTTGCACTCTTCTACACTCGGCTCTACTGTAAAGGACTGCAGAGGATGGGATTCCCTACAGCTGCTCCAAAACGGCTGGCTAGCCAGCCCAACCTGCTGAGAACACCTGCCTGCCAACAATCTGAAACAGTCCGCAATGTCATGTCCAGGGAGAGGTAGCCAAACGTTTTGTTATGAAGAGGATGGATGTCAGGAGTGAATGTCTTTTAAAAAGACTAAGCAAAAGCATTTGCTTCCATTCTCTATGAAGTTGCTTGTAAGGCTTTGTTTCCAAGATCTTCTAGCCAAGATGGCCTTGCCACGTCCCCAGCAAATCTGGGACAAAGTGTCATTAGTCTCTTTTTAATTCTGTGTATACTCCTCACAGTTCCTGGAGGATTAAGGGAAGTCCTCCCCTCCACTGCTGTCTTCTCCCATGGGTGTGTTCTCATACATACCCACTGCAACCATATGGCTATCATCACCCTCCATCTACCTCTACAGAGATTTATGTATTTCCAGTGAAGTTTTTCAGAAAAAGAGTCCATGAATTCTCTCAAAATCTCTTTTTGGAAAGTAGATACCACTCA
The DNA here is from genome assembly GCF_965178545.1 of Coloeus monedula. NCBI lineage: Eukaryota > Metazoa > Chordata > Aves > Passeriformes > Corvidae > Coloeus > Coloeus monedula. The sequence goes on along the minus strand of NC_138801.1, from coordinate 5,950,272 downwards.
TGGGAAAGACAACTAGAAAGGACAATTCTGTAACCCTTCAGACCTAGTGTTCTGTACCTCTCACCTTGGCAGGAGAGTTGGCACAGTTAGAAAAGGGGCTGAACAAACAGGAATTTACAGAACATTAATAGGGATTTCTAGCAGAAAAGCGAGACCAGATCTTGATTATCAAGCTGCCTCCATTGCTGCCAGATGCTCAGTTCTTCCTGACTGCAGGGAGCCTAAACCACTATCCTCCAGTTATCAACAGTTTGGTTAAAAAAAAAGGCAACACAAAAAAACAACTTAGAGCAGTGCTGCATCCAGTCCACCTGGGTAGCTTCCAGGTAGCAAACACATCCTCCTTGCAGCAGTGAAGGAGATGGAACTCGGCCTACCTGGTTACCAGCTGCCTTCTTCTTGCTCATCTGGCTGCTCCTCTGCTGAGCACTGTGAACAACAGCAGAGACATTCAAAACTTCTCAGGCTCTTCTTGATCACCTGAATCCTCCTCCCTTTGGATAGCTGCTACAGTGAGTTGGGGCCCCCCACCACTAGCTACCAAGCCTTAATAACTCAATCTTTTGCCATCTGCTCTCTCAGCCTGGACTATTCATCTTCTTGCTCCCACATGAACCTCATTTGGGTCACTAACCCTCCATAGCTGCTGCGTTTTTTTGTTCTGAAACAAATCTAATACTGCAACACCCCCTTCCATGCATCTCTAGCCTCCTCCCCAGCCTTGCAATCCAGAGTCAGTGAAAAAACAATACTGAGAAGCTGCATCATTCTTGGGATCATAGCATCTGCACCAGGGCTTCATCTGCACCCCATCTACTGGAGCAGCTACAGGACAGAGCCACAGGAAACATATGTGGAGAAGAGGAGGCAATAGGAAGTGGATGCTTACTTGGCAAAGCCAATGAAATCCTCATGGTTTGTGTTCATGTAAGCCAGCTCAATGTCTATTAGAAGCATGACCTGCCAAAGAGAGGCACAGAGTAAGAGGTTAGTGACTGACACTGCTAACAGGGGCACACAGAGCCCTGGACATTGTTCATCTGATCCCCTCTACTGCCGGACACCACTTGGCTCAGGCCCCTCTGACTTAGACACCTTCAAAAGGTGTCCCCCACCCAATTTCCCCCCCAACACACACTCCTGATCCCCACCTGATCCTTGGTCCTGCCTTCTCTCTCACGGATGTGGGTGGTGACAATCCTCTCCATCTCCTCACGCAGATGAGGGTACTGGCTGAGCTGCAGGAGACAGGAAACACGTGCACATGGGAAAGGGAGGTAAAAAGGGGGCTGCAGCCCCCCACATGTACACATGCACACATATGCCCTGCTATCAGATATTCTTGAGGGAAGATCTAGAAAGCTGGACTTGCAGACAGATTTTTCCAAGTTCCTGGAGGTCTGTTGGGGGCAAAGCTAATTTCTGCTTGCTTTGGGCTTTAGAGAAAAGCCCTTTTCAGTATTGCAGCAACCATTCTGTCTCACCAGAGACCTGGTCCAAACTCACCACATTCTTCCTGTTATGAGGCTTTTGGCAAATCCCAGATATAAGTGCACTGCTTCTTGCTTGTTGGCTTTTTCCTGTTTAAGTGAGTAGTTTCTCTAGATGTTCAGCATTTCACTGTAGTAGGCTAAGCACATGAATGGCCTGTTGTTACAACCTGTTAAGTCATATAGGAAGTGAAGTGGATTTCAGTCCCTGTTTGCTGAGGGACTAAGTGAAAGCATTTGTCTCTCTCCAACATCTGCAAACAGAGACAAAGAATCTGACCAGCTCAAGGGTTCGTGTCTCCAAGAAACACCATGCTCTGGGCATCCAACTGCTTCTACCTGTTCTCCACTGTGTTGGGGCAGGATTACATATCTATGTTCACATTGCATCTACAGCACATTTTTTGCCACGTTACTGAGGAGTGAATACTTTCCTGCCCACACTGAGAAGCAGAAGGACTTCAGTGGCTGTGATTCAAAGGAAGATTATCTACAGAGATAATACCTGAGTTACACTTCTAGAATCAGCACCTTTAAAGTCCTCTGGGTTTCACACAGCACCTGCCTTCTTGCCTAGAGTCATAAACTTCTAGTGATTCCTACAGCAGCAACTGTTGCATTTCAGGTCAAGCCCAACACAGTCAAATAAAATTAATCCTCTAGATCCAGAATCCAGCCCTTTCTTCCCTACTTCACCTATTCCTTGTGAAAGTATTTTCCCTGCGGTTTTTTAGTATCACCTCCAATTTGACTATGATGGCAAACAGTATTTCCCAATATCAGTCTTTTATACCTGCTCAAGGGGGTGCATAAAAACAAAATCTCATTTGCCCATGACCTGTACTGCATTTGTTTTGTTCCCCCAGTTTATGAGGGCTTCTTCTGAAACCGGTTTGCCCTTTGTTTTGTATACATAATTATAACATGCTACAAGGAATAGCCTCAAAAAGTGCAGCATCACTACTGGAAGCCAGATCCCACACTAACCACCACCAATATTCCTAACATCTGCCTACAAACAGTTTCAAACTCTTTAAGCCCCCCTGCAGTCAAGCAAGTTGCAATAGCCTAGAACTGGAATTTGGACCAGATTTGACACTATTTTTAAATGTGTGGTTTGTTTTTGAAGGCCACAGAAGCAGGAAAAAACAAGTGGAATTAGTTCCCCTGTACCACCTTGTCTTGACAGCAAAAACTGGGTGTTCTCCATGATCTTTTGGTTCAGGCAGCTGGTTGCTTCAGAAACAGACAGGGAAAGCTTCCTGTTTTCTTTGGGGGGTTGGCAAAGGATAGATGGGCAAGTTATGTCAAACAGAAAAATAGGAAGTTGGAAAACCTTTAAGCAAGTCTCAGCTTCTTTGCTTCAAATTAAAAAAAAACAACAAACACAGTCAAACAAAAACCACATTCAAACCTCCCCACACCATCCCAGTCCCAACCAGTTCAAATGCACACAAAGTGCAAAACAAGTTGTGGTTTATTCAGAAACAAGGTTGTCCAGCAACATTCATGTGCAAAAATAAATTGGCAGCATTGGTCCCCATGCAGGAGTTTCTGACCCCAAGCATGCACAGGAGCAGCAAGGGTGGGCAAGGAAAGAGATAAACAAGCCATAGGATGTCACACCACCAAGGAACATGCAACAGGGTATAGAGGGGCAAGGAGTTATCACCAGCAGGACAAACAGCACCCAGAAATGCCATAACTCTGAAAGACAGGAGAGCAGGCGACCCTTCGAGGGGTAACGTCTGTCAGCCTGGGATCGTGTCCCAGCTAAGTGAGGTTTGATCCTGTTTTAGCATCATTTTCCTGTTTAATCAAAATACAAGCTTACAGCCCTCTTTGAAAACCAAATTGTCCCAATGTTCCTTAGTTCCCCTCTTTGCAGATTCTAGGAGTCCTTGCCAGCACACCAGAGGTCAACCTTCAGCTGAAGGGCTGCTGACTTGCAAGACTTTCCTGCACTTGTGAGACGCTGCAGTGCAGTCTGGCACAGAAGGCTCCTGCTTTTGGAAAAACACTAGCTAGAACATTATCCTCCTAAATGTAAGGGAGCATGCTTACACCAGCTTTCTGCTGCTTTTGGAGCTACTCTCCAATAGCAAGAAGCTCAGAATCAGGCCAGTCACAGGACAGCTGTTAACGGCCATCCTCTTCAGCCCTCAACTTTGTCTAAGAGTCAAGAAATAGTCAACTTTTCATACAAGAAAACTGTACTTCTGTGAACACAGATGGGTTTGTCACCTTCTGTGTTCTTTGATAGTCTCATAATATTCAATCTACACAGCTTTATCAGCTGCACATACAATGATTTCTTCACCATCTGGGGTGAAATGAAATAATTGTGAGAGAACATAAACAATAACACACAACAGTTCAGGACAGCAACAAACCAAGGCTACAGGACTGTTAAGCTAATTCAAGAGGTGTTAGCCCAAGCAGCCTTCCTTTCCAGAAGCCTTGCAGGACTTCTGGTGAGTTTAAAGGTTTTTGTCATCTGAAAGGCAGCATCAGTCCACAACAGGGCAGGCTGGGTATTACCTTACAATTAGCATCAGTCCTAAAATAGCCTTTTCCAGATGCTTCCCCTAATAGCACATGCTCTCGTCCATGTCAAGCAGTTAGAGCTATAACATGCAAAATAAATATTGCAAATTAACTGATGTCCCTGTGCTGTTACTACCTTATGCCATCAGAACCCATCTTAGTCCGGCTGCAATCCTTAAGTGGCCTTTTCTTTCTTTCTCCTCTTTCAGAGCGAGGTACAGGCAAGATTAACCTTCTCACTACATGCAGATATTTGACTTTAAGCATTACTAAAGTCTTCCTTTTATCTTCCAGTACTATTGCTACGTGTTTTCATTCAGGCAGTTATTTTACATCTAACATCTGTCTCCCTGGCCTCTCTGGCTTTAACCATAGCCATTAGTCTCCTGCAGTGTCACTATCACCTTCCTTATAGGATTACCCAGTTTGCATCACCTTGGCATATCCTCACAGGGTCATCCATCACATCATGGATTAAAAATCCACAGAGCAAATCAGTATCCAGCCACTCAAATGACGTGGTCCAATAGAGAAACTAGAATTCAACACATTTGGGGTTTTTATCATCATCCTTCTCTCTCCCCAACCAGAGCAGAGGTCACCAGCCAGTTACAGAACACAGTGCAAGCAATCACACCCATCAAAATAAAAAATCAGCATTAGAAATAGGCTGGGAAGGAGTTACTCTGCCTCACCACATCAGCCCCCACAACCTGGCAACACCAGGACTCCTCAAGAAATAGACTGGGCAGAGCTTGGGGCATGTCAAAGATGTGTCCTTACAGAGGTGGTGATGAGCTCTGCATTCCAAATGTGAGCCAGACCTTTTTAACTCATCTTTTGCCCTCACTCTGAACTCATATCAATTCCTATCTTCCCTTCCTTCCCAATTCAGGGCTCACCAAAATGCTGGTGAGTCTGGCTGTAACCCTGGAAGAAGGAAACTGTAATTCCCAAGTTCTAAAATAGCCCATGAAACAGTCCTTTCCAACTCAGTTTCCAGAACACACTTCTGTTGCGCCACATGTTTCTAGCCCCTCACTGGTAAGTTTTACACCAATTGCCACATCTGCCTTTTTTTTTTGAGGAGGCATGTAGTGCCCTCTCCTGGAGGGAACCAGCCTGGGAATCAAAGCCACTCGTGCCCCAGCTTCCAGTAAGTATTTGACACCTTCCCTGCCACTCTCCACCTGCTGCTGCCCTCAGGCTTCACCTCCTGTGGTTCACCACATGCAAGGAAAAGCCTCACACTACTTCCCACTGAGCATAGTTCATGGAGTGAGAAATCAGCAGGAAAATGATGTAGAGAGTGTAATGCCTGGCAAAGCTTTTCTCAAAGCCTTTTGGAATTCTGAATGTCTCTTGCAGAACATCTTGCACCTCAAATTTTTCATCAACTGCTGTTTTGTAGATGCTACTGGTCAATATTCACTGCAGACCACTAATGCTGCAGGGATAGGAGGTCTTTTTCTGGCTTTTTATCTTTTTCTAGGGTATCTGGATTTAAGGGGGTCCCAGAAATAACAAGTAAGAAGTTCCAAATGTGCAGGCAATGGCACAGCAAACTGGTCTTACAAAGGGTTTGATCCACACTGATACGGACAGAGGAAAAGGTTATGCCAGAGTAACCCACTGGGTCCCAGCTCACTGCTCAGCTAAAGAGCCCATCAGTTGTCACCCACTTCCCTTGGCCTGCCTTTAAACTGCTCTTGTACCTGCAGGTTGCTGCTCTCCTTTAGATGCATCGTTATATCAGTTTTCTCTCTGGAGATTTGCTGGAGTTCCAGGTGTGTGTGTGGAGAAACAGCATGGAAGTGTGTGGGAAGGGGGTGGGCATTGACCTTTCTTTGATTTTTTGTTTCTTTACCTTTTCGCTACACTTTCTGATGGTGGATGTGAGCTCACTCACTACCATATCCACACACTTCAGACTTGGCTCCTTCAACTTCTGCACCTGCTTTTTCACTATGGCTTCAAAAGCGAGGTCAGGCGTGAAGAGACCCGTTCTGCATGGCAGGGGGAAGGGTGGGAGGAAGCAACGAGGAAGAAGAAAGCAAAGCAGAGAAAGAGCAGGAAGGAGGAAGAAAGAAGGAAGGAAAAGGGAGAAGAGAGAAAACACAAGGCAAAATGAGAAGTGAGATTTTGGTTCATTCCATTAGCTTACTGAACCAGGTGAGCATTGCTATGGGGCCTGTGCACTGCCAAGTATCAGGAGAGTCTACAGGCAAATGGAAGTGGCAAAGGGGGAATGAGGTAGGAGCAGCTGGGCCAGTGAAATGGTGAGCTGTCAAGAGCAAGATGAGTGAATGGAGCCCCCAGGGATCAAGTGATCACTTCCTGAAGGAAAGCTTCTTGGGATTTCAAGACAAAACTTCTTGCCAGTGAGCCACTGCCTCTTTTCCTAGACATTCACCATTTCTCATATCTCTTTATCTTATTTCCCTTTCCTTCTCGCCATGGTTATCTCCCCCTCAAGTTTTCCTTATTTCAGCTGCAGGAAGCCTGAACAGGAGCCGGGCTAAGACCTGCAGAGGTCTATCACTTGTATCTTGTTTTGGCAGAACTGAACCAGCGTCTCTCAGTTTCAGGGATTCGGACAAACCACTCCACTTACAGAACATATTTCATCTCACCCACCTTCCCTGCAACATCAACCTCCTCAGTAAGAACAGATGTTCCCATTTAGGAAAATGCAAACATGCTACAAGACATCCATAGCTATACAAAGCACCCATTATACCTGCAGCATCAGACCCAACACAGGCCTGCTGTGATTTATAAGGAACTATTAATTTCCCCTGATATTATGTGGTCTGTGTTCTCAGTGGCTCCACTCAGGAAGAACAGAAAGTCCACAGAAACTAAAGTTACTAAAATATAGCCAGGATCAATCCAATTCAAGACTACTGCACCCAAAAAAATTTTTCAGCACTTCTTTTAACACTTCAGAGCTTCTACCAGGATGTTCTTTGTTACACAATCTGAGTTACTTGTCTTATCATGGGCCATTACTGCTTTGCCAGTACTTTCAGGGAATAACATCCCCTTGGCATGGGAAGGGGATACTACTTTTCTAAAGCTGCAGTTTATAACCACACCTGGGGTGCCTGCAGCTAACAACAAATCCTGGGATGGCTATAAATAACCACCACTTCATGTAAATCAGGTATCTACTCCTTCACCTCATCTTCCACATCTCTGCAGATAACACCTGCAAGTCCCCAAGCAACATCAGTATTAAAACACTCTTCAACACATATTATGAGATGTACAACCACTCTGCCTTTTAAGCAGCAAAGAGTTGGAATATATTACAGGATGTGGATTCACCCAAGGGTCTCTCCCTAGGTGCCAACAATGCCCCTTTTGAGCAAAGCAAGAGCATTTCCAGAGTTCAGTTCACACCCTCTGACCCAGCAGAGGATTCCTACTAATCCAGCTGCCCATCTAAGCTCAAGTTATGCTGTTTCCCCCACCAGACTTTGGGGGAAATCTGATTTTTTTAAAAAATTAGTCCCCTACAGTACCTGAGTATCACCTGAATGACAGTATTTTCTTTCTTCATATACAAAATAGTAACTATGGCTACTAGAGCACACACAGCACAAGTAGAACTGAAGTCAACCATGAACACCTTAGCAGTAGGATCCAAGTTGAAATGGAATCCTTTATTCCTGAATCTGTGACATTTCCCCTCCATCCATGTGGTCTTTTCTCCTCCTGTATTTCCCACCCTGCTGTACTCACTACCTGATCACTTGAGGAACTGCTGCCTTCGGAACAGATGGTTTATTCTAAAACTGTCAGTAAAAAGAGGAATGAAAAAGAAACAATGAAGTAAGAAATAGTGAAGGAAAGGATGCAATGGGAAAGAATCAATGGGAAGTTTTGAATAGCAACTGATGGATGGAGAACAAATCAAAAGAAGCTTCAGAGGGCATGAAAAAGAAGGGCCCTTCTGATCCAGTTAGCAGGTGACTCTGGATACTTGGCAGCCCGAGGGCCTGTGCTTACCTGTCAACAGGCTCTAATGGCAATTTTCTGGGTGCTTCCCACAGTCACACACCCCAAGAGAGGATAGCAGGACAGAAAAAGGAAGCTCCTCCAGCACTCTAGAAACCTGAGCAACCTCTCACTGCATCCACTTTGCTCTCCCAGTCTGTCCTGGGGGGCAAAGCACGTGCCTGCACACCTGAGCCCTTCTATTGAGGCTCCTGGCCCTAAGGACCAGGCACTTGTGCAAGGGATGGCAAGTGTTACCACTTGGGCACCTGTCCCCACCCTTGCAGAGAGGGGGTCAGACTCTGTGGAAACCCCCTGCAGTGCCCATTTACCTGCACCTGAATAGCCAGCAGCGAGTCCAGTTCCCAGTGCCCACCTAATCCTAACTGAGGTGCCTTTTCACCAGCACCCAGCCCAACCTGAAGCAGCAAGTCATAGCTGAGAAGATGGCACGAGTCATCTTATCTTGCTCTCTTTCAACCCCGACCTCATAAACAAAAGCTGCCACATCCAAAGGGCAGAATCAAGGCAGTTCCCTCCCCTGACCCCAAAAAATACCAGTATGGATCCCAAAGGGCAAAGCCTGATGCCCTCTCTTGAGAGGGAGAGAGCAGATGGACCCCAGAGGCTGATGAACATTTCTAACTTGCTTCTTCTCAGCCATGTGCTGCCATTCCAGATTAGGATATGGACCAAACCAGCCAGAAACCAAGCCAAACACCACAGCAACGTTTCCTTGAGATACAGCCCACAACCGTAAGTGCTGTAGCTCTGAATTTCAGCCCCATACATCCCCCAACAGCTTAACCCTCTAACTTCTACAAGAACAGAGAGCACAAAATTTAAATCCCAGCTCTGAAAGATTCACAGAGCAGGGCCATAGCACACATCCCACAGTGCTTCCTTTCTGTTTGGCTTGTTGGCTGGATCGCTCCAGGCTGGCTCTGCTCAGGTCTAGTCATGCTGAGGAGGTGGTGAAAACACCAAGTGTGGCTGCAGGCAAGTCCCTGCCCAGGTCACGATGCTGCACCGCAGCCAGCGAGCGGGTGGAAGGTGCCAACTCCATGCTGCCTCTGGTTACCTTCTTGGTGCACTGTCTAACAGTATTGATTAACTCCGAAATGACCATGTCCACGCATTTCAGGCAAGGTTCTTTAATCTTCTTCACCTGCTTTTTCACAATGGTCTCAAAGGCCATGTCAGGTGTGAAGAGACCGGTTCTAAACACCCAGGGTGGGGACAAGACAAGGCAGGAGGGGGAGAAGGGGCAAGGAGAATGTCACAGCGTTACACACACATCTCGGAGCAGGCACCGCCATCACCAAAACCCGGGACATTTAGGCTGGAAAGTGTCATGTCCCCTGGACAAGCCATGACTGGAGTCCATGAAAAATGAGGGATGCTTGGCACTTCCCAGGAAGGAGGTGCTGAGGGCAAAATGGATCTTAGCTGGACAGCCATGGCCAGGTTACCATTTTACCTCAGCCTAAGGGTGGCAGGGGCTCCTCAGTGTATTTGACCTCAGAGTTGTGCAGGAGATGAGGCCTGCTCTGGAAGATTTTCCTGATAGTTAGGACACTGACACCTCTGACACCCTTTATCAAGTTCAGCTGGCAACTGACCAAGAGAAAGGAATGAAAATAAATCTAGGTCAGTGTTTGTACACATCCCTGTGTACAGGAAGGGCTCCAACAGGCACCTTCCCAGGAGCAGCACAACTGAGGGTCTCAGGGCTGAACTTTCTGACAACTCACATTCACACTGAAGGGTACACAAACCTGTTTGCTAACTATGTGGGGCCAGTGGGACCCTGGTGATGGGCACACCAGTGCTCCCTCGGATCTCTAGGGGAGGAGAGGCTCTGTACCAACACTTGTTTTGAACAACTAACTGCTAGTTAATGTGAAAATCAACATTTTAGTTTTAATTAAACAAAGCAGTAATATGGGGTTGTATCCCTCTTCCTACCCTTTCATATGTGAAGGCCCAAGAAGGACGGAAAAGATGTCAAGTTACACAGGCTTTTACCTTTTAGGCTTCTGTGACTCCCACATGGGAAAAGAAAGCAAACTCACTTGAATGATTGTCCCTACTCCCAGATTCAAGGCAGAGGTTATCCCTCCCTTTGGCTGACCTACCGTACCTCTGAAGTCTTCAACTCCATTTGGAAGGTCTAGAAGTATTGACAAGGCTTTTCAGCCAGAGCTCTGCCTAGTGTGTGATACGTGCCTGATACCGTGGATGTTCTTGATGGCGTAGCTGATCTCCCGCCGCAGCTCCTTCTCATCAAACTCCATCTGCACCAGGACAGAATTCCATCAGAAACTTTATGACACTGATTTGCATAGCAGGACACAGCAGCAGACTTTGCAGAGAAGAGGTCCCATGCCAGCACTACCATGTGACACATGCGATACTAGCCCAAGCGTTGGATACAGAGTCCAGCCATAAAACTGCTGTGGCCAAAGCAGGACACCCTGGACACACGTGAACAGCTAAGGGCTTCCACTTACAGATGCCCTAGCTGCTCTTAAGGAGCTTCTTTGAGATAAAGCACTGAAGTGCTAGATGGCTTTCTAAAGCAAATTGGTTTGCCTCACAACATTTAACATGAGATCTTGGCAGTTGCATTTTCAGTGAACACCACAAATGGATAAACCATTTGGTGTGAATTGTAAATCTAACACAAGCAAGGCTATTTATTTCACTAGAATGGCCTCATCTTAATCAAATGTCAAAAAAAAAGGAAGCAGAATGCAAAAACTAATGAAGCAGAAAGATCTGGCTCTCAAATCTGTTCCACCTAACATTAAAAAATATATTTTCAGTATCCCTCTTTATCAGGTTAGTGTACTTCACCATCCAAGAAAAATGTCTTTCAATAAAAATCCTCTTCCACTTTCAAGAGGGGAGTACAGTTTCTACACTATTCCCACCTCTAGGCCATTGATAGGGGACAGACAGAAGTGATCCCAGGTATACCTACAATTCTTCTTCCTGCTTCTTAGGTATCTATTAGGTCAACTTTAGGTCCAGTCTGATACTCAGGAGCAAGGAAGTACAAGTTTCAGCACCATCCCTTCTATATGAAATTCAGTCATAGTAGCTTTGACATGAAATATCTGTGAGGGCATTCAGTCATTGATTTACCATTGGTTGTGTTAAAGTGATTTTTCACACTTAATTTAGCATTTAGGAATAAAGCCAAAGAAATATTGTCATTTAGTTCAGAGAAAGTTAAGTTCTGTAACAAGAACAGGGACAGAGGGAAGGGTCAGCACTATGGAAAGGTCCCAACAAAGGAGACAAACAAGTGAAAAAAGGTGTTAAAAGGGAAAACCATGAAACAAAGCAGCTGAAGAGAAAGTCTGCTGATGAAAGATAGCAAGTGGAGTAAGGAGGCAGACAGAAGTAGTAACAGATAACAGGCAACAAAAAGCGTATCTCAGCAGCATGGGGAAGCAGTACCTTCACCAGTTCAAAGGGGAAACGCTCATGGAAGATGCGGTTGATCCGAGCTCCTCCTGACAGCTCATAGGTGTCAATTTGGTCTCCAGAGCCTTCAATGCGTTTCTCAAAGTCCACAGCAAACTGCTGGACCATCCTGAAAGAAAACCCAAGAGCGTGAAGTGGAACTCATCGCTGAGCAGTCCTTTCTAGCAAGGGACACTGAGGCCACTTACTGAAGCAGAGCTTTGGTCTTGCGAGCAGGGTCATCAGGACGAAAGTTCTTGTACTCCTCCACCTCCTTCTCAATGGAGAGGAGCTGGCTCTGGAGCTTGTTCCGCAGCCCTGGCAGCGTGTCACGGATGTGGTTGGTCAATTGCTGCACAAGAAGAAGGTTTAAGACGACAGTAAACCTCTAGGTAGTTACTGGGAAGAGTTTGCTGCCTCCACACTACAAAACAGATGAAAGCTCCTCTCTGTGTTCAATTCTTCTGTGTGGTCCTAACAAAATGTCTACCCCAGGACAAATACCAGTTACGAGCTGAAGGTATTCCCCCTCCCCAGCTCCTGCCTATTGCCCCCCTCTACTCTTCACCTTCCATTTACCTTCTAGTCTGGTGCAAAACTCCCCTCCAACAAACCTGCTGATTCAAACCCAAGAATAAACTTCACATACAAGTATTAGCATTTGCTATTTACACAGAGGTAAAGGCTATTCTGCCTTCAGATTAGCACACCATTGACACCCAATGTGGTGGTAAAGCCCTTTTTTAAAAAAAAAGGGTGAAAAGGCAAGGTGGAAGGAGCCAAAATCACTCATGGGGCTCTAATAAGAGGGTTTGCACAAAGCACAGCTGCGGGAAACTCCAGTTTAAAGATGACCATTTGAATAAGGAGAAACAGGAAAGAGACCCTCTTCACTTCAGAGAGTATTTCAAGGGAGCAGAGAGGGAAGCAACAGTAAATTGCTACTGTATGAAAAATAGGGATAAGGTAGCCTCAATAAATGGGAAATGACTATTAGTATGCCATAAATACTGAGATCACAAGAATTTAGAAGGTATCTTTTAACTTATCCAGAAAGACCTTGCATCCTAATAGTGCATATACCACGAACCAACTATTGAATTTGAAAGCAAAAGGATAAATGCTGTGCTCTCTCTGCCTTTGGTGTGCAAGCTCCATTATTGGCCTCAATGTATTTCACAGCCAACGACACCAAGGGCAGCAGCTCTTCACTGTGGACAGTACCTGGTTCAGTACTTTCTGCAGAAAGGGGGTTCCCATGCGATCAGCCATGTGTCTGTAGGCTGGGTGGGAGAGAAAAAACTTTCTCTCTGCAGCCAGAGCTGCCTGAATGTCCTTCTTGCCATCTATGTCCTTCTGACTTCTGTTGACCACACCAATGTAACCTGTGAGAGTGGGGTTAGAGATCAGATGGTTGCAAAGATGTAAATGAGACTCAGACTTGAGAAGGAAGTTACTCAGCCAGCAGCATTACAAAAGGGGAATTCTAGTGGCAACACATTATTAGGGGCAATTGGAAGAGTTTAAAATTAGAATTTCCTTGAATGGCCCAGGTTCTGACATTTTGGCGTGCAGGACAAAAATGGGTATGGAACAGAGAATTAGCTTATTTATTACTGCTCCCCAAACACAAAGCACACTCCAGTCTCATTTATTTCAGACTCTCCTGTTATAAGTCCTTAGCACAGGTACTTTTGCCATGGCCACAGCCATGTACCACAGCCCAGAATTATTTAATCTCTTTACTATAGCAGCAAGAGGGGTGTTTTAGACATCTTTCACAGCTTGCCTTATTGAAAAGAAAGTAAAGATAAGAGCATAAAGTTGTGTTTCTGCTAGGACTACATATCAAGGTATAAATACCTAAAAAGTTCCTGTTAAACAGCATGACTGAGCCCGGTTCCCCAACTTTTCTCAGTTTTAGCTTGGAACAGAGATGGCTTAACCACAAGTTGTAAGAGATGTTACAGGAAGGGGATGCACTGGAGGAAGAGGATGAGGGCAGGACACCTCACAAAGGGAAAACAGAGGAAGGAGATCATGGACAAAGCATGAGGAAACATACCCCTACGGAGGGGAAGCAATTTGTTTTCTAACACATCTCGTGCATCAGTTCCTTCATCCATAAGATCCAGCTTAGTGATGACCCCAATGGTGCGTTGGCCTACGGAAAAAAACCACAAACATACTTGATCAAGCAAACAACTCATGTATTATTTTCTTCTGTTCACAGAGGTTACAGATTGCCCAACTTAGCTACTCAAGGGCTCTTAAACTCACACATTACGGCTCCCATCACGTACAAGAGGCCACAAGAGCAAAACAGACAAAAATCAAGACCAGTTCTCAGTTGTATCCTGCTGAATGCACAAGCTATGCCACAGCAGAAAAGGATTTTAGAGCATATTTTCCTAGCTCTTTCTAGGCCAAACGCAGATGATTAAAGGAAATGAAATTCTTCAACTCTTCAGAAATGGGGCTTAGACAAATGAAGGAAAAGGGAGTAGCAAAATTTCTACTACTGCAACTGTTAATACTCACTAATACCTCTCACAAGAATGCTTGTTGGCAAAGATGCATCCCAAGACAACAGACACGAGCCACAGCTACTGTGCTAATCACAGCCAAAGGAAAAGCAGGCCATTGTCTAGTAATGCCAGGATAAATTAGGAGACATTTACCTTGAGGATCCACCTCCTTTGCGATCTTCAGGGCATCAGAATTGGCCAAATCAGAGTTGGCTGGGGATACTGCCAAGATGAGGCAGTTCTCTTTGGTGACAAACTGCATGAGCATGTCTCGGATCTGGAACTCGATGTCAGGGGGCTGATCCCCTACAGGGACTTTTGTCATACCCGGCAGATCCACCAAGGTCAGGTTCAGGACTAGACACAGGACACAGGAGTTAGCATAAGGGATTGTTAAGGTAGGAATGTTCTGGTCCTAAGTATCACCTGTAGTTAAAGTGACTCCAATATATCACAGGGGTTAAGAGATGCACACACAAAAGCACACAGAGCTTTCTATTCCCTTCTTGTTACTGCTCAGTAAGAACTAGTTGCAGGTTGTTTCTAGTGTGATTGCCAATGATCTCATCACCCTTCCCTTTAAATCACTTGTTTTCACACTGATCAGGAAAACTGTGCCCTCAAAGTCCTTCCACAAATGCTATACTGAAGGGGAAAAGACGACAGTACTTTGTTTCCAGTTCATAATGGGCTGGAGAGCCTTCTAGAAGAGTTGGTCCCACTGCACTAGGACTCACCATGGGGAGAGTAGACTCGGAGATTGATGGGCACAGGGGAAATCCCTTTGTTGGAGCCAGTAACACGATCTGTTTCAGCCTCAATCTCCAAACGGACCTCCTCAAAATCAGTGAACTTCTTTCCTTTGCAGTGGAGGAACTCACCATATTCTATTTAAACAGAAGCAGAGAGCCAGAAATAGTCACCGAAATCAGAGAAACACTCAAAAGTGTGATGAAAGCATCACATCCTGAAGCACAACACAACAAAACACAACTGAAGGGATTAAGTCTGGCAAGGGCCTTTCCTGACAGAGTCTGCAGGTTGGAACAGAAGTTACTGCAGTCATATTTATGTGGTCAACATCTGAGATAGTTCAGTTGAGCCCAGCATCTTCACAGCCCAGCTTCTGTCTCAGCAGAGCTGGCATCCTCACTTGTCTTCAGCCAAGTAATAATCCAGGACATTCCCTGTTGATACTTACCAAACTTTGCATGCACCTGCCTGTGGCAGCTGTGGCTTCCCCAGCTACACTGGGAGGTACCGTGGTACCCAGGACTCGGAGTACCTCTGTATTAAAGTGCTGGGTGTAAACAACAGTCTCACTACTTATGAGAACAGACTCCAAATCTTGAGAGGAAAAAAAACCCCAAATCATCTCTTGACATGGTTTTGAATTGGCTGGTGGTTGAGACTTTTTGTATCAGTCCTTGAACAGGTTAACCACTACAAGAACCCTCTGTTCCAATTTTAAAGCCACCTAAAAGTTAAATTGTCTTCTTACTGTACATAAAATTTTTGTCAGGTGAACCTATCTATCAAGCACAGGAAGAGTACCTTGAAACATTCACTTGTCAACTCCTAGATGAGATCTTGACATAAATTAAGGGGTAATTAAAATATCCTACAAGTAAGTAGCAAAACCAGTGAACTGCCCAAAAGACCAGCCACAGAACTCTCAGATCTTTCTTCTACAGACCCCACTGTTCTCACACTGGATTTTCGTACATTATCTCACCCCCTTAATCCACTACATTTTCAGCAGGATCATCTGGCTTTTAGGTCTTACCTACTCATGAGAGTCACAGCGGCATAGGCAAAGGAAAATTATGATGTGTGTGCATGGAGCCTTGAATAATAAATTAAAACCAAAACAAAACATTAAGAAGCATTTTGCTTCTGGACACTTAATGCATCACATGTTAAACAGGCAAAAAGGCTGCAGGTGTTTTTTCCTGAGGAAGATTCTTATTTCTTTTCTCTAGTGAGCAGTGCCACTGATCAAATAATACCTTCCTGACTAACACAGCAGTCCAGCTGGACACACAGGGGAAGGGAGCTCACATACCTGTGCTGGCATTTACCAGCTGCAGGACCAGTGGGCGCCTGGTTACGATGCCAGATCCACGTGGCAGAAAGTCCCTGAAATGAAACAGGAAGTTTTGGATGAGTGAGTGATTGTTTCCTTCCCTTTTCACAGCTTTTCTGCTTATATAAGTATATATGGGTTCTAAGAGAGAGTCCCAGCCACGAGCACAAAGAAGTTTAAGGCATTAACACAAAGTGCTTCTCCTTGAGAAGGGCAAGAGCTTGTTCTGAAGTAGTTTATACTCACAGCACAGTCCCTCTAACCATGTCTGTGACAGCACAGCTCCTTCAGCTGAAGTTCCAAGTTAACAAGCCCATTTAATACAGCTGTCTGTGCTTCCATCAGAAAGAGAAGTTGAAGCAGAGCCAAAAAACTAGCGTGCCTCCTTTTGACAAAAACAATTACACAAATTCACTCACACCCTGCACTTGGGGCTTGAGAAGACACCACATTGTCCCAGTGTGCAAACACCACGTGATACAACTGAGAAAATAACCAGCAGCCAAAGGCTTGTCTCCAAACAGGGTCTCTCCCAGCTATAACTACTCAAGATATCAGTATTGCTAAGGCAAAAGCAGTAGTTTCCTTCTGTATTTACATGAATCCTGAATTTTTGTGTACTTCAAGTAATTTCAAGGGAAAGCAGCCTTTCACCAACATTCTCCAAATGCTGGCTTAGCAGCCACAGCCCACCAGTTCTCCTCTGCTTTTCCTTTTTTCCAATCCAAAGCTAGGCGTGTCCACTGCATTTGCTGATGACCTTGCTAGTTTGTGGCCTGGTTTTCTAGTACTTGGCTGTTCATGTGGCTCTTCAGGAGCCACTGAGCAGTTCTAAAAATATAATCAATTGCTTCCTTGCCTACTGGGAGAAGCATCACTTCAAAATATGTTTCCTACAGCATGAATATAGTTTTCTCTGTTGAAAGAAGCCCTGCCTACATTGGCAGGGTTCTGGCAGACAATCCTCCTTCCCTTCATAGCTGTGGCAAGGAATAATTTTGCTAATTCAGGAGTAACTATTAACTGCTGAATGAGAAATCCAGAGCTCTCCACTTTGCGATCTTCCTCTTAACCCTGCATGAACTTAACACTGACGAAGTCCATGAATATGAGAAATGAGTTTCTGTTTTGACACACCAGACAAGGCCTTGAGCAGCTCTCACTCCTGGTTTGGCCACTCATTTCCTACGTAACCCTATGCAAGTTATTCTGCTTCTCTGTATTTCCATTTCCTCAGTTATAAAAGTAATTCTCCATCTGCGGGGATGTCAGAATAACTTGGTAATATCAAAAACTGGAGAGCAGGTTCAAGTCAAATGAGTGTAAGGAGGCACCGTACATCCTCTAACATCTCAAAAATATCACCTGTTAATTACTATGTCAGGAATAATGGAACCTCTGGTACAACTTGACCAGTTAAAATTAGACTGAAACTCATTCTCATTATTTTAGACTTTCCAGAATTATAAAGAGTTAACTGGGGATTGCCTTTCATTTGTTTTTCAAATCATACAGCTCTAGTTTTTCCATTCCAGTGGGATTAACCCCGGAATCTTTAAGACACTGAGCCATTCTAACAGTTTTCTGCTATCTCAGCTCCATTCCTATAGATGTCTGTGGTCGATATGTGGAAAAGTCCTATCCTTGCATCAGTTTTTAGCATAACAAATCCATTTAAGATCCACTGAATTATTTTGAACTTGTACCTGAGAAAAAGGAATCCTATTACTACAGATTCCCTTTCCAGCACACCGAAACAGTCCTCTAGTTATTGGTTTCCAATTTGCAGTATCAAATCTTGCTTTACTGTAGAAAAAGGACCACTTGCATTTATAAGCATGAAATCAACAGGAAGCAAGATCCTATTCATGCTGGACTATGTTTTCCTGAATCCTTCTGCTTTGCTTAATATCCTGATTTCTCTACTGTCCTTATCATAGTTACTAAGAAAAAAAAAAATCTCAAGACAAAGATAGACAGAAAACCTACAGCATTGGGTTCCAGCATTATTAAAAAATTATTCAGTTTATTGTGTTAACTCAAGTAGCTCTGCTATTCCAAGCAAAAACCACCAAGTCGTCTAGAGGACAAGACAACAAATCCATAAGCCAAATCTTGTCACCTAAACCAACAATCTTTAGTGGTACTCTAGTTCTGAGTGAAAATGCATGCAAATCTGATCCCTAGTATCAGAAAATGAATGTGTGTTCATACCCACAAACTACTGAGAGGTACATGCAGTTCAACTTTCAAGCCTTCTGTATACTTGACTCCTATCAGGAGTTACAGCCAAAAAGCTTTATTAATAAAACCTACAACTTATGCAGTATCATCCCATTTTAGCCATGTTATTTCCTATTCTTCATTTCTTTTCTCTCTGCAGTCTGTTGGAAAAACTTCTTCCTCCTCCTGCTCCAGCTAAGCCTTTCAAATCATAGAAAATAAAAAGTAGGGATTAGTAAACTCGAGCTGGCTGAGTGCCAAGGAGCAGGAGGAGAGAGAGCCCTGCCTGCCCTCTTGCAGGGGGCACAAACTGCTGCTGCAAATAAACTACAACCACAGAGCACGTGTGGCACAGACAACATGCCCAGTACAGTCTGAGCTCGCTTCAGAGCCTGGAGGAAGAGCTACACACACACAGCTATTGCTCCAGAAAGAGCAGCCCAAAGTGATGACACCAAGTCAGAATCAGGAAGACAACACACCAGGTAAAAACCACCACGTGCCAGGTGACCTAGGCAGGCAAGAGCAGAGGAGTTAAACTGGCTTATTCACTTCCAGCAGGGGAGATGTAAAAGAGCAAGGCTGAGGGGGGAAAAAGAAAGATGGAATAAGTCTTCAGAGATAAAATGTTATAAAGGCTTTGAGTGCTGAGACAAGGCAGCCTCCAGCATGACACCAGAACCTCATTGCATACATCACTATACATGACTGTGCCTGAAATACGTTATTCAGGTTGAGGGCACCAACCCCCTGTTTTCCTCCTTCACTTTTTATCTTAAGAACTGGGATGTTCTTTTTCTGTTGCTTTGTTTGTAACACACAGAAGTGCATAACAACATTTGATTTCCGGTGCTTTAAAGCACAACACTGCCACTTCTCAAGGCTAGGCTTCATCTAGAAAATATACAAAGTAGCAGCTAAAACAGACAGAGCTGTATTCAGGGAATATAAATACTTAATTTGCTTGTAGCTTTCTTAGCTATTGACTCAAAATTCTGAATCAAAAGATTAAGGTATTGGTTCTAGCAATGCAATTCCAAGCATTTTAGCAGAGTTGGAAAACTAGGCTCAGATAACTACATTTCCCAAAACATCATTTATTGGAAGACTTATTTCTATGTATTTTACACTCATTTTTTTATTAACAACTCTCAGAGAGAGGATATTGAGGTAGGTAAATTCTTGGTCAGACCAGTGATAGATCTCTTCTAAACCAAGATGACAAAAAAGAACCAAAGATGCAAATCTTGACAGGTCTCAAGCTGAAAGAGTTCAGGCAGGAAAGTGACCTGAAAGGGCATTTATTGTTCTATTTTGCATTGCTCAGTTCTGAAGTGTTTACACAGTTCTAGCTACCTCGGGCAAGCCCAATCACAGCATCCCTTCCAGTCTTATTTCTATTTTCGTATGCAGAGCTGCATGAGAGTGCAGATTTGGGCTGAAAGCTGCATTAGTAACACAGTATAAAACATATTGAAGGGAAGGGAACCAATCTAGCAGTTACTGTAGAGCAACACTGAAACAAAATCCAAACACCTTGGAAACACATTAATACAATTTTGATGTCATGCAACAATACATTTATAATCAGGGCACTGGGAATTGGGGTTTCCTTGTTTTGTTGGTTTGTTTGTTTGAAGTTTTTAACTAAAGCCAGACACTATATACAAAGAGCCTTCATGCATTAGGTAAGTTAGAATCTGACAGAACAAAAAGGTTATTAGTGGCTATTGGTGACAAAAACCACCTTTACTCTATAAACAAGTTTTAGAATTCATTTAATGACTTGCACAGTACAGACAATTAGAAGTTAAAAGTATCATCAACCAAAGACACTTTGCCCAGACTATTCATAAAACAAAGGAGATTGACAAACTGCTTGTATAATTCAACATATATTATATGGAAAGGGAAGCAAAGATAGATGCAATCAAAAAAAGTAGGACAGATACCCATATGGAAAGCTTGGGAGTACCTGAAGAGGCACACACTGAAACCTTCAGACATGTTTCTTGTGTTTATTCACTGTTGCTACACTGAAGAAAATGTGACTGTCTCCATTAAAAGAAACTGAGATGAGCTAGTTTGCTGCAGTAGAGGTACATTTGTGTCCACACATACACAGTTTGTTGGACCAAAGAATACTTGTTTACTCCTTTGGTCAAACACTTGATCTGATGTTTTCCTGTTAAATGAGATACAGAGATCTCTGGAGGAGGAGCAAGTCTTAGAGCATCTCAGTGATTGCTACGGGCATGTTGTGCCTGGTCCACCAGCTTTGCTAGAATAAATGCTCTCAATCCCGATAAGCACAAGACGAGTGATTGCAGGAGCCAGTCTGTCCCTTCATGCTTTGCCAGAAGTGTCAGCTCACTGCTTTAGGTTTGTGCTCTAAGGCTTAGAGATTCCTGTAACGTTTACAATGCTGTTTCATTCCAGCAGTCTGGTATTCGCAAACCTCTTTATGACCCTGTAGCCATGATATCAGAAGTGATAACCACAATTTCTTAACAAGGAAGGGCAAGAACATACTGATGGCATCCCCACACATCAGCTCAGGCTGCAATTGCTTCTCCATGGATTCCCTTCTACTGCAAATATGAGCATCATTTATTCCCTCTTTCCACCAAATTCAAGTTTTGCACCTTCTCCATCCACTGGCAATCTGTATTTTTGAAAGGACTTTGAGTCAAAGCTTTTTCATGCATGATTATTGTCTTCACTGAAGTTGCAACAGAGCTCTTCAGCAGTCAAAACCAGAACAGAGCCCGTGGTACGGTCTCTTGTTCTACATGGAAGAGAGACCAAATGCTTGCTTTCCCTGTCTCCAGAGAAGCTGGAAGGCTCGGAAAGCTGTTTGTAGAGGGCTCTGAAATACAAATCTAGGCCTAGTCTAGACAAACCAACACAGCATTGTTGCAGTCAATTGTTTGCCAGAATTGTGAGATTCTTGAATTAGAATGCACTAGAGAACGTAAAGCCTCAATTAAAGAGCCCAAACAGCAGTTTATGAAGACATAAAACTAGTTGCAAAGAATAGAAGGGAACACCAGCATCTGATCATTTAATTTTAATTTGATTTCCTATTATACATCTATAGACAAATAGTGCGTTAACAGATGTGATTAATCCCCAGTTTGGATTATATTAGTTTCAGAAAATTAAAATTCACACAGCCTCCATGATTTCACATGGCTGTTTGTATTTTAATTTGAGTATTTGTAACTTCCGGTGTTCTGATGGTGCCTGAGGACAGCATTCAATCAGAAATGCACTGCCCAAAGCACTGTGCCAATATACCACAAGAAATACAGTTCTGTCCCTATGGATTTTACTGGCTGGTTACACAGTTCAGACCTGCTCCTGCTTAAGCTTCAAACTATTTTCATCTGTCAAGGCTTATAATTTATCATTCACCATTCTCACACACCCAGATCAGTAGTTCCTCCCTAGCTCACGATGGCACAGTGCTTTACAAGCCAATCTAGGGGTATTGGTACCTTTGATGTATGATTCTTCTGATTACTGCGCCCATCAGCAACATTCACATCTTCATAAAAGCTGCATTCTATGGACAGCTTATACATTTATCTGAACAGCGCTTCATCTCACAGCACTTGTACTTTCAAACATGCTCTTACTTCAGCACATCAAAATGAATCCTTAGCACACAGGCTGACCCCTATGGGGAACATTAACCACACACTAAAAATATTTACTATTAATCATATTGACTCCTAAAACAAACACCTGAGAAACAGGAGGAGCTTTGTACTTCTTGGTCACTCCTGGTGCGCCTTCACAACAGACATCATGTAGTTCTACTAGAAGGAAGAGGATGTAGAACTGCCCTTGGAGCACCTTCCTGGTGCTCTGATCCTTCAAGCAACATGCAAGTACATTCGCAAGCAATTCCATAACTCAGGTGTGGGGCAAGAACGAGGACAAATTTGTTCTTTCCTCTGCCACCCAGCAGGTTGCCAAAAGGGATGCATTGCAGATTCAGAGTTTCCTGCTAACTTGGTTGACTCTGTGAGCTCTTCTTGTGCCTGAGTCAAAGCACTTCTCAACTAAAAAAAGCTGGACAGGCCAAGAGCAACAGCAAGCATTAAAAACAGGTGCATTATGAAAAAAAACATACATCAACCTGCTAGTTTGTTTTTCTCTGCCCTCAGCTCTCATATTCCTTTCATACTGCATGATGTGAACTTGTACACAAGCCATACAGATTCATAATCATGTGGTTAGTCTTGTTCCTAGTTAGGCCATGATTTTTTCCATTAAAGTTAGCACCTTTAGATAACTTTAAGCCAGAGGATGTGCATTGTTTATCAGCCAATCACCACAGCACAAGTGTGCCTAGTCCTGAGCCACAGTGAACAAGAGCAATTCCATAAGCACTCAGTATAATGTAACTTCTTAGGATGCAATTGGTACTGGTCACACAATGGATACATATAGAAAATAAAGATCTATTGTAAGTACACAATTTTCCAGTATACTGGCGATATTATTGTGCACAACGATTCATTATTCAAGAAAACAATTGTGAAAAATAAAGACAGGCAATAGTTCATGAGTGTCATCATAATATACATGTTAGGAGAAACAAAAAAATTGAAGAGAAAGCTTCCCACTGCCTTGTACCTTGAGTTCCTATTTACAATAGTGTAGAGGGAGGTTAACACTATTGTACTGTCTTGGAACACTTATAATTGCTTTGTTAAATTGTTCTGGCCCTCAGACAGCCTCTCTAATACCTGGCCACTTCTCCCCAGTACAGCTCCCCAGGTCAGGAAGCAAAAGGGCCAAGGAGCCTCTTAAGTGTGGGACTTTGCTGTGCTTAAGTTGAGTTCCCAAAGACCGTCCTAGAAAATTCACAGGTGCTGCCCAAGCAGGGCAAAACACAAGTGCCAGTATAAGCTGGACACATTTACAACATAATACTGGATAATTCACAAACACGAGTCAGAGAGAGTAGAGAATGAAGTAGAAAGTAACTTCTGAAGTTGGCACCTTTTCCCAATCTGCCTCAAGTTGCTCTATTCCTATTGGGTGCAAAATTGGTTGCTCTATTGGGTGCAAAATTGCACCCAATACCAGCACAGGGCCCAGCAGGGATGTTCTGCCCAAAGTTTTGTGCAGACTGAGGCACTGAGGTCTTCAAACATGAAAGGACAGCAACTATGTTAATTCAGTGTAATAAGTAAGTGTAGCAATAGCAGTATTACATGTTCACATCACATCCTGCTCCAGAACTGACATGATTCTCATCACAAGAATTGTCTTTGCTGGGTTTCCTATGCCCTTTTTACCACTGACCAGGATGTGACGTGTTCTGGAGATCTCCTGCATCTTTTTCCCACACTTTGCTCTCACTTCCTTCAAAATAAGAAAAATATAGTGTATTTATATAGAGTTAATATATAAACTCAATAAAGCCACAGCTGAAACCTACATTTATTGCAAAACATTTCAAAAACCACAGTGACCCCACACCACAGGCTCTGCTGAAAAGACAAGAAACCTTTCAGGAGACTGCCCCCTCCAAGAGAATCCACCTCCATAGAAAGCTGCATGCTTGGCTGTTTGAAAGCCTACACAATGAGTTTGACAAATCAAATCCAGTTCCTTGTGGACAGGCATAATGGTGAGGTTTGTTTCACTGACATTTGGGGTAAATGACGTGCCATGAAGAGACAGAAGTTGAATTTCAAGCTTCCATCTCAGCCATTTCATCATCAGCTTGTCTCCTCACCCTGGGACACAACACAATTCCTGGCCACTGATCTACACACACAGAGGTGACAGTGACCAGTACTGTTGTCTGGGTAATTTTTGGTAGTGTCCAGATCCTTCCTACAGAACAGGACAAAGATTTTTGTTACTGGAAGGCATTGTCATATTCATGTGCTCTTGTGTCTCTGGGAGGGCCCACATGCCTTGAACATCAGAAGTGTTAATCAAAAATGTGTCTTTCCCACTCAGAATGTGTTTGTTGAGTCAAGTGCGGGCTGAGGGGGCTCAGAAAATGAGAGGGGACACCCTGGACAATATTCTCTCACATCACCGATACTTCAGCTGCAGGGGCTGTTCAGACTTCTGCCTGCAGCACCTTCCTTAACACTGCTAAAGCCAGAAGGAAAGCCCATAGCAATTTTTATATGAACACTCACCTGGAAACAGCTCTCTCTCCCACCCCTCCTCAAGTGCACTAAATTCTGCTTTCTGGCTTATCTCTCACTGCACAGACTGATTCCCAGGAGCCATCCATGGCAGTTGGTGCCTCTCTCATTCACTTTTTCCACATCTCCTTTCTCTGCATCTCAGCCCCTCTCCAGCACACACCTCTATACAGGTTGTTGGAAGCAGTGGGATAAGATAAGTTTTGCTATTGTTTATTTTCATTTGAATCCTTTGGGCTGATTTTTCTGTTTCACACTCCACTAGCTTCAGGACAGATCAAAATCTGGAAGACAGCTGTGTGCATCATGCCAAGTCATGGCTGTTCTGGAGCCACTGTGCACCAGTTAATCAGATGCACAACTACAGAGCTGTAGAGCCTGAGGGCCTGCCAGCCTGCAGACTAAACTGACATAGCGAAGAGTTTGCCCCAAGGCATTTCTGCTGCTGTATGTCTACAGTAATTCCAAAGAAGCCAGCACACCCCAGCTTTATGCTTGGTAGACCTTACAGCAGGATCTGGCCTGACTTTCAAGGTCTATATACATATTTTTAGATGACCTGAAAGTAAGGCAGAGATGCTGCTGCGTTCTTCTGATGCACCTCTGCAAATCCATAACCAGGTTTATCCCATCCAATTGATTTACTGGCTGTACTACAAAGCATAAAGCAAGAATTTCTGCTAGAAGCTGCCCTTCATCCTGAACTCAGTTTATATAACATGGAATATAGGAAGTCCCTATATACAGTAAGGGGAGACAGAAGCTGAGCAAAAAGAATTTCTCCCCATTAGAGACAGTTACATAGGTCCTGTCCTACATTTGTAGGAAACAAGGGAGTACCTTGGGAAAAGGTTCAAGCACACACAGGCATTACCCTTTCCGTCAGTTTTCCATGGTCTGCTTTCTTTCTATCTAGAAATCCAAGCTCTCCCTCTCAGTCAGTGCTAGAGCCTGAAATACAGAGGTGTTGGTTAACTCCTTCAGAAGGATCAGCACTGGGATCTTGCACAAGGGCACCAGGCCTGTTTGAAGAGATTCAGTTCTACAGACCGCTAGGAATGTATGGGGTTTAGTAAAAACGCCTCTTATTTGAACCTGAGGTTGATGTCCATGCTTTGATTCTTTCTGTTGTTTCACGAAGGAAACAACCTTGTTTCCTTTGTTGTTACCTTTCATTTTTGAAAAAAAGGTCTCAAAATCATCATCTCCAGTCACAGCGCTTCAAGTGCTGGGACTTTCTGAGAGCAGTACAACGAACTGGAAGTACAGTAATTTCATCAGCAAGCAATCACTTGAAGCCTGTCTGAAAGATCTCAGCTTCCTCCAGACCTTGTAGACACCACAAATAGTTTTCAGCTCTTACCTAAAAGGTGTGGTGAGGCACAAGCACAGCTCATTCCCTCAGCCATCCCAACTGAGGAGTCTGGGTGCAGCTGCCTGCACTGTAATGCAGCCCTCCTTTGGGGCTACGAGCAACCAAGGTTAAACTTTGCTTTCAAGTGCCATGGAGGGCTGTGACCCTGGGAATCCTGCAATGGGAGCAGATTGGAGCCACGTGCTTCTCTCCCTAATTGTGATCACTGACTGATAGATAATCCCTTCATGGGCTGCTGCTCTACAATTGTTGTACAGCAACCAATCCAATCTGAGAGCCAGAACGAGGCCGGGGGGGGGGATAATTCCCCTCCCACTTCCCTAAAACATGGTGAAATCCACTGTTTCCATAGAAACAAATGAGTTTGATATCCACACAGCTCTTGCATCCCTCACTGGTGGGCATCAGCCCCAAGCTGCTGAGGTTTTAACCAAGTATCTACAGCTATAGGTCAAGAGTTTGGAGGAGAAACAAGAGGCACTCCAAGCATGCAAACCCGACCACCTCATCCAAAATGTCATTTGCTTCAGTTCATCTCTGCTGTGAGATAATTAATCAGGAATATTCTTCCCCTCCTCCATTTTGAGGGTTATCTGCTAGCTCCCTCCCTGCTATCTTCCTGCAGATGGGTTAGTCCAGAATACGCAAGGACGTAGAACACAGATGGGAAATCAAAACAGAACACTCCAGCACCTCACGTGCACTTGTGAGCCAATTTACTCTGTGTTTCTGCAGATAAAAAACTGTAAAGGCATTTTCTTGTTTGGAGCTCTGCATTTTACTGCAGAGAATTATTTAGAGAGTGGTACAGCCTAGAGTGCACTGCCTGATCTCAAAAAGTCACTGCCCGTTATAGCAAATGCCGCATTGACTCTAGGCTGCAGAGCTGGGGAAGCAGAGTCTGGAGAGAGCGGAAAATTGCAGCACTGCTGCTGTGCAGCTTCCTCTAGGATTTTCTGAGTAATAGAAAATGAAGTCCTGGATTTTGTTTGCTGCCTTGGGATATTCACGGTAAAGAATAATACAGCACTGATTCTGCATGACAATATCAGGAACTCAAGAGAATAAGCCTGGTGTATCCTCAATGGATGTGGCAGTAAGGATTACACATTCATGGAAAATGCAGTTTTGATTTCAAGAATTACAATCCCAGGAGAAAGGAAACAAGGATGGTTTTACTCATGTGAAAAAAAAAAAAAACAAACCCACACCAGAAATATTGCACTGCCCGATGTGTTCTCCACCCCAGAAACTGTAAACCAGACCTTTATGTCTGCCTGATTTAAGTTTCACCATCACAGCACAAAAGCAAGTTTTCCTCTTGCTACTTCAAAAGCATATATACGCTGGCAAAAATTTCTGTGCAATCGCAGAATCTCCCTGTAATTTCCAGACAGTCTCCAAGAAGAAAATACCAAGCAGCAGCAACACCCCAGAGCATCAAATTAGTTCAGTCCCTATGACAGTAGTGAAGAAACAGGTTTTCTTAAGGCCAGAAAGGTAAACCCATGACCCAGCATCTTTGTCTCTTTTTCAAGCCGCACTTATCTGTCATAACACCACAGCAATGCTGCTCTGCTTTGGCACAAACAAATCCACCGACAACCCCTGGCTCTACTGTAACAGAAAGGCTGCAGCCTTGAAAAACATGACCTGTTCAGCACCTGCAACTTGAGCTGTGAGAAAACAAAAGGACAAGCTGTACACTAAAACTCTGGGACAGGGATGGCTGATGGGAAAACACAGCCACAGTAACACCCCAGGATTAATGGATGTTAAGACCGACAAGCAGCAGGCTGACCTTGCTATTTCCCACCACCAGTGTCTTAATCTCTGGAGCCAGGACGCAGCTGAGTCCAGACTAAAGGCTGCTCAGCAGTAGAGGCTCTCCTGTGTTCTAAGACACCATTATACTGTGCAGCAGTAACTAATATTCACACTACTCATCGCATGGACACTCTGGATAAAAAAGGGGATTATCCCCCTTTTTGTCCTTCTCTCCTTCAGAGAAGGAAACCACATACAACAGCAAATTCAAAGATATCAAATACTTGGGCTAAGTATAATCTTGGATTTCTTGTCAAAACTACACCTCTGGAGTCCTGGTATTTACTGCAAGACCCAAGAGAAGAACAAATGTAGCTGGAGGCACATTTCATCACTGCAGCATGACACTTCCTCTACTTCCAGACACCGTGTGCTAGAAAAGGAGACAGGCTGCCCAGAGCCCGAATTCCTTAAAGGGTACATACAGCTGAAAGAGTTCATTGGAAAAGGGAAAGTCCCTTTGATGAGCCCACAGATACAAAGCTAAACAGAACCGGCATGAGGAAGGATGGTACCTCAACAAGCCATGATGTGCTGTTTGTGGCCACACATAGGTGGTGGGTTTATAAAGCTGAATGCATGTACCCGGATAGTTTATCTCAGGTCAGTGGTAAGAGGCAGAGTGTGTTGTGGATGGGGAGGTAGCCTGCTTCCCTTCCAACAGGCCAGGCAGGAAGGACAGAATTCCATGGGGTAACAGAGTTATGCTGCATTCAGGCATCCTGACCAAACTGTTCACAGTGCCTGGCTGTCCTGCAGAGGGAATTTAAGATGCCAATTTACATCTCTGCTCTGCCTGAAGAAGTATGCAGGAACAGTGCCACATTCCTTGCTACGCACTGCACCTCTGCGGCTCCAGATATAATTAGGATCAACCCAGGCTGGGAACATGGTACAGAGGCACTGCCCCTTGAGCCCTTGAAGAAGACCCAGCAGACTGATTGCAAACACCTCTAGTGCAGAGCAAAGTCAGAAGCATTAAACTCTACTTAAGAAACCACACAAGACATCTCCATTTCAGGCTATACCAGAACAAAAATTGGATCAATAGTCCCAGAAGAGATGAGCTCTGACCTCCTGTCTGGTTCCAATGTGCCTGCCAAAGTGCTTTTGATCAACCACTGGAACAGCACTTCTGATGCCACAAGGAACATTTTGCTCTAATCAAATTGGGGCAGCGACCATGGGAGGTGACAAAAAGGCTGGGCTTAATTCAACAAAAAAAAAGAGGAAGATCAAAAAAGGTGTTGCCTTATCAGTGGGCATTCTGAATCCATAGAAAAACTGTGGCATAGTGACTTGGACAGACCACAGTCTTACAGCCTTCCACTCCTTTCCTTATTTTCCACAAGTAAAGGGTTCAACTAAATTTCTCCCCCTTGTATCTCCACTCCACTTGTTTAAACTAACACACTGATTTCTAAGACATCTGCTTTTGCCCCTCCAGGTATCCAGTGTGAGTTCAACTTTGTCCGAGCAGAAGTTGGCAAAATACCAAGTGCTAATGCAGTACCTGACTTATTCTTTTGCAGTAAGCATTCTTTAAATAGAATTCCTTCAATAGTCTATACAAATTCATTCAGGAAATGGACCTCTTTCTCCAAAATGAGTTTGAGGTGCCTGGTAGTTTGCAGGCCTGAGATAACAAACACATCTTGCATGAATATGCATAAACAGAGTAATTCTTAGGAACAGGAACAAATCAAAGTAGCAAAGCCCAATGGGAAGAAGTTTGTTGCTGGGATCTCTGCTGTGAGCTGCACGATGTAGAAGAGGTGACCTGAGCTTCAGTACTGGAGCTGCAGCATCAGCTCTGCAGTGTGACACATGTCATGCACCAATCCCTGAGGGTATTCTGCATTTCAGAACATACCAACCTCCTCCTTACCCGCAGCTTTAACCCCACTGCGACAGATCTCCTCTCAAGGCCATCACCATGCTCAGGCAATTCCCAGCTATTCATAGAGGAACTTCTATTAAAAGTAAAAGCACAATCAGCTTAAGAAATAGCCAGAGATTACACAAGAGATCACAGCAGTCAGAAAGAGAGAAAACCTAACATGTATTAGAATCGAGGGGTCCCATCCTGACCCAGAGCAGTGTAAGCTCAGAGTAAATCATAAAAAAGTCAGTGAGGCTAAATTCAGCATAAAACCTGTGAGGACTAGAGCTTTGTTGTTTATTGACTTAATTCTGAACTAAGAGGTCATCAGATATATTTCCCTGCTGACAGGGAATTGTTCCTGTGCTGCAAGGCAGGTGGCAAATGGACAGTCATTATAAGCCCCATTTTTAGAAGTTTGTAACTACTTGGATGAGGAAGAGCTCTCGGGGCTGAAACAGCCTGTTAATTTGTCAGAGTCCTGAGCCAGATCCTACGTAACTTACTCTGTCTTTACACACGTAAGACTGGCAGGAAAACAAAGAGGAGGAACTGAACAAAGACTTCAAGATTTTTGCCTTTAGGTATCTCTTTCCTTGTTCTAACAAATTCAGCACCACCTCCCCCACCCCTGGATCTCCATTCTCAATTTTTTAAAAAAAGGGAAAAATTGTAGTTTGTCCTAGTGCTCTCCAGGGTAAGTTAGCTGTGCTGTGAAAACATTTGCAGATGTTGAGAACTGACTGCTCAGCATCTCTGTAGACTTCTGCCTATTGATATGAGAACGGGTCTGAATGCAGCTGAAAAACCACTCTGAAATACAGCTGCAATTAATGATCAGCTTTTAGACAGCATTCCAGCAACACTGCCCAGCTTTGCAGCCAAAATCCACAGCAGTATCAGCTTAACACTGGCTGTGTCCTCTCTTAGCATCACATATACTACACCGGCCACTCTTGCAGCGAGAGTGTTTCCCAGCCCCAAAATGACAGTCAGAGCAGTCAGGCAGGAGCTGAGCACTTCTCACATCTGTTATGGTTGTATTAACTCTTCACCCTTCCACAGGGCTGCAACAATGCAGCCTAAAGCCACAAGAAACAGGAAAGGGAGAGTTAAAGGAGACTGTTGAGGCAATACATTATTAAAATAGTATTTTCAGCCCCAGAGACTCCAGTTCAACTCCCATTTCCGTCACAAGTGAGGTACTGGGTTTATTCCAAACCTCATTTATTGTTCATTGCAACTGCAACACAAGTATTTTAGCAGAGCTTATAGTTTTGAGAGTAAGCCCTGATTTTTAGGAAGGGAAGAGATGACAGTGCAGGTTTTAGAAGTTTTGGGATTCTTTATACTTGTCTCCAGAAGCATTTAGGGAAACAGCATCTTTTGGAGAAAAAAAATACCCTCAAACCTCCATGCTGGAAATTGCTGTTTTCAATACAAAAGCTACACTGCTCTTCTGTTAGCTCAGTTGCTGTGGCCAGGGCTCTAAGAAAAGCCACACAAGTCACAAGACTTGCAGAAAAATGGCAGAAGCTGGCAAGTTTGCTTCCAGTCAGCAAGACACAGCTTGAGGAGCTTGCATAACGTCTGCTTCCAAGAAGCTTCCAAAAGCATGTTATGCTGAATTGCAATAAGCTACTAACCAGGGACCATGTCACTTCCATTTGGTCATGGCTGGGTCTGCCAAAATTTGCCATGTCAGATGCTCTGGAGAAAACAGAGACACTGTTAAGATTTCAGACTCAGGGCTCATTCTTCCTGTATTGTGTCTTGCAGGAAAGCAAAGCAGTTATCTACTACAGTCAGCACCAGGCTCAGAGCTGTGACAAACCTGAAGGTCACAAAGGAAGCAAACACCAGCAACTTAATTGTCCTGTCTGCCCACCTACATAAGACAGCTTAAGAAAACTATGGAGCCACTTTATAGTCAACTGTTATTAAAATATTCACTAATAGGACTTTGAAAACAAAGCTGGACCTAAGTACAAAGTATCAGTGGGTCACCTGGAATAATTGTTTAAACATCTAACATTAAATTGTGCCCTCAGTTTCCTGTCACAGCGTTTTGATGCAGTCTTGCCTGCTCATCAGTAAACACTGAAATGTTCTCAGCTCTCTCTTCCCAGCTACCCCAGTATCTATAGTAGTTAGTTCTGAGTAACACATCCAGTCTGCATTACCAAACTCCATCAAGTCACCCCAAAATAGGCAGGATGTGTACTTTAGAAGGCTCACAGACAAATTTAAATTAAGAGAAATAACTTTTTGCAGTTTTTCAGAACCAGTCCTGCTTGCAGGCTGACCACCTCCAAACCTGACCAGAACATCCAAGTGCTGAAAGTCTCTAGGTACAAAACCCTGGGCTCATTCCTCTTTAGGGCTGTGCTATACATCCCTGCCCTGAAAGACCATGCTCAAAAAATCAAGTGCTACCAGGCCATCTAGGGCAGCCTCTCATCTCCAAGAGTTTTCTAAGAACACACTCACTCCTCAAATCCTGCACCTGATCTATGCCAGCAGCCAAAGGTGGCTGCACCAGACCCAACCTCAGCAGAGCAGACCTAAGGAACCTGCAAAATACTGAGCAAATCAACCTGCATGAAGAACTACATTTCTTGGCACAGCACTTCTACAGAGAAGGCAGACCTTTGCAAGGGCTCAGACAGACACTGGAGTGCCATCTTTAGAGTTTTCATTTATTGTTAAGAAAAACAGTTTATGTGCTATTTCAAGTGTCCACTAATGATATACACCTACATGACATGAGAGACACCAACAGCCTCTCCTTTAAGGATGGAGAAAAAGGTAAAAAAATTCATCGCTAAGAATTTAGCTTCAGAGCAAGGAACAGAATTCTACCACATGTCCACTTGCCTGTAATCAGAGACAATATTCTTTAACCATGAGATTCCACTCTCTACCAGAATGTGCAAAACCAGGTTGGAGACCAGGAAGAGAAAATTTCAAGTAGAATGAGAAATTGTCCCACTAGTAAGCTATTTTTCCCATCATGCATGACTAGATTTCTGGGTTTGGGCGGGGGAAGGGGGGGGGGGGGGGGGGGGCTGGACCAGATTTAGTTTCATCTCTCCTCCCAACTAGCAGTACTCTGACTCATACGGTTCCAGATCTGTGAGTCCAAGAAGGAAAAAAGTATTATACTCAAAGTTTTTTGGGTGGTTTTTTTTAGTGGCATATCAAGGAAGTAGGTTTACACCACATATTGTCAGTAAATCTCCTTTCACAGATGCCACCTCAGAACCAATTTTACACTGAGCACACAGGCTGAACACCATACGTTTCCAGATGACTGCCTGCCACCCCTTCACTAACTCTTCTGGTTTTGCCACTCAAATGCACCGCCTAAAACAAAAAACTAAGTACTGGCTCACATGGGTGGGGCACACATGGGTTTGCTCTTGTCCAATAAACTCACTGCTCAAGGCATCATAATAAGTTTCACCCCAGTAGCTAAAACACAGCAAGAACTGTTTTCTTGATTAACTTCTGCTAAGTTGTAAGCCACTTCCATTTCTCCTCAAAAAGATCCATCTTAAAAATCCTTATTCACAATTTTTACTCACACTTGTACAGACAGACTCAAACCTGAAGTACAAAAATAGGGACATTCGGGAATTCGCCAGATCAGGAAGGGGATTAACTTCCTGCCTTAGAATAACATTTTCAGAAGTCGCCTCAGATAGGAGGTGTTGCAGACAGACTCCCATTCCTTTTATTTAAGTCTAGCAGGATTCTGCCTGCTGAGTATCTGTAAAAGTCAGGGTCAAGGACTTGGCTTGGCATTCCCAGATAGGTATTGAAAACAATCAGTACCCTTTAAAAACAGTAGGTCATCTTTGCTTTGCCTGGTTTTATTTAGGTTTTTTGACTGTGTAATAAGCACATCAAGTTTTGAAAAACAGTAGCAGCTGACAGTTTAGCTTTAGGGAACTTTTGACTCCTTTCCCCACTGGTTCTGTTCCCTCTTTACAGCCTTGTATCACTGCATCCTGTTTACTGAGCAAACACACAAAAAATTTCACAACATTTACTTGTCTCAAAGTACAGTAAGGACTTATCAAAAAAACTCAAGATGTTCTAAGACTCTCAACTTGAGGATTATCATACTAACAAGGAGGGGTCCACACAAGGAAATGCAGCATCCCTGATCTGCCAGCTATCAGGTGATGAATTCTAGCAATGACAAGGAAATGTGTCATTTTTACACACCAGTAGGTCCAAACACCAACTTGCACAACACTGAGCATCAGGTTCCCCACTGGAGATACAGCTGGTTTCCTTTCCATGGGTAAGTTCTGATATGATCTGAGACATGCCATAAAGATCTCTTCTTCCAGAGAATATAAGGCTAGTGGGCAGTTACCAGAAGCACAAGATCATCACTAAAGAGTTAAGCTGAAAGATACAGACAGCAAGATCTGCAGAGAACATGTAACTGCTGCAGGAAGTAGAAAAAATATTAGACTTTTACTTACTTGAGCCAAACCCTATAGGATTAAAACAAGCTGACAGAGAACAAACACAGGCAGACACTGCTGCTGCATCTACAAACACTGAGATTCACAGGTTTTTCCCTCACAGCCATCCATGTTATGTTATGTTATGTTTTAACTTAATCATGTATCTCCTTCTAGCATTCCTCCTTCCACAAGTGTTTGCTCAGAGTTCTACAGATCTCTCTTAAGTCAAATTATTTTATCTTGGGGTCTGCTGTAACACATTACCCATTTCCCCCAATGCTCCATATTTTTTTCCTTCCACAATTAATCCAAGACAAAAATAGGTATTTTCTTCACTAGAGACCAAAGACTGGCTGCCATTTGAAGGCCTTATCTGACCATAATTTATTTCTCTAAGCAGCAGAATCCTACTCCTGGCTCTTGCACCATCCACTGCAACCCTAAATAAGTCAGTTCACAAGCAGTGCCTATGTTTTTAAGGTGCAAATACACAACAGGATTTTACTGGCTCACAGATGTATTTATCACATAACAATTAAGGGCCCATGACTTGCAATTAATCATCTCTCTGACAGCACACATCTCAAATCAGAACCCTCAAAAATTTAGAAGAATCGCACTTAAGAACCTCTTTTGTGGCCAAAGCACATGCCATGAATGTATCTTCTTGCTTAAATTTAAATCTGCTCCTGAAGTACTGCAATGATGCTCAGCATTGCCCACTACAACAGACATTCCCAATCTATACATAGTGTAGCTATGACTTTTACTAAGATTTGAACACTCAGTCCTCAACGCTCAAGCTTGCAAGGCACATACTGCAGCAGAAGCCTGAGCAACTTAAAAGTACAAAGATCATCAACAAAACAGTTTTCCTGCAGTAACAGGCCAAGTATCTCGATCTCTTTATGCACCCCTTTAAGATCCTTCACTTCTACATAATTACTAAATACTGCTGTTGGCCTCTGCAGGTATTTTGCTGGGGAAGTTTTCCGTAACAAAGCAAAGTATGTGTTATCAAGGAAGGCATTCCCTCATCATATCTTGGGGGTGTATTTATCTCTAAATGGCTGTGGAAGGTATTAAGTTGCTCCTCAAAGTTATACCTGAAGCCAAACTAAACCCTGCAGCTTCAGGATCTAGCTTTGCATCACCGGTACGGGACAAAGAAAGGCAAAGAGACGCTTGCTGCCAGGCCCGTGCCTGACTTTGTCATAGCAATTACTGCAGCTATGCCTAATGAGTATTTAGCCTTTCCACTGCCACAGGCACTGCAGTGCTGCATTTTCCCCGCTCTTTTACCTAAGTGGAAATTTCAGTGTGTTAGAAGAGGCAAGGTTAGCCCAACATGGTTGAGTTTGGGCCCACACCTGTCTCCTGATTCCTTCCAGGCAACACATGAACATCAGGGAATTCAGCATATACCATCAGAGCCTGGTGACAGACTGCTAAGTACCCCTATTTTGCGTGCACAGTTCCCAAGAGAGGATGCTTGTGGGGTACCAGATTCCAGCTCAGGTCTGGGGTCAAGTAAACACTGATTCACTTCCCACAACTTTGGCACTGCTTAGGTCCCTTGATCATAAACAAGATGGTTTCATCTCCATTCAAGTCCTTCCACCCCCTGTTCCCAGCCCTTAGTCACTGCCTCCTCAGCAGCCCCCTGAAACCATCTGTTCTGGAGAAGTCAGAGGTGCCTTGTTTTCCCCACGAAGAGCAATGCAGCTGTCCCAGCAGGGCTGAGCAGCACCCTGCCTTGGATCAGACACCACCACCACCACAAGGCACGGACATTCAGGGAGCCAGCTGAACACAGCCCAGTGCTTTTAGTTTTCCTGTTCGTAAAGCACAGATAACAGTAATACTCCCACAAATCCAAAGATTTGTGTAACAGTGCTCTGAGATCATAGGATTTAAAGAAAACATATTTGTTATTTTTACATGGCAAAGGAAGAGCGGCATGAACATGGATGATTATACAAACAGCCTAGTGGGCTGTCTTGTACAACCTCCTCAGTCATTTGGGCTCTCAAATCAAATTAGCACATACCACATGCTTTGTTCTTTTCTTCAGACCAATTTTGCTGGTACAGGTGCCTGCTCCAAGACCTATTTATTTAGAAACGGAGCCAGCAGGGAAGTAACAACACCTTAAGAACAAACTAAATGCTCCCTAAGGTCCCTTCCAACCTGAGTTATCCTACAAGCCTATAACCACACCAACAGGAAATGCCTGGAGCTCAACCAATTAACCTTCCTTCCAGTTCTGGGGCCCAGGATAAACCAGTCTGTGGAGAGATGTGTCACCTGTCTGGCTTCTACATGGCTTCTCGTTTCTTCAGTGATTTTATCACCACCAGCCGGTATCCGAGTCACCATGCTGAGACTCCAGCAGCAAAAGCACACAGAGCAGCCACACTGACATCTGGTATTATAAATACAAGCTCTGCACTGTTGGATAATCTGTTAACAGCAGAGTGTCACTGAAAAAGCAATTAGCAGCAACTAGTAAGCCATCACATTCAGAAGGAAAAAAAAAATTGGTTTGGTAAGACACATAACTAAACACTGATTGCAGGCAGCATCATTCTTCCCTGCTTGGCCATTTCCAGCATGTGTGGGACTCGGTGTTACTGCAAGATACCTGCAGCAGCCCTGGACTGAAGCCCTGCATGGCCACAACACAGGTCTGGCAGGGGGCAAGTGTGCTGTCCTGTTACGGAAACATGACTTGATGACAATTTGAAAGGAGCCCTGCAGGTCCCAAGCAGGGAAACCAGCCCTGGCAGGGCCTCCAGACCCTCTGCTGAAGTGCCTGCATCATGCTCATCAGCCAGTACGAAGCACATCAGCATTTGTTCTCGCACAGATTTCCATCCACTCAGAGAGAAACTCATCAGCGCTCACATTCACTGTGCAGAGAGCAGCTGCTGAGCAATAGCTGCACCACCATCCTGGTATCAAGCTGGAGCAGTGACATATGTCATGTCCACACTACAGCAGTAATTGTATTTGTACACATTAGGTCTACACATAATTTCTTCTTATGACTGTTCAGACAAGAAAACAGCTCCTACCACAATTACACTGTGGAGCCATGCTTATTCTGGGTACTATTTCCATAGCTCCTTATCATGGCTTCCAATACCCACACAGAACGGAAAGAGACTGTACATTACAGCAGGTCCCCAACACTACTTTAACAGGATTGGGGTTTGCAGCATATACACATACATTCTAGGGTAAGAGGTCTCAAGTTACCAGTCTCTAAACTAGCCAGCACTCAAGGGTATCAAATGGAGAAAGACCTCTTCACACGGACATCTTCCATTTCCCCTCCAATTATTTCCTCTAAATGCTTTTCTACGGACAGCTCTCAGCTCCTGCTCAGGGGACCCTTCATTATTTCATTTTCTAAAAGCCACAGCACTACAACTTGCTGCTAGAGAGACAGCTGATGGGACACAATGAGGTCACAAGTTCTCCTGTGACAGGAGTCATCAGAAAGAGACAGAAAACCATTGAATTCATATATTTTCCATCAAGCAGATAAAATCCCCAGTTTTAAATTGGTGCCAGTGGAGATGCACCAAGGATTAGTAAATCCCCTTGTGTGGTTGATGTAAAGGAGAGGAGCAGTGTACCCCAATACACCAACTGTCCTTCCTTCAACAAACCCTCCTCTGGTCCAGCAGCCCTACATTATCTACGACACCACTGCAGCACTGCCTGCACAGATCCTCTAAAAAAGATTTACGAGGTTTGACTGCCAGTACTTAGAAAGCATGAAAACAGCAGAGCCAACAGGTGAACCCATTTTGCTCACAGATTTCAGAATCCATTTTCCCCTTCTTAGAAAGCTACAAAAGTCCAACAAGTTTTTCACTTGGGGGGCAGGAATTTTCTGTGACTACAGACAAACAAGTGGATCCTGGACTATGACCTGAGAACCGCGCACTGCAACAGAGGCTCAGTAAAACGTGTCTCTGCAATGTCCTTCCATTGGCATGATCCCACCATCTCTGGGGGATACACTGCATGAACCTTTGGAAGTTAGCTAGAAAAGATCCCAAACTCTTTAAATTTTGTACTCTTATTTTTCCAAAACTCTTTGAATCTACAGCAAAGAAGAAAAATTTTTGTTTTGACCATGCTTTCTTTGTACCAGATACAATCCCTGTGCCTTCCTCCTAGTACACAGCACACCCTGCATTCACTGCTCAAAGATACCCTTGAAGAGGTCCAGAATTTGGGGCTACTTGCAGCTAAACAAGCAATTAATCCACACCACAGACCCTTCTGACAGTGGAAAAGCTTTATAAGCCATCCAACAGCAAACAGCTTAAAAGAAAAAGTGGGGGTGAGGGAACAAGATCCAATAGATGTTGTTCGCTGAAAGAGAAGAGCCCACGCAAGCATCTGACCAGGTATCAGCAGTCACTGCTTTTAAGGCAAGTCACCAGAAACCTGCGTGCTCCTCACAGCATAAAAAGACACCTTGATAACTAAAACCCGTATATAACTTAATGCAATTAATTAACAGGGCCAGGAACAAGGTGAGGAACAACCCTCCCTCCCCAGGTGTTGTGTGTCTGCGCTGAAGGAGATATTCAGGCAGCGCGGTCTGCAATTTACTCAAGTTGCAGATGATGAATGCGAAGGTCACATGAAGGGAAGACACCAGTATATTGCCTGTCACAAAATGGTAGCACCCGGGGATTTGAGCATATAGGAGAGCTATAACCCCGTCCTTCCTATAGCCTCCCTGCAGCTCCTGACATGGCATCCGCTATGGAGGACAACGAGCCTGGGCTGGGGGAGGGGGATGAAGCAGATTAAACTTAAACACCCTCCGCATCACCCCCCCGCAGCGACAACATCCATCTCTGAGCCCCGCGGTCCCACACCGAGCAGGGGATGGATGGAGCCGGTCCCCACAGCCACTTCAGCCCCCTGCGTTATGTAACAGCCAAGACAAGGGGGGGCTCCCACCGGCCGCCAAGGTGCGGCAGTGGCGGGGACCCCGCTGCGGAATGCCCCCAGGCGGAGAGCCCTCCCTTCCTCACTCCCTCCCTCCCTCCCGCGCCTCCCCGTACCCCTGCACCGCAGCGCCCGGGCGTCCTGCAGCGCTGCCCGCGCACCACACACTCGCCGAGCCGAGTGGCTGCGAGCGGAGCGCTGTCCTCGCACCGCGCTCCAAGTGCCCGCACCGCGCTGTCCGTGCAGCGGCTCTGCCCGCGCTGTCCCTGAGCTCGTCCCCGCACCGCGCTGCCCGTGCGGAGCGGCTCTGCCCGCGCTGCTCCCACACCGCGCTGCCCGCGGACCCCGCGGCGCTGCCCCCGCACGGCGCTGGCCATGCGGCAGCTCTGCCCGCGCCCCCCGGGGACACCCCCCGCTCACCTCCCGACGAAATTCTCCAGCACGGAGCTCTTGCCGGCGCTCTGCCCCCCCACCACGGCGATCTGCGGCAGGTCGAGGTTGGCGTTCTGCCCGATGGCGGCGAAGGCGTCCTGCAGCCGGTTGACCAGCGGGATGAGATCCTCCATCCCGCGGTTCCCCATGGTTGCGGCGCGGCTCCTCGCACAGGCGAGCTCGCACTAACCCTCCCCGCAGCCCTCCCCGGCTCTGGGGCCGGTGGGCAGCGGCTCCAGCCCGCGCCCCTCGCCCCGCTCGACGCCGCCCGGGCTCCGCTCGCCTCAGCCCGCCCGCCGCGCCTGTGAAGCGCCCCGTGCTGCCGCCAGGGGGCGTTAAAGGTACCGGCGCCGCGCTACATCCTGGGAGATGTAGTCCGGCGGCTGCGAGGGGCCGGGATAGGGATGGCACCGGTGTCTGTTCCCAGAGACCTGGCAACGGGGCTCGCTCCCCAAAACCAGAGCAGTCCAGGCTGTCTCGGGAGCTGCGTGGGGTCGTGTCTCTGTGCGGAAGGTTGACACACCTGTGTGGCCCAGCCGGTGTGGGTGTGCAGCCCGGTAAGCCCGCCCCGCAGTCAGTCACGGTGCACCTCTCTGTGGGCCCGTACCGCCAGCACAGTGCCACGGTCCCTGTGGCGTCCGCTCCCTTCAGCTGTGCAGCGCTGCCAGCGAACAGGTAAAATTTGGTCGAAGGACCCACATGGTTTGGTTACTACGCCTGCACAATATGATCCTCTCAGCCACACCGTTCAGTCAGTGCACCATGGTTTGGTCACAGTACTTGGGAACGGGCTGGCGCCTGTATGGGAGGGGTTTGTGTGAAGACAGCACCTGTGAAATCACCAGAATACAAGAGACATTTGAGATTATTAAACTGGAGGTTTGCTAAAACGCTACCACTCTGTAAGCATCTGGTCTAGCAGGAGGTGTCCCTGCCCATGGCAGAGGGCAGAATGAGATGTTTTTTAATGTCCCTTCCAACCCAAGCCATTCTGTGGTTCTGCTGCTTCATTCAAACACAGATGAAAAATGCATCATTTTCTGTTTATAGCTGTGAAACAGTAGATGTTGTTGCCAGTCTTGTTTTAGAGAAACACAAACAGGTGTTTCATTTTATGCACCCAGATTTTGTTTTTAAAATGACTTGTCTGCAATAAAGAGGGAACAGCTTAGCTTTAGGTTTTTGAAAGGGATGGGTTCTTAATAAGAATATAACATGAGGCCCTATTTGATTTCAAAGTATAGCAATGAAAACAAGTGTTCAAAAAAGCATCTGATGGCTAGCAATGACTCAGAAGGATGGAGAATGTTGCATTTCAAACACCTCTCAGTTCGTGCTACCCAAGACTCCTATTCACAGCTCAGAGAGAGATGGGGGTGGTGGGAGAAATTAAATACAAAAAACTGCAACAGATTTTGAGCTGTCTGTTTTGTTTTAAATGGCAGCTTTTTAGTTATAATAATTATAATGAGTATTTCACAGATGTCCATCAAATTTAATCCATGCAAAAATACCTACCTGGACATACAGAGAAACTGAGGCAACCATGGTGAGGGATGAATTTGCCTCATGCTCTAACACATCACCAGTATGCAGGTAAGAACATTGAAGGAAGGGAAGGGAGCTGCTCCATCTGTATGGGTAACACCATTGTAGGGCATACGTGGGCAGTTTTGGGGGTTGTCAATGCTATTTTTTCCTCTCAGCAAATTACCCAGTAAATCTCAAGAAATAAGCTTAAGAAACTCAATATAGACTGTGGACAAAAGGCTTTGAGCATCCATGCAGCCATTCTGATAATTTATGTTGAAGGAATCTGGAAAAAAACCCACGGTAGATAGCTGCTTCTTGTAAGACATCACCACAAAAAGAGCAATGAAGAGTATCAAAGGCTCAAATAATGATGTCGCCTTCCTCCCTGGATCAGAGCTAAAGCTCAGGGAACTTTAGACCATGAGGATCTTTGAAGCTTTATTTGAGGAACCATAAGAAGAAAACTGTCCTTTTCCCAGAGCTTGCTGGGGAACTTGCAGTTCACCAACTGCAATACAGAGAAAGAATTCCCAGTCACATCACTCCAATCACCTCACACAATCTACCAGCTGTACTAAAAACTCTCAGTGGCCATGACCAGCTTCGCCTGGGGCTTCTCCCCATGTCTGTGGGCCTGGGAGCTTTAATTAAGCTCAGTTTAGGGCCATCAGTCTCTGCTGAAGTATGGAGACGTGTTTGTCTCTGGGTCAGTTGCAGCCTGTGGTGTCTTTGGGTCTGAGTTCCGCTCATGGGTTGACTCCTTAGCTTTGTCCCATGTAGTCTGAGTAAGTATTTTGTTCTGGGTGAGCCAGCTCTAGAAATAATCATTCTGGTTATACCATTCTTTTGGAAAAGCTAAAATGAAACGAATCCATTTGCTTTGAGAAATGTTTGTGAAAGACTGTTGAAAGTACAGTATGTCAACAGCTGATGTTTGAGGGGAAAAGTAGGGTTTATGTTGTCAGTTGAGGAGCTCGTACAGTACAAAGGCTCATGCATGACTTCTTTGCAGGTGTTCTTTCCTATGTTATCTAGTTTTATTTTTCTGTGGAATTCATACTTAGTTCTTGGGAAATGTGGTCCTTTAGGGGATGTATTGGTGGGTTGGGGGGGGGTGTTGGCCTAACTGAAGTCTTAAAGGGCAAAACTGGACAGGAGGGTTGAGGGGAGCTAATAGGGTGCTCTCCAGGTATACAAGAAAGGAATAAAAGGAATGGTGGAAGTGGTGAAACGTGCAGAAATATTGGCAAACTTTACATGGATCATTAGTGTAAAACTGAGAGATGCACAGAATCTGCTCCGGCTTCTCTGTCCTGCAGAGATGTTTGTAAGTAAATGAGCTCCAGTGTCCGCCTGCAGCGTCACCCTAAAGAACTCATTAACAGTGTGAAGTCTCAACGCTTCTGCAGCAACTGCAACGGCAACCGCTCAGCCCAGAGAGACTGAACTCGAGCATCCGAGACAGCGAGGCTTGGATTTTCTGAAGCTTTACAAACCTACACCTCCCGTTGATGAAAAAGCGAACTGCAGGCACTCGGAATCGCTCCTGAGCCTTCCATTTTCTCGCCTGCCACAAACTGAGTTGCAAGGATGTTCTCAGCAAACGTACCTTTTGATTCTGTAATGCCTCCTACCTGCAACTTACGCAGCAGTATGTAGCAGACAGAGCAGGAAAAACAAAAGGAATTTTATAAACTGGAATCAATAGGAAAAATCTATTTCTTTCTGCCTTGGTAGAAAAACTGAAGATGTGAGCAAAGAAAAACAAGGGGGATGAAAGATTTCCTCCCTCCCCTTCTCCCCCCCCCCCAGTTGCTATAAATATTTCTGAATGTACTTTAACATGAATCCCTAAAAACGCGTGTGGCCAAGCATATGTGTGTTTCTATGTATGGCTATCAACATAACGACAGTTGTGTATGCTGGTTTTGTCGCCTCATGCAAATAGGACTCCCAGTTTAGTTAGCATAATTAGAAATAGACATTTGA
Organism: Coloeus monedula; assembly: GCF_965178545.1. Classification (NCBI taxonomy): domain Eukaryota; kingdom Metazoa; phylum Chordata; class Aves; order Passeriformes; family Corvidae; genus Coloeus; species Coloeus monedula. The sequence goes on along the minus strand of NC_138801.1, from coordinate 5,907,235 downwards.
GAGCTGGATTCTGTCCTTCATTCCTTGCCCTTGCAAAAATAACACATCTAGTCCTCAGAGGAAAAAAGAGGCAAAAACGTGGAATGCAATTAGCTTATGAGTCTCCAAGTTACTTGCAAACTGTTTCTGCTGACTCCAGGTAGTGTGAATGTTTAGAATATATCACTGTGGGTCTTGAAGTGGACAATTCTGGCCTTTTGGGTTCTTAAAAATGCTTATAAACACAGGTGAGAATTTAAATGGAATGTTTAAAAGCAGAGGTTAAATGTTCCAAAAAGAAACAGGCCTAGGATTGTCATTGTCCATACCAATATAGACTCCATGATACAACTGACCAATAGTTAAAAATATTAACTAAAATTAGCCTCTTAAATTTCCATAACTATGTAAAGCTGCCTACAGAGATAGAAAACACTTAAGTACCTATGTTATAGTACTTAAGTGCTACTATACTACAGCAATGGTACCATGGTAACATCATTGATCTCTTGAGGTATCAGTTGCTCAGAGAAAAAAAGTTGATTTCTAATGCTTCTATTAATTGCAAAAGCTATTTGAAAGAAAAGCAGCTTTTAATTTTTGAGTTTTCAAATATAAAGCTTTTCTTTGTAGAATAATGTAGTGAAATGCTTCTTCATGTTCTGTGCTTAAACTGAACTGGTGTGAAAATCCCCCAAAAAGAGGTAAAAGAAGGTAAATGTAGTGTATAAGACACTGGGACAGTATTACTGTTAGTATGACTCCCCAGAATATACATAAGGAAAGAAATAAGCTGAATGTACAGTCCATTAAGAATGGGATCTGCACATGGATGTGAGTTTAAATTAATATTTTAAGAGCAACAAAGCTGAGTTCTCTGTGCTTTCTGCATCCAGTGAGATGTCACAAAATAGCTCCTGCCATATATTTTACCATGTGAGACTGAAAATCACTAAGAGGAGCTGATTGACCATGTGGTAAAATGCATATAAAAACTGTATCTTTACCTCCTGTGGGCCTGTCCTGCCTATCAAGAAATATCAGGAATAGGTTTCTAGAACTGTATTACAAAGAATGAGGGCAAACATCCCTTAAGGCACAGATCATTTTGGTTAGAAATGTTGTATGAATCCAGTCCTCCTCCAGATAAAACAGACATGGAAAACAGTGTGATTCCAGTAAGTAATATCAGCTGTTAAGAGCATGTCTGGTGAAACTTGACCCATTCTTTCAATAGATGGGCCCTCAAAACAGGAGAAAAAAGTACTTTAAAGCTCCATATGCTTTCTCTCCAAGAAGTTTGTGAGGCTTAAATACATTATGGTGAGAACTAGTTATATCCTGGTGAAATGGATGAGTAATAACACCATCCTTGCAGTTTGCAGAGGAAATGGTGGGCACCGCAGTATGCTCGTGCTGTCATAGGCACTGAGAAACACTTGGGTTTTCAAAAGTGATGTGGCTTCACCAAGGGTTGCATACCAAGTCTTTTTCAAAGCCAAAATTAAAACATAAAACTGCACAGTACAGTCATAATGTTGGGAATAAGAAATCTCTGGTTATCTGCATGCCTGATCTGGTCCCTGGAAAAAATTCATATAGCCCAGCAAGAACTTGGCTATATAATACAATCCAGCTCCTGAATAAAAAGCATTCATATGGTCTGTCCTCTTATCTGCCAACAAATTTCATAACCCTGATCTAATCATACAGAAGTGTAGTGCAGGTTGCCTTATGGTCGTGATCCAGCAACTCCACTGATTATAGTCTCTGTATTACAGGGCACTTTCTGGTTCAAGGTCTTACTTTGAACTTCTAAATCTTACTCTGTTTCGTTCACTCCAATTGCCAACGAGGCACTCCCATGCCTAGGGGATGCATGGGTTGTTTTTGAGTGATAGTGCTGTAGTCTGTATTGTGTAGTCTGCATTGTGGCTCTTTTTAAGGTTCTGTGTATTCTCCCATTATGACCTGTATTTGCCACTGCACACTGAGTAGTGAGTTGCTTAATTATTGAAAGGGAGATGTTCCTTACAGGAAAAGCAACTGTCAGTGGATGGGAGGTCAAGGTCTGCGTACCAATAATCACTGGGCACTGACAGCACCCTTTGGCTGTCAGCCTGACACACTGTTTTGTTGCTGGTAGTGAAAGAAAGGATCCTAACCCAATTTTCTGCAGTTCCCTTAGATCTCTGTATGACTTTCAAACTAAATGGTGTGATTACCTGAATCTGGAGCTTTCTCTTCTGCATTCAATTAAACCCTCTCTGGTAGGTGTGATGTTCACATTTGTACATAAAGGCGTGTCTGAAATCAGCCTTTGGGTTGCAGGATGATGGAGCAGCATGTCTTTGCTTCCTACAGCCCTAGTCCTGTTGTGTTGTGCAGGCACAGAACTAAATCCATGTCCAGATTTGTGTTCAATGCAGTAGATCTATGGACTATTTATAAACTCAAAAATGTTGTTTATTTAATGATTTCTATGTAGGACCTCAGAGAGAAAAGCCCAGTCTATGAGGGGAGCCTCTAGACGATGTCAGAACATAAAATCTAACAGTGAAGAAAGGCTTGGTTACCTGCATGTTTCATTAGCATGGTGTTTTGTAGATTTCCAAATGTTACATACAAAGAATACTTACAAGAGCTTTAGTTGTAGAATTAAGAACAGAGGACATCAATTTCAGATTTGCATTTATCTATACAGCCTGAATTCTGCCTTTCGCAAGTCTGGCTAATTTATGGACTGGGATTGTAGGATTAACCCTTTCCCCCACTGCTGCAAGCCAGCCAGGCCAGTGGCTGCTCTAACAGCATGATTACAGGAGCAGAGGATGAACTATGCAAAATTATTTTAAAAGACTCTGTGCATGGTTTTTTGCTCCGTGTGTGTTCCCTAGGATGACATTTAAGTTTTCATGCTTAACAGGACAGCATTTTCTCTGTGCAGACAGCCATAAAGGACTTTGGACATGAACAGAGCCCATCATTGATTAATATGGATGGTCATCTCGAAATTGATTATTGTAAAATCAGGATGGTATAAAAAGGCCCAAAGGAAAAAATCAACATATGCTGCTGCACTGAAAATTATTAACAATAACTGTATAAAACCAGTAACTGTCTGTGTTCAGCTTACAATGCTTTCAGGTAAAAATTGATTCCAAGGACTTTAATGAATCAAGTAGTCTTTATTGGCATGAATAAAAAGACTATAAAGTAAATTATTTCAGGATGGATTCTCTGGAATAGCAAGGAGCAGAAATGCATCTTTATCCTTGTAAGATTTAGCTTAGCATAAGAAGAAATTATAGTCACAGTATATTTTCATAGAGAGCCTGTATGTACTGAAAAACCTTAAAATTAATTTTGCTATGAAAAACAGGTCCTGCAGGAAAGGTTTTGCTGCAAACCCACCCCCCGCCAAAAAAAAAAAAAAAAAAAAAAAAAGGGGGACGGACTTGCTGGGGAAGTCATTTCAGTCTACAGCACAGAGCAATATTGCAAAAGTCCGTTTGTTTTCTGCCAGGTTCTCATTATAGGCTTGCCAAGATGTGACCACAGCAAATAGCCAGAGGCTGCTTTGGGATTTTTCCATCTTCTCGGTGAGATGGTTACCAAAGATTCCCCTGGACTATTTAAAAAAAAAAAAAAAAAAAGCCCCCCCCCCCCCCCCCCAAAAAAAAAAAAAAACCAAAAAAAACCACCAACGAGCAGAAAGCCCACGCTGTTGGAGCCCATCTGCTCCTCCTGTGCAGTAGTTTATTCCATTCCCTGCCCAGCCCTGGGCAGATGGTGTCCATTCCCTCCCAGCCCTCTCGAGGGACAAGGGACCTCAATGCCGCCTCTGCGCAGGGAATGAGGGATGGAGGTGCTAGGGGCAGGGGCGACCTGAGAGGAAGCTGCGGGGGTGATCCCCAGACCCGCGGGGGCGGCCGTGTCCTGCAGCCCTGCCCAAGGAGCTGCCTCCCGCCTGGGCTGGGCCGTGGAGCGGGGCCGGGCAGGTGTTTGTTGTCCCCGGCGGGAAGATGGAGGCAGCGGGCGGGAAGCGGTGATCGCCGCGGGCTGCGCCGTGAGTGCCGGCAGGGCGAGGACGCGAAGGAACGGGAAGTGGCTGCGGGTCCTGGCGCGGCCCCGCCGCGGGGAGCGGGACGGGCTGCGGGCGCCGCGGGCAGGGGAGGGTGGGAGCGGGTTTTGGGAGGTGGGGTTTGGAAACCTCTTCCACAGGCTGCTGCTTGCGATGACCCCGGGGGGAAGGAGGAGGCGGCAGAGGGGGATCGGCTCAGTGAATGAATGGGCGGCAGCGGCGGTGGTTCCTCTGCTCAATGGCTGCTGGGCTGATACGCGCCAGACCCGCAGCCGGTGCCTCCCTCGCCCTCCCGTATTTTGTCTCAGGCTCGCCTCGCTCGGGGCTCCCCAGACATGTTCAACCAGCAGCAGTTCCAGCAGCAGCTGCTGCAGCTCCAGCACCTCCTCCAACAGCAGCAGCAGCACCACCACCCTCCGGCGCAGCAGGGAGGCCGGTAAGCGCCGCTACGCGAGGCCGGGGATTCGAGGCCTGTCCCGGGGGACCGCTCTCCTCCACCTCCCTGCGCTCCGTCCCTCCTCGCCGCGGCGGGGCTGGTGCGGGGCTGCCGGCCCCTGGCGGGGAAGGCGACAAAGGGAGGCGGGCGGGAGTTGGGGGGCGCGGGCCTCGATCGGGGCAGAGCCTGGAGGCACCGAGGGGGCCGGAGGTGTGGGAGGGAGGGCGGCGGCCCCTGTGGGGACTTGCCGTGTCCCCTCAGCGCTCCGGGGATCCCTGTCCGCCCTCCGGGGCTGGAGTCCCCTAGAGCCCATGGGTGACCCGGGCAGCCAGTGTAGGAGCGGTGGGTGGGTGGATGCTCCGAGCCGAGCGTCGCCCCTCAGGGCGGGCAGGGCAGCCGGGGCTCAGGGAAAACGCCTTCTCCTGCAGAAACACAGCACTCAGCGGAGCCACCCTCAGTAGACAAGAGCACTTTATTGTTTTATTGTTGAACTTAAACTGTTTATTTATTTTCTTTCTCTGGCTGCGTCTGCTGGTCTGGGTGTGATGATTAAACTTATTTCTGCAGTGGCACCAGCGCTTAGGCTGTGGCTGAGCACGGTGGGGCAGGGAGGGGATGGAGAAAATAATGTTTTGTTTGTGAAAGGAGAAGGACATTTGCCAGAAAATAGCCACGGTTTTCCTAAAAAATGCAAGATGTAAAACAACTTAGATAGGAGCAGCTGTCCCCGATGAGCTGAGATTTGTAGAACCAACACAAATTCTCCAAAATTATGCGTTTATTTGCAGTTACTGTTACCTTTAAAGTCTTATTCTTTGCAAATTCGAAGCAATGGTATGTGAATTTAAGAAGAAAGTTAATTTGTTATTTAAGGAATTATTGTATTACTTTATCCTTATAAGGCATTTGTCTCTGAGGTAAACGTGGGAATTTTTCTGTTTTACTAGAAATATGAACCTGCAAATCTTTTTACCATTTTTATATATTTTATACTATAAAAGAAGCTGCACTTAAAATGCCAGTAAGGGGCTGACTGCTAGGTAGCACGGCTGCATCTTACACCTTTAAAAGTATGATTTTTGTGGTATAAATATCTCGCCTCAGAGACTGGAACAATCTAGAGCAGCAAATGTGAAGATGAGCTGCTGTGAATTCTGTTAAAAGGGTTGGGGTTTTTTTTGTCAGAGTGGATATTTCAATCCATGTTGGTACCTCTTTTCAGCCCTGACAGATTTAGCTGTGTCAGCAGCGTACATAGAGGTGGGCCTGACCTTGCAATCGCCTGAAGAAGTGCCTGCCAGTTTCTTCAGACTTTTCTTTCACGTCTGCTCCACCCTCCTTAGAACTGGAGAGTTCTCTGCTGCTTCTTCCTCCTCGTGTTTTAAATATGAAGGCCGTGGTTTATTTTTCCATCTGGTTCTTGCAGTTAGGGGGCACCATTGACAGTTCTGACCTGTCTGGCTCCGTGTGGGAGGTGTTGATTTTGGGAAAATGAGCTCTAAGCCACTGTGAAAACTCCCTGTTTTTTAGAACTTCTTTTTCGTTGTCGTGTTAAATGTAGCTGCTGATCTAGATCACTCATTTCTCCTGACGGGTGCTGCATAATTCTGTAGAACCGCAGTCAGCTCCTGGGCTTTTTTTATGCTGCTTGGGAGGCTCTATGTGGGCTTGGTGCTAAGGAGTTGTCTCTGACCTCAAATTCTTTGATAGACAATCTGACAGCTTTGGAAATTCTAGGAGAGTGGAGGAAAGAGGATACAGTGCCAGTGCATGGTGTCTTTTCATGCATGCATATGAGCATTTCAGCTGTTTGCTCCTCTGTTTTATGCTTGCTAGGTGCCTGGAATGGAAGGGTACAGTTTTTATTGGATTCTCATGATAGATGCCTTCTTTTCCAGGGGTTTGCCGCCACCGCAGCAGCAACAGATGCTGAGCTTACGGGCAACAAATCAGCCGTCGCTGCTCAATGCCAATCCTATGCTTCAGCGGGCCTTACTCATGCAGCAGATGCAAGGTACTGTCGTTATGGGAAACGCTTACTTACTGGAGTTATTTAATCATCCTCTTGGACTGAAACCATACCATGGTTATTTCCTGCTGAACCAGTGCAGTTCTTGTACTTGGCAGTTCCATTTGTTGTCTTCTTTTTTTTTTTTTTCCCCTCTTTAAATTAGTGCATAGTCCTGAGAACAGAGGTTCTTCAGTTGTTGAAAATCACATGTGCCCAACTGTTCACAACTGGGAATAGCACTAGGAGGTATCAGGTTAGATACTAAATACATGCCTTCCCGTTTAGGCTTGATGGAGCAAGTATTTTTTCATCAATATATTTAGATAAAATACTGAGATTTTGATGATTTGTTTGTCTTTTTTGGTTGCAAGGTTAAGGCCACTTATTTAATTATCTGTTACATACACACTAACCTTGTTTGCAGTAGATACTCGTCTTTGTCCAAACTTAGTGCAGTACGAACAAATAAAGCATATTGAGGTAGAAGATGGTTTTGGTGTCAATTGTATTGTGAAATTTTGATTCCCTGAAATGACTGTAATTTCTGTGGTGGGTAATATCTCTGTCTTTCCATTATTGTGTTTCCACAAGTGGATTTTCCTTTTCTTTTTGATTTCAAAACAGATTTATGAAGCTGCCTTAATAATAGCATTAGTAATGTAAAGATAATAGGAATAAAGCTACGTTGTTATTTTTTGCTTGTGTCTTAACCTGACAGTTCTTTTCAACACAGAAAATCAGTACCTGGGATAGTTTTCAAGTGCCTAGTCTAGATTAATGCCTGCAATTTCTACCTTGCCTGTGAATCATGCCCAGATGTGAAGACAAAAGATTTATTCTGCATGTCGTTAACTCTCCTTTTGTTCTCTCTTGCCCATTTAACAAGAGGGCTCTCTAGTGACTCCAGTGGCTCTCCACAGATCTCTCTCAGGTTGTAGGGAAAGTAACAGTGAGAAAGGACAAGCCATGCTCTGAAGATTAGCGTACATACATTGTTAACAGGAAAAAGTGTGACTCCAGCCTTCAATCAGCCATGCTCCTTCTAGATACGTTTGCTGTCAGCTGACCTTTTTCTCTGAATGTTTTATTGAGAAGTTGTATTTAAATAGTGTACCAAGGACCTGGGGCTAATTAGATAGAGCAGGATGAGATATGTTAATGAACACTTTACACACACTTTGTCTTAGTGTTGCTCCTCTTCACCTCTCCATGGAGTTGTGACTCCTCTCAATAACCTACCTCAGGTAGCCACAGGTAACATGGAATATGGTTGCTAGTGTCCAGTGTGGCCCATTTTAGTGATGTGAATTTTTTGGCCATTCAGGTTTGGGTTACATGTAAGAACACCTGATGCATTTCTGTCCCTGGGGAGCATCAGCATAAATAATTCATTGGCTGTGCGTGGCTTCTGCAGTGGGAATAGGAAAAGATAAATACTTCAAATTGAAATGGATGTGTGGTTCTCTAAACGTACCAAACCGAGACCAGAAGATGATTTCTTGTGTTAGATTTTCTTTTTTTAAATACAGCTATGCCCTTTTACAGTAATGGATTATTTATGGGAAATAATAATAGATTGCTTTTGAAGACAAAGGGAGTACTTCCTATTGTGTTGCAGGCTTGTAACACTGTAACTTGGTTTTTCAGATGTTGGGTGCCTGTCTTCAAACTTCACTGCCCTGTTTTGACAGCTGCTAAAAGGCTGGAGTACGCACTAATTCAAGTGAGAGAGAAAAAATGGCAGTTTAAGTCCAGGTTCCCTGAATGATGGATGGCCTCTGAGGGTATAGCTGAGGCATCTGGGCCCCTCCATTCCCTCACCCCTGAAATGGGGATGACAAGGACTGTCTTCATAAGAAATTTTGGTTAATAGTCTGTGGATGCTGAAAAGAACTGTTCAGAAAGCAGAGCATTATAATTGGAAATGGCAGAGTCTCAAGTATCAGAGTTGAGGTTGACACGCTGAGCTTGCATGACAACCAGGTGGCAGAGAGGACTGTGGGATTATTTTAAAAGTTCGATGTTGTTTTAAATGAAATGCTGTTACTGGCTTGTGTTAAAGAGCTCCGTGCTATGGTGTAAGCAATCAGCTGCACAAATGTGGGATGAATTTTCCTTTTTTACAAAGAGTTTTTGTAAAACGAGACCTTGTTTGTTGCAAACATGAGTGCTAGTGTGCTCAGATCAAATAATTGCTCTAATGATCTCTAGCCTGGAGTGACAATTATAATTAAATAGCTTGAGCCATAGTAATGGTTGCTACCACATCAAATCATTCTGTGTGCTGAAGAAGGTAGAGCACAGAGCACCCATACAGTGCCCAGTGAAGGACAGGGTCATGTGTAGAGGAGCCCTTCCCCTCTACCTGCTGCTTGTTCAGGTGGAAGATTTTCTCTCTCCTTTGCACAGCACAGGGTGGTGAAACGCTGTGTTTGCATTTATAGGAAACCTGCGTGGATTTAACATGACAGCACCAGCACTGCAGCAGTTCTTCCCTCAGGCTACAAGACATTCCCTCCTGGGACCACCACCTGTTGGGGTCTCCTTAAAGCCAACTCGGCTGGGCTTCCCCAGTCTCCCCTTCCAGCGGCAGAACCGGACCTTTCGCAAGGTGGGATTGTGGTTTCCGACTGCTGGGGAGCTTTGTGCTCCTTCTACACTTGAAGCTGTTGACTGTATTGTGGGTGGAGTACAAAGAAGGGAGAGAGCCTTACAAAGAAAATAATGTTTTGTGCCATGCTGCTGACACAGAAATGCAGAAATCATTCCATCCAAAAGGCTTTTGTGGTCCATATTTACATTTATAATGCAAAGGTTTCTTGTCACTACTTGCCCAAGAGAGAGAATTCCCCATGATAGAACTGTTTAAACCTAAGATGTAAAAGGAGCCTTTAGAAGTATCAGCTTAAAAGTAATTACAACAGAAGAAATCCTGGCTAAGTGCTTTGCTGTTCCAAAGCAGTTTGTTGGTCCCAAAAGACTTGATCCTACTATGGATACTGCCTCTTTGGGCTGTTCTAACACTTTTTAAGATCAGGCTCATTGTGGATTGTCCTTGTGGATTTTGTAAAATCTACAATTCTTGTTTTGTAAAAGCCTTTTTGACTTCCCATCAAGAAGACCTCTTTTGTATCCTGGAAATGGTGCTTGGGTTGTTCCTCCTCTTAGATTAGCTTTCACATATTTCATCCCATTCTCTCAAAAAGATGTGGTGGATAAGGTAAACTCACACTCTTGGACTGTCCTCCAGAGTCAAAAGAAGGGGGATTATTTTGGACTATCCTTTTCCCTACCCATGCACCTCTTGCCAAAGTTCCTCTAACAGGACCCTTACCCTCTGCAAGCAGCTGGATTTCCTACAGCTGCTGCTTAAAGCACTAGGAGATGTCCTGGGCTGCCTGTGGAACTGAAATGCCTCACTCTCTTTGACCATGTAAACTTGCCTTGGGTGGGGTAGTCTGTTGTAAACCATCTATTCCTTTCCATTATTACGTGCTGGAATTCCTGTTCCTGTCCCACAGTACAACTCTGGTGCCTTAGGCAGCGTGTGTTAAGGACCAAGAGCTGGATGCAACTCTTCTCTGCCCATTGCAGGACTTCCAGAGGGTCCCTGACAGGAAGCGGGAACTAGATCCTGGTTCTTCATCTCAGACACAAGGTGATGAGAAAATGGAAATTCCAGAGGGAATGCAAGCAGGGTCAGAGCAGAACAATTCCTCACCATCCACAGGTAAGGGGCAGCCTGTAGTGAAACAACGGCTTGCAAATACGATAAATTTCTCTTGACTAGTCCTGCAGCAAAAACTCGAGATGATTTTAGTCTTAATCAGCTACATTTCTCTCTAATTGTAAATACTTAAACTGCCTGTGATAACCCTCTGCTATGTGCTTCATGTACCACTTTTACATGAATATTTGTGATTTTTTTATGAGCCTGCTCCATTTCTCTTGCATAGAAGCCTCTCAGAAATCACTTTTACACTGAGCTCTGTTTAAGATGGGGGGAAAAAAAGAAAACTGGTGTGAAATTAAAGCTTCCATGTTGCCTTACCCATGCTGAAGTCAACATCTCATGCAGCCAAACACATCAAGAACCAGTTATAATCAGCGTGCTAAGGAAAAGATGAGTTGGAAGTCCTGGTGCCCCAGTTGTCAGAACAGAAACTGCTGGCACTGAGTATCTTAATGTCAGCTACAACACAGATGTGGGAATGTCATTTCTGACTGAAGAGTGTGCGATTTAAAACTGCAGGCTTTGATGAGGCTGTGACCAGGGAATATGCAGTGGTGAAAACTGCCTTATTAACTGGTTGCTGTCAGGTAGATGTGGCACCTTGGCTTATTATTAATGTTCCCATGATCATGGCTCTTGTCACTTAGGCACAGGACTGAGACCCATTTAGTAGATGTGAACATAGATTTCTTTTTTTGACCAGCACTTCATACAGTGACATTGCAATAAAATTCAAATATTTGATGTCATTATCTAACCTTGTCAGAGCAGCTCATAAATTCAGAATAAGCAAGTATTTAGTATTACTTGCTCTGACAGAGCCTCATTGGCATTTGCCATTCAGTTATGGAACATGTTCAAGGTGGCATGGTCTGTTTTGCTAAAGAAATCTTCTGTGTTCCTGCAGAGCCAAGAACTCCAACAGAGTCTGTGTTGAACACTGAGCCTGCAGCAAAAAGACTGAAGAGGTATTTATTGAATGGGATATTGAGATAGTTACTGAGTTTAGAATTATTGTCTGATTTTATTTTCTGATAATTAGGGCTGTGTACTCTACTGGCCTGATGTCTAGCATGTGAGAGGTATTTCAGATGCTTGTGAACCATTCAGAAAATCTTGTGGTGCTTACTGAGATACTGGGTGTTGTGGGTCTCTGCTAGGAGTGATCCAATTATGAGAATGAAAACTGAGAGATGCAGTTCATCTAAATGTGCAACAAAGCTGAGTTTGCTTGTGTGTTCTCCTGCCAGGATCCTTGTAAGAAGCATAGAGGTTCTTTTCCATTCTGGTGTATTTCTCTAAGTTTCTTCCTTGAATGTCAAAAAAGTGAAATGAGCAGAAAGGGAAAGCCTTGGAATATGTTAGGTTACAGTAAGTGTAGGAGAGGGTAATTTATTTTGAGAAATGATAAAGGAAAGGGAATCAGTACTCCCTAATATCCAAGCCTGTATCCATGGGCGTTGAGTTGCATATCCCTTCTGCAAAGGTTGCCTTGCCAGTATTTCTATGTGTTGGGTAAAAATAGACAAAGGCAATCCTATTATCCCCCAGGGATGCGCGGCAGGCTGGCTTTGGCAGGTCCATCCCGGCTCTCCCGGCCTTCCGAGGGTGCGGCAGGGACAGGCAGGGCTGCATTGCCATCTAGTGGGAAGGCAACTCGCAGAGCTCCCGGTGCCATCTGCACCGGGCTGCTCCTCTCCCAGAACTGTCACCCTTGGCTTGTGTGGAGGGAGAAGAGGAAAGAGTGAATACAGACTTCTGTAGGCACTGACTTGAGAATTCTCCAGCATATGTTAACGACGATGAGTCAGGACTCCTGGGTCCTCTTACCTTCCCTGTTAGGCATTCACCACCTGCTTTTGGACAAGTTTCCTCACTTCACTGTTTCCCATCTGTAGATTACAGATTAATGGATGGCTTTAGGGGGGATATTCCAGGATTACATGATCAAGGTAATATCTGAACATCAAAGTAAAACATTAAAGAGTGATAAATATTATGTACTCAGGAACCATTGTGAGTTACGGACTCTGATTAACAAGAAAGTGAATAAATTCAATTAAAGCCAGGTTGAATACATTTGAGTGTATGCTTTGTTAATCTGTTTGCCAAAGCTAATTTAATTTTAATTACATTAATATTTAGCAGGGTATTAATCAAAGTCCTGTTACATGCACTGAAAACAAGAATCAAGTCTGAGGAATGACAGCTCTCACTGCAGCGAGCCAGCTATTAGGAAAATTCTTTCCTAAGCAGCAGTTAGGAACTGCCAGATTTGATGCATATATTATAGTTGCTATTTACCTAGAATAGATTATTCCTTAGGTTTTTTTTTTAAGTGTTTCTTGTATCTTTCAATGAACAGATGATGGATCTGTGAAAAAAATAGTTTACTGTTCTCATACTGCCCTTCACATATGACAAGGGCATTCCCCTCATCTATATCATAAACTTGTGTCTCATGCTTCATTGTTCCATTTCCATTTAGCCGGGAATACCAGCCTCCTTCTTCATTTCAGGTTTTTCCCACTTCTGCCTTTGCTCCTATGTACCATCTGTACACCTGGAACAACATCCTCATTCCAGTGCAGAAAGCACTCGTCATCTTCAAATCCTCCTTGAACACCCACTTCTAGCATGGCGTGACAAGTATCCATAGAATACCATTTCCTCTTTAAATCATGCTCGTGGTGGCTTTTGCTCCCTTAGATTGCTCCTTAGGTTTGCAGTTCAGGCTGAAAACCCTCACCCAGAGTGCTGGCACCAGCTGTGTATGGTATGGTACCATTAGCATTGAGCCTGATGGCAGCACCTGACAAATAATGTTAATGCCAGTCACTCTTGTTTAATTTGTGTTTGCAGTGCCCAAACCCTGCTGCATATTTATAGCCATGTAACCCAGTTACATTATCACTTATCAGTCTGATAAATTATGCGGTGTGTGTGTGTTTGGATAACGGGATGCTGTACCTGTGCTATCAGCTGTCCTGCTTGTGCAGAAGGTGCTGCTCCCTGTTGGCAGAAGGACACCAGCAGGTGGGAATTGTAGCTGCCCTCAGAGCAGTCAGTCAAGTCGTGGTGGAAAGTTAGTCCTGATAGAAAAATGGGGGATGGAGAAAGAGACTGCAAAGAACACTTTGTGCCCTCTGGAAGTCAGACATTTATTCTCAATAGTACCCTCAGGAGCACTTTTCTCCTTAGCAGATCACCAATACCAAATAAAACAAAGCAAGGCCCTTTTGATTTGCATCTTGTAGAGTTTCACTTCTCCCACAAGCAGAGCTGTAGGGACTCTGAAATGAAACACGACTGGTATGAATAGAACAGGCAGCTGCGCTGAAATCCCTGTAAAGGCACCATGGAGAACTCCTTCTGTTCTGATAGGTCTCTTCTCTCATGCGTAGAGCAGTCAGGAGCACTGTCCAGATGTTGCAATTTCCCTACAGGTCACCAGTCACGACAGGAGAGAGCTCTCAGAGCTCTTACTATGAATATTTCTTGTATAAACTTAATTCCCTTCAGGCTTCTTGCAGGAGAGGGCAGCTAACCAAAAAATCAGTTGTAACCTTCTTGTCCAGATTATTTGGCTGCTGTTTCTGAATCCATTCTAGAACACCCACTCTACATTATTTTTATTTATTTCTGCCAAATTCTTGCCTGAAACACCACTTCCAGTAGCTTACTCATTTGGGGGTTTAGTGGAGAGTGTGGTAGGTTAGACCCTAGCCTGTCCCTTGGTGTGCCTTTTGAAACTCTTGTCTGTAACATGGCAGTTAAGATTATTTTCTTGATATCCTTGAAGTGTGACCGGGGAGTCTGCGTTAGAGGATGCCACAGACAGCAAGAAAGCAGGAGTCTCGTGCACCCATGTCCAAGCTGATGGTGAGTTGCTGAAGCCTGTGATTTGAACTTTCAAGGCACTCCTTGTTGGAACTGCACCTGTAGGTCCCGTGGGTCTACAGAAGTGTTCTTCCTCCAGTTGTACAGGATGGGGAAAGGAGGATAAAATCTAGGAACCAAATCCAAACTCTGTCCTCTAGTATCTGTTGCCTGCCAAAAGCAAATTATTGGATGTTTCCATCTTTATTAATGATAAAGGAGAAAGGTTTGTGAACTGGCTTACGGCCAACAGTGCTGTTAGGAGAACTCCCTGACTTCACTCACCTGCTGCTTTGTTTTTCCTGTCATTGCTGTTTTGATTTAAGGCTGCTAAAAGGACTCTCTCTTCTTAGGTACAGACAATGCAAAGGAGTACACAGCTGAAGATCTCTCCAGAGAGAGGAAATTCTCTGAGGAACCGAAGGCTCCTGAGGTGAGCAGACACTGCTCTATGCAGGGGTGGTGCAGAACATACAACCTCCCCCTCCATCCTGGAGAAGCCCGTTGCCACGGGGAACCAGCTGGCACCCATGTCTGGAGCTCTGTCTCCTGCTGTAAGCTGTTGTCCCTGGCAATAAGGCATAATACGTCTGCAATTAGTGCGCAGTCTGCTCTGACTTGCAGCTTTTGTACCTCTGCTGGCCTGTTCCTTACCCACCGCTGCCTATGGATGGGGCGTTCGTTAAGATTTCTGTATTCAGCTGGAAAGATGGAAAGCTGAATTGAAAGAGTTACTTAAAGCTCTATGTATGGAGGGCCATAGCTAAATACATCTTTCATATTGCTGAAGAGCAAGTGTAAAAAGATGCAGGTGGTGTTAAAAGGTGCAACCTGAGAGTCTTTTGCATGAAATACATGGCCCCCATGCTGGATGTTAAATCAGGACCTTAGGCTGTGTAAAGCTGTGAGCAGACAAAGATTTAACCTCAGGTGTGAACCAGACTTGACAGTCTTCCATAATTGGATGTGATCAAATGTATCATCCTGCCCATGTCTGAGTTCCTGACTCATTCAGGTGTTGTGCTGAGTAGGCTTTAGTTTTGCAGTGGAGAAAGTTGATTGCATCCCTTAGCAACAATTGTTTGTGGCTCCAGTCCCCAGAGACTGGATCATACAATGGCTGCAGAGGCTGCAGAAACAACCATCTGTGATAATAGTGCCAGTGCTACGACACAGGGATTGCTGATTTAGCAGCTTTTGGAGGAGTGTGTATGAGAGCCCTTCTGATCAGCCTTCTGTGGGTTCAAGCTTAAGTGCATTTTCCTAAAGGGTAGAGAGCTTAGGTGACATACAAAAAGCAGGTGTAATTTTTAGAGTCTTCTACTGAGAGATTGAACTTAATGTTGACTCCTTCTTTTGGCAGATGTTGAGCTCTGGAGGTTCACTGAAAGTGACTATTCAGCAGAGCAGTGAGAGCAGAGCTATCAGTACAACAGCTCTGAA
This sequence comes from Coloeus monedula, assembly GCF_965178545.1. NCBI lineage: Eukaryota > Metazoa > Chordata > Aves > Passeriformes > Corvidae > Coloeus > Coloeus monedula. The sequence continues at coordinate 5,891,670 of NC_138801.1, read as the reverse complement.
ACCAGGGCACTGGGCCTGCGACGTGGGCACAGCTGATCCCAACCCGGAATCGGTCCTTAAATTCTACTGTTACATCTGCAAAACCAATTGCTGCAGTCAGCAGGTAAAAATGCACAGGTCTGACAGGTGGTCAAGAGATGGGAATTAGATGGCTGGCTGCCAAGGGGACTTGTTAGCAGGGCGTCATGCTTTAGGAACAAGGAACATAAGAAATTATGACAAGCATGCAGATGAAATAAACCTCTCCTGAGAGCTGGCAAGCAACCTGCTAGAGAGAGAATGTGGGTGGATCCACAGGCAGCCATGCTCTCAAGCTTTTATATTTCATTGTTAAGCAGCAGTCAAAAGAAAGGAAAGTATAGCTCATACCTGTTATTTTCTATGTTTTGAATACATTTAAAAGGATTTTTCTCCTAACCTCTCTTTCAGAATTTCCAATCCCACATGGCTGGAATTCAGCACCAGCAGCGACTTGGGGAGATTCAGCACATGAGCAATGTTTGTTTTGTTTCACTACTGCCCATGGTGAAACAGCAGAAGGTGCTAGCAGAAAAAGATGGGTAAGTGTTGGTCTGCACTAGAAAATTCAGTTGTGGCCCTACATGGGTTCTAAAATTCTTCACTGCACAAGGGTGCCTCTGAGTTTTAAGTAAGGTACAAACCCCCTCTGGCTTCAAGGGCCTTAATCTTCCTCAGGTAACTTTCTATCTTGCTGAAGGATACCAGAGTTGACTTTGACCTGTGTAGTTTTTAATACAGTAGATTAAGTCAGAGACCTGTTTTCATCAGATGCATTTCTGTCAGCATGAGCTAAAGCATCCTATAAATGGGTGAGAAGGAGAGAAGATAAATCCAAGCCTGTAAAGATAGGAATTGTGAAGAAAAGAATGCCAGGGACAGATTGCTAACTGCAGTATTCCATGGAGAATGTAAAAAGCTGTGACTTACAGCTCTATCTGTTGTCACTTCAGAGAGACCCAGCAGCGGTGGTGTAACACGTGCCAGGTGCATTTCACAGGGGACCTCATCAGACATCGCAGGACCCAGGAACATAAGGTAACAGCTGTAGCATGGACTTCATTTTGCACTGGCCTTTTGTGTGGGGATTAAGTGGAAGTGTGTAGCATATCCTGCTCCCCAAGCAGAAAAGGAAAAGTGACTGAAGTGGAGGGATGCTGTTGTGTTTTGACGCTGGCCAAATGCCAGGCACCCACGAAAGCCGCTCGCTCACCCTCCCCTGCTACAACTGGGCAGAGGAGAGAAAAAAAAAATTAACAAAAGGTTCATGAGTTGCGGTAAGGACCAGGAGAAAACACTCCAAAGGCAAAACAGGCTCAACTTAGAGGTACAAAATAAATTTATTACTAACAGAGTCAGAGGAGGATAATGAGAATTAAATAAGCCCTTAAAATATCTTTTTCCCCCAGCCCCTTCCTCCTTCCTACCAACAGCACAGGCAGACAAGGCATGGGGGTTTGGTCAGTTCACCACCCAAGATTTTATTCCACTGCTCTGGGAGAGGAGTCATTCCCCTGTGAGACCATGGGGTCCCTCCCATGGGAGACAGTTCTCCATGAACTTCTCCAGCATGGGTCCACTCTCACAAGCAGCAGTTTTCTCAAAACTGCTGCAACGTGAGTCCCTCCCACAGACAAACACTCCTGAAACTGCTGCACCGTGGGTCGCTCTTCCACAGGGTGCAGTCCTCCAAAGCCAGGCTGCTCCAGCCTGGAAGCAGGGCACCCTCTCTCCACCAGGTCTCCCACTGGATCACAGCCTCCAGACATCCATCCACTCTGGTGTGGGCACCTCCCCCATGGGCTGCGGGTGGATCTCTGCATCCCCCGTGGATCCCCAGGGCTGCAGGTGGATCTCTGCATCCCCCGTGGATCCCCAGGGGCTGCGGGTGGATCTCTGCATCCCCCGTGGATCCCCAGGGGCTGTGGGTGGATCTCTGCATCCCCCAGGGATCCCCATCGGCTGCAGGGGCACAGCTGCTTCACCATGGTCTCACCACAGTCTGCAGAGGAATCTCGGCTCTGGTGCCTGGAGCACCTCCTCCTCCTCCTTCTTCACTGACCTTGGTGTCTCCATGTTGTTTCACTCACATGTTCTCACCTCCTCCTCTTCTCTAGCTAGAAAAAAACTGTGTCCCTCACTTTTTGATTTTCTTCTTAAATATATTAGCACAGAGGCATTACCATCATCTCTAATTGGCCCAGCCTTGGCCAGCAGCATGTCCATCTTCAGAGCCATCAGGGATTGGCTCTGCCAGACATGGTGGAAGTTTCTAGCAGCTTCTCACAGAAGCCACCTCTGTGGCCCCCCCACAACCAAAAACTAGGCCGAGCAAAACCAACACAGATGCACATAAAGTTCTGCCAGTAACACCCTCCCTAAGGGCACTGCAGTGCTGCCTCCTGCTTCTGGCATTGTTGGAGCTTCCAGTTCTCATGATGTGTCAGTATGGCCTGAGGCACCTCTAGTGTGTAATTCTTGACTTTTCTTCAGAAATATGGCTTATCATACTGACCTAATCAATTGAATGGAGGAATTGGTGGGCAGCCTCTTCAAGCTAAACTTTAGGCAGGCCAGCATATTTATTGACTTTTAGGGAAGAAGTGCCAGAACATCTATTTTAAGACACACTTATTTTTACTCTGCATGTTTTTCATCTTTTTGGTGGATAAGAGTTAGGGAGTCCTTTCTGCTGAAAAGACTGTTTTCTTTGTGGTCTCCCAGGATGTGGGGCTGACTTTGTTTCAAGATTCATCTGCATTCCTCCGAAGCAGTGCCTCTTGTGACTTACGGAATTGTCCCTCTTTCCTTAGCTGGCCAAACGCTCACTTCGTCCTTTCTGCACTGTCTGCAGCCGCCACTTCAAGACCCCTCGCAAGTTCGTGGAGCATATGAAATCCCCTGAGCACAAACAGAAAGCCAAAGAGGTAATACTGCCTGGGTGGAGAGCTGTGCAGGTATGGAGGCAGCTACACTGTAGAGCAGGATAACTTTCTGCTTCCCTGACTACTGCAGAGCTGAGAGGAAGATGTGCAGTTCTTCCACCGTGTTTTAATTTTCATGTTTTGCTGTTAGCACTTAAAGAAGTTGAGTGAAAAAGGGAGAAGGTGTTGGATGTGTCTAGAAGCGAGAGAGCTTTATGCCTCTCTTGCAGTCCTTTCTGCTCATCACATACAATGTGTCCTCAGCCTGGACTCTTCCTTGGTTAAATGGTGTGTGCAAAGTTGACCCAATCTTTCTTTTCTGTACCTTACAGGTTAGGCTAGGAGAGAAGGAGTTGGGGAGCCCAGAAGATTCAGAGGAGTTGATCACTGTGGATGCTGTTGGCTGTTTTGAAGATGATGATGAGGAAGAGGAGGAGGAGGAGGGAGGACCTGGTGAGGAGGAAGACCCTGATGTAGTGCTGACAGAGAATGAGGATTCTGCTGCCAAGCAGGTATGCTATGCAAAAGAGGAAGGAATGACCTATCTGAGAATCTACTGTGGGATCCTATGACTTAATTGGTCTTGGCTAGTTGAGCTCAGGCTTTTAAGAATCTGCTCAACCTTGCACAGCAGCAGGGTGAGGACTCTAGGGTTCTTCCAGAGCACAGTGTGATGCAGAAGGGAGTCAGGCACTGTGTGGGATACATGAAAGTGTTTCTGCTGTGCTGTACAGCTTCTGCTGTCTTCAGACATTAGCCGTGTTGAGGAGCACAAAGCAGTATTGACAGCAGTAGCTGGGTCTGATAGCAAATGTGTAGAGGTTTATCTTGATAAATATATTCCCAGTAGAGAGCAGTTACCAAGAAGGAGGTACATGGCTAAGCTACTTCAGGTGTGGAGTGCAAGGGGTGATTTTAACCCTTGTAATGAAGTCGTCTGCTGACATTGGGGTTTGCATCTGCCCCTGACCAGAGGCTGTGCAACTCTGTCTCTGGTATGTGAATCCTCTGTTTTGCTCCCAAGCTTACCAGAAAAGTGCAAGAGCCTGGGAATTGGCATAGGTACAGTAGGCACTAATGTTCTTTTGGTTTCCAGACTGGGCTGAAGGAAGTGTCTTTGGAGGATTGCGAAGGAAGTGAGAAGTATTGTCCAGACACAGCTTATGGTAAGCAAGCAGAGTTAAGCACAAAGGGCCACAGAGCCTTCTCTGGCCACATGCTGTATCTGTAGTAGAGGACGGTCTCTACCTACTGTTATAATGACTTCTTGGGCCATGGTGCTCCAGCATCTGCATTGGACGGGGGCAGGTCACTGCTGCCTGGAGAAGAACCTCTCCTGAGAGCAGGATGTTTCTTTATTACTGTGTGATAAAACATAAGGATGTGATTGATGTTTGTCAACTGCCTTTTGCTTTGAAGAAGGATGAGAACCAGATACATTTCTAAGGTAGCACATGGAACAAGCAGGGCAGGAGTGCTGAAGAAAGTAGGTAGCAAATGAGGGATGCTCTGGAAAGATGGAGTCAGAAAGCATTTTGATTGGAATGCTTTCCAACAGAAATGCAGCTTGCAGAGAGATACTGAGCAGCACTGACAGTATCAAACTCTGCTAGACCCAAACTGTGCATGTTTCCTCCGCTTCAGAACCCCCACGCTGTACCGAGCAGTTCCTCAGCCATGCTGCTGGCCTGGTGGGCAGTGGTGCCTCCAGATGGCTCTGTCTGGTCCCCACCCTGTAAGAGACTGACTTCAAACCCCTAACGGCCACTTGTGTTTGAGGAGGGCAGCTCTGCAGAGGCTGTTTTGTGCCCAAGGAGAGCTCTGTTTACATCAATCTTCCATATCGCTGTAACCTTCCACTATCGTGTGGCAGATGGAATAATGATTCATGCTGTGAATGTTCTCTGCGTGTTCCTCTTGCGCGCCTGCTGTCTTCTGCTTGGTTTGATCCCATTACATTAGATCACATGTTCTCTGTAGTTTTCCATTGTATTCTTTTCTCCCTTTCCCCCCCCCTTAACGCTCTGTGTAGTTTCTTTGCTCTGGCAGCCAGATTTCTCTCTGAATATCAACCACAGCCATTCCATGGTAAGACGAGATATTCAGCAAGTCATCTTGCAAATCCCTGATTAACAGAAGCAAAGCTTTCAACCTCTCCCTTTTTACCCCCACCCCCTTTCTCTTTTAACATGCTTTCATTATTTGAGTTCCATTCAATGTGATCTGTGATTTCCCTTCCCCTCCCGTTTCGCAGGCCTGGATTTTCTGGTCCCCGTCGCAGGTTACCTCTGCAGGCTGTGTCACAAATTCTACCATAGCGACTCCGCTGCCCGGCTCGCACACTGCAAGTCCCTGATGCATTTTGAGAACTTTCAGGTTAGACCCTTTGGCGATTGCATGGCCTGGCATTTGTTACCCTCGTGCGTGTCTCTCCAGTGAATTCACCACGTTAGCTGTCTTGTCTCCAGCTCATTTCCATCATCCTTGGTGTCCATTGTGCCATAGCTTTCTCCTGGTGTGCTCTGTCTTTGTCTCCCTTGGCCCCTGTAGATCTAAAACCAGTCTAGTCCTGCTTCACAGCTACTGCTGCTGTCTTCTTTTTACCCGTTTCTGGCTGGGAATCTTCCTCAGAGTGTCTGCTCTGTTTGCTGAACCTGTGGAGTCTGTCATTTAGTCTAGGCCTCTTCTCTGTTAGATTACAGGTCGGTCAAGATGGGAAAGAGCAAGAGCGAGAGGCTGTTCCTTGTAAAGAAAGCTGGTGCATACGCATCTCCGGGTGTGATACTGCAGGAACAGCTCCTTTAGCCAAAACCGTGGGTGTGTTCACCCAGAAAGAGGCCTGGTAAAATCAGATACCTTAGAAATCTGAAATTTAACGTTACAGACTCTTTATGTGATAGAATCTACAAGCTGGTGAGAGTTCATTTGTCCCCAGGGTCAGCCTGCAAGAGGAAGTCTGTCTGTCTGTCTGCTACCCTTTCCTAGAAGCTCCTTAGCACAAAGCTCTGCCAACTGATGCTGCTCCTTTGCTTTTCTGGTTCCACCTAAAGAAGCCATATTGCCCCTTGCTGCTTTCGTATCTAAAGCTTTTCCTACTGGGCTGGCCTGGAATCTGCCTCTATTGTTCTGTCCTTGTTGACTTGCCAGGGGGTGAGGGGCCTGGATCAGTGCTTGTGGAGGGTATGCAGGGCTTGCACTGTCTCTGCCCTATCCCGTGACCACTGCCTGGGCCCTCCTGTATGGGAGAGCACTATTCCCTGTCCTTGGAGAGGAGGGAGGCTCCCACATCGACTTTGTCCTCTGCCTGCACCCACAGTCTACTCCCAAAAACGCCTGTGCTTCTCTACCACCTTTTTAAATAGTGTTTAAAGAAACCCCCAAACACACATACACAAACACACAGCCCTAAACCCCCCAAACTTCACGTTTTTCTTCTAGTCTTCAGACAGAAGAAACTATTCCTAGTCAGCCATCACTGCCTCCAGGAAGGGGTGGGGTGCTTTAGAATTCTGCCAGCACTCAGAGCAGTGGATTTGGAATGGCAGGAGACCACAGTTGTTCCTTCACGGTTGCTCATCCTCTCCCACTCCTGCAGCTAGTCATTTCAGGAATGAAGGAATTGGCCTTGCTGTCTTCCTGGCTTGTTTTAGACCAGCATAGAGTGAAACTGCAGCAGCAGTCACTTATGTCACTCTTTTGGCCCACTTAGAGGTGAAATCAGATGCTCTTCAAATGCATGCCAGTGACCTGGGGAGTTCATGAGAAGAGTCCAGACATATATCTGCAGGCAGATGACTATCATTCTTGGCTGCCTGGGTGCCTTGGGGTTGTCACAGTCTGAGCAACTGTCAGTTGCTGGGGTATTCTCAGCAGAGTAGCTCAGCAGAGGGTTTCACAGCAGAGAATTGTGTGCTGTTGAGACAGTTCACAGCATCACTGTGGACACCAGTTTGCATGCCTGCACCTGCTTTGGTTTGGGTACATTATGACTTGACTGATCTAATTCCAATGTGATTATGATATTGTTCATGTCCCACGATTTGAGGACAGAAGAACAAGCCTGCAGCGATAAACTGATACAATGTAAAGCTGCCTGTCAGATGTGCTGTAATTCCACACTGCAGACTGGTGAAAGCCATTGCGCTTGAAATTTCCCTTAAATTGTCAGGTGTAATGCTAGTGCCAGTTCAAGGAGCCCTTCAGCAAGCAGCTGAAAGGGAGTTGATGATGGAGGGAACTGCTGTGGGAAAGAATGAACTTCAGTTTGTTCCTTTAGGTCATGCTCTGTCTGGGCATTGAAGACTGAGTTCCTGCTATGTGTTAGCTAGCTATAGCGAGTTTGCCTGAAATCCAGTCTAGAACATGCCTAGTAGCAAATGTAATCTCTTTACAGACCTCTACTGGTTCATCGTGATAGTGAGTGCAAATGAGTCATTTTATTGATGATATGCTTACCTTTATTCCGTGGAAAACCTCAGTGACTTGTAATGAGATATAATTGATATCGTAGGCTTCCTGTCAACAGTTCAACTGACCGTGCAAATTATATCAACAGAGTGAAGAAATACTAAGCTTTCAACTTTAAGCCTTGCTTTGACTGATAAACATTAAATCACACCAGTAACTAAGGGCTGTGCAGAGCCTCACAAGCCCAGGGTACATGTCCTGGCAGTAGCTGAAGTGAAGCTGTCACTTGCACTGTTGTATCTACAGAGTCCTGAGTCTGACTGAGATTAACAGTTGCCAGATCACAATTTCTGTCTCAGGAACCACAGGTCTGCCATGCACTCGCTCAGCATTAAGTAATGCGAGAGGGACTTCAGTTTTTAATATCACTTTTCCTCACAGGAGCTGACCCTTCTCTGTTGAGAGCCTCAGCAGCCAGGCCAGGAGCTGCTGAGATCACTTGTACCCCAGCCACTCACCACTGTTTTTGTACAGGTGTTCCTGGACCAGCTGCTGCTTTGCTGCAGTGACAGGAGCTGAGTTGGGCTTCTCTCATGTTGGTTTGTTTGTATTTGTAGAGATACAAGGCATCGAGGCATCGTGCCACAACTGCCTACCCCGAGGCTCCTTTGCATTCCCAGGGCTCCAGCTCCCAATTGCTGGATGATCCAAAACAGTCTCTTGCTACAACAGCACATACCAGCAAGAAGATGAATGATGATCGTGGGATAGATAAGGAGGGCACAGAGCTGTCAGCCCTGCAAGAACAAACTTCAAGGTCTCTGGAGGGTAAGGGTGAGCTGGCCACCTCTGGGCCAGAGGGCAAGAGCCTGGCCAGTGTGACTGACGATATGTGTGGTATCATGGTTGTAGAAGAAGAAAGTCTACAGGAAGAGAGCAAGTCCACTGCCACTAGTGCTGACTGCCAGTTCTCTGAGGAGAGCCACACCGCAGGGGAGTCATTGGGACGTGAGGAAGAAGGCAACACAGCCAGGCAGAGGGCAGGCACAGATGACCACCAGGATCCAGGGAGTGGAGGAGGCTTAGGACAGAACGAGGCAGCAGACGCAGGCCAGGAGGCAGGAGCAGAGCCTTCCTCCCTCGCCAAAGGTGAGACAGCCGGTCTCACCTCTGCTGGGTCCAGACGCTCTTCCAGGCGCAAACCCAGATAGAGTGGCCTTAAAGGAGAGCCCTTTACATATGATACTTGCTGGAAATGTTTATTTTCTGAGTCTTTTAATAGAGCAAAACCTTCAACTTTCCTGCTGTTTTTATTTTAAGAATAAATAAGCCTGGCTTTAGCGTGTCTAATACAGGATAGTGTTGGTTATTACTTGTACAGTTGGGATACAGCAATTATGTGGCAAGACTGAGGCTTGGATTGTTGAACCTGAAAGAAGATGGTAATGGGATTTCCACAGGGAACAGACTTCACGGAGTGATGGATGCAGACTTAAGAATTCTTTGTAGTTCCTCATTTCCTTTCCAGGCAGAGAAAATGTTTTTCTCTTGGGAGACTCTGCCAAATTCTGCTTCTCAGAACACTTTCCTCTCAAAGACACACACTGTTGGACAAGCAGTCTTGGACAAGTCCTAAGCTAGGCAAGAACATGCACCTTGGTCCTTTGTTAATACTACAAGGCTTAAATCAAATCTGTTCTCATAGTGGAGACTCTCAGGAACAAATTTTGTTTCAAACTGATTTTAATAAAACAGATTTCTTTTCAATAACCTCTTTAGCTTTCCAAAAAACTCCTTTAACTCTACATAAGTATAACAGTAAGACTTGCTTCAAAAGTGCTGGCTCTAGGACATACTGACAAGATCACAAGTTACAGACCAGACCTCTCGTGCCTTGTCAGAATGTACATGGAGGGCTCTGCTCTCTATTGCGGATGCTGTTGGTGGGGGCTAACCAGGCTGCTCTGCCTCTCTCCACACCTCAGGCCTTAATGGCAGCTGAAGGAGTGGGGCAGCTCCCAGTTACAGTGGTCAGAAATATCACCCTGGTAGCTTGTCTTATCTGCTTGGAATGGAGTGGAAGTGTCCAGTGATCTGGAACCATGTGCCAGTATTTCGTATGTCGCAGTTAATGTGACTAAGGGAGAAGCTGTAGCTTCAAGGCAGCAGCTGGCCTAGGCCCTCCCTCCTCTCCAAGGCTGTCACCAGAGTTATACTTAGGGACAAGCCTGGAGTCAGGACAGCCCCTGTCTATCCTGTGCTTTCTGAGAGAAGGAGCTAGAGCCATAATACTCCTTGCGTGGATTTAAGGAAAAGAGAGCAGAGATAATTTTTCCACTTTATGAAGAGGGCCTGCCTGCAAACTACCTGCATGGCCTCAGATTTCCTACAGCCAGCTTTAACCAAGTGTGAGTACCAGGCTCATGCTGGGGAGCAGAAAGAACCAGCTCTCCTACACCCACCCTTGTGCTTCTGCACCTGTCTCACAGCTAAAGGAGAACAGAACATGGAGGTGTGAATGGTAGGATACAAACACAGAAAGGAACAAGTAACAGACACGAGGCACCTCTGCTATTCGAGTTTTACGTTAAATTGGTGACCGATAACTGTCCCCTTAGCAACACCAGCTGAGAATGTGTGGTCAGACTCTAGGCAGGAGGCTGGGATCCCTGCACATCAGCTCCCGTGTTCAGCTGCTTGCTCTGCTGCTGGAACTCCAGCCGGGTCTGGCGGTTGGACTCCAGCAGTTCCTTCAAGCAGATGTGTAGGTGATCATTCTTCTCCTCCAGGTGATCCAAGCAGGAGTTGATCTGGTCCAGCATGGAGTTTATTGCTGCATATTCTAAAAGCAAGGGAAATGAGAGACTGAACAATGTAAGTATATTGTCACTGCAGTCAGAGTAGGCAGCGAGAGCTCTGGCAAAACATGCCCACAGCATTTTGGCTGTGCCTTATTTGCCCCTGGGTGGGTCAAGTAAAATGCAACTGAACACTGCATGTGCTGTGTTCCCTGATCAAATGAGGCCAATGGGAAGCTGAAGCACTGGTAATAAGATCTAAGGCAAGGTACCTGGGCAGTCCAAACCCACTGTGGGCACATCTGACAGCCTCGGATCTCACACACAAACAGCCAGCCATAGGCCGAGTGCTGACTGCAACAGTACCAGATAAATCCCAAAGACAAGGCAGCCTTTTTAGCTGCCTTTGGAATCATCTTTGGTGACAGTACAGGCATTTTCTCAGCATGCTGCAGTGTGTATTTTCTGTGAATTACCTGGATGGGGCTTCCAAGGTGGGATGTGCTTCACTAGGGCCTGGCTGGAGTCAGGCTGCCGTAACAGTGCAACCATCATGGCTGTGGCAGGAGGAGGGGATGAGCTCAAAGGTGCTGGTAGTGGCATCATTATTTCCATAAGAAGGTAAGTGTTGGGCACTGAGTTCAACCACAGGATTTTCATGCTCTATTAAGGGTTTGGGTACTTCAGATTAAACCTCACCAGATGATCCTGGCAGTTGGTTCGCTAGGTACAGTTTCTTATTCACAGCGTTGTTGCAAGTGCAGCAGTTTGGCTCAGTACAATGGCATTTCACAGTGGTGTGTGTTAGCACTGTTACTCAGCTGAAGAGTGCTGTGCTACTGCATGAAACACTTGCCTTTGGATTGCTCCAAGCAATACTCACACAATCTCGAATAATAAAACCCAAACTGAAAAAAACAGACAAGAGAAACTGCTGAGGCTGTTCAGGAACCCTGGGAGGCTGCAGGGGACCCCAGATGGAGGCAGTCCCATGTTCCTTTCTGAAGCCACACAGCTGGGTGAGTGCAGAAAGGCAGAGGTGGAGCTGTGACCTGTGGGCTGATGTTTGTGAGGATCATGGGCTGCAGGACAGGGAAGGATGCCTGTGTGGGTGGGACAAGCCCACACCTCACAGGCTGGGGCTCTTCTCCATCCAGCTGCTCTGAGCCCAGTGTGACACACACAGTGCCTGGAACACCGGGCTGAGCTGAAGGACACGGAGAGAGGATGAGGATGTGCTCTGGGTACCCTATGGGGGTCAGGCTGTGCTGAAATCCCCCAGCCCAGCTCTGCCCCTATCTGCCAGGGTGTCCTGGTGCCCCAGCATACCAGGGCCAGGCACTGCCATTTCCAGCAGCTTTAAAAGAACTGTGAATATTTAAACATTGCAGTCATTTGCATTATTAATACCTAAGAAGTTTCATTATAAAAAAATAATTGTCCTCCTTTTCTTATAACCACTTTGGGGCCGTTCAGAGTGTTGCAGCCTTTAATTCTTTGGAGAATTGTGTAATGTTGCATTTGAGCTCATTAATAAAAGTTTGGCCTTGCAGGTATTACACAGAAGTGGCATTATGAGCAAGAGCACTGATGGTGTTCCTGCATTTAAAAATCAATCCTACAAACACATCCTTTCCAAAAAGGTGGCAGTTGTCAGTATTTTTCAAACGATCAGCATTTTTCAAGGTATGTGAGTTACAGCTCTTAAATTTGATACACCCTATTCCAGTGAAATGGTGAGCAAATCCCAAGCAGACATGGTAACTACTTCTGGCAAGGGACATTCATCAGCTTGGCAAGAAGTCTGTAATCACAGCAGAAGCCTAATTTTCTCAATGCCTAAAGCTCAAATGAAGGTTACATAATTTGTGCAGCTTTGGGAAATGAAAAAAAATTTAACCATTTAAAAAAAAAGCTGTAAAAACCTTTTATTTGTTTTCTGTTATTTGTGGATTTTTGTGGAAACGTAACCACATCCCTATTAGAAACATTGAGCAGGAGTATGGCAATTGCATTAGCTCCTCTACATTCTTACAAGAACAGTTGACAAAAATCAGGTTTCCTACTTGAGATGAAGGAAGAGATCCACAGCCTCAGCTCCACTAGACCAGGGAACAGCTGCAGCCCTTTATGATCAGCTACTGCACACAAAGCCCAGTTAAGAAGCTGAACAACCCACTTAGTTAGGATCTAGATCAAATGTAGTGACTTCCTCCATCATATCCAGTGTGTCTCTTAGCTCTTCAAAAAATGTGAAATGCGAATCACTGTGATGATGCAAAACAGTGAATGGTCTTGGGGTGTTTCAGGGCAGAAATGACTGTCCTGTCACTGCAGGTAGATCCCAGACACAACTCCTAAAATCACCTGTGTGGGTCACATCTGGGAAACTGATGAACCCAACAGCAGAACCCAACTCCACCATTTTCAACAGAAGAGTAGCAAAGTGCTCACTCTGAAAAAGTTCCAGTTCTAAGAGTGACCTCTACGTCCTCTACACCTGCGCACTACTGATCTGCTGTTGTCTCGCTTTCTCCATGGGCTGGTTCAAACTGGACAGGGCAGTATCAGAAACTTCACACCCAGGCATTGCAGAAATGCCCTGAAGTGGAATTTGCCAAGCTACCTGCATTAAATTCCCTTTTTCCCTGCATGACTACTCCCAGATCTGCCCGCGTGATCTGCCCTGTGGTTTCGAAACCTGAACATCCTCCTTCCTCTCTGACATCCCCACCCCGTACACCAGCAAAGGCACAAAATAATTTTTTCGCAAGAAAAAAATCCACCCCAGGGCAACACATAGGAGCTGGGTGCCCCATGGCAGGGTGGGAATCAAATGCTGCAGCCCCTCAGCCCCACTGCCGAGCAGCGGGTGCCTCGCCGGCGCTGAGCAGCGCTCCCGGCACAGCATTTGGACACGTAGGGACACACCTGCGCTCTGCCATCCGCAGCCCGGGGGACCAGGCCAGCCCATCCTGCCCCGCGGGATCCCTTCCCCCCGCTCTCCCCCACGCACCTTCCTCCTCGAAGCTGTCCCCGCCGTCGTCGCCGCTGCCGCCGCCCAGCACGTGCGGGTCCCCGTTGGGCCCCGACATCCCGCCGCGCCCGCCCGCGTCTCGGCGCCGCCCGCACGGCGAGCCCGTGCACGCGCGGGGCCTCCAGCCAATGGGACGGCAAGGCGCCGCGCGCGTCACGCCGGCCGGCGCTGCAGTGAACTCTGTGGTTAGCGCGGAGGGCGCGGAACGGGAGGCGCGCGGGCGGGCGCGGCGAGCAGCGGTGGGCAGGGGGCCGTGCCACGTTCCCCGTTCCTCCGAACGCCTGCCCGGCGTGACTGCCTATGTCCTTGCCCTCCCCAGGTGTCCTCAGGCCCTCCCAGACTCCCCCGCTTAGGGGCCGCCATCAGTGCTTCTTTCCCAACACAAGTGATGCTCCGTATGGATAAATCTGCATCCTGCCCGTGCGGGCCAACCCGTCCCAGCGAGGGCTTTGCTGCTGAACTCCCAACTCCTTCCCTGTCATCAGCTCTGCTTTGTCCGCTAAGTGGCTTGAACCAGCTTCAGGTCACCTTCACACTCCTTCCCTAAAGGAGCAAGCACGATTCACTTTGCCCTTCCCTGTCTTTGGCCCGATATCAGCCGTACCTCAGTCACCTTCAGGAGATCTCATCACTGTGTGGTGTTTTCATCCCTGAGAGAGAAGTCACTGGATGAAAATAACTCACAATTAGAGCATTGATCCAAGCAGTGCTCCTGAGATCAAGGACTCCGTTATTAAGTGGGTATTTGGGACAAAGACAAAAGAAAAGGTCATGTCCTCATTTAACATTGCAGCCACCTCTTCTTTCTGTGAGTAATAACCCTGCTGCACTGCAGTGTCAGGCTCGTGTTGCACGCCAAGTAGGGGAATTGAATATAAGTGTAATTAATGGATGTAACCACATGTTAATAAAACAGATGATGGCTTTCAGTGTGGAGACATACACTTGCACTGCGGGTATGTGCTGGTCAGAATCCACAGCTCCATCGGGCAGAGAACCACAGAATCCCAGAAGGGGTCAGGTTGGAAGGGATCACAGTGGGCCATCTGGTCTCACCTTCCTGCTCAAGCAGGGTCATCCCAGCACACATGGCACAGGATTGTGTCCAGACGGTTCTGGAATATCTCCAACGACGAAGACCCCACACCCTCTCTGGACAACCTGTTCAGGGCTTGGTCACTGCACAGGAAAGAAGTTTTTCCTTAAGTTCAGGTGGAACATTCTGTGCATCAGTTCCTGCCCGTTCCTCTTGCTCTATTGCTCGCCACCACGGAGCAGAACCTGACCCATTCTCTGCCCCCTCTCTGCGGACACTGACAGACATCGATGAAGTCCCCTCTCAGCTGCCTTTTCTCGAGGCTGAACAGGCCCAGCTCCCTCACCCTTTCAACTGATTATTTTATTCCCACTTTAGACTTTGGTGCGTTCTCAGATTTGATAATTACACAGCAGCGGGTCCGCCCCTTGTTGGGTGTCCCGTGTGGGGTCTGCCCTCAGCGGGGCGCGGTGCCGCCGTGCCCGAAGCCGGAGCCGGGGCCGTGCCGGGGCGGTGCCGCCGTGCCCGGGGCGGAGCGGCTGCTCTCCGCCCGCCCTCAGCCGAAGATGGCGGGTGCCGGCCGAGTCTGGCGGCTCGGAGCACTTCTGTTGCCGCCAGCCTGGCGGCTGTGGGCCCCGAGACGAGCCTTCGGCGCCGCGGCGGGACGGGGAGGCAGCAACGGCAGCGGCCGCCTGGTGCTGGGCGCTGCATTCGCGCTGGGCGGCAGCGCCGGGCTGTGCCTGGCGGCGCGGCAGCGCCTGCGGGAGCACTCGGCCGCTGAGGTAACGCCGGGAGCGGCTCCCCCTGATCCCCGCCGTGCCCTCCCCGAGGCCTGCGGGGGCCCCGCCGCGGCGGCAGCGAGCCCCCGGGAACAGCGGTTCCCTGCGGACCGAGCGGCTTCTTCTGCCCCGGTTTGAGTGAGAGAAGAGCTTAAAATTGTCTGGGAGGCCCGTGGCAGAGCATTCCTTGAGGAGCTCTAAGGAAAGGCTGTCAGTGAGGGCTTGCTGGGGATGTGGAGCCTTTTCTGTTGTTGCTTTTTTGCAGCACCCGCGCAGGGTTGTGTAACCTAGCAAATTGTAAACGAGAAACAAAGCGGGGTGGCTGCATTTGTTCTATAATGTGCGAGGAGTGGTTGGCACGGCCTGTCAGGCTGCAGAGGTGTAGCTTTGCAAAACATCCCTTAACTGATGTCCTGCTGGCCCTGGGCTCTCCCTGCCTTGTCCCAGTTGTGCCCAGGTTGGTTGATCCCAGGAGTGTGAACTTGGGCAGACATGTGCCTAAAAAATCAAATGCAAGCTCTGCTTTCCCCACCTTGTGGCCTCAACAGAGGCTGTTGTGGAGGAGGGATTAGCTTGTAAAGGCTTTATTTGTGTTTATTTAAATACTGTTGCAAATGGTTTTTGTTTTCTATCGAACTCTGTTTTACAGAGTAGAAACTATAAAGGGGTAAACTGTCTGGATTTAACTTTTTTTTTTCCTGGCTGTGAATAGGATTTTCCAGCACATTAAACAGATGATTAGAGAAACAGGTTATTGGTCCCAATGGATGGTGAATATTTAAATATTTGATGCCATTTAAAGAAAGCATCTGATAGCTAAGGTATGCTCATGATCAGATGTTGAAACTGAATGTCAGTGACTATGACTTCATGACAAAAATAAGGGTGGAAGGAAGGTAATGTTTGTTTTTAGCAGAAAATGGAATCTTCTGTTCTCTTTTTTCCCCAGCTGCCTGCAGGGAGCCTGCAGCTCACCCTCTACCAGTATAAAACGTGTCCTTTCTGCAGCAAAGTCCGAGCTTTTCTTGATTATCATGGACTGCCCTATGAAATTGTGGAAGTGAACCCGATCATGAGGAAAGAGATCAAATTCTCTTCCTACAGAAAGGTGCCCATCCTGCTAGCCAACGCTGGGAGCCCTCTGGTAAGTCTCCCTAACTTGGAGCCTCAGCATGCAGGGGAAAAGGTTTTGAAAAATTTCTTTTTCAATTTAACCAGCTTCTTTTAAAAGGTTGTTTTAATCCTGTTTTTCAGCAATTGAACGACTCCTCGGTGATAATCAGTGCAATAAAGACCTATCTTATTTCCAGGTAAGAAAACAGGATGATGAGAGAAGAGTTGAATGTGGATGGCACAGGTTAAGTAGAGAAGACTCTGAGTTGGCCATAAGTCTCTTGCTGACCTCAGGCTCTGAAGCTCTGGGAGACCTGAGCCTGGCTGTGATAATGTGGGTGGTGCCTATATATGTTGTGATGTGTGTGATGTAAAGCAAAGCTTTTACCTTTCAGAAGTACTTTTTCATCTGTGAGATTCTGTTTGCACAAAACCTACTTAAACACGGACTAGCGTTAGTCCTGGAACTGAGCTTACAATTAGCCAGTTATAACATCTAGAATGAAATGGAATTGTTGTGCCTATGGCCTGTCCTTTAGGTCTACTTGAGCATGGTAGGAAGTTTTATGCCTGCAGAAATTTCTGTTCTGTCACAGACAAAGGTATGTGCACTAATAATAGCTATTTGCAAGTAGCTGTTCCAGTCTCTTCTTTTTTTTTTTTTTTTTTCCCAAATAGAATCTGGAACATTGTGCACTTACTTTTAGAATAATACATTTTATAGTGTGTATCTTTCAATCTGTCCTTTGCTCTTGCTCCTTTTTTGTAGCAGCCTGATCAGTGCTAACTGTATTTCTTTTCACAGGAGGAATAGCTTAGAAGAAATCGTGTCATTTTATCCACCTATTAAAACCATGACTGAGCAAGGCAAGGAGGTGCTTGAGTATGAGAATAAATACTGGCTTATGCTGGATGAGAAGGAGACAAAGAGAGTCTATCCTGTCAAAGAAGTGAGAGTGTAAGTGCTCTTCAGTTTCTGGGCTCTCCAACTAGGGTCACAGCTCCCTCCATATATACTCAGGGTTGATGTGAATGTAAAATCCCACTAGGGCTGGCAACTCCTGTCACACCCCTGTTCATGTTTCAAGCTTCAGTAGCTGGTTTGCTGTGTTTGTTAGATAGTTCAAAACAAAGCTGTTAGACAGCCTAGTTACCACCACCATGGTCGCACCAGCCTTCAGCTGCCTCCAGTTTCCTTCTTGGCCTTTCCTTTGTGCCACAGAGGAATGCTATTGACGGATAGTTTCCCTTCCTGCTTTATTTCTCATATTGGGAGGAGAAGCTAATGCTCTATGTTAGTCTTAAATTCAGTTTGAGATTGGAGGAGCCTTGCCAAAGATAACGATGCTGAGTGCATTTCAGAGAGGTCACCAGAGTTACCTGGGCAGGAGTGTTTCACCTTGGAAGGATCTCTGGCTAAGGCAACTGTGATCCTGTCTCCTGTAGCTCTTCTCATTGTACCTCATTCACTGAAAACTTTCTTTTGACTGCTCACAGGGAAGAAATGAAGTGGAGAAAATGGGCAGATGATTGGCTTGTTCACCTCATCTCCCCCAATGTTTACCGCACCCCCAAAGAAGCCTTGGCATCTTTCGATTACATTGTCCGTGAGGGGAAGTTTGGCACCTTGGAAGGTCTCTTTGCCAAATACGTGGGGGCTGTTGCTATGTTCTTCGTTAGCAAGAGGCTGAAGAAAAGGTTGGTATCACTAAGCACCAAGTACACAAGAGGAGAAATAGTTCCTCCTTAACTGTGAACCCCAGTGTTCAAAGGGCAGAACCTCAGAGTTTTAAATGGAACCATTTAATCCTGTATGAGTAACAACTATACTTCTGTAACTGGAAGTACTGAACCCCTCTACTCATCCACTGTTTAATAACTGACTGCCTCTTTGCTCTGAAATACTGCCCTTACTCGCAAGCCAAGACCAGCCCATAAGGTGAGAGGTGATAGAAGGTTAAAGAAAGAAACAAACTTGTGTCTGCAAACTGATTCATTTCTTTATCCAGACACCAGCTTCGAGATGATGTCCGAGAAGATTTGTATGAAGCAGCTAACGAGTGGGTAAAAGCTGTTGGCAAAAATCGACTGTTTATGGGTGGGAACCAGCCAAACCTCGCTGACCTGGTAAGGGCTTCATCCCTGCAGTTATTGTCAAGTGGGTCACAAATTATCCTGGTGCTCATCTCTGTGAAATGGTTAATACAAGTACAGGCAGAGAAGTAGAGCTACATGAGATACATTGTCCTTTGTCCAGTAATACAGTTCTCACATGGTGGGGATTTCCCCATAACTGCACATAGATCCTGATCCTTCCTTACTGTTTCCTCATGGAAAAACATGCATATTCTTAATTACCTTTCTGCCATTCACTCTTCCTTGCTAATCAGATGGCAAGATGGGAAGAGCTGTACTGGCTTGGCTATTGAGGCACTTGTTGTAAGCCATTCTCCAGTGCTTTTTCAATGTTATTCTGACCTCTCTGCTCTGCACAGGCAGTGTACGGGGTCCTCCGGGTCATGGAAGGGCTGGAAGCCTTTGATGACATGATGGTTCACACCAACATTCAGCCTTGGTACCAGCGCATGGAAGAAGTAATTCAAAAAACTGGAGTTGCAATCTGATGCCAGCTGCAGCTGTCTCCCTGAAGTACTTGCATGGTGAAAACTTCAGAAGAAATGGTTTTTATTTTTAGAGTTGACTGGTCACACCTAATGGACTGACATGTGGGCACAGAGACCACCCTGTTCAGAATATCAAGTCGAAGTGAGAGAAGGGTTCAGCTGGGTGTATGTAGAAGGATGGGGACAGGTAAAAGAAAGGGATCTTGGATGCTGCTGGAAAGGAGACGCTTTGAACTGAAGAATGCAGCAAATAGGCTTCTTTCAGACAAGAGCCATCTTCAGAGCAGGTTACTGTAAAAGCAAGATGCTCTTGGCTGGTGTTCTGACTGTGTCAGACGTGGTAGGCCTGACCAGCTTTTGCCTCAGTCTGTCTTCTGCTACTCATCCGTATCACCTGAAGTGTTTTCCTGACTGAGACACTGGATACTGGTTTCTAAGTGACAATATTTCCTGCAATAGAATCTTGTAAACCTAGCACTAAGGGAACTGGAGGAATCTGCAGTGCTTGAGAAGGCATCCTTCCTCTGACAGCAGCAAGGCTACGCTCGGCAGGGCGCGTGCTTTCACTCTTCCATGTATACGGTTTTCTCAGGACTTGATTCTGTATGGTCTGCAAGGATAAAGGCTGGCTTTATTCTGTCCCCTTTGTGAGATCTGAGTTCTTACTTTACCCTTTATACCCGAAGGACATGGCCTACACTGAAATCACAAATGCAGAGCAGTTATTGGAAAGGCTTGTCTTGCATGAGATCTCTCTGGAATATCCCTAAAGGTCAGTTCGTTCTTGTTTTAGGAAAAGAAGGATTAAGAGCCATCTGCATGGCCAGGGGATCTCTAGATGTTTCTGTCATGCACGAGTAACAAAGGATTGGCTGATGTGTGATGAGATTAGGAGCTGTACCTGCAGCTAAGTCTTCTGAGCTGTGTTGGGTAGAATCATAGAATGGTTTGGGTTGGAAGGGACCTGAAAAACCATCCCATTCCACCCCCTGCCATGGGCAGGGACATCTTCCACTAGACCAGGTTGCTCCAAGCCCCGTCCAACCTGGCCTTGGACACTGCCAGGGATGGGCAGCCACAGCTTCTCTGGGCAACCTGTGCCAGGGCCTCCCCACCCTCACAGGGAAGAATTTCTTTGTAACATCCCATGTAACCCTGCCCTCTGTCAGTGGGAAGCCACTGCCCCTTGCCAAAGTCCCTCTCTAGCTGCAGAAACAGTATTTGTCATAGCAAGAGACAATGCAGGTTCAAATGTGAGTGATCCTCTGCATAGCCTAAGGCTTCAGTATCCTTAATTACCACCTTGATTGAGTTCTGTTTCCCTGGAAGAACAGGCAGGTTTCAGAGAATCCAGTTTGTTGTGATATTTCAGGTGCAGCTGAAGTTGGTCTGTAATACAGCTGCTTGCCTAGTGTGTGTTCAGGGGGGAGTACTTTTATTGGTTATAACAGTGGTGATGATAGAGGTTTGGGGTTTTTTCTGAATGGAGGACTAGTTCCAAATTCAGTTATGATCTGACGTTGAAGGGAGAAAGAAAATGTTTACAGTACAAATGGCTGTGTGGCTGTTCTGACTTGTATTTCTTTAATCTGTTCTGTACTGAAACTTGTGTTCCACAGCATCAAAAGGCAATGTTCTTTTAAAAGAATTATATTGAACATGCAGGAACAGGAGGTTGAAGAAACCCTTGATGATAATTTTGGCATCCACTTCAACCCAAGAGGGAGGAAGAGAGTTTCATGTTAAATGAGGATCTGAAGCACCAAGGGCTCAATGACTCCACTGCTCCTTGCTGTGCTGTGCTACATGAATCAGTCCTCTCAAGATGAATATCCGTAGCACTAACATGCCAATAATATTACATTAAATAAAGGTTGTTTCAGGATTTTGTATTACTTTTTATAGAGTCATAGAATATTATGGGATTGGAATGGACCTTAAAAATAATCTACTCCCCACCTCCCCTGCCATGGGCAGGGACACCTCCTGCTAGACCAGGTGCTCAAGGCCTTATCCAACCTGGCTTTGAGCACTGCCAGGGTTGGGGCATCCACAGTCTCCCTGGGCAACTTGTTCCAGTGTCTCACCACTCTCACAGGGAAGATTTTCTCCCTAACATCTAACCTAAGTTTCCCCTCTTTCAATTTGCACCTCACCCTGTCGCTACAGTTCCTGATGAAGAGTCCCTCTCTGGCTTTCCTGTAGCCCCATTCACATCCTGGAACGTGCTCTGAGGTCTTCACACGACCTTTTTCTTCTCCAGGATGAACGGCCCCAACTTTCTCAGCCTGTCTTCATAGGGGAGGTGCCGCAGTCCCCTTATCAACTTCGTGCTCTCCTCCAACATTTCCATGTCCTGCATACAGTTCTGGTTACAGTTTACAGTAAAAATGGCTGTGTACACAATTCTGGTGTCACCTTTAAGACGGTAAAACTCGTATCAAAGGCAACGCGAAGAAAACTGACTTAATAATCCAATTATTCCATCCTCTTTCCAGACCTCCCCATTTCTGTACGGATGAGCGGCCCCTCCTCAGAGCGCCGTGCCGAGGGCTCCCGGGGCCGCTCAGCCGCCGCTCGTGCCGGCCGCATGGAGCCGCGGGCGGTTACCGGGGGCGGTTACCGCCGCTCAGGCCCGTTCGAATCGCCCAATGGTGGAGCCGCGGGCGGCGCGGCGGCGGCGGCGGCCGGGGCCCTGCGGCCGCGCCTCCTGTCCCTGGTGCGGGAATCCGCCCCCGAGCTCGGCCCACGGCCGCCCGTGCGCCTCCCGCCGCGCCGATGGGGAGCTGAGGTGGCTGCGGACCCCGCGCGGAGCCACCTGGTGAGAGCGCCGGGCCCGGGGAGGGCAGGGCGGGGTGCGGGGAGGGGCGCTTCGCTCTGCGGGGTGTCCCCTCACCGTGTGGGCGTCCCCTCGCCCTCTAGGGTGTTCCCTCGCCGCGCGGGTGTCCGAGCCCTGGGAATTATTTCTTCCTGCCTGCCTTTCCGGGTCCTTCCTGCTTGGAGGCCAGCGGGAGCCGTGGGGCTCGGGGTAACGGCGCGGTGCTGGCGGGCGTTGGGAGCTGCCCGGCCCGCTGGGTGAAGGCCTGCAGTGCCCTCAGAGCTGCGAGCAGCACACTGGCCCCCAGACCGCGTCTCTGCCAGCCTGAGGTGGCCGCTGATTCCATGGAAAACCTCCAGAGATAGCAGGAGGAATTAAAACTTACGAGTGAGCCTGGTTGCTAAGGGAGGCGCGGTGACAGCGTTTGATTTTCACTCGTGGTGATTCAAAAGCTCTGTCAGCGATGGGCCTGGGGAGAGTTTAGCCCTTCCTTGGAAAAAAAGATGATTAAAACACCCAGCAGTGTTTGGAGTTGTTCATAGCTGGAAGCTGGGGAATCCTGTTCCTTCAGAAAGCTGTGCCTTCCTCTTCCTGAATTAAAGGAAGTACTGCTGTGTTCCTTAAAAATTGCAGTTAGAATTTGAAATTTTTTAAGTGAATAGTGCCAAACATTTCTACTGTTCAAAACAATTTCCATTGTCAGTATGTTAGGAATTATAGTCTCTGTCCTTCCCTCATCCTATGCTTTACAGTGGAAGCCAGGGCACGCCAACTTGTGTTGTTTAGGTTCATGCACTTGATGTGTTTGAATCTTTGTATTTCCTTAAATCAAAAGGATGTTCAGAAATTGGCACCTTTTCCTCGTAATCATTTTATTATTTCTGTATCAGGTGTATTTCATCCGTCAACGAAGAAACTACCTCTTCACCCAACACAGTGTCCAGAAAACTCAAAAGCTTGAAAGTAACTGTAAGTAACTTTACCTAGGCTGACAATATCCTTTCTGTCAGAATCAGATTAGTGCTGCTGGTGGCCTTGTGTAAGATTTGCAATTGCATTATACCATTACATCAACTGAGGCATCAAGCTCCAAGATGATGACTTGAACCTTGTGTCTCTAGGCTTTTCAGTGTTGTGTCAGGTTATGGTTATGTGTTTCTGTGGAGATTAAAGAAATGCTGTAATGCAATGGCTTTTAAGGATTTTTGTTTAAAAAAGACACTTAAAGTTAAGCACTTATGAAGGAGCATACAGTTTCAGGGTTCTAGGATGGAGTGGTCTCATGATTTCCTGATGGTTTTTCTTAACTGTTAAATTAATTCTCCTCTTCTTCCTGCTTCAAATTTCTCTTTGTAATCAGATTTTGTGAGTTATAGGAACCCTTGATTTGCTCACTTGCTTTAAAACTTTGAACTTCAATGACTCTTACAGACACCTGCTATCAATCCAGCTGTGTTTGATCTTCAATAACTAGGTTAGAAGCAGAAAATACTGGAAGCAGAGGAATTGTGTTAATCCTGGCTTTACAGAAGAATAGTGTGCAGTTCAAAATGGCAGATGCTATTGATAGAAAGCTCAAATGTTAACCAAGGCTGGCCACTGTTCCTCTCTGACACAAAGGGAAATGTTGTTATTTCCAGTTTCCTTATTCACAGGTTTCCCTTCATTGTATTTCCCTTTCCCATTTGTGGGAGAAGAGCCATGAAGAACCGTTCCTCATCTCCCCCTTTGCACGTCCATGTGGATGAAAACACCCCTGTCCATGTCCATATTAAAAAGGGGCAGAAAACCACACCTGCAAAATGCCAGGTAGGAGTGTGTACCTGGTTGGTTGTAAGGTCTGCAAAAAGGAAGGTGAATGGCCCTAGAAGCATCACAAAATCTTCCAGTTGTGTTAGAACTGTGAGACTTCATTTCATATTCAGTGGTGAATTTGCAGTGACACATTTGCTATGTTGATTTGTTGAAAGATGATTTTTGTATGATACAGAATTGCTTTTTATGTTCATGTGAGGAATGTTGCTTCCAATGTGATATCATTTGGAGGATTTTTTTGCCTTTTATTTCCTGGATCTGTGTCCTGATAATGTTTTCTATTTGGCTTCATATCTGTTTTTGGAGGAAAGGTTTGAGGAGAGGTAGTACTTAGGCATTTCAAGTAGCATCTTGATTGTATTAAAATAAATGTGCTTTGGAAAAGAATCTTGATTCAAACCATCTTCTAGACTTAAGGACATTGTCCACTGAGCTCTGCAGCAAAGATCTCTTCCCAGGCTTATCCACAGGAGGTACAGGGCAATACTGAAGCTGAGGTTCTAGCTATCCCATATTCTCTTTTGTTGCTGGATATTTATGGAAAGTTGTTCTAAGAAGTTGATGGAAGTTGCTATCTCATTCTTCCTTATCTGCAGACATCCTGTTCTAAGTCTTCTGTTAATTCTGTGTTTGTTGCTAATGGCAAATTTCATAATGGGATGGAATGACAGTGAAAATAATGAGTCCTATTAATTAAATGTCAGTAGAGAATGTTTACAGCATCTGATTTTTCTCTAAGGTTAGAATTGTGCAAAAACCCTTTAACTCTCCTTCAGTTAGAGCAGCTCAAGTTCAATACAAATAAATACAGATCTTTTAGTTGACTACAGAGTAGGGAAAATACTTCAGGGGCTTCCCAAAATCAATGACGGTGTCAAATGGTATAGCTGGTCTTTTGTGAGGTGAATCTGGGATGGAGAAGGGATCTCCCAGGGATCTGTCGTGTCCTACATCCAGCCATCCTGTCAGCTTAGTGTGCAATAACCTTTCCTTCTGGCTGGTGTCAGCTTCCTCTGGTGGCTGCGACCTCATCTTACCTGATGCATCCTGTGAAACACTACTGATAGCTCCATATGAATGATCTTTTGGTTTTGCAGCACTAAAAATTGCAAATGGTTCTTTAAGAGTCTGTAATTTATTTTATTTTCTCTTTCTTTAGCAAAAGCAGAAACAGAAATCAAAAGGGGATGGTGTGCGAGCCGTGCGGGTGAAAACTAAGGCCCCTTGGATGCCCCCAGGCAAAACACGTACCCGTGATACCACCTTGAAATGGGAGGTACAGCTGGTTTTGCTCTTTAAAACAAACTTTGACGTTTAGCCAAGGTTGAAGAGAGCGGTTGTATAGTGAGAGAGTTGGGCAGATCTGAAAGAAGGCTACTGTTACCTACCATCTATTTGAAGTGTCTTCTATAAATCTTTCTCACTTTTTAATATAGAAAAACTGGGAATTCATAAACAGCCTGTGGCCATGCCTTTCTGTCTCTAGAAGCCAGACACGTGTTTGTTTATTGTAATTTTACTAGTGCCTTTCAAGATCTCATCTGGAGGCTCAGCGAGGGACTGCTGGTCTCAGTCTCTTCCGAAGCACAGAGCGTTTGTGCAGCATTGTGTCATATTTTCTTTCTCATGGGTTGATAGTTTTGCCTGTTGTATTCCTGGCACTTCCTAGATGAGGATTTGAGCTTTGATTAGTTTTTCTTCTTTTTCTGTTTTACTCTATCTGCATTCTTGACCTTTCCCAGGTGGAAACAGAAGAGCTGTTTGTAAATGGTTTTTTCTTTGCTAGCCTTGCTGCAGTGATGGGCCCAGTCTCTGGGTTTTGGCAACATTAGCTTTAGAATGCTATTTATAATGTTGTACTAAAAAAATTATACCCTTTATTCTCTGGTAGGAATCAACTGAACGCCTTGAACTTACACCTAATCCTGAGTGTGAAAGGATGCAGTCAGTGTTGCGCCTCAGTGACCTCTCCACGGATGACGACGATGCCACTTGCTCCAAAATTAACAAATATGAAAAGAAGATAGATAGCCTGATGAATATGGTGGGAACACTGAAGAAAGAGGTGAGGAGACAGTGGAAAGACCTGCTGACTGGGGCTTTGTAGCTGATTCTTTGACAAGAGGAGGCTGGAGGCAGGTCTTGGTGCAATGGAAGGCTGTTCAGGCTGTTGGCAGCTTGCTTGAATATCAAAAATCAATCTGAATTGTTTAGAATAGCTGAACTATCCTAGTAAGAAATTCACTAAGCCACACTACGAAACATTTCAAAACATTATTAATTTAATAAGGTATTGCTGTGCTTTAATTTCCAAATAATCTCTCTTGCCCAAGCCCAAACTCTGAAAACTGATGACTCCAGAAAGGGAAAAATATAATGCATTGATGTTTTATTGTCAAAAAATCCCCTTATTCAATGAGGTTGTTTCTTCTGATTCTGTTTCAGAAATGTGCAACCCAGTGATGTGTTTTCCAGATAAATAGGCTCTTATGTACTTGACACCACTTTAAAAATAGGTGGGAGATATTCCCAGGTCTCTTAACATGCGGCATGGTGGGGCCAAACTGCATTTTTAACTTGGAGTTACCACTCAGAGTAGCAAATCTTGTATTATTATTTTACTCTAAACTATATGGATGTCAAATCAATGAACAAGAATAGGATTTGATTCAAGTAGGTACTTAGAGCAAGCATTTTCCATTTTATTTATGCTACGAAATTTAATGGAGTTACTTGCATGGTTGTAAAACAAAAATCAATTTTAGAACCACAGAATCATTAAGAATCACAGAATCACAGAATGAACTAGGTTGCAAAAGACCTTTGAGATCATCTAGTCTGACCTATGACCTAACCTAACACCTCCTCATCAACTAAACCATGGCACTGAGTGCCACGTCCAGGCTTTTTTTAAACACGGGACATTCAGGGACTGTGACTCCACCACCTCCCTGGGCAGACGATTCCAGTGCCCAATCACTCTTCCAGTGAAGAATTTCTTTCTGATGCCTAACCTAAACTTCCCCCGGCGCAGCTTAAGACTGTGTCCTCTTGTTCTGTCGGTTGTTGCCTGGGAGAAGAGACCGACCCCCACCTGGCTACAGCCGCCTTTCAGGGAGTTGTAGAGAGTGATAAGGTCACTCCTGAGTCTCCTTTTCTCCAGCTCCCTCAGCTGTTCTTTATAGGGCTTGTGTTCCAAGCCCCTCACCAGCCTTGTTGCCCTCCTCTGAACGAGTTTGAGCATCTCCACGTCCTTCTTGAACTGAGGGGCCCAGAACTGGACACAGCACTCGAGGTGTGGCCTCACCAGTGCTGAGTACAGGGGAAGAATGACCTCCCTGGTCCTGCTGGCCACACTCTTCCTGATCCAAGCCAGGTGCCACTGGCCTTCTTGGCCACCTGGGCACACTGCTGGCTCATGTTGAGTCAGTTCTTGACCAGTACCCCCAGGTCCCTTTCTGCCTGGGCACTGTCCAGCCACTCTGCCCCCAGCCTGTAGTGCTGCAGGGGGTTTTTGTAGCCAAAGTGCAGGACCTGGCACTTGGACTTGTTAAAGGTTGGAAAAGACCTCCAAGATCCTCAAATCCAACCTTTGATATATCACCACCTTGTAAAATAAACCAGAGCACTGAGTGCCATGTCCAATTGTTCTTGAACATCTCCAGGGATGGTGACTCCATCACCTCCTTGGGCAGCCCTTTCTGTGAAGAAATTCTTCCTGATGTCCAACCTGAACATCCCCTGACACAGCTTGAGGCCGTTTATTTCCTCATGTCCTGTCACTTGTCAACTGGGAGGAGATACTTTTTTTTTCTATACTTTCAGTAAGTTAATTGACTCTAAATGGTTCACTGATTTGGCATGTGGATTCTGTGTATCAGTTCCAAAGCCCCTGGTTTAAGTTTTATTCCAAAATCTTCAGGTCAAGATGCAGAAAATGGAGGAACAGGAGCAAATGACAAAGCGTCTCCTGGAGGAGCAGAAGGAAGAACTGAATGAGGTCACACAAGAACTCGTAGAAACAGAGCACGAGAACACGCGGCTCCGGCGCAACATTGAGCGCATAAAGGAGGAGAAGGACCTGACTGTGTAAGAAAGCTTCACTTCTCACTGTCCCTGCACTAGTGGTATCCACAGGCACCTCCCTCCTTTATTGCTGATGTGATCTGAGGTCGTAGCTGCTGTTGAAGAACTGATGCACTTGGATTTTTTGTCACCTTTTAGAAGGGGAACACCAGATTGCAATAGCTGCAGAGAAGGGCTCTAGCACAATTTTTGGAATGGAAAAAACCCCCTACTTTTAGAGGAATCCTAGAGCAGTTGGCTTGTGTGGAGGGTCATCCTAGCTCTGGAATTAATATTTTGAAGGTTAAAGGATTCTGCTTGAATTGTGATGATATTGATAGAACAAGAAATTAATAAACATGGAGCTGAAAACTAGAAGAGAATTTTTGACCTTTATAAAAATCCTAGAGACAGGCGTGACAGCCCCTGAGAGGACTGAACCATTGGCTTTTTTCTTAGTGATCCTGAAGGTCTGCGAGTCTGACATTTGTGCATCTGCTTTGTGTCCAAAGAATTAGAGAAGTTTGTGTCTCCAGGGGGACATTAGTGTTTTAAGAGAGTTAGTTTTATTTTTTCCTTAAGAGAGATCACTTGGAAGTTAATGCTTTGTATTCCTTTTTCAGAAAGCTCTGTGAATGCTTCTGAGATTACAAGTCCTCGCTAAAAACATTGAGCTGCATATCTTGGTGTGCTTTTCTGTTTTTTGTTTGGCCATTCAGAGTCTTATTTCTGGTGTGGCATAAGTACCCAGGAAAAGCACACCATTGTGTTTTGGGTTTAGCAGTGTGTGCAGACTTTGGTGTAAGCCTGATTTGTTCCCTCTAAATTTCATAGCTGTGATCTTAGCAAGCTCCTGGTGTCTGCTTACTGCCTTCTCTCAAAGCAGCTTCCACACTGAAAGAGGGCAAATCTTAAGCAGTTTTTGTTTAGAGCTTTTATCCTCTGATTTGGGTTTTTTATGAATTTTAACCCAATCAACTGTTTATCAACAGTGACTGGTACAGCTGCCAAAGCTTCTTGTTTCTCTGATGGCTGAATTCTCCTTGCAGGCTACAGAAGGAGTGCTTGCAGCAGGAGAAGGAGTGTTTGATGTCCAAGCTGAATGAAGCAGAAAGGGATGGAGCAGCAGCTGCTAGACAGATCCATGCCCTGAAAAATACCATTGGGAGACTCAACATTGTAGGTGTCCTTTTTTGTTCTTGCCTTTAGTACATTGTCCTGTTGAATAGTTGTCTTAAAAAAGTA
This sequence comes from Coloeus monedula, assembly GCF_965178545.1. Classification (NCBI taxonomy): domain Eukaryota; kingdom Metazoa; phylum Chordata; class Aves; order Passeriformes; family Corvidae; genus Coloeus; species Coloeus monedula. Next base: position 5,862,991 of record NC_138801.1, on the reverse strand, counting down.
ATGTTATAGTTGCTAATGCAGCAAAATATAAGGAAAAGTGATTGTAATATAAGGATAAGGATGTCAAGATTTAACATCCTTGCGGTGTTTCCTAGTTTGGTGTGAAAGTGGGGTATTTACTTCCAGGTACCTTCTGCACACAAGTGAACAATTATTTCCTTTTGTTTATGTGTTGTGGGTTTTGTTTGTTTGAGTTATTGTGGTTTGTTTTTCTGGTTTCTTTGTTTATTTTTGTTTCTTTATTTGGTTTTTGTTTGTTTGTTTCATGATTTTTCCTTCAGGAGAAACACATGAGCAGCACAGATATAAATGCTCTAACAAGACAAAAAGAGCTTCTGCTCCAGAAATTGAGCACCTTTGAAGAAACCAACCGGACACTCAGAGAACTTATTGCAGAGCAGCGGGCCCGGGAGGTGAGAGCTGCTGTGTATGGAACCTGGCTGATCAGGAGGCTGTGTTGTCTCGTGGGCTGGAAGGGAGATTTGAGTTTGAAATCTTTCAACTCTTTTTCCCAGCCCTGCAGTAGACCCTGTCAGCCCATAAATGCTGGATAGTTTTTATTTGGGTTTTTTCTTTATTTCTGGCTAATTCATAGAGTAAGACTGACTTTTCTGCTGTGAGGATGGTCGAGCCTCTAAGTCTTTGACTATATTAAAGGGTTCAGGCACTGCTGTGTTGCTAGCTGTCTCCTCTGGATACGGCTGTATCTGCTGATCTTGCTAGTCTCAAACACTGCTGCTGCACTTGGATTGCCTGGAGTCTGAGGAGTTGATATGGCCTCAGCTAATGGGAGCCTGTGGATATTCAGAACTTGTAGGCATTGAGGGCAACAACAGAGAAACTGAAAACAATTCTGTGGTGCTTGTAAGAGCAATAGAGAAATGAAATTTCTATTCTTTCTGTAGTTTGTATTCCATTTCAGCAAAAGCAGGCTGGTGGTAACAGTTACCTCAGCCACCAGTGGGCCTGGATAAAAGGTCTGAATTTTTCCACGTGAATTTCCCTGAGTCGTGGGAGAGTTCAGAATGATCTTACATTGCCATCATGCTTTTTATTTTAATCTTTGACTGGGAAGTGGAAAAGCTTTCTGAGATGGATAATGGTATGTGAAATATAGCAAATGCGATGTTTCTAGATATATTCTAAGAATTGCTGCTGCACCTGGGAGGAAATAGTTGATTTTCCCAGTTCCATTTAAAGAAGCTTTATAAAATTGACTTTTTAGTTAACAGTTTTTCTCATGTATTTATTTTGTAGAAGGATGCCCAGAAGGTACTGGATCGGCAAGGACTGCTGCTGAAAAGGCTGGCTGACTCAGATGCAGAGAACATGGTAAGCAAACCACAATCTCTCTTTATTTTAAAAGATAAAGCAGAAAGATCTAAAATGACAAGCCCTTCTTTGTCTTATATTCTGCTGTCAAATATTACACTAGTGCCTTTTAGATCAATAAAAAAATTATTTTAGCTTTTGTGGTAATCAGAGCCACGACATTGCTCCTCTGGTTAACAACCTGCGTTTCAAAGTGGGTAGATTTTCATTGCCTTTGAAATGAAGGGGCTTAGAATGGGGATAACTCGGTGTATTGGGCTCTGTCACCAAATGAGTTACCCTGTGCCAGTTTTTGTTCATTTCCTTCTCCATAAACTGAGACAAGAGTTCTTGCATTGCCAGGAGTTATAAAACTTGCTGTGAGACATAGGTAAATGCCCTTTTTAGTCTGTGGAGTATATATGGTCCTGACTGGGTATCCTGTGCCCTGTTGCACAAATGTATGTGTATCACTTCTGCTTCCTGGTTGAGGAGAATGCAGCCTGTTTTGCTGGGGATGAGGATCGTGTTGTGGATAACAGACAGTGCCAGGGGTCAGGTGGTCTTGAGAGGGAGGCAGTTACACCTCTTGCCTTCTACCTGCTGTCCTAAATGTGTTTGTTACTGAACATCTGTGTGGCGTTTGTTTTTCCAGCAACTTCAGATCAGGCTTCAGGGAAAAGAAAAGGAAGTGGAAAGCCTCACACTTCAGATAGTGGCAGAAAAGGTAATCTCCATTTTCTGTTTTTCCCTCTCTCCTCTACTTTCCAGTTCTGTAAAACCACAGATAGTCCAAAAGTTGAGGTTGTTTGCAGACCACTACTTTGAGATCAGATGACTGGCTTGCTTATAAAACTAGACAGTTACCAACTCCCACACAATTGTGGGTTCCATATTCTGCTAATAAGACACCTGTCTCGGGACGGATAGGTAGAATTCTCTTTGCTTGGGCACTGAATTGCCATTCTGTTTAAGCTCCTGTTGGTTCCCAATGGCAAATTCCAGTCTGTTCCTTAGTTTAGGAAGTAAAGGGGGAATGCAGTGGAAGAGATCAGATATGAAGAATATTTTGCCCTAGAACATACCTTTCAAGCCAGTCATTCACATGTGTTATAAAATAAATGGCTGCTCATTTGGTCCCTTTTTGTTGGACTAGAAGAGCTGTGAGGGTCCATCTGGAGGTGGCTGGAGATCATTCAGTGAAGAAATCTGAGACTACTGCATATTATTAAGTGTTCCTTCTATTAGCTTGTTGAGTAAAAACATGTTTGTCTTGTTCCTGCTTATCTAGGAAAAGGCAAGGAAAGCACTTGAACTCTCCCAAGCTATGGAGTCTATGAAAACCCATTTACAAGCCCAGCTGCAGAGCAAAGAAGCTGAGAACAACCGTCTGGCCACACAGCTGCGGGTATGTCTGCACTGCTCCCTGGGGATTGTCTCTTCCTTTGCTTCCATGGACTGAATTCACTCACAAGGGAGTAGCACAAGCTTCTTACTGAGTCTGGTTGACTGAAATATTGGCTGGTGATGTTTATGCCATTAACACACAGCATGATTTTCAAATAAAGTAAGAAAAGAGAAATCTTTTCACTTTTGAGGCATGAGGCAAAATCTTAGCTTTAAGGTCTATGTGTATTAGATTTTCCTTTTCCTAAGTTAGTTACTCCATAATTATTGAAAAGATGGATTTGGTTTAGTCAAGCATCAAGACAAATTGAAACTATTCAATTTGCTTTTTTGGAAAAATGCTGTGCCAGTTTGATCACTCTTGTTTATGTGTTCTACAATATTAATGAGGGGGAGAAAGTTCCCCTGGTTTATCTTGATTAGAGTTTTATATTTAGCATATGTTGGGGTGATGTTACAAGGAACATAAATGTGTTAATGTTTTAGAGGAGCTTTAAACTGTTCTAATAAGAGCTGCATAAAGCAACACTGTTGTATGCAAACATTTCAGTCAATAAAAAGAATGTTCTCAGGTAGATCAAAAGACTGTTAGAACAGTACTTATTTTGGTCAGGAGAGAAATCAGTATTTTAGGAAGCAGCTTATGAAAAAAGAAAGGAAGACTCTTGGAAGAAAAGGAAGATGTCATGCTGCCATCTCTTTCAGCATTTAGACAGGATTGTGTAGGTGAAACCTGACTGCAAATACCTCCAGGCTGAACACTGGGGATTTGTGCCTGGTTCTCATCACCATTTCTAGGAGATTAGTTGCTGCTTTGGGTTTGCTGGTGTAATATGGGCATTAATCCACATGGTGGGCTTTTTTCCCCCGCAGAATCTGGAGATGAGTGAAGCTCAGTATAAGGCAGAGCTGGACCTTGCCCTGGAACAGATGAAAGAAGTGAAGGGCAAGGGAGATAGTGATAAAGAGGCCCTGAAGAAAGCTGTCCGTGCACAGAAAGAGCGGGCGGAGCGGAGTGAGGAGTATGTGCAGAAACTGACTGCCCAGCTAGCAGAAAAAGTATGTGCTTAACAATAGAGGCCTTATTTGAGGTCATGCTTTTAAATTGTTGACTTCTGGTAGCAGCCCTGGGGAGAGTCTCTTCTTTCAACTAATGAAATTTATTTCTGTCTTCATGCCATGGCCCATTTATGCCAAGTTTAGAACAAATCCAGTTTGCTCAGTTGTCACTGTATTTACCACATGTCCTAAGTTAAGGGCATCTCTGCATATTGTCTGCATATTTCACACCAGTGGTGATTTTGTCTTCTCCCTTACTTTTTTCCTCTTGTATTTCACTTGTCTAACAGGACAGGTGTGTTGCTGAGGCCCAGTGCGAGCTTGAGTCCTGGAGGAATCGCTGCAACAAAGCACTAAAGGAGAAGGATGATCTTGAACTGGAAGTCGTTACGCTGAACAGGTTAGAATAAAATCAGTGCAGAGAAAGAAGCATGAGGGAGGATGAGTTCAAAGTTCAAGGATAATTTAATTGAATAATAGCATTGAAATGAATATTTTAGTTGGATTGCTTGTAAATAACCAAGCAAAAGCAGCACTGCATAAGGGCTAGAGCAGAGTTTGAAGAGGTGGAGAGAGACATGTGACTTCTGCTGCTGACTTGGCACAGCAAAGGCAGACTCTTTAAGGTTTGCTGACCCTTAAAAGTGTGCCATTTTGTAATGCATTGAATTAAGGTTATTTTTGTTTTGAGGTCTTTTTGAATAACTTGAATGGAAGATATTAAAAGAGATAAGCAGTATAGTTGATGCCAGTTTTGTTGTGAAGGTAAATAAATCTTTTGGTATCATTGCAGTACAGTTGCTGCTGCAGGAAAAAGGAGGTAGGTATGAGCTGAGAGAGGCATATCTTTATCCTGTGCATCTTTGAGACAATTCATTTGAGCTCCAAGGGGACAACTCCAGTTAGTTTCCAGGAGGTATATAAAAATTGAAGTATGGAACAGTGTAATAGGGAGGTGTGCATACATAACTGTAGAAGGAAGATGAAAGGATGGGGAAAAGCCATGTTTCTGAAGCTAGTTTTCAAGGGTTAGGAGCCCTACTCTTTCTTGTCACTTTAGGATTAATTTTCTTTCTGCGTGGCAGCCGTGTCGCAGACTTGCTGGAACAGCAGGCAAAGCTGCAGGAGCAGACGCGGGACGAAAAAGAAGCTTTGCTGGATAAACTGCACCAACAGACTGGAGAGAACAACTCTTTAAAGAAGGATAATGAAAGACTGAAGGTCAGTGACTAAGGGTTTGAAGCTCGAATGCTAGGAGGAAAAGAAGGGGGAATTACAACTTTCTTGGCCACTGAGGACAGAGTCAAATTGCACCCATTGCTCCTATACAGTTTTAAACCAGTTCATACAACCTGACTGTGACAGCGCCAGTGTGCTGGGAGGAGACACAGGAAGTGTACATACTGGGAGAGCTGTGTTTCTTCCATGTTTTGGCTAGGAGTATCTCCAATCTAGCTACTGTTTCATCTAGCTCGGGTCTTAAATCTTGTCCTCACATCTTCACACTGCTGACCAGAGAGCAAACAGCTGTAGCTCATACAGAGAGAACGGTTATCTCCAGAACAAAAAAAATGACTGGCATATTTCTCTGTTGTCCTTTTCCATGAGTCATCTTGTGGGCGACCTACTTAATTTTTTCCATCCCAACCCTCTGTGCTCTGCTGATGCAAATTTGGCAATCCACTGAAGTCTAGAAAGTTTGGGCAACTTGCATGGATAAAACTGTATTTTCTTAGTCTAGACAACATTAGACAGCTCACATGGCAGGTACTTGCGCAGAGGAGGGCAACAAGGCTGGTGAAGGGCTTGGAACACAAGCCCTATGAAGAACAGCTGAGGGAGCTGGGGTTGTTTAACCTGGAAAAAAGGAGACCTTATCACTCTCTACAACTCCCTGAAAGGCGGCTGTAGCCAGGTGGGGGTCGGTCTCTTCTCCCAGGCAACAACCGACAGAACAAGAGGACACAGTCTTAAGCTGCGCCAGGGGAAGTTAAAGTTAGGTATCAGAAAGAAATTCTTCACTGGAAGAGTGATTGGGCACTGGAATCGTCTGCCCAGGGAGGTGGTGGAGTCACAGTCCCTGAATGTCCCGTGTTTAAAAAAAGCCTGGACGTGGCACTCAGTGCCATGGTTTAGTTGATGAGGAGGTGTTAGGTTAGGTCATAGGTCGGACTAGATGATTTCAAAGGTCTTTTGCAACCTAGTTCATTCTGTGATTCTTTATGATACTTCCAAGCACACAATGGAAAATGTTTTCTTTTTTTCAGGCTGCTCTGAACTCAATGGAGGGCAAGCTGAACCAAGCGCAGACGGAATTGCAACAGCTCCAGAACTCTGTCAGGAGCTACGAAGGGCTGATTGAAAACTACACGGCACAGGTGGGTCTCAGAACCTTCAGCCCTTGCACAAAGGTGTTTTCTCCTTCCACTGTGGCTTATTCTGTAATGCCTTAGCTATTGCCAACTGGAGCAGTTTCAGTTACTCCAAGGCATTGCACGCATGTGTGGAAAACTATATATAATAGATAAAGTCTGGGGTCCTTCTTTGAATGTCCAGGCACAGAAGGCCCGAAAGGAAGCAGATGAGCTGGCTGCAAGACTGGAGAAGTGTGAAAGAGAGAACAAGACAATAAGGGATGAAATGAACAAGGAGCTTGAAACGGTAACTATCCCTCTAAAGACACATTGTAGACATTCATGGATCTTAGTGTTCTGAATCTAGTGAAAAACAGCTGTGAATAGGAAATAAAAGTCTTATCTTGAGTCTGCCTTTTCCATCAGTTTTTTCTTAGGACTTGTTCAATAAGTTTTGCAGAATAAACATTTAGCAGCTTCTTTTTGACTATATGGCATTCCTCATGGAATTATTTAGTGTCTCCTTTGCTGCAGAAATAGTGGTTTGGAACAGTGGATTAGGTAGGTTGAACCGTTATCTGATGTGGAACAGCTGACCTCAAAAGCAGAGCTTGTACTTCTAGTAAAATTGAAGCCCACAGTCCAAAATTCTCACTCTTACACCATCCATAGAGAATGCCAGATCCTAAGTGAAAGCTTTTCTGAGTAAGAAGATGTTAGACTTCGAACTCCAGCACTGGCCAAATATCCACACAGCGTCACCATGGCTGTGGACTAACAGAGCTTCATTGAAGTTGAGAAATTTTTTAGTCTTGATCTTATGAACATTTGTAAGTTCCTCACGTTCTCTTCTTTGATTACAGACACGTCAGAACTTCCAGACCCAGCTTGCTGAATTGGAAAAGCTGCCCGAGATCCTAAAGTACACCGAGACACAGCTGGCAGAATGCCATCAACAGCTCATGTGTTACGAGAAGAAGAACACGGACCTGTGTGCCATGATTGCAGATCTCCGTCAGCTGGTAAGGGACTGGCAGAAAGTACCCCTACCACTGAACACCACCTCAAGTCCGAAACCAAGATGAATTTCTAATCACAGCAAGGTTCAAACTTCGTCTCTGTTCTCGTCTCTTTTTGAAAAGATTAAACGTGCACTGCAAAATAAAGGTGTGTGCCATGTCTTTGTGCAAGAAGTTGGTGGCTTTGCTGGTAGCATTCCTTAATATTTGAAAGGTTTCTCATCCCTTGGTGCAGAATCTTTTTGGGACTTGAATAGCAGCAGTGGCAGCACTTGATAATGCCAGCCCTCGCTTCTGTTACCTCCATCCTCATGTCACACCTTTCCCTCCTGTAGTTTTCTGCTGATGGTGCTGTCCCAACCATTTTCTCACTCTGATTTCAGGTTTTTTTCCCAGTTCCTGTTTTTTGTTCCCAGAAAGACTGTGTAGGTATTGCAGGATAATTTCAGACAGGGATGACATCTACAGCTGTGCCTCAAGATAGCACATGATCTCTGTCTGACCACTTTAGTCTGCTTGGTCTGGAATTATAAACCTCTCTGGTGTTTCAGGCTTTGATGCTGTTGTGGGCTGCTGGCATGTTTGTGGCTGCTGTTCTTTTGTGTGTGCCTGGCTGTGCTTGCAGATGCTGCTCTACGTGCAGGAATTTACAGGCCTGGCTTTTCTTTTGCAGTACGGAAGAGTTTTCCTACACCTTTCCAGACTGGAACTGGAAGCATCAGCAAAATGGATGTTTAGTTTTCTTCTATCCACTGTTCCCTTTCTGAAGCTCTCCAGAAATTAGGAATGGAGCATGTTTCCTTCTGAGAGCTGCATATGTTTTAGGTGGTTGGTCGTGTGTGTAATGACTGCTCTGTGAAGTAATTAATTCCTGTAATTTTAGATTGACCTCCAGGGGGACAAAATGGAGATGACAAGAGAGAGATATCAGTCTGCCCAGGAGGAGAAAAAGCAACTCACCTTGAAGGTGGAGGAGCTAGAAAGGTTAGAAATACTAGGCTCTCTTGTCTTTTTAACGTTCCATTTCCATTGTTTTTACAGGGGATTGAAACAGCTTCAGTCTTGTTCCAGTTCCCCACATGCCTTCAGGATTCTGTGCATTTGCTTATCCCACAAGGATCTCTAATCAGTAGCTGTCCACTGAGAGTTACATGCTTTTGCAGCAGCACCTGTTGGTGAATGTTGTTAGACAGGATGATGGCTTAGACAGGATGATGGCTTAGACAACAGAGAAACTAGCTCCTTGTCCAATCTAGCCCGGCAATTTTGAGGTTACTAGATATTACAGTACTTTTACCCATGTTTATAAGTTTCTTTTAGTGACCATGTCTCAGAAAATGCAGGTATATGGGTACTCTGTAGGCCCTTCAATCTTTGAAATTTTGGTTTGAGTACTGGAGAACTGTTTCTTGGGGCTCTCACTTTTCAAGGGGGAATAGAATCTATTATCAGAGGCGTCAGGACCTGACAAAAGGCAGAATGAAACACCCTCCATTTAAAATGAATAGGTTTCCTTCCCTTATTGTCTTAAACTAGAAAACTAGAGTCCACGAGTGCCCAGAACATAGAATTCCTTCAGGTCATAGCAAAACGTGAGGAGTCGATCCACCAGTGTCAGCTGCGGCTGGAGGAGAAGAGCCGTGAGTGCAGCTCCCTGGCACGTCAGCTGGAGATGGCCATTGAGGATGCCAAAAGACAAGTGAGTAATTTCTCATGTTTGTGAATTCACCTAAAGCTACCCAGGCTGTGAAAGGGGAACAGTGAGAATGCTGAAAATGTCTTCTCAGCTTATGACCAAACCCATTAAAATCATTGTGTTCAGTGAAATACAAGTAATGTGCTGGTGCTGTTTGTCAGCAGTGTTGAAGAACTGAACTCAGTTTGCAACAGAGAAAAGCACAAGACTGAGCTGCTGCTTATGTGTGAGGATGTGTCAGTTAAACTTCAAAGGGCTTTTGTGGGCAATGGGTAGGGAAAAAACATTCTTCCATAGACATCCCTTTAACAAAGTTGTTGTTCTATGTAGGTGGAACAAGCTCGAGAACGAGCAGTCTCCAGAGAGAGGGCAGCCCAGTCCAAGATGTTGGATTTGGAGACCCATCTGAGCAGGAATAAAACAGAGCTGAACCAGTTGCGTCGGAGCAAAGAGGATGTGAGTGACTTGTGGGGGATACTCTTGCTGTACTGGTGGTGCCCTGGCAACAATTGGAATCAATAAATCATCCTGTGGATGTGCTGCTGAAGTCATGCAGAGCTGTGCCTGAATGTGATATGCTGTTGTATGTGTCCATGTATGTGTGACATAGGACATGTCTGCTGTGTCACCAATTCAGGAGTGTGTATTAAGTGATAGGCAAATGGGAGTACGATGATGTGAATGAATTGGTGTAAAGTTATGTATGTGTAAGAAAGAATCACTTTCCTTGTGTTCAAAGGAGATTTGCACCAGGTATCATGGTCAGATTTTAACTTCATTTTGCCTGTACCAAAGAGAGTGCAATTTCTCTTCTAGAGGAAAGCATTTCTTCTAGAAGAAAGACTGGGAATCTTTTGTCGTGTCCTATTTACCTTGCTTCCTTGCTTTAGTTTTACTTGGAATTGTGTGGGCTGATGGATCAGGTCAAGTTGTTTTTCAGAAAAGAGTGTGTTTAATTCCCCATAACTACAGCTAATGTATTTTAAAAGCCCAACTGATTAGCCATGTTGTCTCCTGCTTTTATCAGCGGGTTGCTGAATGGAGTTGGGAATGAGCAGAACAAATTATAAATATCACAGCACCATCTATGGTAATGTCATCTCCTGCTGTGCTAATTCTGGCTCTCCTCAGCACTTTGGGGGAAGAGTTTAACATGAACAGGATGAATGTTGCTGTCTTTCAGCCTGTTTTGTGCTCCCGTGTGCAGGCAGAGCGCCGATATGAAAGCCGCCTCCAGGACTTGCGGGATCGGCTGGAGCAGTCGGAGAGCACCAACCGCAGCATGCAGAACTACGTCCAGTTCCTCAAGTCTTCCTACGACAACGTTTTTAGGGAAAGTGCTTTGCTGGGCTCCCCGAGCCGCTCTCGCTCTCCCCTCTGAGAGCAATGCTCTCCTTACACCTTTTTTAAGCACACAGAAGGAGCTTTGTTTCAAAGCCATATTGATATAGAAAATAGGATGGCATTTCAGGGTCACTGTTGGGAGATTTTTTTCTTGCAGAATGAGAAAATAAAATGACGTTGGCATCTGATCAAAATGTGGGGTATCAGCAATACTCGTTTGGTGTTGGAGGTTGGTGTTAGGTCATAAACTGAGCCCCAAAACCAGGTGGTTTTGCGTATAATGGAAAAGATCCTTTTCCTCCTGTAAGGTCATGATGGTTTCAGCTCTTAAAACCTGTGAGAGGTTTGTTGAGTGTGTTAGTTTTTGTGCTTTACTTCTCATTCGGTTTCTCTGTTGGGGAGATCATGTGGGGGTTTTTTGCTTGTGGGATTTTTAAAATAATTTTTTTATACTGTTGGTGTGAAACTAAAAATAACTGAGGTGCCTGGGCTCTACACTCACAAGAGATTATCTCCTGCACAACCACAGTGTTTGTAACAATTTTATACCAGAAATTATGAGTTTGGTTTGGGTTTTTATACTTGATTCTTACATACTCCCTGATCCTTACCTTTATTGGTGAGTGTAACGCTAATATTGCTTTGCTCCTCTTACTCTGATTTTCTGATCCTGAATATACCCAGGACTGAGCCAAAACAATCTAAATTTGAAGGAAATCATCGTCACTTCATATGGGGTCTTGGTGCAAAGGTCATGTGAGTTCAGGGTGTGCACGAAATCCTGACTTGGTCTTAAGCCAACTAAGAAGCAGCTGCAGATACTCAACTTCTTCATTAAAATCACCTGCACCTTCTGGAAAATCACATCTTTTGTGTGTCAAGTCTCTAAAGTCCATGTGCTCTCTAGTGTCCTATTGTTTCGACTAAATGGTTCTGAGGGGGGCAAAAATAAACCTTGTTTTTATTTTTCTCTCTTGTATCCTATGTATGTGCAATGTGATGTGGTCATTGGCAGTACTTGTCATAAAAGTTTTCTAAACTAATCAGTTTTCAAAAGATCTGTAATTGCGTGTGTTTAACACTTTAAAAATCCCAGAACTGCTGGGGGAAAAAACAATAAACTACATTTTAATTGGTTATGGTAGGGATTTCGTCTTCAGCTGCTGTGTGTGTCTGAGTTTGGAAAAGCAAACACATCCCAGGGCTGTTGGTGCGGGCAACTGAATTCCAGACTGCTTCCGTGGTTCACGGGTGGAGCCCTCCCTATGCTTCTGCGACCGGGGCTAAGCAGCGCAAGGTGGTTCCAGCCCTCCCTCTGCGAATACACAGAACAAGTGGGAAATCGGTGAATTTGCGGGTGTTTCCCGGCCCGCGTCCTTAGCGCGTCGCTGCCGGGGGCGGGACTCGAACCCCCGGCCCGGGCACGGCCCCGCCTGTCCGCCAGGGGGCGGGCACCGCCCCTCCCGCCCGGCACGAGGCGCATGCGGCCACTGCGGCCCGGAAGGGGCGGGATGGACCCGGCCCGGCCGTGAGGGACCCCGGGGGCTGCGAGGGACCCCGGGGGCTGCGAGGGACCCCAGGGGCTGCGAGGGACCGCCTGGACTGGGACAAGGTCGCCATGGAGTCGTGGCAGCTCCGCTTTGAGACTCTGGAGGCCCTGCGCCTCTCCAGCAAGGGCCGACTGAGCTACTGCAGCCGCTGGCAGGAGGATGAGGTGAGGGCTCATCCCGGGAGTCGGCCCTGCCTGCTGGGAAACACCGACCGCGCATCTCGGTGATACTGAGGGCTTGAAATACCCCCAGACAGGGTCCCGGGCTCGGGAGCGCGGGGGCAGGGAGCGGGGCTGGCCCGAGGGGGTTCAAATGTCCTGCAAAAGTAGGAGAATCCGGAAAAAGTGTTGGAAAGACGGGAGAAGAAAAAGGGTTAAATGGGATACTGAGCTGCGATGATAAAGCAGCTACTGTTTGTGCAGATGTGCTCACGGTGTGTTAAAGTTTTATTGAATGTTAAGGCTGTGTGGCTTTCACGGAGAATGTTTTCTCTCAAGGCTGCCTTGGAAGGATGTGTGGCTCCCGTTGAGCTCTCCCCTTACTGCGGCTGGGTGCTGGACAGCCTTAGTGGGCAATTAGCCCAAGAAATCACACCCACCGGAACTTCAACGCCCAAACAATCCACTCCCCTCCTAAAACGGGCGTCTGCGGAGAAGATCCCGCCTGGCAGCCACCGGAGCTTTTCACCACCTTCATCTACAGAGCCCAGTGAGACCAAGGTAGCTCTCTGATTATAATCCATATGTTTATGGAGCAGCTGTGAGAAAAAAAAGTCCTAACTTGCTGCTATAAATTGTCAGATTAAGGCTGGTTTGTGCTCTTTTAATTTATGGGGAAAACATCCTTAGTTTTAATTTTTTGTAGCATGAACAGGTGTTGATAAAATTGGTATTAACAAGACTTTCATAGAAAAGTGTTTCACTGTAGACCCAAAGCAAACTCCATTTTTCACCATAACTAAGGAAAATAGTTGGAGCTCTGTTGTGTTATGGATTAGCAGCACAGGATTCATCCATTTGGAGGGATAAGGTCACAGAGGAAGGTCAGGGCTGTTATAAAAGTCCATGAGTTACCACCTTGGGTTCTCTGGAGTCTTTGAGTGACTTACATGTGTTCTGACTACTTTACAAGCCAAAAGAGTAGGAAGCTGGGCAATGAGCAGTTGAGTTGTGGACGTAATTAAGTTGATTAAGCCATTTCATGGTTTGTCTCTGGAAAGAGAAATGTCTATTGTTTTGTTCAATGATGACTTCACCACATGACAGTGATACTGAGCAGCAAAGTTTTGTATCATTCTGCCTCTAGTGAGGCTTAAGAAATGTATTGTGGGGAAAAGATATTAATGAAGCAGCAAGATGTGATAAACTTTATAAGAACATCTCAAGATTCGTCCTGAAGAATGACTCAAAGTATAAACCTTTCCTGACTTCTTCCAGTGTAACATCTTCCCTGACTGTACATGAGGGGTTTTCTGGGCTTTCTAGGTGTCAGTTGGCTTTTGTCAATGTCCTTGAGACTCTTGGTATGTCTGCTCCCAGTTTTAGTGATTGGAAAAGTAATTATCCCAATCTCATAAATATGCTGGAGGATACTCAAAATAGTGAGGTTGTACTGTCGGGTACATAACTGCTCTAGGAATGTGTGTTTGTTGACTCCTTTGTCTGTTTCTCCACAAAAAATAGTTTCAGAGACTTGCTTTATCTGTTTTCATCCATGAGTTGCTGATCCTGTGCTTAGTCACTGATTTTGCTTTTATGCTGACTATGCAGGAAAATGATCATCTTAGTCCCCTGGAAATAAATCAAGAAGTTTTTCCAGCAGTTCTGTCATCTAAAGTTGCAAAAGTCGAAGGCTGCATTCGGATGTACGAGGAGATGCACAGGCTGAAAGCAAAGGTAAGCAAAAATGGTTGAGGGGGTGTCTGAATCGTAGGAGAGCTCCACAGTCAGATGTAACAGTGCAAGGACAGCAAATTATAAATGCTGGGCAGTTTAGTTTGTGTTTTCTTCTGTCCAAATTGTTCAATGACCACCTTTGGTGCCTCTGGCCCTTCTGTAATGCAGGAGAGGCTGAGACAGCGGCAGGAGGAGCAGGAGCAGATGGTGAGGGCAGCCTATGCCCAGGCCAGTGAGCAGCTGAAGCGCTTTGATGAACTGAGGGAGCTAAAGCGGCACCAGGAATTCCAAGAGTTGCAAGAAGTAATGGAGAAGAGGTGAGATTACCTCTGGTATCCGTAGAATTTTATAGCATTTAATCAAAGTGAGGAATAATTCCTGTGCCTGACAATTCTGTGCTAGTCACTTGTGGTTGGAAATCTCACCTGCTGCTTGTCTTACATTAGCTATCCTGTTAGAGTGGATGGCTGTCAGAGTAGATGTCTGGCTATTGTTGAGGTTTCAGTGGTTAGAAAAAGACAAAATTTGTGATAGTTAAAGTTCCTTTAGCTTGTTTTAAGAATAACTTACTGTATGTGGTTTGTGTTATGTCTCCTGTATGTCTTAAATACAGTTTTTCTCTCTTTATGTGTATTGTAGTTCAAAGGAGGCTCAGGGGCAGCAAGAGAAGTTGAAGGAAGAACACCGACATAGAGCAAAGGTCTGAGACTCTTAAGAATTGTCTTTCTTAAAAGACTTTTTGTCTTTCATCACTGCTGGGTGGGAACTGGAAAGACCAATTGATTTATTTGTATTTCCATGACACCCTGGAGTGAGGATGGATTTTCTGGTGCTATCCTGGGCACCTGCTGCAGTGTGGAAATGCAGTAAAGGCATGTGTCATAGGAGCAAGAAGGCCCTGTAAAGCTGGAGTCATCAGACCAAGAAGGAACTGTAAAACTGGAGTTATTGAAGTATTTTATACCTCTTGTGTCTTTGTCTCCCCAGATACTGAACCTAAAATTGCGTGAGGCAGAACAGCAGAGGCAGCGCCAGGAAGAGCTGGAACGTTTGCGGAAGGAAGAGGGCCAGGAGAGACTGCGTCGCCTTTATTCCATCCAGGAGGAACTGCTGCAGCTGAACCAGCAGATTGATCCCAACTACAGGCACAAAGACTTGCCCAGAATCGATCTGTCTGCATACAGCAATCGTGGCAACCAGATCTGTGGACTGGTGTCAGGGCTCATCCGCACCACGAGCGAGGTACAGGCTCTGGAGTTGTTAACTTTGGCTGTCATTCCTTCATAAAGCTCCCTGTAGTTGTCTTCGGAGGCAGCTTGTCATGAGGCCCTTAAATAACATGGCACAGCAACGTTTTTAGATACTCATCCTATAAAGTACCCATTGTTAAAGGGGAATTCTTTCCTCTGGCACTTCAGCTGTTCTCTTGAAAATGGTTTATAAAAATGCATGAGAACTTCTACAGGAGAAAGATTCAAATTAAATTGCTGCAAACTCTTGGTGCTGTAAAGTTCTCTTCTGTGATAGTGGACTGGTTCATGAATTGTTAAATACTGAACATCTTATGATTCTCCTCTCGTCATAAGCTTTTCTGCAGTAGCTGAGCTTCCTTGACATTTTTTCTCTCTAGGATAGGATACAAATCTTGAAAAATAAACCACTAATAAGGCTAATCCTTTGTTCCAGCTTGTCACAACTGGCTTTCAGCAGAGGGAGTTGTCAAGGCTTTGCACGGGAGTTCACTTGCACTTGTCCAAGTGTATTCTGAATTTTTGTTGTCCAAGATCTGATGAGATTTAGTAATGGACTTATATTTGCAAATATTATGACCAACGTTATGTACAAATAAAGGAGACAGGAATAAAATATGTAGTTAGCTCCCAGATTATCTGAAGACAGATGCTTCAAAGGCTCCTTCCTCTTGCTGTTGGCCCTCTGACACTGGAACAGAAGGTTAATGCTGTGTTACCTCTCCCGTTTCTCGACAGAGAGGGTTTCCTACTCAAGCAGATGTGGCCAGCACTGAACGAGCCTTGCAGGAGATGCGGGGGTTGATATCCAGCATGCAGCAGGAAATCGCTGCAGCTCTGGAAGAAAAAAAGAGGAAAGATGAAGAGGAAGAGAAACAAAAGCAGAAAGAATTAGAGAAAAAAGAGCAGATGAAGAGTCAGACTCCTGCCCCTGCACAGCAGTCGGGAGGAAAGCAGCAGAAGGAAGGTTGGTTAGGCTTTTTTTTTGATCTTTTTTATTTCTTTGCCTTGCATTTTTTAAAAATGAGTTTTCTCACTAGAGGTTTAGGTTTTTCTTAATTATCATACTTTTTGGTTTTTTTTAATAACAGGACTTCAAGTTAAAACAGAAGAAAGTATCATGCAGTGGTACCAGCAGCTTCAGGATGCTGCTGAGCAATGTGTTGCTGCTTTCGGTGAAATTGGAAACTGCAAAGGCAACACTGAGGTATGAACAAATTATTAATACTGTTGAAGAGAGATTATCTTAATTTCTAGGATAAATAGGACAGCTTTCATTAAAAAAAAAAAATTCTGTTTTAGCAGCCTCTGTTACCAGTCTGCTCATCCAAACTATTACAGATATATACTTGTTTGGAAAGGATTTTAAAGTTGTTTGTTTGTTCTCCAGGTGAAGAAGATAAAAACAAACTTGCAGAAAGCAGCTACAATCCCTGTGAGCCAGATCTCTAGCATATCAGGTCAGGAAAACACCAAGAGCTCAATTCCATTGAAATTCCTTTTGCTTTAAAGATTTTATCAGGGCACAAGCATATCAAGTGTTCCTGTAATTATCCCTACAGCGGAAAGCTGACCCACACACAGCCTGTCTGTACAGAACTGTTTGCTTGTGTTTTGAAGGCCTGTTGCTTCCCTCAGGGGCATCTTTCTTCATCAGGATTAAGTTTGGTTAATCAGATGGAGCAAAGGTGCCCTTTGGGATGTGGGTCTGGTGGTTGTGAGCTTGATGTTGTCTGGGTAAGACTTGTCTGCTGTTCCTTTATCTTCTGTCTCCATACATTCCTTATGTATTTGCAGGCTCTAAGCTGAGAGAGGTGTTTGACAAGATCAATAACCTGCTGTCTGGGAAGCCTGTTCAGACTGAAGGGCAAACGGTGTCCGTGACTCAGCATCCACAGGGGCTGGAGTTTGTTTGTTACAAACTTGCAGAGAAGTTTGTGGTGAGGAAATCTTTTCTTTGGGGTGGCACAGGTAGCCAGTGCTCTAGGAGATGCTTTTGGATGCTGAACTGTCTTTTCAGCTATGAAGAACAAAATCACTGGGTGTTCAGTTTGCCTGTATTAATGCAATGAAAGAACTTAGTTTCTCTTCCCTTCCGCTCCTTATTTTATTTCTTCTAGTAGGAAAAACTCTTTTTAATTTTCAGGCTTACATCTTACATATTTTGAACTAGGTAGGTATAGTGTTGTGGAAAATAGTTTGATAGTTAATTTATGGTGTATCACAAAACTGTATATAGGCTCAAACCTTATATCTTGGCAGAATTTGGGGGACAAAAAATTGTAACACTAAGGCTTAAGAGGCAAACTTCAGTCCCTGCTTTGTTGTTAGCACCTCTCAAGAAATGAAGTGTCATAGTTTAAGTAGTTTTTTGAAGTTGGCAGTATTTTTCTCTAGTCTTTATTTGTAAAATTTGGACTGTTTGAAGCTTTTAGCCCTGCAGGAACAAATGCATGGAAAAATCAGCCCATGGAGTAAAACTGTGACTGATTTCTTGACATTTGAAAATGATTGTTTGGGTTGAGAATATCTGTGCAGCCTGCACTTTGGGCCTGTGTTTGCTAATCCCATTTTTCTATCCTAAGCCAAAGTTTGTTGTCCTCCGTGGGAGCTGAGGACATGTGGCTTCATCAGCTTTTCTATCCTTGACTTCACAGCCATGGAAATGTTCAGATCCTTTAGTAAAGGCTAACTACAAAAATGAGGATTTTTTTTTTTTTTTGCCTGAGAAATGGCTTGAAGGAGTAGTGGCTGACTTTCCTTTTCCACCCTGCAGAAACATGGGGAAGGAGAAGTATCTTTTCACCGTGATTCAGCTTTCCCAATTGCTGTGGTGCTCTCAGGAATCTGGGAATTACATCCTCGAGTTGGAGACATCTTTTTAGCTCATCTGCACAAAAAGTGCCCATATTCTGTGCCATTTTACCCTGCTCGGAAAGAAGGGACTTCTATGGAAGAATATCAGAGGTAAATTTATTACTGGACTTTTTCTGCATGAACCCTGCAAGGGTGAAGACTATTCTGAGTGAACTCCACTTTTCCCCATCCCTGAGTACATAGGCATTGACTCTGGAGGTTCATTCACAAATGTGTAAAAACTCTTGTTCCAGTCCCCTGCCATGGCAGGGACACTTTCCACTAGACCAGGTTGCTCAGAGCCCCATCTAACCCGTTCTTGAATGTTTTCTTGTATGGGGGAGCCACAGCTTCTCTGTGACTTGTTCCAGTGCCTCACCAAATGGTGGAACATACAGTCCCGAGGGTCATGATCAGCCTTTGCAGTAATTCTTGCATGGTTTTGAAGAATCCCTATTCCCAGTACAGTTGACTTCAAGTAAGCTGAGAGCTGCAGGGACTCAAGTGAATGTGTTTTGCTATACTAATAGTAGAATGTTTTCTCATACTTAGGATGCTTGGATATGAAGTTCATGATTCTAAGGTGGAAGAACAAGATCATTTTCTTAAAAGGATGTCAGGAATGATTCGTCTCTATGCTGCCATCATTCAACTCCGGTGGCCTTATGGAAACAAACAAGGAGTATGTGTGTGGCATTATACTTAGAACCTTGTTACTATCCCAGGAGTCTGTTAAATGTATTAGAAGCTTGTTTTGTAGTTAAGGTGTGCTGAATTTAAACTACCTCAGGACATGTTTGAATGGAAATGGTCGTAACCATGATGAACAAAGCAATGCCAAGTAATTCATGGTGTGGACTTTCACTTCCTTTATGTTTTCACAATGATCAAGTTTTATGTCAAGTTTTATAAAGAAGAAAGTAAATCAGAAAACTGTTTTGATAATTGTGTTTTACAGGTCATAAAGCAAGTGCTGAGTAGCTTCTTTCTTGCCTTGTAGGCACATCCTCATGGTCTGAGCTATGGTTGGCGCTGGCTTGCACAGATGTTGAATCTGGAGCCTCTGGCAGATGTGACCGCTATGCTGCTTTTGGATTTCCTGGAAGTAAGTGGTGTGGATAACTGGTAGTAGTTAAATGTCACCAGTTTAGATCCCTTTCGGGTTCTGAAGGGATTGTTGAGCTGAGATTGACAGCAGGTTTTTTTAACCTGTTCTTATTCCTCCAGAAAGGAATGGGAATATTTCCACGTTCTTGCAAATATAGCTTTGGAGCTGAATGATTTCAAAACTTAAGTTTTTATAAACACAACTTCTGTTGTTGTATTTGATTCTGTTTAAGGTTCCTGGTATTTTAAAAATAGCTGTATGGTCTTACATAAGGTCTGTTCTAAGCACTTGGCAGTTTGTACAGTGCAAGGAGGTCCTGTGGCTGTGCCAGCCAAATTGGTTCATAAAACAGGGTAGGTTTTTCAAGCTGAAAAGATCACAGCCTGATGGATATTAATCTTATATCCTAAGATACAGGCCTGTGCTAAATAAGAGCCAAAGTTAAAGGCTGAAGTCAGGGGACACAAACACTGTTGAACACAAGCAGCTTCTCTGCTCTTCAAATGCTTTTAAAGAACCATAAAAGTACAGATGAGAAAGTGGGCAATGAAATACCCCGGGGGGGGAATTCTGTTAGGGGTAGTGAGGTCAGAATCTTTTACAGTCATTTGTCCTGTAAACTGCCTGTGTGGAGAAGGCTGATGAATCATTGCACACAGCAGTAATCACAGTGGGGAAATGACCACAGTGTGCCCCAGCAAATGGTGTTAGGGAAGAAAACTATTTCTGAAGGAAGAATGGGGTGAAATGAAGGATAACAAAATTCATGTCAGTGGCCACCACAGTCAACAGGAAAAAAGGTGATTGTGGTAGCAGTAACAGCATTTAGAAGATTTGCTTGTTTAATGTAGGGGTATTCCTTTAAATGTCTGAATAAAGCATTAAGTCATTAGTATGGAACAGGTTCACTGCAGCTGTCATGCACGCCTGAAACCCAGTTCTGTAACCTGCTCTTTGTGCCTTTCTGTATCACAGGTGTGTGGCAATGCTCTGATGAAGCAGTATGGGATTCAGTTCTGGAAAACAATGTTCTTTATCCAGAAATCCTATATCCCAAGGTATGATATCTGGGGTTAGGAATGTTGGTGTTTGCTCTTAAATGACTCATCCATGTTTTCCAATCTCTGCCATCCACCCCCACACCCACTTGTGAATCAAACCCAACTTTCTAAATAGATTTTTAAACATGCTGTTGTTTCTGCAGAATTGAAGCTGTGACCAGCTCTGGCCAGATGGGCTGTTTGTCACGTTTGAAGAATTTTGTGCAGGTAAAGCAGTTTTGGGGTTTTTTTTAGTTCATTTAGTTTTCTAGTGTTTTGGTTTGGGTTTTGTTTTTCCCCATCATTGAATATATGCATCATTTGGATAATGAGGCTGGCACTTCTTGCAGCACACCTGATAATTCAGACCTCTCTCTATGATTTAACCCATCTTCTGTAACTTTTCAGTTACTGAATTACCTTAATGATAGGTTATGATGTCAAACATCTCGCTGCTTTCTTACCTCACATCTGATTTTTATCAATGAAAATGTATTTTGATTATAAAGGAAGAGCAGTGAGAGGAGATGTACAGGTTGAGGAGGATTCTGCTGAGTCATTTCTGTCACGGCTATTTCTTAACCGTAGTTGCTTGCTTTTAGCACTTGTCCTGATTAGGTATATGGGGAAGTGACACTTTGAACTGCTCTCTGTAGTGCTTGTTTAGCATTGCATTCTGCATATATTTTTAATAAAGCTTGCAAAACTGTAAAATACTTGATTGTTTAAATTGTTCTCTGAATGTTGACTTAGACCATGATATTAAAATATGACAGCTTTGAAGTTGTACTTTCATTTTCTAATTAATTCTGGTACATTTTATTAGCAATGCTTTGAATATATGGTAAGAGCCATCAGAATTCCTGAGAAGAGATGCCAAATTAAGATACACGTTTATTTCTCTTTATTATTTGTCTTTCTCTCCATTAGAAATGTCTACAGGCAGAGGAAATTCCATTACCAAAGGGCATTCTGACACCTTCCTTTTGGAGAACATAAATGGGTCTGTATTTCCTTTCCCCTGGATGTCAGTGCTTTCAGACCTGGCTTTTTGTTTACACATAAAGGCAAAATATATTCTGTGCATCGAATCACAGTGGTTTGGGTTGGAAGGGGCCTTAAAGATATCTCATTCCAACCCCCGCCATGGGCAGGAACACCTTCCACTAGACCAGGCCCAACATGGCCTTGGACACTTCCAGGGATGGAGCAGCCACAGCTTCTCTGGGCAAACTGTGCCAGAGCCTCCCCACCCTCACAGGGAAGAATTCCTTCCCAATAGCCCATGTAACCCTGCCCCTCTGTCAGTGGGAAGCCATTCCTGCTTGTCCTGTCCCTCCAGGCCCTTGTCTAAAGTCCCTCTCAAACTCTCCAGGAACTCCTTTAAGGCACTGGAAGGGGTTCTAAGCTCTCCCTGGAGCTTTCTCTTCTTCAGGTGAGCACCCCCAGCTCTCTCAGCCTGGCTCCGGATCAGAGGGGCTCCAGCCCTGTGATTAACTCAGTGTCTTTCTTCTGGACTTGTTCCAACAGATCAACATTTCTTGGATGGGGAGCCCCTGGACACAGTTTAGAAGAATGAGAATAAAATATTCTATCAACCTTAACGTTTAATTCAAGAAGATTTGTTTGTTAAACTTGGAAGTTAATTTTTGCATTAGATCTTTATAAGTTCTTTTATAATAAATTACTGAAAATTCAAGACTTTTCCTTCATATGTTTAAACACGAGGAAGATGCCTTAAATCCATTGTCCTGATGGCTCCGGAGGTTAAGGACTCTTGGACTGAAAAATTGCACCGTGCTCTTCAGCTTGTGGAAGCGAAAATACCTCACAGCTTTATGAACTCTTAACAGTGTAATCAATCTCAAACTTACTGCTAGAACTTTATTTTTGTATTTCTTACATCTGTCTTTTATAATTCAACTGTAATGATGCTGATGGACTTGTTTGTCTCAACATCATCTAAAAACTATGGGAGGCTAGTAAAGGCTGAACCACGCTGACACTTGTCTCTTTTGGATGTAACTTCACTCTGAAAGGCAGGACTCTGAGTTGAAGGGAGGTAGACTCACTGCTCCAAAAGGTTTGTGGGGGAACAAGAGCTCCTGTAGCAGTAGAAGATCTATGATTTTTTTCTGTTGGAGAGGGGTGGTCGGGAAAATCCACAGCTCGTTGGTGAATACAGGAGATGGGAAATCTGTTGGATTTACAGTGAGCTGTCCTTGAACTGTTTTTTCTTGAAGATGAGAAAATTCACTTTGAAGTTCTAAAAGGTAGTCAGTTATCCTGGTAATACACTGTTGCAAGTTGAAAATGTTATTTTTACCAGACTGGGGTTTGTTTTCGTAGAGGCACAGTGATTTGAAGCTGTAGAATGTGGAGTTGAGGCCATATGAGAATGTGAATTTGATTTTCTATCTAGTTCTTGAGATTTCTGAGAAGAGGTTGTAATGTGCTTTGGAATTCAGGCCTGTAAAACCCTTTATGTTGGCTTTAAAATGGTCTAGTACCTAAGTTAAATTTGTATTTGGTTTATGTATTTTGTAAACTGATTCTGGAATTCTTTAGACTACTGTTACCTTGTGATTGTTCTGGGAAATTGGAAGTATCCTCCCGGTATCCTTTTTGCCAGATAACTCTGAAGCAATGCAACTTCCATTAGTATACTTGAAAGTGTACAAGGTTTTTTAACACTGAGTGGAGATGTTTTAATTATATATTGCATATCCATAATTACGGTGGAGATTCACTTTGGCAAGACAGTAATTGGTCCTGTCTGTTAGAAACAATTGTCTGTCTGTGCCAAACTCAAGGGGGAATTTGATGATGTACTTGTGAAATACAATCCTTTTCTTCTTTTTTTGCTGACAGCTACTAGGGGTTTCTAACATTTGTGGCATAAATAAAAGTATATATTTTTATAAAAAACAAGGTATCCTTTTCTGCCTCAGTAAAGACCATCCATATACCTACTATTTAAAAAATACTAATAAGATTTTCTAAATGAATAATGTGTGTGCTTCATGAGAATCAATATTTATTTTTAGATGTAGTTTGAGGTAATATCTGCTGCTTGAGCTGAATGTTTTACTTGTTTTTGTCATTTTAGCAGGTTTAGATGTTAGCCACTTGGTGTTGTGAAGATGCAGTGCAAATAAGGTCATATGCATATATTCATGGTGTTTTTACATGTATATTTATATCAAATATGACCAAGGAGAGCATCACAGATGTGAAAATACTGTGCCTTCAGGATGAGATTGCATCGAAGTTGGTGTGAGTCAGACTTCTGCTTGGAGAGGAGTTCCAGGCAGTCCCAGGGATGCAATGTCACCATAAGTGCCTGTGCTTCCGGTTAAGTACTTCACTCAAATAAAGTGTTATTAATTCACACAGCCATCAAACCCACTCACCACTTTGAGCCAATAACATTCTTGCTGCATTCCAGCCCTCTAATCTCTAATTATTTAATTTTTTTTAGAGTAGAATGTGTCTATTTTAAACATTGATTTCATGCTAAAGGCTCATTTGCTTTTGAATTTATGCATCAGGTTTTCAGAAATAGCTTTCCCTTGACAGGCATTTGGAGCCTTTTGATGCTGTGTCCTTGCCAGGCTTCTGAGTGACACGGTGCTTTCAGCAGCCACTCTTACCTATACATCTATACCTCTGTGTATAATTTTTATATATATATGTGTGTGTGTATTTTATATATATATAAAAATACATTTCTATATAATATAAAACTAACGAAGCTGCTGCTTTGAGCATGGCTGGATGCTGCACAGGTGACCTGTCCCCATAACTGAGGCAGAGAACATCGACTCTCTAAGACCCAGACTGACCCTGACGCCGGAGAAGGGGGCAGAGACCCCTCTGTCGCCCCCCTGCGCGGGCATTTTAACCGATTCCCCCTCAAATCGTGTATTTTTGTGGTGCCCGAGGCCGGTCCCTGCAGGGCACAAACGCCTTCCGCACCCTGCTCCGCCGCTCGGCTGTTTCCGGAACCTCTCGGTCGCTGCCGAAACCCCTCGTTCCTTTCCGGACCCTCTCCCTCGGTTTCTCCCGAACACCTCTGTCTTTCCGGAACTGCTCGCCTTTTTCCGGAATCACTCGGCTCTCTCCGGCTCCCCGCTGTTCACCGGTGGAGCTCGGGTGGGCGTGGCCTCCCCTCACCCCTTTCCCGATTCTTTCCGAAGTCCTTCGGCGCTTTCTGCCGACCGAGCAGGGCCGCTCTGCGGCGCTGACGTCACCTCCGGCCGCGCTATAAAAAGGCGGGCGCGGGCGGTGCGCGCGGTCCGTGGTGGAGGGCGCGGAGCTGGCGGGAGGTGCCTGCGCACCCACAGACCCGGTGAGGGGATGGGGCGAAGGGCGGGCGGGGGGCGCGGCGCGGCCTTCACCGCGCCCGGCTCGGGCTCACCCAGCCCCGCACGCACAGCCGGGCACAGGTGTGCGGGTGCGCCGGGGGAGGCTGAGGCCGGCCCTGCCTCCGCGGGCGTTCCGGCCGCCGCTCGCTCTCGCCTTCCGCGGCTCCGCCGGACCGTTCTTTATCGCGGGGAGCCGCAGAGCCGGGCCCAGGGTCTCCCCGCGGCCCTCGGGCGAGCGGAGCGGAGCGAAGGGCGGGGGCGCGGCGCGGGTGAAGGGCGGGCGGACAGGGAGCGGCCGCAGCCGCCCTGGGCAGCGCGACCCGCGGCTGGAATCCCATTCAGCGCCCCGAGGAGGCACAAACAGGCGGAAAATAACATCCCCTGCCGGTAACAGCCCCCGCCGTGCCCGCCCGTCCCTTCAGGGGTGCCACCCAGCATTTCCCGGGGAGAATTCCCGGGGGATGCAGCCCCCGGCGCTCCGCGGCGCCGGGAATCATTGCACAGCAATGGCTCCCGCGGCTGCCCAGCCCTGTCCAAGGTCAGGAGATGCGGTGAGGAGAAGGAAGAAGCGATGGAGGGGCCGGGGCATGGAGGAGAGCCCGCTCCGCAGGGCCCGGGGGTCTCCGGGCAGGGGGGTGGCTTAGCAGCGCTGACAAGCAGGGAGGCATTTCAAAGGAATCTCCCGATCTCTGTTCCTTTCATACATGTGTCACTTTGTATGTAGAGCAAGGTCTACTGCTTCCTTTGTAAAAGAATCAGGATTTGTTCCTGCCCTGATTAATTTTTTTTTTTTAATATAAAATAAACCCAAGTCAAGCGTTTCTCAATTTGTTGCCTGCATGCACCTTACCTGGTTATAACGATATAAATCTGCATTGCTGGTCATAAATATGTGCCAATAGGGCAACCATTGTCCCTGATACTGAAGGAAAACCAAGCAATTATCGCTGTATCTTTTTTCAGCAGGTTCATATTGGCTGTTCAGGATTTTTTTGTAGCTATTTTATTATAAACCAGCTTCGTGCTCCAGTCGAAAATGTACGTGACTCTTGAGCAGTCTTTCATACATATTTAAATAGGTTTTGAAGAGCAGTTGTCTGGAGATGGTGAATGAACACATCAGGGAAAAAAGAAGAAAAAACAACCCAAAAAAAGCCAACTCGGCCTGAAATGGTATCTTTCTGGAAAACAAGTAATCCATTTTCTTTTGGCATTTTTGTTTTCAGCAAAGTGCCAGAAGATTCCAATGACTATGTTCACCGAAAGGCCTTCGTCAGGGATTCAGATCTGTTCGAAATAAATTTTAAATTCCACTGTGGGATTTTCATGCATTTATATACAACTAGCAGTGAGTTCTTCTTTGAAATCTTCAGTTGTCCTTATTTATAGATTGTGCAGAGAAAATGATGGACAAAAGGTTGAAAATGGGATGCTTTCTGCTGCATTGTGTGCAGAATCTGTAACTGTAATAATGGCAGAAAATACTTGAACCAAGATAACAGGTTACATTGTTCACAAGAAGTAATTTATTTCCATTCTTGTTGAAATAAAAAGCCACAATATCTGTATTGGTCAGACTGAAATAGAAATTTTATTTAAAAAACAGATTTAGACATAATGCTTATATGAGATCTGTAGTTCAGGAAGCTAAACATAATTCTGGTTGATTTTTTTTTAATTACAGAGGTAGCAACAATAACAAAAAAGATGGTTACATTTACACATTTTAAGCGGTTTTGCACATTTTTCTCCTGCATAGCAGTAGGATAAGAGAGGCCTTAATTCTCTTGATGGAGGGTGATACCTCTTGGTGAGAAATTTGTATTTCTCAACTATGACATTTACAACTAAACTCAGTAATTTAACACAAATAACTTGGTATCTGCTGCCTTTTTTTGGTCCATTTAATGTATTTGTGGGGTTGCAACTGTTTTGATCAGAAATACATTGCTTTTTGGGGGCAATTGATCACTTCCCCTGTATCGGAGGAAATAATACTAATTCCTCCCTTTCCTCCTCTGCTTGTTAGCATAGTGTGGGAGTTTGTTTTTTACATTTGTCCCTAGAGTGAGTGTAGGCAGCAGAAGAATGGGGTGGAGCAGACTGCAGATGCCGTGGATAGTGGATGGAGACCGAGACTGCGAGCGCAACCCGGGCTGTGCTCCCAGGGCTGCCCATGGGTCCAGCAGAGTGGGAATGTGCCAGCTCCCTGCTGCAGCTGACACAGGTGAAGCTGTGCAAATGCCAGAGAGACCTCCACATCTCCAGCAGGCACAAAGGCACACACGCTGCTGCAGTTTTCCGTGGAGGGATTGCAGCGTGTCCATGGGGTGGGAAAATTCGGTGGATTGGACACTCTGAACAGCTACATCTCAAAAAATACCTTCTGTTGCAACTGCTACTTGTCCATTTTTTTTGTTGTGGCAATTGAAAGTCAACATTTTTGTAGATACTTACATTCCAAAACTTCTGATTGAATTTGTGTCTTCAAATTAACCCGTCACACTTGCTTATGCTGCAGCAAGAACCATCATTTGCCAAGTCCAGATAACTTGCTTTACTTTCTGTTTTGACCTTCAGATTATGGTAGTTTTTTGGTTTGTTTTTAACTAACTGCAAAGGTTAGTACATACTGAATTAACTTAAGTTTTCCTGTTGATGTTGTAACCTTTGCATGAGGAGGTTCGTCATTTTCAGTAGCTTGGGTAACACACCACATTATTTTATGTGACAAGGAAGCAAAAGGAAAGTAATTAACAGGTACTGTGACAGAAAAAAATTCAGTATCCTTATGCTGGTCATTAGTTGAATGTTATCTTGATTTCCCCTCCCTTTTAGACTCTACATTCTTCCATCATGTTGTCATCGTTTCGTAAAGTCAAAGTCCAGGTATTTTTCTGTAATGCATGCAGTGCCCTTGCCACACTTGCCTGCCTTTATTGCAGTGACCTGTTTCTAACAAAAGCCACTGGTTTGAATTGGTTCTATACAGCAGGTGCTTTATTTGCATTTAGTGTGTGTCTGATCTGCCTTTCCTTTAATACTTTTGAGTTGCTTAATTTCTGTCTGTGATGCATGATGTGTGAATGTTTTATAGGAGTTATAGTTCAATATAATCAGGTTTTTATACTAATTTCCAAGAGGTTTTTGTTTTAAAACATACCTGAGCAGAATCTTTTTCTTAATAGCATCTGCAAATCAACTGTGAAGAGATTTACAATGTAGAACATTGTGCATTCAAAGTTGGCTTTGTTTCCTGTTCACCCAATTGCACAAATTTATAATCCTTGAGTTGTTGTGGTGTAACTGTTTCTACACAGTGATGCTTTTGTTTCAGTGGTGATAAAATAAATAGGATGTATGGATCAGAGTTCAGCTGGGGAACACAAGCAACCAGATTTTATTTGGAAATGGTAGTGATGTAAATGTTTATACTGCAATTAAAATGACAATGAAAAGATAACAAATGGGGATGGAAAACGCTGGGGTTAATTATATAATCTTGCATTACCTGTAAACTCTGCATTTCTGCAATGCAGTCAAGATAATTTGCTTTCTCAGGAGTCTCAGCAGAGTGCAGTCCTTGCCAGCCCTGGATAGTTTTATCAAAGGTCTGTGATGTTAAAGCAAAAACATATCCAAAAAAGTCCCGTTGTATGTAAAGACACCAAATTCAGATGGGCAATTCAACTACTCTTATTTAAATAGTGGAATTGGGATTTTAAGATTAAATGCCTAAAAATGAACAGGTCTTTATCTGTCTTCATATTTCAAAAGTGCATAGTTGAGGCTGTGCTCAAACCCTCTTGTCAGCCTAAATCATCAGCTTTGCAACCACTTTGGTTTAACCAATTTACATTTATTTTCTCTTCTAATGCGACAGTTTCTGTGTCCCTGCAATACCTGCTTAAATTTTGGGGCTGGTTTGAATTTTACCTGCACTGTGGTTAGTCTGTAGGAGTCTACAGCATCAAGCAGCAACTTCAGCACATCTTGTTTTTTTTTTTGTACTGCAGTGCTTGACTGATTTTTCTGGCTTGGAATTTGGGGGAGGTTTGGGGCTGTGACCTTCCTTAATAGCATATTTGGACACAGTGTTCTGCTGCACATAGTCTAACCTTAAAATGTCTTTATTTTGTAAAGTTAAATTCAACAAACCAAAAGGCCAGGCATCAATTTTGTCCCAATAGTGTTTAAATCTCCAGGATAGGATATGGCATCCTTTAGCTCCTTCTCTGTAACACAACATGCTCAGGCTCCCTTTGCAGGAGCCAGTGCTGTGCACGTTTTCAGAAGGATTCTCTTTGATTTTCCAGCAGTACAAGTATTTATGGACTTACATAAACCAGGCAGTTATGGTGGTTTGTTTCTTCCCCGATGTTTTGAGGGAGCTGTGAATGGGAGAAATGAAAGCTGGGAAAAATGTTTGTTATTTTTTTTTTCTCCGTCCTTTTGAAGGTTATTTTCACATCCATTTTTTGCTCAAAGAAGAAAGATCAGCAATCTGTTCCTGTTCCCCAGGAGGGAGTAGCTGAGATCAGTTAAATCTTCTTTAGACAAGATTGACGATGTGTGATGTTGATGAACATAAAAAAAGTGCATCGAGCTGTTCATGTGTGCATACTTGGGAAGCAGGAATGTTGTGATAGGGAAAAATATTTCTATTACAGGCTACTACTGAGGTCATGTATGCTGAATATATATAACACATCAGGACTTTTCTTAAGAGAAAGTAATTATTTTACTGCTTCTTTAGATCTTGATGATGTACCGATATCTGATTGTTTTTCAGGCAAAGGAGTTGAATTTTTTTAAGCGTCATGTAACTGTTTTTAAAAATACACTAAAATCTTCTGCCTAGCAATGAATGTATTTCACATTTGTGCTTTTAAATCCCTGAAAGCATGTTTTGGTAAGGGAAATGCTGACAGCTCTGCTGTGTGGCACCACTGTAATTCCTGTTGAACCCACCTCAATTCCGCTGTTCCCGAACTTGAATGGTGTTGCTGACATCATCGTTGTTGCACTGTGGTGTCTGTAAATACCTGCAGTTGTATATTTTTGTGTGCTATTATGTATAATTTCTGTTGACTGGGGAAGGCATAGATGGAAGGCTGAGAGTAATAAGTTTGTTTTGTTGTTTCAGGGTTTTTTTCCTTAATTTTCCTACTTCTTTTTGTTGGCTATTTTTTTTTTTCCTTTTAAATAACATCACCAAAATGGTGCAGTGTGAAGAAGCATTTCTGATTTTTTGAGTTAGACATAAGCTGACCTAATGTCAGTCTTATAGCATGAAAGGAGGAATGAAATGTCCTCAGGACAGTCCAGATCTGCTCTCTGGGGCTTGGAAAGTTCCCTCAGCCCCCGTCCTTATCGCCCAGCACCGGCTGTGCAGGGCGGGGCTGGAGGGATGATGCTGGTTATCTGGGGACAGCCTGGCACAGTTACATCCCAGCACTTCTCACCTTAAAAACATAAAGCACAACTTCTAGTTGATGGGATTCGTGCAAGAAGTGCAGAGGTGTATCCTAGGTGTCTTCAAACGATGTAGTTGAACCAAGAAGGTTTGGGAACATCTTGGAGGGGTGCTTGGTATTCCAGGGAGTGCTGCAGTTGGAGGTGGTAACATCCAGGGAGGGAGGGAGACTGCATTGTTCTGCAGCATCCATGACTTTTGAGTTTTGAGCTCCCTGGTGGCTCTGGCAGCACAGACACTGCTGACGTCGCTGGGGCTGCAGGAAGAACAGTCCATTATTGCTACACTAAAGCACTTCTTTTACAATTGACTGGCTCTACTGTAGTTACAAAAGGAGCCTTTCTTTTAACCAATTCCAGCAAAAAGAGGAGCCAGATTGCCTGGCTTCTGTGGTGAGAGGCAAACCAGCTCCCAGGGTAAATCACAGGAGGTCTCCCATTGGGCTTTCAAAATTGTAACAATGTTTGAAATGATAATTTAAATAATTTTAATGTTTCCCTAGATTAATAATGTAAATAATTAAATAATTTAAAATGTTTTCAAATGACTTTGCAAAGGTTATTTTTAATATTGAAATACAAGTTGAATTGTATTGTACAGTGAATGAGTGTAGAGTGTTCCAGAGACTGACCAGGATTTAATTTTCTCCCAGTACTGCCCAAAACCAGAACAAGCAGAGAGGGGCTCCAGCCATGCAGTACATTAGACCAGCTGCCACTGTGTCATTCCTGAACACAGTGCAGTTTAAAAGAAGTATTGTTGGGATTCAAACACAGCATGACAGGGCAGGAAAGGAAGTTTTTAGCAGTAACTTCCTTTCCTGGAGGAAAAAGGCTGTTTGAAAGAGTGCTGGAAAAAACAGCTGCTTTCTCAGGGAACCATATCTGTACTTGAGCTCAAGTTATGTTCAGGGTTTGAGCTTTTAATACTCAGATACACTAATCAAGTGGAGATTTTGGTAGCGCTGCAAGACGAAACCTGGGCTTTGTTTATGTAACACACTCTGGGTTGGTTTTTCTCCTTGCCCTCTTTTGACAGTAATCAGTGGAAGAAAAAGAAAAGCTGATTTTTCTTTCCTTCCTGCAACTGCCGCAGTGCAGCTGGGGCTCAGAGTTCATGGGAGCAAGGAGTGCTGCTGGCACAGCTGTCCTCTGGAGGGTGGGGACCTTGGAAGGGAGCTCAG
Source organism: Coloeus monedula (assembly GCF_965178545.1). Taxonomy (NCBI): domain Eukaryota; kingdom Metazoa; phylum Chordata; class Aves; order Passeriformes; family Corvidae; genus Coloeus; species Coloeus monedula. The sequence continues at coordinate 5,832,076 of NC_138801.1, read as the reverse complement.
GAATGTGCGGATTCGTCCCCATATGTTCCTTTCTATCAGATTGTCCTTTTGTAAGTGCTTGGAAAACACGGCCCTGTAGAACACTTTCCAGCCTGTGGAGTTTTCCATACAATTATGCAAGATACATGTCTAATTAAAGCATGAAGCTAACTAATGACTAAATAACAATTTAATATTTAATGATGTATTTTAACTGATTGCCCATGTCCTTTAGTATGCAGTTCTAGTCTGGGTTTCTTCCCTGTCTCTGGCAGGATTGATGAGAAGTAACTTTAGCTTGGAGTGTGCAGAATTGATGGTAGAAAAGCATTGAGTGACTTGTGTAAACACTTGTACACAAAGGCATTAATTGCAATATTGTTCAAGCACAGAAGTGTTTGTTGCAGCAACCTCTTGATATGCAGAGTTAGTTGTTAAATAAGTGGTTAAATATCCAAACTTCAATGATAATAATAGTTCCACTTCTAAAATTTGTGTTACAGTTCTGTTCTAATGCCCAGATCTCTTACTGAAAATCAAATTGCTTTTTGAAAGTTTAGGAACCGAAAATTAATGATTGTCCCAATTTTCATAGAAAAGAGAGTAGTCAAGTCTTTCCTGCCTGTGGCAACAATATTAGGTTTTAGTTTATAAAGTAATGTAGAAGGATTTTCAGTTGGAGCAAGATCATTGCTTAAATAAAATGCTCTTTGAATTACTTGTCTAAGGCCAGATCTGTGAAGCCTCTTACTTGCTTTTGAAAGGTTACATAGAGAGTGGCAGGATGGGTTTGTAACTTTTTTTAGAGAACAAAGAAGAGATGCATCAGAAAGAGATGTGGGTCTATATATGTATGTAAGTGTATATAGATACATCTGGGCCACTTAACTGTTGTTCAAAGAAGAGTAATATTCTTTAGTTTAGTATTGAATATTTTAAATAAAATGTTTTGAGATATTGTATGTTGTACAAGAAATGTTTTGTGTTGGTATCTACACATATTTGTGCACAAACTCACATTTTTAGCTCTTTTATTGGACACTTGCATGCTACAGTTTGAGATGACACGGACATTACATGACTGCAGCCATATTTGTCCAAACCAAATAGGTGTTAAATGTCTTTGTAAATTTTTCTTTACCACTATTTTCTGCTAGAAGTGAGGTTTTATTTATATGTAAGATGTTTATATTTTATACACGTACCTGCCCACACAGAGGAAGACCGTAAGTAAACAATGTGTGATTTTAAAAAAAACAGCTTTTTTTTTTGCATGGATCTCTTCCTGATCTACCAATGTTTTGTAAGACAAACATAATGGAGTTTTATTTTTGCTTTCAGAAAATGGATCCAAGTGGTGTAAAAGTGTTGGAAACAGCAGAAGATATCCAAGAAAGGCGTCAGCAAGTTTTGGACCGTTACCACAGGTTCAAGGAACTCTCTTCTCTGAGGCGCCAAAAACTTGAAGATTCCTATCGATTCCAGTTTTTCCAGCGTGATGCAGATGAGCTTGAAAAATGGATCCAAGAGAAACTGCAGATTGCATCTGATGAAAATTACAAGGACCCAAGCAATTTGCAGGCAAGTCTTCCTGTCACTTTATATTTCCTGCACTATTAATTTTGGGGCGTTACAGGTCAGCTGGGATAGAAAAAACACAGAAATGAAACTTGATCTGAGAGTGAAGAAAGATGGATGCAAATACCCATGACCTTGGAAAGTGCTCTTCAAAAGCCTGGCTTTTTTGCTGATGTAATTGGAATATTTCTAATAATGGATTAGATGCTACATCAGCATAGAAAAAGTTGCTCACTGTAATGTAGTGTAAAACCAACTTTGTTTAATCCTAGAATTTGTTGGATGCCTTAACTCTGTGAATAAATGTGAATTATCACTTATTGTTTCCACAAAAAAAAAAGATATTTGTAGAAAGTAAGTTTGTGTGGGCAGAACTAGCTGACAGGTTCTCAGAGGTTTGAACACTGTCATGTGCAAGAGCAAACACAAGAAAGAAGTAACTAAAACTGGGATGTTTGAATCCACCTGTCAAACACATGATACAACTGATTTCAACTGTGCAGTTTTATTATTTGTTTGTCAGTCCTGAATATGCATAAAATACGCTTTAAATCTTGATGCTGGGGAATGTGGAGGAGTCCGTGCACCAAATCTCAGTCACATTCTTCGATGTTTTCCTTTCAGGGGAAGCTGCAGAAGCACCAAGCCTTTGAAGCTGAGGTGCAGGCCAATTCAGGAGCCATCATTAAATTGGATGAGACTGGAAATCAGATGATAAATGAAGGCCATTTTGCATCTGAAACCATAAGAGTGAGTTTTAAAGCTTTTTACCCCTCCCCCCCTCTTACAGGCCATTCCTTAAGCACTTTGTTCAGGTTGCACAGATAGCTCTATATTCAAAACCACTCTTTAAAATTCTATGGGTATTTGATTAGTCAAATCATGAGAGAATTTGTATTTTTAAGCTCAGAGGTGTTTTTCTCTTTCATGAGCACCCAGCTCATACCTTCTTTTAGATGTGGTTCTGAGGAGAATTGTTTAAAGATGAGATGTTTTTGTAGTGATTATCAAACTTGATTGATAAGTTTAGCATTTCATTCTAACTTGCCTTCACTGGTTCAGTCCTTCACGCCGTACCGGACTGCCCAGCGCCCGATAGTCACGGCCACCCAAGTGGGGTCCCACATACGAGTAGGTGAAGCTTGTGGCTCTGCAGTGCAACTTCCTTTTGCAATGTCTCCTTTCTTCCTTGGTTTGCACCATCCTTCTGGGCACTGCTCAGAGCTCTTTCCTCCCTTGAAATCTCTTTAATTGAACTTTCTGAGTGGATTAAGTGGTATCCGCCCATGATGTTCAAAAGCTTCTCTTGAATGACTTTCAAGTTTCAGGTCTCGATGAGCAAAGTGTTATAAACAATGGGTGGAGCAGTTACTTTCCTGTTTTGCAAGTTGTGTGCATGTGTGGGAGTGCAGTTTTACTTTTTGTTGTCTATAAAGTTTATAGTGGCTCCCAACAGTTTTGAAAGGCCAAGTGCAGCCAGAGAAACTCAATATTAAAACTAGCAATTGTTCCTAGTGTGTCCATATCATGTCACTTCACAATGTTAACTAAATATATGAACTGTTTAGTGTTAAGAGAAGTGGTTAAAATACAGTGAAATGGCATAAGTTTGACTTGAAACAAATGTGTTGCCTTAAATAAAAATAAATTCCCGAAGGAAGATGCAATTCACTTATTGTGAGTTGACTTTCATATAGAAGACTGAACATTTGAAGGGGAGAGCAGCAAATTTTTGGTCTGACTTCACATTAGTATAGAATTTAAATCAAATTTTATCTCAGGATGTTTAGCTCATAGTTACGTAAAGATATTTGATAGCTTCATTAATTAATAACAACTGTCTAAATACTCAGTTCAGTAATTCCTATTTTTGTGTTAAACCACTTTACATAATTTGAAAACTATTTACTGGAGATAAAATCATGAGGTTTGTCCCCTACCCTTTGTCTAAGGTAAGGTTTAGGATGTACAACTTCAGAAAAATAAATAAATCTACTGTTAAGGACAGGAAAGGAATAAATCTCATCTTCTTTGACAGGGGATTTTAATAACAACATCCTTTTTTTTCAGACTCGACTGCAGGAGCTGCACCGACTATGGGAATTACTGATGGAAAAGATGAGAGAGAAGGGAGTCAAATTATTGCAAGCACAGAAGTTGGTGCAATATTTACGGGAATGTGAAGATGTCTTGGACTGGATCAATGATAAGGTGCATAATTACCTCCCTTTGCTGTCTCCTTGATGGGAAATTTGATGTGCTTGTGTGGAAAATTTCTGTCAGCATAGAGTTGCTGGAGGTCAGGTAATCACAGAAAGCTTGTAAAGGCACCTGTACATTTTATTTAGTTATTCACATTGCATCAGCAGTAGGTGTGCAAACTACTATTGCTCTTTTGCAGCCCCAAAAAAAGTTATTAGTCTAAGAGGAAGCCTGTGTGTTGGACAGCACTTAGCATAAACAATTCCTTCTTTGCTTTGAGAAGACAAATAAAATTCAAGTTTCCTCTAAGGGAAATCTTCAACATGAAAAGGAAATGTTTTTTAAGTAAATATTCTAAATTACTTGTTTCCGAAAAGAGCCAGCCTAAGCAGCAAGCAGTGTGTACATTGTTACTAAATGATTGGAATATCTTTAGATATACATTGTAAGGACATGAACTGCAGGAGGGGACGGTTGGCTCTTGATTCTTTGAACTCTAAGGAAGCAGACCACAAACCACACTATCAAAAGAAAAACAGCCACAAAATAATCTCAGTGGTTTCCTTAAATGATAGTTTGCTATTTTATGTCACTGTAGGTTCAAACTGTAAACCCTGTATAACTGTTACTGAATACAACACTGCACTTCTTGTGCAAAAATCTTGCATCAGAAGCCTACAGCAAATGCCCATAAACAGTGTAAAAAGGAACAAATTCTAGTCACTCTGTGTGCTAAGAATTAGTACTTGAAAAATTAATACGATCAAGGAAGATGAAAAAATAATTCCCTTAGTGATCTTGCATATTTTCTGCAGTAATGGGTAGGTGTTGGGGCAGGGAATGGAGTTCAGTGGATAAAACTTTTTTAAATCTGACCTTAAACACTGTGATTGTCTTTGACCTATTGAAAATTAGGACAGTTTGCTTCCTAATTTTTAATAGTGTTTTCCCATAGGATATACTGAAATTAACTTTTTTTTTTTTTTCACTGTGCTAGGAAGCAATAGTGACCTCAGAAGAGCTTGGACAGGACTTAGAGCATGTTGAAGTTTTGCAAAAGAAGTTTGAAGAGTTCCAGACAGACCTTGCAGCTCATGAAGAAAGAGTAAATGAAGTGAACCAGTTTGCTGGCAAACTTATCCAGGTAAGCATTTATGTCTGTCGAAGATCTCTTTTGGCAAGTCAGTTATCACAGCAAACATTTGTCTGTAACTTCCCCTCTTTTCTCCCTGGTTTGGGGCAGATCTTTAAGCTTTGCTCCACATGGGTACTCGGCTATCTTCACCTTAAATGGTCACCATTTGATTCACTTGTTCTTCTGCCAAACAGCCTGAATAACTGCCCCAGCTGGGAATGTTTCTGAAATTGTGGAGAGTAGTGATTAGTAAGAGAAACTGTCATACTGGGGTTAAATATATTTCTCTTGGACAAGGAGGTTTAATATCTATTCTGTTTTGACATCTGGGGTGTGAACAAGGATGGAGACAGGGCAGGAAGTGTTTCATTCCAGGGAAAAAGAAGACGCTGTTTACAGCCCTCCTCCTATGGACTAATTAGTATATAGGGAAACCACTACAAGAGTATTGAATGTTTGCACAGTGAAATTTCAGGGAAACTATTGAATTAAGTGATCATCTGGAAAGGACAGTAATTATAAATTGATCTCTTGAAGACCAGCAGCGTTTTGTCAATGGACATAAAGCCAAAGAACATAGGAAAATAGCATTTTTCCTTTGCTTGCCAGGAACAACACCCTGAAGAGGAACTGATAAAGTCCAAACAGGATGAAGTAAATGCAAGCTGGCAGCGTCTTAAGGGACTTGCCCTTCAGAGGCAAGGAAAGCTCTTTGGGGCAGCTGAAGTGCAGCGTTTCAACAGGTATGAACTTGGCTGGATCTGCTGAATGATTTAACCCTTGTGTGGGTGTTTAATGATGCATTCAGCTGCACACAGTAGTATGAGAAGAGCTACTGTCTCCTATGGCTTTGCTTTGCTCTTCTGCATGACTTGTTCAATGAAGACCTCGTTGTTCTACAGTTACTTTAGAATGGTCATTCTGATGGAGCTTTTCAGCACTTGGCAGTTTTGCTCTTCTTTCCTCTGAGGGCTTTTTCCCCCAGTTCTGTCCTAGATGAGCCTTAAATGGGGTGTGCTTTTTTTTTATTAGATGTCAGCCCAATTGTTTTGGAGGCTTTGAGCAATGTCTTTCTATTCTCATCTCCATCTACAGCATTTTGAGATTTGCTGTAATTAAGTTGGAGACGGGTCCAGAGGGGAAAATGGATCCACTCTGTGACAGTGCTGAGTGGTGCTGTAATTCCTGGTTTGCATCTGGTCACAGCGGCCTGTTAATATACTTCAAAGTTTCATGAGATGCAAAGAAAGTCTGTTTGTTTTCTAAAGGATGTTTGTAGTTTGCTGCAGTGTTTATATATATGGGTTTGTATGCCAGTACGTCTGGCACATGTATGGAAACACATCCTGCTTTCTTCCTTTTTCCATCCTAGACAAACTGTTTTCAATTTGTGCTTTGTTCTGAAGGGATGTGGATGAAACAATCAGCTGGATTAAGGAGAAAGGGCAGCTGATGGCCTCAGATGATTTTGGCAGAGACTTAGCCAGTGTGCAGGCATTACTGCGCAAGCACGAAGGCCTGGAAAGAGACCTGGCAGCTCTGGAAGATAAGGTACCCCTGCAAGGTGTATTTTACCTACAGTTTAAACGAGGTCACCTGCTTGTAAAAGGCTGGAAGCTCACTCAGTTTGTCCCTGGGTTTAGGTGAAGGCCCTGTGTGCAGAAGCTGACCGTTTGCAGCAGTCTCACCCAATAAATGCTTCCCAAATTCAAGTGAAACGGGAGGAACTCATTGCCAACTGGGAACAGATCCGGACGCTGGCAGCGGAGAGGCATGCTCGTCTCAACGACTCCTACAGGTGGGTCACTGCAGCAGGGCAGTGGTGCTTCCCTCCTTGTTCACATTTGACAGAGGGCTCTTGGAAGGAGAAGAAAGGGGTGCTGCTTCCAAAATTTTGGGATGATTCTTTTGTTTTTGGAGCAGTCTTGTTCACCAAATTCTATTTTACACTAACTTCTCATAGTAAAAGAAATATTTACATGATTGAAAAATTATTGCAGCTTTTTGTCATTCTCTGGCTATGGATCAATTATGAAAATAGACACAGTGATGCTTTAGGGCATTTGCTATTTTCTCTACCTGAGTTGAAATGTGCATTTTGAAGTACATTATCTGACTATGTTTCAGCTTTGCTGAAAAAAAAAAAGCTTTTTTAATACTTTTATTACAAATCTGTTCACTGTGGAGTCTTTAAGAGTCTCTGTGAAGACTGAAGTATGATATATTGTTTGATGCATTGTCACAGACCAAATGAATTCCCTGTTTCTGTGGTAGTTCTTTGTTGCTGTGGGTTTTGTCTTCATCCAGTCTTGTGCCTATACTGATCTGGTCTCTGAAACATAACCTGTTAGATCACTGTTGAGAAGCCATACTAAAAACAAACTAATCCTGATGTGGTGGTTAGTTTACATCCTTTCTGGTTTTGTTTTTCTGCCCTTTGTTCCCTCCCACGATGTGGGATTTTTGGCAGTGGAGACCCACACAAATAATCTTTTTCTTTACCTTCCCTGTCTTAGTATCTTCAGAGCAATTGACAGCAAATGTAAAAGGGAAACAAACTGATCAATTTTGCTGATAAGTGTTAAGCATATGCCAAAGGCAACAACTAAAGGTATTCTGGAAGGAATTTGAGGATTTGTTTGCTTGTTTTAAGGCTGAGTCATGTGCAGTTGAAATTTTCTGACAGTTCTCTCCTCCCCACACACCGTAATGGTTGTGACAGAAGCAGCCCTGTGGATTATCTTGAGAACTATATTTTGATTTCTGTTGTCCTCAGTGTGTAGTTAGGAATATTAATTTTACTTACAATATAAGTTATATGCAAAATGTGTCTTTGAGGCATTGATTTAGAACCCAACATTTTCATAACTTTAAAAGGCTTCTTTTTTGATTGAAAGCATATTTAGTTATTCAATATTCTGAGCACACTTTTATGTTGTTTTATTTAATCTGAGGAACAGCTTTTATGTTTGTAACCCTTTCTTCGGAGAAACGGGAGAGAAACTCTGCGAGTTAATTATTCCCAACCATTTTTTCCTTTGCTTACCTAAGGCTGCAGCGCTTTCTCGCAGACTTCCGAGACCTCACCAGCTGGGTGACTGAGATGAAGGCTCTGATAAATGCTGATGAACTTGCCAATGATGTGGCTGGGGCAGAAGCTCTTCTAGACAGACATCAGGAACATAAGGTAGAGTGGTTATACAGCCAAATCCAGTCAACAGCCCTCTGATTTGTATGTCTAACACAGTCTCTGAGTCAATGTTGCAGCACTGGAATGCTTTGATCATCCAACTAACACAGTACTAGGTTGCTGTCCTGATTTAATATTTTTAAATTGTTTCTAGATGGTAGATATGTACTAATTACTAAGTATTTAAGAATGCTTATGAGAATATTTTATAAAAGGTAGGCCTGATAGCAGCCAGTTGGCCTAACGACTGTTTTAGTTCTCCATCATGAGGAATTCCTGTAATTAAGCAGAAAAAATACAGCTCAAATCAACTTCTAGTTTCATTTTAATGTAGGAATTTAACCCTAACCCATAAAAAAAGGTCCCCTGGCTGGGGAGGTGGGCAGCCTACCTTATGTGCATTGTAAGGTAATGCTGACACTCTATGCTAAGATAAATTTTTCTTTTTCACATCTCCTTCCTTAGGGAGAAATTGATGCCCATGAAGACAGCTTCAAATCTGCTGATGAGTCAGGCCAGGCTTTGCTCTCTGCTGGGCACTATGCTTCTGATGAAGTTAAAGAAAAGGTAAGTTGAGAGCACAAGCTCCTAGAAGAATTTTGTCTCTTTCTTCTGTGTCTCTTAATTTAAAAGGATGATCACATCAGGAACTGGAGATTTCATTCTTTACGCAGGAAGTCATTTTCAGTTCAGTGCTAACCACTTTTTTAGAGTGACAATTTGATTTTACATCGAGATGGAAGTGAACTCTAGAGTGTTAAATAAAATTATTATATATTCCTCTTCCCAATCGATCAGCTGACCATCCTCTCAGATGAAAGGTCTGCCTTGCTGGAACTGTGGGAGCTCCGCAGACAGCAGTATGAGCAGTGCATGGACCTGCAGCTTTTCTACAGAGATACTGAGCAAGTTGACAACTGGATGAGCAAACAAGAGGTGAGTGCAAAGCTTTGAATTCTCCAGATACAGTGGACTTTAATTTCTGGGTAGTCTTCTGTAGGCTTAAGTAGTTGGTATTGCCTACTGACAGTGCCATAAGCACCCACTAGTGAGTGGGTGCTGTGCAGAGTTATTTATCTGTCTGCCTGAAATGGTGCAATGGCTGTTTGCATCTAATGCTGAAACTATGAATTGTGACAAGTGGGCTTGATGTGGCTTTTGTGTGTGTTAACTCTTGTAAAATGCTGGTTGAATAAGAAGATGGAAAAAATTATTGGCTGTTAGAAGCATAAAGCAAACACCATCCCAGATGTCATCTTTTACATTTCAGTAATAACATATGGCAGGAAATATCCCTGGCTGTGCTTGAGCTCACTTAGAGCAGCTGAGTATGGAAACATAAAAATGTGTTTGTGTCCTTACTTCAGGCATTTCTGCTGAATGAAGACCTTGGTGATTCTCTGGACAGTGTGGAGGCTCTTCTGAAGAAGCATGAAGACTTTGAGAAATCCCTAAGTGCCCAAGAGGAGAAAATCACAGTAAGACATTGGCATTGGTCATCACTAAATGGGCAGGAAGTGAAACAAGGGCATTTATTGACTGGGGAGGAGACATTGCTGGAGGATGGTAAAGGATGGGTTTTGCTTTGCAGAATGATCCGCCGAAATGTTCTGTGGGATGTAACAGGTATTGTCTCTAAAACAGAAAATAGTGGAGAAAGTATGGGATAGGGCTTGGCTTTTGTCTCAGAGCCAGGTAACCTGGTGCTTCCTTATCAGACCAGCACACAGGTGGATGAAGATTTGTCAAAAACCTGCTCTTTTCCACATGGAGAGGATGAGGGTACAGAGAGAAAAGGGTGTAAAGATAGATCTGCTAATGGCTTTCTGCCAGTTTTACTGTGATAAACTTTGGGGAATTGATGTACTAAGCAAATTTGCATAAGCAATTTCTATTACACCAAATAAATGGAAACTTGTTTTCCCTGTAGGCATTAGATGAGTTTGCTACTAAGTTGATTCAGAATAACCACTATGCCATGGACGATGTTGCTACACGCAGAGATGCTGTAAGTATCCTAAATATATTTGGACTGTGGACTTTAAATCTTGTTCTGGTTTATTATTTTACATGGTATGACTTCAATATAGAATAAGTCAGTGGAGTTGTCCCAAGAGGGGTACAGTGGTGGTTCTTACAAGCTTGAGGAATTTAAAAACCTTTTACTTTCTTTCTTTTTTTCAGCTGCTAAGCCGCCGAAATGCCCTTCATGAAAGAGCCATGTACCGCCGTGCTCAGCTGGCAGATTCTTTCCATCTGCAGCAGTTTTTCCGAGATTCTGATGAGCTCAAGAGTTGGGTTAATGAAAAGATGAAAACTGCAACTGATGAGGCCTACAAGGTAAGCACAAAGATGAATGGTAGAATGCTTTTAAGGCGGTACCGGAATTAATGTAATCAGTCTAATGATACAAAGCAACATCAGCCAAAATGTTGCTGATAGTCGGTGGTATTAATGGCAACAGGAGGAATTGTACTTTCTTCCTGACCCCAAGGGGCATTTTTCCATCATGCTGTAATCATGCCTATCCAATAGCTTAAGAATTCTGATTTAAGGCATATTTTTGGCACCGAATCCTCTGGTGACATCATGACATGTCTGTGAATGTAGTCCAATTTCAAAAATTCTTGAGACCTTTGGGTACTGATTTTGCATTGAAATGTTCTATTTCTTTCTTCATCTATAGGATCCATCAAACTTGCAAGGTAAAGTTCAGAAACACCAGGCTTTTGAAGCAGAGCTGTCTGCTAACCAGAGTCGTATTGATGCCCTGGAGAAAGCTGGCCAGAAGCTGATTGATGTCAAGCACTATGCGTCAGATGAGGTGGCAGCTCGCATGAATGAAGTCATCAGCTTGTGGAAGAAGCTTCTGGAGGCCACTGAGCTCAAAGGTACGACTCGCTCAGAAGAATATGGACAAATTTCTAGAGAGTTTAGCTGGGAGAAGACCGGCAATGAGTTAACTTCAGTTTCCACTTCACTTACCTTGTCCTGTTCTCCTCTTGCCCCTGTCTCCCTCAGGTATAAAACTGCGAGAAGCCAATCAGCAGCAGCAGTTTAATCGCAATGTGGAGGACATTGAGCTCTGGCTGTATGAAGTAGAAGGACACTTAGCTTCTGATGATTATGGAAAAGATCTTACTAATGTTCAGAATCTCCAGAAGAAACATGCCCTGCTAGAGGCAGATGTTGCTGCCCATCAGGTAAGGGAAAAAATTTTTATTCCTGCCTTTCCAGATATGCGCAGTCAGAGACCTTAGCAGGTCTGGTTTTTTATAATTTTTTTAGCTTTGGGTTTTACAGTTTGCTTATCAAAAATAATTTTGAACTGAAACATACTTGTATGTCTCTAAGAATAATATCTTTATGACTTTAATAGAAATGAGCTTCTCAGTCACTGCAGCCACCTCACAGAACTTCTGAACTAATGCTGTTGCTGGATCAATTTTAGGATCGGATAGATGGCATTACCATCCAGGCACGCCAGTTCCAAGAGGCTGGGCACTTTGATGCTGACAATATCAAGAAGAAACAAGAAGCTTTAGTGGCTCGCTATGAAGCTCTGAAGGAGCCCATGGTAGCTCGCAAGCAGAAACTCGCAGATTCTCTTCGCCTGCAGCAGCTTTTCCGTGACATTGAGGATGAAGAGACCTGGATTAGGGAAAAAGAACCTATTGCAGCTTCAACAAACCGAGGTTGGTCCATCCTGGTATCTCTAGGATTTAGATGGCAGAATTGCTGTGTTATAAATTGTATCTTTATAGAACATTCCCTGAAAATTTCAGAACTGTTTGCTCTAATTAACATTGTCCAGAGTTACATATTTGCCGTTGCCCCGGGTCTCTGTTGTGTTGCTTATATAATTCCAGTGGTAACTTAGTTTCCATAGTGCTCTGTCTTCATTGTTAAGAGTTTTCCCTCTGTAAGTTTGTGTAGCGCTGGCTGCAGCTGCCTTGAAATTTTTGTTTCATCTACTGACTCTGATTTAGCTGATTAATTATTTTGTATCTTTCAGGCAAGGACTTAATTGGTGTCCAGAATCTGCTAAAGAAGCACCAGGCTTTGCAGGCAGAAATTGCAGGCCATGAGCCTCGCATTAAAGCAGTCACACAGAAGGGGAATGCTATGGTGGAAGAAGGTATGTCTCGATATTTTTTAACTCTGACAGTCTTTTGTTCTCTGGCCCAGCACAGTTAAGAATTATTGCCTGTTTTTATCCTGACAATAGACAGGTACCTACTAGGAGGATGAACTCCTGGTCATCCTTTCACCTGAAAATAAAAATAGGTTCCTTGGTGGGAACCTGTCATAATTTTCATAGATCTCCATCTACTCTTGATGAACACTTATTTAGCAGTTTTCTACCTATTGTATTTAGTCTCTGTAATTACATCTGTTAAAGGGTTCTATCAGAGGTCCATAACCATGATGCAAGAGAAAATTCTCTACAAAGACAAATTGCTTTTAAATAAATAGGCATGTTTATTTCTGACTGGGTGTTTTTAACATGAAAAAACAAACAAACAAAATCCTGCAGGTCTGAAATAATATCTGTCTACTGCCAGAACTCTGGAAGGAGATGACCTTTCCTGTTTCATCATTGAGAAATGTTATGATATGTCTTGTTTTATTCCTAATGATTAAGATATGCTAGTACAACTTGATTGACAGGTTCAGTGTTTTCCAGTCTGAGGCAAAAGGACTAGCTGAGTTGTGTTTTTATTATTCTAGTCTGAATAGGCTTTAAATTGGTCTCATTTCTGTCACTTTGAAGAACTACAAGTAACCTTTTAATGTGTATTGGTTTTGTCTGCTGAAGTCCTTCAGTTCCCTGTGCTCCTGTTCCATAGGACACTTTGCAGCTGAAGATGTGAAAATCAAACTGAACGAGCTAAACCAGAAGTGGGACTCTCTGAAAGCCAAAGCATCTCAGCGTCGACAGGATCTGGAGGATTCCCTGCAGGCTCAGCAGTACTTTGCTGATGCTAATGAGGCTGAATCCTGGATGAGGGAAAAGGAGCCCATTGTAGGCAGTACAGACTATGGGAAAGATGAAGACTCTGCTGAGGTACTTGAGGTTCTTGTTTAAACCGGTTCTGCCTAAGTACAGTGAGGATTTATCCGGTGGTAAAAAAATGAGCTCTGATAATTTCAGGATTCTTATTGAAGAGGGCAGATTCTTGCATCAAGAAAGATTTTGGCTCTTAGTCAAAAGATGACAATTTTTCCTGTGTCTTAGTTGTTATTGCACATGAAATTCTGCTGCTTAGTATATTAAACCAACTATGAGGAAGCTTTACCTCTGTATTCACTCTTTTACAGGGTTTTGTTTTTTTAAGTATAATGAAAATAATATCAGCAAATTCCTCATGGGATGAGCATTTCAGTATGAGCCTGGTTTTCAGCAGTTCATTAGTCTGGAAGTAATTTTTTTTGTCTGGAGTTGTTTTATTGGTATCATTCTGCAGTCAAACACCACGTCCCGGGCAGTGCTGACTGACAGTTTATCAACGTGAAGTGCAGTTTAAAGGCACACTTTAAACTTACCCATATCACTCTGGAAATAGTTGTTTCTGGTCAGAACAAAAGAATGGAATGTTGCTGAGATAAGGCAGAGGCAAAGCACCAGGAGCATTAGGACCACTATCTAGCCTGTGAATAAATAGAAGTGATTATTCCCATGAGAGTCACAAGGCTGGCAGCTCTGAAAAACCCACATTCCCTGTGTATGGAGTCAAAGTATATATTTTAAGCAGAGGCGTATTTGTAAAATGTCAAGGTGTGCATGTTGTTGCTATCATCCACTTTCAGGCTCTTCTGAAGAAACATGAAGCTTTGATGTCTGATCTCTCCGCTTATGGCAGCAGCATCCAGGCATTAAGGGAACAGGCCCAGTCGTGCAGGGTAAGGAAAGATGCTAATCATGTACCTAAAATTCATGGATCAGCAAAAGGTGAAAACAAAGCTCAGTAACAGTTGTTGGTTTTGAGAGGTTATTCAAGACTGTGCCTGATTTTCTCAAAAAAAATTGGCAGTCTGTTTTTATAATCGTAAGACAGCTGCACTGTTTTGAAATAAAACAATTTAATGTGGTAGTTTTCAGGGTTTGAGTCCAGACAGCACCTAAACTGACTCTACAGTAGCTTTAACTATGGCTGAAGTCTATTCTAGGACAACTACATTGATTATAATAAACATGGAACAGCTCATTTTTTCTTGTGCTCTATTTTTTTAGCAACAAGTTGCTCCCACAGATGATGAAACTGGAAAAGAGCTCGTTCTGGCTCTCTATGATTACCAGGAGAAGAGTCCCCGGGAGGTGACCATGAAGAAGGGAGATATCCTCACCTTACTCAACAGCACCAACAAGGTGGGCTCCAGCCTCTTGCTTTGCTGCTTTGCTTGGCTCCCTCGGTGCTGTGCTTTGTTTGGTTTTGGCACATTTAGCCCATGTTCCCATTCAGCACTTCAGCTGAACCTCTTCATTTCCATCACTCCTCTACAGCTGCCAGCTTTTCCAAGACAGGGCACATGTCTGTGAGAACTTTAATTCCCTGATGTGGAGGAATTTTTGGCCAAATATAAGGGGAGGCATGGGAGTAAGATCTCTATCTTCAAGAGGCAGTTTGTTTGAAATTATCTCCATAACAAGAGCAAGCTGTTGAGAGCATCACTGCTTTCCTTGTGTTAATAGAAGTCTCTGATCTGCAGCATTCAGTTGCCCAGCATTCTTTATGCTTGATGATGGCCTCACAGTGGTTGCTTTGTGGTTTTCTTCCTTCCAGGACTGGTGGAAGGTGGAAGTCAATGACCGTCAGGGATTTGTACCAGCTGCCTATGTGAAAAAACTGGATCCTGCCCAGTCTGCATCTCGAGAGAACCTCCTGGAGGAGCAAGGCAGCATAGCACTGCGACAGGAGCAAATCGACAACCAGTAAGATCTAACTGATGAGATATGACACCGCCAGCATTAGCTGGCTTGGCCTTTGCTTCACAGATGCCACCTGCTTAGGTTAATGCTTCTTACACGAGGGAGTAATTAACTGGAGCAAAACAAAGGGCTCCTTTACCAGAGGCCCAGATTCAGTTATTTTATTCTTACTCTAGATTTTCTTGTTGCTTTTCCCATTTTTAACTGTTAAACTCATGACACTAGAGCTCAACTTACTGTCTGACTTGAGTATTTTATGTGTTCCTTTTGTTGTTGTACCTAACTACTTAAACTTGTTTGTGAGATATATATGTCCTAAGCAGCTCTTGTATATGTAGTTGTCACTTCTTAATGTGTGATCTATTTTGAAAAGCTTTCTTAAATTTGATTCCATAAAGTACAGTGCTCTCCCTATACAGGGCTGCCTCTGGAAGTGCCCTCCTTACAAGCTGGGGCTACTTTGCTTGCTAGATCATCACTTTTTTTTCTGAAATGTGGTGCCAGTATTTGTTACCGTTATAGGAGCTAAAACATGTCCCCCCTTCTTTTTTTTTTTCAATTTTTATCATCTGTTTTGAAAGTGCAACATATCGTTGGCAAACAGAAAACTGCAAGGCTACTTGGTAATGACCTTCTTAAAGCACATGGTGGCTGAAGATTAATTCAAGCAAGGGCTGTGGGTGATAGCTGTGAGTGCTGGCTCATCTTATCAAGCCACTTGGAAGCCAAAGCTGAAAGTTTTCTCCCATCTGTTTGTGCAGCTACATTGTCGTTCTCTGTGAGAATTTCCTCCCACTCAGTTGTGTTGAGTCATCAGTTATTACAGTGACATGCAATAATTACTAGCCTTAGCTCTAGAATTAAAAAACTAAAATAAAATCACACAAAAAGCCCCACCAACCCATAACAAAAACCCTTTTTACCGGCACGACAAAAAGGTGCTGGAAAATTGTAGCACATTGGTCAGGATTTTAATAAAATAATTCCCTCGATGGGTTTGCATGTGGCTTTTAGTAACTAGAACAGGGTGCCTTATTTTAGAGCCAAGGAGTGGGGACCACTTTCTAGTTTCCAATCCCATGGCACAATAATCAAGAAGTGAGGAGACCTTATAGAGAGAGCTCAACTGTACTGCTGAGGTTTCCTTACGTGAATTGTACTCCTGGTCTGATTTGCTTTGTTTGCTTCTGAACAACACCTAATTTTCTCCATTTAAATGTGAACTCTTACTCATCTCCTACCACAGACCAGCCATGGATGGAGCTGCTGCTTTCATTATTTTTGTTAATCTGACTAATTTTTCGCATGCATTTGCTGTGCTCCCTGTCTGTGCAGGACTCTCATAACTAAGGAGGTCGGCAGTGTATCTCTGCGTATGAAACAGGTCGAAGAACTGTGAGTAGGATTAGCCCTTTCCTAAATCATGCTGTCTCCACACTGTCACTGTTCATCCTCCCTTTGTTTCTTTCTTTGGGAAAGCTGCTCCAAAGAGACATGAAGGAGGCAATTTCTGCAATGAGGATTAGTTTAGATGAATGTGGTGGTCTGTGTTTCCAGCTGCTTATCTTGCTGGGCACCTCTGTGCTGCTAAATTGGTTCATGTTTATTCCATCACGCTGATTTTGCTTACCAAAGAGGCTTTAGGTCTATCTAGACTGTTTTCCTTAAAAAGCATCTCCTGCATTTTGAGGTGCAGATAGAAATATTAGTTTGTTTATATAAATATATACAAAATACATCTACCAAGTATTGCATCACATCTGAATGTCTTAAGAGTTTGGGAAGGGTGGGGCTATTATGGTTTATCACAGTAACATTTATGCTGGATAGTCAAAAAACATTATTTATATAGGGTGATTATTTCTTAATTTTAACATTAACTAGATTTTGAAACTTGTGTTCGTGTCTCCTGGAAAAGATACCAAGTTTGCATTATACAGGTGGAAGTTACTGGGAAATCCAAAGCCACAGTGTTTATTGGCTGTGCTTGTCTTTTCATAGCAAATGTGTTTCTTGAGAATTAAAAGTGAAACTTTTATGTAAATCTCTCAAGTGTTGCAAAGCAACTCTGAGGTAAGGTCTGCTTCTAAAGGAGTTTTGCCCCAGATCCTCTGTGAGCTTTACAAGTATTTAATAGCTGACATTGTTTGCTGAGGCAAACAGCTGCAGTTAGGGCTGGCTTCAAATCAGTGTTTTCCTGAAGTCATGGTAGAAAGTTTCTATTTAAGCCTAATATAGAAGATTCTTAGTTCCTTTCTGCCCAGCCTTAAGCGACGATAAACAGGAAGCCACAAAGTCTCAGCTTCCATGGAAGGAGAGCTGATTTATCAGTTTGGTATATAGACATTACAGCCCAGGTTACTGAGGATTATTTTAAGGAGCCTTTGTCATCTCTGAGCTGTTGGTTAGGAAAATGCTCCAGGATTGAACTCCTCAAGCTGGGGGGTTGTAACTGCTCAGTATGTGCCCTTGTGCTTCAGGGTGGGAAATGAAAACATCCCCATTTGAGGCCCCTGGAGGTACCTCAGCAGTGTCTGGTATTGTTTGATTTAACAACATCAGAAGGAATATAGCTTAATAATGAGAATCTATTGCTGCTGTTGATCACTGCAGTAGACCAATGTTCAAACTGATTCAGGACATGAAAAACCCTTCCAGATGCAGAAAAAAAGTCTCATCTTCTGGAAGACTTAAAATAAAGGAACATGAGTATTAAGAGTGTGGCTTTTCTGAAAGCAGGGTTTTAAAAAAACAGGCATTATTATGCATTGCTAGAGAGATTTGTAACTCAGTGACTGCAAAACTGCTCTTGGCTTTTTTCAGCAATAGCTTGGGAAAGGTCATGTAGGATCATCTGTGTCTAGTTGATTACAAGGTGGTTTTAAATAACTGGCTGGTCTTAAGAGGTTTATTTGCCCCTGTGCAGACCAATTTAAACATTTTTGAGGTTTCACTTTTTGTCTATTCTAATGTAAATGAGGAGTAATATCACTGATGATGAGAATTCCACAGATATAAAAAGTGCATGTGAAATGAGTTTCATGGGTTTTTCAGTTGAATATAGGTGTGTTATCATATAGATTACACCTTGCTTAAACATTCAGCAGATTTTGCACTGGAAAATGACTAGTGAGGATGTTTATGTTCTAAAGCTGGGAGGCCAGTGGATTTTAGTAATCTGATGACAGACTTGATGTACTCTAGGAAAATATCTCTTGGCAAGTAAGAGCCTATGGAGTCATTCCTGCCCTGCAGTGATACTGAGGTTTAAGAACCTACCCCAGCCTAGGCTGTGATTTGGGTTTGCATTTGCCCAGTGAGGTGTTGCATGTGGGAGTTCCCATTTTGGTGTGCAATCCATGTGGAGGAGAGGCATGGACAGTCTTCATTCCCAACTACACATGAGTAGCTCATCCTGTAGAAGAACAGGGCATAAGTTCAGAGTTTCTCCATTTTTGGGGACTCCAGTACTTGGGAAATTCCTGTGATTGGACTCAGTTCCATCTGACTGTTTCCTGCTTTCCTTTCCTGCTTGTCCCAGGTATCACTCTCTCCTGGAACTGGGAGAAAAACGTAAAGGCATGTTGGAAAAAAGCTGCAAGAAGTTCATGCTTTTCCGTGAAGCCAACGAGCTCCAGCAGTGGATCAATGAGAAGGAAGCAGCACTCACCAGTGAGGAAGTGGGTGCTGATCTGGAGCAGGTGGAGGTGCTGCAGAAGAAATTCGATGATTTTCAGAAGGTATGTTGTGATGCTGCATAATGTGTGTGTTAATTTTGGCCTTTCCCTTCAGGCTTTCTGATCGTGTGTCCATGACAATTCTTTATAGCTGAGTATGAAATATGGCTTTGATTGGACATAAAAGGTCCATAAAAGGTATATATGAATTTTTTCTTTCATTTTGTGAGGCTAGAGAGAATCCCACATTCAAGTGTCTTCAGTTTGATTACATTGCCCAGGTTGCTCCATGCTTCCCAGCTCCCAGAGCTAAAACCCTCTTTCAGCATTTTGCAGTATAGAATCTGCCAAACTTTGGAGGAATTTCAGTTTGTGTACAGCATAGCCTTCAATTAAGCTATTCCTGTTGAAAGGAAAGATGCATTTTGGTTTCCATCTGTAGAGTTATTTCCCTGAGATATAGGGGGGGGGGAAATCTGGCAGCTGGGATTCCCTGGTGTAGGCTCTCTGGGAACTCAGGGCCATTGTGTTCAATTCCTGCTGTTCACACACTGGGCACTCCTGGTGAGCTACCTTGTTCCACATGTTTTGCATGGGTGAATGTTAATGCTGGGATATTTCCCTGTTCTGTGTAGGATCTGAAAGCCAACGAGTCACGCCTGAAGGACATAAACAAGGTTGCAAAGGACCTGGAGTCAGAAGGGCTGATGGCAGATGAAGTACAAGCAGTACAGCAACAGGTGCTCTTTTTCTCTGCCTTAATCTAAGAAGCAAAAGATTTTCCTGCTTTCTTTTGTCTGTTGTCTTTGCCTGACATTGCAAGATTCAGGCTGTTCTCTAGTGTGGCCATCCCAAGAAGACCTTTAGAATTATATTTTTTAATAATGCTAGAGCAAATTGCAGCATCTAGAGCTTTTTCCTTTTTTTTAGGAATGGAAAGTCTTTACAATAATATCAAAAGTCATGGAGAATCCACACATTAACTTCATATAAATTTGAAATTTAGCCTTTATTTATGTGCAGGAAAATGGGTGAGGAATGCTAGGGAAAAAGAGAAATAAAATAGAGTGCAATTCAGAGCGGAGGGAATTTGTGGGTTTTCTGTTTTGGTTTGGATTTTTTAGGGGTTTTTTGCCAGCTTTTTACATACTTGTGCTGTAAATAATTTTATCCTGTGCCAACTAAGTATGAAGCATGTTGGGAAAAACATTCTTTCTGTTAGAAAATAACAAGTTGTTTGTCCTGTCTTCTTTGCAGGAAGTCTATGGGATGATGCCCAGGGTAAGTGTTAATTTCTGAGGTGGATGGAGTGGCAATTGTAACAGGTTTGGGATGTACAAAGCGAAGTTCAGCCATAACTGTAGTTCATTTCCATGATGGAACTCACTAATGACTTTGAATGGACATTCAAAGATTATCTTATCTTTGATTCCTTTGTTTCCTGAGTGTCTTGCCCCACATCACAGATCTAAGCAAGCAGCATAACTCAAATTGATACAAATACTTGCATGAAAAAATGTATTTACTCTGTTAAGGATTGAACATGGCGATATTTTTAAGATTTTTTTACTGTATTCTGATAGTTTTAGATTCTGTTTTGTATTTAAAGCTGTTTCTTCACATTTTCAAACAGGATGAAACTGATTCTAAGACAGCATCTCCTTGGAAGGTAGGTGTCATTGCTTAGTAGCACACAACAAGAAAATAAAACAAAAACTACAGCACATCATCTTTTTTAGACCATTTACTTTTCCTGTGCCATAGAAATTGTCAACAGCCTGATTTTTACCTCTCTGCTACAAAACTCTGTTTAGTTTTGAGTTTGTACTATGAGGGTGATTCCAGTTTCTGGCCAGTAGATATTGAATAATCCCTTGTTCACTTTGCATGAGTTCTTTGCTTTCTGCTTGCTACAACAAAATGTTTTTATTCCTCAAAGTCAAAACCATTTATGTCAATATTCCTTTAGTAAGGGATATGCTGTATTCCATTAGTCACCACCAGCTCATTTTCTACAATAGAAGAAGCCTTTCTCCATTCATTAGAGGCCTACAATGGAAGAGCTGTCACCTACTAAAGCACAATAATATCTTAAATATTTTTTAAGTTATCTAACATTGTGTTTTCCCTAGCATTTCATTCTCGTGTTTTATGTCTTGCACCTACTCTGTTAGACTTAAAGCTGCTTGTACATCTTTTAAGTTGTGTGAATGTGGGGAAACCAGGTTAGTACGCAATATTTTGGCAAAAAATGCAGCCATGTCACCAGGAACTGGTGACTTTTAAAGTATTTTTTTGCAGATTATAAACGTGTACATTGAATTCTAAGAGTCCCATAGTAACTTAGCAAACTATGACTAAGATTTTGGGGTTTTTTAAATTCATGTATTGAATGTTACCTTTAAATTTTCCTCTTCTTTGCCCTCATTAAGATTTGTTTGCTTCAGTTTACACTAATAAGACAGTGCTCACTTGTGAATTCTGACTATTCTTATTTTGCTCTATAATACCTTTATTATTACAGCCAATTATTCTCAATTGCTTTTGTAATTTACTTACATTGTCTTTCTTGGTGGTTTCTATTTGGTTTTTTTAAGGACTTTTCTTTCAGTCTGGTTTTGCTTTTGGTTAGAGTTGACTTCAATGCTATATTTTTTATTTCTGCCTTTTCACACAGTCTGCACGTTTGATGGTACACACTGTGGCAACCTTCAACTCAATCAAGGTAATTACACAATTTTCTCTGACCTGATTTAGAAGTTGTGAACATTTTTTGCCCTCCTTTTCCACAGTCTTTGTCTTTCATTAAGCTTTATCAATTCTTTTGAATCAATTTATTGAAAGAATGTATATATTAGTATATACAGCATTTTCTTCTCAAGTTACATCACTATCTCATTGTATACATAAAATCATTCGGTTTTACAGCTCAGGAGAAACCCTTAATATTTAACTAAGCTGTCGGAATTTGTGCATTCTTCTGGAATTAAGCAGAATTTAGTAACCTTCACCTGTAGTGAAAGACCAATCTTGACTTTTCATTTCCCTCATCCAGGAGCTGAATGAGCGCTGGAGATCTCTGCAGCAGCTGGCAGAAGAGAGGAGCCAGTTGTTGGGCAGTGCCCATGAGGTCCAGAGATTCCACAGGTGAGGGGTTTGTTTGGTCTTGACTCAAATGCTTTGTCTGTCAAGAATTCTAAAATATAGTGGGACCTGTTCTAAACAAATCATATTCAACCCCGAGCTTGTTCAGTGGAGAGGGTGGTCTTGGTTTTAATTCTCTTTTTGCCTTTCCTTCCTTCAAATCAGAGATGCTGATGAAACCAAAGAATGGATAGAGGAGAAGAATCAAGCATTAAATACAGACAACTATGGGCATGACCTGGCCAGTGTTCAGGCTCTGCAGCGCAAACATGAAGGCTTTGAGAGAGACTTGGCAGCTCTGGGAGACAAGGTGAGATTCTGAGGAAGAGAACCCAAAAGCTTTCTTTTTATCTACCAGAAATGATTGAACTATAGCAGTTCTTCTCTCTGTCTTCATTGTGTTTATTTCCCCTTCTCTAATCTAGGTGAATTCTCTTGGTGAAACTGCCCAGCGTCTGATCCAGTCACATCCAGAATCTGCTGAAGATCTCCAAGAAAAATGCACTGAGTTGAATCAGGCTTGGAATAGTCTGGGAAAACGTGCTGACCAGCGCAAAGAGAAGCTTGGAGATTCTCATGACCTGCAGCGTTTCCTCAGTGATTTCAGGTAGTGATGCTATTCCCCCTCTCAATTTGTTTGTTATTAGTGAAGTATATATGGCTTATTGTTCCACAGGAATATTTCTGTGAAGGGTTCAGAAAAGGACTGTTTTCCCTGTTTTGACTTATTTCAGTGGAGGGAGGGAAAAATTCCCTATTACTGTATGTCCACAGGGACCTCATGTCTTGGATCAATGGAATCCGGGGTCTGGTCTCCTCAGATGAACTCGCAAAGGATGTGACTGGAGCTGAGGCTTTATTGGAAAGGCACCAGGTATGTGAAAGATAAGTGTTATCATAAACATCAACAAATGTTTCTTTTTTCTGACACTTTCCAATCAGAGTTCCAAAACCAGATCAGTTCAGCTCTGGTTATTGAGCAGCACATCTCTGCCCCTTGCAGGAACACCGCACGGAAATAGATGCAAGGGCTGGCACTTTCCAGGCATTTGAACAGTTTGGACAACAACTTCTAGCCCATGGACACTATGCTAGCCCAGAGATCAAGGAGAAATTGGATATTCTGGACCAAGAACGGACAGACCTGGAGAAGGCCTGGGTCCAGCGCAGAATGATGCTGGACCAGTGCCTGGAACTACAGGTACTCTGCTGCAGTTCGAATAATAATTCCTCTTTTCATTAAAAAGTTTATTATTTTTTGGTGATAACAGTGCTCTTGGTCTGTCTTGCTCATGCTTTGGAGTTTTTTCTCCCCAGCTGTTTCATCGGGACTGTGAACAAGCTGAAAACTGGATGGCTGCCCGGGAGGCCTTCCTAAATACAGAGGATAAAGGAGACTCCTTAGACAGTGTGGAGGCACTCATCAAGAAACATGAAGATTTTGATAAAGCAATCAATGTCCAGGTGAGGAGTGTAGCTGAAGTAAGGGGAAAATAGTTTCCTTTTTCTCATATGAATTATTAGCAAAAGGAGTTCCTGCCATGTATGGCTTCTGAAGTCCAGTTCTGAATATTCAGCTATGTGGAATTTGCTGCAGAAGTTTAGAAGCAGTTTATGCAGATCAGGATGTATTTCATTGTCTACAGACAGTGTAGAAATAGTGGCAAGTATTTGTGTGAATTTACTGATTTGAAATTACTTTTTCCCTTTATTTGTGGCAGAAAAGGG
Source organism: Coloeus monedula (assembly GCF_965178545.1). NCBI lineage: Eukaryota > Metazoa > Chordata > Aves > Passeriformes > Corvidae > Coloeus > Coloeus monedula. The sequence goes on along the minus strand of NC_138801.1, from coordinate 5,808,512 downwards.
TGTGTTTCCAGTTTCTTGTAGCAGAAAGCTGCCTAGATTTATTGGGAGATCGTACTGCTGAAGTTTTAAGCCAAAAAGATCCTTTTTTCCTAAATGCCACAGGTGAAAGGTGTTCTAAGTTGAACTCTACAGTCGTAGGGAACAGAGACTTCCTTCACAGAGTCACAGTAATGTAAATTTAAAGAAGATAAAAAGGCTTGTTCTGTTCCAGACACTGCTCATCATTTGACTTTAGGGAACCACAGTTCTAATTCATGGTTTCTGGTTTGAATAGGAAGAGAAAATTGCTGTCCTGCAGTCCTTTGCTGACCAGCTGATTGCTGCAGATCATTACGCCAAGGGAGTCATCGCCAACAGACGCAACGAGGTCCTGGACAGGTCAGTGCTGCCCTGGGAGGAGAATGCAGATGACTGGAAATCCTCTTTAGGGACGTTCTGTAGCTGTTGAAGGTGATGCCTCATGTGGCTCTAGTGTTCTTCATTGTATGTGTCAAATTACTGCAGGTGGCTTCGTCTGAAAGCCCAAATGATTGAGAAGAGATCAAAGCTGGGAGAGTCTCAGACCCTCCAGCAGTTCAGTCGTGATGTGGATGAAATAGAAGCCTGGATCAGTGAAAAGCTCCAGACTGCAAGTGATGAGTCATATAAGGATCCCACAAATATCCAGGTGAATGTGGTTCTTGGCTTAAAAATCAGAATATCATTGTTAACTTTGCAAGGCCTCCTCTGCTTTGAAAATCCATGCTCAGGAATTCTTGTTCAGAGATGACAGAATAGTGCATCATGTTGGACATGTTCTCCTTTTAACAAGGAGAAAATGGAAGTTACATTATGCATGAAAGGAGACCCAAAATAAGACTTGGTTAGTAATTATTCATGCATATGATTAATTATTCATGCATATGATTAATAAGATATACGGTATCTGCAGCAGAAAGTTTCCTAAAGAAACCCAAGTGGCTGTTCTGTCTCTCTCCCAGCATCTAGACAAAAACATAAGGAAACTGAATTCTTGAGTCTCAACTCTTTTACATTATAGAATGTGAAACCTCATTTATTTTTCAGTATTAAGGAAGAAAGTTACCTCTTATGTTTTAATTCTGGTTTATGAAGTAGTATGAATGCACTGAACTACTTCTCTCAATCTGTTTTATAGCTTTCCAAACTGCTGGTAAGTAGTTTGGACTAGCCCTGGTATGTGAATTTATTTTCTCTGTATAAGCTTCTGTGTGAGCCCAAGCTCTGGTTGCTGCTCCATCCATCAGTTCATGCAATCTCTTTGTTTTCTGTTAGTTCTTGACCTCCATCCAGGTGCAGCTGTTGATCCTTGTCCTATGGGTGTGGCTTTTTTGTTAACGCCTATTCAGCATCATTTATTTATGTATTCGTTTTGCAGGTGTTCTGCATGATCTGTTTAATCTATGCTGCATTAGTGATGTAGTTTGGGCTTTTTTAGGAGTTAGCCTATAGGAAAATGGGGTTCTATCCTCCTTTTTCAGAAGAAAAGGCTGTTTGGTCATCACTTGTGATGATTTAACACAGGACATAATGCCAAATCCATGAGCTTCTGTTTGTAGAATCAAATGCTGAAGATGGAGGATTCAATAAATGATAGATCTTGATTGGCTTAGTTCTTGCAATAGCATAGAAGGGAATAATACAGAAAGAACAATCCAGAAAAAGAGATGTACCAGATGGAAAGCTGACAGCACTTGAAAGAATCCAAGAAGTGCAGTAAAATGAGAATGTGTGGAAGGAGAAGACAGAACAAAGAAAGAGGAAGCTAACAAGAGTAAGAAATGAAATAATCATTTGTCACTAAAGAGTATGGTACATTAAATTACTATTTTTTTAGCTGAAAAAAAAGTAGAATTTTATATAAAACTGTAAAGGCTTGTCTGCAATTTGTTGTCATGGTAATTGTATGGAGATACGCAACTGGCAACTTTTAAATTGAATTTTCCAAGTTGGTGGATCTAGCTTTGAAGGACATGCTTTTATAATCTCAGAATTTGGGTTTACAGTTCCCAAAATGAAGCAGTTCATGCAGAATTTCTCATACCAGCGCCATAGTATTTTTCCTTTTTTATTTTTAATCTAACATTTCCTTTCATTCCATTCTCTAGGACACTCTCTACCCATGTCCAATGTCACTAGCATTTCCAGTTTATACTTGCAAATTCTGTCTTGTCACTTTTGTGCTATTGTCATATTCCTGGTGGGTGGATGGATCGTGGATACATGAGAGCTGCACACTCCTTCCTACACTGAGGCTCCTGTTGTTCTCATGGTGCTCTCAGCTTGGCAGAGAAAAATTCTTATCAAATAATTCAGTTATGTTTTTATAGAAGTTTTTGGCTGTTAATTCACTATTTTTATATATATATAATGGGGCTGTGTATGGCTAATATCACAACTGTGCAGAAAGCAGATAAGCTGGAGCAGTGATTTCTGTTAATTACCTATGGATTAGGAAGGGAAGTAGGAATTTGTGCAGTTACTGTAGGAGTAGAAAGGATGATCTACTCTACTCAGGGTATGGGTAATTGCTGCTTTTCAAAGGGGTACATTGAAAATGAGGAATCTTTACTGCAGTAACAGCTCAGCTCAGTGCAGGGAATTTTGCATTGGCACCAGTGAAAATGCAGAACATGATGTTCATGTGAAATACAGAATACACTGCCAGAGTTGTGTGTCTCAGCTCACCCACAGTTTTGCCAGGTCAAAACTTGGTGGTTACTCAGGTAATGAGAGTAACCATTGGAGTGAGCAGTAAATACCCTACCCGGAGAGGACTTCCTCAGCTCAGCCTGCACATGAAGCTTATGACAACCCAGCCCATGAGAACAATGGAGGAGCCCTTTGTGCAGTGTCTGATGGTGTTGGGTCTGTCCTTGCAGAGCAAACACCAGAAGCACCAGGCCTTTGAAGCCGAGCTCCACGCCAACGCTGACCGCATCCGTGGCGTCATTGACATGGGCAACTCCCTCATCGAGAGGGGCGCCTGTGCTGGCAGCGAGGACGCCGTCAAGGTGGGCACCTTCAAGTCTTGCTTGGCTTTGCTTTGAGCAGTGTTTGGGTAATTGAGTCCAGACAGGGTCCCTCTAGAACAAATCTTGCTTTATAGAAGCTTTTGTACTTCAACTACACAGTGTAAATCATGTGAATTATTCTGCTTCAGTCTCAAGGAGGATAAATTTTCTGATCCTCTGACTGACATGTAAATTATAGCTGGGCAGTACAAAATGCTGACTCTAACTTGCGTATCTGGAATCAACAGCAAAACCTCCACCATGGTCTGGTTTTGTGTTTATCAGAACTTTTTTCATTTTTCTTTTGTGACGTTCACTTATCTTTCCCACTTTCCTATAGGCACGCCTGGCTGCCCTGGCTGACCAGTGGCAATTCCTGGTACAGAAATCAGCAGAGAAGAGTCAGAAACTGAAAGAAGCTAATAAGCAACAGAATTTCAATACTGGAATCAAGGACTTTGACTTTTGGCTTTCAGAGGTAATAAGATGGGAATTAATTACTTGTGAGACTTCTTTTTTTAAGTTTGTATTACTTTTGCTGATGTTAGATTTTGTGGAGCACTGTTTACCTTTGAGCAAGTCTAGGTTTATTTTAAAAAAAACTTTATTACTAGTAAAATTCTTGTGGATGTGTTCATGTTATTAGTTATAAACAATAAGGTGAGAAGAAGCAAATTTGCATGGAACTTTTTAGGTATTAAACAGGTGACAAGGTAAAGGTTTAGTAGAAAATTGAGAAGTAATTTGCATGGTTTTACAGCATTATAGTTTCAAGGAGTTTGTGAAACACAATTTGTTCTTCATTCCATGTTTCCTTCTCCATCCCCAGGTGGAGGCTTTGTTGGCATCTGAAGACTATGGGAAGGACTTGGCATCTGTTAACAACCTTTTGAAGAAACACCAGTTACTGGAAGCTGATATATCTGCTCATGAGGTATTGCTTTCTCTTTTAGTTTTGGAAAATAAATCATAGTCATAAGCAAATTCTATAGGTACAACTCCTGATACCTGCTGCAGTCACAGACTTGTCGGAATGTGGTTTTTAACAAAACCTGTAACTGCGAGTCAGATTCTGATTTTCATCCTGACATAATGAGCAGAGAAACAAGACCTGAGCAATCCCTGCTCACTCTCTCCCACATATCCAGGACCGCCTGAAGGACCTGAACAGCCAGGCTGACAGTCTGATGACCAGCAGTGCCTTTGACACATCCCAAGTGAAAGACAAACGTGAGACCATCAATGGGCGCTTCCAGCGCATCAAGGGCATGGCCAGCGCCCGCCGTGCCAAGCTCAACGAGAGCCACCGCCTGCACCAGTTCTTCCGTGACATGGACGACGAGGAGTCCTGGATCAAGTGGGTGTTTGGGAAGTTCTGGGCTTGCCAACGACACTCATATCCTTTAGTGTGGCTTTACAGCTGCCTTCCCACAACTGTGTGTCTATAGGAAATCACCTTTGCTGCCATTACGGAAAAACTGGTTTGGGTGTGGTTTCTTACCTTTAGTTTTCTTTGGTCAAATCCCAGTAAGAAGAATAACACAGTTTAGACTTGGACCAAATAACTAAAATTTCATTCTAGTCTTTTTGGGAAAACTCCTACCAAAAATTCAAACCTTTTTCGGTTTCAAGTACTTTTTTGATGCTAGCCAGTTGTTGCAATTAATCAAATGGTCTTTACACATTGGTGTTAGTACCTCAGGAGGAGGGAAAGAAGTGAGGCTGATAGAAATCATTCCAATTAGAGCACTTCTTTTGTCATGCTTTTAAAACAAACAAAAATTGGACAACTTTACAAAAGGCATCTGTATTTTTAAAAAGAAAACAGTACAGAGCAATTCTGTCCTTCAAAGATAAGTGATGGGCCCTCTGTCACCTTCTTTCCCCCACACAGGAATGTGCTGCCAAGAGCCATTTGCTGTTGTACACAAGGTTTTACATCCGAGACCTTTGCGCAATGTAGAGCAGTTGTGTATCTGAGGGGGTTTTTGTTTTCTTTATCAGGTTGGACCTTTAGAAGTAATTTTCATATTTTATCTTTCTCTCTTCTCTGTTGAATTTAGAGAGAAGAAACTGTTGGTTAGCTCAGAGGACTATGGCAGAGACCTGACTGGTGTGCAGAATCTGAGGAAAAAACACAAGCGCTTAGAAGCAGAATTGGCTGCCCACGAACCTGCTATCCAGGTAAATGCCTCTCCCCATGACATATTTCTCTATCAGCAGCACCCTTCTTGCTTGTGCAGGAGATAAAAGCCAGCAGTAGTTTTGCTGGACCCCAAACAATGCACATGAGGAATGCAGGTGATGTTCCAATAACTGTGTTTCTCTGCAGGGTGTTCTGGACACGGGGAAGAAGCTTTCAGATGACAACACAATTGGAAAGGAGGAGATACAGCAGAGACTGGCTCAGTTTGTGGATCACTGGAAGGAGTTAAAACAGTTGGCAGCTGCTAGGTATGAACTTCTGTAAAATTCAGTATTAATTCAAAGCTACATGGACTCATAATGATCAGATTTACAGAATTTCAGGGTATGGATTATTAGTAATATGGTGTAATAGCACCTATCACTGATCACAGACTCTACAAGACTATTGACAGTGTTCCTCAGTAGAAACATGAGCCTCTCTTTGAGGTGTATGTCGTGTTTAGCCTTTTCTTGCACCAATTGGAAACCACGGACTTGTAATCAGCTGGCTTTAATCCACTACTGGGAGATTTTTCCTGATTAGAAGCTGTTGGGAGAGAATTTGCTTCAGTCCTTTGGCAGCTGGAGGCTTTGTAGTCCAAGGAATTCCTAGAGCTGCAGCCATGGCTGCTGCCAGAGGAGTGAAGTGTGAATGACAGGGTTCAGGCTCTGCACATTGCTTTTATATCTTACAGCTTAATGCCATAAAGCAATGCTGACGAGTTTTACCTTTCCCACACAGGGGTCAGCGTCTGGAGGAGTCTCTGGAGTATCAGCAGTTTGTAGCAAATGTTGAGGAAGAAGAAGCCTGGATCAATGAGAAAATGACACTGGTAGCCAGCGAGGATTATGGGGACACACTTGCTGCTATCCAGGTATGGAGGAAGTTGTCAGCACTTTGTTATTGCATTATTGTTGGTTAGAGCATAACAAACCTTTTCTTTAACTGTCTTTACAATTTAGAGGTTATTGTTGGTTCCTTTTGAAGGCCTACATTGTAAAAAACATAAATTCACTTTATAAAAGCATCCAAAGTTTGTTATTTCCTGTAGAAATGACTTGCAGTTTGGTGTAGCTTTGTATCTCTTGACCCCTGACTGGAAGTCAGTCTCAGTTTCCTTTTGTCCACAGAAAATCAGTAAGTTGTGCTAACCAGCTAAGATTAATTTTTGTCAGAAAAAGTTTATGCTAACTGATTTATAAAATGAATTACTTTTTAATAAATGGTGAGAAATTATTTTTAGAAATGCCTGTGTCTCATATTTGCAGGGTTTGCTGAAGAAGCATGAGGCATTCGAGACTGATTTTACTGTCCACAAGGACAGAGTGAACGATGTCTGTGCTAATGGAGAGGATCTCATTAAAAAGGTGAGCATGAACTACTAAAGAGAGACCTTCAAAGGCTCCCCAGGACATCTTCATGTTACAGTAGACTTGCTCTTCTCTGTCATGTCTTTGAAAAGAGCTCTTACTCATTTTTTGTGGCTGAATAAGCTGTTGGTGTTTTGCTTTCAAAGCTGTTTCTGAGACAGTATCTTTCAGCTGAAGTCCTTGCTCTGTCACCAATGTCCTGAATGCCTCAGATGACTTGAACATCATACAGGATGCCTATATTTTTTTTTCCTCCCTGTCACATAGAACAATCACCACGAGGCGAACATCACTGCCAAGATGAAGGGGCTCAGAGGCAAGGTGTCAGATCTGGAGAAAGCAGCAGCTCAGAGGAAAGCCAAATTGGATGAGAACTCAGCCTTCCTCCAGTTCAACTGGAAAGCAGATGTGGTGGAATCATGGATAGGTATGTTCTGTACTGGAGTACAATATTCGGTCACAAACAAACCTTAAACTCCTTCATTTCCAAAGGTCTCCAGTAGCTCCTCATGTGCTGTTGTAACAAGCAGACCTAAAGCCAGAGTAATCAGCAGTGCTGTCACTGCTTTATACTTCTGTAGTAACCTGATCTGGAATAGAGGGAATTTTAAAATGGAGAAATGACATTTTTGCAAAATGTGTTTCATTTTTCAGGGGAGAAGGAAAACAGTCTGAAGACAGATGATTATGGACGTGACCTCTCTTCAGTGCAAACCTTGCTCACCAAACAGGTCAGTGGTGATGCTGCTGCCACCCCGTGAGGGAGGGAACAGCTGAACTCTTCTACACAAGAATCCATGTTTGAAATATATGCAGGGTATGGGAACGGTTAAAGAAAAATACAATCTAAAATATCTTTTGTTCTTCTAATGCTTCAGGAAACGTTTGATGCTGGACTTCAGGCTTTCCAGCAGGAGGGAATTGCAAACATCACTGCTCTGAAAGACCAGCTGCTTGCAGCCAAGCACATCCAGTCCAAGGCCATTGAGGCCCGGCATGCTTCCTTGATGAAACGCTGGAATCAGCTACTGGCTAATTCTGCTACCAGGAAAAAGAAACTCTTGGAGGCTCAGGAACACTTCAGAAAAGTGAGTGGCCAACCATAGGGCCACAAAAATCTAATTGTGCACTTGATACAATGTACAGACTTGCAACTTCTGTACTTTGTTCATGCTTTTGCAACTAATGATTATGGAGACTTAACGTAAGCATTTCCGAGACGCTTGCAAGGCAAGCTCTTGCTGATGCATGTTAATTCCAGATGAGCTCATAGAGAATATTTGCATTACTGAACAACTGGATCTTTTCTCTTTTCAAGGTTGAGGATCTGTTCCTGACTTTTGCGAAGAAGGCCTCTGCCTTCAACAGTTGGTTTGAGAATGCTGAGGAGGACCTGACGGATCCTGTGCGCTGCAACTCACTGGAAGAAATCAAAGCCCTGAGAGAAGCTCACGACGCTTTCCGTTCCTCCCTAAGTTCTGCCCAAGCTGATTTCAACCAGCTGGCAGAGCTCGATCGCCAGATCAAGAGTTTCCGTGTGGCCTCCAACCCCTACACTTGGTTCACTATGGAGGCTCTTGAAGAAACCTGGAGGAATCTGCAGAAAATTATCAAGGCAAGTCAGTAAGAGAAAGATCCTCTTCAAAGTTTATGACCTTTCAGTTGTCCCTGGAAGTTGTTCTCTTGAGTTAATGGGTACAAGAGCTTGTCACCATAATACAGGTCAAAATATCTCAAAATTTGTGAGCAAAGAAAAATTGCCATTAACTATAAACTTGTGCTATTGTCAGTTGTTCTCATGGTTTTCCGTTTGTGGTTCTTCCAAAGGCAAAGCACTTGTGTCTCACTTCCTAACTGGAATATAAATTTAACTTCTCTGCTGTGCAGTGAAGCAACTGCTGGTTCAATTCCAGTTCTCAGGGCTTCAGTTCTGAATTACCACTTGAGATGCTTTTCTATAGATGTCCAGGACACTGAGTACTCAATCTTGTTTTGAGGCTTACACCTGTGCTTGGATTCAGCTTTTAGCTTTTTCTTTCTGCTACAGGATGAGACCAATCCCTTTATTTCTCTGAAATTACTGTTGTTCATTTCTCAGGAACGTGAACTGGAGCTGCAGAAGGAACAGCGAAGGCAGGAAGAAAATGACAAACTGCGTCAGGAATTTGCTCAGCATGCCAATGCCTTCCATCAGTGGATTCAGGAGACCAGGTATAGTTTGTCTTTCCAGAACTTGCCTTTAGAGAATTCCTTAGGTAGTATTTGTGTGCATCCTCCCTCTCTTTGGACTGTCAAAGCTGTAAATGTTTCCTACTGAAAAACAGCTCATCAGGACTTGTCCATTCCATGCAGCTGGGATTTGAGGGAGGCCCCATTAGCTACACGGGACAGGAAAGCCCTGAAACACCAGACTTTAAAAATGTTCCTATTTCTGAATTCATTTTTCTGCAGTAATTCCAGTTATCCAGGACTTCATTTTTCTCCAGTTATTCCTGAACTAGGCTGCAGCACAGCTGGGGAGATAGAGCACTAATAGCTCCAAGCAGACTCTGAAGTGCCAGAGGCATTTCTGTTAATGCCCCTTTTGTATTGAGTAGTGTATTTGGAATCTTACTGGAGTTCAACTAGACAAAGAAGATGTCAAAAAAGCTTAAAACTTCGTAATCATTTCTCTGGGCTGCTGTCTAATAATAACCCTCTCAAAGGCGAGGGAGTAAAGATTTAACAACTGTGTTAGAAATAAAAACTCTCAAGGTTGAGCATTGCAGGTCTCTGTGCTCAGTCAGTGCTGTCAGCAGCTCTGACAGGCTTACGTTGGGGGTCAGAGGAGGTGACTTCTGTTCCCTGTAACCCTGTGATTCTGTCTGTGTGTTTACAAATAGTTCTGTGTCTTCATGAAATAATGAAATATAAATATGATTTTTTAACTTTTTGATGTTTGCTTCCCACCCGAATCTCTGTCCCTCTCTTACTGTCTTGTCTCTGTCCTGCTGCCTGATGTTTGGATCTTCACATTCTACAGGACTTACCTACTAGATGGGTTAGTATTGAATTTTATATCTTTCAGATTTTGGTCATGTGTTCTGCTCTGTGTGTTTTCTCCTGTTGTTACATCGCTTGTGAAAGCTGCGCTCAAACCCCTTTTATTTGAAAAGAGCAACCTTTTGCTGAGGTGCACAGACACAGGAAACAAGATTATGGAGTAGTTAACTATAAACCAGTAGAAACATAATTTCCTAGTCAAAAGCGGAATTAAAATGGGCAGCCACTGGCACACCATGGAAGTCCTGACTTTTGCTCTTGCTTTCTCTGAGGGCTTGCACAGGAAAAGGCCCCTAATTTGAGAAGATATGTGAGAATGTAGCTGCTTTCCAAAGGCAGGCTATTCTGACATTTGTAGTTTTTCAGCTTAAGAGACTGGCTTAGTGAAATAAAGCATTTGACCATAGCTGTTCTGAGAACAATGAAATCCCCAAAGTATTGACTGGTTTTGATAAGGAGAAGGGAAGATTCTTACAACAACATTTTGCTGAAATTACGTATCTTAAAACTCTGTAGTCTGCAAATATGAACTGTCCATTTTTAATCTGCTGCAGAACATGGCCCACACAGATTTCGTCCTTGACAGGAGAAAACCAATCTTCCAACATGAATCCATGGAGCCGTTGGAGTTTGCCAGCAGTTTTAAGCCCACTCTGTGTCCACAGGAATAGTTCCTGATGAGAATGTATGCTGGCCATTTTTCTGGAAGTGGAAAGGAAATAATAAGATCTTGAAATGTTTTCAGACTACCAAAGCTTCTGCAAATGTGTCTGTCCAGTTTAAATTTCTTCAGCAGGACAAGTCTGAGCACAGTGGAAGCTTTGTGATGTGATGTCAAATGCCAACAAACAGTGTCTGGACCAGGGTAGAGGCTGTGTTTGAGCCTGTGCACAGGGCTGGAGGAGGCCAGGGCCTTGCTCCTAAAGAGAAAGCTTTTCTTAATAAAAGAATGGAATCTTAGCAGATAATTCTGCTGCTTATTTGCTCTGTAATGATCACAGTCTCTTGTGTTCTGCCAGATAAAAATAGTTTGCCCTGTTTTTGTTGTACAGTTTAATGGAACGGAGCAGATTTTCCTGGAATGGATGCTGAATTCCCTGCTCCTTTGTCAAGTAGTGTTGTAGATTAATTCTGGTATCCAAGAACGAGTGAACAGAAAGGAGCCATTCACTGAAAGATGCAGGGTCAGAGTTAGAGATCCTCATGCCAGGCTCTTTTGTTGAACAAATTACCAGAGGGCTGCTGATACGGCAGGCAGAATTTGTCCCTAATTCTGTGTGAATAGATTAAAAACATGGATTTAGTTCCAAGAGGCACTGGCTGTGCTTAGCCTGGCTTGGCAAGAGGGAAGGCAGAGCTTCAGGGAAGTGTCAGAAGAAGAGCTGCCGTGCACACTCCTTGCTTTGCAGCTTGTGTGTGCCCAGCACTGCCTGGGAAGGATGTTCTTTGGGGAAAGGGAGTAAGAACAATTTGGAGTTTAGGAAGAAAAATGCTTTTAAACAACCTGTAGATGAGTTAACTGCAAAACTTCAGTTTGTCTCTTAGCGAGACTCACTTTTTTGTGACTTACACTAAAATAATAACAGTTTATTTTTGTGTATGTGCAATCAGCATTTAAATAATTTTCTCTCATTAAGAACTTGCTTGTGTTTGCTGCAAGGCAGTGCTGGCTTGGAGTGTGGCTCCACTGCAGTGGTCGTGTTTTGGTGTGTTCTTTCCTCTGTTCTTTCTTTCTTCCTTTTTGGAATTTACTTGGTTTCTTTCCTTTGACTAGCATAGCATATCGTCGTGTCATTCGTGTCTATCAGTATGAAGTTGGGGATGATCTATCTGGAAGGTTTTTTCCTCTTATTTTCTTACCTCACTTTGGTTTTCAAACGCACTCTTTAATTCCAAGGCTCGCTTTCCTTCCAACTAACTTTCACGGCTTAGAGATGCTTGGAGGTTTGTTTCCCTGTTGGTTCTTTCCACGGTTGGTTCCCAGCTTCCTGCTCAAGGCTCTGGGTGCGCGCTTCGTCTCTAGGCGGGCATTGAGTCTGAGCCTTAACCCTGTGGTGAGAAACACCCAGATGTTTGGTGCATTTTCATTGCTACAGAGTAATTCAGCACTTGAAATCCCCATTCTCAAGAAGCTCAAAAGCATGTGGGAGTACAGAGTCCAGTGGGGATGAAAAACTGGTTTTAGTGACTGAAATAACGGATATTCAGGTTTTAGGAACTTAAATACCCGAGTCAGAGGACACCCTACCTGCACAGCACCCAGACTCACTGTCCATGTGTGGGTCATCCAGTGCGAGCTCTCACCGTATGTGTTGGAAGGACAGAGATTCCCAAACACGGCTGCTTAGAAATTGCTTGGGATCTTGGGGTGGGGGAAAAGCAGCATCCAGAGACTGTCCATAGCTAGTCTGTGTGAAGGAGATCTTGGAGCCCCTGGCCACAGTGGTGACCTGCATGTAAAGGTCAGGGTGGAAATCACTGGGCAGAGTGGCTGAGCCTCAGCTGCTCTAGGTGCAGCATGGAGAGGTGGGGTGGGAAAGGCACTTTTCCACCAGGCACTGCTGAGCAGCAGAGGTCTGTAGCTCTCTGCAAGGATTATGCCTCATTAAGATTACTTTTCAACCAAACCAGTAGTTCTCACCATCCTTTTTTACCCTCATTTTCCCCTTTGTAACACATCTTTGTAGAGCTCCTGTACCTGACTGCAAATACAGCCCATCCCCAGTGACTCACCTGCAGTTGGTGTGTGTGGTGTGTGCTGGGCACGGGGCAGGGGGGTGGAACTGCACTAAATTCTAATTCCATGAGGTCCAGTAAAGCGGGTGCTTTCAGTCTGGCATGAAGTGTGGCTGCTGATCACGTTGCCTTTCAAATGGGGCTAGAAATTAACTATATACAGAAATAAGAATCAGAAAAAATGTACAGTGTCAGTCTGAAATAGGATGAGTCAGAATAAACAAAACACAAAACCAGTGTTTAAATACCTGAAAGGATTTTTCATTTCAAGGAAGGACTGTTAATTTCAAGCCCCACATGCCTTTTTTTTCGAGATAAGTGCCTTCTCTCACTGTTGTTCTGTGTTTAGATCATGTATGGTGGAGGAATCAGGAACGTTGGAGTCACAGCTGGAAGCCACTAAAGTAAGTGATGTGCACCTATGGGTAAAACAGCATTTCCAGCTGGCTTGGGAACACAGGGTGGGAAAGGGAAATGCATGTAATTATATGGGAAAATCTTAATTGATTTTAGACATTTGGAATACTGAAGAGACCTCTGGGATTATCTATTTACGTATCTGATGTCTACTTACATCACAGGCCATTAAACAACACTGATGTAGTTTTCCTTTTTCCTAAAGGAGGTGGGCTAGGGGAGAGAGGATACAGTATTTTCAGCATATTTCCCATGAACCTAAGAGGTTTTTTAGTCTCCAGAACTGGTTTGCAAGCCCTGATTTCCAATAGCGAGCATGAAGGTGAACATTGCTCTGAGTCTTATTTCACAAATCCCAGTATTATGTACATAAAGTCCTAGGAGAAAGAGAAAAGTATAACCCTTCCTCCCCTGCCAGCCTCTGTTCTAACTTTTTAAGGTAGTTGGGTTTTTTTTTTGGTGCTCCATGATTTCTCTCCTCTTTGCTCCCTTCTCACAGCGCAAGCACCAAGAGATCCGAGCTATGAGGAGCCAGCTGAAGAAGATTGAGGACCTTGGAGCAGCCATGGAAGAAGCACTTATCTTGGACAACAAATACACAGAACACAGCACTGTGGGGCTGGCACAGCAGTGGGACCAGCTGGACCAGCTGGGGATGAGGATGCAACACAACCTGGAACAGCAGATCCAAGCCCGGTACTACCTGGCCCACGTGTGGTTTGAAGTGTCTGAGTGGCGGGGGGGGGGGGGGGAAGACAGGAGCCACAGCTGCTCGTGCCTGCAGCCAGCCTTGCATGGTCTGTGCCAAGGACTCTCCTGTGCTCAGACCAATGGATGCAGTGGGCTTCTACATCCCCACCACCTCCCAGTTCCCTTCAGAGGGATGAAGTGGGCAGTTTTGGAATAGCTCCCATTGGCCATGAGCAGTGGTGGGATCTTAGTGGAACAGTTTTATTCTGTGGAATAAGTGTGTACAAGTGTTCCCACACTGAATGGTTGGTTGTTCCTGTGTCCTCACCATGTGGTGCAGCTGCTGGACTCAGAGTACCACAGCTCAGGAACTGTTAATCAGCTTTGCTGCTTCCTTTTCAGGAACACCACTGGAGTCACCGAGGAGGCCCTGAAGGAATTCAGCATGATGTTCAAGTGAGTTGCAGGGAACACCTGAGAGAGGAAGCCTTGGGAGATATTCCTGGCACATGGATGGCTCCTGTTTACAGGACCCATTTGTGGCTCCTTTGTTGTCTGCCCCACTTTGTGCCGAGCTGTTCCATTCTCTGCCAGAGGGCAACAGCCTCCAGCCCCTGCAGCTGGCAGTGCCAATGCATTCCAGCTGGGAATACAGCTGGGGTTTTTTTTGTGGGGGAGGGGTGATTTTCAAGCAAAGTTAAGAATTTGTGCGTATTTTTCATGTATGCTAGATAGAATTTTTTATTGATACAAACTCATTTGTCCAGAATAGGGGCTGGTTGTAACCTTGATGTAGTTTTCAGCCCCATTTACAGCTCTCAGGATTCAATAACTGACACATGGTGGGTTCTGTTTTTATGTTTTTAGGCACTTTGACAAGGACAAATCTGGACGACTTAATCACCAGGAGTTTAAGTCTTGCTTGCGCTCTCTCGGCTACGATCTGCCCATGGTTGAGGAAGGAGAGCCAGACCCTGAGTTTGAGTCTATTCTTGACACTGTAGATCCCAACAGGTACGTGGGTTGGACCTTTCTTGTACTGTAAAATACACAGAGGTGTTGGCTGGAAGGTCCTTCACAGGCTGAGAGCTGTGGTTATTTTTACAATGACTCACGTGAAAGCTTTTAGGAAGGCAAGACTGTCGTTTGTAAAGAAGAAATTCAGAGAATGATCTGGTGTTGAGTCTCCTGCGTTAAGACTTCCACTCCTTCCAGAACAGTTCCAGGCCCTCTCTGGAGGGCCTGGTAGTGCTGTGCTCTGGGTGCTCACACTGTGTTTCGCTGGCAGGGATGGACACGTCTCGCTGCAGGAGTACATGGCCTTCATGATTAGCCGGGAAACGGAGAACGTGAAATCCAGCGAGGAGATCGAGAGCGCTTTCCGTGCCCTCAGCTCCGAGGGGAAGCCCTACGTGACCAAGGAGGAGCTCTACCAGGTAAGTGCTGGTTGTCAACCCCCAGGGAGGAACACACAAGACTTTTGTTCAGATGAAGCCCAGCACTAGTGGCTTGGAGGCTCATGTCACTGGGGCTCAGTTCTGACCCTGCCAGGAGATCCCCTGCAGCAAACACAGAAATTGCTGTGACAGCCTTACTCAGTTGCTTTCTTGGCTCTATAGAGGAAGAGGAAAAGCTTTACATATCAAAGAACCGATCAGGTTCAGTAAAACAAGAGCTACTCAAAGGCCTGGAAGGGAATGCACTGTCCTCAGAACTTGGAGCTTCCCCTCCATCATTTGGGAAACTAGAGGGGGATGTTTCTCCAGACAGTGATTCAAAGGAAAAGCTTGAGCCTAAGCTTATACAGTATGAACATCTCCTCCCTCTTGCTGCCCTGCCAAGACAGCAAGTTTTTCCTGTCTGAATACCACCAGCTGGCAGGGAAATAAGAGTTTGCAGTGCTTCCTTGTGCCAGTTACCTGTTCTGTCTTCTATTCGGTGGGAAGACTCTGGTCAGGTCTTCCAACCTGTAACCAAATAGTACCAACAGCGAGAGCATTTCCATCTTGGGCGTAGTTGTGCTGCTCTGGTTTCTGCCCTGGGGAATGGGAGGGCTGCCTGTCAATGCCCCTTGGCAGCCCCAGAGCCCTCTCACCCCCTCGCTGTTCTCTCTTTCAGAACCTGACCCGGGAACAGGCCGATTATTGCATCTCTCACATGAAACCCTACATGGATGGCAAGGGCAGGGAACTGCCTTCTGCCTATGACTACATAGAATTTACACGTTCACTCTTTGTGAATTGATCTGAAACACTAGTACCAAAAGATGCAAAGGACATGCTCACGTTTGCTGACTGTAGTTCTGCATGTGTCTCTCTCTCTCTTTGTGCTCTACAATAATCAATGTTACTTTATGATGTAACCTTAAAGTGCTTAGCTTAAAACTCTTAGGGAAAAGAAACATGTTGCAGTGTGCTTCAATAAAAGTTACTGGTCGAACCACATCATCTTGTGTTTAATGGCTAAATGCAAATTTAACTGTTACATGGAGGCAACTCCAGGTGTTGGTTACCTGAGTTTTCCAGGCCAATGCTAGAACAGGTGAGTGAGGAACTGTTCCTGGAGTCACTGCAGTTACAAGCTTCACATAGCTGTTGTGCTGCTGCCTTAGTCCATGATCTCACTTGCCAGCTGTTCCAGGTAACTCATTTCCTTTGGTCCCTGCTCAGTGAAGTCAGAGCTCAGCTGCCAGACTTTGACTGTCCCAGCAGCATCCCCTGCTGCCAGGAGCCGCGTGTGCTTGGTGTTAAATTCCAAACAATACACGGGGCAGTCGCTCATGGACTGCTTCAGGGACACAGTGGGCTTCTGAATGCTCCTCGCCAGGTCAAACAGGTGCACCTCTCCTGCAGACACAGACACTCATTGCAGCTTCATGGCAACAGACATCGTATCTAACAGCAGGTGAGTATCTGCTTAGTCTGGGACTGAGAGTTATTTTTAAGCTGTTTCCCCTGCTGATGGGTGTCTAGGCTGTGACAGACAGCTGACATCACTGCAGGCAGCACAGATTTGTTCTGCTGTCAGAAACCTGAAACCAGCTTGCCAAATTCCGTGAAATCTCCATTCTTTAACTCAAAAATGCTTGGGCAATTTTCTAAGGAAAAAGTTCTCATTTTAAACCATTAGTTCTGGAAGTAGATGTCAAAAACAAGCTGGAAATAGATTGAGCCACAGTGATCTTGCTGTACTGTATTTCTGTGCATGACTTTGGCAACAGATTTAAAGGTACCATCAGAAGTGAAAAATAACTGTGCTGGGTCGCCTTGCTAAAGTTAGAAATTACTCCTTTGTACTAATTACACAGTGCAGACAACAGCCACTGCTCTGTGCTTGTGGGATCTGCTAACCAGTACAATCGACTTGACTAATTAACACCCACCACACCTTAATTTTATGCTCAAGAGGAGGCACCTGCAGCTACTTGCCTTCCCCAGACGCAGCTGCAAAAACCAGTGGTCGAACTGGAGACCAGCATACACAGAACAGGTATTTCTTGGATAACTGCAGAGCAAAGAGGGGCTGTGTCTGCAACATGGAGTGGAAGTGAACTTGGCCATCGGTCCCACAGCTCAGGAAGAGGTTCCTGGGGGAGGGAGGAAGCAAGACACAACTCTTCTTGTTTTATTGCTAATGATAAAGAACAAAAATCAGTCAAGGAGCATGACCTTGGACAATATTCCTGCTTTGTAAAGGTCTGTGTTTCCTAAAGCAGCAATTGCCAGGCTGTGCTGTGGGCTGTAGAGATGTAGCTTTGTTACTGCCCTCAATTAAGCTTAATGAGGGCTTGTACTGACCACTGATGAGTTGTGGCCCAGGGCTTCGTGAGAACTGCTGATCTAGAGCTGGACATTGTTCGAGCTGGGCTTGTCTCATGCAAATTAAATGCAAACCTGGGCTGTCAGCATGTTTCACAGAAACAGGGCTTGGGGCCTCCACGGATGGTGGGGTGAATTGCTGGCAGAGATGGGAGCTTCTCAATTAAATTCTGGCAGCTACTGGTGAGTTTTCTGATGTCAGAAAAATCTTTAGTAAGATACTTAGTGATCTGCCCAAGTGAAGGACTTTTTCATCTCCTTGGCTTTAAACTGAGTTTTAATTGTAACAAACAGGCTGATCTAAGGAATGTGCTAATGTTGCTCATGTGCCCATATGCAGCATATTCCAGTAGGCAGCTTCACCAGAGCCAGTGGATGTTGTTTCTCCTACAACCGGAAATTCCCAATGCCAGGTGACCGTTTTTTTGGAACTTGTACACACCCCCAGGGGCTATTTGAAAAATCTGTGTTTAGAGCCTGGCAACGATAGTGTCCCACATGCAGCACTTGCCTGTGGAAGGGCGAGCAGCTCACAGAGTACACGGGTCCAGCATGAGGGGAGAAGGCGAGTTCTGCCGGTGCCCTGAGGGGAACGGAGCCACCCGGCCGCAGGAGAGCCAGAGTCTGCGCTGCAGTGGAGCACCTCAGGGAATAGCCGCCTTCCACGCCCACAACAAACACACCAGGATCGAAGTGTGAGAAGGACAGCGAGGTCACCCCCACGGCTGCCTCTCCCCAGGCCATCTGGGGAAAGAGAGAGTTGGTGTCAGCTGGGGCTCCAGAGAGAGGCACACGTGGGCAGAGCCTGCTGGGGCGTCAGTGGGCTGTTCACAGCACTGCTGGTGACAGCTCTGTGTTTCTAGCTCTGCTCAGCCTTTAATCTCTGAATCCCTCCTACAACGGGGTTCACATAAATTAACATTACAAGGAAGTTCTCCATCCCAGAAACTTCTCTTTAGAGCATGGCAAAACCTCAGCTGTTGCCAGTCTTCCAAGAATGATTTCCACATGGTAAAGGAGCTGTGCATCAAGGGTTAGCATGTTCAGAAGGGGCTCTTCCTGGCCCTTCTTGGAGCAGGGCAAGTTCTGACACTTGGGCTCCAGGGTTCAGAGTGTTTTTGTGGAAAGAGCACTCTTTGAGCTGCTGAACTCACCTTCTTCAGCCGAGTGCTGCGAGGGATCTGCTGAGCCACGATGGCAAATCCTTCGGCCAAGGCCAGCTGCCCATCCCGCTCCTCCCTCCACACGAGGATCTTACCATCTGTTGCCACACTCAACAGCCGGGAGTGGTTTCTGTGCTTGGTGTCAGGTAACCAGTTAACCTGTTCCAAATGCCATGAGCTCAGGACAACAGGGACTGTCACAACTGCCCAGCCCATGCAGCCTGCGGTGACTCTATCTACCCGGACATAGGAGCAGAGCCAGGCACCAGCCTGGTACCAAACCAGCTTCTGCTGGGAGCTGGCACAGACACTGATGCAAGGAGAGAAATGCAGCCAGGTTTTTAGGCTGAATCTCCTTTGCAGTTTCTATGGTTCACCTGGCCTCAGTTTTGGGATGGGCATTTATGGCACTTTCACACAGCTCCAAACAACAGCATTTTCCTGACTATCAGATGAGAAAAATACACAGAATGTCCAGAGTCACAAGGCCCCAGAAGGCAAAATCCTTAGGAAGCCAGACCGCGTGACATGCTTGTAAATCCCCTTAAAGCATGTGGCTTTAAGCTTCCAAGGATCAGTGACACTTTGCTGTTTGTGTTTTTAAACCACTCCAAGTATCACTGGCGGCATCTCCCTTAATAAATGATTACAGTTTGAGAATGGTCTGCTCTTAATTTATCCTGGACTGGGAGAAGTTACTTTTTACAGGCTAAGTGTCTGTTCAGGAGCTAGATTTGGGGGAAAATAGCCAACCAGAAAAGAATATAACTGCTGCAATGTCTGTGAACTGCCTGGCTGTGGCTGGGAACCAAAGGGATGACAAAGAGCAGTGCCAACTCTCACCTGCCCCAGCCCTGTCTGCTGTCAATGTTCTCTGTTACCTGATAGACTGGGTCAGTGTGGGTGTCATCTGTCATCCCTGTCCTCCAGATCACAGGGTCTTCTGTCCTGCTGGTGTCCCACACCACCAACTCCCCACTGAACAGGCCACCTGAAAGGACAAAACATCTAAGGTCTGACAGCTCAGAACAAATGCACAAATGGAGCAATGGCAGAAACAGACCCACCAGCTTCAAAGGTTGGGCAGCTCTGTGCAGGGCACAGCCAGGTCTGGTGTAAGAGAATATTGCCCTGCTGAAATAAGTATATTATTCCCCTACAGCCAGGACAAGATTTCCTTCTGTCACCTCTCTCTGAGAAGATGATAAAAAAGCAGATGTCACTGAAGAGGCAGCAAGTCCCAGTTCAGATGCAACAGTGCACTTATCTGTGTTAGTGGGCGTCAGTTCCTCAGTTTGAGGGCTGCAACACTTCCTTTTACAGGAAATCTGAGGCTGAACTTTGAGAGAGAAACCAAAGGATCCAGGTTGCAGGAAAAAAGGGTATGTTTCATGCATGGTCTGAGGTAAGAACAACCCACCAGCTATCAGTGATGGTTGGGAGGGATGGAAAGCCAGGCACATGACAGAACTGGGAACATCCACCACCAGGTCAGGGTGCTGTGGATTCAACCCTCTTCTGTCCAGATTCCAGGTACAAACATAGGATTTTTCTGTGCTCCAGTCCCCATCATCCAACCTGAAAAACAAAAAGCTACATCTTGCCTTGTGTGTTCCAGGGGCTCCCAGTCCTGCAGAGCTCTGGGATACCCCACTGGTCACCTCAATGTGCTGCTTTGTGTTCCCCCATGAAGGAATCATGAGAGGATGGAACTTCTCTGTTGGCTGGTTTATCCAGGATCTGCCAGGGCACATATCAGTGCTTACAACAAAGTGCTAGCCAGTAAATTTCGGGTACAATTTCCCTATTCCAAGACCTACTCACCATTTAAATAATGGGAACAATCAAAAGGGTGCATATGGAAAGTTCATGGAAGGAATTCTGCTGAGGGTACCCACAGACACAGAAACCACATCCTCATCTGCAAACTGTTGTAGGCTGGGAGAGCAGAAGGAGCAACTAACATACAGGTTTGCCCTGTTTTACTCTTCCCTACATATTCCCTCATGGATACCCTTTTTGCTGAGGCTTTTAATCTAAGGAAAGGAGAGCATTAAAGAAAAAGAATAAGGGCAGCAGTAGGGCCAAGAAAGAGGGGGCTGCTACAGGCATTAATGGATTAGATAAATGATTTGTGCAACCCTTATTTCAGAAATCCTTAAACATGTGTTGTTACATTCCATGGCACCAGGCACATGCGTGAACAGGTGCCAAGTTCATCCAGAGTGCTCAGAGACCACATTAAACATCACGATCGCAGTGAAGATAAAGCACATTCTCCCAAACCTCACCTACAGATATTTGCAACTGCATCTGCTCTTCACATTTTTCAAACAGAATCTACCTAGAAACAAATCAGTAAGATCATGTATCCCTATTCAGGGTGGGGGGAAGGTAGAAGAAATAAAAGATATAATTCAGGACTTGACTGAGATTTTGTTACTTTGAAGATTAATTATTTAACTTGCATAAGGGGTGTGTATATATAGATATATATATATATGTCAGTATATTACTGCAGAGAAAGCAAACATATCTAGATCTCAGGTCAGCCTGAGACATCACATCAGCCTCAGCTGCACTCCCAAATCCATCCGGATACTCACCGGCCATAGGAACATGCAATGACAGATCCCGTGGCATTCCATGAAACACTGGTGACCTGCAGGTTTTGATCCTGAGCCTCTGAGTATGACAAGGTATGCAAACACAACACCTGGAAGAGATCAAATCCAAGCACTGAAGCAACAATCCCCAAACAGAGAGAAATGAGATTTGTGCCCACCGCTGATGTGATTGTGTGATTACAGTGTGGGGTTTCCTCAGTCCAAGAATTTATGTGAAAAGGTTGTTGAATTCCTGTTGGGAAACAAACCCACAACACAAGGGTCACTCAAACACAACCTCTCAAGAGAGTACACACTCTGGAAGGCTGTGCCTGAGAGTTTACAGCAGCTGCCAGGTGCGAGTCTGGCACTTGCTGAGCTCCACAAGTAACAGTTTGAAAATGCCAGTCCCAACATGTACTGTCTGATACAAATTGCTTCCATTCCTGAGCACCATGCACTAAACAAACATAATCTAAGCAGGAAGAGCTGCCAACTCACTGACTGCAACTGTTCCTAGATCCCTGCTAGGCTGGAGTGCTTTGAAGGGGCTGAAGAAAAGCCTACACCAACTGCAGGCTTCCTCCTCTCACTGCTGCTACAGCTCAGTCACCAGCAGGAAGAACAGTTTAACCAAAGAAGGAGAAAGACGAAAAAAACCCCAAGGCAACTCAACTGGTAATGTTTAATTAGAACCTGGCAAGAACAATTACAGCAGTAAGGACTAGAACTAACAGAGTAACTGCAACCAGCTCCGTGTGGACAATGACCTGAATTCTGTCACTTACTGTTTCATCCTGATCTGTCCAGTTCACTTCAAAGCCATCAAAGGCATGACTTTTCCAGTTTTTATTTAGCTCTTTGATAACAGCATCCTCCACTCTCTGAAGGAATGACAGAAGCCCAGTGTAATCTACTTGGACTTCTTGCTGGAAGTCTTGGACAGCATCTTTCCTCAGTTCTGTCTGCACCGCAGTGTCTTGGGCTGTATGAGACTGCACTGCAGCTTCTGCTGTTGAAATTTTCCCAGTCTGGCAAGTTTTCTAGTAAAAGAAGACAGGCAGTCTATAAACCAAGCAGAGAAACAAATGTTGCACAAAGCATTCAAAGCACCTTCCCCGTCCTGCCGTTTCAATGAGACATTCCAGCCCTTCTGCACAGCTCTGGTTCATGGTTAAACACAGGGTACCTTCGTACCTGCCCAGGTGTTGGTGATGCACTTGTGACTTTCTCATGATCTGATCTGAGGCAGAGATGCCCGCATGCCAGTCAGATTCAGGCAGTGCTTTACAGCACGGAATGGGAAGGACGGGAGAAGGCAAGAAGGCAGCGAGCTCCAGAGTAATGAGCGAGCAGCGCACACGGTGACAGGGCAGAATTATCAATTCTCAAACTGCGGGGCGGCAGCCGCACGGGCTGTTCTTTGCCGATTCGCACACAGGGGCTAAATCAGCAAAACGCTGAAGGGACAGAGCCGGTGTCCCCGGCCCCTGCACGGTGCCAACAACTCCCTGAGAGGGAGGTCTCGGTCCCGGGCCGCGCTGGAGCCGCGGGACCTGCGGAGGGGCCACGGACGAACATGGAGGGGGCACGTCAGGGCACGATCCCAGGAGGTCCGGGGAAGGCGCAGCCCTGACAGCCGCGCCCTGCCCGGCCCGGTGGTACAAGAGCGCGGAGCGGGGCTTCCCGGGGGTCTCTCACCACCTCGCAGCGCGCGCTCCGGGCGCTCCTCCACAGCGACTGCACGTCGGCACCGGGTTCCGTCCTGTCCGCGAACATGCCGGGACCGGAGAGGGCCCGGCGGTCCCCGGGGGGATCGGGGGTCACTCCCAGCGGTCGCGGCCTGCCGCGCTCCCGCCGCCCGCGCCTCCGGTTCCCATGGGGACCGGCCCTGCGCGATGGCGTCACCCGAGCGCCGAGCCCGCCGGCCTGCGAGCGGCACGCTGAGCTGGGCGGGGCCATGTTGGGGAAGGGCGCGGAGCGGCTGTGCTGGGTGGGCGGCGGCTCCATGCGGGAGAGGGGTGCGGGTTATCCCGACACCGTTGTTAGGGCCGTGGGTGCGGCGGAGGCTTCTTCTTCCCCTTCGGTCGCTCCCTGCGCTGTGGCCCGGCTGGTCCCGCCGCGGCCACGAGTGGCAGCACAGGGGAAGGGCGCGGGGCTGCCCGGAGTTAAGATGGCGGCGGGGAGGGGGGATTGGGCGCCTCGTGAGGGAAGCTCTGGTCGGCTGTCGCCGTGTGCTTGCCCGGAGAATGAGGCCGGGGGCCGGCTCAGTGCACACTTAGTGCCCGGGGTGTGCTCTGGCTCGTTGCTTTGCTCTCTACCTTGGTTGGTTTTGATGGGGGAGTTACGGTAATTTGTGCCGAGGGTGAATTACTGCGTGACCGAGCTGGCTGCACGCCTGCGGGGCAGCTCTCCGGGAGTCACCCTGGCCCCTGGTAACAGCCCCGGTAGGTGGATAACCTGTGCTGTTCCCTTCCGCAGGGACAGTGACTGGTGGTGCAGCTTCTTTAAGTGATTATTCCGAACAGGTATGACTCTGCTTGGAGATTTTTTCTAACTAACTCATTGGAACAACTTGATGATGAATGCACAGGCTAAATTTAGTGCTGGCATAAGCAGGCACAGATGCACCAACTTAAGTGGAGTTATTCCGGCTGTTGCTGGGAAGGAGTCTGGCTTGTGTGCAGGAATCAAGATTGCAGGATACAGAGTAGGAGCTCAGAACGGTTGTAGTGCTTTCACCTCTTGAGCACATGTGAGTCCATTTATATCAGATCTGAGTGCAATGGCTCTTCTGAGGAATTTAAAATACGACACAATTAATAGTGAAGTAAGAGTCCCTAAAACGCCTGGTAAAGAACTCTTATAGCCATTTTACAGACAGTGAAACTGGAGCAGAAAGAGGTTCAGTGGCACCTCCTTCAAAAGCAAAAGGTCTCAGTGGAACTGAATCCTCCAGATTTTCAAATCCTGGCTGGGTATTTCCTGTGATTCTTCCCCTGACTGGTGTGAACCATCACGATGCCCTATAGAAGAGCCAAGAACATAAAAGCATAAACACTCTTGGGCTGGACTGATGGCCCTTTTAGCCCTGACATCTCTCTCTGATTAGCACAGGAGTTAACCTGACTTTCCAAAGTTCAAGTTTGGTGTCTCCAGCAGCAGCTGGTTCATGTGGAAGTGCAAGCAATGTCCGGATTTAACTCTGAGGACTTTCCCAGCCTGCTTCTCCTGCAGACAGGCTCCTTGCTTTGCGTCACTGCATGGGGCAGTTTTTCATGTGTTGAAAAACTAATACTAAATATTTGAACCCAATAGCAGAGTGGTTTTCCTAAGAGGGTCTTCATATTTAAGATTTATCCTCTATAAATAGATCATCTTCAGTCATCATTAAATTATCTTTAATTGGTATGATTAGAACTGCCAAGGCATATTACTCTTTAGTAGAGGAGTAAATATTATGAGTGTGAATTAATATACAGGCTGCATCATCATAAAAATGCTAAGCACAAACTGCAATTTAAAAACTTTAAATAACTTGTTCGGAGAACTTAAGGAGAAAAGTCTGGAGTTTTTTGAGATGGCAAAGAGATAAAACTGGAATTTAAGTATGTGAAACAGACCAAAATAAATCCATTTTTTTTGGTGAGTAGTATGCAAAGTTACTGCAAATGTCGAACACGTTCGCTGTATCGTGGTGCATGTCTGGGCTTTTTCTTCCCCGAGGACGAGAAAGGAACAAACAGCTCCAGACAAGGACTGTTCTAAGAAACTGCACTTTGATCCTTTATTCCAATTTATCTGGTTTGCTGGGGTTTCAATATATCAAAGGTATTTCAAGAAATGTTATGTTGCGCTTTTCTTCTGACCTGGCAATATCAGAATATGGATGCTTTTGTCTTCACATCATAACACATCAGAAATAAGGCAAAATCGGGGATAAGTGGGGGAGGGCTGTTACTTGCCTGAGGCTACCCAGTCTCTCTAAAGTGGCTGCTTTTACAGTGCTCATCTGTGCTTTTTCCTCTCTGTTTCATGAGACAAAGTGTATGAAGTTTTAACTTTCACATAATGGAGCAAATCAGCATCAGAAAACAACAAGAGAAGGTTGAGGTAAAGAGAAAACAAAAAACAAAAGCGAGGGGGAAAGCATCAGGAAGAAGACTGAGCCGTAACAAGAAGCTGCACGCTAGCGTGTGATCGCTGTGACCTGAGCAAGAGAAATACTCTGAGCTGCATCTCAGGAAAAATTTCCCCACTAGTGGGTGCAGTCGCTGCCCTCGATTTGTGATAAATGCAACTATTCAGTTCTGTTGAGGCGAAACAGCAGACTGTACCCGAAAATGGAAAGACATAACTGAGCCTTCTCCTTTTACACCTTCCCCTCCACTCCTTCCACCCCAAACAGAAGCACGTAAAGATGAATAAAACAACATGCACAGATCAATCCGGCCATGAGAAGGAATCTTGGACTTAGTCTGGCAGGGAGTGGCTTGACAGGGGATCGAAGACATTGCCTTTGGTGATTGATGACTGTTCAGAGGAACAGAACTTTTTACATATTCTCGTTTATTCAAAGTAAACCACAGCCAACCAACAAAACTCTTTAACCAACAGCAAGGGTTTGTTTCAAAGAATTGTCACTCCAGAACCTACTTGTTTCTCCAGCTTGTATAACCAGCAAGACCTAATTCTGTTTCCTAATTGTTCCCTTCCTACCTGTTCACTGCTGAACAGCCCAAGGTGGCAGATGTGGTCTGGCTGAGGTCTGGGTACTGAACTATTGCCTTTGCATTAACCAAAGGATGTAATCTGGAGTTTGAACTGGCTTTATGCTGACATTTTGTGCTTGTTATTTGGGTATAGACAATGTCTGATCAGTTACTCCCATGTTTCTTTTTTGTTCGAAATTCATGATTTTAAAATTCATCAAATCTTTAGGGAAGTGAGGTCCCTACAACTGTCAGTGTTGAACCCACGCCCATGTACCCACCAGGTGCTCAGTAGCTTGATGAGGGTTCAGGTCCTCGTGTGGACTCTGTGTGTTACCTCAAGCTGTGTGAATCCCCCAGCTATTTCTTTTCCAGTGCCATCTGTAACAGGCTCATGCATTTTCTCTACTTTGTTACCTCCTTTTCCCCGTTCCCCCTCCCAAACGTCCCTGCAAATACCGTGCCCTTTTTGCTTTGAAAACCTATTTTTCCATCTCAGCATAAAAAGTCAGCTCACTTCTGAAGTCCTGTTACACCACAACACATGGTACATCATCAAAAGGATCCATCTCCATTAAAATCGTGATCTACTGTGCTTTGCAGAATTAGTCGGGGGTTCCTTATAAATATGGGTGTGGTTTCTTGTCCTGTACAGGTATTGTTTATCCCCTATTCCTTCCTTTATGATTAATAATAAGACAAAGACTTTAGTCAAGTGTAACCAGACCAGGAAGGAGCAGGGGGGAAGCTCTGTGGCAGGTGGCAGCAAGTTACCGCCACAGGGGCACAAAGGCACTGCTGGCAGGGTTGGAATGGCAAGCAGAGCTGGCACCGGGCCGAGTGCCATGGATTGTCCAAAGAGGCATCTGTGAAAGGCTCAGTATCCTGAATCCTGGCTGCCACGGTGCTCTGAACTTGGTGGCAGCTGGGAGTCTCTGCCTTGGGCAGGCGATTGCTGCTGTCAACAAGGTGATTGGCAGTGTCTCTCTCCTTTTGGTCTCAGCAGCCTCTAGTTCCTGCTGAGTTCATAGCAG
Organism: Coloeus monedula; assembly: GCF_965178545.1. Lineage (NCBI taxonomy): Eukaryota > Metazoa > Chordata > Aves > Passeriformes > Corvidae > Coloeus > Coloeus monedula. The sequence goes on along the minus strand of NC_138801.1, from coordinate 5,781,704 downwards.
CACGTCCAGCATCTCACCTCAGAAATAAAGGTACAATCTGCTGTGCCACTTCTCACAGGTACCTGAGCCTTTGCAGTGCTGACAGCATGAAAGAAAACAGAGATCCCTTAAATTAATCCCATATTCAGTAACCATGCATGGCTAAAAATTAGTTATCTGTTCTGTACATCACTTCATCATCTCATACTGTGTCTGTAGTATCTCAAACAGTTGTTGGAATTTTAACTGCTATGTCTAAAGCCAGTGGCTATCTCAGAAAGCAGTGAGGACAGATATTAATCTTCTAAACAGGCTCTCCTTTGTAAAAGTGTGGTTTCAAAAAAGGACATTCAGAAATAAGTTGTTACATTCCACTTGGTACCATCAGATTTGTGCTTGTGTAAAACAAGCAAGCAGAATTTGCATGGTAGTTCTGGGTTGCTTTTCAGAAATCTCTGTAATTATTTAATTTCAAGCATGCCACTTTCATTACTTAAACATTATTTCTATGAACACTGAATGCTCAATAAATACATCTCAGTTTTACTGGGGTATGAATATGTAATTTAAGAGTGGAAAACAAAATAACGTTTCTACCACGTTAGCTAATGCAGCAGGAAAGACAGATTTGCAAGGACTCCTTTTACGGATATAAATTTTACCTCCATTTAGAGAGTTTGCATACTGACAGGTTGGTTAGACTAGCAAAAGCACTTACTGTGAAAGACACTTCTTAAACGGCAAATAAAAATATCTCATTGATTTTTTTTTTATCCCAAGTATAATAGGGATTACAAAGAATCCTGGAACGTATTCTACAAGCACACAGAGAAAACTTTACAAAATTATGCACTGCAGAAAGATTATCACCTTCTCAAAAGCAAATGGAAGATGAAGGGAAGCAGAGTATCTTGTATAGACAAATTGGATATGTCAGTGTGAGTGTTTTAACTTCTCACAGAAAATGCCAAGTGATTTGTAATGATCACTTTCTTTTTATCGCCTCCCTTTATCTTGTAGCACAGTGACAGTCTGGTACTGAGAAATAACAGAATGAACCACCCATACAGCCCGTTTCTGTACCTTCTTTCTTCAGTATATATGTAGGGTTCCCAACACAAGTACTGATCCCAGTCCAACTTGAAAAAAAAAGAAGAGGGAAAACAGGGCTTAAGCAGCATGAATGTGGCTCTCTCTGGAGAAGTGCAAAAGACAATTGCAGCACTTTCATGCTGGTTTTGGAACTCCATGTAGCCTAAGCCTATTGAAATATATATTTGTGAGCGGGAGTGGAGGGGAAGGAGGATGCTCTGGAATGAGGCCTGGAGCTGGAATGCTGTCGTAAAGGCAGCAGTAGGAGGGAGAGCTATAAGCTGGCTGCAATCCTCAAATTTAAAAAAAGGTCCGGAAACATTTTAATGCCAAATTATGTGACACCTTTCATTCCCGTTTTTTCTTTTGTCCTTAGTTTTCCATTTAATTGACTGAAACTTTTCCTATTTATGCCACCAACTGTGTAAGCTGGGCTGACTAAAGGCATTTTTATTTTTCTCCACTCTAGCCTCACAAACTGGTTATGCAACAGCTTACACCTTTAATAACACCAATAAAACTGCATCAGAACTTTAAAAAAAGCCCAGATTTCTTAGCATCAAGGCCTGAGAGAACTTGCTGCAGTGCTGGGATGTGACAGGAGGCAATTTATAAGGAATTAACTCTGACAGTCACTTTATACAGCTGATTTTCAAAGATCTAGGCACTAAAGATGTGTTAATGAGGGTACTGAGGCTTCATAATTAATTATATTACCATCTCTTTGTTACTCTCTACAACAGTAGTGCCTGGTTGACATTTCAATGGGAGTCTGGTGGTGTTCTTTGTGATTATTATCCAGGAGTACAGTTATACCTTAGCTCCCAGAGAGAAACGTTGCATGTAAATGGCGCTGTGAATTGCAAGGCCCTTTGGAGCTCAGTAAAAGCCCTTGAAGGAGACCCTGCTGAAAACTGAATGGATGTCAGTAACATTTCTCTAGTCTGGAGTCTCTCTTCAGATATGGACTCTCCTCCCCCTTCCTTTCCCTCCCCCCTTCCTTCCACTGAGCTGGTCCTTCTTACAAGGCTTAAGAACAGCAACATCCAGCCCTTGCTGAATGTTGAGTTCCAGACCCCTAAAGGAAGGAATACTGACCTGAACAAAGCAGTGAACAAAGTAATCTGAAAATAGGGAATATTTTCACAGACTTGAATTTTCAGTGCAATAACACCAGAGCTGCCAGAAGGAGTCCCAGAAGTGGTGAGTCAGATAATAGACGTACAGCTGTGGTGGGAGGGAAATGGTCTCTACTTTGTTTTATACCACCCCACCCCCCCCTTTACAAAGGCAGATGAAATTATTTTCCAGTCTTACCACTGCAAAAACAAACATGGAGTCTAAAGGTTATTTCCTTTGTGTCTTTCTGAGAGACATTTAGTTTTGACTCCAAAGGGGAAAGGAAGATGTTTTGTCAATGACCTCAAAGTCTCCTCTGAAAGTTTTTACAGTATCACCTGAGGTAGCAGAGCTGCTCTTTTGTTTACTGATATATTCCACTTGTTTGCGTTAACTTAAAAAAACTTACAAAAACAAATTGTTGTTTTTTCACACCAGTTGCAATTAGAACCTTGTCGTGGTTGGGCTCAGTTAAGGGCACAGTCTGACAAACACCCCTGCTAAGTGAAACTTGTGCAATCTATTCCTCACTCTTTCATTCCTGCCTTCATGGGTCTCTCTTTTTTGTAACATTGTTCCTGCATCTGTACCAGGGAACCAGATCAGAGTACTAGTCTGAGTTTAAAAAAAAGGAGTTGTGGGGACTATTTCTAATTGAAATCAGATTCAGATTCAATTTAACATGGAGCTACACACACACACACACACACACAAAATCACTGGCACAATGCAGGAACAGTGTAAAGGGGAAGAGGGGAGGAATGCGTGGTGGGGAATGCATAAGTAGGAACTTTTATCAAAAACTAGTTTGTCAAACTATGTCTTAAAAGACTTTACATTCTTCCAAGCCAGAGCCACTCTTTCCTCTGTGTGCAGGTAAAACCTCATACACAGGGATTACAGTTGCAGGACTCTCAGCGCTATTGTAATATCAAAAAATAATAACTGTTCCTACACACTGACACAATTAACCAAATTCCGTTCACAGATCATTGTTAGCAACTTGTGCAGCATTTTATGTAGCTGAAGTTGGAGACCAGTTCTATTCCTGAGTTCCATCTCTGGCTCTAATGAGCAATAACTCTGAATAATTCTGGCATTCAGTTCACCTACCAGTAAAAGAATTACTTTCCTCACAGAGCTTTTTACATTTAACCAGATTTTTTAAATGAGCTTTGACATTCTCAGATGAAAAGAATAATGTGCACAATGTATTATTATAGCAAAAACTGTATATGACAGATTCCTACATGTTTTCCTGTCTTTTGTCTCACCTTTCCTGTCACCATACTCCTACACGGAATTCAATACATACCGTAAATGTTTGAGTAATGCCAACTTCAAACTAATGAATTGTAATTAATGTACTCATTCTTTGCTGAGCAATGTTGTGTGTGTTTATTTTTATCTGATACTTTTTGGATAAAGACAGAGGTTACTCCCCCTGAGAGTTGAAATATCAATAGTGCTCTACATAACAAGGGAAGTTTTTAATGATTCCCACAAAAACCACTGCCAGCTGGTAACAAGACCATGGATGAAATACACAGAGTGTAAAATTTTTGCCTCTAGTGCTATTCCTAAGGGGCCAAATCTAGAAGTGATATTCAACTTTGCCTAGGATTCAGCAAGAGTTTTCCAGTTGAGGAGATGATAAATAAGAGTTTTAAGAATTGGCCAGAGTTAAAATCCTGGAAAGCAAACATTTATAAATTGACTCTGTAGAAATGTAGTCTCCCTTCTAATTTCCCTATGAGTGGAGAAGATGGAGAGGATCTTCTATATCTCCTTGCAGAAGCACAAAGTATAGTTTTATCTAGTCCTCACCATGTCTGAAAAGCTTATGCCTCATGATCAGAAGTAAGGTTTCATTGACTTTCAATTTAATATTTTAAAGAGTATTTTGACTGCCTCTTTGCCTCTAGTATCTGGCAACAAACACAGGTGTTATGTGACTATACACCTCTTCATGGATTAGAAGCAGGTGCTCTGGTAAGTTAAAGATGTTGGTGTATGAAAAAATAAAAGGTTTAGCAGCTATGTCTAACAGAAATTTAATAAACAATAAAAGTAAAAACTCATACAAATAGGATTACTGGATTTATTCAATGACATATTGTCAGTCACTGCCTGTTGTCTGTGTTACTGAATTGCTGTCCTGCTTCAAGGCAATTATCAGCCCCGAAATATTTTCATCCAAAGGTTTCAACTGCAACAACTGTGAGGACATGTGGAAGATTCTTCTGTCATTATCTCACCTTTCAGTACTAACATGAGTTCTTGACTGGGGAGCTCCGTGACTAGTGGAGATGAATAAACACTTGGAGCTGGTATTTGACTGGTTAATGTATGTGCTAAACTGTGTGTGTAGTGCCTGGGAAGCTCAGCAGTTCCTGGGGGCTGTCAGACTGATCACACACAGCAAACCAGCCCCGTGTCTCTGCCTGTTGCTCCCAGCAAGCCCTGATGTGCCAGTCAGGCTTTGCTATCAAGTACAAGCTTGTGTGTTCTTAAAATGTGCCTTCAACTCACTGGTGTACTCAGTAACTTGAAAGCTTTCATATACTCTAAAAATTTGTCTTGCACTCCAAGGGGGAATCTTTGTTCTTAATACAGAGCCCAAACCTGCAAGTTCTCTGTGTAAAACCAGGCTCCCAGCATAGATGTACAATTGTTAAGCAGCTGGTTGCATTTCAGCAATGGTAAAATGATCCTTGTTTTGTATTTCTCTACAATAATTTCTGATTCTTTGGGATGGAAGGCTGTGAAACCATGAGCTGCTATTAATTACATTAACTTGCATGATCGTATATATGCCCATTTTGCCTTGCAGAAATACTTAGGGCAAGATGTACTCTCCTTTTTTCACACATCATTGTATTGGAGAGGATTTAGCACATTTTCTGATTTCATTTGCCAAATTGGGGGTTTGAATTTAAAATTTACAGCTGACTTGACATTCCAGAAAGTAAGTATGATTACCAGTTTTATCTCTGTCTTGTAGTAATGTATCTAATCAAGGAAAGAAATACTGGAGATCTGAACTTTAACTTCAAGGACCAAATATGAGATTTCCTTTACAAAGACGTTTAGTCAATTTAAAACAAGTCTGTTTAGTCAATTCTTGAGGAAAATGTACAGTTATAACTGGACATTTAAACCCTCAACAGTTATTCAAGGACTAAAACTACCTTAGAGGTTAGTTACAGGTCATGAAAACATTAGAAAGATGTGAAGGGAGGTAAGTGAATATTTATCAATAAACCCTCTAAGTTTTTGGGGGTTCTTTTGTTACTGTCTCAGGGATATTAAAATCATTCTTTTAATATTTATATGTATCTATATTATTTTAAATATTTATATATAATCAATATGTCCTTTTTTTGTTGATAATAGCTAGTTTTAGGGTAGTAAAAACAGATTGTGGAAATGTGTTTTTAACAGTACAGAAGTTAAAATTAATGATTACTTGGCTTTAGATATATCAGTGTATCACTATGATCATGTACTTCAGGAATACCTGGTAATTTATAGACTAAACAAGGGGTTCTAGTAGGGAACTGACAGGTGCTACTTGTTCCTGCTTGGAACTGGCTTTCAAACTTGCTATCTATATTTCAAATTATAGACCTTCAAAGACTAATCTAGAGAAAGACAATATAGTAAATTACAGGTGAAAAAAGAGGAAAAAAACCCAAGCAGATACAACTGCATAGTCAAGAGACCCAAACGAAACAGAAGGAAGAAAACCAAACTACACACGAGTTTACCTTGTCAGAATTGGAAGATATCCATATTAATCAGTCTTGGGAGATGCAAACAGAATATGAGAAGAATTATCTTGCTGTGCTGGGCTTCAGGAAGGCCATGAGGCATTCCGTGAGGCATTCCGCCCCCCCTTGGGAAGGATTTAATAATCTTGCATTTATAAAGTTGTGATGCTTTGCTTACCTTTTATGCCCAGCAGTTACAATTGCTGTATGTGAAACCAGAGAAGTAAGGGATGGATGGCAGCTCCTCTCTGCTGCTGTTTGTACAGGGAAGCCCAATACAAACCCTGCATATGCGGCAGCCGTTATGGGTGGCAGTGGAAGCGAGGACATAGCTGATGGGAGGTGACAGCTGGGAATACAAAAGAAAAAACAATTGGGATTTGGAAGCAACAGGTGGGGAGCAGTATTCGGAAAAGTATAGTCAAGACTTCTGAGGAGGCAGGAACTAATCCAGGCCTCATGGAGTAGGTCCAGTAGAAGGGCAACTTGAAGAGGCAAAACAGGAAACAAGCAGGAAGAATATGCTTATGTGGTATTGACTGGGAAGCAAATGCAGGCAGCAAATTCCTACTTCATCAAAGCTGTACTTGTTTCTTAGCCTGATCTGTATCCTAACACTCATCTGTGAATGATATGCTGCTGCTTGTGATAGAAAAGAGTGAGTGACTTGGTTATTCCTTTAAGAGCAAACGCGGGTGAGCTGTAGCTGTGGAGCTGCACTGAGCTCTTCCACGACAGGTGGACAGGAAAAGGACAAAAAGGGTTATTTAAAGTCTGCCTGCTCTCGGTGCAGTGGCAGGTGTGCTGGCAGGCAGCTCTGTGACCTTCTGGAGTCGAGCTCCCCAGTAGCTGAGCTGGATGTGACTGACAGGGCTCTGTGCCCTCAACACAGAATGTCCCAAGTTATTTATATGGGTTTGTTTAGCCTCGAGGAGGCTCAGGGGGCACCTCATTGCTCTCCACAACCACCTGAAAGGAGGTTGCAGTGAGGTGGGGGCCGGTCTCTTCTGCCTTGCCTGCTGTGAGGGGACAAGAGGAAATGGCCTTTAGCTCAGACGGGAGATTCTGATAAGATATTTGAAATAGATTTTCCCCTGCTAGGGTGGCCATGCATTGGAATAGGAGGAATCACCATCCCTGGAGGTGTTCAAGAGGTGTCTGGATCTGGCACTGGGTGATGCGCTTTAATGGTTTGGGGGTTACAGTGGCAGTACCAGGTGGACATTGGACGTGATGTTCTTAAAAGTCTCTTCCAACCTTGATGATTCCGTGATTGCTTTGTGCCACGTCCCAGGTAAGGTAGGCAGTGCAGGGAGACGTGGATGCCACATCCCCAGAGCACGGCAGGCTGGAAACGCGACCTCACCCCCAGCACGGGAAGCGCTGAGGCTAGTCCCGGAGGAACGCCTCAGGCAGCGGGACCGCAGCCTTCTGAAGACCCGTTTGGGGATGGATGGTCCCGAAATCCATTCCTGCCCCTCGGTCTCCCCCGGTCAGGGGAGGGGATGGGCCCTCTCGCCGCCCGCACCGAGGGGTCGGTGCCTCCATGGGCCGTGAGGGGACGGGGCGGATGATGGGGGGGGGGGGGGAAACCAGGGAGCCTCGCGCCGGCCGCCATAGTCAGAGAGCGCGGGCACGTGCACGGTGCGCATGCGCGGCCCCCTGCTCCAACGCACACAAACACACACACACACCCCGCGCGCGCCCCCGCCGTCCCGCGCGCGCCGTCCTCTGTGTCTCCGCGCCGCGGCCACGCCCCCCTGGCGCTCTCTGACCAATGAGCGCCCGGCTTGGGGCGGTCGTGGGGCGCGGCCTCTCTGCGGCTGCGCACGCGGGGTCTCCCCGGCGTGTGAGTGTGTGCGGAGCGCAGTGCGCCTGCGCATCGCACGCCCGCGGCACAGCGCGCCCGGGGCGGGGGGCTCGGTGCGCACGCGCGATGGGGCCGCCGTGGCCCGGCCGGGGGGGGGGGCCGCGCATGCGCGCCGCGTGCCCGCCCCTCGCCAGCAGCAGAGGAGGAGGCGGCGGTGGCGGCTCTGGGTGAGAGAGCGTGAGGGGAGTGAGAGGTGCCGCTGCCGCCCCGTATCCGGCAGGACCGCGCGGAGGAGGCGGGAGCGCCCCGGCGGCGGAGGGACCTGAGTGACGGCGGCAGCAGCAGCAGCAGGAGGAGTCAGTGCCCGGCCCCCCCCCCCCGCGCAGCCCCGTTGCAGCCCCCCCTCCCTCCCGCCCTCCGCGCTCCGCAGCCACCAACATGTCGGCGCCGGCGGCCAAAGTCAGTAAGAAGGAGCTGAACTCCAACCACGATGGGGCCGACGAGACCTCAGGTGAGGCCGCGCCGGGGGCGGGACGGGAATGGCGGCAGCCGGCGCGGCCTCCGCCTCGCGCCGACCGCCATTTTCCCCCGCCGCACGGGCCGCGGCCGCGCCGGGGGCGGGCGGAGCGCGGGCCCGGCCGGGCGGATGTGCAGGCCCGGCGGCGGCGGGAGGAGGCCATGTTAGCGCCCTTTTGTCTGCGCTGCCGGCCCGGCTTCCCTCCCCGCGGGGCCGGGCGGGGGGCGCTGCGGCTCGGCGGAGCAGCGGGACCCCCCCGCCGCCCCTCCCGGAGCAGCATCCGCGGAGCCTCATTGTGCTCCGCCGCCGCCGCCATGATGCGCCGCCGCCTCCCGCGCCGGCCGCGGCCGCGTGGTGCTGCCGGGCCGCGCGGGGATGGAGCGGCGGAGACACGCGGTGCTAGGGCCGCCCGCGCCGGCCCCACGTGTGATCTCGGCTTTTAAAGGTCGGAGTTGGCCCCGGCCGCAGCGCCTTCCCCACGTGCGTCCCCCGCGCCCGCGAGAGGAGAGGAGAGGTAGAGCTGTCTCCCAGCGCGGGACGGACCGTGCGGAACGCGCACCGGGCGCTGCTCCGCTCCAGCCGCTTCCCGCTGCCGCTCATTCATCTCCCGCGTGGTGGGTAAACAGCGCTCCGTAACCCAGGCCTCGGACAAACTTGGTCCGGGGAAGTGCCCATTAGAAAATATCTCCCAAACGGCGGCTTTCGCGTCTCGTTCATTTGTAATCGTCCCTTCGAACGGTCTTTTCGGTTTTTGGAAGGTGGCATGTGCCCAGATAGGCTATTTTTATTGATGTTCCAGTGCTCTGTAAATTACTTTACGTTCCTTCAAATGTGTTGGTCGTAGCAAGTGTGGCTTCCAGCTTTTTAATTAAATTGTTATTGACTTGCGATTTAAGTTGGCTTATAAAACTGTGTAGCGGGATGTGAGCTGTGGTTTCTAGGGGTGAACTCACTTTAAGGGCTGTTTTGTCGAACTTTGGTGCACTTCAACTGCAGCACACCCTGTAAAGCTGGAGCTTTGAGGCCTTGTAAGTCTTGTGACATTTAATAGAAATACCTGAGAACTTCTACAGTAGATCAGTAGCTTTAAAGAGAAGCTCCAGGTGATTTGTCGGGCTTGTGAATGAAGGGATATTGATGCGTTCTCATTTGTTTTTCAGAAAAAGAGCAACAGGAAGCAATTGAACACATTGATGAAGTACAGAATGAAATAGACAGGTAAACACTATCTAACTTTTAAAATATTTTAGCAGAAATTGAAATGTAACTGACAAAAGTGAAAGTGTTTAGTAAAGTGAGCACACAGTAGTACTTACTGTCTTTGAACTCCACCAAGATATACCTGTGTTCTGACTTGATTAGAGGCATTAAAATAACAAAGAAGTGTCCTGGTTTCTTGCTTAATTGTGTATAATTAAAGAGGTAGAACTTGAGTTAAAAATTTTTAATTAATTGTGGTATTTTTGATAATAGAAATGTATTTCCCACTAGCTTCTCAAGTTAATGTGTAAGCTATTTGGCTAAAGTATTTCCCTGTTAGCAAGTAGAACCAAACACTTGGCTGAAAAGTCAGCTTTTATTATACACTTTTATTATAATATTCATGTGCTTGTGCAATAATACACAGAAAATGTCTCTGAGATGTTAATTTTGTATGCCAAAGCTCTTGGGGCTGTGGGTTCTGTGTCAGTCCCTGCCTGCATGTTCTTTCCATGCCCACTGTCCTACAAGGACTGCAGGTGACTGTTGGGGCTGTGACCATGTGACACTGGTGTAGTATCAGAGCTTTGCCTCTCTACAACAACAATTCAATTTGAAGGCTTCAGATTTTACTTGCACAGGGTGCAGAATTGCTTTGCTGTAGCTTTGTTGCCTGCCCAGAAGTTAGAGGGAGCAGGTGGTAGGGCTGTGTTACCCATCTGCAGGTCTTATGCAGACAAAATGTTCAAGAGGTTAAACACCGCTTTGCTTTGCGTAAATAAAGGTCCTTCCCTGAAATATGTTCAAGGTGTTTAGAAGGTTCCATTCTGACCGGTGAGATTGCTTCTGGCAGAGTGTTTTCTTATAAATTGTTACAGTGTTGAGCTTCTGGGGTTTTTGGGATACTTCATTTGCAGAATATGGCAGACTGGTCTTATCAAACCCTTTTCAGCTTTTAGTGAACTGCTCTGATGTGTCCTTAGATCCCAGTTTTCTCCCTGTGGTTAACATGGCTCTTTCTATTACAGACTGAATGAACAAGCCAGTGAGGAAATTTTGAAAGTAGAACAGAAATACAACAAACTCCGCCAACCATTCTTCCAGAAGAGGTCAGAATTGATCGCCAAAATCCCGAATTTCTGGGTAACAACATTTGTCAACCACCCACAAGGTATATTCTTAAGAGCCCTCTTCTTTTCCCCTGTAAATTCAGTGTTTGCTTGCTTGTTATGTGCTTGTCTTGAAGCTCTGAGGGTCTTGTAGAGTTGTTAGTAAGCATACAAAACACTTCCTTTCTGTCCTAGGTTGCATTTTTAAAGCTTTTTCTGTCTTGCACTTGTTGACCAAAGGAACATCTTGTTTACTAAAATACTTCAATCCTAAAATATCTTTCTGCATTTTAAATTGCAAGTTTCCCACTTTATTCATTTCACTATGAACTTTAAGTGAAAAGAAACCAACAAAAAATTATTCTAGTTTGTTTTGAAGTGAGCTCCTTGGGACTCTTGACAAAAAGCTTTCTACAAAAATTCGTAGACTGCTTAGACTGGGCAAACCACATGCATGAAAATCTGTTTCAGAGGGAAGAGTGGGTATGTGTGGGTAGCCTGTTGGCTGGTAAATTGAAAAGAAAGAGCTGTGAGAAGTTGGCTTGGACAGATGTGTTGCTTTTTAGATCTTCCTGGCTATCAGTTTCCTGTGTTTTGCCTGCCTGATGCATGTTTCATGGCTTTGTTAATGTGGGATTCCTCCTTCTCTCTCAGTATCTGCACTGCTGGGAGAAGAAGATGAGGAAGCACTGCATTACTTGACCAGAGTTGAGGTGACAGAATTTGAAGACATCAAATCAGGTTACAGAATAGATTTTGTAAGTACTTTCAATGATTCCTTCACTTGTGATTTTAATGTCATTTTTTTAATGTAATTGCATGTTGGGTTGTAGTTTATTACTTAAATCTTTGCAGTTACCTGTTTAGTGCCAGGTTTGACTTGATACGTGTGTTTCCATTCTGTGGGTTCTAACTCTTGCTTTCCACTCTGCAGTATTTTGATGAGAATCCCTACTTTGAAAATAAAGTTCTCTCCAAAGAGTTTCACCTCAATGAAAGTGGAGACCCATCTTCAAAATCAACTGAGATCAAATGGAAATCTGGAAAGGTCTGTATCGCATCTGGGAGAGCATAAGTGTGACCAAGTGAAAATATTACCAATTGCATTAGCTTGTCTCTTCCTTGGCCAGGATCTAGACTGTGTGTGTTATTTATGTAAAATAACTATTAAATGAGGAATTCCAAGGACAACAGGTTTTGGGGGATCAGATAGCAGTGCGTGATCTTGTTTTACTTTTTCCTCTATTTCCTCAACTTCATTTCCAGATGCCACATCTTTTGTGGAATTTGCAGCCACAATAACGTGGGCATACCTGTCACCCAGGCAGTGTTCAAGCATCATTAATTTACTGCTGTTCATTTCTGTAAAAGTTAAAAGTACTTCGGTGTTATCCTGAAGATTTTGAACTGAGTATTTAAAAGTAGATCTGAGGGTTGCAGTTACATTGCTGTTTGTTTTATCACTCTCAGACCAAGGAGAAAATGTAATGTTTTACATATGGAGAACTAGAAATTTTCTACCAGAAATTGCATTCCTGTACAGACCAGTTGAGTGAACTTTACTGTACACCACTAAATCAGTGTGGATTCTGCTACTGTTCTTCCTTAAACAGTCTAAACCTATAAATGTTGTCACTCTTGTCAGGAGAAAAAGCCACCAGAAGTGTGGTGTAACCATATGGTCAGAGAAATAATTTATTTGATTTCATACTTTAAAAAGATTGTTGCAAACTTATTACACTTCCGAGGTAAGGTGATAAAGACCTTACATGTGTTCTTGTGACCAAGTGTTTTAGCGGGGTGTGGGGTTTTTTTTTTTCCACTTACTACAGTGAGTGGCCTGAAGACTTCAAAGTGGGAAATCTTAGGCAAAAAGGCCTAGGCAGGTCTCAAATGAATACAGAGCTTAGAGGTGTGGAGACTTTCTTAAATTGGGTGTATGTAGTAGTTACTGCAATTACAGCTACTTTGTGTGGCATTTAGGCCTTGTGAGTTCAGTGTGTCATTAAACACTTGTCACACCTGTGTTTCCCTGAGACAGGGAAACATAAATCAGATGTGAGATGCTGTGAATTTTCAGTGTTCCAGTGGAGGCCATTCTTTCCAGTTGAAAGAAACAAGTGGGTTTACTGTTCTCTCATGTTGATGAGAAATGCAGTATCTTCTGTCAGTTGTTTGGGTTTGAGATGTTTTTTACAGACTTACCCTCAAAGAGGGAGGGGAAAGTGACTTCTTAGGGTTGTTTAGGCAAGTACATTTTTAAATGGTGCTTACAGGAAAAGAAAAATGCCATAGAAAGATGACTTTAGGGAACTTCTTAACTTTCTTTTCAGGACCTGACAAAACGTTCAAGCCAGACACAGAACAAGGCCAGTAGGAAGAGGCAGCATGAAGAGCCAGAAAGCTTCTTCACCTGGTTCACTGACCACTCTGATGCAGGGGCTGACGAACTAGGAGAAGTCATCAAGGATGACATCTGGCCCAATCCCCTACAGTACTACTTGGTAGGTACAGCCCTGAGCAGGGCATCTGCACCCACAACAGCACTGTGAAAAGAAGAGTGAATTTGATCACTGTAGTCGATGTTGCAAATGTGTCTTTAAGGTTCCTGATATGGATGATGAAGAAGGGGAGGGAGAGGAGGATGATGATGATGATGAAGAGGAGGAAGGATTAGAGGATATTGATGAAGAAGGAGATGAAGATGAGGGGGAGGAAGATGAAGATGATGATGAGGGAGAGGAAGGAGAGGTGAGTAATGGTGCCCTTCGTGCCATTCATCTGGTGTCTGAGAGGGATCTTATAAGAATACCAAGCCATTGTGACCAAGGTGAACGGGTTCTTTTCTGCACCCCAAGGTGTTTGGAGGGGAGAAAGAGAACTGTCACTACATTAACTTGAGTGGTTTCAGAGTAGTAATAAGTATGTTTGTGTATATGAGAGACAGTGGAAGTACATAGTTTCAGAAAATTTGTAGGGGAAGTGCTCTAGAAGAACTAGGATGTTAATGTGACAAAATTCTTACTTAATTACTGAGGATTCTAGCAATGCTTTACATATAAATGGCCTTTGTTGATGCATCCAGTCATCCTTCCCACTTGTTGGTTTATTTCTGCTTATGGCCAGCCTAGCTAAGACTTTCTGTTGGGTTCAGGAATTAGAAATTTGCTTTAGTAGTAAGTGGGATTCCAGGGTCAGCATCCAGGCTGATGGGAACTTAGTTTATAATGTCTTTGTTTCTCAGAACTGGGCGTGGTGTGTCTGACTTACAGCAGCATAAACTACTTGGAGTGAGAGGAGGGCTGTTCTGGGCTCTATTTTGTAACCTAGAATTTGGCATGTGAAAGTTGAAGCATTTTGTTCTTCAGAGTTAAAAATGAGGGGAAAAAAGATGACCCCTTCACTTTCCACATGTTAAACTCATGTCAGTACTTGTAGTGATTCTAAGTCATGGTTTCTCAAACCTCTGATGTGTTTTCCTTGGGACACCCAGGTAGTGAGTGATTTCTGTGTGGTTAGCTGGGCACTCAGGGCAAGTGTTACTATCATTTAGTGAAGAGGGGAAGAGATGATCATGTAGCACCATGAGTAACACTGTAAAAAGGTCTGGTCACTGCATTTGCTATCTGAAGTTTAGTGATTAGAAATATTTAATTGTTGCTTATCTTTCAACAGGAGGATGAAGGAGAAGATGACTAATTGAACACTGATGGATTCCAAACCCCCTTTTTACCTTTTTAATTTTTCTCCAGTCCCTGGGAGCAAGTTGCTGTCTTTTTTTTCTTGTGCTCAGTCGCCTTGTTCTCTTGAGGTCTCTTTTTCTCTCTTCTACACCCTGAATTCACAATTTATTTTGGGCAAATACCTTGAGCAGAATACAGTGGAAAAGAATCTACCAGTTTCTGTTTCAAGTTCATTTTTATCCCTTTCTGTCTCAAAACAAAAACTGTTTATGAATTCAACACACCATGTTCTGTGGGAAAAAAGAAAACCTTCTGCTCCCTTCACTCTGCTGGAAGCTGAAGAGTGCTAGGCCCCTGTGTAGTAGTGCATAGAATCTAGCTTTTTTCCTTCTTTCTCTGTATATTGGGCTCAGAGATTACACTGTGTCTCTATGTGAATATGGACAGTTAGCATTTACCAACATGTATCTGTCTACTTTCTCTTGTTTAAAAAAAAAGAAAAAACTAAAAAAAAAAAAATAAAAATAAAAAAGGGGTTATAGAAGGTCAGCCGGGGTGGGTTTCAGATGTTTGGGTGGGTTAAGTGGGCATTTTGACAACATGGCTTCTTCTCCTTTGGCATGTTTAATTGTGATGTTTAACAAACATCCTTGCAGTTTAAGATGACACTTTTAAAATAAAATCTTCTCCTAATGATGACTTTGAGCCCTGCCACTTGATGGAGAATCAGCAGAACCTGTAGGATCTTATTTGGAATTGACATTCTCTATTGTAATTTTGTTCTTGTTTATTTTTAAATTCTTTTTTTCTTTTTTTCTTTTTTTTTTGTTTTGTTTTTTTTTTGTTTGTTTTTTTGTTTTTTTTTTGTTTCACTGGAAAGGAAAGAAAGATGCTCAGTTTTAAACGTTAAAGTGTACAAGTTGCTTTGTTACAATAAAACTAAATGTGTACACAAAGGGGCTGGTTGGTCTTCACTGAAAGAAACAGTTTTTATATCCTATTTAGAACTTGCTGGTAGCTTCTTGGCATTTTTGGGGGCATTTGGTCAGTATTTCGATAGTGCAATGCAGCCTTGTGGTTGCATGGACTGAACCAGTTCATGTAGTTTCTGCTGTTTCAGTACCTGTAAACTTTCCTTTGGCAGTTCCTACTGCACGCTGACTTTTGAGTTCGCTGTAGGGCCGTGTGCTGCGTGTGAAGACACGGGTGTATATTCATGTTTTGCAAAAAGGAAAGTCACTTGATTTGTAGAATCCTTAGTAATTTGCAGTACTGTATCTCCATTATATCGTTTTGCATGAAAATACCATGCAAGCTCAGAATAAAAAGACCAAGGGGTTGTCTTGAAATATTTGGGTGATTTTGTAAGTCTTTCCAGTTGAACACAAATCTTAATCGCAAGCTAATTTGGGGGCTATTTCAAAGAGCAAGATTCTTAGTAAAGTTCGTGTATAAAAAGTTGCTACTTCACTGCTTTTTTTCCTTGGTAGCAGCATGTATATGTGCTTTAGATACACTGTACTCTCATTTTAAGAGACTGCATTTGAGAAACTTGTAACAATTTCACATAAGAGGTTGTTGGAACTGGTATTCCACAAAATGTAATGGAAGTTGTTTTAACATGCTTTGCTTTTGAAATATTTAAAAAAAAAAATGTTGTATCAGCTCATCTGAAATTCAAACAGCTCTTTGGATGTGTAGAAAAGACTGTCTTCTGGGAAGACTTTGTTATCTGATTCCTTTTCCTCACAGAATTTGCTGTAGTCAAATTCAGCTTTTTTTGATGCTTAAGAATGCACTTGGCAGAACAAGATCAATGTCTGGTTGAGACGTGCACAAATAACATGTGTGAGGGAAAACATTCTGTAAGTGTGTGGTCCAACTTGGATTCAATCCAGTTATCAGAGACAATGCAACGTCCAGTCTCATGTAATCAATGCAAAATTAAGACAACCATGTACTTTATTCCATCTCAACAAAAGCTTCTGCCCTCATCCTGCTTTGCAGAGCCAAGTACAACGTTGATCAGTAATGGTTTCTTACCATCCATCTAGAGAGAGAAGGAACAAAACCTGTGAAGTCCTATAAATTTTAGTGTCTTTTTAATTTGATTCCTTTTTGTTGTAAGATTGAAAATAGCTTCCTGTTGTGATAGAGGGTCGATGTGCTGTTACTTGCCATGATGCCTCATTACTTAATTTTTATGTAGTCCTAATTGTAGTTCCGCAAGGAAAATAATCTTTTGCTAGTCTTGAATGCTTTAGGAAAAATATTGTGCCATTTTTGTTCCATCCCTGTTGGTTACTAGCAGAAAACCTATAAAAACTGTTTTGAAAGTAATCAAAGGTTCAGGCTCTGTAAAGTCAAATACCAGGAACAAGAAATGAGAAGTCTGGATAATTAAATGCTACTTAAGAGATTTTTCTTGCGCATTCTTTAGGATTTTACAGGGTGCCAAAATACTTGCTACTGTACTGATAATACTGAATTTGCTGTGAAACTTGAGGGTTTACTCCTGGCAATGGCTAAAGAGTAAACTGACATGGTAAAAGAATAAACCATATTAGTTAAGTGGGTTTTTTTTTTTTCTAGCATGGAAATGATTAGGGATTAACACATTTCTCTGCAGTGCTGAAGAAGTACTACAGCTGGCCATCGTATGCTCTGACTGTTCACTTAATGTCTAATTTGGCTGAATACATGTAATGGGTGTCCATTTTTTACTGTTTATTTTATATATGTATAAAGAGCTTTTAAAGAGACATCCACCTTGGATAATAATGGGAGGTTCATTCTTATTAAATACCTGTCTATCATTAATTCCTTACTGCTTGAGCTCTTCACATCCAGTTAATCCTGCCATGTGAAATTTTTCACAGGTGGAAGCTGACTTCAGGTTTTTTAGCCTGAATTTCCAGGGTTAGAACATAGAGTTGGCAGCAATTTAATAAAGGTGAAGCTGCTGTGCTGGGGCTATATGACCTAACTATCTCAAAGGTTATATTTAAGTTTAAAGTTTAATTGCTATAAAATGGAATCTTTTGTCTGTAATTTCTAGTGCCAAAGGAAACAAATACATCCATGTGTGTAAATACAGTTAGAAAGGTTTGGGGTTTTTAAAGAGATTATCTGTGTACTTATTCATACTTGTCAACATAGTTTCTGTCCCTGTAAACAAGCATTATCTGAATCGATTTCTCAGTCATTTATGACATTCATTTGAATCTGTAAGCTCTTTGTACCACACTAAACCAGGTGCATAAGGATAGTACTTTGTTTATTGGATACTGTTCCTGAATTTTGAAGCCATGTTGATTTTGGTTTGGGTTTTTTTGTTGGTTATTTTTTGTTTGTTTGGTTTTTTTTTTAAGAGAATGAAATCAATGAAATAATTTCTCTGCTGTACCTTCAAGCTATCCTTCTGTTTGAAGGAATTAAAGTACATTTAACTGTTACTTGATGTTACCATTTCTAAGAGTCTTTTTCAAAACAATCAGTTTTTTAGTCCCAAACTCGGCATCATCTTTCATGGGTGAGGTGGATAGTGTCTGCCTCTCCTTTATGGAGAAGAGTGAGGGGATGTCACGAGTGACTGGTACACGACACTTGCTTCCTCCGGGAAACAGATACATGCTTAATGTCCTCCCTCTCCTGGATTAAAAATTGAAACTTTTAAGACTTTTTCTTGGTCATCACCTTCTCCGCGTGAATGTGCTCCAGGGGAGTGTCCTTTCTCGGGTATGGTGGAGGACAGGGGTTGCCGGATCAAGGTCGGAACGCACCTTAAGTCCCCGCCTCGCTCCGGGAATCCCCAAAGAGTCCGCGCAGCTCCCGGGCCGGTGCCACTGCTCCTTGCCGGCTCCTGGGCAGGACCTGCGCTCGGCAGCAGGGGAGGATGGTGCCTTGCGGGACCCTGGAAGGGCTGGAGAGGCACGTCGTGGTCCCAGTTGTGACACTTATCTTCCCGTGGGACAGGGGGTTGCCGAATGGGCAGGAACTGCTGATCCCACGTACCGGCCCCCTCTCTTCGCAGGATTTGCGGGACACAGCTGAACCACGCCCGGGGAATGGGCTGGGATGCTGGGTAGCCCGGGACACGTCCTCTGGTATCATCCGGGAGCTGAGAGCCAGCCCTTTCCCTCCAGGCTGGGGAACTCCAGCTCCCCAGCATCCCTGAACTGCGCCCTGCCCTCCCTCTGCCTCCCCTGAAGGGTCTGAGACCTGAGGGAATTAAGGGGAAGCCGCTGTATGAACCCCGAGTGCGTGGTGGGCAAAGGACCCCTGGAGCCACCGTCCCAGCCAGAGCTGCCCAAGCACCTCCCCAATGACAGAGCCAAACAGAGCCCGGATCCCGCCTGCTGGGCCGGATCTGCTGAAGGTGTGGAAATGTCCCTGCTCCTCTGGAACTCAGTCTACGCTTACTAGTTTGATTTTCCCCTTTCCAGTATTTCCACTGAATGAACAGTCAAATTAAAATAATTGCTTAAACACTAAACAGGCCCTGGACCATGTTCTAAATAGCATCAGGTTTCCTGAAGGGTTTTTATTAATCAAATGCAGTTGCTTTATTAACAACAGGGGCATATTCAAAGGTTTTGTATTTGTTTAAGGCTTTATTAATTCAAGTCAGTTAAGCTAGGTCCAAATTTTTAATTTTCTGATGAGTTCCTTTTATTAATTATGCAGTTGCTTACAAGATGTTTAGGCTAGAAAAACTGTTCTAATTAAGTAAAAGGAACACACTTCTGTTTATTAGTATATTTCTAAATTTGTATGTGGGAATACTATCACCTCCAAATGCCTTCTGATTCACAGTTGTGCACTGCTCCATGACTGAAAAGCGTATTAGTAGGGTAATAACATTATGTAATACTGCTGAGGAACGTCTTTAAACACCTGAAAGCAATAAGTATCTTTTAAATTTGTTTTAAGTACTAGGCCTGTGACACACTGTTGGTTCTGTGTGATGCTGTGGCACTACTGCAGCACGGTGTTTTTTCACTACGATAGCTGGGGGATTGCTGCCAGCCTCGCCAATGCCTGTGGGATGTTTTTTCACTCAAATATATTCAGCAGAAACCCCAGATCCTGCGTGTGAAGGGGCAGTTCTGCAGGAGAAAATTTCCCCAGAGCCCAGCACTGTGACCGGCATCGTCCCGTTACAGCGATGGGATCCAGGGATCCCGTCCTAAGGAGAGCTACACTTCGCTGGTTCCCCTACGGATAAAGGCCGGTCACGAGCCCATCTGGAGAACTGAAACCTGGGAACCACCCAATGGCCCCAGCACAAAGGGCCCCGGCTGGGGCAACCCGCGAGGGTTTCTGCTCAGGGCTTCCAGAGGGACGGAGCGGGGGATCTGCCGCTGTGCCTCCCGTCCCCTGCCTTCGGCACGGACCCCTCCAGCCTCTCTCCAGCCTCTCCTTCCCCGGCGGGCGATGCGCGGTACCTCCGCGTCCGCGCGTTTCCCCTCGGGGCGGTGGCACCGCCTCAGCCGGGGGCTGGAGCGGCGGCTGCCCCGAGGCCGTGTGGGGAAGGGCGGCTCCCGCTCCTTGTCCCGCTCCCGAGGGCCGCCCGCCGGCGGCTCCCCAGGGCCGCCCCCGCGAGAGGGCGCTGGCGGCGGCCCCGGGACCGCCGAGTTTGAAAAGTGCCGGTCCGGGCGGAGCAATGGCGGCAATGGCGACCCCGCAGGTGAGCGCTGAGGGCTTGGGGGTGACAGCGGGGCGAGCTGCGCCTTGAGGGAGGGCGGTCCCCGCGCCCTTTGGGGTTCCCTGTCCCCTTTGGAGGTCCCTCCATCCATCCCCCGCCGGGAAAGCACCGCACCCGGCTCCGCCCTTCGGGGGTCCTTCATCGGGAAAGCACCGCTCCGCCCTTCGGAGGTCCCTCCATCCATCCCCCCGCCAGGAAAGTACTGCGGTCCAGCGCCCTTTGGGAGTTCCTGTGCCCTTTGGGGGTCCCTCCCTTCATCCCCCGCCGGGAAAATCCTGTGTCTCGCTCCGCCGGGAGCCCCCGCAGAGGCGGCTGCGGTGAGGGGCTTCACGCCGCTCCCCCTCCGCTCGCATGGCCGCGCCCCAAGGAAGTGGGAGAGGGTGTGGGAAGCTGGTGAGATCCCCTAAAAATGTCCCTCCGCCTCAGGGAAATGGAGTTCGGGCCAAGCTGGTGTCCGCTGGGGAAATCTCTCGGTGTCGAGGAGGTGTGGGAGGCGAGGCGGCTGCTAGGGCTGGCGCGGGGCCGGGAGGGCAGCCAGGCTCCGTGCTGGGAAAACATTCGTGTCTGGAACAAGCTCGCCGGAGAAGGGGAGATGTCCTGCCCTCTTCCCTTGAGACGAAAGTTTCAAGCCTAATCTGGGAAAGAAGGGACAGAGAGACCGACACAAAGAGCGCTGGTTGCCGCCCGACCGGGTTCTTCCCATTCCCGTGCTTCCTCGGCTCGCTGCTTCCCACCCTCAGCCTTGGAGCTGGGAGGGCTCCAGGCAGGACCACAAGTGCCCTTTTCCTACGTTAGCCGTGGCTTTTTCTTGTAAGGCATGAATGTGGCTGGCACAAGGCTCCCCGACGTGGGCCTCATCCCTACAGCACAAAGTTGCTGTGAAAGATGGGATTTAAGATGTCCTGGGAATATTTGGGCTGCAGGGAGGATGGCATCCTCACCACTGGCTTATTAAATCAAATTATAAATAAATTTCTGTGTTAGTAGTGGAAGTGTAAAGGCCAGGTCTGCTCTGGGCTTTGTGCAGGTGAAACTCATTTCCAAACTGGGCATAATTGATGGGATGGGATCTCCCTGGCTGCAATCCAAAGGATTAAGTGTAGCTCTGATACTGCTGGAATTTTTGCTAGTTAGAAAGCAGTCTGGACACTTCAGCATGACACAAGCCTAGCAGAAGCCCTGGGTGAGCTCCGGCAGCCCCACTACAAATGCTAAAAGCAATCCAATTTCAGCTACTTTGGGTATTTCTCTGCAAGCTGTAAATGTGTTTCAGGATTGTGTTGGAGAATGATCTTCCCAGGGAACCCAAGAACAGCTGCAGCACAGGCTGTGGCAGTGTCCTGACACCCCACTGAAATTCCTGAGCCAGAAGGCAAAATGGATCAACCCAAATGCAAATTTGTCTTTCCCATGCTTCTCAAAAATGGAGTATTTTATCTTCCTGGTGCAAACAACATTGACATTATGGCACCCTCTGATCCACAGAGGGGAAGATGGGGAAGTGAAACACGTCATGGTTACATTCTAAATATATTTCGAAATTTAGGCTGCATTAACTGATATTCAGATTAGCTTTTGGCAGAGACTGATGGGGAGGAAAATTGACCTGAGAACTGCTGAAACTGTATCTGTTCTCTGAATCAATACCCACAGCTTCATGTTCAGCACCTTTTATTGGTATTACTGTTGTACCACTGCTCATTCCTTTGCTCTGAGTGGATTCAGGGGGGGAATTTCTTACACCCATTTGCACAGTTTGGATAGAAGATGAATCTATGTGCTTTTATTAGTTATTTAAATGAGAATTGTGCCAATCAAACTCCTTTTAGTAACTTGCTCCAGGCTGGATAAAGAACTTTTTGATTTTTCCAGCTTAGGGTTGGTAAAGGTTGCCTGTGACTCAGGAACTCCGTGATTCAAGTTCTTCCTCACAAAACTTTGGATGTTTTTCAAAGCTCTGGCTTAGTTCCTGGCTTTACTAATTGGGCGAGAACTTCCTGGAATCAGGATGTTAATATGAACCTTTTTGTTTTGTTACCAATCTGACCAACTCCTATTTTGGCTATTGTGGCCAAAGCTTGGATTTAGGCCGACTTTTAAAATGGATTTTTTCCCTTTTTCTATGTACTATTGGACTGAAATTGTAGCAAAAACTAATCAAGGGTGTTTGGTTGGGTCTTCGATTAAGTAATTGTTTCTGGAGGAGGCTTTGGATGCACAGCACACTCTGGAAATGTATTAATGTACATGAGTAACACAAAGCCAGTGTGGTTTGTTGTTGGAAATGTGGTCAACCAGTGACACAGTGTGAAAGCAAGTTGGGATTCCCGAACCCTGTCTTTAGGCACTGATGTGCTCTGTGATGTTGAGCCAGTTACTGTAGCAGTGTTTGACCATTTCTTTTGCATTTAAGCAATGGGTGTGAGTCATTAATGTGAGGTTATGAATGCATCCATTGCTTTGGATGCCTTAGAGCTCCTCTTCCTGTTGAAGAGAGAAGCACAAGCTCTTGCTTGAATCTGTTCTGGTGTTGGGTAGCACCCTTAGGGATGCTTTGCAGCTCCTGTCTGAATCCAGTGTTTATTTGGGCAGTGAGATAAAACTCTGCTCTGCCCAAACTGGGTATGTCCAGAGTCTGTGACAGAGCAGCTCTGTCCAGAGCTGTTGCTGAGCCATATGTCACTAGAACAAGTAGTATTGGAGATTATGTAAAACAAAGCCCAGGACAAGCATGAATGCCACTAATGCTGCTCAAAATAATCAGTGTTTAACGTGGCATTTAGAGAACAGAGATCGAGATACTGCTCACCTTTCCAGGCACAGCAGACAGTCAGACTTACTCTTTTGCTTGTTCATTTGTAGAAACAGCTGTAGGGCTTGCATATTTCTTCTTCAGAGACAACAGCTGAGGGTTAACACATGCTTGTGGCATTCCTAAAAGCTCTAACAGATTAGCTGAGATGTGTCTTTGAGCAGTCAGCATCAAGGCATAATCAGATAAAAATCTGTATCTACAACATCATACTGGTAAAAGTTAATGTTGATCAGAACAACAGCAAATATTGTCTGGGCTTTGATACTTGAAGAACAAAGATGTGTATAGACATTAAATAACAAGGGGACGAGTAAGATGGAGGTTTTTCTCCATTATGGTTTAAAACCAAATTAAGGCATGTTAAGATCAAAGTTGTGTTCTGTCCTCTGCAACTGAAATGTAGGTTTGTCTTCTTGAAAAATTGGTGAAAAGATTGACTTCAGAATTTCTGAGTGAAATGAAGGAGTGGAATCTTATGAGGATATTGCTGCTGTGTTGTAAAAACGGTTGGACACGTGTTATCTCTGAAATCCTCTTGCTCAATGCTCTTGGGCTGCAGGGCAGCTCTCTCTTGCAGCTGGGCAATGGAGTGAACTTAATGGATCCAAGCTTCCAGCAGAAACTGGAGGGTGAGAAGGAACTGCTTCGCCGGGCTATACAGAAAGAACTGAAGATTAAAGAGGGAGCAGAAAACCTGCGCAAAGCGACAACGGACAGAAAGAATCTTGTTCACATCGAGCACGTGCTGAAATCTTCCAACCGAAAACTGGAGCAGCTGCATTGGGAACTTCAGGAGCTCAATGCAAGGATTGTGATAACAGACAAAGAGGAGGGTACGACAGGTAGGTCTTGGATCATGATTGACTGGAAAATTCTGTTAGAGTGCTTCAGTCTCTATAGATACTGAATTGATACAGTCGTCTATCGAGGGCTCCTGAGTAGTGGGAGCTTCTTGGTATTTAGCTGATGAAATAATCTGTGGTGTAAAAAGTTCAGAATGGGGCAATAAAGGTGAAAGGAGATGGAGGGAGAAAATCAGCTGAGAGTGGTGGGCATGGGCAATACTTAGGAGTAGGTTGTAGGTGGAATTGAGGAGATTTGAATAGAGTTTCTGGGCAGTTGAACATCCAAGTATTTTACAGGATGAATCAGTATAAAATTGGAAGAGTGCTTGTTAGGACAGGTTCATTGATAAATAAAGAAATATTTACAGATAGGAGTTTGAGCTTCATTTGAAAGTGTTTCCCAGTCAGTTTTGTAGACAAGACCTTTTTCTACCTTATTTTATAGCCTAACTTTCCTTTGCAGAGGAAATCTATAACCCCGTGAAATGAAACTAGACAAGATGACTAATGGTATTGATTGTGTTGTTTGTGCAGATGGATCTGTATCTCCAGATCCCTGCCTCTGGGAAAGAAACCCAGACCCCATGGCAAGGAAGGTGGAAGCTTTGAAAAAGCAGCTGCATGTTGAAATGAAAGTGAAACAAGGAGCTGAGAACATGATCCAAATGTATTCAACATCCAAGGTAAGCAGGAATAAAGAGCCATTGGGAACATGGATTACTGGATCAGAATTTGTATTTAAAGTCCATACACAAATCTCTCTCCGATAATTGATGTGGGAGAGAAATTAGTTTGCAAAGTTTGTTTGCCTGAATCCTAGTTCTGTACTTTGAGTCTCAGCATAATGACAGCACATAAGGGTGGTATAAGAGGTACATTAAGTCACTGATGAGGAAAGAAAGCTAAGAAAGCATTGATGTTGTAACTCAGTTGGTGTGATGTTTTGATATCACCGAGTTGTTCAGGATAAAGCACAGCATGTGGTATCTCTTTATGTGAGAAAAATTTTCAGAGGTTTACTGGATTCACATTCATCTCATTTTTTGAGTTTGGCATCATCATATTTAAAAGTCAAAAGAGAATTTAAAACGTTTCAAATTCAAGCTTATTATGAAGCTTAATTCAGTAAGAACCAGCTGTGTAAGAGGGCTGTGATATTTTTATTTGTTCAAAACCTCTGCTCACAGAACACTGTAAGCACAGTTAACCAGGGAATAACAAGTCTGTGACTGCAGGGTTTGGTATTAACTGGGCATGTCCTTGACCTGTCCTTTCCCTCTGCGAATGGAGATCGTGATCTCAGAGTCCTTGATCCTCAGTGGTGCCTCCTTTACATAACCACTTGTGTATTCCATTTCAGAGTCAGTTATGACCCTTTGTGCAAGTACCACCTCACCCTCATATGTGAGCATATCATCATCACCCATTTTTAGTGATCATGGTTCTCTCTCTGCATCTGATTCTTTTTGGCAGGAGCGGAAGCTGTTGGCTACAGCTCAGCAGATGCTCCAGGACAGCAAGACAAAGATTGAAATAATCCGCATGCACATTGTGAAAGTATCTCAGTCAGCAGGAGGGATGGAAGATACAGTGGATCCAGCAGGTAACATGCTTTAAGTAACTGATACAGCCCACAACAGATGCAGACAGAGCCCTAAGATCCACACTACTTGGTTGATTTTCGTCTTTGAAATGATGGAGCCCCTCCTTAATTAAAAACCCAAACTATGCTAAACCATGACACCATGTTTTACCTCCCAAATGGCCAGTGAGGATGGGGACCACCATCAGTGCTTTGGAGCTGCGGATTGAGGAGCTGAGGCATCACCTGCGCATTGAGGCTGCTGTAGCGGAGGGGGCAAAAAATGTGCTGAAGATCCTGGGGGGCAGTCGGGTACAGGATCGCAAGTTTTTGGCTGAGGTAAGCAGACATTGCTCAGGCCTTCTTGAGAGGGTGGTTTCATGTCCCCACATTAGTGATTTAGCCTGAATGAGCAGGGTTAATCACGTTACTAATTTAGGAATTTCCTGTCTGTCTGTGGAGACAGACTGGGATCACCTTCCCTTCTAGGGATAGCATTCCTTGCTTTGGTGAAATTCCTCTGGAACCTCAGAAGTGATACTGATGGGGGTTCAAGCTCTATGGGAAAATATTTCATCTTTGTCCTGTATTAGCAAGATGTTGTCTTGTTGGGGTTTTTCTAAGCTTACTCTAGTTCATAAAGGATTAATAATACCTGGTCTGAGGCTCTACATGAAAAAGTTCTGCCTGCGTTCTGTTCTCCTCCATACTGGTAGGCTCAGGGTCGTTTGCAAGAGTCCTCTCAGAAGATTGATCTGCTGCGCTTCTCCCTGGAACGTCAGCTCAGTCAGCTTTCACCTGATCACCCAAAAAGAGCACTCATCAAACAGGAGCTAGTAAACACTTCCTCCCTGGGAGCCCAGCATGGCAGCATCCAACCCACTTCAGTCATCAAACCTACAGCCCTTACAGGTAAAGAAAACCTGCATGACATGTTGTTGTCAGGAGAAAAATGAATTCTATTTCTTCTCATCGTTGTTATATGGACATTGGATTTTCTAGGAGCTGGACTTCTGGGCCAGGCAGAGCTTTCTGAGCACACGGACTTGCAGTCTATTAATCTGGAGTCAATTTAAACTGTTAACTACAAAATCATGAATCTGAGGAATTCTGGGACCTCTTTGAGGGCAGGCTGACTGGAATCACTTTATCTCTTACATAATAATATTCCTTGTTCTCCTAAAATTCCTCAGGAACACTGGAAGTGAGACTGATGGGGTGTCAGGATCTATTGGAAAATGTTCCAGGACGTTCCCGAATGACCAGTTCTTCTCCCATTTGTGGCAGCCCAAGTGATTTGAGGTCCCTTTCCCGGACACGAGTTGGCCTGGGCATCCATGGCCGTGGTGTTGCAGGAAAATACCGGAATGAAGAGCCATGTAGTGAGTACAGGGTTCCCTTTTGACCTGCTGGTGGCATATTGGAGGAAGGGGGCTTCTCACTGGGTCAGCCTGGTATGAGTGTTGTTATAAGAAACCTGATTGCTGCAAAACTAAGAGAGAGAATGAATTGCATTATGCCTGGTCCTCCTAGGACTCTCTGGAAATTGGTTGGGATGTCCACCTTCAGCATGAGAGATTTTCTTTGGTAAAAGGTTATAATCCATGTTTCCTCCTTTGTCCAGATGAGGTCCTTGCTGTGCTCAAAGTGGACAATAAAGTGGTTGGCCAAACAAACTGGGGACCAGTTAATAATCAGGCATGGGACCAGAGCTTTGTCATTGAGCTGGACCGGGTAGGTCTGCCCCAGATTCATGTGCTGTTTGTTTTTCCATTTAACCTTACCTGATTTGCTTGTTTAGCTGCCATTCCACTTAGCTCAACCCCGTATTGCTGCTGTCCCCATGTCCTTTGATGTGCCAGTTAGCTCAGCCTTCCCCTGAAGGCAGAGCATCTCTGCCAGAGATTCAGCTTGAACAGCATCTGTTGTCCTTCTCTCCTTATCTGAGCAGTTTTATTTCATCTTATCAGCAAAATGGCTCTTAGGGATTTCTAAATGGGGAGTCAAGAGAGCAACCTCCAAGAAGGTCTGTAGCTAAGATCAAAAAACATCAAAAGCAGGGAACAGAAGGACTAAAGAAGTTTTTTATGCATACTCTTTAGTTAACTGATATTTTTTTTTTCTTACAAATGTGTGTGTCATTTCCAGAGCATGGAGCAGTATGTAACTATTCTGCCTTTGTTTTCTCCCCCACCATTCACTCATCCCACCAGTCTCGTGAGCTAGAAATTGCAATTTATTGGAGAGATTGGAGAGAACTCTGTGCAGTGAAGTTTTTACGTTTGGATGATTTTCTTGATAATGAACGTCATGGGATGTGCCTCTCGCTGGAGCCCCAAGGAATGCTTTTTGCCGAGGTATAAATGTAAGCTTTGTTTCCTTTTCAGAGAATTCTGTCTGTTTAAGGTGTCTGCCCTGAAAGCAGTTTTTCAACCCAGAATACAAGGAATGGAAAGAGCAATAATCTAGAAGGGTAGAGTGATACCTGAAACCCTCTTGCATCAATAGCCCATATAAGAATAAGGAACAACATGATATAATAGATGTGCACGTGCCACAGCTTGGAGTGACTCTTCAGCTGCTCCGCTGTAATTATGTGTGTGTGCTGTGAAATCAGTTCATTTTTATTTGCTTTCATTATGAGTCATCAGTGGCACTTTAATTAAACGTATGACTTAATGATCAGGACTGAATCAGAGGGACTTTAGAATCAGAGATCCAAACTCCCTCTGGCTATGCTTATTTTATCATCTTTCTGAGGCTAATAATAGTTTGAAGTACCATCAGTGTAGAGATTATCTCGATAATCCCTTAAAAGCCGCAGTATTTTCTCCTTTGTGTTGTGATGAAAGTTCCTGTGGTTAACATTCCCAAGTAGGATCTGGACCTCATATACCAAAATTTGCCTCCTCTCCCTGCCTTCTTGTTTTTTGTGGTTAGTTTGTGGCAGTTGGTTTTGGTTTTTTTTGTTTTTACTTCTGTGCCATGAACCACTATGTCTGTTATCCTACACATGGGTGTGTTCTGCATGCATGGCTTCACAAATTAGATAAAGTTTTTGGGGGATACAAATTGGTCTTAATTCTGGGATCCAGCAGGTAACATGCTTTAAGTGACGCTGAGAGTTTTCTGAATTTCAGGTAGCAGATAATTTCAACCTCTAAACTCACAACTGAAGTAGCAGCTGATTATAGGGCGAATCTGTAATAAAAAAGTCTGGAATCTGGGAGCGACTCAAAACTTACCAAACAGATAGGAATGGAGAATTTGATGAGAAAACAGGCATGTGTGAAAATTTGGGTTTACAATTTAGATGGAGAATCCTGACAAATCCCTTTTGTTTCTTTGACAGGTGATGTTCTGTAATCCTGTCATTGAGAGGAAGCCAAAACTGCAGCGACAGAAGCGCATTTTTCCCAAACAGAAAGGTGAGGTGCTGGAGAAGTGACTGTCCAGAGTGAGAGCAGGGGTTTGCAGAAGCAGGTTCTCCTGTCCTATTCAATCTGAGAGATGTTGAACTCTGGATAATTACTGTGTATGTGAAAGTTTGTTCAGTCACAAGGGCCAGGCAGCCTGGCTGCAGCACCATCTGTAATGTGGTATTGTGGTGTTGCTACTCACAATTAACATTGCTGGGAGGATTTAATTGCTAGTTATTTAACAGACTTCTTAGCTCTGGGGCCTCCAGCATAAGAAGGACATGGACCTCTTGGAGCAGGGAGGGCCACCAAGATGCTCAGAGGGCTGGAGCCCCTCTGCTGTGGAGACACGTTGAGAGAATGGGGGCTGTTCAGCTCAGAGAAGGCTCTGGGGAGACCTTGGAGCCCCTCCCAGTGCCTTAAAGAGGTTCCAAGAAAGTTGCAGAGGGATTTTGGACAAGGATCTGGAGTGTCAGGACAAAGGGAGGATGGCTTCCCACTGACAGGGCAGGATTAGATGGGATATTGGGAAGAAATTGTTCCCTGTGAGGGTGGTGAGGCACAGGTTGCCCAGAGAAGCTGTGGCTGCCCCATCCATCCCTGAAAGAGTCAAAGGCCAGGTTGAATGGGGCTTGGAGCAACCTGTGATAGTGGAAGGTGTTCCTGCCCATGGCAAGGGGTTGGAATTAGATGGTCATTAAGATCCCAATACAAATCATTAAGATTCCAATCCAAACCATTCCACAATTTTATGAGAAGATCCAGGACTCAAACTGTACTAATTTAACCAGCCATGCTGTTACTGATGAACAGATGTTGGAAGGTTTTCTGGAAAACTCTGAATTACAGAACACTGTAACATGAACAGGCTACTGCCTGTCTATCAAGTTTCTAGAGCTGGCATCTCAGATTTATGAGATTTATGGACTGGAATAACTTGCATACTTTCTTATTTCTCTGCAAATTCTTTCTTGTGAAGCTGAATAAGGTGAAACTTTACATACTGAGCTTTCGTGACACTGGGGATAAATGAGATTTTATATTTCTACTCTTCAGGATGTAGTAAAAATAATGAAAATATCCCAAATGTTTTACTCTTTTTAACACATTTTTAGAAACTTCCTGTTAACAGGCTGCATCATTAAAATGTAGTGTTGAAAGAGAAGAAAACCTGACTTGAAGTAAAATCAATTTTTAAAGTTCTATTCAGTTTCAACTTGAGGATTGTTATGATATTATATGGAGCTGAACTTAGATGAAATAGCAGATCTGTTTCATCATCATCATTATTAATCTTCATTCCCTGAAGAAAAGCCCCTTCTCCCAAGGGTGAACTACCCTTTTGGGGTAACCTCTGGGTGTTTGGTTGAAAACTATAGTTTAACACTACATGAGACTATAATTTGTGTGTTGTAATCTCACTGGTGTTTTGACTCTGACTCCTTCAGGGAAGGAATTTCTCCGAGCTCCTCAAATGAACATGAATGTTGCAGCTTGGGGTCGCCTGATGATGAGTTTCCTCCCTCCCTGTAGTTCCATCAGCACTCTGAGTCCCCCACTTAATGATCCCAATCACACAGACTTTCCTCCAGTTTCCCCACAAAGTCATGGTGATTCAGTGTCCAAATTGAATGGGTAAGTGATGTCGTGAGTGTTGTTGTGTAACACTCTGGAATGGGTGTAGGGTAGATCTTAAAATTCTGTTGCACCTCACTGAGGTGGAGGAAGACACTGATGAGAAAAATGTATCTGTCTAAAAAAAAAAAGATGTACAGTTTCTGTGCTCTAAAGGAAAGAAAATTCCATTCATTAAATGTCTTCACCGCTACAAAGCTGATCTATGCCAGGTCACCATGTGATTGTTGTGATAAAAATGCACTCTGCTTTCATAAGTAAAGTAGCACTCAAAGTGGACATAGCTGAGATTTTGAATGTGCTATAGAAGAAAATTTCCCCCAAAATAAATTTTTTTTAATTGAATCAGTTGTTCTCTAAAAAGCTAATTCCCACTGATGCACAGGACCTAGGAAAGAAAAAAAACAAAAGCCTCAGCTGCTGTGTTGCTATTAAAAGCAAGATTTCCTTTAAATTCTTGACTTATTTCTATATACCTGTGTTTCATTAATTTTATAGCATCAGAGAGCCAGTATTGGAATGTGAGTCTAACCAACTTTTAATTAGTTTAGGAGAGAGTATGTCTTGTTGGTACTTCAGAGACTCTTTGTGTGAGTCAGGGAGTTCTGTTGTCCAGTGATTTGGACTGAGCTAACACAGCAGAGGTGATGCAAAGGTGTCTGTGTACAATGCTCTGCCCTAAGGCAAAATCTCCTTCAATTCTGTCTTATAAATGCAGTGACTTCCCTGTGGCTAAGCTTCCATTTGTTGATGAAGCACCACCCAAGCCTCCACGCCTTTTTCTGATGGCCAATACCAAGGAATCAACGCCATCTCCTGCAGATTCTCCGGTAACCGTCTGGGCTAATTGGGAAAGTTGTCTTTGCTGGCTGGTGTGCTTTCAAGGCTCTGTTCCTCTTTATTTGTTACTGAAGAAATTCACTATACTTTAGGCAGGTGCCTCATTAGCAGGCTGATCTCCAGGGATTCAGAATCTAGTGAGCCATTTTGGCATGGAGTCCTCAAAAAGAGTTGCACTTTTTTTCCCCCCTCTTTTTTTTAAATTATAACTTGCTTTTCTTGGAGAAGCAAAATGGGAGGTAGGTCAGCATTGGGAGTTCAAGGCAAGAGTACAGAACAGACTGCACAGAGGAAGCAGGGAAGGAGGGTCAGCAGGCTTTCAGGAGCGGATGAGGTTCTTTGTCATTAAAGAAACTGGGCAAAACCAAGAGCAGCTCTACTTTTCTGATAGGAAGGAGCAGGAATATTGCTTTGAGCAGTAAAATGACCTGTTCTACCATATTTTACCCTTTCTCATTTGACTTTTGTGATAGAGGGGACTGCATTCTTTGATCATTGTGACTCTTGAATAGAAGACTTGAATAGAGTCTTCTATCCTAGACTTTTAAAAGTGTTTGTTTTAAAAGATTTGACCCTATAAAAATTATTGTTGAAATAGTTTCGTGTGCTCATAGATAATCTCTTTCTATGCTACTTACCTCCAAGCAGAGGCAATGACCATCTGCAAGAACTAGTCTATGGTTACGCTGGATCCTGACAGAGGAGAAAAGTTGGATAGAGGTGTTCAGGTTAGACTTGGTGATCAGAAGATGACCCACTGTATTTTTCTTTCTCCTCCTAGTGCCTGAAGAGGCTACATGTTGAGGAGAAGTCTTGCAGCTCTCTTGTAACAGGATTTCCAATCCCAGCGTCTCCAAGGTAACTGTGGATAGCATGGGCTGTCTCAGAGCACAGATTAAAGACTCACTGGGTTGAAATTTTTGAGCATGAAGTCTAATTCTGCTCAAGGTGTGCTTTGGTTTCTCAGCAGCAAATTCTTAATGCTGAGTGTGGACAACACAATGAAAAACCTGCTCTGAACTTCACTTGTCTAAATGTCTACCGTGTTTTATCTGCTCATTAACCCAAATAGTGAGCCTATTGATGGATTGTGCACTGCAGTGTAAGAGGTGATTTAGTGGAAGATAAAGTAATTTAGCTGTCTTCAAGTGCTTCCTTGTGTTTGAAGTATTATGGTGTAGTATATTTAGATGTGTCTGTGTTCTAAGTAATGCATTCCAGAACTACTTTTGGCATCCCTCACACTCTTCTATTTCTATTGATTTGTAATACATTGTCTCTCATTACGATGGGAGGCATAAAACAGGAAGTTGATTATAATCTATGGCACTTACACAGACACATTTTGTATGTAACAGGGATACACAGCAGTAAATATACCCAAGACAAGTAAAAAACCAGTTTACTATTGTTGAACAAAGACTGACTGAAAAAGCAGGAATAGCAAAATCTTCATCGACAGATACTCAGCTCTTCCATTTCACTTACTGGAGGAGTATGGAGTGTCTGTTGCCTTTTAAAAATGATCCTGGAATAAAGCATTTAGTGTATGGATAGTTTTGTTGGGTTTTTTTATTATTGTTATTATTTACTAGCAATTCTCTAGCCTGAATTTCCTTGATAACACCTTGTGGCTGGCATTACATTCTATGGCATCTCTTTATTCAGCTGTTTTCTTCCAACAGCATGTTGTCTGTTGTCTCAGTGTGTTTTATTTCCAGTTCCAGTTTCCATTGAGAATGTCTATTCTTCTTACACCCTTGTCCTCCTAGCACTTTAGGCATGTTCATGTCTGATTACAGTTGCTGCTGAGCCTGCTCAAAGGAGCGTAGGTGAAACTGAGTTTTACTACCCCAAGGATGGGGGTGGAGAGGAACTAATCCTGTTATGGAAAGTAACAGAGAAAACAAGCCTAGAAGAGTCAGAATTGTTTCTCCTGTTGCTAGTACACATGGAAGTCAGACTGCTGCCACTGGGAGCACTTTCCTTACATCAGGGTTACCTTCTTCTTTCTTAAGTGGCAGAACAGCAGCACAAGCTTTAGTTGTCAGGACTAGGTGAGGAGTGGTTGGCACAGCTGTTTGCTTTCCTTCTTGCTATACAGAGCTTCTTTCCTTGATGCAAACACACACTCCTCTGTTATCTGCTCATGCATCTCTTGGGTACTGTCTCTTTGTTTTTCTGCAGGAAAAGGACAGTTCAGCTCGAGGATTTTCACTGCATCGCTATGTTGGGCCGTGGCCACTTTGGAAAGGTAGTAGAGAAGTACACTGTGGAGGAGGGCAGTGGTTGTGACAGTGGGGGCTCTGCCTGGGGGTCTGAATAGAAACATTGCAGTACAGGAGAGATTTGTTGCAGTGCAGATACGGAACAAACCCAGCCCAGCCACACAAGCAACTGATAACTCTTGTTAACCGTCAAAATTCCTGAAGATTTGTGACTTCAAAGCCTGGAGGAAGCTGTCCTGAGAGAGCTAAATCAAAGCACACCATTACCATTCCTTTCATGAGGATCACTAGTGGAAGAGCTCCATTCCCAAAACTGTGCATAGCTCCTTCTGTGAGAACTCTGAGGTGCTCCTAAAGCACTGGGCCAGCTGTGATAGTACTGTCTGGGAGAGGGACATAACTTACACTGACATCCTTCTGGACTGCTGCAGCACAAGGAGCAAAACAGAAGTGCTCTGTTTCTCAAGTTCCTTGAGTTTGGTTTTGAGGATGACTGTCTGGAGTTGATGGAAATAGTTGGCATCAATTGGAGTTAAAGTAATCCGATAAGGAAATACGAGATTGTTTGAAGTACAGCTTTTCTGTTGTCTTTCAGGTACTGCTGGCCCAATACAAGGCAACTGGGAAGCTGTATGCCATCAAAGCCTTGAAGAAAAAAGACATTATTAGGAGAGATGAAATTGATAGGTGAGCTTTGTTTTAGAGATGGTACTATTGCCAGAGGCTACATTACCACCACTGTAATCAAATGTTAGCAGGTACGGTGTGTACTGGTTGCGGTACTCTTAAGGTTAAATGTGACCTTAAGACTTGGATAACTAAAATCAGAAATAGGGAAACTTAGAATGGTGTCTAACTTTTGTAAGAATGACACCTGAACAACACTCTAAAACTCAGGGTTTGGAAGTATATAAGTATTATATTAGCCCTCCCTTTTTATTTCTCTAACTTAAGATGTGAAGATTTTCCTCTTCGTCCTCTCTTTCTCAAAACAATCTGCTGAGTCTGTTTAATGCTGACACTTTCATTCTTTGAATCCTGGCAGCTTGAACTGTGAGAAGCGAATATTTGAGGTGGTCAATTCTTCTGATCATCCATTCCTTGTGAACATGTTTGCGTGTTTCCAGACCCCTCACCATGCCTGCTTTGTGATGGAATACACTCCAGGTGGGGATCTGATGATGCGCATACACGAAGATGTCTTTCCAGAGCATATGGCACAGTGAGTTAGAATTAGTCTTGTCTCCAGGCACTACAAATTTTTAACTTGAATCTCATCTATTTCCTGATAACTATTTCTGTCTTTCAGGTTTTATACAGCCTGTGTAGTCTTGGGGCTCCAGTTCTTGCATGAGAAGAAAATTGTTTATAGGTAATGCAGCAGAGACTCAAGTATAAGACAGTTCAGCAACTTGAAAGTTGTTTTTTCCTGTAGCTGTGTCTGGAGCTCACTCTCTTGCTGGGGTTTCTAATCTTTCTGCCTGCCTTTATTTTCCCTGTCACTATCAGCATGTTCATCGTGCTCACAGTAGAGGAAGTCACCTAGAAGCTATTCATCTGGCATGTTGCAGGTGATTAATCCTCTGTGGCATGTCAATACATTCTGGGGGGCACCTGTAGGTCACTGCTTTCTTTTTCACTGGGATAGTCAGGTAATTTGTCATGCTGTTGTGGGAGCTCTTTTCCAGATGAATAATTCCAAGATGCTTTGTGAGCCTTTTGTTTAGGGGAAAATATCAATCAATTAATGGGAATCTTCCAAATAATGCACTATTAAACAAAATGTAGACTTTACTCAATCTAGATTTTATTCTCTTTATTAACATCTACCTTCTGCCTCTTGCAATAAAACATGTTGGGTGGCAATCCTCAGTCTTCATCCACTGTTTTCTTTCATCTCCTTTGCCTGCAGGGACCTGAAGTTGGATAATCTCCTTTTAGATGCTGAAGGATTTGTGAAGATCGCAGATTTCGGTTTGTGTAAGGAAGGTGAGTAACTGGGGAAGCTGAAATTGAGCCATCAGGATCAGTTTAGGATCTGGGCTTTAGTAGATGTTTATGTGTAACTTGTATTAATCCTCATTTTAAAGATTAAAACAAAACCAAAAAAGCTGAACAACAAAAAAACCCCTCACCTATCTGGCCATGATGAATTTGGGAAGAATACCTTGTCGTGTAATCTTCAGGAGACTTATGAAAGCATTTAGAATGTGCTCATTTGTTCAAAGGAGCCAGAATAGAGGATAGTATAAAACATGTAGATGACTAAATGAGCAGTGGAACGTGCAGGAAGTTCCCCTGGTTTTGCCGTTTGTTTAAGCATTGTCTGTGTATTTGTTATTTGGAGTTGTTGGGGACCTCAGGTTTCACACTTCTCACTGGCAATTCCCCATGACCAGGTAACAACATCAGGTGGCAAACTACAGCTTTCAGGAGGCTGCATCAGATCCATTCAGGAATGTGTACTGGATTTTACCAAAGTGTCCTTTTCCTACAGGAATAGGTTTTGGAGACCGGACAAACACCTTCTGTGGCACCCCTGAGTTTCTGGCCCCAGAAGTGCTGACAGACATCTCGTACACGCGGGCAGTGGACTGGTGGGGCCTGGGTGTGCTCATTTATGAGATGCTTGTTGGTGAGGTAAGGCCACCTTCCCTCAGGGGATCTCACTAACCAGGCTTGGGGACCTGACTACCTGAGGTAAAATTTTGCTAAATGTAGCCAACTCTTTATTAGTACTTCAGTTACATTTCTCTTATTCATAGTGCTTGCCAAACAGTAATTAATCCATGCAACTCCCTGGTATTCTCATGCTTATTTAATAGTGAGGAGTGGGTGCTATGTGGATTAAATAACAGAATGTCCCAATTGCAGTCACCATTCCCTGGAGATGACGAGGAGGAAGTCTTTGACAGCATTGTCAATGATGAAGTCCGGTATCCACGATTCCTTTCCACTGAAGCACTTTCCATAATCCGTAAGGTAAAGGGCTTGATGGGTCTCTGGGAGCCTGAGGAATTTGCATTTACTGTGTAAGTGGATCCAGAGGGACTTGATTAGGATTGTAGAGCATTTGTGTGTGTAATCTGGGGCTGCCTACATAGGCTAAGGAAATATTTTAAATTTGCACATATTTTCCCTTCCTTCTCATTACATAAATGTAATCCTTCTTTGTAAGGATGACTAAGCAGGCTGCTTACTGTTCCTGCTAAGTATGGCACAGAGAAGTGTTGATTCAAGGGCAGGAATGTCAGAGCCATTCAGTGGAGATGGCTGGATTCAGTTTTTAATGTGACCCCAGAGTCACAGGTGCACAATTAAGCTGAGATGCTCCATGCAGTTTATGTCAGGTATCTTATTGCTGTTGGCAAATTGTTTACAAGGAGCTAGGTCGGAGCTGTTCCTGGCAAATGATGACCTTGGTGCAAAGTGAGAATGAGGAAACACTGAGGGATCAGTCCACCTTTCTTTTTTCCCTCTGGAACATTATTTCTGTCCATTCTTGTTCCCATTGTTTCATTTTGAACTGATATTTCTGCAGCTGCTTCGGAAATGTCCAGAGCGTAGACTGGGAGCAGGGGAAAAAGATGCAGAAGAGATTAAAATTCAGCCCTTTTTTAAGGTAGGAACTTGCTTTATACCTCACCTCTCCCATATTTCTTGTGTTTGAGCTGAGAGCGATTTGTTCTCTGTTGGTATTGAGGCTTATTTTCCTTTGTTATCAGGGTATTCTTAGTGATAGCTTCTGTTGCACCTCATTGCTCCATTCAGGAATATGTGTTTCAAGTCTTGCTTGAAATGACACCCCCCAAGTCTGTTTTCTAGGATCTTTATGCTTCCAGAGCCAGTTTATTTCGGATTGTGCTGCTTCTATGTACAAATGTATCTAACTTCAGAGACATGAACAAATACTCCTTTTAAAATCAAACTGCAGCATCAAAGATGTTATCTAGTAATGACAGCAGTTGTCAATCAGACTTATTTGATCACCTGCATTTGCAGGATACACATGACTCTTAAGAGAAATGGAGGTTAAATTGCTTTGTGTCAGGGTTATGTGTCTGTTCCAGGTAAAGGTGTTGTCATCCCTTTTCATTATTGCTCATCTGCCAAAAGTTTGTAGCCTTATAACCCTTGTCTGGCTTTGCACTGGAGCAAGGAAAGAACTTGGATGTCAGCAGAAATTGCTGGGATCCACAGATCCACCTGGCCACAGCTGAGCTGTAGTTTTGTCCCTCCTAAATACAGTTGTAGCTGTAAAATACACTGCATGGAATCTCTGCAGTACCTCCTGTGCTGTTTGTTTTGGGCCTTTTTTCAGTTCTCTCTTTTTTTTTTTTTTAATTAGTAGAAGTAAGACATGTTGCAAATTATCTGTAAGGGAGGCTGCAATTCTCCCTCCGACTTTCACATTTCATAAATAATCTTTGTGTCAATCTGGCCTGTTCCCCTCCTTCTCTTACAGGGAATTGATTGGGATGCCTTGTTTGCCAGGAGGCTGAAGCCCCCCTATGTGCCCACGTTAAGAGATCCAACCGACATCAGCAACTTTGATGAAGAGTTCACTTCCCAAAAGCCAATCCTTACTCCTCCTGAGGAGGTTTCTCTCCTAACCCGTAAGGAGCAGACTGTCTTCAAGGACTTTGACTTTGTTTCCACACACCTTTTAGATGTGTGACTCCTGTGCTGTAAAAACATGAAGAGATTGTTACCACCTTGAGAGAGCATAGAGAAGACTTTGCAGGGCCAGTGGAAAAGCCAACAGGATTTGTAGTACAGGTAGTGCTGATGGCCCCAGGATGAGGTGCCCTGCAAGCTGAGATAACCTGCTGTGGGTTTTCCAGCCTCATTTGTTGGAAGGATACTGGATGTCAATTACCTTTAAGGAATAATTCATGTTTGACTGGATGTATCTTCTTCTATCATTGAATGTAGATGAAATTTGGAATTTAAGCTGGACTTGATGAAATCAAATCATCTCTGCAACCCAGGTTACTCTTTGCAAAAGCCTAAGTAAGTAGTGTGAGTTTTTAAAAGTTGTAGCATAGTAGGGGAATGGCCACCTCTCACTCATTTTCTAGAGATACAGCTTTCCCTCCTGGTAATGATTTTATGCTGTTTCCCACTCATTAAAATGTGTATGTCAGACAATGAATGGATTTTAACACTACCAAGACAATGATGTTTGATAATGATCCAAGTCATTTATTTGAAGGAAAATAAGTCTTTCTACTTAAGGATGCCAACTCTTATCTATTGTTTTTAATGATACCAAACCCCACAGCTTTGCCTGTTTTTTTCTTTTTTGAAAATAAAGATACCTTTCCATATAAAAAATACTCAGCTTTTCATCTCCTTTGTGTCAGTTGAATCTTTCAGATCAGGGCTAACCAAAATGCTCAACAGGCAGGATTTTAGTTTTCTCCATAAATGGCAGTAGTAATATTTTCCTTCTTTCTTCCTTCTCACTCAGGTTGTCTGTGTACATATTGCATGGTGTCATCAGCTGTCATATACCAATGACTGCAACCAGGTTATCTCTCCACAGATTTTATCAGTGTATATATCCTGTATCATTTTTGGGGACAGCTAAGTAATGACAGTCAGTATTGGAAAATCAGTGAGTTAAAGGTGACTTCATTGCCTTGTAATCTATCTTGTAATTATACTTGATAAGATACATTTTCATCTCTTAAATTCATAATGTAGCTCATTGGGCAAAAAGGGAAGCGTTTTTAGAGATAAGGCATCTGATGCAAACAAGGACACAATCATTGCTCTTTCACTTTGTCCTCACCAGATGGAGACAGGAGTGGGATTAAGGCAGCTGTGCTGTAGCTGGAGACAAGAATCTAGGGAATTGTTAAGCCAAGGCTGGTCCCAGTGCTTCAGGATTCAATGAGGTAAGAGCTCTGTGCAAACCAGGGATATTTCACACTCAACCCAGATTTCCCATTTTCAGAGCCAAGTATAGCTGCTTCTGAAAATTCCTGTGTACAAAGATCCTTTCAACCTCCCGCTCACCCTGGCAGTGCACTGGCCTGTTTGGAGCAGAATACACATTTTCCTCACTCTTGTTTGAGTGGTAGCATTTGCTGTTGGCCCCTGTGGTGTGTTTTGTGGCTTTAGTTCAAGGTCACTGTGGAGTGGGAGGTAGCACAGTGGATTGTTAGCACAGGTGAAACATAGAACTTGGGTTCAAAGAGAGAGGCGTAGAGAATTTAAAAATGCGTATTTCATATTTTATTTTGTAATTTATGGTTGAGTAAAAAAAAAAAAATATATAAATTAACACCCAGGTGCATTTTAAAGAAATACCAAACAGAGCA
Organism: Coloeus monedula; assembly: GCF_965178545.1. Classification (NCBI taxonomy): domain Eukaryota; kingdom Metazoa; phylum Chordata; class Aves; order Passeriformes; family Corvidae; genus Coloeus; species Coloeus monedula. The sequence goes on along the minus strand of NC_138801.1, from coordinate 5,742,022 downwards.
AAACTGCTTTGAGCTGTTGTACTTGCTGATGAACTTTCACTTGACTGATACCTGAAAAACCAGGAATTGCAATGTGACACATGATCCACACTTTAGCAGGTACCACAGCAACACAAGCAAACAGCAGAATCCTTCTGAACAGTGTAGCAGTGTTACAAAAACAATCCTTAGTGTTCTGATATCCCTCTGATAGAGCTTCTACCCTGAACAAACCAAACTCTGCAGGTTACAAACTCTGGATCTGGTCAAAAAAGGGATCTTTTGCTGCACTTAAACTGCTTTTGGACTGTTGTGCTGTGGTGTTAACTACACTGTCTTTTCATGAGTGTTCATCAGCTTTAAACCCTGAGTGCTTCTGAGTTGGTGTTAATTCCTGAGCCAAGACACAAGGCACAAGATAATTTTAACTAATTTTGTTGCACTGGTTTTTCTTGTTTTGTTTGGTTTTGTTTTAACAGAAAATGGTCAGGACTAAAATTCACACCACAGCCTTTTTTGTTTTAAAGCTAAGATCAGTCATCCCAAACTTCCTTTTAGCTCCCCATGGAAATCTGAAGTATGACCTTTTATTTCAATGGAAAACAGGTCTTCTTGCTGCTGTCCTGAAAGCTGTCAGCATCTCTCATCTCAGTTAATCAACCAGGACCTGGCAGCTTTCCTCTTGCATTGAAATTGTATTCTTTTATTAAAGTGTTACTTGAGTTAGGCATGAGGTACCCACCTCTGCTACTGCTTCTCTCCTGAGCTACAGCAAAGGCCTGAGCACAATGCAGAAATAACTCAGTAGCCAAGGATTACTTTTCTGTCCAAAGAAAAGTGATGGTATCATTCTTCACTGACTTGATTCAAAACAGTGAATTGTTAGCAGCACCGTCAAGTTAAAAAGCTGTGAGGAAGCTACTCAGGGCATCACAAAGTACAGGTTCATTATCTCATAAGCTTAACTGGGTGTCTTACAGCTCTTTCTCATGAACATTAACAGTATTAAACCTTAAGTCTTTGTGGAAAGCATTAAGTTGAGGCATGTGGACAAAATAAAATTTGCTTTTGACTCTCTAAATGTTTACTCAAATGTTTCTCTTACATGCCTGATGCTACTGCAGTTCTCACAGTCAGAACTAGGCTGAAAAAAGGCCACAGGAATTACACTGGTCCTGGCTGGTTTTATCTGTAATTGCTGCTGTTCCCTAGCAGCAAAAAGCGAGGGAGACCTTGGAGAAGAGAAGTGAACACGAATACTCACACTAATCTTGCATTTCTTCTGGAGAGATGTGAATGCATTTAACAAAAGGAAACAGATTTAGAGATACTTTGCTCAGTCTGAAACTCAGCTCTGCTGGCTGGATTCTTGCTTCTAACAGTGTTATTAATATTTTAAAAATACCCCTGACTCTCCTTCAAATGTAATTTGCAGATGAACAGGTTGTGGAGCAGGCTGCCTAGTCCATGATGTATTAAAGTTCAGTGCAAGGAAACAGCAGCCATTGCATTAGCAAAGCTTTACCCAGCAACCTTCCAGGTGTGTTGGCACACTGGGACTAGACAGGCTCACTGTTCTTGTGAAAATAGATTTTCTCCCATGCAGTGAGGTGGCGTGAACAGAAGAATCTCCAGAGATTGTGGATTATCCCTTGGTCAAAGGGGTTCTCCAGCTCAGAGTGCCGCAGGTAGGAGATGCGGTGGTGTGACATGAACTCCCAGGTCGTGGTGTTGCATGAGATCAGGTACAGGTGGGAAACAAGCAGCAGCAGGACCATAATGGTGAATATGAATATCAGAAGGAAGCACACAAGGAGGAAAATGTTGTGCTGCAGCCACTCCCAAGATTGTTCAAAGTAGAGGCCTGACCTTTCAATTCAAACAGAAATAAATCTGCAGTTCACAGAATCACCAGGTTGGAAGAGACCTCTAAGATCATCGAGCCCAACCCATGCCCTAACACCTCAACTAAACCATGGAACTGAGTGCCACATCCAATCTTTTCTTAAACACATTCAGGGATGGTGATTCCACCACCCCCCTGGGCAGACAATTCCAGTACTTCACCACTCTTTACATGAAAAACTTTTTCCTAATATCCAACCTGTATTTCCCTTGGCACAGCTTAAGACTGTCCTCTCATTCTGTAAGCTGCTGCCTGGAGAAAGATACCAACCCCACCTGGCTACAGCCACGTTTCAGGGAGTTGTAGAGAGTGATAAGGTCACCCCTGAGTCTCCTTTTCTCCAGGCTAAACAACCCCAGCTCCCTCAGCTGTTCTTCATAGGGCTTGTGTTCCAAGGCCCTCACCAGCCTTGTTGCCCTCCTCTGGATGAGTTTGAGCATCTCCACGTCCTTCCCGAACTGAGGGGCCCAGAACTGGACACAGCACTCGAGGTGTGGCCTCACCAGTGCTGAGTACAGGGGAAGAATGACCTCCCTGGTCCTGCTGGCCACACTCTTCCTGATCCAAGCCAGGTCCCATTTGCCTTCTTGGCCACCTGGGCTCACTGCTGGCTCACGTTCAATTGGCTGTCAACAAGTACCCCCAGGTCCCCAGGTTTCATAAACTAAACAAACCTGATGACACATTTAAGTTTGATTCATAACTAATGAGCTGCTGATAATCCTCTACTACAGAGAGTTAATATACTATGAAGTCCTGAGAGAGTGTGCCATAGGGATTGGAATCTAAGTTTAGAAGATGCTGGTTCCTCTGAAAGCTGTGAGACACAATCAGCCTGGGTTAACTCCTCTCCTGAACAGCTGGAACCCTGTTGGAGTTTCCAGCACTTGAATGTGTAAACAAAGATCATGTTACAGTGACTGAAGCAAAATGAACAATGAAATCTAAATTATCAGATTCTGCTCAAGATTAGGGGGCTCCAGGATGCAAGAGAGGGTCCAAAGCCAGTCCAACCACTGCTATGTTCTCTGCCAGCCTGAGGAGCACCACAACTTTCAGCAATCTCAGAGGTCCAAATGCCATCTCCCAGCCTTACCAAGCAACATGGCCTCCCCACAGCAGAACCACAAGCTGCACGCTCAAGTAGACTATGAAGAGGGGGTGATTCCTTTCTCCTACACAGTTCTCAAGCCAGGGGCAGTGATGGTCGTAGCGCCGCACGCAGTGCTGGCACAGCTGGCAGTGCCTGGCTCGCATGGGTTGCTGCAAAACACAATCAGAAAAAGAATAAACTGGCTATAGTTCATGGCTGTCCCACTCCTGTTTGGTAGAAGAGAACATCATGCAAATCTGTCTTTCTCCACAATACTGTCCCTAAAACACTCCCTTGTGAGACAACAGCACATCAATATTGCTAAGACAAATCAAAGGGATTGTGATTCTCCTGGTCAAGACCCCAGTGGATGGGAATCAAATTAAGTGACTCTCCCACACTCCTCTTATCTACACATTTTCTTTATTATCTACCTATTACAGGAAGTCCAGCGTGCCAAGGAGGGAGACAAAGCCAATCAGTGTAGTCAGGAAAGCATGAGCACAGCATTGAGGTGAAAAACTAGGACCACTACTATCAAACAGAGTGGGCAGGGATGGGATGCTTTTTGGGGATGCACAGAGAAGTGCCTCTATGTGAGTACAAGATACTTGCACAGAAAACAGCTCAACTGCCAGGCACAGAGAAGGTGAAAGACCTGGTTGAGAAAAGTAGTGCTTCCTAGGATTTGTCCCCTGCAGTGTATAAATGCTTTGCCAGCTTTTCCTCTTGAAATAAGCTCATTCCTCCTGATAAATACTCTTCAGGAATTTATGGAAGCTGGGGTAATGCTTAATTTCATTAAACTGATAAGGATCACTCTGAAACCAAGCCTTTCTAGGCTTTAGGCAAACTGTTTTAAGAGCTAATTTCATTGCTGTAATTTTTCCTTCATGGTGTCTTTTATCATTCAGGCCAATGTTTTGTTGTTTTAAGGCCTCTGAACAAGTTCACAGCAATGAGCAGTTCCCACATGTCACACTCAGCTGCCTTTCTGACTATCAAGGTATTTTCAAAATAACTTCTTTGACAGTACTGCAAGGTCTGGCCGACATGGCAATAAGAATATGGAATACAATCTTCTCATGGCAAAAAAAGATTCTTGTTTCTATAAGCCAGCAGGAACTCGTTTCAGCCTTGGAAAACTGGCCTATGTGCCAGTGTCTATCACTACTACTTGTGTAGCTACACAATCTGCCCTGCCTCCTCTGAGCAGCAATGACAGACCAGAAAAAAACCAGCAACAGCAGCTGAAGAACAATATAAGCTTTCAAATCACTCATCCCTTCCTCTTCCAGCGTGTTCTGGATGCCCACCTTCACCAGGCAGTAACCACAGCGCCGCAGCTTAATGTCACCTGGAATCTGAGGGATCACCACACCTTGTCCTTTATCCTCACCTTCCTACAAAAAAGAGAAAGAGAGGGACTGAGGAGAGTTCCTGGGCTGCTGTCTCGACATGACTGAGCCATCCTGCTGCATCCTTTTACTTGACAGTTACCCAGTGCTTGTTATCTCTATCCTTAGGAAGGTTAAAGAAAATAATTCCTTAGAATTCCTACAGAAGCTGCAGACAGTTATGGTACAGTGAGAGAGAAAAAGTTACTGTAACCCTCCAAAGAATGTTTGCACAGAGGCAGAAATAACTGTGGACAAGATAACACTCTGGGACAAAACCAAGGTTACACTTCACTTCTCAACACAGTAACAATGTCTTTTCAGTACGAGCAGTGCTACTTGGTCATACACAGCCAACACTGACATTAATGATGGATGACTAAGATTGATAATGTTATTGTCCTACACAGTCTGTAAGGCAGTGAACCTCAAACTTAACTATCAGTTACTGAAACTTTGCATCTCCATTTACTTCACTGTAAATTGTTTGGGGACGTGTCCTCTGAGAGGGCAACAAATCTATAAAGAGTTCAATAAATAGAGCTGCAGAGAGCACTGTCTGCCAAGCCTGCCCTTCAGTTCAGGGCTTTTTTTTGCACTTGTACCACTTATCAGTGGTTATCATAAAATAGGTCATGTATACATTCCACAGGGCATTGCAGCCTCTGCTCTAGGAGAGGACTTGGGCTCAAATGGCACAGTCACATACAAGGGCAGTGTGGTGTGAAAGGCACATTTAAAGCCTGTAAACCCTACTGCTATTACAAAATACCAGTGTGAGACAGTCTGTCCTCATCTCCAACGGTCTGTGCATGTGTCCTTCATGCCATCACAACAGAAACTGTGTCAGACTGCTCTTATCTACCAGAGTGGAAAAAGTAGAAAAGCCTATAGACTTTACAGCTACTCCACTTTGTTCTATTCATGAAGGGATTTACCTTCACTTCCTCTTCAGGCTTAACAAAACCCGGATCCATGAGAGACACCTTGAAGTACAGCAGGACCGAGCATAAAACCAGCAAAACGAAGATCAGCGGCTGCAGCAGCTCCCCGCGCTCCTCTTGCTTGTGCAGATCTGAAAGGTACCCAAAAAAGACAGAGAGCAGCAGCTCCTTGTGAAGAGTCTGGGATTTTTCTCTCTGGCCTCAGCAAAAGGGTCCCAAATCTATGAAGAGGAAATGGGGAAAGACCAGGCGGAGAAAGAGCGCGGGGCGAGAGAGGAGAGGCTGAGAAAGGGCTCCCCAGACCCCCCAGCCCTCGAGGCACCCCCGGGCCGCGGCCGGCGCGGATCGCCCGTGTCCCGCAGGGGCCGCCCGGCCCGGCCGCGATCCCCATCCTCCGCCTGCCCCCGGGACGGAGCGGCCCCGGCCCGGCCCCGGCCCCCGCCTCACCCGTGCGGTGCAGGAGGAGCCCGAGCGCCACGGCCGCGCTGAGGGCTGTGTGTGCCGCCCGCACCCAGCGCCCGCCGGGGCCCATCGCCGGCCGGCTTCACCGGCTCCGGAAGGCCTCCGGGCAGCGGTGGCAGGGCCAGACGGGACACGGGCAGCGCCCCGAGGCGGGGCCAAGGCTGCCCGGCCCTGCGGGGGAGGCTCCGCGGGGATGTGCGACTCGCTTCGCTTCCACGCGCGGTTCTGCCGTCTCGGGCTCGGCACACGCCATGAACCGGGGTCACCCGGCTCCTTTCGTCCCCCACAGCGCCCCGGCTTTGTTGTGCCCTGCGGGGCCTTTCCCCGAGGAGTGTTTTCCCTGAGCCCTTCCCGCGTGTCCTCCCTCCCTCGCCCCGGGCTCTGGAGCGCAGGGCTGGGCAACCTGTTCAGAGGCTCCGTTACACCGGGGCAGACACTGCTGGGTGCACGGAGCATGGAAGGGTCTGGCAGTGATGGATCGGGCAGCAGGTGCCGTTCAAAGGCTCCTCGAGGCGGTTCCCGAGGTGCTGCACTGCGTTAACTCTGCTCTCGCCTACGTGGTTATTCCATGGGTGGGTTTCCATCCCCCGGGAAGAAGCGCAGAGAGGCTGTGCCTGGCTGGAAGCAGCTACACGGCCCCATTAACCAAACAGAACGTGGAGAATGTCTGACACAACTCGAGGAGGGATTTGATCTGGTTGGGATGTCTGCAGTCAAGAGGCTCCTGGCTGGGTGAGGTCGCTGAACTCCCCCGAGGGCTGCCGAGGGAAGCAGGTGTGTATAAATTCTTCTCAGCTGGAACAGACACCTAAAAGCAATTGAATTGCACCTGAGATGCGTTTTTCTCTCTTGCTAACAATAAAAAAAGCCATGGTGACTACAGCACATATCTGTTTACACTTTGAGTGTCTAAGGGAGATGAATGTCATCACAGGTCTGTAAAAGTTCCAAAATCAGTGCTTTCTCTTTTAACTCCTTTCAGTTTTAACATAGATATACCTTGCTGCTTTTGTAACCTTCTTTCCCAATAAAAGTTTGGAGAGAAGTATCATATTCTTTATAAGTTTACCCTCCAGCACCTGACAAGTAGTTGATTTCTTGGTATTGTTTGGCCACAAATTGATTATTTTAGTCTCTTCGCATAAGTCCACCTGCTGATGCCAGGAAAGCACCTGGTTGTGTGCTCAAATGGTTTACCTGAGACAGCTGGGTTGAAATGTTAATAAAAATTGTATACTAAATTTCCAGCAATCATTCAAACCCTCTTGGTTTTTTTTTTTTTTTAAATTCTAGGTAAATGCAAAGCCTATGGCTCTCTTTCCTCAGACACCTCAGGCTGTACTGGTGCTGGAAAAAGGTGGGTAGTGTCTTTCCTTCTTCCCAGAGAGGTGTAAATTTTAAAGCTTAATGAAAGAAATTTGGGTAGTAATAATATTATTCACCTGAAAGTAGAAACATTTTGATGTTCTAGAATAATTTTTCCGAAGGAATGTATTCTTAACTCTCTTTGTGATTAAAACAAATTGGTGCATGTTACTCTTTTTATCTTCTCCTTCAGCTTTGAAACCAGTCTTGCAGAGATCAGAGTTTATATCTTTCTCAAGGGTTTCAGCCTCAGTGACTGGTTGAAATTAGGCTCAGTTCCAGAAAGTCTCTACTAGCAAGTTTCTGAGCGGAGTATCTTGCTTCCTATGGCATTCCAGCTAGGGACCCCATGCTGCTGGAAGGCTGAGGTATCTCTCTGTACAACAGGGCATGTTCTCACAGGCAGTTCCATTTCATACAAATGCTCCTCCCATCCTGTTCACCTTGCTCCTTTAGACTCCTCAGTGACCACTGAATTAACTGGCACTGAGCCCTTCCAGGACCAGGGTCTTAAGAAGAAAGTCACACTGGCCTTAAAGCAGATTGGCTTTTCTTAAGTGCTCAGATCCTGCCCCTTACAAAGCCCAGGCTGTGGAGTGTGACCTGCAGATACATTACTGAGTTCAGAGCAATCTTGGCACTCAAATATTTTTTCTCCTCTTGCACAATTTCCTAATAGTGCTCTCTTCCTCCACAGCTTTTTTCTGCTGACAAGCAGTATTGTATCTTTTGGAGTGATGAAAGGCAAAGGCACTGAATGGCATCATCAACACTTGGTAGCTCCTTTCATTTTTAATTAAACATGTGACAGCCAGTGGACCAGTAATGTACCTAAATAAACCACATTCACAGAACAAAGGAAGAAGACACTCTTGAGCGCTAGGTTTAATACACAGCGGGTATCCAACGGATACAACAGAAAAGTTAATTCATTCAGAATTTTAAGGAAGCAACAGTTGTGCATTTTGATTTTTTTGCTCAGTTTCACCAGGTACAAACATTTGAACCAGGCCTCAGCATCAGGCAGGTCCATGGACAGAGTAAAAGGAGACACTTGCTCATTATAACTGAGGGTATTTTCATTGCAAAACAAGGAAACACATATTTAGTTAGCTTAAAAACCTTTTTTAAAACAAGAAAAGAGTTACAGAGAGAATCAGTGACAATTATGTGAAATCAAAACAGTCTGCTAAAGCAGAAGTGTTTCAGTTCAGCAAAATATCTCCCTCATTTCCTTAAGTGCTCTCTTCTCCTTCAGCCCCCATGTTGCTTTTCATCCATTCCTGATGACTACTGCCCTCTGTGCTTCACACACATGGTTGTTGTGGAGACCAGCTGTTTCCCTACTTTTAATTCTCTTTTTCCAGCACAAGTTGTCCTCTAACACCTGAGCTGTGGCAGACTCCTCCCTAAACAGTCTCAAGGAAATGTCTTTTCTATGGATAGTGCCTGACTGCAGTGCCCTCTAGCTCTTGCCCTACTGGAAATTAATTGCCTTCTTCAGGTAATGAGAGGGAATTGACTCACAGCTCCCAGACTTTTCTTCCCACTCATCTTTTGCAGAGACCAGAGTGACAGCAGCAGAAGCCCAGCCACGGTGACAAGCTGGGTAGGATTCAGTGCTGAAGAGAATAATTTCAGTAGGAAGGTGCAGGGAAATAGCAGCCATGGTGCAGATGAATTATCTGCAGTGTTCTGATTGCCACAAATATCAGTGCTAAACTTTCTTGGCTTGGTCTAGATGAGAAAGTCTGGTGCTGCTGGGTGTAAAACACCATCCAAGTAGATGCCAATCCTTATGAGCAATTCCTCCCACAGATCTTGTAAAATGGAAGCACTGGTGGGAAGTTGCTCACCAATTTGCTCTTACCTGCTCCAGAGAACATGGGCACCTGGCACTGCTGGGTCACTGAAAAGGGCCACTGAAGGACAGGGCAGCCTCCAGCCAGGAAGGAAACCACGCACAGTTCAGGTAGAGGGTTCCTTTGTTGGCACAGTCTCTGCAGGGAGCTACTGAGTTGCATTCATGCTTTGTTTGCCAAGCTTTGGAATATTAAAGGAAATGTAGTAGTGAAAACATGAAGAGTCTGAGTGGGCCAACAGCTACTGAGCACAAGGAGCCCCTCTGCAATATCCTTACACGCTATGAACTTCTCTCCAGCTGGATTTTCATTTGAAAAATAGAACCCCATTCTGGTTTTCTGAGCAGGGCTGGTCACTGGCTGTATAATTTTGTGTGGAGTTGAAGTTTCCTGGCTTGTTCCTTTGATCCAGCAAAGCTGGAAGGCCTGAGGGATGCATTTCAGGGTATCCAACTTCCCCTTTTACATTAAACCGTCATAAAAAATCTGCCACTTTGCCCTCCCCTCCTTTGCAGAGCATTGATACAGTATCTGCAGGCCTGTTCTGTCCTCAGCTCTGATCTATGGCACCAGTTAAATCCTTGCCACCAAAAAGTGCTTTGCAGGTCATGCATTATGCCTGTTGTTTCAGTTAGGGAAACTGAGGCCCAAACTAGTTTCAAACTTCCAGTTACAGGAATTCTTGGATTGTGCTCAGAGGATACTTTTCCCTCTTTGCTCCTTACTGAAGGGAAAATGTTATTTTTCAGCTCACAAAATCTTGAAGACACTAAAGCTTGTAGGCAAAGCTCATGTTACTCTAACAGAGATGTTATTCCTTTTAATGTGCTGCCTCAGGCATTTACTTTGCTGGTGGCCTGACTCAAAATCTTATGTGAGGCTTTCTGCAACAGCCTGGTTACAGTTCCCTCTTTCCCCTGGGATTGGTGACAGATTTCAGCAAGCTGAGCTTTTCTGGCAGCCTGGCCTTGTTCCATTCATCTCCTTATTGCTGGGAAATTGAAATCTTTTTATCCTGGTTCAGGCTGAGGTACAGCTTGCTGAGGGTCTGTGAGCAGTGAGGACAGAGGTGTAAAACACCTTTACAGTGTGAAACAGCTTTGATGCAGTGTAGATCTTGTTAGTCTGGGATGCAGCAGGTGAGACTCCAGTAACTGCTCAACTTGTGGAAGCACTGGTTTGGAAAACCCAAACCTTTGGGGCCTCAAGGCAGATAAAACCAATTCACTGGTTGTTCATTAGCCTTGATGTAGTTGTGCCAAAATCTCAGAGTAGAGCCCAGCTGCTTGGCTTGGATTGCAGTGAGAGGCTGGGATCTGCTCCAGCTGAGATGGGAGTTCCTCAGCTCCACTGTCTCCCCAGCGTAGCAGCTGCTTTCTGGGGACAAGGGTTTCTGATACCTCACATCTGTGATGTGGCCCCTTCTGCTCTACTCCCACCTTGCCAACACAGTCAAAATCTTGAGTGCTTTTTGTCAGGTGGTTAAAGATTTTAGTGGCAGGAGCTTTCACTACATGGGCATTGGAAAGGAAGCAGACATGGTGAGTGGCACTGCCACATGAAACAACTTCCCAAGGACAACAGCACTAAATGGGGAATTAAAGAACAAAGCCTAACAACCAAGGCTGTATTTGCAGCCCCTCTTAGTTTTGCATCTAGAAGGAAGATTAGCAAATGTTACACAGAAAACAGATCTTGAAATAAGCTTCCCTATCTCAAAGCTCATAGGGACACAAATTCTTGGGAAACAGGAATAAGTGAGAGAGAAAAATACATTTCAAATGACTGCAAAAAAGTATAATTTGTCAAGTTTTGCAAATCTTATGAAAACAATTTAAAAGTGACACAAAAATATATATAAGTTTGAAAAATACTTAAAAGAAAAAAGTACAGATCTCACAATACCAAAACAAATGACGTATGGTTAAAAAGAAAAAAAAAAAAGACATTGAATAACACCGTATTGGCAGTAAACCTCTCCAGGCAGTTGTGTTCTGTCAGTTAAAGTGTCAGTTTGTGGATCAAGGATCCGTCTCTAACGTGTTCACAAGGACGACATGAACTCTGTGCATTAGCAGAGCCTCATAGCAGCGACTCAAATCCGAGAGCAAAGTGTACGAGGGAAGAGAGCAGCGAGTTACTGTGACTACTGGCTCTGAGGCCTGAAGTGTCCCAGCCTGCATGGCCACGGGCTCATCTGCCCTCTACCAGGCACAAAATCTTTTCTGAATCCCTTCTAAGGGAAGATTTGTGAATTGTCAAAGAACTGTGGTGAGCAGTGGGCTACGATATGGACAGCTGTGCTGTTGAGTGCCTGCCTGTGAGGCAAGCCTTGGCCTTCAGCTTCTTGAGCCATTCCAGGTTACAGGTGAAGACTAGCTCAGCAGGACTCTCACCTGTCACACAGACTGGAGTAATGCTGCTGATGGGAGTGGGACTGCACTGCTAAGTGCTTCTGGGAGTTAGATAGGAATAGGGCCTTCTGCTTCCAAGAAAAAGGGGAAGATGTTGGGGTGGAACAAAAGGTGCTATTTCCTGGGACTGGCTGGAGACTCCCCACCTCCAATTCCAGCAGTTGTGCTGCAGTGAGCTTCCTGTGAAGGGAGATTATGATGCTACTGAGCACAGCTTGTGATGACACTGAGAGAGCAGAACAGCTCCAGTCCCTTCCTGGAACTTGCACAAGGGGGTACAGCTGCTCTGGACTAGGGCCTAGCAGAGTATATTATGCAGAGGGAAATATTCTGATTGGCTTTGTAGCCCTTCCCCACAAAATAGAACACAACTAAAAAAGGTGGTGAAGGACTGGAATGCAGGTGTGTAGCCCTTTGTGAACAAACCTTGTGCCTTCCTGCACAGGCTCCCTTTGAGAGAGAAGCTGTGTGGCCAAGAACGTGTAACTGGTTTTACTGGTCACCCCATACCTTCTGAGGCTGGGTGGGCTGGCAGATCCTACTGTACTGCCAGTGGGGACAAAACAGACCTCTTGAATTTATTAAGAATTTCTTACTTCCAAATGACCCACACAGAATTAGCAGTGCTTCCATTAATGTGAGCCTTCTATTAAAAAGCCCTTAAAGGAGTGAATTAGCTTGAAAGGTCTTCTCTAGTTTCTCCATTTATACATCTCACTAAAAGATCAGTTCTTTTGGTCTGTCTCTCTTGTCCCCCAACCTCTCTAACCAAACAAATAACTCATCACTGCCTGTCGCCCCACTGAGCAGCCAATGCTGATTCAGGACTGGTGTTCTTGCAGACATCTCAGGACCTCATGCAGTAGAGCAAAGGGGAATTTTCTAAAAAGTGGGAAATAGACATGTCACACTAGTGATCACACAACTAGGTCTTCAAGCTCATGGTCATTTGAGGCTCTCTGTGTGGTCTAAAATAAAAAGGTTAAAAGATACATAATGTAGTTGTCTTTGTTTTTTGTTTTCTTTTTATACAGAAATCATACACACGGAACTTCAACCTGAAACTTCATAACAAAAAAGTCCACTAAGTTAAGGAAAGCATTTTGTTGTGCAAAAAGTCCCTCCCCCCTCCCCTATTCACCTTCATCTACTGAGGGTCTCACACACACACATAAAGTTTCCTTCCAACGGGCGAGTTGGTAAGAAAGAGTCCTCCCTATGTACAGTGAGTTAGAGAGAAGCTGGATACAGTGCTGGAAAGAGGCATTGGGTGATTGCCTCTATCTGGAAGTGTCCATGTTCTCCTCCTTAAAGTTACTGCAGTGCTCTATAACTTTCCTATGGATAAAACAAGGACAAGGAGAGACGGTTTAGTTTAAAGCTTATTGCATCTCAGCTGAGAGACAGTAAGGTAAGAACTGTTCCAGAGTTGATTTCTGTGTAACTGTGTCCTGTTTGTATCTGAGACACAAACTGTGTCAAAACCAGTAAACTCCACAAACCAGTTTGGAATGTCAAGTTATGGTAGTGCACATCCAGATTCAGTTGTGACCATTCATTCATCACCCCCATATTCAAAACCTTGGATGCCTTTAAATCCTACCAGGAAACCCATGAATACAAATGTTTGTCCTTCACTGTGCTGTCGCCTGTCGCATCCCACGCACTGTGTGTGACTGTGACTGTCTTCTGCAGGCTCCACTCCCCTCCAGCATTTAGCAACCCTTCAGCTGTGGGAATACCTGCTGCCCACTCACCAGGTACGTATTCCCTGATCTCTACCTCTGTCTTCTATTCATTCTGCAGGTATGAAATTACAGCTCTCACTTTGCCAATGATCAGAAACTGCAGCTGGCTTTTACAGCTCTGAAAGGATGACTCCAAAGAAAGGTGTCATTGCGAGGGTGATGGACTCTACCTTCTGAAAAATGCTCTCATTTTAACTGTGCAGTTGGCACTTCAGTGACAGGCCAGTATGATTCTGAAGACAGGGAGCCCACCCAAGTACAGGGAAAAGTGATATTGGCTTAAGAACTGCAATTAGCCATGTGGCTCCCTTGCTCAACAAACCAATCTACAACCCAGTTGCCTGGTAATGATCTGTGTGTACTGACCACCTATAAACATCTCTAGTCTTCCGTTTTCATCCTCTTTTTCCTCTGCTTCTCCTGTGTTCACTTCATACCTCTCATACACATCACTACAGGCCTTGCTTTGCTTCCTCTTCATGTGGAAGAATTAAAAACTAAACTAAGGGTAAAATGAGAGTTTGTGAGTTTTGTGCACTGGTGTCCTACCGGGCCATTTCCTTGGTCTCTTGTCGTGCTGAGGCCATTTTAATCATGTCCTTCAGGAGAGGAATCCCACCTTCTTTGATCAGCAGTGGGCAGTACTTGTCAGCTGCAGAGAAATGAATAAAGCAGGTCCTTGTGAACCCTCACAACAGTGGTACAAAGGGTGGCAGGAGAGGAAGGAGAAGGATCAGGACAGTGAAGGAATTTCCTACACACCAAGTCTAATTACCTTTGTTTGGCTGTGCTGCCTGGACATTTCTGAATCATTCAAAGAAGGTTTTCTCTACCTACATCGTTTATCTGGGAAGGCTTTTTCTGCTGACAGCCTCAGGTCCACCCCCTCAACTTCTACAGTGCAGGGAATATGATTTCAAAAAGAGAACTTACGGTAGACAGAGACCAGGTTATAGAGTGCCCAGGTGGCCCAGTGCTGGCTGACTGGGGAGATCCCTTGTGGAAGAAGTCGAAGGATTGGTTCAAATGACCTGCACAGAAATATTACAGAAGTTGTTAAAAATCTGAGAGCTAATTCTTTCAGCACCTTTGCCACTCACAGCAATACAAACTCTCTGCTCATACGTACCACAGCAGTAAATCCATTGGCATGTCAAAGATTTTGGCACCAAGGCTAAGTCTGTGTCCCAGGGCAGTGCTGGCAGGATTACAGACCCCACCACTTCAGCACACGCTCCCCAGAGAAATAGCTGCAATGACGGCAACTGAGCCCAGGAACTGATTTCCATCCTCCATTAGGCATTTCCTCACAAGAGCTGAAATCCAGCAGCACTGGATCAGTTTGAGGAGGGACAAAGCCAAACCATACCCAGGCAAAGCTGGCTGCACATGTGCAAGGGTTGCTATGTTTCCTCTGACAACAATACTACACTGTCTATACTGTAAACAGGCACTGGAATGCCAGTTCTGGATCCCTGCCAAGCACTAAGGGAATTCTGAGTACCTGATACCCTCCTACAGGAAGGGGTATAGAGGATTCCAGCAGTTGTATTAGCCTTTGAAGGGATTTCTAAGTGTCTAAATATGCCCCAGAGAAGAGTGAAAGCATGTGACTTTGGGAAACAAACAGACTTAAAAAGACAGACTGCAAAGGATAGCAGTATCAGAGGAATATGCTTCGGCAGTCCCAGACAGATCATGGTTTTCCTGAGCTACTCAATTTCAGCAGAAACATACAGGAGAAATTCTGCTGGGCTGCCAAACTTCTCCCATAGGAATTGTCATGTAAGGTGTCTAATTTCAGCATCTTATGTAACATGTTTCAAAGGAACATGTAAAACCCTCACTGAAGAGTATGTCCCTGAGGATGTTTCTCCTTCACTCTGAACAGAGTCTTCATACTGGGCTCTCTCTCTTCCTTTCTCTCTGTTGGTGTTTCCTTCCTATGACAATCCTGGCTCCTGGGTGAGTGGGCCAAACTTTTCCATTCCTCACCTGTAATTGATATTTCTCCTGGAGTTGATATCCCAGCTCTGGATGGCTGCCCACATCCTCTTCACAACCTCCTCTCTGTGAGGCTCACAGATCCCCCAGGCCTCTGGACCATCAAACATGATATGGGAGAGCACTCCACAGGCATTATAAGACACCTCAATCCCATCAGCTTTGCTCTCCAGGAGGTTGCTGCCAAGAGAGAAGAGATCACTTAGAGCTGCTGATGCAGGAAAGATTCACAAGTCTCCAGGTGGTTCAGGAGACGAGATCAGAGCCCAGCTGGTCGCCAGCCAGGCACTCACCTGAACACACTGATGAACTGGGAGGTCATGAGCTGTGGGCGGAGCTCCTTCACCTCTGCCACATTGCCCAGGAGGCCCAGCATGTTGCGGTGTAGCTCCTGTTTCTCTGGGAACTCCTGGCCAGGCAAGGAACAGGGTTATACACAGGTAGGACTCTGGTGATGCTGAGAACAAGCAACCCTGGGAAAAGGCTGTACAGTGCATCTAGACAAGCTCAGTATTTTTGGGTAGTCAGCAATGGCTCCTTGGCAGGTGCCAAATGGTGCTAAAGGTATGTGCAAAAAGAGAGGATCAAAACCAGGTCCACTGTGCAGTGCTGCTCTGCTTGAGGGGGCTGACCAAGATGGGGAAAGGGGAAGATGTGTTCACTGTAAGTTTCTCTGTTCTACTGGCTGGGTGGACTGATGTGAGAAAGAAGAACTTGCATGAGCTTTTACTTTCCTGTTTGTGCAATGTAGGAAGTAATGCTTGGAGAGGAGTAGAGCCAGGGATGCTGCCCAGGCACCTGCATCTCCACTGCTCCTGTCAGCATCTCTCCAGAGACAATCAGACACTTACTTTCAAGCACTCCAAGAACAGTTTCATGCCACTGTAGTTAAGGAACATCTCGCAGTTATCTGGGGTCTCATCAGTGATGTTCCAGAGGGCACTCCAGGAGAACTCCATCACTTGATCACACTATAGGGAAAGGGACAGAATCAGAGCTATGCTAATGCAGGAGCCTGGTGCAAACCAATCACCTGTTTCCTCTCTGGCATCACCCTAGATGACTTCAGAGGTAAGAAAACCTTGTTCACTTACAACTTGTCAGTAAGTGGGTTTTTTGTTTAATATTTTTGCTTCCTTGTCACATTCCCCTGCCCTCACCCCAGGACAAGAAATTCTACAGTGTCAGCTGAGATGTCTTGTGTTTGTTAGAGAAGCTGAGCTGGCAGTCTGGGCTGATCTCCATGCCTAAGTCAGACTGAAGAGAAAATACTCTATGTATATGGTTTTTTTTGGAAACACTCACCGTTTTATCAGCCAACTTCTTCTGAATCAACTTTAGCATTGTCTGTGGGCAAAGAAAGAGGAAGAGTGAAAAACAGTTCAAAAGTCATGGAGCTAAAACTTAACCAGCCCTGTAGTATCACAGCAGTTATGGCCAATTTTGATCTTTTGCAGAGAACCTACTTGGTATCTCTTTCTCTAAACCAGTGGGACTGGGTTATGTTCCAAGTTGCAAGTATTCACAGAGCTGAACTATGCCACAGTCCCTGAGATGCTGAGTTTGCAGTTGAGTCAGTTTTGATCTGTATGACAAGGTCTGGGATGTGGCATAACTGCACCAAAACAAAAGCCTCTGCAGTTCGTGGAAAAGATGAGGGATATGGGTTGAGTTGGGAAGCTGATGCAAACTTGGGGAGAAGGAGGAGCCAGTCACAAGGTGGCACCAGATCTGGAAATAACCCGATGTGGTGAGGTCAGGTGTAAGGTTACAGTGCCTTTCTGCCCTCACACCAGCCTGTCTCTGTGATCATAACTTCCAGTGTTAGTAAGCCAGTAAAGGGGTAGGTTCCAGGAGAGGTCAGCAGGGACGCTGCTTCCCTCCAGTGATATTGCGAGGTTGGATCATGGCTGGAGGCATCTCATGGACAGC
This sequence comes from Coloeus monedula, assembly GCF_965178545.1. Classification (NCBI taxonomy): domain Eukaryota; kingdom Metazoa; phylum Chordata; class Aves; order Passeriformes; family Corvidae; genus Coloeus; species Coloeus monedula. The sequence goes on along the minus strand of NC_138801.1, from coordinate 5,724,916 downwards.
TGCAAGGGAATTGTACCAGCCTGGGTTATGGATAAGTAGACACCTTGGGACCATACCAACCATGACAAACCCCATCTTGCCCACAGCTTCTTTGTGGTCGTTGTCCACCTGGCAGACCAGGGCATTGCAGAGGTGCACAGCGATGCGCTGGATGGACTCGTCCTGCCGGCTCTGGTTGAGAATGTTCAGCAGCAGCTCGTTCACTCGGCGGTACTGGAACTCCAGCTCCTCGGGAATGCTGAAGTTACACAGTGTCAGGCAGCAGTTCCGCTGTACCTGGGTCAAAAGGAAGCAAACATTGGGCCAAGTGGCTACAAAATCACAGACCCCGCCACCTCATGTTTCCTTGCTGCTTGGTATTGAAACCATCTTCTTGCCTGATTACACCTACTGAGATTTCTGTTACCCTCTGATCTAGTGCTGTACTTTAGCCATGCTTCATGGCTGTCACCCCAGCCTCATAAGGCCACCCAATTACTCAGGGCCCATTGCTTTCCAAGCCAGTTCCTCGCTGCCTTTGGGCTCTCTACACAGCTGATGTCCAGTACAGAGATTTGAGATGTTTCTTTCCATTGACCCAATACCCCCTTTACCCACGATTTCACCTCACAGTCAGTGCTGGGTGTCTGTGTGTCACATACACCCTTTGACCACTGTCCATAGATAAAACGGAGCACCCTGCATCAAATCCTCATTGCTGAGTGGAGGCCAGGAGCAGACCTGGGCAGTAACTCCTCTGCCTTGTTTAACTCCCTGCAGGCAGAGGAAACCCAAATGCTGACACGAGGGAAAGAGGACTATGGGAACCAAAGGAGCCTGGGCTGCTCTTACTGTGACCTCCTGGTAGGACTCCATGCCGTTCAGCACCACCTGGATGACCTGGCGCCGCAGCTTCACGCTCTGCTCCATGCGGTACTCGGAGTTGGTCAAGTAGAACAGTGCCGCGCTGCCCGTCACCTGGATGTTTTTGTCATCCTTGTGGCACTTGAGGGCTGTGATCACCAGCTGCAGAGAAGCAACAGGGAGCTTCAGTGCCACAGACTCGCTGCTAATTCTTGGAGGGACTGTTAGAAGCCCACAAGGAATGTGTGGCCCAGGCATTGCAGGAACGTGCTTAGGAAATGAAGGTACCCAGTTGCACTGCGCTACAGGAACTTTCTCTGGAATGGCCTGATACAGTGTCCCAGGGTGGAAAAAAGGACTGGAAGTGCAAAATTCCCCTTGTCAGGGTGAAGCCAAGGCTTACCTGGAGGGCTCTCAGCAGCTGGCTGCAGCGCTCGATGCGGGCAATGTCGAAAAGCAGGTTGATGGCCCGGGAAGTGATTTCCGGCCGGTGCTCGGTGTAAGCCTCAATAGCATTCAGGACTTGCTCTTCGTTCTTGTCTCCACTCACCTGGCGTGGAGGAGCAAAAAGAGTCAGGGGAGAAGTTATAAAGGAGGAAAACCAACATGAGAAGGAAACGCTGAAAGGTCGAAGGGTATACCTTCCCTCTGCCCTGAGAGTAGTTTCAGCCCAGGATGGGACAGAGGTTGAGTCACTTTTCAGTCCAGAGGGATGAGAAAAGGCATCTTTGGGGCAGGAGGATACTATTCAAAAGTAGAACTCCTACTGTCTTAAATCCTTTTCTGTAGTCACAAACATCCTTCAGGCAGGATGATTTCTCCATGCTTTTCTCCAAGAGGTATGTTTTTCAACCCTTATAAAAACTACATGGGGTACAGGTCTTGCTTTCTGGCAGTTTTCTGGCATTATGAAGTAGTTATTGAAAGGTCAGAGCTCAGGTGTCACACCCAAGACCCATAGAACTCCACTCTACTGGCAGCCAGTATTTTCATGTTCTTTCAACTTCTAACAAGTTCCTACTGCCAATATTCCTGCAGCCTCCTTACCTTGTAGGCTGGAATATGGGTCAGGCGGCAGAGGGATGTTTCAAAAAGGCCCAAGAACTGGAGTGGTCGTTTCAGACCCCGGAAGGGAGCAATGCTGCTCTTTGCTGGCTCAATGCTGGGGTGAAAAAACAAGAGAGTGCTCATGTTGGTACCATGTTTCTCCAGGTGTCTCCTGCCACAAAGATGGCTGTCAGCCCTCCATTCACTCTGACTGTGCTGTTTCATACCCAGAGAAGTAAAAGCTACACTTCATTTTATACCAGTCAGCTGCTTATGAACATAACTCTAAATATTCATCCCAGGTGATCCTGAGTGAAAGGTGAATGTGTTGAATGGAACCAGCATAAGAATTCCTGCAGACACGATGCAGCTTGCCCAGGTAAAATTTGTCCTGGAAATTCACTAGCTGGGGTGAAAATTTCCTCTTAAAGGGATGTGGATTTCACTCATCCAATGTATTTGCAATGTGACAGACAGGCTAAGTCTGCTTCTGTGAGCATGCAGGAACACTGTTTTTGCTGCCATGTTCCTTGTTGACCAAGAGCCAGTGCATTTTCACCAGCTCTGGTGAAAAGGAGCCAGTACTGTCTCACTCCTTTGCTTCTGTTCAGTAAGTGCTTTATAGGAGGGCAGAGTTCTTGGCTGATCTGGAAAACCAGACCTCTAGGTATGCCTCTACTGAGGGGCACCAGGATTTCCAAGAGTTGATCTGCCCAGTATCTAGGTCAAATCTGAAAACAGGCCTTTAGATTCCAAGTTCCTAAAACACTCAGCCCTCCTATGAATGCTATTGTATTGACTCAGTGTATAAGTGTTCTGTCAGAAGAGTCTGCATCTCAGCAAGGGTAAGAATATTTTGTGTAGGAAATGTGTAAGGCTTTGGAGTCCTTTCAGAAAAAAATCCTGCAGGAGATCCCTGGGAGAATGTGTGTGGAAAAGAACTGAAATATGATATGCATGGCAGGCAGATGGGATGAATTCTTTATTACTCTTACAAGTCCTTACATGTGTTGCATACAGCAATCACAGCTGATTCTCACACCAGTCTTTACTGTCAGGGGAAGCTGGCAGGAGTTGTATCCTGCTTTTTAGTACTAATTAGACCTACAGAATTTGGGAACTTAGAAGAGGGAACTGTTCTTAATTAATCTTTGACTGATCTATCCATCCAAACAGACCTCAGTAATTGCTGTTCCCTTACCTTGTCTGGCCCATCTTCTCCTCCATGCTGGGGATAGTGCAGTTCTCCAGCATGGTGTGCCCTGAGATGTCAAGCGAAGTGAGGTTCACCAGGTTTTCCACAAACAAGTTTAGAACCCGCCGGGTCAGCTTGAACTTGTAATAACTGGACAGATGGTCTCGGGAGATATCCAGGTGCCTGCAGGTGATAGAGAGCATCTCACAGCCTGGAAAGCATTAGCTGGGGCTTCTGCCTCCCTACCAGAGCCAAGTGTGATTATTATTTATCATTATTTCCTTCCCAAGATACAGGAATGTGGTTCTGTAGGCTCTGGCAGCAGCAGCTGGCCCTGTGTTCAACCAAAGCACACAGGTATCTGGAGAGGGCTACTTGGAATGGACCACAGTGAATCATCTAGCCACACATCACAAAGGAAAATTGCTCCAGGCTCAGAAACTGCCTTTTCCAAACTCCATCCCAGCAGCCACCTGAGCATTTCTACCTGGAGATTAAGATGCACCAGAGGATCTGTGCATCCCCAGGAACGTATCTTGCCTCATCCCACAAATTAAGTTACACAGGTTTTTGTCTGCCTCCCCAGTCTTATAATTTTTCTACCCCAGGCTATTACATTATCCTGATTTCTTTCAGGTATTTAAATGCTTAAGCTTTGGGGAAATCTTGCTCCTAGAGGAGTGGTGGGACAAACCAACCAGCCATCGTGTGCAGGTGGGGTCCCTTACAGGGCAGAGAGACTTTGCTGGCTCTTGCCTAAGACTGGAGCCAACATCCCACTCATTAAAGTGTCTTCTACCTGTTGCACACCATGTGGGGCGATGGGGTCATGTGTGTTGTTTTTTGTTTCTCCAATGGGAAGTTTCTGCTAAGTGGTGTCTTCTTACAAGCAAAATTCAGGCTGGCTTTAGACATGTCAGTTATGTACAGTGAGTCAATGAGTGAGCCTGTTCACAGGAAGGTTTATAAGCTGAACCCAGCAGTGGGTGCCTCTTTGGTAGCAGGCAAGAAGACCATTCCTGAAAGACCTTTCCCTATCAGAACAGATCTGCTGACCTGAGCTTGCGAAGCTGTGCGATCACTTGGATGTGCTCCTCAGAAAGGTCCATGTTGTAAAGCACTAAGGAAACCAGACTGTCCTTCCACTGGGTCAGGAATCCCACATCATTCAGCTGGATCCCAGAAAGGTCGAGAGCTGCAAGGGAGGCCAAGGGCCGCAGCAGTGTCTCCACATTTACCCCCTCGATCAGGCGGCCCAGGTTCAGGAAGCGCAGGCGGCTGAAGCCTTCAAAAGTGAAGTCCTTGACCAAGACCTGGCGAGTGGGGTTCACCAGGCAGTCGTCCTCGCAGCCCCCGGGGTTCTCCTCCTCATAGAAGATATTGCAGCAGCCAAAGAGGCTCAGGGAGATCAGGGTGTGGCTGAAGCTCACCAAGGTTTGCAGGCTCTTGGCTGTCAGCTTCTCACAGTTAGTCAGGTAGAGCTCAATAAGATCCTGAAAAAAGGGAAATCAAGGTTAGAGATATTTCACAGGTAAAGTGCCCACCCTGTTTGCTCCACACCTCCCACTGGGACAGCCTGAGACCATGTATCACCCAACTTGACCAGTCCTATGTCATTCCCAACAGTGGCTTTGGGAGCTGAGAAGGGAGAAGCTGAGGTTAGTCCAAAGAAAGCTTGGACAGTGAAGGATGGAGCCTTGGGAATCTCTGTGTGTCTGGGATTCTAGCTGGTGCCCATGCAGCAATGCTGCTATGTGATGTGGCAGCTGTCAGTGCAACACCACCTGCTTCCTGATGGCCTCCAGGTCCTGGTCCTGCACAATGTGTTCCCGCAGGTGGATCCGAGCTAGCCTGGTGCTCCGTGGGTCTGAGAAGAGGGTGAAGAAGCTCTCATGGGGTTCAAAGATGCTGTCTGTCTTCACCAGCTCCACGTACCTGTGTGGGGCAATGGTGTTAGCACAGCACAGGCTCAGCCACAGCTCTGGCACCTGCACTGGTGACAAGGAAATGTGACCAAGGTGTGAGTACATAGCAAACCCCCCCCCACCTCCAATCACCCAGATCAGCTTTTGGGGTAAAGGAAGTCACCCACCTCTTCTGGCACAGAACTAACAATCCCTAGGAAAATCTTGGGCGAAGATTAGTGCAAGACTGTGTGTGGCAAGCACAGACTCCAGGATTTTTTTTCACTAGCTGTTTAAACTTAGTAATGTGATTTTTTTTTTTTTTTTTTTTTTTTTTTTTTTTTCATTTTTCAGAAAATTAGCTGGCCAAAATTCTCTGCCAGACTTTGTGGGCACAAGTTCAGCTGAGAGAGACTGTGACAGCCAAATTACATAAATCCCTGGAGGCAGGTTGCTTTATAAAACTATGGGAGCAGCAGCCTTAAAATGTAACACCTGTTAGCACTCTGTGCTCTTATTTCTCTGCTTGGAGAGAGTGTTGTAATACTTCAGTGGTGGGAAATGGGAAGGCTTCTTTGTTGCTCGCTGACATTCTAGGAAGAAGCAGTGACTGTTTCACTCTGGTTTTACTCTTTTAGTTTCCCTTTTAACAGGATCTCGTTGAGCTCTGACTAACTTGGAAAGGGTGATTACCACAGAAATTAGAATGATCGCAGTACAAAAGGGAACACTTCCTTCTGAAGTTCATGCAAACCCTTATTTGCCAGTATGATCAATTGGAAAAACAGAGCCCTATGAATTCTTTCCCATAATTCTTTTTGGAGAACTACACTCCCACTTCTCTGAGCTCCCAGCTCCTTCCCAAACCAGGCCTGAAACGTACTCGTTGACAAGTTTGTCACAGATCTCGCTTGGCAGGAAGATGTCGGGATGGAGCCGGAGTGTTTCGTTGTCCAGGAGGTAGCAGAGAGTCCCCTCCAGGTTGCGAAGGCAGTAATCGGTGCACAAAGTCATCAGTGACTCGGGACTGTCGGATGCCATTTTGAGGGAAATTACAGGAAGGAGAAGAGCAGAAGGAAGCTTTTGATGCAGGAAATCCTTCCCTCAAATGAAGTTCTGGGATGAAGTTATGGGGCCATCAGGACAGCTATAAGCAGAGAGGGGAAAAAAGATGCATTGAGAAAAGCACAACTGCAAGTGTCCCACAAAGCTGCCACACCAGCAGGATGTTTTGTTGTATTTACAGCCCATCACTTGCTGATCTCAAAAGGACCTGCAGCACTTTGGCCTCTCTGGCAGTGTGCCTTTAATTCCTTTATTCCCACTCTAAGGGGATACTGTGGGAATGAGTTAGTGTGTTGTGTTTGGAAATGAGGCTACCCAGCAAAATGCTTCCTCATTGCAGGGTTATCTGGCTGACAAAGGCCCTCAGAAAGGGAAGTGGCAGAAGCCACATTGCTTGGTTTCCTTCAGAGCAGGTTGGATAAACCAGCAGAACATTTATTGTCAACTTAATCCTTTGTATGGCACCAGTGGGATCTGTGGCCCTGTATTTCCTGCCTGCAATTCTCTTTGCCAACATTCCAAGTCAAGTTTAATTTTCAAGCTCCATGTTTCTCTGTAGTGCCAAGCCAGAAGCTTCATGCAAGTCCTTGAACTAGAGCGTGAAGTGGATCAGAAGCCAGAGGGAAACACATGGACTGGCCTGGGATCCTTTTGCGTGCAGTGTAACACAAGGACTGTGACTGTGCTGGACACCTCTACATCCAGCTCACCCTCACGATCCCAAATCTTTCACAGAGGAGTACAAGTGACTAAACTGGAAAAAGGCGAGGTGCTTTTGCCCTTCTTCATTTTGGGAACAGGATAAAGGATGGGTGAGGCAGACAACTGGCGGACGCTATCCCTGTTTTCTGATTTGAAATGATCTGACTGCTCTGGTATCAAGACTTGCTCACTGGGGCCTTGAGGGGTTACCAGAAGAGTTGGCTTGAAGACCAACGATTACATTTCACTTTCAAAGGGTCAAATCACATAAGCAAACCAAAACTTTTCTACTTATTTCCACAGACACAAAAAAATTGTGTTGAAATGTTTATTTATTATATAAAACCTCTATCTTATCAATAAGTCTGTCCCTACTGGCCCTGAGAACACTGGTGCTGTGGAGGTAGCTGTTATTCTCTGCACTACAGCTGAGCAGCCGTTGCTGGAGAAGTTGTTGCAAAATGTCCTTAACCAGATTCCGTTTCTGATCTTTATCCTGCAGCTGCAAACAGCAGGACACCTGTGTGTCACCAGCTCTCTGCTTCTCTAAAGCCTCTGCTGCTCTTTCTTTCATTCCTATGGTATCAGTACAAGAGAGGAGAGTTTAACTCCCATTCCTCAGCTTAATCACTCTAAAAGCTAATGCTGAGGTAAAAACCCCTAAAACCTCAGCAATCATAAAAATTATTCTTTAAACTCTCTTCAATCATGGTGTTAAGGGTGTAACTTGCTCTTTTGGTCACAGAGTGCTGAGCTGGGGGTCACAAGAACATCTCAATAGTGCCACAATAGTTCCTTTGCGGTGCATGTGGTCCAGTCAATGAAAATTAAGGGTTTTTCAGCTTTGATAAAGGAGGAGCTCCACAATCCACAATTCTCTCCTTTGGAGTTAAGTAAGGTGAGAAGTCAAGGCTGAAATGGGCCACTGAGTGTAGAGTATTGTCCAACTGGCTGGGAGGTCCTGGCAAATGGAATGCAGGTGGGAGGAAGCTGTCCTGTGTCTGCTTTGGAGATAAACTGGCCTCACCTCCAGAACAAGTCCCTCTAGCAGATTTTGCCTGAAGCTTGCTGGAGAGAATCTTTCCCGAAAGGCAAGATTGACAGGAAGATCTGAACCAGCTGGGAAGCATGTTCTGCTGTCCCTACCAGTTCCCCTGTGCCATCAGACAGGAGGTCCCTGCAGCCAGTGTTCTTCCACTGTTTACTACTGAGGGCCAGAGAACTCGAAAACAAATTCCCATTGACAATCTATTGTCACGTGCAGCTGGAAACAGCCAGTGCTTGGGACTTGTCCAAGCAGCTCAGAGCACCAGAGGGCAAGGACTGCCTTCCTGTGGCTCTCTGACAAGCCTCTGTTCCCTCTCTGCTGAGACCAGCACAATGCTGCCAGTTGATCTCAGCCCTGAAGAAATCAGCTGCCCTTTAACTTCTGAGCTACCTGTGATCCACCAACACAATCCCATGCAGAAGTTTAATATCAAGAATGGTTAAGCTGTCCCTGTGAAATAAGACCAAAGAAAAGTTTTCATCCTCCTGATTTATTACAGGTATCTGAGCAGCTGCTGTGACCTTTTGTCCAGGACACAAGCTGGCCTCTCCCTCCTTAGACTGAAGACATGACACCTTGGCAGCAGAGAGGGAAGTAAGAGTGTCAATAGCTGCCCTGAGCAATACTGTCTCTAGTTATAACCTTGGCGTGTGACACAAAGAAATGAGAGGCTGAAAAATCATTAACATTTGTCTAATTGTTCTCCTCAGGAAGCTTCACACAAGCTTCAGGATCAAGCTGCCTAGTGACTGCCACCAGTGCTTTTCCAGCAAAGAGCTACCTGGTGCCATGTGGGTTTTGGTAGAGTTAAAGACAGATGCATGAAAGATGCTGAAAATTCAAGAGCAAGAATTGAAAAGTGACCAGAACTTCAGCTGCCAGTTCTTTTTCCAGTTTATTTCTCTGACAGATTTGCCTCCATCTTAGTGCACCCAAGGAATTGAGTTCCTCAGAGCCTCGAGAGCAGGCGCACAAAAGCCCTTTCTGTGGGCACCCAGCCCTCTCTGTGCAGTAACAGCAACCTCCTGCCATCCACGGACCCCAAACCAGATGCAGTACAGGCAGCTCTACTTACCCCATTCCCAGCATCCAGGACCCACCAGCCTCTTTGCAAATATTGCTCATTTCCAGGCTGCATATGCATTGTTACAGCATTCCAGGCTGTACTGGCATGTGAGGCTCGGGACCTCTCCTGGCACTTCTGGGGCCACCAGTGCCAGTATCCTCTCTCTTGGACTTCAGACTGATCATCTCTCCCAGCCCCTCTCCAGGCAGTGCCCAGAGCCAAGCCTGACTCACCGTGGCTCCATGCCAACCACGTAACGTTTATGCTGTTGCTACAAAAATGATTGGCAAAGCTGACTTTTCCAGCATCAGGGACTCATCCAAGGAGAGGGCAAACAATATGCACTGCCACGAGCTGATTACAGTGACTTCAGGATTATAAATGTAATGTAAATGCAGAGTTTGGCATGGGTTACACTCTGAAGGGAAACTGCACTGTCACTTTAGCTGGCATCTTGCAGCTGCAAATCACTGTGACTTTATTAATTGATGGGTCATGGCTGCCTGTGTGGGGACACACCATCCCTTCTTACACTAGGGAAAGTGAAGTAGGAGGAGATCGAGCTACACTCTGTCCCAGCAAACTCCCAACCCTGTCAACCAGCCAGGACTGACATCGTGAGCGAGACAGCTCGCACTCGCCGGGGAATGTGTTCATCTTTGCCTGCAGTAAAGATGCTCCTTCAGCTCACTGAATTACATCATGGATTTTCATTCCACAGGTCACCTGCCCAAGAAGACTACCTAGAGCCCTTGGTCACGGCTCCCTGGTCGCTGGGGCTCCATCAGCCCGCGATGGTCTCTATCAACCCCGCGGGCAGCGTTGGCCCCGAACGCGAGCCCTCCCTCGTCCCCCAGGCACTCAGAGGTCACCTCGCCGGGCAGCGCCGGAGCTGCTGCCGCGGCCCGGAGCCCTGCTCGGCGGGGCCCGGCTGCTCCTGGCCGTCCCCGGGAGGGGATGGGGACTGCGCCGGGGGCACCGTCCGGCACTGCCGGGGGCGACGGTTCCTCCCCCCGCCCGGGCGGGCAGGCCCGGTGCCCCCGGGTCGGGCTGGGGAGGGGGGCACCGATACTCACCTGGCGCCATGCGGGACTGGTCCTGGCTGGTCCCGGCTCCCCGGGGCGGGCCGGGGTCCGCGTCCTGCTCGGGCCCGCTCCCCCCGCCGCGGCCTCCGCTGTCAACAAACCCGCCGTCACTTCCTCCCCCCGCGCCGGAAGCGCCACCGAGTCCTTCCCCGGAAACACCGGCCCGGCCGGAACGCTCGGTCAGCGGGGACCCGGCGGGGACGGGGACGTTCCGTGACGTCACAAGGCCGTGACGCCACGCGGCGGAGGCACTGACGTCACTGCGGGGGGCAGAGCTTGGCCGCGGCGTCCCGGCAGGGCCTCCCCGGGAAGGTGCGCGCAGCCCGGCCCGTCCCTCGCTCAGGGGCCGCGGCTGCCGGCACCGCACAGCCAGGGTCCCACCGCGCCCCTTCACTGAGGGGCGCCATTCCCGCGAGCCCCGCTCACGGCTGCCATAGGCACGGGCTAGAGCGTACCCGGGACAGCGCGACCACCCCGGGAGTCTCTTCAGTGCTTGGGGGACCGGCTGCTCCAGCCCGCGGGGTCTCTCCTGGCGCTCGGTGCCTGAGGAGGGACCCACGCCGTGTCCCGGGGGGCGCGGGGAGCAGAAACAGGGCAGGGAGCGGGCCCGCGGGGCTCCAGGAGCGCCCTGAGGCGGTGAGGGGGCGGAGCTTACCGGGCAGGGGCGGGGCTTAGCGGAGAGCGAGCGCCGCGGGGCGGGGCGGGGCGGGGCTCAGCCGCAGGAAGGGCGCCCTGAGGCGGGTGGGGCGGGCCCGTGTGGGCGGGGCCATGTGACCACGCCCTCGGGGGCGGACCCGGGGCGGGGCCCGTCCCGCATCCCCCTTCCCTGGGCAGCGTTTCCAGCCGGAGTGTTTATGCGGCGCGCGGGGAAGGGGCGCCGGGGCCGCCATGTCGCGGCTGCACCAGAGCAGGTCGGTGTTGGGGTCTGTGTAGGAACTGTGGTCTTTCCCCTCCCCACCTTGCCGGGGTTCCGCTGGGCGGGGTGGGGGCTCTCGAGAATCGGGGGCTCTGAGGGTTTGCGGGCTCTGGAGGGTCTCAGGTTACCCGTACCAACCCTGATGACGCCCGCGGCTTCGCTCCCCTCAGGATCGCGGACTTCCAGGAGGTGCTTGGAGAACCCACGGTGGCTCTGACCAAGCTCCGCGAGCTGTGCTTCAGTGGTGAGTTCCGCGGGGACCGGCCCCAGGCTGGGGAAGGGGCTGCGGGCACGGCGGTGCCCCGGGCTGGTGACACGGGGGGTCCCCGTGGGAGACACTGTGGATAACCCCGGCAGCGTCCCAGGGGAAACTGCATGCCCCTCGGGGAGGAAAAATGTTGCCAGGCCTGTTCGTGAGGTGACATCAGCAACCCGCGGTGAGAGATGGGCTAACGTGGTTATTTCTTTGCCTGGTATTCCACAGGAATTCCCTTTGATGGTGGGCTGCGCTGCCTGTGCTGGAAGGTGGGTTTTGCTTGGGGTGCTTTTCTTTCTTGCGAGTGATGCTTTGGGTTGGTTAAGTACACGTAGCATTGTTTTTTGGTGCTTAAAGTTGTAAACAAACAAACAATAAATCCGGAGCTTAAAGGGCACTAGAAGTCAGCAGTAATTTGTGGAGATCAGCATTTTGGATGTGAACAGCGTCAGTTTTAAGCTAGCAGTGCATTTCGGTCAGGTTAGCTATTGATCAGTCCTACAAATAGTTCTGTATTGAAAGCCAGTCCCTGAAATAGTCCTGACTGTTGCTTGGCAAAGTACTCGGCTTTCTGGAGAAACCTCCCAGTATTTTCCAAAAGCCAGTTCGAGCCACTGTGTTTGCTTTGCTCATCTTGCAGGTGTAACAGCTCATTGAATACTAATTCCTGTTCACCTGTTTCCTGTGCAGATACTCCTGAACTACCTCCCTTTAGAGAAAGCCTTATGGAGCTCTTTGCTGAAGAAACAGAGGTGAGGATGTTGGTACTTTTCCATTTATTCCTAAAAATATCTGCAGAAAAGGAGAATAGTCTCTAAATAATTAAGTACATTCATAAAATAAATTGTTCTTGTGTGGAATGTGGTGTTCTCACAGCTGCCTGGTAGATTGACCCCTTCAGTTACACTGAAGAGAAAATCAGATGCCTTCTGGCTGAGCAGGGTGGGACAGAGAGATCTGTTTGAACTCTGTATGCTCACCTTGACCTTATCTTCCTCATTGCAAATTCCTCTTTTCTTCTTTAAGGGATCTGTATTCCCAGTTCCTAAAAGAAATGATTATCCAGCCTGGGATCGCCAAAGCCAACCTGGGTGTTTCAAGGGAAGATGTGACCCTAGAAGATCATGTAAGTGTTGTTAAGCCTTTGTGCTGCAGAAAATTCCTTGGGGATTTTTCTGGCCCCCTGAGCTACTCCTGGCTCTGTTCCCAACTGTTCTGCCCTGCCAGAGGGAAGGATGGTTCCCAGGTGCCAGCCTGCCACTTTTGTCTTGGTAGCCTTGAGTGTGAATTATTGACAAAGCACCAATAGCTCTGTAGAGAGCTGTTTCCAGCTGTGCACTTTCCTTCTCCTGCCTTTTGGGACTACCTGCCTGGGCTGTGGGTCTCCTAGGGAAAGGCAAAGGCTCACAAGAGGTAGCTGGAGCTGTGAGATGCTCCCCTGGGAAGTAGGGTCCATGAGTGCATTTGGAGCAGGCTGTTGAGCAGAGGATAGAGGCAGGAGAGTCAGGCTGGACTGTGGTATGGAAGGCAGGAGAGCTGATTATTTCCAGTAATGCTTCTGGGTTGTTATGGCAAGCCTGCATGCCTTGGTTTTCTTCTTCTGTGAAAGTGCTTTTAGGAGTGTGTGTGTGGGAGGAGTGAGTGAAGTAACTGATCAGAAGAGACTGTAAAATGATACAGCTGCTCCCATGACCATTCTGAGCGTTCACTCCCCTGCAGTCACCTGCCCCACTGTGATCTCTGGAGCCTTGGTGGTGTAAAACTGGTGTGTCTGTAAAGCCACACAGGCAGGTCACAATGATCTTTGAATCCCTTGGAATGTAGCTTGTTGTTTTTTTCTTGGTTAGTTGTTAACTTTGTGTGGATCTTGGTGTGGAGAGAAGAATGTGTGTGTGTAGGGGGGAGTTAAGTTTATCATATTGGGAAACTGGTCTGATACAGCATAGGTTGTAGTTCATGGAATACACATTTCCTTTTTCCTGGGTGGTGCTTAATCAGCCATCAAAGTACTGGGTGGGTGGATAACTCTTACTCCAAGTCCAAATACCATATCCACGTTTGGAGCTGTAATCAGGAATCTTGTTAACAGAGGACAAAATACCTGATTTGGGAACAAATTCTTGAAGAGACAAATGAAAAGGGATTGAAAATGTGAGAGAAAAAAATGACCCTGATGTGCTCAGATTGTGCTGGTAGCAGAGTGACAGCAGAAATGTTAAATCACTGTATGTTTACTGAGGATTTTGATATGTGTGAAAGACACTTGTTCCGTTTCTGTTGTTTCTCTCTTTAGCCCCTCAATCCAAATCCAGACAGTCGGTGGAACACTTACTTCAAGGATAATGAAGTGCTCCTCCAGATAGACAAAGATGTCAGGTGTGTGAGGCAGAACGACTCAGATTTCTGAACCCAAGAGGTTTGGTCAACAAATTGTACTTTGAAAACGAAGTTTAATATTAAACTGAGCCTCCCACTTGACATGGGGTATGTACTTCCTTCTTGTTCCTGATTTCCTTCTGTGTCCATCCTAGGAGGCTGTACCCTGACATGGCGTTTTTCCAGCGCCCCACAGATTATCCCTGCCTGTTAATCCTGGACCCCCAGAACGAGTTTGAGACACTGCGCAGACGGGTGGAGCAGACCACGCTCAAGTCGCAGACGGTGGCACGAAACCGCAGTGGGGTGACAAATGTGAGCTCTGGGCTGGGGCTGTCCTTGTCACAGGGCAGGGCCTTGGATTGGGAAGGGGAAGGGTGATTCTTGGACTGTCTCTGTTTGTCTTTCTGCTTGTGCAGTGGAATTAAGGAAACACCCCAGCAGATACTGAGCATTCTTGGGGCTGGACATTGTAGAAGCAGTTGAAGTGCCTGACAGACTGTAGGGAATTATAGGTGCATTTAATTTTAAGGATTGTTTTTACCTGACTTCTGGTAGAATTTGGAGTCACAAGTGATTTTGTGCTTGATATACTTATGCTTCCTGTATGGGAACAAAACACTGAAGAGTTAATTTACCATGAATTTATTACAAATTTCCATAGTCCTCCAGAACTGGATTTCAAACCTGGAATTAGGAGAAGAGCTGAGTATCTGTTAAAATGTGTTGTGTCTTTCCCCTTTCATGAGTGTTACAGCACATGTGCTGTTGGGGAAGGTGGCTTCTTCCACAACCATCAGTATCCTTCCCTCATACTACTAATGAAGTGGAACTGCTGTGGTTTTTGCTGTGTGAGATCATGTGGTACAATGATTCAGAGGAAACTGTCTGTTGCTGCACAGACTTTTTTCTTCAGGGACAGCCAGCACCAGGACTTCCTTGCCTGTGTGCTCCCAGAGTTGCTTGTCTTGGTTTATGTGGTATAAACAGCCCAGATCTTTTGGGGGGCCTATGTGTGTTAAAAGCCAACCTTGGCACATGTGCTAAAGGATCTGTGCCAGTTGGTTATCCTGATTCAGCCTTGTTTTCCAGGTGAGCTCCCCTCTTAAAAGCACCTCCAGCTCTCTGAGCGAGTACGAAGTTCTGCCCAATGGCTGCGAAGCTCACTGGGAAGTGGTGGAGCGGATCCTGTTCATCTATGCCAAGCTGAACCCCGGGATAGCCTATGTCCAGGGCATGAATGAAATTGTGGGGCCTCTTTACTACACCTTTGCTACAGACCCTAACAGCGAATGGAAAGGTGAGGGGGCCTTTTGGCTGCTCAGCAGTGGCTGTGGTACTGCGAGTTCTCTGCATGGCATGAGGAGTTTTGGGGAATTGGTAGGAGCTGAATGGGCTTCAAGTGGTGAGGACATGAAAAGTGAGGATTTTTCAGCAATTTTTGTTTGTTTAACTTAAAATCCCCTTAGAAGCTCTTGTTTCCCTGTACTATATAGAAAAGAATGGAAAGGGAGGACTTTGCCTGTTGCTTCTGCTTCACAGGAGTTCTGAGGGTGTGTGGTGGTGGCAGCTTATGTTGTTGGGCACAGATAACTGTTTTGTGACTTCATGTCATGAAGACCTTGTGTTGCACACAGGGTCAGTATCTCCAGTGGCTCTGTAGATGTTTCTAGTTAAAAAAAAAAAAAAAAAAAGAAAAAAAAGTTTGTCTAGCCTTAACCAGACCAAGCAAGCCAAGATCTGGTGGGACCTACTCCTTAAATCTAATACAGCAACTAGATTATGGAGCAAGGACAGTTTTACAGCTCTGTACCTCTGTCAGTGATGCTTCCTCTATTCCCCCATGTTCTTACTTTCCCCAGAACATGCTGAAGCAGACACGTTTTTCTGCTTTACCAATCTAATGGCTGAAATTCGGGACAACTTCATTAAGAGCCTGGATGATTCTCAGTGTGGTATTACCTACAAAATGGAGAAGGTGTACTCCACCCTGAAGGAGAAAGATGTGGAGCTGTATTTGAAACTGGTGAGGAGCCAGGTGTTTCTCTGGGTCTTGGGTTGGATGCAAGGAGTGGCTTAACAGTGCATATGAATATCAGTTTTGTTAAACTGTGCTTAAGGAGAACACAGAGAGTGTATGAAGGGCTTTGCCTGTGGGGCAGAGAGACTCTTACCTGTGAGCTGGAACAGCCTCTCCTTGGAGTGAGCCCAGAGTGAGCTGACACAGCAAGGCTTCCTCCCCTGCCTGGCTCTGAAAGCAAACTATGGTTGTTGCATAGCTGCCAGCTGGGACTCTGAAGGGACTTGGCCACGATCCTTGGTCACCTGCATAGCTGGAGCTAGAGTCTTTATGGTCTTGTAGTCATCAGGCAAAACACAGGTTTTGCTGTAGAGCTTTTCAGCATCCCAGGTTACAGAAATTGTTTCTGCCTTTAAGAGCAAAACAAAAAACATCCCCCACGCTGCACACACACACTTCTATTGCCACTGGGTGCCCTGACATCACTGACTTAAACTGTGTGAGCTCATTCCAAAGGAAAAATGAAATCAAGTGAGCTGGATGATCCCACCGGCCAAATTATACTGTTCCACTTCATCCAAAGGTTTTCAAGTGCTTTGGGTTTGTGTGAGTTTTGTAGAACATGTAGAAGGCAGCTTTCATTACAAACATCTTCAGTCTTATAGTCCATTTGGTGTGAAAGTCCAAGGAGACTTTGGGAGGGAAAGCAATTCTTGTTACTGCAACCTTGACCAAATCACACTGTGATCTCTTTTCATCTAGAAAAGTCAGGATATGTTTCTTTTATAATCCAAAAGATGGTTTGTCAGCACAGTGACAGAGCCCACAGTGTTGGCTGGTAGTGGGGAGAAAAACTGTTTGGCTGGCAGGAAATGGTCTTGGCTGTGCAGCAGCTGGTCCTTAAGAGTATCAGCAGAATCCTAAACTTGTCTGACCTTGAATAAACTTATGCTACCTTGGATTTAACATCAGAAAACAGGAAAGGTTCAAGTTAAAGGTGCTTACAGCATGTTTTACTGACCATCAGTGTGAACTCTATTCCATCTTTGTTTCTCTTTGTGAATAGTAAACCTTTTGATAAATACAAGGGTTCTGGAAAGGAGAGGAAATCCTGACAAACAGTGCCTGTGCTAGCGGGGGATGGCTGCAGCTTTGCAGATAAAATGCTGTTCAAATGGGAACTTTAAAATTACTTGGCACGTTTAACGGAACACAGATAGTGCCTTTAGGGGGGAAAGCTTCCTTTACTCCCTGTTGTGGACAGAGGAGCATTTTCTGGCTTGGCTGTAGGGGTGGAGTGTGGGTGCACTGAAAATCTCTCGGTCAAGGTTGAATGGGAGAGTCTCCAAAGGATGCAGGGGTTTTCCGGCTGCTGCAAGATGAGCTTGGAGCTTAGAGCAGTGTCGGGGAGGAGACGGGGATGGAAACAGGGGGTGCATCTCTTGCCTGCAGGGAACTGGCCATGAGCACGTATTCATTGTTTGCCTGGTGCCTGTCTGACAGCAAGAACAGAACATCAAACCCCAGTTCTTTGCCTTCCGCTGGCTGACGTTGCTCTTGTCCCAAGAGTTCCTGCTGCCAGATGTCATCCGTATCTGGGACTCCCTCTTTGCTGATGACAAGCGCTTCGATTTCCTCCTGCTCGTCTGTTGTGCCATGTTGACGTAAGTACACACATAGCCTTCCTCTTCTTCTCTTCCATGGATCCAGGAGTCTTCTATAGGCATGTGTTAGGGCATCTGGTGAAGAGGTTACAGATTTTAAAGTTTCTTCCTAAAGAGTCAAAAGTAGCTGGAATAATTTCCATCTTTCAGACTCATCAGGGATCAGTTGCTGGAAGGAGACTTCACTCTGAACATGAGGCTGCTACAGGTAAGAATTAAATAGAGTGGGCACAGAGAGCAATTGGAAAAGTCTTAAAATAGTACTGTGAGAGAGGATGACAGTATGTGAGAGGGTGGGAGGGTATGCCTGGTTCAAGACAAGTACCACATTTGTGATGTTTGCATGCAGGAAAATCTGCAGGGATTTTACAGCACCCTCATTACTGGAAGTGGGAGTCTTTTGGACATGCATCCTTTTTACCCTACAGAGAAATTATCATAGATTGGAGGTTTCTAATGTTCCTTTGGTTTGCAAAAAAAATGGAATAATTTCAAGCAAAGATGTGAAACCTTTTGTAACACTGCTGAATTTTTTTGCCAGAGGGTTCTGTTTAGTTCTGAGATCTGTGAGAGCCTTAGGTTGGAAACGTCTGCACTGCACAGTTGGATATCTCATGTTCTGCCAGTTCCTGCTTTGGGCTTTGCAAGATACGGGTTTTGATAAGGCTCTCTGGCATGAGGAGAGCCCTGTGGCAGGCCAGTTTGCCCTTGGAGAACAAAGTGAAAAAAAACCAACAACAAACCCTCTGGAAGGGTATTGAGTTTTGATCAGTTACAAAACAGGAAACTGTAGCTGTTAAAGGAGTAACTGAACATGGCATTGTGTTATAATAGGCCAAGAATGTTGTTTTCAAGGTTTGCCTTGCTTAAGCAAAACAATCTGGATCAAGAATGCTGGGAAAGTCACTGAAATCTCTGTGTTTCTTTGCCATAGGATTATCCTATCTCTGATGTTCATCTAATTTTGAAGAAGGCAAAGGAACTTCAAGATTCCAAATAGTCCATGGGCCTAACAAAAGGTGTCCAAGAACTGTGTGGCAGTGGATCCCAGGAGATGGCCTCTTGCAGTGTGATGCACTAAAGCTCCTACTGGTCTCTGCAAGGCTTCAGGTTTTGTTTGGGCTACTGGCCACCTTGAAGACTTCCTTCTACTCTATTTATTAGGTCAAGGACTGATTACTTCCCCATCTACTTGGGTCGTGCACTCCAGATTTTTCCACATCTCAAATGCCTCTCTGCTGCCAAAAGCAGTTCTTTGTATCTTTTTTTAATGACTTTGAGTTTGGGGAGAAAGAAACCTTCTGTCTGCATATCCCAGAAGGGATGGACTCCTGTATCATGGAAGTAACACATGGAGGAACTTCTGGTAGGGAAAGGACAGACTTTAGTCCAGTGAATTTTGGTGGGTGAGGATAGAAGGATCTTCCTCCTGTGAACAGAATGTATTCCAGTGAAGTCACACATTCTGCCATTCGGGTAGTTTCTCCTCCCTCGTGTCTGCACTTGGCCATCCCTGAGGTGTGTGAAAAAGAAGATGAAGATGATTGCATCAGTTTCTGGTGAAGGTCACCTGGTAGTTTGCACTCCTTTGACTGGGAAAGAGTCTTGGGAAGCTGAGGTGGGAGGACACCGTGACAGCTGCTGGCTTTGTGCACTCAAACTGCCTGAATCCAGAACCGCCTTATCAGCGAGGTCTCCTGGAAAGCAAGACTGTGGTGGTTTTAATCCCCCAGGGAAGTGTAGTTCCAAGTCCAGCCTTAGTACGCACAGCCTTAGAACAGGATTGTTGCTGCAGGGAGGCCTCACGCTGCTTTCCTGGCTCTGAACTGGAGCACATCCAGCTACAATCAGGATTCTGAAACAAAAGAAATGGATACCTAATCATGTTCAGTGAAGACAGATGTATTTAGGGGCTTATACAGGTACAGAACTGGAGTTTTCTGCCTCAGTGGCTTAAATAATACTACTCACATTAAGGTCTGGTCACAGTAACCTTGCTATTGCCTCACAGTACTTCTTGTCAGAAAGAGACAGTTCTGATCTGCAGTAAGAGTCCTTCTCTAGCACAGTCCAGCAGACATACAAGCATCTGTCATGAGCTGACTGCTAGGGCTGATCCACAGTTCTGTCCTGGTCCTGTTGGAGTCACAGTCCTGAGTTGGACACTTGTTCCTCCTGAGAGGGAAACTGCTGCACTTCAGATACAGTCGAGTGGGTTCAGGTGAACAGGGACTGAGACAAACCACAGGGAGAACTGCTGACCTGCTACAGTGTTGAGCTGAGCAGAAACCCTAATCCTCAGAGGGAGAAACTGCTAGCACCCAGGTGCTTGTGTGGTGCAGAAGCTCTTGAGTGAACACTAATCCAACGTGCTTTTCCCTTTCTTTCTTTGCTGTGCTGGCTCACCTCTGCTGTTGGACGCTGCAGTTTTTGGTATTTATGAGTGTTGATTTGTTAAAGGTCAGTCAGTCTTTGTAAGACCTGCTTAAGCTGCTGCTGGCCTAGACTTGCCCTAGCAGGAGGGATGCTGGCAGCCTTCAGCTTTTTTTTACTGGTGTTATTTTCTTCACTGAAGGCCTTCACAGGCTGCTGTAATTCTCAGCAAGGTGTGTGGGGAGATGGCAGGACACGTTGGTACATGTACCCATGTTCTTACTGGCAATCCCAAGCAATCTCTGCCTCTTGAGAAGGTGCTCAAGTGCCACTTGTGCAGCCACATGTTGCTGCTGTGTTGCAAGAGCAATTGAAGGTTTAAAGCAATCTGTAATTAATACCTGTGGCAACAGTATCCCTCTCTGCTGCAACCTTTCCTTGAGGGTAAAGTTTTCCTCCAAGAAAAATGGAACAGGTAGACCAGGACAGCAGTGTGATGAAGCATCCTGGCTGCTCTAGCGACTGGATGGATGTTCTTTCTGAGCTGTTCCAGGTGGTCTTATGTCTCAGCTCTTGGGTACTTGCACTAGGGAGGCTGTTGGCCAGACCTCGTGTGGTCAAACAGTCACCTGGGAGGTTCTCTACAAACGTAGAACCAGAGGGTCACACTCCTAGGCAGAATTGTACCTGTTCCAAACGTTTCTGCCTCAGAACTGCTATAAATACTGCTGTAGTTTTCCCATTCCATGCACAAACTCTGCTCTCATCTCCCTGAATACCTGTGCTGGGCTGTTCATTCTGGGTTCCCCTGGCAGGTGCAGGCTTTCCTTATGCTGGAATTTCTCACTGGCAACAGGACCATCCATGAGTGTTCCTGCTCTGAGCAGCTGGAAGTCTCCTTAAAGTAACCTGAGGAGGTAGCAGGCAAATCAGGATGAAAGCATTAATTGGAGATGAACTTCTGCACATTTTCAGCATAGCTTTGGGCCCTGAGGGTGACCTTCCCCGCTTGGGGAAGGCATAGGGGAGGTGGCAGTACAGGTGTCATGCTGTCTTCTCCCTTCCTAGGTGTCCAAGGGCTCATGTTATGTCACCTTGCTTCAGGGGGTGACAGTGAATGCTTCTGAAAGGAGTCTGCAGTGGTTTAAAGGGATGCGATGAGAAATTTGGCTGCTGGGAAGGATCTCTGGGATAAATTCTGTAGCCTTATCCAAACTATGGCTGCCAGACCTATTGAGTTCTTTGGTGAGAGCTTGCAACAACTTTGAAACATCCAGACAGGCTGTTCCATACATAAAAAGCTGTTTTATATTCCTGCTTATTTCCTTCCTGTGTGGTAGAGATTCTGTCCTGCTGTTTAAAGGAGTGGTACTTTTCATTGTCTTGGGACATCCATTTCTTTATTCTAAGACTTTCTCCTTTCTTTAAGAGCAAAACCAGATTTTTTAAGGGGGCAAAAGAAAGTCTTAACCTTTTACCAGCTTTTGAATCTCCTCATGTTTCCCTTGGCTTCATTCCTTGAAGGCTTTTGGTGATTTAATTTTGTTGTTCTTGAAGTGAGATGGTACTTAACTGATGTTTCCTTGCTCATGTGGCCAAGTAACACCTGCTCCAGCCTTGAGATGTTTCCACTTCTGGTTTCTTATAATCCTTGCAAGAACAGCGAGGTTGGCTGAAAGAGCTGATCTTTGGGGTGAGAGGTGTTAGTCTGGGGTGCCTTGGGGACCCAGTATCTCACAAGGAACAGGGCATGTTTAAATGGCTCTTACCATGTGTTCCTCCTAGGCAGGACTACTGCCAGGCAGGGGATGGGGAAATCACCTTCAGCTGGGAGGGAAAACAGGACACTCCTGGTGTGTGGGAAGAGATGAGCCTTCCCTGTGGAGGAGTGGTCTGCTCTACCTGCACCTCGCTGGAGTTCAAGCTTCGAGGAACTTTGTGGCTTTGTCAATGGGATGGATCACGTTGGTGGTGGTGGCGGCCACGCAGGAGACTGATTCTGAGTTTGAATTTTGTGACCTAACCTAGAATTATTTGCACTTTGGCATTGAGTAGAATGAAGGCCAGAAGTTGTTTTAGGGGAGTCTGGGGTGTTTGGGAATCAGAGGCTGTTTTCCCTTAAGGAATGTCAGTGACTGTTTTAGCTGTTCGGAGCAGTCTTCTAAAATGCCCTTTCCCCAAAGAAAGGAACAGATAACACTTTCCCCCCCCCACTTTATTTGGGAAGGATTGCCAGAAAAGGGTGTAGTGAACACTTCATCACTATAAAACTCCTTCTTTTATGCTTCTTTTTAAAAACACTATTCTTATAACGTTTCCTTTAACTAAACGGATGTCTGTGCAAACCTCTCCTGTTGGTGTGATTCGGAGTTGGGGCTGCTCCAGGTTCCAGCTGCAGTGTCCATAGGTGTGAGAGCAGCACAGCGAGCTGCGGAGAGCCCTGGAGAGCCAGCCTGGCTCTTCCACCGCCATCTCCTTTCGGCGATGGTTTTGCTTTGCCTTCCCCCGGTGCGGGAGCTGTGCCTTTTCCCCAGGAATACCTCGCACCGGTGCCACCGCACCTGCGAGCGCTCTCGGTGGCGGTGGGAGCGCGCGTCCCCCCGCCTCGCTGACCGCTCTGTCCTTCTGCCCCGTGTCCCGAGCCGCCCTCTCGGCCGCGGGGCCGCTCCGGTCCCTCCGTTCCCGAGGGAGCGATCCCCGCTCCCGGTGCGTCCCGGGATCGCGGTGTGCCCGCCGCTCGCCCTGTACGCGCTCTCCCTTAAAGCGGCGATGCCGCCGGAGCAGCGCGCCCGCCTGAGGCTCAGCCGCGGCCCGTTTAAGGCCGTGCCGGGCCCCACGGTCGCACGGCCATGCTGCGGGCCCGGTGGGTGCTGCCGCTGGGGGTGGGCGCGGGGCTGGGGGCGGCTCTGGGCCGCCGGGAGCACCGGGACCAAGGCGATGCGGCCGAGGGGCTGCTGGCCCGCTTGCCCGTGCTGCCCGCCGTGGCAGCGGCGAGCCTGCCCGCGCCGCCGGGCTCGGGGCGCACCGAGCTGAGCAAGTACGGGCTGCCCGGGTTGGCGCAGCTGCGGAGCCGCGAGTCCTACGTGCTGTGCTACGACCCGCGGAGCCGCAGCGCGCTCTGGGTCATCGAGCAGCTCAACCGGGACACGCTCAGCGGCGCTTCGGACCGCGCCGCCTGCGACTTCCAGGAGGACGACTCGGTGCACGAGTATCACCGCGCCACCAACGCCGACTACCGCGGCAGCGGCTTCGACCGCGGGCACCTGGCCGCCGCCGCCAACCACAGGTGGAGCCAGAAGGCCATGCGGGACACGTTCTACCTGAGCAACATCGCCCCGCAGGTACGGCTCGAGGCCTGCGGGGAAGCCGGAGCTGCCCGCCTTCAAGGGCAGACGCTGCTCCCTGCGGGAAACCAGCCGGGAGCGTCGCTGTGTTTGTGCCTGCAGCAGTTCAGGCAGAGAGGGACCAAAGTCAGTCGGAGGTGCTCATTCCTCCTGAATTTGACAACAGAAATCCTGCAAATGCACTGCCTGTATGTGTCTCTCAAGCCATGAAAGAGACCCCGTTCAGTGCAGCTCCTGTCAGGAGCAGGTAGACAAACACTTGCAAAAAAATTGTGGCCTGAGGCAATGGGTTCCATCCTGGGCATACAAACCAGGCCATCACAGGTCCCAAAGCAGAGGTGATAGTGGAGATCTTGTGTGGAAAGTGCTTGGGGCTCTGTGAGGTGTGTTACAGAAACGGCAGGTGGTGTTACTCTGAACAGTGAGGGAATGCCCCAGCAACTGACTACTGGTTGTTTTTCTAGAATCCTCATTTAAACCAGAATGCCTGGAATAACCTTGAGAAGTACTGCAGAAGCTTGGCAAAAACCAACAGGAATGTCTATGTCTGCACAGGACCCCTCTTCCTGCCCAGGTAAACACGAGGGCTGAGCTCGACTGGCACCCAAAAGATGTGCTGGCAAAGGAAAACAGGCTGAGGTGCCCCCAGACAGGAGAGATCTGCTAAGGGCCCTCTCGGTAGGTAAGACCAGCTGAGCATAGAGGTTCTGTGGAAAGGTACCTTCTTAGGATTAGTTTATGTATTTCCCATCCAGATGGTTATTTCATGAGTAAAGTAGGTTTCTTGAGCTACAGCATAACCAGGTTGTTTTTGTTTGCAGTCCTTAACAATTTAGTAGATAGGAGATTACCAGATTAGACTGCAAACCTTCCCTGCAGAATAAAGCTTTCAGGTTCAATGTCATGGACTACTTTTCCACTTAAGGACATGACTTCATTTTCAAAGATCGCCATGTAGCAGCTCTGTCTCATGTTGAGATCTCTTCAGCAGCAAGAAATAGTTTGGTAAGCAGGGAGGGGATTTGGGAGCAGCCCCAATGCACCCTGTCACATAGCCTCTGCTCCAGCCATGTTTTACAGCTCTGCTGCAGGAGCAGAGCTGCTGCCTGCTGTGGGTGGGGGCTCAGGGGGTGTTGGAGGACTGAGGGGGTAGAGTGACACCAAACTAGGAGATAACCTGGGATGTTGCTGTTGGTGCAGGATGGAGGCCGATGGGAAGATGTATGTGAAGTACCAGGTGATTGGGAAGAACAATGTGGCTGTCCCCACGCATTTCTTCAAGGTGCTCATCTTGGAAAAGGAGAGTGGGGAGATTGAGTTGCGCTCCTATGTTATGCCCAATAGCCCTGTGGATGATAAAATCCCCCTGGAACGGTTCCTGGTTCCCATCGAGAGCATTGAGCGAGCCTCAGGGCTCCTCTTTGTCCCAAACATCCTCAAGAGAACAAGCAACTTGAAAGCCATCACAGCTGGAAAGCACTGAACCCTGACTAGACAAATCCAGGTAACCCCTGGCAAGGGACTGGCAGTCACCTGCAGAATCACAGTTCCTTGTGCAGTTGTAAATGTGGAAATTAAGAATGAAACGTGTGCTTTTCTCTACCCTCCCCCTTGTGGTGTCTGAAACACAGACACACAACGAGTCTCCAGGGGGGTCCTGCAGGAGCCTCAGGGCCACCTGACACTGTAGCAACTCTCTAGGATTTGCCCCTAATCCACTGCTGCCTTGGAGTTGTGTGAGGCTCAAGCAGGCACAAAGTGAAGTCACTGTTGCTGTTTAGCAGGGAAGGAGAGGAGCAAGATGGGTGCTACGGGAGGAGAGAAGTTCCTGCCTTCCTGTGGCCAAAGAATTGTATGATGTTTTCTTTCAGAAGATGGTTTTAGCAGTAAAGCTTTGAGCACACAGTATTGGTTGGTTGTTTCTTATCTGCTCTCACCAAAGCTCTAAGTATCTCAGCAGGAGGAAGGGAGGATGGAGCCAACTTTTCCAGCTGCTTTCCTGTCTGACCTCACTGTAGGCAGAGCTTAAAGCACCACAGATGGAGACAAACTGTAATGAGATGATGTGTTTTAGTGCTGAGGGCCAGCTGAAGCTCCAGCCCTTCCTGCTGTTGGGAGGGATGAAGCCTCGAAGGGGGGCTGGGGGAAGTCAGGCTGAGGCAGGAACAGGTTCTTGACATAAGGATTAAGTTCTGACTTTCTTTTAGTCTGAAGGCCACATCGCTCCAGAGGCACCAACTGTGCCTAGAACAAGACACACCTGGAGTTCACAGCAACTGAGATTCCATACTGCTTTATTCCCACCCCAAATGTCTGAGCTGCTGAGACCAAGTCTGCTGTCCAGCTTGTCCCAGCTGCTGGGAAGCAGCAACCAGTGCTTGGCTGGACCATGCAGGCAGGAGGGCACACACTTGTTGCTCCCAGCAGCAGTGAATGCCTGGTTGGGCAGTGGTGCCAGCTTCAGTCACACTGTGCCTTGGTCCCACCAGGCTCCTGAAGTGACTTGCCCAGCACCCTACATTTGAAGAGCTGCCTCCCCAAGGGCAAGGTCAGTGTTTTCCCTTCCCTCAGCTGTCTCTGGGTGTCTTCACAGCCTCCTCAATGTGGGGTCTCAGCGCAGACAGAGAGATCAGCAGTGCTTCCTGCAGCAGAGCCAAGCCAGTCAGACCACACCTGGGCCTTGTGTGTCACTGCCACAGGCAGACACCCAGCACTGCCCTGTGCACACCCAGCACCATCAGCCCTACCTCTGTCCGGATGGTTCTGCTGCCTTGGCTGGGACACGTGTTCAGGTAGAAGTCAAACAAGACACTTGGGTCAGTGACCTCCAGGTTTGGGTCCACATCAACCCCAGCTTCCAAGCCTTCAAGGCCTCCAAATACAACAAGGGCATGCCTTGTGGGGAGAGCACAAGGACAGGGTTGAGAGGGAGACTGTCTAGGTCTGTGTCCAAGCTCCTGTGTGCTGCTGAAGCATGGAGCTGTGTCCCTACCAGAGCCCCACCGCACTTGGCCAATGTGACAGTCCCTGCTACCAACTCCAGAGAAGCAGGGAAAGAACTAGCCTTGTCCTGGGGTATTTCCCCTGCTCTGCTGCCTGCAACAGCCTCACTGGGAGCTCTGAGTGGGGCCAAGCAGGCAGGACACAAACCTGAAGGAGGGAAGAGTGACCTGGTCCACGGAGCTGCCCCGCTCTGAGGTCCCAATAGAGAGATCGTAGCCTTCCTTGAACGGGCACTCAGAAAAGACAGCACCTGGAAAACAGAGTTTGGGGTTACTACTGCCATTCCTCACCCCTGTGCCTTCTGGACAGGCTAAAACACTCCATGGTTGAGTGGTGGCAGCAGAAGGAGTTGCTTTCAGTGCCACAAGTGTATCTGGAGACAGAATGATTCCTCTTTCCCACATAATTCCCTTGCTGCAAGTCTCCCACACCCTTTTCCTCAAAGCTCAAGATAGGTGCCAGGAAACCACCTCCTAATAGCTTACAGTCTTCCTACGAGGTCCAATCAACCAGAAGACAGGAAAAGAATTTTCCAGGGCTCTTGAACTCAAATGCCACTGGTGACTCTGATGTGAATGAGTGGGATGTAGTTATCATGGAAATGGAGAAGAGCGCCAACTCATCTCTTGCTGCTGTGCAGCCATTTGGAGCAATGGGTGAGTGGAGGTACAGGGCAGAGTCCTGGAGGGTGACTGCAGTGATTCATGCCTTGCTTCAGCCCTAAAATTTGACTGCCACATGGCTGCTGGCTGCATGTGTAAGCTGCCCGTCAGACACAGAGATTTCTAGGAAAGAGCTGTGTGCAGCCACTAGGCCTGAGACTGGAAGCCCAGGCAGAGAATCCCGGCAGATACTCACTCAAGCAGGAGGCCAGGCGGACGCTGTAACCCCAGTACAAGCCTGAGACTGTCCGAGGGTGGTGCGAGGACACCACGGTGCCTTTGCGCGCTTTGGCTTCTGAAAGAAAGCAGAGAGGTTTAACAGCCCCTGTGCTCTGGTGAGATTTGACCAGCCACAGACAGCTCTGTGTTCTCCAGGAACAGGGCACTGACTTGGTGTGCAACATCACCCTCCCTTTTTCCAGAATGTGAAAAAGTATTCTGGAAATTCTGTGACTTGGAAAGCATGTGTGAGTGTGTTTGGGCTGTTTATTGCTGGTCAAAGAGCTGCCAGTTCTTTCCAGTTATCAAGAGAGGCATGGTAAGGGTGTTATTAAATTTGTGTGTGAAGTGAAGGGAACATGCAGAGCTGCTGGGTACATTCAAACCTGTCATATGGAAGGACCTGCTCCTGCAGGACTGAAGTTTACAGATGCTACTGGAGCCATGGATTACCTGGATTCTGGGGCTCCTCCAGGCGCACGGTGACTCGCAGACCGGGGTTCAGCTGTCTGTCAATCTGCACCTCCTGCAGTGACAGTCACCATCAGCACCAGACATTCTGGAAGGGCTGGGGAAGGCAGGGAAGGAAGGGAATCCTTTGAGGAAGTGGGGGTCTATTCTGGCCTGGAGCTGGAATGAGGAGCTCTGTGGCTCAGGGGCTTGGTCATTAGTCTGAAGCTTATTTTGCTACTCAAAGGTTCAGCTGCAGCAGTAAAGCAATTATGTGCTGGGAAGGGCAGGGCATGCCAGGGGCTTGGGAAGCCACAAACACTGCAAAGTCAGAAGGAACAAGACAGCAACAGCCTTAAACCCCCACCGGCCCACTGCAGCCTTCAGAAACCCAGCAGTGCCCACCCTGCCTGCTTCAAATCTGCCAGAGAGACAAGGGAAATTGTTGGAGCATCTGTGGGTAACACACACCTTCCTCATCCCACAGTTAACAAAAGAGCCTCTGCCTGGCTTCGTTGGCCGGTCCAGCACAATGCCCTCCCGGTACTCTGAGTCCTCGTCCACCCGCATGTGGTGGGGGCTGTCCAGGGGGTTGAGCAGCCCTAGAACAGCACAGAGCAAAGAGGTGCTGAGGGGAAAACACAGGTGCAGGTGTTGCCATGCTCCTTCCCCCTCAGGTCCAGTGCTGAACTGGGGAAAAGTCCTGGTTGTCCCATGCTAACGAGCCAGAGCTCAGGAAGGAGAGAGACAACTGGATCTTACCTGCAAACTGCAGATCCTCATGTTTTGGAAAAAAGGATTTCCTCAAGTACCTGTTGCCAGAGAAAGGTGAAATGTGAAAAAGTATTTTTATGGAATCTGTATTTCAATTCTAGCCCTGTTCTGACTCAAAGCAGCTGAGTATAGAGAAAAGCAAACTTACTGAGGGCACTCCAAGTACTGCAGGATCCGAGCCAGCTGCACACAAGCCTTGCCTTTCCTCCCAATTCCTTCAAAATCCCCTTCCACACTCCTGAAAATGAAAGCAAGCAGCTTGTGAACTTGCCATGAGATTGGTCAGGTCTCCAGAAGACCAAGCCTTGCTTCTTAATCTGACAATAGCAGCACATCCCTCCAGTCTATCCCTTGTAAAAGGGCTGCTCCAGAGGCAGTCTGTTAACAAATCATCCTTGGAACTATCTCCATAAGCCAAGTATCTTTTTCAGTTTTGTTTTTTGGTCTTTATGTATTAATGTGACCTGGCAGGTGGATGCTACTGAGCTGGATGCTGCAGGATTGCATGGCTTGGCCAGTTAACTCAGGTACAGGTCCAAGTGAAAAACTGAAGGATAGGAAAGCATCTTCTGTAAGGATACAGGAGTGTCCTGTCCCTCCACACCAAGGTTTAAGGGTACAGGAGAACTTGGCCTCCTGTTGCTTTGTCAACCCCATGCTGGGATAAATGATCCAAGCTGCCAGGGCAGTTAAGTCAACATCTTTTTCCCTGTGGTACAGTGGTCCCCATAATCCTGGCACTGGGGAGAGGTACATGCAGTTTGTTCCTGGCTTTAGCTTAATAAAAGAGTGAAGGAACAGAAAGCTGAGAGGAAATACTGTGCAGAACAAGATAGCTCTTCCTTCAGAGAATCACAGAATGGCCTGGGTTGGAAGGGAACTTAAAAAATCATCTCGTTCCACCCCCTGCCACGCAGGGACACCTTCCACTGTCCCAGGTTGCTCCAAGCCCCGTCCAACCTGGCCTTGAACACTTCCAGGGACGGTGCAGCCACAGCTTCTCTGGGCACCCTGTGCCACGGCCTCACTGCCCCCACAGGGAGGAATTCCTTCCTAAAGTCTAATCTAAGCATGCTCTCCTTCAGTCTTATCCATACTTCACATCCTCTCCATGCTCGTCGAAGACCACGATCTCATCCACGCAGAAGATGGCGCAGGCCCGGGCGATCTGTCCCGCCAGGTACGTGCGCAGCTCCAGCGACTGCGCGTTGTTCAGGATGGAGCCGGGCAGAGCCACGCTCAGTGTGTGGTGATAGCCTGGGGAGCAGAGACATGAGAGAGAGCCGCGGCCTCACAGCTGATGTACAGCGTCACATTTACTGCTTCAGCTGCACTCGTGGTGGGGGAAAAGCAACCCCTGTTTCTTAGATTTAATCACAGGTTTTCTCTTAAAGAAAGATCTCTCATGCAGTGATTGCTGCACCATGTTCGTGCCTGTTTGGGCATGTGGACTGATTCATATCGGATCGATGAAGTAACACCTTTCCTACCGACAGTAACACTGACTGCCTTTTAACAGCCAGGTTTTCTAGCACTTTCCCCCCAGGTCTCCCCACCGAGTCACAGCGGCATCACCTCTGTCTTCCTTCTGCTCCTTCTGCTTCTGGGCTTCTTGTTCTGCCAGCTCCCGCATCCGCTGTTTCTCCAGTTTCTTTAGCAGCTTCATTTCCTTCCATTTCTTCTTCTCTGCTTTCCCTGGGACGGAGAACAGCGCCTGGCGTTAAACACCGCGCAGTGACCGCCCCAGCCCCCGCGTGTGCCCGGCCTTCCTTACTCTCCTGCTTCCAGCGCCGCCAGTCCACCTTCCTGTCCTCAACCTGCGGGGGACAGCGCGCGTTACCGCCGGGCTCCCCTCAGAGCAGGACCCGAAGCACCCCCGGGCCCGCCACCCACCTGCGCGCCCTTGCACCGCTTCCCCACGCCGCTCTCCGCGTCCGCCATCTTCCCCGCGCCGCGGCCGCGCCCCGCGCTGCTGATTGGCCGGAGGGCGCGAGCGCCGCCCGCGGGGGGGAGCAGTCCCCGGTCAGGCGCTCGGTGCTCTGCGCTCCGTGCTCGGTGCTCTGCGCTCCGGTCGCTCTGCTCTCTCTGCTCTCTCTCCGTTCCGGCAATTGCGAGTCTCCCCGTGTTTGGCACACATATATCGGTGCAAAAGGGCTTTCAGCAGCGCCCTCACCCACCCAGGCTGTGCAAGCAGGTGAGATGGGACACCAGGGAAGGCAGGTGGGGGTTTGCTTCCTTCCCTCTCTCCCTCCTTCCTGCTGGCACATGCAGCTCTGCCTCCAAGGGGATTGGTACCGCCAGATGCAGCCCAATGTGGAAAACCTGCAGAGGTCTCCCCACCAGCCTGAGACAAGCAGCCACTGCCTCAGGATCCAGCACAGGTGAGGCAGCTCTCAAGGAGAGCTCCATCAGTCCTGCAGTCATTACAGAGACAGTTACTCTTCCATGATTGCAGTAAATCCACTTTAATAATTTAATTGCTACAAACGCTCATCACAGTTTGTTGGCACTGACTCCCACATGGCTGATGATGGTGGTTTACACTCTTATCCAGGCTGAAATCGACACTGATGCAAGAATTACCTCTTCAACACCGCTCGTTACCCCACCAGCCCAGTGGGTGGGGGGTTGTGGTGGTCACCCACAGCAGGAGCAGCCAAGGCTACGGTGCCTGTCCTCCCCTGCCACTGTGTGCACTTGTCAAAAGCCTGAAGGTTTTGCTCTGCAGCCTGGACAATGCTGCCAAGCCCTGAAAAAGTCCCAAGAGTAATTTGGAAGGTTTGACAATAGCCAGGCTACTGGTGAAAGCCTGTTTCCTGGGGGGAAACCAATTGTGTGGTCATCTTCCCCAGAGATGCACAGAAAAAAATAGTGGGAAAATAGTTTATGATGGGAAATGTCATTTCACTGGGTTTATTATAGTTAGGATCATAGAGTCACCTTACTGATGGCTGGTGATACTGTCCTGTCCTGTGGGAATGTGAGTGCCAGTGGAAATGCTGCCCTGAGTGGGGATGTGGAGCAAGACAAGCCATACTAACCTTCCAGCACAGCCTTAAAGGTAGGTCCTGAAACACCTTTTCAGAATTTGGTGGTGAGACAGACCCCATGAGCCATCCTTACCTTGTGTGTTGCTGGACACATCCCAGAACTGATTAGCAGAGTCTTTACATGTAAGAAATGTCAAATACTGTCAGTGCACACAAAGTCTCACTTCTTGCAATCATTTCACAGTGACTAAAAGTGTCCCCCAGGCCCTGGGCCTGGAAAAACTTAACCATTTTTCTGACAGAAAATGTTGTTGAAAGCACAGAAGTAAGAACATATCAAAGTTTGTAGACAAGTGAAGAAGAGCAGTCAGGGCAGATAAGGACCAAGGAGAGTCTGGTTCTCTCTCCTGTGTATTCAGGAGCTGGTTTTCTCCTGCTTCCATTTTTGCAGTATGTCATTTGCTGCCTTCAGTGTAGCTTCCTCCTAAAAAATACCACAGGTTTGGTCAGTGGGTCTCAGCCAAATCCCATTTCCCTTCACTGCAGCCATTGTTGGTACAAAAGTCCTGTTCTCATTCCTGAGCATTGCAGGTTCAGTGTGAGACAGGCACAGCCATCTGTGGGACAGGCACAGCCACTGGGCAGCTAAAGGGACACCTAGAAAGTCCCTGCCTTGGCCAAGAAATGTAGGATGCTGATAGGACAAAGTTTAGGGTGGCCCTGGCACACCTGCTGCTCCAGCTCAGCTCGTGCGTCTGCAGGAGAGGTTGCTCCAGCTGCAATGCCATGATGGGGCTCCAATACCCAAAGCATCCTGCATTTCTTCTTGGCATTTCTCTCAAACCAGCCCTGATTATTACTCCCAACCTTGCCTTCCTTTGTGCTGCCATGTATCTCACCTTTGCAAAGCAGAACCGGATGAAATTGGTGTAGTTGTTCTTGTGGGCTTCGCTGTAGAAAGCGGAGAGCGGGATGGCAGCAAGTCCCTGGGAAGAGGAAGCATGTAGAGCAGAGGTTTCTGCTCTGGGGCTGGCCTGCAGCCTGCTGTGTCCCAGTGTGGGTGAACTCCACACCCCCCAACCATGAGCTTGGGTGGGCACAGCCAGCACAGTGGGTACAAACCCACCCAGGGCAAAGGCAGCAGGAAGAGCCAGACCCATTTACCTTGTTCTTGACCATCCACTTTGCAAATCTGTAGTCGTAGGGCTCATCTGAGTTGGGGGCTTCGGGGACATCAGATTCTGGAGGGGAAGCGCAGCAGGACAGAGGCTGGGGCAGCTGCCAGGTGCCTTAGCTGAGTCCCAAACCCACATCCTTGCAGCTTGGATGGAGAACATGCAGTCCATCCCTGCTTTGATGATGATTTATGCAGGTTCCTGTCCCTGCCAGTAGTACCACACCCAGCCCACCTGGGCAGGACTGCAGGTGACTCACTGAACTGGGAGATGTCTGCCACCAGGAAGTAGGTGCCCTCAGGGATGATGGGTTTCATCCCCACACCATCCAGGCTCTGGACCAGCCAGTCTCTCTTCTGCTGCAGCTCCTTGGGCAGCTGGACAAAGTAGCTCTCTGGTTTTCCATAGAGCATGAGCTCCCTCTGGAAACCCTGAGCCACAGCCTCCTGTAAGGAGAGAGGAGCCAGTGCCCAGTGGGAAGATGGTCAGGGCTTTCTTGGGAACTGAAGTTCCTGCAATTCACAGAGCTCTCTGCCTCCAGCCCCTCCAAACTGCCCCTTAGATTTGTCAATGTAAGATAAGGAATATACCCCAGGCAGGCTGGACACTCCCCTTTCTCCCTGATACGGGGCAACTGTAGGCAGAGAGGAAGGAGCCTCTCCAGGGAAAATCAGCTGTGTGTGCCTTTCAGGTCAGCTGTGAGCAAGAGGACCATCTCTTACCCCTGCTCTGGGGGTTTGGGAATTGCAGGGCCAGGTGCAGGGAGCTGCCTTACCTGAGCAATTGTGGCACAGTGGTACACTGAGTTCTGGTGCACAGTACGGAGGTGCTGCAGCAGCCTGTTGGGTCCCACGACCCAGCCCACCTGTGGCCAGGAGAGGAGGAGGAAGGTGGTGAGTCTCTGGGTACCTGCTCAGGCTCCCCTTTCTTTGCCTGTGCTGGTTTCATTGTATTTTCCAGACAGAACTTCTATAAAGCACCTTTGGTATTTTCAGACCCTGAGGCTCAAAGCTGAGCATGGCCACAGTGTCCCTGGTGCTGTGCTATGGCAAAGGGGCAGGGATGGGGACAGAACGAGGTGCCACATGGGGTATTCACCTTCCATCCAGTGGCACTGAAGGTCTTCCCAGCACTCCCGATGATCACCGTGCGGTCCCACATCCCTTGTAAGCTGGCTGGCAATGAAAGGAGAGAAATCCCAGTGGCAGAGCTCAGCATGCTCCTTTCTGGGCTACATTAATGGCACGTGGGAGCTCTCTGCCCACTATAATCCACGGTGATCTCTTGTGTTCACAGCACATCTTTCACCTGGATGAGCCTCAAAGCACATCCCAAGCAGGCAGCCAGGTTTCTCAAGAGGATCTTCTTTTAATTAAACATTTTCACAGGCATGTACTCAGCCCCAGGGGCTCCCGGAGATGCCAAGCACCATCACCCTGCATCAAGGTGATGGCATGTTACTGCAACTGGAAGAACAGGCTAAAATCGTGTTGAAATGTATTTCCTGAAACCATAGACACTCAGAAAACTGTGGCTTTACAAAGCATGGGAAAAACATCAGTTTCGCTGGAGCCAAGGGGCTTTTTGTTCTAGATCTCCCCTCTGACTGGCTCTGAAGTCAGGGCTTCTGTTTAGGACCTGGTTTGGAGGTTGAGATTGAAGCACAACAAAATACTTCCAGTGGGGATTCATGCCTAGTACAGCTGTGCATGCAGGCAGCCCCTGGGATTTCCCGTGGGTGCCAGTGAAATCCCCATTCCCAGCCCCGAGCAGCCCCCAGCCCGGCCCTGCCCGTACCGATGCGGATGTGCTGCTTCCCGTCGTAGACCAGCCACTCGTACACCTCGTCACTGATGCACAGCACGTCGTGCTTCACACACAGCTCTGCAATCAGCCCCAGCTCCCCGCGGCTGAACACCTGCAGCAGGCACAGAGTGCGGCACAGATACAGCACGGGCATTTCTGAGCTCCTGCCTGTCTCTGCTTGTCCCTGAAGGTTGTGTATCCTCCTGGCACCATCTCCCATGCCAGGGTGGGCAGGAGCTGGCTGCAGTGGTCTAAGAGGGCACTGCTGGCACAAAAGGCTTAAAAACACCAGGCGACTGAGCACAGCGTGTGGTGCCCCCACAACACCCACTTCCCTCGTGTGCAAGGAAAGTTGAGTCACTGCTGCACTGCAAATGTGGCTGCAGCACCCCAGCAGCTTCCAGGGCCCAGCATGGCCAGCGGTGTTACCTTGCCCAGAGGGTTGTTGGGTGAGTTCAGGACGATGGCTTTTGTCCGTTCACTGAATTTAGAAGCCAGTTCAGCTGGGTCCAGCTGCCAGTCTGCACTAGACATCAATTTTCCATCTTTTGGAGGATTCTAGAGAGAACACAGGGGAATCTTGATTTGCTTTGCTACCTCTGCACTTTCCTTACCACTCACCTCCTTGCTGACTGTGCTGTGACTCTTCCCTTCTCCACCCACTCACCGGTCTCAAAGGGACAAACACAGGTGTCCCACCAGCCATTTTCACCATTGGCTCATAGCAGTCGAAGAAGGGCTCAATGATTATCACCTGGAAGAAAGGGACATGTCAGCATCCTCCTGGTCCTGCTCAGATCTTCCCTGAGGAGTGCAGAGAGCAATGGGAGGGACAGGACATTTTAATCCCTTCATTACTGTAATGGAGAACCTGCATTGCCTGTGGGGAGTGTCAGGAAGGACACCACCACTCAGGACAAAGGGTTGTTTTGCTTTATGCAGAAATGAAGCAGTGCTCTGCAGCAGATTTCTTCCTTTGGAAGCTCAAGTACTGCAGAATGGGGATAAAACTGGTTTTGCTTTGGAAAAGGACAATGAAAACCAGCCTGCTTAAATCTTGGCTTACCTCATCACCTTCATCCACTAAAGCCTGGAAGCAGCAGAACAGGGCCTGGTATGCCCCCACAGTCACCATCACATTGGTCATAGGATCCACGTCTCGTCCAAGCAGCTTCTCGAAAAACTGGGCTAGGACCTTCACCAGAGGTGGGTGGCCCTGTGTGGTGAGAGGAGGGTGGGAACTGAGTTGCAGAAAACTCCTAAACCAAGGACAAACCCCTGGAAGGGGGCTGGGAAGCCAAGAGCCCTGTGAGACACCTTCCAGCCCAGCTGCTTCAAACATCCCAGTAAAGCAGGGAGTTACAGCTCTGGGAACAGTGGGCATGGGTCGAGGCTGGATGTGTATTTTGCCTCATGTTTTTTTCCATTTATTGCTGCCTGATGAGCTCTGAAGCAGCCAGGGCTGATGGGGAGTGAGGGGGTAGTGCTGGGGAGGGAGATCTGTCCACGCACAAAAGCACGGGTGTACTGGTGCAGCATGTGGTTCCCCCCGCCGAGGGCTCTCGTGAATGCCTCTGTCAGAAAGTCTGGTGCAGGGAAGTCGGGAAAGCCCTGGCCCAGGTTCACCTTGGAGTAGGTAGCAGCCAGTTTTACAAACTCCACCCTGGAGAGAAGGGAAAGAAAAGCACTTTCAGAGGGTCTGGGCAGTGTGCTGGCACTGGGTCTGCTCGCAGCATCCCTTTGGAAGGGAGAGGGGTTGGTGTCCCTCCTGCAGAGCCATCCTGCTGCTCACAGGCAGGCAGGACCAAGCACAGGTCATTTCAGACCTGTTGCAATTAAACCAAGGGTGATGAACTATTGCACTGGGGGAATGGTTTTAATTTATTCTCCCAGGAAACAGCTCCTGTGGTCAGTGTGTAGTCACAGCTGAAAAGCCTGTGGTGTTTCTGATCACACTGGACTGAGCAGAAGGGGACTTGGAGGTTTTCAAGTTCATACCAGCTCTGCAAAATTTAGCAACTAGACACTGTGAAGGCCTCTGCAGAGGGCAAGGTGGGCTGAACTTGCTGCTCATCTCAAACCTAACAAGAGGAAGCTCACTGGCAGTTTGTAGCTTGAACCCAGGCACAGCACGGAACTTGGGGAAAGACCATTTAAATCTCTTCTTCCAACATGCAACTTTCCCAATGCCACATTGTGTCTGGCAGGATGGGAATGGCATTTGCAGCAGCCCTTCACCTGCCTCTCTGCTTGCAGTGCCCCAGGGTGAGCCTGGAGCAGGTGCCAGGCTGCAGCCAGTGTGCAGCAAACACTTGGCTCAGATTTGGGTGCCACTGGGATCATTTGGGTGGATGAGTAAGAGGGAAGGTGATGCTTCTGCCTGCCTGGTATTGCAAAATACCTGATACAGCATAAAGTGAGAGCAGCAGGTACAGAACTGACTCAGGGTAAAGTCTTCCAGGACAAACTTGCTCTGTTGTGCTTCCTGAACATATGCAAAGCAGTCAAGGGAACCTTCTGCTCTGTGCTGTGTGGCTGCTGTGGTTTCAATCTGATTTTAGGATCCCTAAAACCACATCTACCACCTGGGTAAACCAGATATTCTTTTAACTCACCAGATATTTTTATCTATTCCCTCCAGCCTCCGAGCTTGCACTGGCCTGGACATTTTTGCCTGCAGAGAGAAAGAAAGCACGTTTGAAGCTTTTACTCATGAGGCCACAAAGGGGCTGTGGCCTCCCTAGGGAAGTTTTTCCCAACAGAAGGTGTGCCTTTCACTATTGTTTCATGGGCTGTTCCTGACTGACCTTAGAGCAGTAATGCTGTTGCAGTGGTTTCTGCTTTCACTTAAAAGTTTCAGCAAGAATTGGGAAAAGAGATGAACAAAAGAAGCTTTTGTACACTCACTAGGGAGGTGGCAATGCCTTAAACCTGTTGGGATTAGTCACGGGGTCAAGGTCAGCCAGGCTGTTAACACCCAGGCTGTAACACCCAGGCCAAGGACCCCAGACCGTAGGCTTTTACCTGCCATAACCTCTCCATCTTCATGGGAAGGACCTTTTTACTCTACAAGCCATGAAATGGCCCCTTTTCCTAGAAGAACAAACTATTTTATTCCATGCTGCTCTATGAAATAGCAGAAGTAGATACTCTTCTGTCCCAATGAAGCACTTGGTGAGGGGGCTTGCTCTAGATGCTATAAAATGTGCAGGGTTTCGTATTTCAAGTTCATGTCAAACCCAAGAAGTAACTAGGTACAGGCAAGAGAGAGACCAGCCCAGAGGTCAGTGTGATGTACAGAGACACTGAGGTACCATGCCGTGAGTGGTTTGCAATTTCCATGCACATCATGGCTCAGGGGAGTGCAAAGAAAGACAGTAGGAAACATTGAATGCAAAACCCTCCTTCCAGATGGATAAGCATAGTGGGAGAAAGTTAGATGTGCTTGATGGGGAATTCATCATGAGGATGATGGAAAGTGGCAGAGGCAGAGTTTAATAACTCAGCAGTGCAGGAAAAAGGTACCCAGACAGGGAAGGGGCTGGAAACTGGAGACAAATGATGCTCAGTGCACCATGAAGAGCCAGCGTGGGGGCAAGAGGAGGGCAGCCCTAAAGCAATGAGTCAAGAAAACCATTGTCACCACAGCAAATAAAATACATTTGAACTGAAACAAGGAAGGCATATGAAAGCAGCTGAGGTGAGATGGAGAGCTGGGGTGTGAGGGGGTCTGTGCTCTGCTGTGCCAGGATGGTGGGGGGAGATACCAGGTAAGCCTCCTCCCAACACTCAGCTGCAGCAGGAACTCCCCACTTGCCTGCTCCCCTCTGCTGTTCCCACAGCACTGCACCTGAATTTGGGTAGCGCCCCAAGGATATTTTGTGCTGAGGTCCTTAAATTTTATACAGCTTCAGGCCTTACCGGGGATCTTTGCAAACACCCTGTTGAGGAGCCAGAGCCCTGTGCTTCAGAGGGCACCAGGTGGACTCTGGTTCACCGTGGTGCCAGGCAGGCAGCCAAGGGCAAGCAGAAGTCACTGGCTCCAGGGCAGCCTCTCTCCTTTCCCTCAGCCCAGCTTTGCTCTTTTTGCACAAGCTCATGGCTGTTACAGTCACAAGACCTGGTGCCTGAGCTGATTTGGGTGGGAGCAGAAGGATTTGTGGCTTGGGAAATAAAAGATAGCTGGAGGTGAAATATTAACAGCTCCAGTGCTGTTCTTGCAAGGTGAGGCTGCTGCAGGCCACAGGCCAGAGAATTTAACAGATGAACAAGTGTCATGGGGATTGTTGGGAAGAGGGTGCCTCACGCCTTTAAATTCCCAGTTCTGAGGAAAGGCCTTGTCTGCTTCAGGAACAGAAATAACAAATATTTTCTTTTTCTGATGTCCCCTCCATCCCATCGTATCCCCAGCCTGCATGTGATGCTGCCATGGAGAGCAACACAGGCTCAGGACCAGGCACACCTCAAATCTGTTTCAGCCTGTTCTGGTCCCCAGACAGAAGGATGTGTTTCTCCAGGTGCAGTTTGTCTGGCAGCCACACAGGAGAGCTGAATGCCAATGCAGAAGACTTGGCATCCATGATCTTCCACCACTGACTCTGGTGTCTGTGCATGACTGCCTTGCTCTGCATGTGGGGATCTCTGAGTGGGATGCTGATATTTTCCAAGTACTTTGCAAGCCAAGAGGCTATAGTAGAGACCATCAGATGAAGCAACCCCACAAACAAGGAGCCTTCTCCTCTATGAAGGATATCCCCTTGCTTATGAGGATCCTTTAAACACGCTCCCTGGAAATAAGCAGGCACAGAGGAAGTTGCACCAAAGTGGCTTTTCCTGACGTGCTCTGTCTGCTCTTGCTGCCAAGGTGAGTGGACCTGGGCAGGCTGCCAGCCAGGAACAGTCCCACTGGGCATTCCATACCTCTCTGGAGCACAATCTATTTCCAACGCTGCTGTTCCTCTCCAGCAAGAAGTGACGCAGGGATGGTCCTGCTCTCCTGAGCATGCCACGGCTCCTGCTGTCTCACTCCTATAGGCACAGACCTGCAATTCCCCGGAGACAAAGGAGAGGGCTGAGACAACCCTTGAGAGCTCAAGGGTTAAAGAAAACGTGTACCTGGGGTGGGGCAGGTCCAGACCCAAAGTGGAGGTTGTTCTGCCACAGAGAGGAAAAGGCAAAATGAGCTGCTTTGTGTGTCGTCACTGCAATGTCCAGCAGTGCTGGGGCTGTACTTTGTGCCCATGACACACAGAATCAGGATCACAAGGGCAACCATGACTTCTGCCTCCTCTCTCCCAATCCACGCTTCCCCCACTTTCCTCTGCCCCGAGGAGAGTGGTATGGACACCAGCAAGAGGGCATCCTCTGGGAATTTGGTACTCAGCATCAGCTCCCCATCCAGTGTCATTGATCCCAGGTAAGTCTTGCCTCTACCCTTCCTCCTTTGCAGCACCTTTACCTTCCTGGCCCATACGGAGAATCTCTGGCCTCTCAGCTGCTGCAGCTCTGATTTAGTCACAAGTTTTATTCCAATGAACAGGATGTCACCTTCTATCTCTAAAGTGATTTTGGTGATTATCTTTCCTTCAAGGTCCCAAACAAATTAATTTCTGTGCCTAAAATGCAGCCTCTTCCTTCGCCTCAGGTTTCTTCAACTATTCTAATGTTTAACCATCACTTAAACATTCAGCGTTTAAGCTAAAATAAGTGACTCTTTTGTTAGGTACTTGAGATAAAAGCAATGAGGCTGGAGGATGCATGGACCTTTATTATGACCAGCCATGAATTAATTTACCCATGTGCCAAAAAAATTAATTAAAACAGGTTTGAAGCTGACCAGCCCACAGATAAGCTCTCAGTACTCCTGAGGGCACTGTCCATGCTTACATGCAGGATGTGAGTCCCCAGTGTCTGCATTTTTTGTTATTTCTAAAATAAGTGCAAAGCAGCTGCCAGCTGAGACCAGTGGGGTTTTGCATCTTTTTGCCAAGTGGGGAAAAAATAGCACAATGTATGGAAAAATGGGAAGCCAGAGCATCATATTACTCATGACTGTGAAATCTCCACCTTGTGCTCGCATGACACTGAGATGTGGGGGGACATTGCTTTGAGATGCAAAGCAAAGGAGTCCTGGAATGAGGGGACCTACCCTGCAGGGGACAGAATCAAAGTGTGGCAGTAAAAAAAGCTTTATCAGATAGCAGCAAACTACAGAGCTGTGTAAGAGCTCTGCACAGGGCTGGGGGCAGCACCAGGGAGCAGCCGACCGGGACACCGCTCACTCTGGAAGGGTGCACTGGACTGAGCAGAGGATTTTGGAGGTGACAGCCGGAAGGTCACCTCGGGGACTGGTCACTCACCCCCTCCAGCCCGCGGGTCGCAGCCGTCTCCTCCATGCTGGTGCTCCCCAAGCCCCCCACCTGGCAGCTCGGGCGTGCACCCGGGAGGCTTTGGGGACACGGGTGTCCCTGGATGTGCCCCAGGAGGGGTGCAGGACCAGGGCGGGTGCAGGGCGAGAGCAGCAGCAGCGCCAGCAGGAGCTGACACTGGGGAAAAAGCAGCTGCCAGAGGGAGAGCGGGGACAAAACCAACTTACATCGAGCTGGGCCGCGCTGCTTTACGCTGCAAAGCCAGGCACAGCCGCCCTGGCACGCATTCTGCTTTCTCTGCCCGAAAGGCTTCATCTGCGGCTGGGACTTCCTGGGAGGAGTCGCAGAGGCCGCAGGAAGGCCGGATTGGAGCTACAACGCTGGTGGGGAAAAGCGTACCGGGAAAGGCTCTGTGGGCTCCGAGGGCTTTGGCTGCCTGGGGAAGTATCCCAGCTTGTTGATCAGGTGGAAGCTCATGCTGGCATAACTATAGCGGCATAATTTTTGTGGTTTGGCTGTAAATACTTTAGCACGGCAAGGGCAGGGAATTTCCTTTTGAGTGAAGCCTTCGGTCATTTTGAAAAATGAATTTTTAAGTCAAAATCCTCTCAAAAATTTAATCCTGCAGACTTAATACAATTAGAGAAGGGATGTGATAACTGTAAGGTCCATCAGAGGGTAAAGGCCTCCTGCCACGACACAACCTAAAGCAGATCCTGCAGCACTGCCCGACCCCTGGGCTGTGGGTGGGCAGGGATAGCAGATTTCAGTGCGGGGATGCCGGAGCTGAACTCCCCATCAGTGTTTGAGAGCTGACAGTAGCTGCAGTGAGGTGTTGAGAGAAAATCGCCCTCTCTTACTCTTCTTTCTGTGACAGGGCTTTACCTGCACCGATGAGTCAGGTCGTGTAGGTCTCCTGAGTGAGTAATTTCTGTCTCCCTTTCACAGCAGGAAAAAGTGAGCCATGGGGAAAGGAAGTGGATGCATCTGCTATACCAGAGATTCCCAATCCCAAACCGACATCCCTCAGGCATCCCTGAGGTGATTAAGCAGGAGAGAATGTC
The DNA here is from genome assembly GCF_965178545.1 of Coloeus monedula. Lineage (NCBI taxonomy): Eukaryota > Metazoa > Chordata > Aves > Passeriformes > Corvidae > Coloeus > Coloeus monedula. Next base: position 5,683,501 of record NC_138801.1, on the reverse strand, counting down.
TGTGCAGGGAGAAGAAAACTCTGGTGTCTAAATTTCTTTTAAACTCAAACACTGAAACAAACAGATGGAAGGAAAACTTGGTTCTGTAAGAATGTTCACATCACATCCTGAGCCATCGAATGGCTCAGTGGCATTTTTTCCTGTGTTTTCTTTGCCCTGTCCTCCACCAGCCTTGTGCCTTCCCTGGTTGTTGCTTGCCCCTGAACTGAGCTCGTTTGATTAGATATATTAGCAAAAAGCCAGTTTGGCAGAAGAGTGGCCAATTTTCTGTCGGGTCCCTGAGTTGAACTGGCTCAAGGAAAAAGAGATGTGGGCAGGAAGGAGCAGGGAGAAAAAGGGATGGACATAAGCCCTCACCTTCTCTGTCAGGATTTATACTTTATACTGGTCCAACAGTATCATGAAACTTCACCTCAATGCCCTCTTGAAATTCAGCAGAAATTTCTGGATGAGGTCAGTGATGTAAAGGACATATATGACCTTGTACTTTTTACTGTAAAACTCAAGGAAAGTTACAATCCTCTTTTTCTTCAGGTCATTTTAATTTAATAAGTGCATCTGGACATGTACAATTCTTAATTAGCGTTGAGTTAAAAAAAAAAATTAGCTGTTGCACTGGGCTGATAAGAGTCTACAGCACTGTGTCCTGGCACTGGGATCCCAGCTCCTCTGGTACAGGTCCTGTGCCTGTGCCTGCAGGAAGTTGCCAACACTTATAATATTCCTAGAAAGCCACAGACACACTTATTTTACTGTTACAGACATTACTGGTGTATACAAGTTAAAACTGGCTGCGCTTAACCACTCAGAACCGCTTCCTGTACACTAATAAAATTACAACGAATATCTTTGAAACATGCTTTGTGAATTTAAAAAGAAATTATGCTGCCCAGTGTCTTCCATTGCGTCAGACAAGTAAAAAAAAAAAACCCCAATGAATCACTTTTTACAGGCACCACAAAGTTCCCAGCAGCTCTAGGCGCTCGGCTCCTGCTGCAGATGGGACAGCCCCTTTAATCCTGGCGCCATTTTGAGCGCTGCCCGGCAGCAAGATGGCGCCGCCGCCCTCACTGCCCCCCGTTCCCGCCCGCTCCCCTACGGAGCGCGCCCTGCACAAAGATGGCGCCGCGCCGGTGCCGCCGTGCCCGCCCCCAAGATGGCGGCGGGACGGGGCGATGGTGGCAGTGCCGCCCGGGTGAGGTCAGATCCGGGGCGGGGCTGCTGCGGGCAGGGCGGACAAAAGGCGCCGGAGCGGCGTGAGGGAGGGTGGGGGCCGTGGGCAGGTGGGTTTTTTCCACGTCCGCGGCGGGCAGGTGGGTGTGCCGCACTCCCCCCATGGCACGGGCGGGCTGTGGAGACGTGTCCCACCGTGGGGCGGCGTCCCGGAGGCAATGGGGTGGGACGCCGGGTCGGGGGGTCGGCTGGGGGGGCTCGGGAGCGGCGAGCGGAAAGGATTTGCTGAGTAATTCGGCAGCAGTTCGATTCCTCCGTGTCCCGCCGTCCCTGCTCTCACACCGCCCGGGGCAGGGGGCTGCTCGCCCCGGCTGTGGGGCGAGGCAGGGCCGGGGTGTGCGCAGTGTCCCCCCAGCGAGGGGAGGGTGCCGCTGTTTGTTACCTGCGGACGGAAGCGCGGTGCGGTTTATTTATGTCTCCCGGAGGATGTTCCCGTCTGTGTCCGGAAAGCTGCGGTGGAGTCGCGGGGGCTGGTGCCGAGGTGTGCTGGGTTGGGGCTGGTGCCCATTGCCTGGAGCGGGGAGAAGGTCAGAGAGTCCTCTCCCAGTGCTGCCTTTGCGGCACTGTGGTACGGCTAAAATGCAGTAGCTTTGGTTTCCAGGGTGTTGCTTCAAAATCTGTCAGCCGAATGGTAACTTTGGGACCAAGGGGAATGTATCCTCGGACATCTTCAGCATTATGGGGTTGGACTTTCTCCTACTGATGTCTGTTCTTTTTCATTTCCCTCTGTTGTTGACACAATGCTCTCGGATGTTCTGCAGTCCTCTCCTACATGGCTGAGAGACTGGGTGCTTGAGAGATCCCTCCAAGGATCTGCTCCCTCGCCTCTTTTCCCATGCCCTGTGCTGACATGCAGGAAGCAAGGAAAAAAACTAGCCCTGTTGTAATTTTTGTTGATGGTGCTAAACTGCTGCCACTTCGAGAAGGTCCATGTTGTGAGGGAAGGGGGCAGTTGCTTGAATCTGGAGTGGATCACATAGAAGTGTGATCTTTGCTTTCTGATACTCTTGATGGTAACATTTAAAGTGAATCAGGCTTTTCAGATTAGAAAATAGGCAGTAATGTCATCCTTTTCTTCATCTGACAATAATTTGTTATTCTGTCTCTACCTGTGTAGGCTTAGCTATGATATTCGTATTCAGCCTCTCTTTTGGCTGGGTCTGCAACACCTGCTTTTTGGTAACTTCTGTTAGAATAACAGATGCTGGAAATTCCTTCCTGCTTAAAGTTTTACTCGCCTCCTAGTGTTCTTGCCACCTTTCTAGGTATCAGCATGTCTCTTTCTGGCACCCAGTGATCCTCTGAGTTGTTCGTTGCTTCTTAGATACTGCTTACTGAGCTTTTACATGTCTCTCTGTGAACTCGATCCCCACTTTTTTGCTGATAATCTGTGTTTCCTTTCAGGGAAGCTGTTCCCATGGCTTGTGGGGAGTGCAGCGCTTCAGCACTCACTTGGGATCCAGCACGTAGGAATATCAGCCACTTCCAGCACAGAGAACTGACGTGCAGATAGCAGAACTCTGCTACAAGGTGAGGGCTCTGGGCCAGCTCTGAGTGGTCAAGAAAAAAAAAAAAAGATCAGGGTCCTGCTTAACCATAGATGCAAAGTGCAGCACATGAGATAATTGACATGGAGGAAAGGTGGTTGGTCAGAGGGTGGTATGGGGAGAGTGGTGGTATTTAATTGTGGTGGTGTTAATTAAATTCTGGGAGCCCTTAGGCAGCTTGGAGATGACAAAGGAACTGAGCCTTGTCCAAAGTAGAATATAACTGTATATAGTCACCCATAAAACTAACTCCTGGCCACATAAACCCTGACTTATTACTGCACTTAACAGTAAATACAGAGGCTGCCCACTAAATGTTTTGGTGACTGCTGCCTAAAAGGAGTCCAGCTGAGAAATAGGAAGAGCTGTTTGGTTTGGTGGGTGCCCTCCCTTTCCTGTGGGGTAATGTTTGTCCTCCTGTATAGGCGTCTCCAGGCAGCTTTTCCCAGTGCGCTCACCAGTCACCTGTGTGGGTGTCAGTTAGGCAACGACAGAAACTAGTTGCAGGAATCTCCCAGCTTCCTTGGTTCTGCACTGGGACAGTGATTAAAGGGATTGCACAATTCTGTGCCCAGCGTCATGATGGGAAATTCTGTCTAGATTGGCTGTGTTCTGAGCAGGGATGTGCAGTGTGTTGATTCCAGAATTGAAGAAACCCTTAAGGCTTGTCTGGTGTTCAGGCAGTTCACTGACTTTTTTATTTTTATATTTTTTTACTAATCTTGTCATGGTATTTGGAAACCCTTTTAATTCTTGTAGGTCAAAGACAATGTGCATAAATATTTCCTTAAAGCATGCCAGAAGCCATGTGTTAAAAGATAATGTTTCCATGCTTGAGATGTGAGTGCCTGAAGCCTTCCAGTGGTGACTTTCTGAAGCTGGTTACATTCTAGTAACTGCTGCAGGCAGTCAGAGAGATGGTCTGTGGTTTGGGGTTCCCCGATGCTATTTTTTAAAAATTTTAAATAAGCAGTGGAGGTCACATGTATCAAATTATTGCGGTATGATTAGAGCAGACTTTTAGAAGCTTTCACGTGCTTCTCCCACATACTAAAGAAGGATTTTGCTCAGTAGAGTACTTCAGCAGCAAGCCTTTTTGTGTTGAACTGAGCTTAACTGGTATCTCAGAAATAGAGGTGCACTATGTGGTGAGTGGTGCTGGAAAAGGGTTTTTTAGGATTTTTGTGTGGGGCTCATTAAGGTGAAGAGTGGTGTGCACAGCTGTTGTTTTGGTAATGGTTAAAATTCAAGTCTTCAGCTGCAGTGTGGTGAGTCTCCTTTACACATTTTTACTAGTGTTTTCAAATCCAGCCTCAGTTTAGGCTATGCACACTAATACTGAGCAGGCATTCCACAGTCTACGTGTTTTGAAGAGTGTATCTTGAATGCTTCCAAACAGCTTTTTTCCTTAAACAGCTGATGTGGTGCATGTGTCTTGTATTGCAACTGGAAATCCAGTTCCTGTAGCTGGGTTATATCTGCCCTTCCTGCTGCTGTGAAACTGCTTTTGAAACTAAAAGCTATTCAGTCCTGACCCCCCCGCCCCCACTGAAGCAACAGTGCTGCCTTCACTTTGTGTACCAAACATTGTTAACGTCTGCTATAAAATTACCTTTGCAGTTCACAAAGCTCCTCTGGTCACTGCTGCTCCTGTAGCTTCAGCCTACTTCTGTGCACAGTAAAGGTGTGTGCTGGACTAGTTAACAGGTTCTCCTTTAGAGTTGTGGTTTTATCAGACCTTGATGATGAGGGGTGAGGTGGTCTGTTCTTTATTAATTAATACAGTCAGAAAATGTTCTGAGCTGGAAGTCATAGTCACAGTTTTGGAGCTGGTAGTCCTGAGGGCAAGGCCTGTAGGGTATAGGGAATTTGAAATATGAAGAGGTACTTGGTCCTCTTTGCTCAGACTGGGGCAAAATATTCATGTGCTTATAGTTGATGTCTTAATTGTCTTGCATTGCTCTTGTCTGTGTTGTCTTTCATCCTGACTGGCTCATCTCTTGGAGCTTGAAAATTGCTGTGGCAACACCCATGGATTTGTGCATGTTGAGACAGTCTGTCAGCAATGAATTAAGTTATCCTTGCTTTTACTCACTTTGAATTTAGTGTTGATTTCTTATCTGTTAGTTATGCCAAAACTCTGTCAACCCTTCCCACTGAGAACAGCTGGTTCTTCCAGCTCTCAGTGCTGGATTTAAGTGCTGAAGAGCCCTCTCCTGCATCTGGTGAGGTGCTTGGAACTGTTCTGGTTTTCTTGAGTAGTTACTAGCAGAATTAATTCAATCCCTTGTGTTAGGCAGCACAAGGGAGTGCTTCATTGTGTCCTGTTGGAAGAAGCCTTTTCCAAGACAGCTCCAGTGCCCCGTCCTTGAAACATCTTTGTTATGGCCGAGAGAAAATTAATTTTGGATAGGAAGCCTGTGGCCACATCCATTCATAATTTATAAGCTGACACAGCCATTTTGCTCTGGTTTACATCAGTGTTGCAAGTCATCTGATGGCACTTAAGTTTACAATACCAGCAGACAGTCCCTGCCCCAAGGGTCAGTGATGCTGGTAACTGCAGACTGTACTCAGTTCTGTGCAGCTAGGGCAAAACACTGTCAGGTGGCAGAAAATGTGGCAGGCCAAGCCAAGTCCAGCATGGATTGTTCTTTTGGTGCAGCTGTTCTTCCCTGTACTTGTCAGGACACACGTGGTTGTGTGATGGTAAACAAGAGCTGTTGCACTCGACTGTTAAGACTGACAGTCTTACATCTGACAGGAAAAGTCAACTAATGGGTAGCTGTAAAGATGATAAAATACTAACCACAGTGTAGGTGGATTATTCTTTTTAATAAACTTCAGTAAAGACAATGTGATGTAGTGGGTTCACTTCATCCTGCTGTGTCTTGTGGCTTGGGTGGGGCTGAACATTGTGAAAACCGCCTTACCCTGCTCTCAGTGTTGGGTTCACTGCCTGTTCCACTGAGAGGAGTGTAAGTTCTGGCACCTGCTGTTCCACCACTCTGCTTGTCTAAATGATAAATAACCCTTTTAACTTGACATAGAATCATAGAGTGGTTTGGGTTGGAAAGGACCTTAAAGATCACCCAGTGATCGTGTTCACTTCTCTGCCTCAGAAGATGTTTTGTCCCACAGGATGGATTTATCTTTTTAAAGCAGAAGGGGCCTCATATAGGTTTAACAGTTACTTAGGGCTTTGGCATCTGGCTTCACTGCTGTTTGTTCTTAACAGCAGAGGACAAAACAACCTGAGTTGTTCCATCTCATGCCTTGGGCTTTTCCAGTTGATCACGTGGCTGTCCTTGAGCTTAGAAGGTTTTCTGAGGGGTGCCTGAAAGCAGCTCTGTTTTCAGCCTCCTTTTTTTTCCCCCCTCTTAATTCTGGACCTAATAAACATGGGGGAGGTGACACATAAATTCCCAGTCCCATTTCTGCCGAGTAAGCTCTTGCATTTCCTGATTTTTGAACAAAGAGCTCTGTGTCATGTCCTTCTTTAGGATTTCAGGTGGCAGCATGCTGGGGAGGGAAGCTCTGCTGTGTTGAAAACTTACTGTAACATGTTGTAGCTCGTCAATAATCAGGGCTGTAGTCTTGAAAGCATCAAGGCTTTTATTTCCTTTATCCACCTCTGATGCTGTCAGCACCTGAACAACTCTGTCTTTCTCTGGGCTTCTGAGAGGTAAGAAATTCTGTCAGCAGGGTTTGACTTGTGCTTTGCAGTCCACAATCTTAAAATTAAGTCAACTGGTAATTAAAAATGCGTAGAGAAAACTAAAGGGTTGCAAGATTCAACATAAAATTCATCCACGTCTACTTACCCAGAACTGTTTTGTGAGACTGATTCACTTGAAAGCTGCACGTGACTGAAGGTGAGGATTTTCTTCAAATCAGGGAGGTTTGTGCATTCCTGTGTGTGTCCTGAGGTTGTGCATGTAAGCGCTCTTTGGCCACTAGCTTTGTTAATAACAGAATGGCCAACAGAAAAGAGGAGGAAAGAGGAGGCTGGATGAAGTATTCAGCAATGATGAGTCAAGCTGACAAACTGGCCGGTGAAACAGAACAGTGATGTTGTTTCTGTTCACTCTGTCCCGAGCTGGATGTGCTGGCCAACAGCTACAGGCAGGAATTTGAAGCACTGTTCAGCTAGGTGTCTGTTGACAATAGGTCAGTCTTCAGTTTTTTAGATTAAAGGGTTTTGGATAGAGGAATTGTCCAAATCAGAGAATAGCTACTCTGTTAATACGTGTGGTTTGTGGGAAGCATTCATGCTCTGTCGGCCTTTAAGAAGGTGCTTGCTGCTTTTATGATGTCTGTCAGCCAGATACGTTTAATCTTGTTTCTGACTGGTTTTGCTGTGTAGGTGTGGCTTGCTCAGAATGTCCCTGTTATTCCAATGTGAGTGATTATCTTTCTCCTCCAGGTGTGTCTGGTAAAACATAGGATTAATACTTGGTGATGCTTATGGTTGGCTGAAGGCTGGATAGGTTTGGCAGGCAGGTTATATAAGTCTGAAACTGCTGTTCCTTCTCTTGGATCAGCCAGTTCAGCATTAGTGGGGAGGCTGTAAGTTTGTGCCCAGCAGGCTGAGGCAGGAATGGTTCCTGATGGGATGCAAACCTGGATCCAGGTGAATTTGCAGACCCTGAAGAGGTATGTAGTAGCCAAACATGGAATGTATAAGTATTTCAGGAACATATTTATGTAGGCTGGATTGATCCTGTTGTATGCTTTAGCATACAGATCTTTTACTGAACAATCTCAGATGTTGCTGATCTAAACTGTCCTGAGGTGGTTCTGTATTGGATATAGAAAAGCTCAAAGTAGTGTTGCTTGATGTAGCTGAAACCCTCCAATGTAAAGTCATTTCTGAGGGGGCAGGGGCTGAGGGACTGCTCAGGGACTCTGTCATGGCAAGGAAAGCTCTGTGGAATGCAAAACTTGAAACAACTTTGAGACAGCCACTTGTAAGATTTCTTCCCTTTCACTTCCTCCAAAGCCTGTGTATTTAATTTTACCCTTGGAAAACTTGCTTTCTTATGTGTCTGATAAGTTGACAGGAGTTTAGACAGAGAAGTTTTATGTATCAGCTTATGCAAGTCTATTGAAGTCAACTTGTCCTTAAACTTAAGCACTCTTTCAAAGCTCGGTATTGATGACTTCCATGGGGCAGAGGTAACTACACTGCAAGTAAATTGTCTGTTCCTGAGCTCCAACTGGAAGGTTCTGCAGTTTGAAGTATATATGGTGGAGCTTGGATCCTACTTCACCAACACTGCTGTGACACTGAACTTCCTTTTCCATAGCTGTTCCTGTCCATAAACTCAGTCACTCAGTCCAGGTGTTCTGTGCTCAGCCCTTGGTGAGGCTGCGTGATTGGCAAATAAAGCTTCTCCACAGTGAATACTTTGCTGCTGGCAAAGCATCCTGGAATCCAACTCTTTTCAAGAGCCGAAGCTTGAAATCTCCCATCTGCTGGTCCTGTGGATCTTGGTCTGCTCTTGGTCACAAGGGAGGTAACTTTATTTTTGGCCAACTCCCTTCATGCAAGGATTGCTCCCAGTCCTATGCCAGAATAATACCCTCCATGTAAATCCCTCTGTTCTACTGCCCATGTTGGGAGAGTCGGTGTTCCAGCTACCTGCATGTTTTCTTCCTGTAGAGTGGTGGAAATCCCAGTCCTTGTGGGAAGAATCCTTCTGTGCATGGGAGAATCAAGTTACAAAGATGACCCCTGAGAATTTGACTTTTAGTCTGCTGTTGTCATCACCCCAGCAGCAAAACTGCTCTAATCCAGCATGGAGAATGTTGCAACAAGAATTGTGTTCTAAAATGATTACAAGATGGAGTTCACAAAACGAAGATGACATTTGATGACATTGTAGAAACTTCAGGAATTAGAATTGGATTGCATGCATAGGGAATCTGGGTGAGGAGGGATGTGACTTTCCCCATCTACTTTCTCAAGTTTTTGCTGGGTATTTTTCCCTTTTACTGCAGATGCTGGGAATAAGGTTAGATAAGACATAGCCAATTCCAGCTCCTGCAAAGGTGGCCCCTAGTTTTATTGTTCCTCTTTGGGACTTGAATGGGGTCTCCACTGCTGCCAGAAGTGGGAATTTGCTGTGAATGTTCTTTTCTTCCTCTAGTGCTCTTGTCATTGTTCCTGGAAGGCAGGAGTTTTCCTGCTCCACCCTGTTAATTGCTGACACTGAAATGTAATAGATTCTCTTGGGATGCTCATGGGTTTTTTTTTTTTTTTAGCTGTCTCGTAAGTTCACAGTGTAAAGGGGATTTCCTACACTGTGTAACTGGTAAGCAGAATTAGGGAGCCAGCTGTGCTAATTTCTTTTTGGTTTCCTTCCTACTTACCCTGAGCTACAAATCAAAGTGAGTACAAGGTTCATTTCTTGTGAGAAAAACTTAGGCGTTTTCTGGAGCAAAGTGAGTAAACCCAGCACTACAACTCTAGTCTGCAAATGTCATGAGACTCGAATTCCTGAAAGGAGATCATCCCAGTTTCATAAGCCTACTATGAAGTGTCTGATATTTCCTACAAGTTTCTCTCCCAAGAGGGATGAAGGAAGAAGCAGGAAGGATCTTTGAGGAGAAGTGATATCTAGTCAAGAGGAAAGAGATAAACGTATTTTTTTCCCTTGATATGGAGTAGAAGGAGTAAGTTCTTTCATGAATAGCTGTTTAACTGCTGGATTCATTTCAGCTGTTCTGGTGTGTAAGAGAGCTTCTGTACCCTGCTTTATCCTGGAATTACTATTTCTGTAGTATGTACAGACAGCTCTTCCCAAATGTATTCTCGCACATGGGCTCTCTCCCCCCTGAGGCAGATGTATTCCGAGGAGGAAGCTGAAATACCTTGCCTAGGGCTTGCAGCACGGTAGTCACAGGGCTGGGAAGCAGGCTCTGAACACCTTGTCAGTCTTCTCTGGCTGCTCAGGTGCTGTGCAGAAGAGGTTCAGCTTTGTCTGCTTCCTCCCGTGTGGATGTGCAATACTCCTGCTCTGTTTAGTGCAGTTGCTTCTGCAGCTGCTTCTGCAGTCCTGCAGAGCATTTTTTCCCTCTAACAGTGCTCTTGATGGGTCTTTTCATCCCTTGTTTGTGACTTTACTAGTTGATCATTAATAGATTTGCTCTTCCTTGTTTTACTGAGTTTCTAGCACAGGTAATGCCACTTTGTCTCTCAAAATTACCCACTCAAAAAAAAAAAAGTGGCATTTCCCCAGTCTCTTTTGCGATGGACTAATGTAGTGTTGGATCTGGATTAGAAGGAAAAACATTACTTCAGGAATGGTTTTCATCTATCAATCTACCACCTGTAGTTGCTTGAAGCCTTCCCAAGTAGCACTGAGCCAAAGCTGTCATTAGACCATTTATTGTTGTAAACAGCAAACCAAAGAATAGAGCTCTGTATTTAGTGTCTCTAGGGAATGTGGTGCTTTTTGAGTTCATGTTAGGAATGGCTTTCTTTGCAGTTCAGTGATGGAAGTCCATTTAAAATAAAAACTTGAATTCTACCAAAGCGGGTGGTGTGGGCACCCCCCTTGCCACAGAAAGCTTTGTCCCAGCCAGTGATACTGAGCTTTCAGCCCCCCCAGGACTTGTTGGACTGTCTGCACAAATGGAATCTTACAGCTTGGGGTAACACGATTGAATTTTTGTTTTCTCCTTTATACTTGAATTGTGTGAGTTTCAAAATGACTGAAAGATTAGTGCTTGTCCTGCTCCCGAACTTTGCTAGAAGGTTGCTGTGGTATTACTGCTTTTTCACCATCATTAGAATGAGTTACAGTGACTTCATATTCTTCTGTGTTACCTGTCAAATAGGGGAGTTTTGTGAGCTCCATTATCCATGGATCAGTCAGGCTTCAGGGCTTTCTATGGCTTGTTGAAGAGCATGCTCAAAGTTTCATCTGGAAGTCTGAAGGACACAACAAGCATTGCCATCAGGCCTGTGCTTCCCAGAACCTTTTGGTTTCCTTTGTGACACTTAAATCCCAGCTGAGATGAACTGTAGGTGGGAGTGGCTGGTCAGAGCAGAAAATTCTTCGAAATATGTTTCCCCCTTCCTCTGTTTTTCAAGTAAGTAAGGCAACAAACCCAGCTGCTACAGCATTTCAGTACTGAATTTATCAGATGGCAAGTAGCTAATCTTTCCATGGAGAGTTTACACAAAGGAAGGAAGCCAAAGTTACTTACTTGGAAAAGTCATGATACTGAGCAATGTTTCTTCTCTTTTCCAGCTTGCTTAATGAATGTCATGAGTTGCATCAATGAAGTAGTTATGGGAAATACAACTGTATTGTACGTAGATCTTTTTCCTTGCCCCTTCAATCTGAGAACCAGCCATATGCAGAATTTTTATGTAGAAGCAGTAACAAAACAATGATAAATAGGCTCTGTATGTAGATTTTATCACTTCTAATGGTGCTGGCAAATTCCTTCATCCCTGAAATAAAATCCCTAGATAAAACAGTAAATTTCCAAATAGTGGTCTGGTCAAGGGAGTTAAGTCTGCCCTGTGAGCTTTCTTTAAGTGTATCTTGCCCTACAGACTGCTAACAGTAAGTACCAGTTCTGAGGTTTTGTGACAATTTGTTTGTCAGGGAAGGCTGAACAAACTTCATTGCCTGGGCCATAGCCAATGATTCACAGGCAGCCTCATTCATTTTTCTCAGTTACTTGAAATTGTGTTTCAGCTAATTCCAGTCTTGCTATACCAGCACTTAACATGTGTTTTCTCCTGTCCTCTTGAAGAGCATAACAAAACCCTTTAAGATGTTTCTGGTTTTCTTCCAGGTGAATCATGATTCCAGTCACTGAGCTGCGCTACTTTGCTGATACTCAGCCAGCCTATCGCATCCTGAAGCCGTGGTGGGACGTCTTCACGGATTACATTTCCATAGTGATGCTGATGATCGCCGTGTTCGGAGGAACGCTTCAGGTCACCCAGGACAAAATGATTTGTTTGCCCTGTAAATGGGTTACCAAAGACTCTTGCAATGACTCTGTCAGGGGATGGACAGCGGCAGCCCCGGAGCGTACCTACTACAACACTAGTCTCGTTCCCTCTGCTGATTCCGGGCCTACAGGGATCCGATATGATCTGGACCGGCACCAGTACAACTATGTGGATGCGGTGTGTTACGAGAACCGTCTTCACTGGTTTGCCAAGTATTTTCCTTATCTAGTGCTGCTACATACCCTCATATTTCTGGCTTGTAGCAACTTCTGGTTCAAGTTCCCAAGGACCAGCTCCAAGCTAGAGCATTTTGTGTCTATTTTGCTCAAGTGTTTTGACTCTCCATGGACAACGAGAGCGTTGTCTGAGACAGTGGTGGAAGAGAGTGATACCAAACCAGCATTTGGAAAAATGAATGGCTCCATGGACAAGAAATCCTCCACAGTCAGTGAGGATGTGGAAGCCACTGTTCCCATGCTGCAGAGAACAAAGTCTCGAATTGAGCAAGGGATTGTGGACAGGTCTGAGACTGGTGTCTTGGACAAAAAGGAAGGTGAGCAGGCCAAAGCACTCTTTGAGAAAGTGAAAAAGTTTCGTACTCATGTGGAAGAGGGAGACATAGTTTATCGCCTGTACATGAGACAGACCATAATCAAAGTAATCAAGTTCATTCTCATCATATGCTATACTGTGTACTATGTCAACAACATAACATTTGATGTGGACTGTAAAGTGGACATTGAGAGCTTGACTGGCTACAGAATGTACCGCTGTGCTCATCCTTTGGCCACTCTCTTCAAAATCTTGGCTTCTTTCTACATCAGTCTGGTGATTTTCTATGGTTTGATCTGCATGTACACGCTGTGGTGGATGTTGAGGCGGTCACTGAAGAAATACTCCTTTGAGTCCATCCGGGAGGAGAGCAGTTACAGTGACATTCCTGATGTGAAAAATGACTTTGCTTTTATGCTCCATCTGATCGATCAGTACGACCCCCTCTACTCCAAGCGCTTTGCTGTCTTTCTGTCAGAGGTGAGTGAGAACAAATTGCGGCAGCTGAACCTCAACAATGAGTGGACTTTGGAGAAACTACGCCAGAGGATCACCAAAAACTCTCAGGATAAGCTGGAATTGCATCTTTTCATGCTGAGTGGCATTCCTGACACAGTATTTGACCTCATTGAATTGGAGGTCTTGAAGCTGGAGCTTATCCCTGATGTCACTATTCCCCCCAGCATTGCCCAGCTCACCAGCCTTAAGGAACTGTGGCTCTACCACACAGCTGCCAAAATTGAGGCTCCAGCCCTTGCCTTTTTGAGGGAGAATTTGAAATCTCTCCACATCAAGTTCACAGACATTAAGGAGATTCCTCTTTGGATTTATAGCCTGAAGACACTAGAGGAGCTTCACCTGACAGGGAATTTGAGCGCTGAAAACAACCGGTACATTGTGATAGATGGACTGAGGGAGCTGAAGAGGCTGAAGGTGTTGAGGATGAAGAGTAACCTCACCAAGCTGCCACAGGTGGTGACAGATGTTGGTGTGCATCTTCAGAAGCTTTCCATCAACAATGAGGGCACCAAGCTCATTGTCCTCAACAGCCTTAAGAAGATGGTCAACCTGACAGAGCTTGAGCTGATCCGGTGTGACTTGGAACGCATTCCTCACTCTATCTTTAGCCTCCACAATCTGCAGGAAATAGACCTGAAGGACAACAACCTAAAGACCATTGAGGAAATCATCAGCTTCCAGCACCTACATCGTCTCACTTGCCTTAAATTGTGGTACAACCACATTGCCTACATCCCCATGCAGATAGGCAACCTGACCAACTTAGAACGCCTTTACCTGAACCGTAACAAGATAGAAAAGATCCCTACCCAGCTCTTCTATTGCCGAAAACTTCGGTACTTGGATCTCAGCCACAACAACTTAACTTTCATACCACCAGATGTTGGACTTCTTCAAAACCTGCAGAATCTGGCTGTGACAGCCAACAGGGTAAGTGAGCAAAGAGCTGAGTGGCTGTGTGAGGAAATAGCACTGGCACGTCTGTTATCTGTGTGATTAAACGTGCTACAATGGTCTGTGGATACGACTGGCACTGCTTTTCTATCTCGCTGAGGGGTTTATCTAAGGCAAGCCTGTCTTCCAAGAGCCCTTGTTCTGTTGCATTTCTTCTCTTAATGGTGAGACTGCTTCCAAGTGCCGGTTGGAGGCTGTTTAGAAACTCTGTAAGTCAATTGTTTCTCTGCAGTTGGAAGCATGTAGTCTCTAGATTGACATTGATTTTGGGCTTAAAATGGAGATCTGAGAAACTGTAGTCGTAATCTAAAACCATGTGCTTAAACCTGTCTACTTCAGACATGTATGTACACTATGGGAGCAGCCATGTGGGGAATGCATGTCTGTGGCTTACAGCTTTCCTTAGAGTACTTTGCATTTGCAGGGAGTACTCCATAGTTTGGTCTTGTAAACATGTACTTTTTGTTTCAGTCTTAAGTGCAGGGCAGATTACAGAGGATGACCAAGTGTGCTCTGCTGCTTGGTTACCATAAGATGTTTCTTGGCTTGTGTTGGAGGGTGTTTATTTGCTTAAAGCAAACTATACCCATGTCAGGTTTTCTGTTCCTTTGTTTAAGACTAAGGAGACTTCGTTTACCACATCTGACAAAGTTGAAACTTTCATTCATTCTATCTGCTAATTCCTGTGAGACTCTCTTTTTCCCTTTATTATCGCCTAAAGTTGAAAGAGCCGCTAACATAAGTACAAATTGCAAACAGACATAATTAGGTGCTTCTGGGTTCTTCTGGGACCAAGCAGAATTGTCCTGGAGCAGTGCTAGTTTTCACTGTCATATATCAAGGTCCTTCCTGCTATTGGCAAGATCTGTTCCTGGCTGAACACTGCCAGTTTGCTTGTGAGAGACACAGAGCAACTTGAGTGTGGCTTTTCACAGAAGTGCTCTCAAATCAAGTATTTAATTGCTAATGCATTTCAGTATTAGGGTTCCTAAAACTCCAGCCACATTTTGAGATTAGTGTCTGAAAGCTTGTTGTGCCTCTGCAGCATAGGGGCAGACAAGGGGCAGTTGTTCAGCAATTCCAGCTGAACAGCTGCTCACTGGGGTTTCCTGGCACTGGATGATTGTGTGTCTGTTTGTGTGGGTGGCTGAAGCTCTGGTAAACTTTGTGGTATGTTACTGTTCAGAACTCAGATAATTCTGCACAGTTTGCCTTCTGGCAGCCTTCCTAGCACAGCTTCCCAAGGGTTAATCTGCAGTGTATCCTCTGCAGTTTTGGGGTGGAGCATTTCTTGGATGAGAGGAGTTAGAGGCAGCTCCATTTTCTGCAGCACAGTGTGGCACCACCCATTTCTCTCTGGAAAAAAAGCCCCATGCAACAGGGAAGATGGAGCAGCCTTTGCTCCGGTGTGTTCAGAAACAAAAGGTGATGAGGACCCAATGGAACAGCCAACCTGTTTGTGTCCTCTGCTGGTACCTGGGCAAGCCAGAATTACACTGGGGCTCTGACAGCCTGGTTACTCCCAGTAAATGGTGACAGCAAGAAACACAAGGACTGGTAGACTGGCACTTCCCAAGGCCAGGAATTATCTCAAATGTCCTCTTGTAGCTCAGCAGTCTTAGTAAATAGAGGCTTCTGGAGCTGGCTGGCACTACTGTCCCCTTCTGGAAAGCAGGCTGTTATAACACATTGCTTCCTTCCTAAACCAATACTTGTCCCTCAAATAACTCTATTATTTTCAAGAGTCTGTGATCATATGTTGCTATTTGCAAAGCACTCCAGTACCAGTAACAATGACTGCATTCAGTTGTCTCTAATTGGTCTGGTTTCATCTTGGCTTTTCCTTAGACGACTCCTCGTTCAGAATGGATTGCAGGCTAATTTAGCCATGAATGAT
Organism: Coloeus monedula; assembly: GCF_965178545.1. NCBI lineage: Eukaryota > Metazoa > Chordata > Aves > Passeriformes > Corvidae > Coloeus > Coloeus monedula. Next base: position 5,667,819 of record NC_138801.1, on the reverse strand, counting down.
ACATAGTTTGAGTTTTAGAAAGGTCGTGTTTGCTTTTAAAGGCAAATGATAGCCTCCAAGCTGAGACTTTGTATTAAGGGGAGACTCCTGAGTTGCTACATTTGGTTTCTAGCCTAGTGTTCGCTAAACCTTAGCCATGGAAAGAAATTCTTTGGGAGGACTGGACTATTACAAGGATTTGCTAGAAATAAGCCTTATTAAATTAATGATTCATGGTTACCTGAAGGTGGTGCTGGGAAAGCTAACAGCTGGTGGCTTCATTTCTTGTTGTTGTTGTTGTTTTATTTTGGCACTGTAAAAAAACCCCTATGACTTGGAGCCTAGAAAGTCTTTGCAATGTTTCACAGCCCTACAGGAATGATGGAAGAAGATTCCCAGTTCTCAGGGCCTGGAGGTTGTACCCATGTAGCCTCTGCTCGTCTTACAGCCAAACTAGAAGTCCTGTGTAAATCCAGTCTTTGTTCAGTATAATGTCAACTGTAGAATGGCTTCTTGAAGCGAAGGAACTAAGGTCCAATGACAAAGTAAAGGATTTGGGATGGAAAGAAGCCAATACAGATGGAAGCATGTGACAGCATAGGCCAGCTGTGAGCAGGTTTCTGGTCCTCTAATTCTGGCCTTGGAGACAATATCTGTTTTAGCCACCATCACTGGTGATCTCTTGTAACTAGTGCAGTGGAATCCATAAAATCATGGTGCTGGAAGCACCCAAAGCAGTAAGCTCAGAAAGCAGGAACTCACTCAAGGGAGAAGTGGATGATTAAAAACAGTGACTCTAAACCTTGTAGCTTCGTGTTGGCTTGTTGGTCACTTGTGAACGTGTCTCCGTGTTTGCTGGTGACTTCGCCTATGATTGGTTTCTTTTTTTCAGATTGAAAGTCTCCCACCAGAGCTGTTCCAATGCAGGAAGCTGAGAACCTTGAACCTGGGAAACAACGTGCTGCAGTCGCTGCCCTCCCGGGTGGGAGAGCTGACGAATCTGTCACAGATCGAGCTGCGAGGGAACCGCCTGGAGTGCCTGCCTGTGGAGCTGGGAGAGTGCCCGCTGCTGAAACGCAGTGGGCTCGTGGTGGAGGAGGACCTGTTCAACACCCTGCCCTTGGAAGTCAAAGAGCGCCTGTGGAGGGCAGACAAAGAGCAAGCTTGAACCCCCGAGAAAAGGGAAAAGCTTCTTATCAACTAGAAGGAAGCAAAAGGCCATTTCAGTCCCCTTTCACCCAGATGCTCCCCTTTCTCCACTCCGATCGCTGTCAGACTGGCCAAGGAGTCCTTGACAAACATGACTCTGAATGAGTCAGCTTCTTGCCTCAGATGCAGGATGGGGGAGGCTTGGGATCAGGATGAGGATCAAGACAGATTAATTGGCCTCTGAGCAGGGCCTGGGGGGATTTAGAGGTGTTGCTGTTCTTCTGGACAGGACTTGGGGTGAGGTGGATGGTGCTGGTGAGAAGAAAAGATGTTTGGAGGAGAAAATGAATGTGGGGATTGCTGCATTGCTCCTAATAGGGCTTATATGTGTCAGGGAGTGAGGGAGTCCAGTGTCCTGCAAGCAAAGGTCAAGACAAGGAAACCTCTTGGAGGAAACCTCTTGAACCTCCATCTCTGTGACACCTGGTACTGCTCCCCTCTGACTCAGATTCAGTCAGTGAGGCCCCAGATTGGGGTGGGATAGGGCACAGACAGCTGATTTTATCTAGATGCTGGCATTAGGATTTGGGAGATAAACATCTCGCAGCTGCTTGAAGGCAGAATTTTTTTTTTTTTTTACTAATTTTCTTTCCCCTTTGCACACTCCCCACCTTCTCCTTTGCTCCTGGAGAAGGAACCAAACTATCTGCTCCGTTAAGATTGCACTACTGTAATGGTTTCAAGTCACTTGTTTGGGTGAGTAGATCACAGCACCCTTCTCCAGCTGGTGTCCTGGAGGCACTAACTGACACAATTCCAGAGCTTTAGCCTGTTCTGAAATGGATGGTTATAGTGTAAGTGGGAGACCTGGATAAAAAGCAGTTGGACTGTCTATCTGCTTTCTCGGAAGCATCGAGTTGCTTCAGGATCTGGCTTTTAGTTCCAAGCTACTTTTGAATTGCTGGTATTTTGTTGCATATCAAGTAGGAATGTACAACTGGCCAGTGTGTCAGGGGCTCTCATGGGGTTGGAGAGGAAATTTGGGTTTCCTCTGTATATCTTGTCCCCCATCCTGCCTTCCCTTGTTAAATTAAGTTGTTCAATGCTCTGCCAGTGTTTTTCATGGATGCAGTCTAGAGAGCTGCTTGATTGTTCTCTTCTGTTGTTGCCCTCACTTTAACAGCTGTCAGTTCCTGTTACACCTCTTGACCTAAATAAGAGGCTAATGCTCATTGAATCTGGTGCTGGAAAAGAAACCTTGTCCTCCTGTTTCTTCCCCTTTTCATTCCTTTGGTGTTAAGGAGGAGAATGAGAATCCTCTGTGGACTGAGCTCTTCTGGCTTCCTGGAACAGAGCAGCCTTTACTGAAACAAGTTTGACCTGTTTGGCAGTATTTGACAAAAACCCCTCAACCTTCTGGGCTGGCAGAGGTAGATAATGTGTAACAGTTACTGATAATCATGTCCTTAAGGTGGGGTGGTTAAGATGCCTCCAGGACACAAAGGTCTGTGCTTTTCCATCAGAAGGAAGAGGAGGCTCCTGGACCTACAGGTCCTGGTTGTAACACTCTGCATCAGATCAACAGGTCAGCTCCAAGGTGCAGCGCTGCAAGCTGGGGCATGAGAAGTTTGGAGGCCTCCCATGTGTACAAAGGGGGAAGCTACATCCAGCTCCAGAGTGATTCCTGACAAGCTGCCAGCAAGTGCCCTGGCTTAGTGGATTGTGGTGATCCCATGGATGTTGGGGCAATAAGGCACGGTGTGGCTCTCTTCATCAGATGTAAGATATGAAATATATATATATATACTAAATATGCTGAAACCATGAACAATGTTAACTGGACTCTGGATTTATTGATGTTCAGATGCTTAAATAAAGCTACATTAAAATCAGGAGATCTGTTTATAAAACTGCTTTTAAGAAAAATGTAAATCTTGCTTCCCTTATTATTATGGAAAGTCCATTCAATATGAAAAGTCTAAACAGTCCAGGGTATAATATAATTAAATCTCCATCTGGGAGGCAAGGTACTGTAAAAGCTTTTCTGGCTTCTAATAGGGTTAGTATCTTAAAATTGTGTTAGAGCTGGGGCCACAGCTAAAAGGATGGGGAAGGACTATGCTGATTGGATTGTATTTGTATCTGCCCGAGCATTTTGGATCACAGAAAGGACAGAAATTGCTAGGTGGGCTTTGCTTCTTGAGTAAAGCAGGAATGGCTTCAGGCTTAGCTACAGAAATGCTGTTTTCCAGTCAGTTCCCTGTCGTGGATGTGGGGCCTGTTTGGATGTTGAAGGCAACTTTTTTCCTTTGTCTGTGCTAAAAGATAGCACTGGAGAGTAATGGCCACTGAATGGAGACTTGGATGCTATTCAAGAATGTTTGCTATTCAAGGCCACTGGGTGACTTATTACACATGTATTTTAGGCTAGGCAGGGATGAAAGGGCAAAGCATCTCCTGGCAGTTTCACCTGGCTCACAGGAGCAGTGAGATTCCTCCAGGATGTCTAGATTGGAGATGAGTGCTTTGACTCTTGATTCTAGGTGTGGTCTTAGTTATACAACCTAAACTTTGCACAGCTGAGTTAAGAGTTTCTATAAGCAGCTCCTGAACGTGTGCTGCAGTGCTTCTAGAAGCTTGCAAGCCTCCTGAACAGCTCTGTGTCCCAGCAGGATGGGTGAACAACCAGGTTTTGCCAAAGGGGAGGGACTGCCTCCAATTCCTGATCAAGTCACAGTGCTGTGCTCCTGCTGCTTCCTGACTAGAGACTGCCCTGGGCCTGAGGTGTGCAAAGCAATTGTAAGACAAACTGGTATTGTTCATGCATGAAAATGCCAGCTTTGTGCTGTTTTTGCAATTGTCCAAGCTTAACTGTTTTGGTTATGGCTGCTGGGGCTTGAGAGCTCCCTGTGTGGCAAAATGGGGATGAGCAGTCTGATAACGTTTTGTATCAGAAACAGAGGTGGCATGAATACATTGTCACTCAGAAAGATGGCAATATGTATTATTTACTTCTGATACGTGCTGCTTGGTCTCCCTTTTGATTCCAGAGTGTATGATGAGATGGAAAAAGCTTTAAAACATCCAAGAATAGGATTTAGACCATGAGTCCTGAACATGTTTATGACAGAGGACTGCTGCAAAACTCAACCCCATAGCAGAGCGTGTCACTCACTTCCCAAACTTTTCTGGATTGCTCGTTATGTGAGGGATGACCCTTACATCAACAATCCTTCCTCACTTGCAAGTATTCAATCCATGAATATTCCGTATTTTCCTTTAAGTTTCCATCAGACTGAAGCTTAGGGGGTTTATTTCTGACACAGATCTGTGCATTCACAAAAAGCATTCAGTTTAAGCAGACAGTCACTACCCTGGTCAGTGTCTTGTTCTCCTGATAGGCTTTTCAAAACAGTAGCAAACCAGATTATTTATTAACTGCTAAACCATACAGCAACTTGAATTAAACCCACCTGTTTCCTTAATAGCACTTCTGAGCTGAACAAGTTCTTGGAGATCACAAGGACACTCGTCCCGTGTTAGGATTGAAGGTTAGTGACATGCACTTTACCTTTCCTGCTAAATACCCCAAAAAGTGATAAGTTGCAATTAGTTATTTTGAACCAGCTGAAAGGCAAGGAATACCAAGCCTATTAAATGTGTAAAATTGTGCTGTACTCTGACTCTATGCACTGGAATGTTAGCTGAAGTTGTTCTGTGTTTCAGATTGCTTTCTGATTTTATTATTTGATTTCCAGTTAATTCAGCACCTGGAAGTAATTTACTCTGTCAGTCTGAGTGGTTAAATAGCTGTTACAGGTATCTTTCATGATGTGCTGTTCTTTCATATTAATTGTCACTTCTTTTTAATATCCTACCTCATTTTTTATTTTTTCTTGTTACCATTTATACACTCCATTTAGCTCACTCCATTTTAATTAAAGTTCTTGGTGTTCATTACCGTAAATAGTATTAAGTGGTTTTCTGTTGCTGAACCACATGAAGTCCTCTTCTTCCTTTTTTTTTTTTTCCCTCCTCTTTAACAATTGATTTTAGGAATTTTGAGAACAGTAACACATCCTTTACAGAGGATGAGTTGTTTGGAAAAAAGTTTCAAATTGTATTGATTCCTAGGCTGTGACATTGTTTCCTTTTCTTATCTTTTTTCCTGCTTCAGAATGGAACTCAGATGGTTTGAGTTCTTTGGATTTTTAACCTTTTTTTTTAAGTCATTGTTCAGGGGAGGAGTAACTGTTTTCCCCCTCATCAATTGCTGGGATTTCTCTAGAGATCTGTTAATGTAACATCTCCCCAGAGGCACTTGCTCCCTGGAGTGTATTTGTAGCAGTGCCTGCCTGAAGCCAACTCCTCCCTTGGATTCTTTTTCTTTCAACGGTATAGAGATTTCTTAACTTCTGGGGTGACTTCTCACTGCCAGACAATATTGTCATACTGTTCTGAAAGTCACCTAAGGTAAGGCTTTGGGGATGCTGACTTAATAAAATTACTGCTTAAACTTCACTTTTTAAATTTGTCTTCCATTTTAGCCCTACTGTTTGGCCACAGTGGATAATGTCCTTTTCCTGAGCATGTGCCAAAACCGAGTGAGTTTTCTGTCCTACCTCATTCTAACTGTGTACGAAGCACAACTGGAATGGGGCAGGATTGTTAAAGTTTGATTGAGACCCTTCTCTCTCCAGTGGGTTAATATTCTACTGCTTTGGGAGTACAAAACCCTTCAGAAATCTCATCTCTAAAATCCAGTTTCAGAAGTAGCAGCACTTGAATTCCGGACCCCAAGGCAAAGGTGAACTTCATGTGAGTTCACACAAAGGCTTAATTTAGGATTCCTGGTATTTCCCATCCCTTCCTCCCTCTGTTTCCTTTAAAGGAATTTTATTGGACAATGGAAGAATTTTTCTGGAGGAAACTTAATGAGAAGGGGGGCTACTAAGCCTGAGTCATCTTTACAGCTGACAGATGTGTCCATTTCCATAAGTCACTACTCATGGCTTAAACATGGTTCACTCCCTAAATGCACAAGGAGGGCTGTGGTTTGGCATTGGGACCTGTGACTTGGTGTAACATTTCAGAATCATGACATTCACTTTGTACATGGGATTGTTTGGGCAGCTGAGCAACAGCACCTTTTTCCCCGTGACCACTGAAGGCTGCTCGTTTGCTCTGAAAGACTTGTACGATTGGACACTTTACCAGAATAAAAGTTTTAATTTGCATTTGCTTTCTATGTCTGCTTTCTTTGGTGTTTCCTGTGTATAAAGGCATTCAGCCTTCCATGATGTCACTTTTCAAAAGACAGATGTTAATAATTCCAGCTATTGTGTGGGGTTATTGGGTTGTTTTACTCATTACACAAGTCCTTGTGGATTATGACAATCCTTTCTGAATTAAGTAGATATACAGAGAAAGGGGTGCTGCTCTGTGACAAGCTGGGGCTGTGTCATGGATTTCATTATCACTTCAACAAGTGTCTGAAACAGTTTCTGTTGCTGAATTTAAGGCTGTTGGAGCTACAGAAGTCCAGTTGTGTTTTCAAACTGCATACATGGCACCCCTTCCATAGGAAAGGAATAGGGAGTGAAGGTGATGGAGACAACTGCCTGTTGCCATAGGCATTGTCTTCAGACTGGTAAATTATTTCAGTTATCTGCCTTCCCCATGGGCTCCTTAACTGGAAATGCTGGCAGATAGTGTCTTTCCCAATTCATGATGTGTTACAGAGAATCAGCCTGTGACCTGCGAAGAAAATTTGAGTTTCTGTGCAGTTCTTTTATTGTGTAGAAAGGTGTTTTCTTGTGTTTTGCCTTCCCTCATTTCCTTTGTCCTTGACTACTTGACCACAGTGACACTGGCCCCACTGCAGACAGAGAACGTAAACAGGCTTTGAAACAGGCGAGTGGGAGTCTATAGTGTTGATTATTGATGAGTTTTAATTAAATGCAGGACTGAACCAAGAAAGGAGAGGACAAAATGCCCCTTGTCATCTAAGGCTCACCTGGACCTCAGCTTCTTTTGGCAAGGATTTACCTGGTCTTCAGGGAGCCGAGGAAATCATGCTTCCTTTGCTCCTTGTTTCTCATTAAATATTCTGTCACTTGTTGCTGATCAGATCAAAGACTTCAGGAGAAGTGAGGTGGTCCAGTGGAAATTTTTCCTCTGTGATAGCCCTGGCAGCTTCACAGCAGCAGTTTTGGTGAGAGTGCTGAGCTGCTTGAGCTTGCTTGGCGCCAAATAGCTTCAATAGGAGGAGGAAATTGGGATAATCATGCCAGTCCAAAAGGCATTTGAAACACTTGATCTGTACCTTTCCTACAGACATGGGATGGGCTTTGGCAGCCTCCAATGGAGTTTGCCAGAAGTTTTCTTGCAGAGCTGGCAGAAGAAAAGGTTAAGGGTCTGCAAAAAGAGCTCTTGGAGGGGGAGGAAGGGAAAGCAAAGGAGCCATTTCTCAGTTTTGTCTAAGTACTGTCAACCTTTCTATGTAAACTTACTGAGAGAGAAGGCTTTACAATGGTGGCATCCTTCTCTTTGACTTTTTTTGGGCAGTGTGTGGCCAGAGTGGTTTTCCTCTTGCTGGAAAGGTCTTTCTGAGCCTCAAAATAGGGGCGTGGCTGGAGTGGCAAAGAACAGAAGGATTCCTAAGGACAGATATGGAAAGCTCCTGGAACCAGGATGGGTTTTATCTCCTGGTAGTTGCTGCATTGCTTGCTGTGATCTGCTGTTTATATTGCTCAAAACATTCCATGGAACAGGAAAAATGTGGTTTGCTGTTGTGGCATGAATCAAAACAGCCTCTGGAGTCATCGTGTGTGCGTAAGGTGGGGAGTGGAGAAGGTGACGTGATAAATTGCTGGAAAAAACCACCGTGTCTGGGAATGTGAAGGGCATGACGCGACAGTGACGGAGAGGGACTAAGGAGTGGCGTGGGAGTGTTTTCCAGGAATATTTCTCCAGGATTACTGCCTCCTGGGAAGGGGTGAGGTGGGTCACACGATCAACGTGCAGGTAACAGCCTACAGCATGTTTTTTTCCCCACTGGTCACACATCTTCCTTAAAAATATTTCCACTCCATCAGTTGGTGAGAGGCTGTTAAGAAGAAGAAGAAGGAACTACTGGAATATGTTTTTGGGCTTTGCAACATTGGAGACTGATTTTTTTTTTTTTTCCCCTCCTCCAGGTTTGTAGCCCAGTGATTAAAGTCTCTGGCAAAATTTAGCTTTTTAAACTACTGAATTCATATCCTCCTGTATACAGGAAAAAGCCTGAAAATAAGTTAAACCCGTAATTTCCTCTTTATTAAAAAAAAAAAAAAAAAAAAAAAAAAGAATAAGGTGCAGAGTTGCTAGGATGTAAACACTTTTCTGTGAGCATTTTGCATTCCTTCCTTTTGCTGAATTTTCCTTTGGCTGGGTGAGTGATGCGGGAACCCACCCCCATGGCGTTATTTTTGTGGAGTGCTGCTGCATGGGTGTTTTCAGTGTTTCCTGTAGGAGCCAAACACATTTTCTTCTAGAGAGAAAAACCTTCCCCAGGGATTCCCGATGGGAGGAATGTGTTGGCTGGGAGCGCCACCGCTGGGCTGGCAACTGTTCCTCCCTCTCTGCCTGTTAGACCTACTTCCTGCAGTTTTGCTCTCTGGTTTGAACTTTGGGTGGATTTGGCTTTACTTATTTGTAAATATTAAATGGACTTCTGGAGCTGCAGGAGAGTGAACCGAGCAAGTGAAGGTGTAAATTACCAAAAACCAGCTGTGAACAAAAATAGCACAAGTATTCTTTATGGGCTGTACCAAACCCTCAGCAAAAGCTCTTAACCACCCTTTAGTCTGTTTGTCAGCTCCTGGGTTGTGGAGGCCTTTCAGGGGATGTGCTGAAGTGCTGGCAGGACTCACTGACTGAGCAAAAAGGGCTCTGTAAGATCCTGAATCAGTTCTTTTAATTTGTTCTAAGACATCTTGATCTTTTATTCACACTTGAATCTTATTTTACCCCTGCCCTTATTTACCCCTGTGATTACCAGTTTAACTGCCCTATTTTTAAATCTGGGTTGTTAATTAAATGTGATTCCTCTTTGGAACTAAAACGTTCATCAAGTTTGTGATTGCACTTGAGCAGAAAATTTTTGTGTGCTTTATTACCACCAAGAGCCAAAGCAAAACTGTGCAGCCCTGAATGTCCCTGCCAGGAACAAAGAGCTGGTGATGGGGACAAAAAGCTCTGGAGCTGTGCAAGAGTCCAACTGTCCAGCACTGGCTTTTTTCACATGCTGGGACAAGGATCACGTGGAGAGGCGGAGTCAGCCTTGCAGAGCCCGGGTGGCATCGTGGTGTTGGTGGTGGGATCTGGGGAGCTTCTGCCCCAATGGCATCCATAACCCAGCATCAGATCCAGAAGGTAAGGAGCTGGTGGCCGGGGTGGGAGAGTGTCCAGAGTGCAGGCAGGTGATGCTGTGTGTAAGATACAGTCACTGCTAGTTAACCTGTCAGCAGGTCTAGCAAAGATCTGCTTTACAAACACTTTATATTCTCCTCAGCTCCTTGTATTACGTTAATTTTAGTGTGTGAGTGTCATGGCTACAAACTCTTCTGGGGGCAGCTTGTCCCACAGAGCTCTTGGAGGGGTTTCTCCCGTGCCCCTTCTGTCTGTGCTGCTCGGCTCTCATCCCTGAACTCGAAATCTTCCTGGCAAAGGATAATCTCCAGGGTATTCTATATAAAGAAACTGAGTTCACTGCCAACAGAGTTCATTTTGTAAAGGATTGTGTAGAGAACTGTGAGAAATCACCCAGGGATTTTTTCCTTGGAGAGAACAAAGCTTTTCAGCTTGTAGAGGAATCTCACTCTGATTTGGCACACAGGTATGACTGCCCTGTTCTCGTTACTGGCCTTGGTACTTTAATAGCTTCTGGTTACAGGTCTTAGTTAAGATATCCTTGAACCACAAAAGGCTCTAGTGATGAGCTCTTTGCTTTGTGTAGACTGAGGGATTGAGATAGATTGTTCTTAACTATTTGGAATTTTAGCCTCTTAATGACTATTTTGCAACAGAAACCCCTCCTCAAATTAAAAATTAAAAACACGCTGCCTGGCTGCAGAGCTGGAGCTGGGATGCTTCTCACCCCGTAAAGGGCCAGAACTGTTTTCTCTTGCTTTGTGCTACCTCCCCCGAGGACTCTGGGGAAGAGCAGTCACCCCGTCTCTTCCAGTTCCACGAGGATGGCTTCCTCGTCCTGGAGCAGTTTTTCAGTGCAGAGGAGTGTGAGAGCATGAGGACCCAGATCCAGAGAATCGTTGCGGAGATGGAAGTGCCGCCACACTGCCGCACCACGTTCTCCACCAGGGAGGAGGAGCAGCTCCAGGCGCAGGTACCGGAGCCCTGGAAGGAGGAAGGGAAAAGGCAAATTGCTGATCAGGGTTCACTCTGGGGGAACATGACTCTTTCTCCTAACTGAACATAACACCGGGAGAGGAATTTGCTCTCCAACTTTCTGCAAATGTTTGCTGGGGTCTTATCAAGAGTCTTATCAGTGCGTGGCTCTGCCATGCTTTCAACCCCCGGTAGCCACAAGCAGCTCTCACAGATCACTTTGTACATGTTCTGCAGACAGAAAACTGGTTATTTTCCAGGCAGCCAGCAAAAGAAAAGCAAGGATAACCTCTGTGTGAGAGGTTCTTGTAAAGCCCTGATCAGCACCAAGACATGTAGTGTTGTGGAAAGCCTTTTTATGAGTGATTTTTTCACTGTGTTTTGTTTTATGCTGCGGCTTGGTGGGAAAAAGATGCAGGTGAGTGTTAATGCTTTGATCGAAGGTTCATTTTTGTTTTTACAAGGATGCTATCGTTACTGGGCTCTTATCCCTGGCAGGGCAGCTCGGATTATTTCCTAACCAGTGGAGACAAGATTAGATTCTTCTTTGAGAAAGGTGTTTTGGATGAGAAAGGTAAGCCCTGGCCTGAGCTAGCCACACAGAGGGGATGGGAAAAGGCTGAGTGAGGGATCAGGGGCCACTTTCCAGCTTAAGGAATGATTCCTACTTTGCAAACAATGTTAAATTATGATTTTGTTTTCTAGGTAACTTTCTAATTCCAAAGGAGAAGTCTGTCAGCAAGATTGGCCATGGTATGTTTAAAGGATGGGGTTTGGAGAGGGATGGACAAAAGCAATGTGGTTTTCAGACACGAGGATTTCTCCAGACCTACTCACTGTACATAACTGTCTCTGCAATTCTCTCCATACTGCCCCTCACTCTCTGCTCTCAAAGGACTTTATCTTCTGTTCCAAACAATCCTTTTCAAAAACCCCTTCTGAGAGGTTTTTCAGCAATGAATAGCTCAGAGTCACTGACATGTGAAAGTTTGGACTTCAGCCCTTGGCTCTTTTATGTAAGAAGTTTGCTCTAAAAATTTACCACCTGAGACTGGTGATATTCAGTACAGACCAAACACTCTCCTGTGTCCTGTGCTGTGTTGGGTTGGCAGTGTTGAAGCTACCCTCCCTCCTGGGGTGTCACCAGCACCTTTTCTTTACCCTTAGTGGTTTCAGTTTGACCTATTTCCTCTCTCCCAGTTCCTGGACTTGCATTTTGATCCCTTTTGTTTTCAAACAGTACATGGAAAATGAGAGCAGGATTCCCCGCACCTGCAAATGTGGACTTTGTTCAGACTAAACTTTACTACAGTTGGAAATTCAGTACTAAGAGTTCTTGTTCTTTGGTTTTCTCAGAGAAACACTCTCCCCTTCCCAGGCCCGCTGCCACTCTGTCACACTTCAGCTTTTCCTCAGGGGAAGTGAAAACAACTGTAGATCCCTGCTGACCCAGCAATTTAACAATTCAAAAGCCTTCTCTAGTCTTATTTTCTGTAATTACTCGTTTTGGTCAAGTCTCATCCCTTGCTTGAGAGCAGCTCCTGCTGGAGCTGGGCGTGTGTCGTTGTGGCATGATCAGCATGAGCTGGAAGCACAACTCTGAATCTTTGCTTTGTGGAGTTGTCAGAGTTGGGTTGTAGCAAGTGTCTGCACAAACACTGACCTGCTGGCTGGTGCTCTCTCAAGGGCACTAAAGATGAGCTCTAGCTCCTTTTTGCAGTACTTCACTTTTCTGGTAGGTCTTAAGAGGTGAGTTTTTAAAGGATGCATTCACCCATATGCCTCAGGGTCATGTGTAGTGGTTGTCATTTGTGTAATATAATATTGAATCACATAATATTCCATTTTGTTCACTGTTACACACTGGCTTTAATATATGTGCAGTTTGTGGCCAGGGAGTGATTATATTTATAGTCTTTAATGATGACTGTACAACCTGTAAGTGTCCTATCACCTTAGGTGTGATAAGCTACATTTATAAATCTTGGGAAGGATGAAAATTTCTGCCTGCAATTTATCCTGCTTGGCTGTGGTGTCTGCAGCTCATCACTGAGAGCTGCCACATTCCCTTTTCTTCCTGAAATCTTCCATTTGAGCATTTTCTTTCCCCTTAGCTCTACACGCTTATGATCCTGTCTTCAAGCAAATCACCCACTCCCCCAAGGTGCAGGTGAGCTGTTACTCCTTCCTAGAATAATGGTATGGGGGGAAAAAAAAATTGCAGAGTAGTTAATTAGTTTTCTTATGCTCCCAGGGGGAGTCATTTTGTCAGTGAAAGGAAATTTAAAGATCTTCAAAGAATAATGTTAAATATTGTGCAGAAGACATAAATCTTGGAAAATTTTCTTGCAGGAACTGGGAAGAAAACTAGGCCTTGAGAGACCAGTAGTTGTGCAGAGCATGTATATCTTCAAGGTACAGTAATTCAAGTTGTCTTGTCACTCAAGAAATAAGACCCTGATAGGTGAGAAGCTGTGAAACTCTTCACACATCACTTTTTTTTCTTTGCAGCAACCTGGCATTGGTGGTGAAGGTGAGATTTGTGTTGTCTCTATATCACACTGCAGATAATGCTCCTTTAGGAAAGGAATATTACCAAGGAAAAGGCTCAGAATCAGACTTAAACCTGTGAGTTTAGTGGTCCAAACCTTAAAATAATCTTTGAAATCCCCATTTTTTCAGAAAAGTTTCTACATCATATGCAGCTTGAACAAAGAGCTGTTTTTACATGTGCAGTAGGCTGAAAGGTGGTATTTTTATGTAAGATTTAATGTGTGTGATAGGTGGGTGGGCAGGGGAGGGCTCTGAGTCAGGGGGATGCAACCCTGAAGTCCTTCTAGAGGAACTGAATCCCATTAAAGGCCCCAATGACAGTCTCTCCTTGCAGTAACACCACACCAGGATGCCACCTTCCTGCACACGGAGCCTCTGGGCAGGATCCTGGGGTTCTGGATCGCCCTGGAAGATGCCACACAGGAGAATGGCTGTTTGTGGTTCATCCCTGGCTCTCACACCAGTAAGAGCATGTGTGTGACCACTGCTGGTCACCAGCACAGTTCTGCTTTTCCCCACCTCTAGAGCACACAGGGTGGCTTTAAACTTCTGCTCACCTGAAGAGTCCCTCAGTGAGTGTAATCAGATTTTAAGCTGCTCGATCCTCAAATCCTGGAGCCGGCTGTACTCATATAATAGTTTATGCTCCTATAGAAAGCACAAATGGACCCAAGGTTGGCTTTGCATAAGTGTGTGACTATTTGTGTTCCTAAGGGTCTGTTGCAATGCACAGAAGGGGCCAAAAAGGCAAACAAAATGCAGCTGTTTTATCTGTTTCTGCCACAGCTGGAAAATCCTAAATCTCTACTTAATGAAAAAGACCCCACCCAAATTACTAAGGAAAGTGTGAATATAGTAATAATAAAGTTCCTATCATTGCCAAGAGAAATCACTGATATTGTTCTTTTTTGCTGTGCAGAATGTAGCCAGGGGTTTAATTTTTGTGTGTTTGCTTTTTCTGTGGATTTGCAGATGGGATTACCCGGAGGATGGTCCGTGCAGCTTCAGGTGCCTCAACATGTGTAGAGTTTGTAGGGTCAGAGCCAGCCTACGAGGACAAGCAGTTCATACCTCTGCCTATAAGTAAAGGTACAAACAGCCCCAAACGGGGCACTTCACAGCTCAGGAAAACACAAGGGAGCTAAAATAATATTTTAACCCTTGCACCTTCCCTTCCACTGGAAAGGCAGAGCTCATCTTTTGGAAAACAGCAGTCCAGGTGATTCTTTCCCACAGGTGGACTCATACTCATCCACGGCGAGGTTGTCCATAAGAGTGAACTCAACAGCTCGGAGTCTTCTCGCCATGTGTTCACCTTCCACGTGATGGAAGCCAAAGGCACCACCTGGAGCAAAGAGAACTGGTAAGGTCGTGATCCTCACGAGTGGCTGAGGAAATTGAGGCCTTTCCAATGTACTAGTCAGGGTAACTGTTGGGGGTCTTGCCTGTCACAGTTTGTTGGTAGTGCCTCAGTTGGCATTGGTTTCATACCTGCAGAGCTGGAACAGCCTCTGAAGTTTTGTTTTTACCTCTTCTTTACTCTCTAGGCTCCAGCCAACTCCTGAACTGCCTTTTCCATCGCTCTACACTTGAAGTTAGTGACTGGCTTGTGGAGTCAATAGCTGATCAATATTCCTTCCTGATTGTTCATTCACAGTCTCTTTAAACACAGCCTTCACTAGATCAGCTCTCAATGTTCATTTATCCTCCTCCTCAAAACCAGGACCATTATCACAGCCCAAAACCTGCAGTAGACAGAAGCTTCTACTGCAGCAGGAGCCCTGCCAGTATGAGAGTAGTCACCCAGTCCTTTTGGTAAGGAAACACCTTCAGCCTTGAAAACAAACCAGTTAAGACCATTGCACCTTGACTGGAACCACTTCCCAAGTATTTCTCCTTGCAGATACTCAGTATTTTCTTGTGTTTAAGAGCTTAAGTGCATTTCTTGGCTGGTTGATTCTAGCAATGCAGGTGAACATGTTGTGGGGAGAAGCTTGATTTTCACCTCTAAGTTTCTGTCCTATTGTTGGAATAACAGTGATTTCAAACTGTCTTGTTTGAAGCAGAAGGTCTGCTTTTTATAGTCAGTCTTCTAAATACTCCTGACAGACTGTAGCTGAGTGTTTTATCTCTGGGTGTGTTGATTAAAAATATGACAATTCTTAAAGATTCATATTGAAATGATAGAAACAAAGAACCTCAATCAAACTCTACACTTAAATAAAAAGATAGAAATTCTCCTTTTCATCTCCATCATCTTTTCTTTGAGGAAGACACAGTGTGACCTTCTCCCAACAGATGGGGACAGTGCTAAATTGTCTTATGAGCAGTTGGAACTCTCAATATGCACAAGAACAATTTCTATCCCCAAAACCTCACCAAACCCAAACAAACTTATAGCCAGGAATGTTTGGAAATGCAAGCTACATCCCAGGCAAGCTCTAGCCTGTATCCTGAACTGAACAGAAACTGTGTAGGTGTGATTTCACCAGCACTGGTGCAGTGGCAGCCCTGAGATAGGAGCCCAGTGCCTCCAGTGCAGGAATTGCATCAGAGTAACCCTAAGGCTGCTGAGGGCTGTGGCAGAGTGAACCCAAATCTTACTAATTCATCCCTTTCAAAAGTAAATTGGGGAGCTGGGTCATGGCAACAGCAGGAACACTAAATGCAAAGTTTCTGCATTCAAAAACTGCCTTTTCTGCAGTTTGTTTGAAAGTTGGAAGAAGGGTGGAAGGAAAGCAAATTTTTCTACCTCTGGTGCAATTTATGACATCAGTGGTGAAGGCTGTGGCTTGTGACAGAAGCAACTCAAGTGTTGTCTGTGTCTTTCCATGAGAAGAGTTAATAATTTAGAATTCTGCTGAGGAGGGATAGTTTGTCCTGACTTGCACCACTACCTGCAGCGTGCAAAGCCATCTACTTCAAGTGCCTAAATAAAATTTAAAAAGCTGAATTGATTGGCAGGATTTCCTGTTAAACGTGAAGGTAACAGCCCAGCAGTTACTGAGTCTGGTTTCCTACAGAGTATCTGACAATTTACTGTGTTAGGAACCAGCTCTGGCCAACTTTGGCATCCTCAGGAAAAGCAGCACCAAATCCCAGGAGCCCTTCCCAGGCAGGGTGATGAATTGGGCAATGCTACCTCTCAGCTATTCCAGTCCTGGCTTGTTGCAGGGACACACAGTATTGGATTCTGCAGCCAATTCTGCTGACCCAGAGACTAGTTTCACTCCACCCTGGTCTTATGTTTCCTCCCAAGACATGGTCTCAGAGCTACAGGGCTGCAGGACAGTGTTGTGTAAGGTACCTTGGACTTCCCCCAAACTGTTCCCAAAAGTGAATTAAAAAAGGGTCAGAAGTGAACTGCATGATGCAAACTAGAATCCTGGGATGACAGTCTCCTGCTTGGACCCATCCCTGGAGACAGGAAGAGGCAGGGAGGACACTTGTGTTTTGTTCTAATGGACACTTGGCAAACCAGTGAGAAGAGACTGTTGATACAGAAGGGTTTCATACATAAAAATGGGGTTTTTGGCCACAAAATGGTAGCTGTAATTTTAATTAAATGGATGTAACTCAGTGGCTTTAGTTAGTTTGTTCATAGAAGCATTTTTATAAATTATTTGATTAAACATCTGGCTGAAAAAATGTGAAAAGTAGGAAAGTGCAATAGTAGAAAATTTTATTGACTTCAACAGATTTTCTGCTTTCAGGATTAATGTGTAATTAGTTTTAGCTGTGACTTTGCTTAATTTTCCCCCCATATTCATTCCAAATTAATTTAGAGATTAAATCTTGAGAAAGATAAAACATTTTTCTTGCTGAAGCAAACTTCAGGGCTAAAAATTCATTGTTCTTATTAGTATGATCTGGAATGAGCAGTGTCTGACATTCCCAAACCTTCACCACCCACCCTGTATGAACTCAGCTGTGACAGATTTTGGAGTCGTGTTTGTGCATCGTGGTGTGGTTTTGGCTCTTGCTGATGAGGACTGGACACAGCTGGACACTTGTACCTGGTTCCTGTGCCCACCCTCGTTATCAAACATGCTTTACATTGTGCTTATACAGAAATGAGAGCTCACACATCAAACACAAGATGCAGGACTCATTACAGAAAACAAGGTGCAGTACAGAGGTAGCAACATCTGAGAGATTTGCTTGTTTATTTTTTCCTCTCTAATTGACTTACCTCTTCTTCCTCTGCTTCCCTTGGGCACCCAGAAGAAACTTAAATTGGATTATTAAACACAAGTGCTGTTTTTATCAGTCATGTTTGTTGCTGTTAGAACATAAATCTGGCTATTTTCAAGGGGGGTAAAAACAAGACCAAATCAAAACCTTTATTTTAAGTCTTTTTCATTCCTATTCTCAACAATTGTCTCTGCTGTACCAAAAGATAAGCTTTGAGCTTTCATTACAGTGCATTTTCTAGTACCACTTTTCTCTAGGAAGGGAGAAAACTGTTCCTTGGAAGTGCTTCTATGCCATGAGCATGATCTGGAGGTAGAGAGGCAACAGCAGATTATCAATTTGGGTAGTGTAAGCTTCCAAAAGAGAAACCAAACTCACAGATGCCAGAATCCAGGCATAGCTGGAGTTCAGATTCACACTGCTGTCAAAGATCAGGATGAGAGCCACAGCAATAATCTGAGCAAAAATAGCTGTCATTGTCCCTTCAAAGGTCTTCTTTGTTCCTGGCCATTTGATTTCCCCCATTGTACTGCCGAATACAGAGGCAATGGTGTCTCCTACCCCTACTGCCAACACCCCAGAGTAGGGGACCAGTGCTCCTGCCCCAGGCAAGGTGCCTTTAGGAGCACAAGATCTAGGAAACAACCACACTGGGAGGGACATGCCAAGGAGGAGATAAATATGAGTCAAGATTAGAGGTCCACTGTCTCTTTCATCCAAGAAGAGAGAGAGCAAATGCCTCAGGGTTTGTCCAAAGGGTTTGATCCTGAAGTACCGAACGTACTCTAAGAAGATGAACACTGCCAGACACAGCACTGCAGCAACGTAGAGGAGCTGGCGGTCATAAATTAGTCCAGGAACATAAGTAGCTACAACAATGAAATGGAAATATTTCCTGGTTATAGTTGAGGCCTGGTGTTTTTTAGATTCAGATGATCTCTTGGCGTTCTGGTAGAAAACCACACCACATGCTGAGGCAGCCAAGAAAGTCCAATACACAAGAAGGTAAAGTCTTGTCTGTGTCTGAAACAGAAACTGGAGCAGCCAGAACAAAGGGTTCCTCTGGATCAGTCGGTACAGCCAAGGCATGATGACCCCTAAGCCTAACACTGCTGTCATCATGTGGAAAAACATGGAGGAGATCCACGTGCCCGAATCCAAGAAAATGAAGAGCACAGTGAAAAAAAGACCAAGAAGAACAACTCCGACAACTGCTACCAGAAGGAAGAAGTCAATGGGATCCCCTCTGCCCTCAATTACATTCAGTGAGCGTTTAATGAGCTGATTGAGAACAAAACTTACACCTCCAAGAACCAGCAGCGCTTCTCCAGGAGTAAAACATCGAGGCAACAAGTACAGCAAGATCATACTGAGGTAGACAAAAATGAGCAGCACTTCTAGAACCTCTATCACTTCAGAGACAGTCAAAGAATGTTTCATGGTGTAGATAATTATGCTGCCAGCAATACCAGTCACGATGCAAGTGTTGGTTGGCACAGGTTTGGTGATGCCAACTGCTAAGATGGACAGGAAGAGAGCGAGCAGCATTCCCGTGGAAGCCACAACAACGCCGAAGCGCTCGAAGTACACGATGCCGGCGGCCTTGCAGCGCTCCTTCATCACCACCCCCAGCAGGGGGATCACCATGCTGGCGGGCAGGAGGCCGCTGTTCGCCGCCCCCCGGAACTGGAACACGGCCCCGCCCAGCTGCAGCAGCCGGTCCCATTTGAACTGGACGTAGAAGGCCTGGACAGCCAAAGCGACGGCGCACCAGGAGAAGCGGTCCCACACCACCGCGTGCACCAACAGCACCACGGTGAACACCAGCAGCGACTCCACCAGCACTGCTTTGTTTAACATGATTCCAGCCCAGCGTGCCTCAAGCTTGCAGGATCTCAGGACTCCCACTGTGCTCAGTTGTCCATTAAGAATTCCCTTCCATACTACTGCAATTCCTATTAAAAAAAAAAAAAAAAGGCAAACAATTAAAGCAACTACTCGGACAGTTAAAGTGTTTGCGCACCTATTTTGTTCTTAAACTCAATTTAAACTGATAGTTATGTGCCCATTGCTAATGTCAACACACAGATGATTAAAAAAAACCAAACCAGTGAGGTGATCCAATCCTGCTCTTCACTTCCTCTGAATGAAGGCTCACAGCCCACTGACAGCTGCCCTGCAAACCAAACTTTCCTTGAAACGTTTGGACTGGAAGATACACAGTTGAGATAACCAGCAGCAGGCATATTTACTCTGTTAGGTTAAATCTCATTTATCTTCTTCAAATTGTGGGCATTGACAACATTGTGCAATTCTCACCAGCATTTTTTGCTTTCTGGCAACCTTGATTTCTCTATGGATCTGTAATTTGATAATCAGCCATATGTAAGCCTCTGCCATTACACTGGCACCTCTTCTGGGGTCTTTGAAGGTCTCAGGTTCTTTATTTCTGTTGGAAATATTATGGCTGATCCAGTTTTGAAACAGTGGCTTACTTCATCCTTTCTGGTCCACCCTTAAGCTCATTAGCAGGAAACTCTGATTAAATTCTGCTCCCCAAGTCTCATTGCCAATATCTACACCAGCTCCCTCATGGAAGGCCAGAAGTTTACTTAAAGTTCTCTTTTGGGTTTTCAGCCAGTGTTGAATGGTGACACCAGATTACAAAGCTGACAAAGTAATAGCAATATTACTGAGGAACTATTACAGTTTGTAGTGTCAAACTTCCTTAGACTGTGTGTCTGCAGTGCTTAGATATTTATGACTTTGTACTGAAAACTTAATTATTAATAGATTGCTTTCTGGCATCCTTATTCATATAGCCTGAAATACTTGATTGCCAAAGAGCTTCATGACATGCACTGTTGCTACACAGCTCCATCAGGCCAAGTGTAATCTTTTGTCATCACAATTAATTTTTAAACAGGAGAAGAATTAATCATACAGTCAATAAAACAGAACTGGTCTGGGCAATAGCTACCTCCAACCAATAATGGTTTTGGGGTCCTACTCCTTGCTGTTTCTGAGCACTGGGGAGGGGGAAACCTAAGGCTTATTTGAGAAGAGGCAGAGTAAATGTCACCTGCCAACCAAAGACAGAGTCCTCCTACTCAGTCTGGCAACGTTAAGGTTCCACCCCAGCTCCTATATCAATGGCACCTGACAGCTTCCCCGCCAGGCTGCCTGGCTGGAAGACTAGGCAGAATTTCACCCCGGGTGAGGTTTCTGATGCAGCAGTTCTGAATGTTTAGACCTGACAATTTGCAACGCGAAATATTTCACTGCTGAATTGTTTCGTTTTCTTGTGCCTGCCGCAATCCCCTCCTCCACACCTTCTTTCAGGTAATGTGAAGCTCCTCGGCACTGCCGCTCTCTCATCACCGAACGGGACCCGTCACCCCCCGGTTCAAGCCAGACACAGCGTTTTCCGCCCGTTTCGCGATCCGCATCCCCGTTGCTCTGGGCAGGGAAGCTTCCCACTGACGTGCTGCCAAACCTCCGGTAGTCCTCGCCTCGCCCCTGCCTGCTCCCTCTCTTCCCCACGTCCCCGCAGCGCTGTGGACTCCCCTCAACCCGCGGGCTGCCCGCGCCGTGCCCTTCCACGCTGCTCGCCGCCGCCTCCTCCTCTCCCACCCAGCCAGCCAGCCGCGACACCCACAACGCAGCCTCCGCTACTGGGGACCACATCCGCCCGCGGGAGGTGTCGAAGGCGGTCCCGGGCGATTGCCGATTCCAGCGCGAAGCTGCGGCCCCGCCCCCGGGAGCCCAACGCGCACCCACCTCGCAGGACGCCGCCATCTTGCCCCGCCGCGTGTCACATGACCCACATGCGGGAGGCGTGGTCGGGGGCGTGGCGCGTGTCGCACCACGTGACGCCGGCGTGGGCGGGGAGGTGGGGGCCGGGGTCACGTGAGAGCGGAGCGAAGATGGCGGCGGGCGGGCTGAGCGCGAGGTGCGGGGCTGCGGCCGCTGGGGCGGAAGGAGCGCAGGGGCAACGCGGGGGCGGCCCCGCTCTTGCTGCGGGCGGACCCCGCTCCGCGGGACCGGGGGCCGAGAGGGGCTGGCGGGGAGGGGGCGCAGCGCCTGGCCGGGAGGGTTTAACTGCGGCGGGGCGCGCGCCGGTCTGGCCCCGCCCCCGCCTCGCGCGCGGAGCGAGGCCCCGCCCCCCCCGCTGAGGGACCCTCAGGGACCCTCGTCCCCAAAGACCGGACTGAGAAGCGGCTGTCGGGGATTTTGTGGTTGTTTTATTCTGTCGTACGAGATGAGAGGCTGGGCAGGACTCCGTAGGAGCCGTTGCTTTGGCGGGGCCGGGGGTTTGATGTGCGCTCACTTCGCGGAGGTGCCTGACAGACGCTCAGCCCTTCCCCGAGGACGGCTGCACCTCCCGCGCGGCTCTTGCAGGCGTACAAGTCAAAATACACACGTGGAACTGTGTAACGGAAGCGATTCAATGAATCCCATGTTCAGTGATCATCTAACTTCGGTGGTTTCGTTTCTCCAGAGCACGTTTTTTGTCATTTATTATGCCGCTTTTATGCTCTGGTGTCTGTGTAAAGATGGTGCAGTTTTTCACTTCACACAGTTTTATGCTCTGCTTAGAGTGGAGGATGAAACTGGTGGAAGAATTTGTTTGAAGGAGAGCTTTGGATGTAGCAATACAATACTGCTTTATGCTTTCATTAAGTTTCTTCTTAGGAGCCTTAAATGTTCAAATAGGAAAATCAAATTGAGCTGGTAACCTGGTATCAATGTGAAGCTTTGGTATGAATTCACAGGTCTTGCTGTGTCAGTTGTCACCCTCTTCTGGATTTTTCTTTGGTTTTTCTAGGACATCTGAAACTCATTAGATAAAAGCTAATGTTCCTTAAATCATTTTTCTTGCATTGCAGTGTCGTTTGCTGCAAGTTAATTGCGGGTTTGAAAAGCGTAAGCTAAATGGAATCCTGGAATAACGTTGATGATTAAAATACTCGCCACCTTTTCCTTGTGTTTACAGGAGCAGCAGAGAATTATGGACGATTCTGCTGGGCAGATCAGCTTTAAGAGAACCAGTAAGTTCATGTCCTGGTGAGCAGGTTTGGCCGTCACTTATTTGGCTTCGTGGCCGAATACATCATTTCTACATCTCTTTGAATATTAGTGAAAATAGGTTTTGCTGCTCTTCCTTCTTTCTTAGCGTGATTTTTGTTCCCATATCTCTGCTCCTTGTTTGTTCTTCCGCTGCTTGTTTACAGCTACTGCATGAGCTGCCTGGAAGGGTGTATGGAAAAGGTGGTTCCTTTTCTGGAGTGGCCACCTGTGTTGCTGCCTGGGGTGCCCTGGGGTGTTCATGTGTGGTACAACTGCTGTTTTATTTTGAGGGATGGAGCCTGTGCTTTCAAGAATTTGCCCAGAGGTTGGGAATCCAAATGTTTCT
Organism: Coloeus monedula; assembly: GCF_965178545.1. Classification (NCBI taxonomy): domain Eukaryota; kingdom Metazoa; phylum Chordata; class Aves; order Passeriformes; family Corvidae; genus Coloeus; species Coloeus monedula. The sequence continues at coordinate 5,645,141 of NC_138801.1, read as the reverse complement.
AAACCTGGTCCACTGCCTCCCTTTTTCCCACCCTCCCTAGGATTAGGGAATGCAGCTCACTGCCCTGTTCGGTACTGCATCTGGAATCACACCTGTCTTGTGTTGTTCCTGCCTCTTTGTGGTGGTGGAATTTCTTTGCTTTGCTTAAGTTTTAACAGACCTGATACTTGGTAATGCACTTTGAGGAGTCTGTTCAGGGGTGTTTGGTTCTGTTTTAGGCCCAGATTGCTGCAGAGTTGAACAAGCACTGGCAGAGGCTATTAGAGGGACTGTCGTACTACAAACCACCAAGGTACAGTCACTGCCTGATTTTGGAAATGATTCTCTAATGTGGAGTTTTGTTGTAAGTAAAGAAAGGTTACAGAATATTGTTGTATGAAATATTGACAGGTCACTAAGGAAAAAGCAAATGTTCAGTTTAAACTGATAAAACTGAGAACTTTGAAATTATACCTATTCTTTCCTTGAGATTGCTGCATTTTTAATGACTAAAATTTCTTTTTACTTTAGTACGACTTCAGCAGAAAAAATTAAAGCTGATAAGGATGTAGCTGCTCCACTAAAAGAGTTGGGTCTGAGGGTCAGCAAGTTTTTGGTGAGTGAAGCTGCTTTTGCATTATTTTTTATCCCTGGAATGGATTGTTATTGGGATTCTGGTATTGTAGCAATCTTCTTGATGTTGAGTAGAGGGAAACTTAAGGTCCTGTCTGTTCAAAATAATCTAAAGGATGTTGGAGTACGTGTTGAGGCTCTAGGTCAAACTTCCAAAGTGATGAGTAACTTTGAGATGCTGTGGTTTTCCTGGTCCTTTGCAGCAGCAGCCACCTACTCCTGCTCTGAGTTGGGTTCTTCCAGGACAACTGCTCAGCTAAAAAACTGATGTCCCTTAAATCAGTTGCTGTGTTTGACAGTCCTCTCAGTTTACCTGCAAGGTTCTGTTTCTTTAGGCCACAAGTTTAGAGTTCAATGACTGGTGGTACCTTTATTTAAACGACTGATGGTCCTTTATCTGAAGTTAAACTGCAGCTCAGTGACATTAAAGCCTGTGTATTTGGCTTTAAAAGAAGTGCTGATTAATACATCTGCCTGGTGCAAAAATATTCTTTTGGCATGTTATTTGTTTTGAAGATAAGAGCTGCTTGAGTATTTGGAGAGAATCTCAGTCTTTAATGAATTCAGTTGCCTTTTATTAATTTCAGATAATTTCTCTTTCTTCTGTTCAGGGTCTGGATGAAGAGCAGAGTGTGCAGTTGTTACAGTCTTATCTTCAAGAGGATTACAGAGGAACAAGAGACTCCCTGAAGGTCCATAGCTCCCATTTATGTTCTGTTTACTCCACATCTTTCCTTAATATCAGTTGTTTTTTGATGCAAATGTGAGTTCAAATCCTGACTGGGAAATGGCTTTGTAGCTTTTCTTCTCTGAAGCTGCATCCAGGCTTATCTGTTCCTTCTTGGTTCTCTGCAGGAACTCAGCTCCTCTTTCTGTCACAGGAATACAGGAAAGCTACAGATTTGTGAATGAGAGCTGAGCTGAAAAATAAATATGTAGTTAAAAATGAGTGTTTTGGCTTTGTGCTTTTGGAATCTGTCTTTCCAAATGAACTGGAAAGAAAAATTGTCTTTTATTTGTTTCAGTCATTTTGTGAACATAAATTTTGTCAGTAGGTATTTCTCCAGTAGCTATTTATTTTGTTATATTTTGTTTACAGACAGTTCTTCAGGACGAAAGGCAGAGTCAGGCTTTGATGCTGAAGGTTAGTCATTTCCATTTGTATTTTCTGTGGAAAAGATCTGTTGGCAGCAAACCTACTTTATTTCTGTGGAATATCTTGAAATGATTGAAGTATTCCTTTGTATAAAGGATGGCTTTTAGAAGGTGCTTCTGAAATTGAAGGATGTGCATGTAGATGTGAACGTGTTAGTAATTGCTACAGAAATGAAATCTTAGGCTTGATATCGGGGAATTCAGCTGGGTAGATGTACACTGTCTTATTTTCCAAAACTTATAGGTTTGTGTGTCACTGTCTGACTTGACAAGATTGATGATTGTTTCTGACAGAGGGTAATAGGGTCTTTTTGCCTTTCTTTTCCACATTTTCTCACTTAACAGTGTAATTGTAGACCTGTTGTTATGGCAGTGCTTGACTGAGTTCTGTAATGTTAATTAAGTGTTGGGTTTTTTTCCCCCAAATTCAAAACTGCTCAGTTGAAACTCCATCTGTAGTAACTCTGTATTCCTGTGGTGAAGGCCTTGGCAGTGGCTGGGAGAGAGAGGTGGATGGGAGTTGGACACTGTCCCAGGTTGGTATTGATGGCACTTTACATTTGCAGCTCGCTGACTACTACTATGAGGAGAGGATCTGCATCCTGCGCTGCGTCCTCCACCTGCTCACGTATTTCCAGGATGAGAGACACCCTTACACAGTGAGTACAGGATGTGGTGTCATTGAAATAGGCTAAATATGGAAGCTCATTCTCTACCTGTGTAAAAAGCCCACAAGTGTGCATGTGAGAAGTTCATGGACTCGTTTGTTTCTTTAAGGCACAGTACTTCCAGTGTGTTGAAAAGTTGGACAAGGAACTCGTTCCGAATTACCGCAAACAGTTTGAAGCGCTGTACAAAGCAGAAGCTCCGACGTGGGAAACGCATGGAAATCTCATGGTATTTTGTTTCTTACTATTACTTATCAGGCTTATAAAGTCTTTCCTTACATGTAACGTATTGGAAAATACATCTGTGCAGATGCAGTTAAACAGGACGTTTCTCCTGGTCCAAGAAACTTAAAATTTGTTTTCTCTCTAACAGAACACGCTTTTGCTCAGAGACAGAGAGTTTCGTGAAACTTATGGTTCCTTGTAATAAATCTGTGGAGAGCACTCGGCCAGCAGGGCCATTTATGTGTAGTTGTTCATGATCTCTGTGTACTTAGAGTGGCTTCCCTTGGCATTGACTCAATTGTTGGCTACACAAGCTGTTGAAATGCCTCCACACTTCTCAGTTTCTGACTGCTTTGGCTGCCCTGTGAGCTTCAATATGTGATGGTGGAACTTTCTTTTGTGCAGACAGAACGTCAGGTTTCCCGGTGGTTTGTGCAGTGCCTTCGGGAACAGTCCATGCTCCTGGAAGTCATCTTCCTCTACTATGCATACTTTGAAATGGCACCTGAGGAGCTTGTGGCATTTGCAAAGATGTTCAAAGAGCAGGGATTTGGCACGAGACAAACCAACAGACATTTAGTAGATGAGAGCATGGATCACCTCGTGGATCGTATTGGGTAAGTGTTGTGTGTGTTTGTGAAGTGGGTACAGAGCAAAACAATTGCTTTTCTCAGGAAAAAATGCATTTATAATTATGTCTTTGTTGTTCTGCATGGGCCATGACTCGAAGGGGGAATGGAAATCCTGCCATACATCCTGGTGGCAGAGAGTTATAAAGATGGAAAAGCTATTCAAATTTCAGTGATCCTTTTTTGTCTGTTCAACCAGAAAAGGTAGTTCTGAAGGTTGTAATTTGTCCTCTACCAGCATTTCAAGACAAAATTTGGATTACGTGCTGTTAATTTCTTGTAATTTCTTATTGCTTCAAAGAAAGATGGACAAAGCAAACGAAAGGTTGCTTTTTGACCACTTATAGTTTAAAAAAAGCCTTCCCTGAATTCTCGAATAAGGTTTCTGACCTACTTGTTTTTATTCTTTTACTGCTTGTAGCTACTTTAGTGCTCTTATTCTGGTGGAAGGCATGGAAATTGACTCCCTCCATGAGCGTGCTTTGGATGATAGGACGGAGGAGCACAAGTTGGCCAACAGTCAGCACATCCACCAGGTAAAACATTGGCAGAGTAACCAACCCTTTCTCAGGCCTAACAGTGCAGAACTTCCTGTGATTAGCCAGGCACTGCTGTGTCTGTAAACTTCTGGTCCTTGGGCTTGTTGGCCAAGTGTAGGAACTGGCATCCACATACCATGAGAAGGACACGATCAGCTATGTGCTTGTTGAGTATGGATTACTTTCAAACTCAGTTATTTTGCTTTTGATTTGTCTCTGTGCAGGAGATGGACAATCAGCTGCTGCAGTTAGGGGATGTCTCACATCATGCTCCGGTGCTTTTGGCCTGGGCTCTGCTCCGTCACACCATAAACCCAGAGGAGTCCACAAACACCATCAGGAGGATGGGCAGCACTGCTATCCAGCTGAACGTCTTCCAGTATCTGACAAAGCTGCTGCGATCCCTCAGCAGTGGGGGCAAGAATGTGAGTTTCTTAGATTGTACATATAAGCTTTTGAAGGTCTAACTGCTCCTGATGTAAAGCTGTGATGGGAAGCAGATGACTAAACCAATGTTCTTTTTAAACATGCAGTAAAGCATGTACTATCATCTTAAATTTCAGTGAGGATCAGAAATCAAGTTGGAATGAAACAGATTTTTATGTCCAGAGAATTAAGAAAAGCTTTGTAAAGCAAGGAACTACATCTCTCTTGAGCAGAATAGACTGCAGTTAATCATGTTTTTTGATTTGCCTCCATCAGTGTATTTGCCATTGTGGATCTTGAGCACTGGATGATTTAACTGCACTATTCTCTGCATATGGTTTCATTAGACAACATGGTGTATTAGGGTAAACTGCTTTGTAGACAGAAGCCAGTGAAAACAAATCCTTTTGATTCCTAGAAGTGTTGAGTGCTTCTTTTTTTTATTTTGATGGTCTGCAAGGCATTTCTGTGATAATAGTCATGTCAAGACTTCTCCTTTCAGTGAAATACATCATATTAATGTGGAGCTTAACTAATGACTGCTCCCTATTTTGCTTCTCCTTTGCAGCAAGGATATATGAAAAGGGCAGTTACTTGGTGTGTAAAGCAGACTGAGTAGAGTTACAGCATGTTTGTAGTTCATAGTCTTTCCCATAACAGCCTTGTGTACTCTTCCTTTGCAGTGTACTGCCAGCACAGCTTGTATGTGTATTTATGGACTTCTTTCCTTTGTCCTGACATCACTGGAATTGCATACATTGGGCAATCAGCAGGTAAGCATCCAAGGCACTTTGCATCTGTTACATAATTTAAAATAACCTGTCATAACTGATGCTAATTGCCTATTAAATTGTAATCCTGCATTTCAGACTGCAAGCTTTATGTGGCTTAGGTAGACCCAAATGAGTGACTTGCTGGTTTTCCTACTGCATGTACACCATGCAAACCTAGTAAACACCTTTACAGACTGGCAGATTAGTAATGAAAGAGCACATCATACATTTGAAGTCCTATGGGTATGAAACTAATTGTTGATCTGTTAGTCCCAAAACAATGGAAATAATACAAACTCCATTTCTGAGTTGGACTGGACAACTTACAGCCTTCTGCAGATATCATGGACACCTTTGTTGTGGCCAGTTCGTTCATGATGAGGAGCATGGCTTTAGGTTGTGGTCTGGGAGTGGGTGTGTTGGTGTGTTTTGGCTCCAGGAAGTAGTTACATCTTGGTGGGTAAACATGGAAACTTAAATTCCAAAGATGTGGCAGAATTTGGTTGGGACGAAATCCCCCTGTGTAAAGTAGCTTTGATTTTTTCCATCCTATCATCCTTTGTAGGATATAATTGATGCTGCATGTGAAGTTCTGACAGCTTCCAGCATTCCTCAGCTCTTCTGGAAGACGGTGAGTGTGTTTGCAACTTGTTTGACCTACCTTGTGTATAACTAAGACCTGATAAAAGTTTCTCTTTTAGGAAAGGAATAGGTTGGTTGTAATTAGTGAGTTGGTTTCTAGGAGGGCCTGAGGAGCAAATATTCATTTGCATCTATCTTTGATTTACTTTTGCCCTTTCCTGCCTTTTAGGTACAGCCTTGGCTTTACTCTTGAAAAGGATACTGGAGCGAGTTTTAATATAGGTGATAGTTGAAAGCAGGGCTGGGGCTGCAAGGATTGAACTAACTGCTGCCAAAAGCATTGTGCTTATTTTTTGTTGTCACAGAATTAGGGTGATATGTAATGCCTTACAGTCTTACTTCTTGCCTTATACTTGCAGACTGCCTCATGCTTTAGTCTGTGCCAGTGTGATCTCCAGTCACTGGAGTGATACTTTTATGCATGATTAATGTTAAATGTACAGCTTCAAAAGGAACTGTAACCTTATGCTATATTGAGACCCTTCTAGCTTTTCTTTTTAGTAATAAGACATTTGTTTCCACCACCAGGAACCTACTGCAGGTCTGGGTATTATCCTGGACAGTGTTTGTGGGATGTTCCCCCATCTTCTCACTCCTCTCCTTCAGCTGCTTCAAGCCCTTGTGTCTGATAAATCTACTGCAAAAAAGGTACAGAATCTCTCTTGGTATTTGGGAGATGATTTATTTCAAGACAGGGATGACATGTTCTGTGATTCTTTCTTTCCATTACATGTGCTTATCTCAACTGCAGTCTTAGGTAACAGACATTAAGCTTTTGTCTAAGAACAGTGGACAGGGCTCCTTCAGAGTTGTTGCTGTTGCAGGACGCTGTTTTCTGGCTTCTAGAAAAGTTTTCAACTTCGATGGTTGAAGATTAAGATGCTGACTAATTTTTAGGGGATACTAACCTGATTCATTAGATGAGACTTGTCTGAACAGGTGGGCTGTGTAATAATGTTTTGGTAGGGTTGATGTATTAGAAAAATACTGTACACCTCAAGGAAACTTTCCTGTTCCTGGAAATGACCTGGTTGATAAATTTTTAAGAAGCTCTGGCTCTTCAGCTGTGTTGTTGAAGCTCTCTCTGATGCAGGTGTACAGTTTCCTGGATAAAATGTCCTTCTATATTGAACTGTACAAGCACAAACCTCCAGATGTGATCTCCCATGAGGACGGCACACTGTGGCGAAGGCAGGCTCCAAAGCTCCTCTATCCTCTTGGTAAGGAAGCTGCACTTCACCTTTTCTTACTGAAATGCTTTGGGAAATTTAGCTCTTTACCTGCCTTCTAACTTACGGATAAGTTTGTGACTTTATTTCACCTTCTTCTTCAATCTTTAGGACTAGGTCAAACAAATCTACGGATACCTCAGGGAACAGTGGGCCAAGTGATGCTGGATGATCGGGCTTATTTGGTACGGTGGGAGTATTCCTACAGCAGCTGGACTCTGTTCACCTGTGAGATTGAGATGCTGCTCCATGTTGTGTCAACAGCAGGTGAGACAGGCTGGACCTGTAAAAAGAACAAATAATTATAAATTGGTGTCAATTTGAGTTTAGTAGTAGGACTGAACAGCTCTGAGTACTTTTGAAAGAGCATGGAATACTTCCTCAGAAACCTGATGATGATGATGATGATTATTATTTTTCTGTAAAATTCACTGCAAAAGGCCAAGAGCATGTAGTGAAATGAGATACATTTTAGATGAGGAAGAAGTTGAGATAGATAAACAGATGTTTTTTGGTATGGGAGACCGATGGTTTTGAATCATGAAGATATGTGGTAAGATAAATGTGCATTGTTCCAGGCTTGATTACTGCTGAAGTATGATTTTGCATTCTGATGTTTGGTTTTCTTTACCCAGATGTGATTCAGCATTGCCAGAGGGTCAAGCCCATAATTGATCTGGTTCATAAAGTAATCAGTACTGATGTATCAATAGCAGATTGTCTTCTGCCAATCACATCACGAATCTACATGCTCCTGCAGAGGTGAGTCACTGACAGCAGAGGTACCTAAAGCAGATAGAGTGACCTGGAGGAATAGCTGATTACTTATTTTGCCAAGAGCTTTACAAGATGTGTGTCAGTACTTGAACTCCCCAAGACTGGTGTTCAGCTCTCAAAACTGTTCTGGTTACACACAGTTTAATGTTTTGATGCAGCAGAATGGCCCCTCTACTACTTCTTTCCTGAAAGGTGTGCAATTTTATCAATTTAAAGGCAGTTTTGATTAGTAGCTGTATTTATATGGAAGGGGGACAAAGCTTAGCATAAGAGCAGTAACTCCCAGGTTTTAAAACAGTTGTACTTGCTAACTCCTCCCAGAGTTAACTGCCTGGGAATTGATGTTCAGCTGTATAGTTTTTGTTTGCTGTGACAACCTGCTGTCTTGCCAGCCTTGCTCTGGCAATAAATTGATCTGACTCAGGTGTGAGGGGGAGGTGGCAAGTCTAGATTGAAAGTGCAGACTCTGGTGTCTGTATTTATTTGCTTAAATTTTATACATGTGTACTTCAGTGAGAGGGAAAGAAGCTTTTTTGATTAAAAAAACAGACTAGACCACAGGTGGCAGTGCTTTTCATGCATTCTGTTTCTCCTTTGTAGGCTAACAACTGTAATCTCTCCCCCTGTGGATGTTATTGCTTCTTGTGTCAATTGCTTGACAGTCCTGGCTGCTCGGATGCCAGCCAAGGTGAGGAAAGGACCTGCTGGTGAGAACTGGTACATTTATATGTAAATGAGAAGGAGTATCTGTGCCTCTTCTCTTGCAGGTTTGGACTGACCTTCACCACACAGGGTTCTTGCCATTTGTTGCCAATCCACTGTCCAGTATGAATCACATGATTAGGTATTCATGTTCCCCACCCCATTTTTTTTTTGCCTAACCTATTCATAACATGCAATAAGAACTTTTTGCCAGTGTGCAATCTCTGCACCTGACATCTCTCACTCATGTCAGAATCCTGCTATTCATGTGATGAACCCTCTTGCTCATTTCACAGTGCAGAGGGAATGAATGCTGGGGGCTATGGAAACCTATTGATGAGCATGGAACAGCCCCAAGGCGAGTACAGTGTTACCATCTCCTTCCTGAACCTGGTAACAACTCTTGTCCGGGTGAGTGCTTCTGGAATGCTCTGATGTGACACCAGCTCTGAGCTGTTATAATTGGGAAGTGAAATACAGCCCTGTCTGAGATCAATCTCTCTCAGTAATCTTTGCTTGACACTCCTTTCTGCACTGCTGTTTGTGCTTTCTCTGATCTGATTCTTACAAAAAACCATTTTGAGTCATCTCAAATGACTAGAAAAGATTAGAAATTGCTTGTACATTTGTGTCCCCGTGTTCTGTGGTTTTCTCACACTTCAAAAATCATAAGGAGTATCTTCCTCCAAAAGTTTTCTTGTCCTCCTCCTGGTTAAATAATATTTCTGTTTCTCCTAGGGACAACTTGGTAGCACCCAAAGCCAAGGCCTGGTGCCCTGCATTGTGTTTGTTCTGAAGGAAATGTTACCAAATTACCACAAATGGAGATACAACTCTCATGGAGTGAGAGAGAAAATCGGTAAGAATGTTAAAAGGGGGAGTAGGAGGAGAAGGGAATAAAAGGGATCACCTGCCTTCTTTTTTCTAGCAGCCATTTGGGATTTGCATTGTACATCTGATGTTGTTAGATGCTGTGATTTATTTGAAAATATTAGTAATGAGGCAACAGTTTTCAAAAACTGAGAAATCCATTTCATCTCTCTTTTAGGGTGCCTAATTCTGCAGCTGATCCATGCTATACTGAACTTATGCCCTGAAATGGATCCTCGCAGCAGGTAAGACAGGTGAGAGGTCTCAGACCTGCAGTAGCCTGGTTTACAGTGCAGGAATCACTTTGATTTTGTTTCAGTTTTTGAATTCAAACAAGTAGGAGGGAGCTGGCATAGCTGTGTAGCACTGGTTTCAGCTCTTTGCTGCATTACTGAGTACAGGAAGGGCAGAAAAGATTAGGGACAGAGCAAATCACATCACTTCTGGTAAAAAAAAAAGAAAAGAGTACATAGATTTCCTGGGATACACTGCCATCCACTTTCTTATTTGGTGTACTCTGGTGAAAGTAGAAGGGAAAGTAAAGGAAGGGTTAGTGGGGATGTAGAAATGAAGAGGTTACTTTGTGGTAGTTTTCTAAGTGCAGTGTGGCAAAATGCCACAAGTGCACCTGGTGACACTGACCTGTGTTTGTGTCACAGCAATGCCCCCAGCCTGCAGTCCTTGTGTATCTTCAGCCTGGCCAACACGGAGGCAGGGCAAGCTGTCATTAACATCATGGGAATTGGGGTGGACACCATTGACATGGTAATGGCCTCCCAGTCCAGCAGGTGAGTGGGGCGTGGCTGTTTGGGCAGCTTCTGTGTGCTGGCTCTGAGTGAAAATGTCTTGTAACCCCGATGGAGTTTCCTTTTTAAATGTTGTGCAAATAATAAATGTTGATTGTGAACACAGTTCCTTACTTTGGTTTCTCTTTGGAAACAGTGACGAGTCCCAAGGCCAAGGGCAGCTGCTGATCCAGACAGTTAAGCTGGCGTTCTCCGTTACCAACAACGTCATCCGCCTGAAGCCCCCCTCCAGCGTGGTGTCTCCCCTAGAGCAGGCACTCACTCAGCATGGTGGGTACTGCTCCCTGGGGCAGCCTGGGCTTCTGGGTGATCTGCAAATGGCACTGTGTGTCTCATCACAAACACGAGTTAAGGTTTCCAGGTTACAAAAAGTGGTTGCTACTGATGGGGGGAGGCCTCTTCTCCCTCCTCTAAGGCATTCTTCCCCTCTGGGACAGCTTTTAAAGGATTAATCAAACATGGCTTATTGTTTGCTGTTTTGTAATGGGATTAGTGTAATTACAGAATATACTAAATCAGCTGCTGTTAGTGCCTCTGGCTGGACCCATACCGTGTTCTTTTGGGAGACCAACTTAGGTCTCATCTTCTGCTGTGGAAATCATTATTTGGTGAATAGTTACATCTTGTTGCTGTTTCTTCTCTTTGATTTTATTTGTGTTCTCTCCAGGTGCTCATGGAAACAACCTTATTGCTGTCTTGGCCAAATACATCTACCACAAGCATGACCCTGCTCTTCCACGCCTGGCCATCCAGCTGCTCAAACGACTGGCTACAGTAAGATAAGACACACCAGTGCTCCTTTGCTTCTCCCCTTGGGATTGATTCCAATTTTCTCAAGATAATTTCCTCAGGCTTTTTTCTATCAGGGAGCTTAGTGCAAGTCAGTTGAAGCAGGGTGGACTGACAGCTGTAAGTTAGGGCACATGAAAAATCATCTAAAGGGTCCTTTAGTTTTTTAATGTGATCTTCTGCTGTTTCAGAAGTCACTCAGCACTCACTGAGAGGCATCCCATGAGTGGGGTTTTTTCTGCAAAATATTTGCACCTCCAGTTGTTCTTTTCCCAATTTTTTAGCAACTTTCACAAGTCACAGTCTTAAATACAATTCCTAGACCTTCCTATCTGGAACTTTAACATCTTACTGAGAAGAGGGTCCTATTTAAGTTTTTATTGGGACCTTTCAACTTTTAGACTTCTGTACTTAGTAAAAGTAGACTTTAGACTTACAAAGCCTTTTGTACTTGCTCTTTTTGTCTGCTAAACATCTGAGTGTTTATAGTTTTCTTAAAGCATATAAATCCAGATCTGAGCTTATCTTTTTCAAGAAATGTAATTCCCAAACTGTTTTTTTCTTTGTCCTTTATATTTCTTTTGTAACCTGAGAGAAGTAGGTGAGGGTAGAGCAGAATTGCTGAAGAGCAATATTTGGATCACTTGTCACATTTCTTCTTGCTTAATGACAACTTACTTTGATATGTTCGTAGATTCAATATTAAATATTTTTGTGTTTCAATACAATACAATCACCTTTTATGTAGAATTAAGCATTCTCTAGAGCATGTTTATTTTTCCCTCTGATGTTTGTCTCCATGGGCAGGTTGCTCCCATGTCCGTGTACGCCTGCCTGGGCAGTGATGCTGCTGCCATCCGCGACGCCTTCCTCACGCACCTGCAGAGCAAGATCGAGGACATGCGCATCAAGGTTATGATTCTGGAGTTCCTCACAGTTGCAGTGGAGACTCAACCTGGGCTCATTGAACTGTTCCTGAACTTGGAAGTGAAGGATGGCAGTGATGGGTCGAAGGTACAATAGCAGATACTTGCCTGAGGACTCACTCGCCTTTTTTTGCATATTACAGCACTGGATGCTAAAATCTGATAGTTCTTGTAACCTGATGTGCTTAATGTAAAGATAAATGCAGGTTGTGCTTGTATTTAATGGATGTGGTGTATCCCAGTTTCACTTTTCCCTGTAACCAAAGAGAAACTTTCCCCAGTGTTTCAAGGCAGATACTGAGTTAGCAAAAGAACATCTGCTGAGACCAAGGGTGCCTGTGACCTGCTCTCTTCACTCTGTGTGCTGTTCTCTAAGTGACCTTAAAACACTCGTTTATGACATTCTGGCAATGAGAAAGCTAAAGATTTGGGTACAATGGACAATATAATTCCTCCAGCATTATAACCACTTGTAACCTCTTGCCTCCTTCTGCTTTAGGAATTCAGCTTAGGGGAGTGGAGTTGCCTCCAAGTGGTGTTAGAGCTGATTGACTCCAAACAGCAGGAGAGGTACTGGTGCCCCCCCCTCCTGCACCGTGCTGCCATCGCCTTCCTGCATGCGCTGTGGCAGGACCGTCGTGACAGCGCCATGCTCGTGCTAAGGACAAAGTGAGTTGGTGTTCCTCAACAAGGCATTTTCCTTCCTCTTTTCCAAGACATTCTTTCTGTGGTTTGTCAGGCTTTTCAGGAACATTTCCGTTTTAGTCCATGTGTGCCCTGGTGAGGGTATGCATTGTGTGGGCTTTGAGTGTGGAAGATGAGAAGCCCCAGTGTGTCAGAAGCAAATATATTTCTGTTTCTTTTACACAAAGCTAAATAAACTTGTATTTACCAAAGCGTATTTTCTACGTTTGGAACACTCAAAATGCTGCTGGGCATGTGACATGAGGGAGATAACTGATACTACTCTTGTTCATATCTTTTAGGCCAAAGTTTTGGGAAAATTTAACTAATCCCCTCTTTGGGACCCTTCCTCCGCCTTCTGAATCGTCAGAGGTGAGTTACATCCAAACAAAATGAAGGGATTTATGTATTTCTGAGAAAAGGTTTCTAAGTGATGTGTGTGGCTGTTCCCTCTGCTTGCAGCTTCCTAAAAGGACTGTGACCAAGTGGGTTAAACACAGGCAGGAGGTGAAGTGAATGTTGTCTGGCTTTTCAGAGATTGGGCAGCCATGAACTGTCTTTTGAAATTCTCTGCTATTTATTCACGTACGAAACAAAAACAGCTATGTGGCAGCTGTGGTAACAGTCACTGTGGAAGGTGTGCTGTCTGAAATGTATCTATATTGTGGGTTCAGGCTGACTGGTATTATGGAGGAATTGATTAGGTTCTTGTTCTTCCTTTCTGTGCGAGTTTTTCTCTTCGTTCTGAAAGCCCTGTGTTCTTACTGAAGAGCTTGAACTCTGAGCACAGTATTCTGTCCTTATTGTCACCTATCTGTGTACAAAATGACATAACTATTCCTATTTTGGGAGAAATAAGTCTCCTGTGGAACTGGAGTATCAGCCATCCCAAGTGGATGGGTAGGGATAAATCAGAATTTCACTCACGCTATAGAGCTCAGATTTTTTTTTTTTTTTAATTGCTTGGGATTTTTTTGTCTTCATAGCTCAGTGTCTTGGATACCTGTGCCTTAATAATGAAAATCATCTGCTTGGAGATCTACTATGTTGTCAAGTGAGTCTTTGGTAGTCTCCCCTTCATCCCTGTACTTTTTAGCTGTCGCAGTTGTGTGTGTTAACTCTTGATACACCATGTGGGCTTTGATGGGCAAAGCACATGTAATCCTGGGAAAATCTGGGAGTGATTCACGAACACATTACAAACATTCATTTGAGATTCTTGCAATGTCCAATTGCAGAAAGATATTACAATCCTTCTGCAGCCTTTAGGTGAGAATGTATCAGTATTTTCCTTGTATCCTGGAATAAGAATATACAGTATTTATTAAAACTAATTGTCAACTAAGCCAAGTAAACCTGCAGTGATTGAATCACATTTAGTAATTTTCTCCCACTTGATTTGTTTTCCTGAACATAACAGCTGTTTCCTATGTTGAAAAGTCAGGATTAACTAAAATCTCTGTTTAAAAAAAAAAAAAAAATCATAGATTTTCTTCAGGATTCATACTGTTCCTTCATATTTGATACAAAAAGTGGGATTCCCTGCACAGGTCTAATATGTGGAATAAGCTTCCTTGCAAGCTGCGTCCTTGGCTTTCCTCCCTGAATCATAGAAGTGTATTTTCTGACCCAAGACTAAATGAAGATAACTTCTCCTCTTGATTTGGTCAGGGGCTCGCTGGATCAGTCCCTGAAAGACACGCTGAAGAATTTCTCCACCAAAAAGCGCTTTGCCTACTGGTCAGAGTACGTGAAGTCCCTGGCACAGCACGTGGCAGAGACCGAGGGCACCAGCTGTGCCTCCATCACCGAGTATCAGATGCTCATCTCGGCCTGGAGGATGCTGCTCATCATCTCCACAAGCCATGTAAGGGCTGCCTCTTATCTTCCATGACAGTTTGAAGTGAGCATTTTGAATAATACAATATGTAATACAATACAACTTAGGCCAGCTAAGCAGACTTCACTGGTTTTTTTCTTTCAGTTTTGTTGTGTGTGTGAACACAGTGCAGGTTGACACAAGCATGGTGCAAGAGATTAGAGTGGGTGATAATTTTGCTGTTTGATCAAAATGAGCATATTGTTCTCTCAGCAGAGGAGGGAGGTAGTAAATATTTTTTAGAGGGATTCTAAGTAATTCTGTAATCCTGACAAGCTTTTCCTGTGTCAAGTGAGGCAGGGATGCACCATTAGAGAATTAGTCATTGCCAGCTTCTTGTCAATGGTTAATGTAGGACTAAAATGATTTCTGTAAAACTCAGCAACTATAAAATTTGATGGATTCATAAAATAACAAAACAGTAAACTGATTTTAGGCTTCTTAGAAGATGCATCTTTTGTTGTGCTGATTGATCTTTATCTTTGTGGATTTAGGCAGATATCATGCATCTGACCGATTCTGCAGTTCATCAGCAGTTGTTTCTGGATGTGCTAAATGGCACCAAGGTTTTGGTAGGTGTTGCTTCCTATCAGTTCTTTTCATTTCCTAATTGCTTATCTTCTTTGCACTGTGAGGGGTTCTATTTCTGCAGATGCTTGTGATCATAGATTTTTTAGATCCTGTGAAATTGGGCTGAAACAAAGTCTTTCTCCCTGAACTGATGAGCTGCTTAAATCTTTATTTTGTATGTGTCATTCTTGTCATCACTGAGTGACCCTGCGAGGGTCCTGGCTCTGGTCCCCTCAGTTCTGCTGAACACACCTGGTCATTTGGTGGTAGTGCTTGGGCTGAGCATTTCTGAAGTGTTTTTACATGTGTCTGTTCCAGCTGTAACTCTTGCTGTATTTCTCCTTAGCTCCAAGTTCCCATGTCAGTGTCCTGTCTGCAGCTGGGGTCTATGCTGTGTACCCTTCTTCTGATCCTGCTCAAGCAGTGGAAAAGGTAGGTATTTTGTTTAGATAATTGTTAGTCACTGCTAGAAATAAAAACTTGGGAGATCACATTTAAATAAAAATTTGGGAGATTATGTTGAAGTGTTTTGCTCTTGGGTGAATCCCTTAGTGGTCTGGGGAGAGAACTGAATCATTGAATTCTCTTTTGGGATGTCAAATGTCTCTTGGTTGTTGCTGAAACTGTAAGAAGTCTCTAGTAGCAATACAGTTTATTTGGTTTCCTGCTTGCTGGTGAAAAGTACCAAAAGAGCTTTTGTGATAGTTAGCCCTGCTTTCTCACTCTCATTCTCACAATGAAGGGAAAATGCATTCTCTCATTCTGTGGAATGTCTTTAGTGAGATCCAGGTGGTGACTTAAATTTTACTTTGAAGAATTGCTTTTACTTTTGGGGGTCATATAACTTATGATCCACACAGCTCATTCAAGACAATATATTTATTGAGGGATCTTGTCTAATCTGAAGAGCTCTCCCTTTTTGTTGTCAGCGAGTTGGGTTCTGTGGATAAAATCATAAACTCCTTGACGCAGATTCTGGAGGGAGTACTACAGGCAGATCAGCAGATGATGGAGAAAACCAAAGCCAAAGTGTTCTCAGCTCTTATCACTGTTCTGCAAATGAAGGAGATGAAAGGTGAGGTGGTGCATGTGCAGGTGTCGAGGTGCCAGGTTGCCAGGTCTGAACACACCTAACACCCAACATGTGCAAGATAAACACATGTGTGGTGCTGGTAGTAGTGCAGGGTGCTGAATGTAGTCACCAGCCTGTGGGACTTCTCTCCTTTTTTCTTCCTTTCTTTAGCTGGTTTTGAAAAGAGATGAGGTTTATCATTCGTTCACTCTATGTCCATGTCTTCCCTTCTCTTGTCTTTTCCTGACAATAACCTCTGTTTGATCAGTTTGGTTCCTGCGTGTTTTTGGAAACAGCTCAGTGTATGGTGGAGAGACACCTAAATCAGGCTCTCAGAGTGACTGTAGAGCTTAGATTCTGACATGGATTTCTAGTTAGAGATAACAAAAGACCCAAGCATGAGAAAGGATACATTTTGTTACAAACCACAGAAACCAGTCTGGTTACTACTCCTGTCCCTTGTGGGGCATCTGGCATTGCAGTGGAATCTCGGCAGTATTTCTCTGTACAGCACATGCAAAGGCCACTGGGATTAAAAGTGTGTCAGGGTACTTGTCTATTTTCCTTGTCCCACTGCTTTGGCTCTGCAAGCTTGTTATGTTTTGAAAAATAGAAAGTGGAGGGTTGGTTTGGTTTTAATTGTTTTCTTTGCTGTTGAATTTGAGTTTCTAGTCATGCTGGTAAAAGGTGGTGCAATTTATTATAATGGTTTTGATAAGAATGTAGTATTTATATGGACTCACAGACCATAGACCATACCCAATCTGCATGGGCTGGTGCCAGCAGTCTGGAGCAGTGGGTGGGAATTGCTGTGGTGGAATAATCTGTCCATAGTAGTGCTTGATTTGTGCTTTGACATGTCATGAATTTATATGACTTCTTGGTAAAACTACATGTTTTTGTTATCCAGATGAACATAATCCTTTATTATATCCTCCTAGACTTAAACATCTAACTTAGTCACAGTTCCTCCCATTGTTTTGTAGCTTTTGAAATGAGAACAGAATAAATGCCAATTCCAAGAAATGTGGCTCAGTGATGTTATCAGTTAAACTGGAAACCTGAGTACAAGGACTGTGTGTTAACTGGTGTCTGTTGTGCATGTCACAGTGAATGACATCCCCCAGTACCCCCAGCTGGTGCTGAGTGTGTGTGAGACTCTCCAGGATGAGGTCATTGCACTTTTGGACCAGACTCGGCACAGCCTGACCTTGGGAGATGCTGCAGATGACAAGGACAGTATGGAGACTGATGATGCCTCCCGAGTGAAGCACAAAGACCAGCGAGATGGGGTAAAGGACCCCTTCCTCTGCTCTGCAGCCTTGTCTCTTCTCTCTAGACAAAAGTTTCATGATGCTTGGAACAACTTTCCCTTGTAGCCTGCTGCCTTCAAATGAAGTTTTAGCAGTTTCTATTTCAGAATTACTCGATGTTTTTTTGGCTCACATCAGTCTGGCAATTGGCTGTTGCTGCCTCTCCTTCAGATGTGTCCTAAAAAACATTGTCATGAGTGCTGATACAGCCAAGAGGTGTACAGAGTATAATGTGAGGGATATCAGGAGCCTTCATTCATGGTTCTGGGAATGGTTGAACTTTAGATTGTGTTAGTAAGTGCTTTTGAGATTTTTCTTGGTACAACCCTGTACCTACCTACCTTTCCTTGTCACTGTAGGTGTGTGTTCTGGGTCTGCACCTGGCTAAGGAGCTCTGTGAAGTGGATGAAGATGGAGACTGCTGGCTGCAGATTACTAGGAAAGTCCCTGTGCTTCCTACCATCTTTGCTGCACTGGAGATCAGCCTGAGAGTTAAACAAAACCTTCACTTCACAGAGGCCTCATTACATTTGCTGCTGACCTTAGCAAGGACTCAGCAGGTGAGAGATGCAGAGAAGTGAGAGCACATAGCTGTACACTTTAAATAAGAAAAGTGTGTCTCATTTTATATCTCATTATCCAGTCTGTGATGCAGCTGCATGATAAGCTGTAGATAAAGGGGTATTTTTTGGAGGCTGGAAAGCAGCAGGTCCTGTATGTACACCTGCTTAATGTGTCTTGTTCTCTATAGTGGGATGTCTGGGAAAAGCTGAGCCAGCCAGGCAGACCTGTCATTTAGAGCAGGCACCTTCACTCAATGGATTCTGCAATGCAAATACCCCCTTGTTAAACCAGCATTGAGTGTTAGAACCTGCTTCTTCATTAGTTTTAATAAAGTGTTTATCTATTACAAATTCAACTTGTGTGGAGCTTTAGGTGAAAACAAGGTTATTCCAAAGCCCTTTGCAAAGATAATGTAGATACCAGAGGAGGTGATAAATGGAATTCTGAGTACAGTTATGCAGGCTAGATTTTGCTTTTCTTGATGTTGAACTTTTGACAACATAGAAGTGTGTGTAGATAAAAGTTCTGTAAAAGGGTGGTGACAGTGCAAAGGACAGAAATATCTACTGCAACACAAGTCTCTTCAGTCCTTGAGAGCAGAGGCACAGATTCCAACAGTAATCTGTTCTTGTAGGGAGCAGCAGCAATGGCTGGAGCTGGTGTCACCCAGAGTGTCTGCCTGCCCCTCCTGAGCGTGTACCAGCTCAGCACAAACGGAACCATTCAGGTGGGTGCTGCTTCCTTCATTCCAGCTGGGAATGCACCCAGAGAGCTTCCCATGCCCTCACAGGCTGTGGCTGGAGCAATGCCCTCCCAGGGTGGGAGGACAGCAGCCACCCCTAGAGACTGGAGACTGCCAGATTGGTGTGGAGGGAACAAAAGTTGCTTATTTTTCTGTGTGATTTGTTCAGACATCTGCTTCATCCCGGAAGTCCCTGGATGCCCCCTCCTGGCCCGGGGTCTATCGCCTCTCCATGTCCCTGATGGAACGTCTTCTCAAAACACTGAGATACAACTTCCTGACAGAAGCACTGGACTTTGTGGGTGTCCATCAAGAGAGGATTCTTCAGGTGTGCCACAAACTGCCTCTGTGCTTCACTTGGCTCATGTGTTCCAACAGCAGTGGAAATGATTCAGAAAGGGCAGAAGCATTGAAAAGTCACTCCTGCCTTGGGAAAGGTTACAGTGGAGATAATTGTGAGAGGAGGATGGCATGTTATCCCATCTGTCCCTTATCTGTCATGGTCCTGATTTACTTCTCTCTCCTTCCCAGTGCCTGAATGCAGTACGGACCGTGCAGAGCTTGGCCTGTCTGGAAGAGGCTGATCATACTGTTGGCTTCATTCTTCAACTCTCAAATTTCACAAAGGAGTGGCATTTCCACCTGCCACAACTTATGAGGGACATGCAGGTAGGAATAAGGATATTGCTGTGAATAATACATTGCCTTGGAGTGCAGAGATTTGGATGTCTTCAGAGAAAATGGCACTATATCACTTTTTTATTACCATTCCTTTAATGGGAATTACAGCTGAGGTTATTTAACTGCCCATTCTGTCAGTACCTTGTCTCAAGTGAGGAAATGTAACTGTTGGGAGAGAGAGAAGTGGTGTTGCTTGGAAAAGTAAACTTGGGGAATAGAGTGGCTTACTTTCAGTTCTTAGTGCCAGGTGATTTCAAGAAAATACTGGGAAGTTAAGAGACTTCATGGATCCTTTATGATCACAGTAGATGTGAGCTGTGTTTGGATTTTCTAGTTTCCAGCAGTGGTAGTGACTAGATGGGGTTTGAGCTTTTATGAGATTTCTCCCTGTCTTTATTTCTTTCAGGTGAATCTGTGTTACCTGTGCCAGGCCTGTACCTCCCTCCTGCACAGCCGCAAAATGCTCCAGCACTACCTGCAGGTGAGTGTCCTACACCAAACTTCTAAGTTGTGTTGCATGCCTGTGCTCCCTGTTAGAAGGGAGCATTATTAAGTATCAAGGGTCTTGGATATTGAATGGATTATTGATAGTCCTTGTGGTGATTATTGACACCCATTAACAGTTAGGATTTGCATTTTTTTAATGGCAAAAAAAAAAATAATGCAAAGAGTAGTCTGGACTCTGAAAACCTCTGGACTGTGTAAAGCCAGTCCTAGATAACCAGCAGCCTGTGCTGAATGGTGCTGTTGTCATAAGGAGGCTGCATTGCTGTAGGACTCTGGAGTGCCATTAATTCAGCCACTGTTGACCTGGTGTCCTTGATTTGATTTAATTTGTTAAAGGCAGATAGTTCTTGTTCTTGGGACTCCTTTAGATGAATGAGGTGGAGATGATGCATTCCTGCTGCAGTGTTCCTTCTGCATGGCTCAGACTTGGTCTGTTGATCATTCTTTTTCCAGAGTGTGGAATCTAAACATTCTTTGCAGCTGCCTCCCTGCAATGCAGTGTCTCCCCAGCCCACACCAACTGTAGATTCCCAGCAGGTGACAGACTTTGGGTGCCTTATTTCCTCATTCTCTTTGTTCACAGCATATTTTTTTTTATCAAAACACTTGTCTTAGTGCAAAATAATCGTATCTGTATTCAAGACCTTCTCTTTTCTTTCTCCACAGACAAAAAATGGCGATTCCCTTCCATCCAGTGTGACTCCCCGTGTGCAGCGTAATCCGCAGGCCTCCTCCAAACACCCCAGCCCCGAGTCAGAGGCAGCAGAGCAGAAGGCCCTGCTCACAGTGCAGTACAGCCTCCTCAAAATCCTCAGCAAGTCTCTTGCTGCCCTACGCCATTTCACCCCTGATGTCTGCCAGATCCTCCTTGACCAGGTGGGGAGAGAGGAGAGGTGCTGCTCTCCAAAGGGGAGAGTTTCCAGCATTTCCAGGGATATTCTGGGTCTGTGTGTCCTGATACAGTGACCCCACTGTATACCTGTCTGCTGTTCTGCACAGAGCAGGAAGGCAGGAGACAAGGAATTTGCCTTGGGAATGTGGCACTGCACAGTGTGAAGGGAAGACTTGGCTGAGCTTTTGTGTGATCTACACAAGGCTGTGTATGTGTGACCTTAATGGAGCAAACAATAACTTAGTTGGTTTGTACCTTCAGTACATTCTTTAGGGAAAATCCTCTTGTCATCCACCCATGGTGGTGTGACCCAGTGCCTGGTTTCCAGGTTCAGAAAAGGAAGGTTTAGTCCTTGATTCTGGCAGTGTCCTGCTGCTAACTGCTGGATAGGGCACGTCCTTCTGTGCTTCTCGGGGCAGCCAGTACCTTGGTGTGCCAGTGATGGCAGCTGTGTGAGGAGAGCCATACAGTCGGATTGTGCAGTGCTGTACAGGACATTTTACTGCTCCAGCTGTACACTTGGGATTTGGGAAATTACCACAGTGCTTCTATTTCTCCATATGAAAAGCATGATAAGGGACTGGGTATTCCTGTTCCTATGGCAACACCATACTCATGGCCTCCAGGGTCTCACTCCTCTTTCTGTTCCTCCATAGTCGCTGGACCTTGCTGAGTACAACGTGCTCTTTGTCTTGAGTTTCACCACACCAGCCTTTGATTCGGACGTTGCACCTTCCTTTGGGACCCTGCTTGCCACAGTCAACGTGGCCCTGAACATGCTGGGAGAGGTACTGGCCCTGTCTGTGACTGGGAGCACGGCAGTTGCAGTGATCTCAGAGAGCTCATTCAGCTGATACTTGGAAGAGCATGAGTAGTTCTTTTCTATCTCCTGTCTCTAATGCCTGTCTTTTTTTCTCTCTAAGATGGATAAGAAGAAGGAACCTTTCCCTCAGGCTGCAGGGCTAAATATGCAAGAGGGAACCAAAACCCTCAAGTAAGTTTCTAGTTACTTGATGTAGTTACAGCCAAGCAGCAGAAGTCAGAGCTCCTCAGATCAGAACTGAGGTGTAGAGGCATTTGTGTGTCTTTGTTACATCCCTTGTGCATGAAGTCCTTCAATAACTATTTGACCTGGAAACCAGAGTGTGCTGACCTTTTTGGCTCCTGCTGATTTGTGTTTCTTTGCACAGGTCTCTGCTCATGTTTACAATGGAAAACTGTTTCTACCTGCTCATCTCCCAGGCTGTTCGGTACCTGCGGGACCCGGCTGTGCACCCCCGGGATAAGCAGCGGATGAAGCAGGAGCTCAGCTCGGAGCTGGTGAGCACCTTGTGCTGTCCTCTCACGGTTCAGTGTGTCTCATCTGTGGCTGCCCATTTCCCAGCATGACTGAACAGCCTTGGGCTGCTCATACTGGCACATTCCTGTGCCACAGCCCCTGGTTTGGGGTGGGAGAGGGCGTGTGGTGGAACGAAGTTGACTTGTTACACACTCTAATTTCAGAGTACGCTGCTCTCCAGCCTGTCTCGTTACTTTCGCCGGGGTGGTCCCTCTTCACCTGCCAGCGGGGTCCTTCCCTCTCCTCAAGGAAAGTCTGCCTCCAAGCTGGGTCCAGAGGGGCAGGAGCCCTTGTTTCAGCTCGTGCAGGCCTTTGTCCGGCACGTGCAGAGATAGATCCTGTCCTGGCCCTGCCTCCCTTGTCAGGACTTGCAGCGGAACAATTCACGTCCACCACAGAAGGCATCACCTTCGGCAGAGCTGTAATGAGGACTGGGAAGGGAGGGAGGCCAAGTGTGGGCAGTGGTGTCACCTGAGCAGTGAGATCCCATGGAACTCTTGCCCCCCAGGAGCAGAGTGAATGTAAGGAGAGTCCAGCTGGCTCTCCGGTGACCAGCCCGCGTGCACAGTCTGCTCGCTCTGTCTGCCAGGGCATCCTGGCTGCATACAGGCACTGAGCAGTCAAAACCTTTATTTTTATAGCTTGTACCTCAGCTGGGGAAGTTGTGGCTGGATGGAGAGAGGAGACACATTCTGCTGGGCATTAACTCTGCTCCTAACACAAGGTGCAATCTGCATCTCCCACGTGGATTCCAGCTAAGGCACACCCAAGGGATCAGCCAGCAATTCAGAGACCATCTTTCTACTGCTATTTTTGTACTGAATGGTTCAAGGCACGATGGTGTATGTGTGCTCATGCCTTCCCTTCACCCTGCAGTCTGTGTGTTGTGTGTGTTTCTGAAGAGCAAGCCTCACTTAAGGTTTTTACGTCAAAATTCCATTGCTCCAGTCTTGCAGTTTTTTGTAACTGTGCCCTATTTATACTGATATTAAAACCTTTATAGACAGCAGCTGTGTTCATGGGTTTGTGTTGGACACAGCAGCACCAATTCTGCAGTGTCTGGGTAGTAGTTCTGCTGAGCTCAAGTCCCAGCTAATGCTGTGACTTCTGAGTGACAATCCAGAGACTGTCTGAAATTACTGTAATTAAAGGCTGATTCCCTGAGTTCCCCACACCCACTCCCTTTCTCTTACTCTGCTGTTGGGGAACTTGTAGGAGGTTTGAAATGAGCAGCACTATAAAATATTCCTCAAGGATGATTCCCCTGCACATGGTGATGAGGGCCCTGCACAGGAATCACTGTCTGCAGTGAAGGTGGATCATGTGGTGTAGCTCTAGATCAACAAACTTTAAGGTTCTGAGGCTCAGTGTGTAGTAAGGACAGTAAGAGAAAGTCAGTAATTATTGCTTAAAATACAGCTGGAAATCTAGACAGACTTACCTAAGGTAAATCAAATTTCAGTGTAGCTGTGAGCTATTAACCTACCAGTTCTTTCCTAAAGAGACACTTGATTGCTTTACCAGCCAGAACCTTTTTAGTTTCAATGGTTTTAAGAGACTAGAGCTAGAAAATGAGGTTATCTTGGTTTAAGGTTGTTTGGGCTTTTTTACCTTGTAAACTTAAGTGCTGGCAATATCCTCGTACATTTGTTTGATCTAATGTCATGTGCCCTGAGGGCTTTGGAGAGATTTGAACCGGCTGGAGTAAAGTCTTAAAGTAGAAGGGAGGAGGGGCTTGTGAGGTGGTGTGACAGTCCTAAACTCAGTGGTGTTTCGATGGGGCAGCCTCTAACCAGAAACACTTTGTGCTATGGGGGAACTGGGTGTGACCATGGAGAGTTGAAGGTGAACAATGTGCAGAGACAGCAAATGGATGAGAGGCACCATGGGGAGAGGAAGCAAGGCTGCAGCTGGTCCATCTAAGTCAGTTCAGTTACAGCAGAGGCTGGTACTTCACAGCTCTGGTTGGGATCTTTCCTTTTTGTTATGGCTTTGGAAGTTACAGTGTGCTCATCACTTTATTGGTGTTCAACAAGAACAGATTCTTCTAGATGTTTATTCAAGCACCAGAGTGAGTTGGTGCTTGGCAGGAGCCCTTGGTGCCAGACAGCAAAAGCAGTGGGTGCTGTTGGTTATGTGTATTTTAGAGCTACAGCAGCACTTCAGTCCTGAGTCGTACCTGTCCCTGTCCCTCAGGCACAGAGGGGATCCAGCCAAGGGGGGTTCCCCTGACATCTGCAAAGGAGCAGCACAAGTGTCACCTTCTGTACAGAGTCAGGAGTAGCAACAGATTTTCCACGTGCTTTCTTTTCTACTGCAGAGGGAACAGAGTGCTGGTGCCAGGAAGAGAATTCCTTCTGGCTGCTCTGAGGCCATTTTCTGCTTCATTAAGCTGCTGCTGTATTTCCTAAAACAGTTTTTCCTCTTTAATGTACCAAGGAGAAGAATAGCAGGGGAACAGGAATGTCACTGGCCTGAGGGAAAATATACATGCTGGAAGGGAAATAGGCAGGAGTGGATCTCTAATAGATCAGGACTATGGGAGTGGTAATCCTGGCAATTTTAAAACCAACTAGAATGGGAACATCATTTGATTTCCCTGTTCTCTTTAACTAGAACAGCTAAGCATTATTGCTGCACTACAGAACATTTCAACAGCTGCTTTTCCCAGGAGTTCCTTCCAAGCTGGGTGTTAGGGACACGACTTTATGATTTTAGATTAGCAGCAGATCTAGTTTCCATAACAACTAAAAAAGTCTGTTAGATCTAGAATAGCACTTGGGTCTCTCAGCAGCTGAAGTCATGCTGCTGCTCTATTTTTGCTTCAGGTGCAGGAAGAGCTGTTGTTTCTCAGAGCCCCTGAAGCTGTAGTACAACTGAGATGCACCAGCTGGGAAAGGAACCACAAGGCTCTCACAGTGTGTTGGGAGTGTCAGGTGGGACAGGAAGGATGAGAGCAGCTTTGTTTTGCTTTTAACCCCAGCTTCCAAGCCTAGAGTAGCAGGAGGGCACTGCTTTCACCTGAGCTGCTCCCTTTGTCTCCCTGCTTGTCTCCACAGCCCTGTGGCTGGGGAGCAAGGACAGCCCTGAGCCCACAGAAGATGCTGAGGCAGGAGGTCAGGCAGTTTGTTTATTGGCAAATAAGTGCTGAAACCCAGGAGCCCCACAAACACAGGTGCTCAGTGCCCGTTACATTAGAATGGTCACGATACCTTTGGGGAAAGTGCAAAAGATCAATAAACAAGCAAAGTTAGTTCTGACATACCCAGGGGAAGGTTGTGAACAGAGAGCTTGGTGCAGGTGAGTTTCTCTTCCATCCAGCTTGAGTGGAAAACTCATGATACATCAAGTGGAAGTCCTTTAAGTGAGCTCTAGCTAGGAGTTCATTCCAGAGTGAGCGGGCACACACACACCTGAGCTAAACCAACCCATCCCTCCAGGACAGCCTGGGTCATGGTGTGTGTATGGCCAAGAACAGCTCTGTGTTGGGGGTCACAGCAGGTGGGACTGTCCCTTTCTGCACTAGGATGCACCAAGTCTGTTCACTGCTGACATGGGAGGGGAAACATTCATTAAATCAGTGATTCAGGGTGGAAATAAAGTCAGGCTAAAACATGCCTGGACAGACACACTGAAAGAAAAGCCTGGACAATAACACAGGGAGCAAAGCTTGTAAAAAGGCTTGTAAACTTTGCAGTCCAAGAGCAATTTCCCAGAGGAAATGCAAGCGAGATGCATGGTCCCTTGCACGAGGTTTGGGGTTAGGCCCTACGGTAGCAGGGTGGTTTCCACAAAGAAATCTTCCAGCTTCAGGGGACAGGGGTAGGTGGGAGCCTCCAGGCCCCAGGATGGTGAGTGTGGCTCTTGGCCAGCCGTGCACTGCTGGTCTCCCACGGGTGAGCAGGGTGGGTGGGTTTAACAGGCTCTGAAATCTCAGCTGCAGCCTTCTTGCTTTATGTGCTGGGACATGTCAGAGAGGGTGTGCAGGACTCTTCCCTACTGGAGTGCTCGATGGTTGGACTTGGGCAATTCTGCTGCTGGAGAAGAGAGGAGGGGAGGGGCAGACAGGCACTAACCCACACCAGACATGAGGGAAGTGTAACTGGTGAGCAGCTGCTGAGGGACACAGCTCGCTCGCCCTGGGAAAGCCACTGTGAGGAACAAGACTGGGGCAGGGAAGGGAAAAAGTAATCAAGGAATCTTGTGCCATCAGGACTAACCTCAAAGCAGGCTGCACTGGTAGGTAACAAATTCAGTCTTGGGTGCCATCAGCCCTTTCCCAAAACCTCACCGTAACAGTTTTCCCACTTCTTTCCCATAATTCCCATATTAGCAATGGAGTGTTGACCCTGAAGAGAGCAATGGTCTCGGATGAGGAAATCCGCATTAGAAGTGCCAGATGAGGGATGCATTCTGCTTGTACATTCTTCTTCCTTAACATTTAACTTAACAGTTCCAAATAAGTGACAGGAACTTTCCCTTTCTGGTTCCCTCTTTCCCCTATGAGCCAGTCTGGATCCATGCCTGGCAGGCTGTACACAGTGATCATCTGGGGAGAGAAGACAGCACATTAGACAGGACCTTACTCTGCAGACAGAGCCAAGAAATTAAGTCAGATGGGGACTGAAAGAACAGTAATTCCTGAAGTTCATTTAGCAGGCATCAGTGCCCTTTCCCTGGAGCTATCTGCAGCTTTAACACCAGATCTATGGAAAACTGCCCAGTGATGTCCCTGTTGCTTTTTCATTCTCCAAAGTGACTCAAGGTACTTCTACATGTTGCTTTGTCATCCCTTCTGAATATAGAAGTTCAGTCTAGAGAACAGAAGAGTCTCCAACTTGCTGATTTTTCTTTTTTTCTCAGCATGATTAGAGCAGGCCTCCAGCCAGCACCTTATCCTATGGCTCTGGATAAGGCAGCTGTATTTGAGGGTCACAGTGAAGATACTGAGTATTGGAATATTTTATTTTGGGCTCCAACAGGAACTGAGGAGTTATTTGGGTGATGTTAAATAGTAAATGGCAGTGAGCACAAGCTCACTGCAACTCAGCAGATACTGGTATCCAGGTAAAGACTCTATTATTTCATAAAGCAGGTTTTAGGGGCAGGAAAAGGAACCAAAGTCCTTGTTGGGCACACCACAGGCTGCTGGGCAGTTATAGCCAAATCCAACACTCAGGAAAGCCACCAACCTCATCTGCAAGAAGTGCCAGCTCGGTGCTGTCAGCCGCTTCGTAGTCGTAGAGGACTCTGGCCCTGCGTGTCCCACTGGCAGGAGGCTTGACTTCGTTGGGGTTTAGCACACCCTCTGCTACGGTGTTGGGCACCCCAACAATTGTGGGCACCACTGGAATTGTAGGCACAGCAGGGAGCGTGGCAGCAGCAACAGCTGGAGGAGAGGTAGCGGCTGCGGGAGATGCGGATTCTGCGTTGCCTACGAATGTACCTGAAAATCTTGCACAGGAGAGAAAAAGTTCAGTGAGGCTCCAGCCTGAGGAACCACGAGCTCTTCCTTTCAGCAGTTGCACTGCAGAGATGATGCTTGAGAATTGCAGCCTACATACCCAGCTGTAACATACCCACACTGCCCT
This sequence comes from Coloeus monedula, assembly GCF_965178545.1. NCBI lineage: Eukaryota > Metazoa > Chordata > Aves > Passeriformes > Corvidae > Coloeus > Coloeus monedula. Next base: position 5,617,539 of record NC_138801.1, on the reverse strand, counting down.
TCATGTGGGGAAACACCCTCAGTTCTCAGGTGAGACTGTGCAGCAAGTGACACTTGTCTGCCTGTTTTGACTCCAGTGCCTGTTTCAACAACTTGCAGAGTACCAGACTGACATGTGACACTGCAGAGGGGGCTGGACAGGTACTGCTCTTGGCTCTGTGTGACTGGGTCCATTGTGCTGTGTCCTTGCCCTGCTCTCACACGGTCTGTGTTACCTGTTCTGCCTGCTAATTCTTCAGCAAAGGGATGGGCATTGCTGCTGTTGAACTGGATGCCACAGCTGGAGGCTCCCAGCCCTTACAGGCTCTCTAGAGAGAGACAGTAATGGAGCTCAGGCTCAGTTATCTAAGGGGGTAGAGCTCTGGCCCTGGCAGTGATCACACAGAGATCCCAGAGTCACTGGGGGGAGGAGAGCCCTCAGAGATCATCCTGGCCAATATCATACTTACATTTCTCCTTTGGAGCTGCAGGCATGGAAAAAGAACGGAACAGGAGTGTGAGTGATCACATAGAGGCAACAGCCCCTCCTGGGTCAGGCCTGTGCTGGTGTGACACTACCAGACAGAACATCCCAGCCCACCCCACGGGATGTGCAGCCAGCAGCACGGAATATGGAATCTGGGATTTGTTACTGCTGCAGCAGAGCATGCTCAGGCTCACTGCTTGGCAACAGGAATTTGAGTCTCGTGTGATCTAACTAATTTAGACGAAGTATGTTCAAACTCCTGTGGCCATCATGCTTTGAGAGGAATGTAAAAAGCCAATGGCAAAGCCTGCTCCAAATGCATCACCACCACCAGGACTGGTCACCACTCTGTAAACTCAGAAGCTCTGTCAGAGCTGTGAGGGCACTTTATAACTTCTACCCAACATTGATGTGGGAGGGGGAAGGAGCCCTGAGCTGGGGGTAAGGAGATCAATAACCCTCAGAGAAGTAAAAGCAGTCTCTTGTCTTACCTGCCCAGTTGCTTCTGCAGGTCCAGCATGAACTGGTAGCACTGAGCATAGTAGTTGGTCTGAGACTCCACAAACTCGTAGAGACAGCGAAGATGATTCACCTGGAGGGAAAAGGACCATCAGCTTGACTGAGTTTGGTTACCAGGCACAGAAACTCTTGCTGCAGCTACTACCCCCTTGAGGTACCCCAAATTTACCACCTCTTCTACCTCTATTCCACATGCAGGACTCTATAATCCTCTTGGCAGGAGCCAAAAGTCTCTGTAGTCCCTTTCACCCCCGGGTGCCCAGGAGGACTCACGTGTGTGCTGCTGATCCCCTCCAGCAGCAGCCGGGTCACCTCTGCCTGGCGGTCGAACTCGGTCTGGGTGAGCCTCAGCTCGTGCTCCGCCTGCAAACAGGATGGGGGCTCAGGCAGCACAGGGCAGGAGCCCTGTTCTGTCTCTGCAGCCCTCTACCTTCACACCCCCTCTTTGGCAGCAAGACACAGGTGCTGCAGGATCCACGTGCAGCTGTGACACTGAGCAGCAGGCACAAGAGACCCGGGGTTGGGATCCCAGAGACCTCTGGCTGCATTTCAGCTTAATTCCTTCTTAATCCTACACTGGGTCACTGCAGGTGATGGAATGGCAGCTCAAAACTGATGCATCAAGCAGGGAAGCTCCTTTGTTAATCCTGAGGTATGTGGAAAGCCAGTCCCATGCCAGCTCCTGTCCCTTTAGTCCCCTCTTTCTGCACCTGCAGGCATAGGAATGTCAGCCTCCCTAGGCTTCTCTCTGGAAGAGCAGTAGATTCCTTTTTATCACCCCAGAACAAAGGCTGAGGCCAGGCAGTATTTACCAAACTGCTGCTGCTAATTAAATCTGCAATGGAGATGAACATCCCAATCCAACTTCTACCCAAGAGTCTCCTTTGGGGCTAGTTACTGATTCTGAGCTAGGAGGAATTAAACACTGGTGAATAGCAGGCAGCTCCACAGCAGGCTTTGGGAATCCAGAGACAGATTCACACTGGAGACCCATCTCTCCCCCACCACCAAACAGTGCATTTACACTGGGGCAGTTTCTGGCAGTACCAGAATACCCAGGTGGATCCTGGTAAGGAGATCTCCAGAAGTGCTGGAGCAGCCAAGTGTTCTGGTGCCAGCTCTCCCCTCCTGCTGATGGAAAGGGGTGACAAGCAGGCCCATGTGTTCTCTCCAGCATGCAGTATTCCTCAACACCTTAATTCCTTAACAGTGCTGGAGTCCTCTTGGGATGTGCTGTGGCTAGTCACAGAAGAGCAACACCCACTCAGCTCCAGCTCACTGGAAAGAGAACCCTTTCCCCTCCTCCAGGAGTGTGCAGCTCAGAGAGCTGCCCTGGTGCACGGGTTCCTTTCACTGCTTTGGGAATGCCCTGACCATTCTGGCCCAGGACTGACATGTCTGGAATTGAGCCCAGAGGGCTGATCCAGCCCAGCTGACAGAGCAGAGGCCACATCACTGGTGACCCCAGAGGAGACCCAGTATTCCCAGCAGGACAAGCTGGAGGTGCTGCTGGGGCCAGCACAGCTCTCTACCAGTGTAGAGCCAGGCTACAACAAAGAAATGCTCTGTCTTTTAATCAGATTTGTCTATTTTAAGCTGCAACTCAACTGATCTATTTTCTTGCATCCTCTGTATGAAGGGGATTATTTAAAGGAGAAGGGGGAATGTAACAGGAAGTACCAGTGCAATGCCTTCAAAACACCAAGTGATTCTTGCTCCCATGAACTGAGACTCCAGTATTCAGAACTATTTAAACTTGTGCCAGGCAGACACAACTCCATTTGGTGCTGCCTGGGGTTTGCCTCTCCCTGCCAACTCTGAGCAGTTGCAGGATGCAGTTTCCTATAAAGCCAGAGTTGGATGGTGACCTGGGAGGCCCCTTCCAGTCTTGTGCTTCTCCAAGACATGGAGAACTTCAATATTTACTTACATACTTCGGTCTACCCAAGCAGAATAACCCAAAGAGAGAGGATAGAGGAACAGACCTTTGCATGCTCATAGCTAACTGTAGCCAGCTTGTTTGGTTGAGGGACTGAAGGATTTAAAGAACAGGAAGAGCTGGTTTGGGAACAGCCAGTCCATTCTGCAGATGCTTTTGGAATAAGGCAGCAACAGGCTGCTGTCATGCACAGCACACAGAACTTCTGCCACTCTGCACTTCAGGCTTCATGGCAATGCCTGCTGGGGGTGTTCAAGGTGTGAAAGGAACAGGATCCCAAAAGGTGTCTCTGGAAGTTCCCTGATGTGCTGGAGCTCCACAGAGAGCTCACCTTGGTCTCAGCCCTCCATCCACCTTCATGGACAAGTCACACTTCCCTTCCAGAGCCTCCATGGATCAGAAGGGTAAGTGCAGCTCACCCAGAGAGAATCAACTCCATGAGGCTTCAAACCTCCCTCCACCCTACCCCTGACCGAGCTGTTCCCTGCAGCAGCTGAGGCTGGGCACAGGAAATGCTCTGTCCTTGCTCCAGCTCTGTGTAGAGCCAGCTGGATGGATTAGGCCAGGGGCTACCAGAGGCACACGGAGGATCAGAGCCTTGGCCACAGGAGCAGAGCTGGATCACACCTCAAGCATCATCTCTGCTCCTGTCACACAGTGCAGTGTTCTGAGCCTCCTTTTACCACACGCAGACACGCCTGGATGCCAGGGAAGTGTCTCCCACCAGGGACAGCCAACGGGCCCATGGCTCATCCCAAGCCGCTGTCATTGCACTGAACCACACAGAGAGATCAGGGCTGGGGCACACAACAGCAGCAGCCTCTGATCCTCCCCTGCCTGCGAGCAGGAAGGGCTCCACAGCACCCCTGTCCCCTGAACACCCCCAGAAGGTTTGAGCACAATTCCAGCTGGATACTTACTTTTTCCACCTCGTCGCTCCAAAGCTGTAGGGGCCACAGAGCAACAGGAAAGGAGATCAGTGTTGGAGACGTCGCGAAGCACTCGGCATTAACACCAACAGGCAAGGGTGCTCCATGGACAGCAGGCCAACTCCAGGGACAAGCCAGCCCTTCACCCAGCAGCAGCTGCCAGATCTATGCCCCTTCCCCTCATTCCTGCACCCTCGAGCTCAGTTTCACAATGGGAGAGCAAGTTCATGCCACCAGAGCCAGCAGCACGCCAGCTCTGCTCCCTGCCAGGGCTGCTACAGCCACTGCATTCCACAGGCTCCAGGAAAAAAAAAGATTAACAGCAGAGTCCTCTGCACAGCAAGGTTCACTTCACTGAAGCTGCAGAGGTTGGTGTTGAAGGACAGCCCTTCTTTTAGGATTGTGGAGAGGCAAGTGAGCTTTTTGAGCTCAGGCTGCACAGAGGCCAGTGTTCCTCACCCATGGTCCAGAGAGCTCAGATTAGTGGGATAATCCACCCAGCCTGAAGTGCCAACAGGCCTGTTTAGCCACAGCAAGGAGGAACCAGGGGCTGGCTGCTGCCTCTGAGCCAGGCAAAACATCACACGACTCCTTCCTACTCTCCTTCCCCACAGGGGCAGACTTGGACACCTCCAGCTGCTTGTGGGATCTGGCTTCAGGACATGAAACAATGAACAGAAGTCACACACAGCAATGGCAAAGGGAGAGAGGAGGCAGAAAAACACATTGATCCTTCCCAGAGGTCCTTGGCTTGGCCTTTACTCAGCAGCCAACTACTGCCTCAGTCCTGGCAATGTGAAATCCCCCTGGATCTGGGAGCACAGCAGCGTGCCTGCAACACCCACACCAGTGGGGCCAGGGGCATGACCCCTGTGGAGCTCAGCTTCACCACCCAGTGTCACCTCTGCAGGTCAGGGAAGGTCACCGGACACAGCTGAATTTGCACTGGGGGCACCTGTGCTGGATGTGGGTGTCAGAGGGGGAACAGGCTCTGTTTGGACCAGGCTCTCCCAGCTGAGCTTTGCTCACCAACTGTCCTCAGGTGGGCTGTGGGAGCCCCAGGTGCAGAGAGACTTCAGCAGCCAATATAAGGAGCACCTGTAGGCCCTGCCTGTACTGGGGAGGGGCTGAAGCAGGAAGGTGTTTTGCCAGGCTCCTGGGATTACTGCCTGCTCTGTAGCCTGACTGGCATCTCTTACTTGAGTGGAATTATTGTACTGGTCTGGGTGCTGAGGTGGGTGTTTTCTTTAACTTCTATGGGGATGTTTTGTTACTGCAAATCAGGAACCGGTTGGAGTAAGGCCTGGCCAGTTTCAGCCATGTGTGGGGACATGAGTCCCTTCCCCCTCTAAGAGCTCCTGCTCTGGAAGGAGGTGGTGGAAGCATCCTGTAGGAAGCTGAGAAGCAGCTCCTGAACTGCTTCTCTGGCACAAGGCCTTTGCCAGCACACCCCCGTGTTTTTGGAGCACAGTTTACCACAGGAGCAAGGGGAAGCTTTCCCTCTGATCTCAGACACTGTGGACAGTACTTAAGCCACATCAGGGCCATTTATCAGTGCAGCACCCATTGAATTTGTAGCCAGATTTGTTTCTCTTCTGTTGCCTTTGCTGTGCCACCTCCAGGTCTGACCCTGTGGTGTTCTGGGACAGTCCAGCTTTGCCCAGATCTGTCCCTGGGCTAAGACTCGGTGTGGCTCCTTTTTGGACAGCTCAGAGAGCAGAAAAGGCCATGATGTGCTATTGTCTTCCTGCACCCCAGCTCAAGCCAGAGGAATCCTCTTTAAGGTACGCAATATGTTTTTTCTTGGAATCATTCCTAGGGGTACACTGCGTGGCAGGGTCTGAGAGAAAGGAATATTTAGGCTTGCACAGCCCACATACACCTTCTTACACAAAAACAAAAGGTCAGTGTGGGAGAGAGGAGAAATGGCTCCTCAGCCTCCAACTCATACAAAACAAGGGAGGTGCTATTTTTCTTGGATTTAATTCCATCTGAGCCCTCCTGTCATGGAAGGGGAAAAAAAATAAAAGCACCGTGTTATCCACCTCTCCAAAAACCAACAATGTAAATTTAGAATCCAAATCAGAGCCCTGCTGAGGGTGTGTGGTCCAGGAGAGAGCTGACCTGTTTGCTCACCTGTAAGACAAAGCTGTTACCTTGGGCATAACCAACCCCTCCCTCCAGAAAGGAGCCGAGCTCAAGAGCGAGGTGAGCAGCAGCCACTGCTCTGCACTGTCAGTGCACACTAAGAAGTAGCACAAGGACTCTGGCCTGGAAGAAAAGCAGAGCAACAGGATGAAGAGCTCCTACCTTGCTGCAGTGCCTGACCCCTTGGGATGAATGCTGGGATTAGAGAGCTTGCAGCAAAGCAGCTGCCTGTTCAGAGCTGGGGAGCAGCCTGGGCTCAGCTTGTGTTTTGCTAATTAGAGATGTAAACTGTAATTCAGGTCACCCTTGCCAGTGCAGCTGGAGTTCAGGTGGCCCTTTACCCAGTGACTGCAGCCTCTGAAAGAGCTTTGGAAGCCACAAGGCCTGACACTGGTTGGGCCAGCACACTTCCCACAGGCATTTCTGGTAGGAGGCCCTGCTGTGCAATCATCAAACTCGATCGGGGTCAGTGCTGGCTGCTCTCCCAGAGCCCTGCTCTTGCTGCCCAGTGCCACCAGCACTAGCAGAGCCTGATGAGGGAGCACTGAACTAGGCACAGATGTCCCAGGCTAGACACTTGTTGGCTAAAAATCTTCACAAAATCTGTTCTCCTGTTATGTTTCTGTATGTGGCACCTGCTCCCCAGAGCAGCTTTGCAATAGAGCAGAGCAGATCAAGGTACTCTCTGGTGAGGGCTGCACATGTCCAACTGTGGAGTCTGGAGTCTGGGCACTCCACAAGATGCCAATGCACATTGCTCAAATGCTTGTCTTCAGGTGTGCTTTAGCCCTGGGGAACAGTCAGGATACCCAGGTCTATTCAGAGGCAGCGAAAGCCCAGTTTCTCTCCTCTGGGTCTCCCAGAGCTTAACTGCAGTCTTTGGGAACAGACCTTCCCAAGGGAAAAGCCAGAGCCACAAGCTGGCTCTGAGCTGCACTAGGAGACAGGAGAACTGAGCAGTTGCTGCAGCATCATCAGTATCAGCTTCTGCAGGACTCTCATCACTGAGCCTGGGACCGATGGAAATCGTTTTCTAGGTATAGTGCAAAGCTATTTCTGATCCCAGCATCACTCTCCAAGGTCAGGACAGATCGCCCTAGGAACTAACACTGATGCTGTCAGCTCAGACACACCTCTGTCTCCAAATGGGATGGGTTTCCCATTAACCAAATCCACCTTGTTTCCATAGTGTTTTTTGTTTCTGAGAAGGCCGGGCTGTCCTTTTCCGTATCTGCAGATTCCACTCCCCAGCACTTCCACTCCCAGATTATTCTATTAGCAGGCATCAGTGTTGTTCTGAATGCTAGTTAGGAAGCAAGATGATCAGTTTTCAACATTTTAACGAGAAATGTGACACTGTGCAATGGGGAGCCATGAACACAGCATGGGAAGTCAATTGCTTGGCCACATCCACTCAGTGCAACAGAGTGGAGATGCAGCGGGCTGTTCATCCACCCCAGGCACATCTGGCTGTGGAACAGCTGCCAACACAATGAAACAGTAAAAAATGACTTCTGTTTGCAGAATAGAAAAGTCTGCACTGTTATTGACACTGGTGGCAGGGAGATTCCTCCACCTTTGATTCTCTTGACCAGCTACAAAGCCTCTGACACCACGGTACAGATCAGGCAGTCACATGTGTGACGCTGCCACTGTACAGCTGGAACCATCCAGAAAGGCCACTCCTGGAGGTTTGTTCCTCTCAACTGCTCCACTAGCAATAAAAATCCATCTGAAGATCCCCACTAGAAATGTGGAAGAGGGCTGGCAGGGAAACTGGTTTGGAAAGCAAACCCAGCTGCAAAGGGCCAGACCCTGAGCAGGCACCCGCACGGGGGTGATGTGAATCCTCAAGGCCAAGTCAGAGGAACCCTGGGCAGCCCATGTCACATTAAAATGTTGAAAACAGCAGAGCACTAGGTCTGAGTTTACATCAGGTACAGAGAGGGGCAGGAAGAGGCAATATCTAGGAGGAGGCAGTATCTGGGAGGAGGTGATCTTACCGCTGATGCGCTGGCGGAGAGCACGTAATTACGAGGTCTGGTTTCCTGAAAGTCAGGCACAGCCTGGGGGGGAATAGAGTGTCATGTACAAGGCACCAGAGGAGTCAACAGGAGTCACTGGGCGATGGGTGGAACGAGAGACCAGTGGCTTTTTTCCTGCCTGTGCTGGGAGCTTTGCTCGGATTCTGATGAGAGGCAGGAGGGAGGTCTCCCGACGTCTCAGCAGTGGCACGTGGAGGCCAGGCTTGTGCACTCACATCTGATACTTGAACAGCAGACACTCCTGCTGTTAAAACTCTGCCTGTACTTACAGCTATCAGCTCATAGAGCACAATCCCAAGGGCATTCCCATTCCCTTACAGCCAGCAGGTTGCTCTTGTTGTATTAGCTCAGTTCCGTGGGCAGGGCCTTCCTTCCCCTTGTCTCCTGCCTACAGTCACTGTACAGGGCCTTGCCCTTAAGGCAGGAGGATTTACCAGCATTGGAGCACCCCTTCCACAGTGCCTTCTACTGCTCTCACTCTCTCCAAGCCATGTTTCCTCGAAATGGAGCCAGATCTGCTGTTTTCAGGAAGGAACATGGCTTAGCCAAGCCAGGTAGAGCCAAAGGCAGTGTAGGAGTTTTCATCCCAGAGGTGAGGAAACTTCCAAGCCACATTCTCCACAGCTAAACTTCTGCCCTGGGGCAGGAAGACTTGAGCACTCTGGAGTCCAGTTTCCTCATTGGAAGTGCAACGGATTCAGTCCACTCCCACACAGTTATGGGCTCATTAACCACCAAAACGTGGTGCTTTTATTCAGTTAAGATCAGGCCTCCTCCTGGTATGGCCTTTGGCTGTAGAACCACCTGAAGAGACAAACTGAGCTGCCTGACATCAGGAATCCTCCCGGCCAGCCCTTACTGCACCATGGCTGCTGTGCAGGGCTGGCACAGTCGTGCTGGATCCCAGCTCTGGCATTAATCCCCTCAGGCCCCTCATTCTCTCTCCCAGGTTAATCTCTCTGTAGTCACCCAGATCCACTTATACACACTGACCCACTTTGCTGGGCCCCGAGCAGCCAGCTGGAATGAGTGACCAGTGTGTGGACGAGCAGTCAGGCAGTCCCAACAGTTTTTTTTTTTTCCATACCATTTAGGAGTTTTAGGGATGGCTGGAGGAAGGAATAAGGAGGAGCAATTCCTATTACAAGTTAAACCTGAGTATAGGGAGAAAAATGCACCAGTGAGGTTTGAGGCCAGCAAAGCAAGTAGGCTGGACTCCTCCCTGTGGGGAGGAAGGATGTTTCACAGAAATAGCTGCTTATGCTTTTTGTTTTTTAAAGATCAAGAGCAACTGAAGAAACCTCTCCTCCCATTCCCTGGTCTCCAGGGAGTCCCAAAACTAGTCACAGCACATGGGATGAAGGAGGCAAGCTTCTCTTCTGTGCATGGAGAAGTTGTATTTGCAAGCAGTGGTCAAAAGGGACCCACCTCCCTCCCTCTTCCACTCTGGTAATGGGGAAAAGGGGCAGAACAGCACCACAACCAGATCATCCTGCCTGTCATTGTCTCTGGGCTGCCCTTCCAGAGAGGGACTGGCCACCCAACCCCACCTCCTCCTGCCTGCAGCTGGAGGAGCCCGAGGGGGTCTTTAGGGGAGCCCCTGTCTCTCTTGAGCACTGCTTGCAGGCAGCGTGGATGGACCCGAGGGATGCTCCAGAGGGGCTGCAGGCAGGTCCCTGACACTCCCATCCTTCTGGAGCACCTTCCCCAGGCAGCCACAGCCCTGATCACGCTCAGAACATGCTGCAGGGCCAGTCCCAATGGGACAAAGAAGATATGAATTTTCTTTTTAAAAATGGGAAAGAGACAATGAGAGGTGTTAAAGAAAAAAAAATCACAGCACTGTTAGCACAGTCAATACTCACATCTCCCTCACACTGAGCAAATTACAAAGAAACAAAACAAAAAGGTTAGTAAACAAAACAGCATCAACAGGAAGGACAAAGCACAGAGTCTGTGGGAAAGGCACAAGCCCAGGTACTCCACAGCAGCTCACGGGTCTGGGCAGCAGCACTCGGAGGGGCATCACGAGACAGAAGCTGTGGGAACACAGATTTGCAGTACAGAGGGGAAGAGCAGCAAGAGAGAGGTGAGCTGGGAGAGCTGGGATACTTCAGCTTGGATGGGGAGGTGTGACACAGGACTCCAGGCACGTTACAGGGAATGCTGCGATCTAGATGAGGTGTCTAGAGCAGAGGAAGCAGCTCTCCCCTTGTCATCCAGCAGCCAGGGATGCACCCAGAGCCCAGGGACCCCACCTTTAAACTGAGCTGGCTGAGAGATGGGTCCCCACAGCAGCAGCTGAATTTGCTCTGCTGTTGCCATCAGTGTTTCAGCCACTCTGCTGCTTTGAGGCTTGGCCTGGGGACAACACCCTGGAAAGCCTGGATCGGCTCTGCACCTGCCTGGGGCACCCCAAAAGTTCCAGTGGGAAACAAAGTTTTTCTTTTCCAGCTACAGGGGAGTCCCTCAACCAAGGGTGTGTGTGTAGGTGAGAGGCCTTGGGATCACCTCCTGTAGGAAGCAAGGTAAAGAGGGTGGAAAGGGAGGAAGCACAGGAGGTATCTGAATTCCTGCTCTGATCTGAGCTTAAAGATAAAGCAAGGGCCACCAGTTCCCCCTGAGACTGGGGGCACTGACCCCTCTGGAAGGGGAATGTGGGATTCCTGAAGTTACTTTCAGAGGATCTGGGGGACCTGACTGATTAGAGGAGGCTTTTTTAAAGGGGCAGCTACTACTGCTGTTCACAGCTGTCCTGTGTAGGTCTGAGCACTCTGTCAGACCTGCTGATGGAGGCTGCAGAGCTTAGCACAGCTTCCCCATCTGCCATGGATGTAATTGGAGCTGGAGGAAAGGGAAAACACCTGGGAACTGGCTACCCAGAGAGAGACAAGGCCAGAGGCCCAGCTGGCAGATGGTTAGAAACAGACTCATAGCAGGGCTGCTGGGCTGGTATCCCAGTGCATCCCAGAGACTGACTGAAAAGGACAGTCTGATTCTGACTTGCACACATTTGCCACTTGAGCTCCTGGCCCCAAGGCAGAAGCAGAACTTGGCAGGTCCTTGTGCCAACAGCCAGAGCTCTATAGGATGACAACCAGCTCCAACCAGGCCCTCCAGGGAACCCATCAGTACCCAAGGTGATGAATTTCCCAAAGCCAGAGGGCAAGACAAGCCTGTAACCAGAGCACCATGAACTGAGTGAGCAGAGAGGCTCAGAAATGGACCTTGTAGCCAGTCTGACCCTGGCCACCCCTTACCTGCTCCCACAGCACTCCTGCCTGGGAGCTGGCAGAATCCTAACTAGTCTGACAGGCTGGGACTGCTGCAGAGCTCCAGCAGCTTTTCCCTCGTGCACCTCTCAGCTCAGGTCTCTCTTGGCTTGGCTTGAGATCCCCAGTGAAAAGCAAGTCCTCAGAAGATGCAGCCTTATAGTTACTAGCACAACTCATCCAGCAACCCTGATCAGTCAGGAGGCAGGAGCCTGGGTCAAGTGCAAGTTTCCAGACTCCAGAAGCTCAGAACTGTTTGCTTCAACAACTCCTCCAAGGGAGGACATCTCAGAAACAGGCACATGGCTCCTGCTCCCAGTTCCCTTCCATCCCAGATGAGGAATTGCCCCACCCATGCCTGCCAGAGACAGGACACAGCAGGGTAACCTAATTTTTGACGATGTGAGCCAAGCCCTGGGGCCAGAAGGACGGGGAGGGAAATGAGGGGAGGAGTTACCGCTGCTTTTGCCTCGGCAGCTTTGGCCTTCTTCAACCTGGCTTTGCAGGCATCCAGGTCCAGGCGTCGGTTCTGCAGGATCCTCCGCTCTTTCTGGAAGGGACAGGAGATGGGTCAGAGCAGATTGCTTAGAAGCAGGGTTGAGGAGGGGACATGGTATCACCTAGGAATCAAATCTATTTCTTTATCAAAACATGCCAGGGAGAAAGAACCCGTTGCTATGCTCATCTCCTTAGCAGGAGTTTTGGGGCTGGTTGCCAGGGATACAGGATAACCTCCTGAAAACAGGGCAGCCTGTGATGGGTGGTGCCCACAAGCTGCAGGAGTGGGGAAAGGAGTTACTTTCCTCATGCACATCAGCTGGCAATCCTTCTCTGTCAGAGAGGGAACCTGAGCAGATCTAGGGTTGGTGTTCCCTCATCCTTGCGTTCTTTAAGGGGAGAGGTATGGAGTCATCCTTTGTCACAAGGAAAGATAAGGGGTTCTCTTAGCACTGTTTCTCTCTCCCCCTCCCCTCCTTGTCTCCAGGGTCGTGACAAGCTTCCCCTTCCCTGCCACCACACTTACAGAGATGGTTCTCCAATCCCCTTCCAGGAAGTTGCGCAGAGGGGTCAGGAAGTTGATGGAGGCAGAGTGGATGAATTCCCGTTCTGCTGCACCCAAGCGCCTCTGAGTCTCTCCAACTTTTATCAAAGTCTTTCCTGCAACAACGGGAACCTTCAGCTCCAGGAGAAACCAATTACCACGTGTTGCCTCCAGCCAACTCACCCAGAGCTTCCAGACTCCCATGCTGGGGGACACAGGCACAGCAGTGCCTGGCCTGAGCGAAGTCCCACACCAGCTCCAGCCATACCCACTCTGCTGTTGGCCTGAGGCATCTTTTCACTGCTCCCAGGGCAACTCTGATCTTATCTATCTGCTGAGGCATTTATGGCACTGATGTATTTTACTGCTCTACCTGCTTGCGCAGAATGATCCTTCTTTGCCTCATAAAAAAGAGGCACAGGAACAGAGCAGCAAATTAAAAAGCACCAGAGCAGAAAACATGAGTTGATTAGACAGTGTTGGCTATAGATGCAGTTACAGCTGCTCTGGCTGTAACAGGACTCACTATTGAACAACTATTGATTTGGAGAGCAGGAACAGAGCTCATGGCAGGGGCAAGGACAGCTGGAAGTGAAGGCTGTGTCTCTGTGCAGGTCTGCTGCTTAAAGAAACCCAAAATTCCCCCAGGAAGGGACAACTGTGAGAATTTAAAGAGCAGAAAGATACTCTGTGTGGTCAGGAAGGAGCCTGCTGCATTCATCTCAATGCAAAACAGTATTAGGGATATTCTCTTGGGAAGGGATGCATTCCCAGGACTTCTTCATTAGCCAGGCTGACTTACCATAAGGTGTCCCTGGCCCAAAGTCATTGGCTGCCTCTGTCATGTACTGTGCCAGCAGCTCCCCATTGGTGACCCGGGAAGGCACCTTCCGGTCAAGCTTCTCATACAGGAATTCTTCTACTCTGGCACCTGGAACGAGGAGACCAGGGAGGCTGAAAGAGAGTCCCTGAGCTGGGATTCATGATAGCCCACCCCACGCAGTCCTCAGTGATGCACTGGACAGCAGGCACCAGTGCCAGGAGCAGGTGTCCCAGCGCACTGCCAGGCTCTGAGGTGCTCTCAGCTGCACAGCGAAGAAGGACAGGCCCTGCAAAGACACCAAGACACCAAGCCCCACAAACTCTACAGGGCTCTCTGCCAGAGGCCATGTCTTTCACCACTGAGCTGCAAGTGACATTTGTCCTTCAAGCCTTAGGAGAAGCTGCACTTACTCGGGTTTGGCTGTAGCAGAACTTCAGTCTGACGCAAGATCTTCTCTGTCCAGTTCTTTGTGCAGTCTGCCCTGGCCAGAAGGTTTTCAAAGTGGGCATCAAGTTCAGTCTTCTCAGCCTGGCCCAGCTTTTCTTCAGTAAACTGCAGGAAGAAGGCAGTCATTAGGTCTGTTCTCCCAAAGCAAATTTAGTGTTATAGAGCTAATAAGGGACAGTGAAGCTGCTTTTGTCTTGTGTATTTACCTTAGAACAGAGCTAAAAACCCTTCAAGATGTCATTCTTTGTTCCCAGGCATCTTTCAGGGGAAGAGGGCAAATTTTTTGCCCAAGAGTAGAACAAACATCAACCTAAAAATAGACTCCAGGTTTGAGAGGTGTTCCAGAATAAGTAACTTTTAATAAGGTCTAGTATGAAAATACTCCAGTTGTGAGGGATCTATTTAAATATGCACATGCCTTCCACTGCTTCATGCAGAACAGCAACAGACATCCTTCACATGAGGGAAGGTGCTGAATCCCTTCATATCCTCCTGACCAACTCTGTGTCCTGCAAACCCAAGGGGTTGGGAATGCCACTACCACCTCAAGCTGGGAGACTCAGGATTTAGATAAAACCACTTCCAGCACGTGACTGTTCTTCTGGGACACACTCTGAAGCAGGGAATTGAAATATAACACTGTTCAACTCTTCTCAGCACTCAGATTCATACTGGCAATGGACAATCCCTCCCTCTGCAATTCCTTTTAAGTTTAAAATTAGCAGCAGGGAGAATTGGGCTGTGCAAGTCTCCAGTGTTTTCATACTGCACAGTGACATCTGACCAGGTTTGTCAATCTGGAGATGCATCATCAGATGGCCTGGACACCCTCCATTGCTTCTTTGAGGGATTTCTGAGAGAAGAGCCCATTCCCTCTCATCCCATCCCCATTTCCCACGTGCTCCTTTCAGTGAAGTTGGCCAACTTCAGTGTATTTTTAAGCACAATTTCCTGCTCTTGACAAAACCAGCATCTTGTTGGATCATGCTAAAAGACCCTTTGGTCAGCTGTGCCATTTGGGATCCTACAGAGGCTCCAGTTGTCCTTTAACCCTTGTTAATGGTCTCTGATGCTACTGCTGCACTATCAGGACATGGTACTGTGCAATACTGGCCAAAGATTAAAAGATGCCAAAGATTAAAGCCTGGCTAAAGCTCTTAGCTGAAATGCAGCTCCTGTCTGATCTACTGCTGGTACCTTCTCCTCTCTGCTTCCCTACACCAGAGCTCAGCTCTAGATAGGCCAAAATGTCCCTTCCATGGGGTCTTGCTCTGATGTCTGCTGCCCTTCCTGGAAGGCTTCCTGGCCAGCTCTGTTCCTTTCCCATCCAGCACAATGCTGGGAACAAAGTGAGATAAGGAGAGCCCAGAGCAGGAGCAAACAGCCCTTGGAGTCCTGTTACCAGATGTCTGAGATATACAAGCCCTCCAGGTATGTTTACACAGAGACCTGTTTAGCACGATTCGAGCTCCAGCCAGTGGAGTGCCTTGCCAGAGGCAGGTGGTGACAGATTCTGAGCTGCAGGGACAGGACAGTCACACCGTCCCCCACAGCCCGTTGGGGACAGAGGACCAGGGATGACTTTGCTGTTCTGTCCTCTGCACCAGCAGCCCCTGGTTACTGGCACATAATTTTAACTGGGTTTTGCCATGGTCCCCCATGCCATTTCTGGACAATGGGTAAAAGCAGATTCAAGGTGAGAGGGTGTTTGTATTGTTTGATTTCTTTGGGGGTCACACATGGCTCTCAGCAGCTGAGGCTGCTTTCCTCTGTCACTGCTGGGAGCCCAGAGCTGTTTTCAGACTCTGCCAGGCTGGGCTGAGTCACTGCCATGCAGCAAACTGGGACTTCCCAGGTATTTGGCACCAATTCTTGAGTCATCTGTTTAAGATCTTTCCTAAACAAGCCAAGACTCTTTGATGCAAAGATAAGTCTCTCTCATCCCCCTTTCCCAGACAGCATTCTGAGACCTCATCTCACTTTCAAGTCCAGCTCTTTTTCCTGCAGTTTAGGCTTATCCTGCACCAGCAGCTGCCCTGGAGCTGTCAAATCTAAACCCAGTTTCTTATCAGCTGAATTGAGTCAGCTTCTTACAGCATTGCTGCAGTGCCAGATCCCTGCTGAAGCCCTCCAGAATCTCCACAGCACTACTGCCACTGTCCTGAACCATTCCAGCTCTGGGGCCCTTTGCTTTATTAACAAGTGGCATCTTTGGCATCACTGTCCTCTGTGGCCGTTTTGTGTAACCCAGTGCAGGGGTCACAGCTCAGCACTCGCCAGGACTCAGAAACAATTCTTATCTCAAGTCAGGCAATAAAGCTGTTTGTCTTGCAACAAGGCTGAGGGCAGCACCAGGATCACAGCAAGCCTGGGGGCTATGCCAGAAGGGGAGGATGGGCAGGAATCTCAGTCACAGCCTGTGGCTCCAAAGGGTCAGGCCAGAAAACAATCTCTTATTCAGGCTTCCTTTCAGGGTTAGAAAGCAGGGCAGGAAGGTCGGGAAGCAGGTGCAAGGCATGGAAGGCTGTGACTCCACTGACACTTAACTCACTCAGTGTCTCCCTGACCCCTGCCCCGGAGCTGGGTGTGCTGAACCCAGCCCAGGGACAGCCTCGGGGGGCTGGTGCCTCACTGCAGGGGCTGCACTGGGTGCTATCGCTGCCCAGTGTTACCTCCTCCTCCCTGTGCACAGGGATCACTGATCCAGCTCCATTTGACCTCTAATGTGACTTTTTAGACCTATCAGAGAGCCCACCCGACTTCACAGCAGTAGTGGGGATGTGCCACGAAGTGTAGGGAGAGCAGGACCACCTCCTGCAGGAGCAGCCTGCCATGAGATCAGATGGAGCTTCTCCTGGAAGCACAGCCAGTGCAGGAGATTACAGGTGAGTTACACTGACCTACGAGCTGGCTCGTTTTTTTGTCTGGTGCAAGTGGAAATCTGAGATTTTAGGTGACAACAGGTCTCAGCTGCTGATCCCTTCTTACCTGGCTGCCCAGTGAAAAGAAGGGTAGAAGAACAGCAGTTTATGAATTTGGCTACTCAAGCACTTCAGGCAGAACTCCTCTGTAAAGGATTTCTATTCCTGAGAATTTGTTTTCATAACAGAGAAATTTGGTTGAAAAGATTTCACTGTGACACCAAGAGATGCAGAACAAATGAATTGATCGTACCCTCAAGCCTCCTGACTGTAAAAAGACAGATTTTGAGTATTTTATATTTTGCTGTTCCCAGACTAGCAGCACTGCTGTCTTTCACAACAGATTGCCACAAACAGGAGTGATATTTGGTTTCATCAAGTTGATTTACAGGCTTGGTGCAGATCCCTGGGGAGGAAGGCAGGGCTGGCAAAGCACAGGCAGTTGCAGCGTTGAGAAAGAACCTCCAGCTCCTCCATCCTGCCATGGCAGAGCTACTGTTTGTTTTCTAGAACCTGAGGACTGGGTCAATAGCCCTGAACCAATTCCCAGATCTGCATCCTGGGATCGTGAGCCAGGTCACAGTACTGAGAGGCTGCTCATCCTTGCAGCTGACCCGGCTGCTTAATAATGCAGGGCAGCCTTTTGTCAGTGCCACTCTCACTCTCCAGGAAGTGCTGCATTCCAGGTCATCAATAATTCAGCCAAAGGTTGGGTTTCCTCTGGGAGTCTTGGCTGAACAGCAGGAACCAGAGATGCTTTATCAGGGCCCAGGTGGGCAAACAGGGTGACCCAGCAGGAGAGCAGCACTTGGGACACAGGCCCAAAAGGAGCATGGATGTGCTGGACTACAGCTAGGGCAGCTGCCCTAAGCATTCACAGCTTGGGGAAAAGCCCCTTCCCCCAAGAGAGTTGGCAGACACACATCTGGGATGTCAGGGGGGTTGGCAAGTAGTGCTGAGCTGGAGGGCCCCCCCTGCACTACAGGTACAGATCAAACAGGCCTGTGACTAAATGCCATCAGAGTTAGGCTATAAAACAGCCCATGGTATTTCCTTTGCTGAAAGCATCAGCACCTTCCTCTCCTTAAAAGTGAGGGGAATAAAATCCCAGTATAATAAAAGCCCAGGCCTGTATGCTGTGATCTCTAACAGGGTGGCTGCAGCCCCCTTGCAGAGGATCTGGTGGCAGAGTTCAGGCCCTTGTACCACTTGCAGGGTCCCCATTTTATCCAACTGGACGTTACTTATGACTTTCCACTTTAAATTACAAAGATCAAACCAGAGCCAGGAGATTTAAACCAGGAATAGTCTCCTGTACCTGCCAGTAGATTTAGGCTGTTGGGTTTTTCAAAGCCTCCAAATAGCTCAAAATGCCCCAAACACAGTAACATTTGCTCTTTTTGATCAGAGGCACAACACAATAGGTTGAGCAAATCTGGCTCCCTCTTTGTACAGTGTTGCAGTAAGAAAGAAGCTACAGCCACTCAGCATCTGAAAACTACCTGATTTTCAGCAGCTCTGGACCAGATACAGAGTCTGCTCCAAGTATTTGGTCACCAGGAGTCAGGAAAGCCAGGCTGGGAGCCAAGTGAAACTGTGCTAGAGGACAGAAGGAAGTCATTAACAGGGACAGCTTGGTTAACTCATGAGCAAGGCATTTAGGAGAGGAAAAAAAACACTGTTGTGGTGGGTTAAGCTTGGCTGGACATGAGGTGCCACCAAATCTCTCTATCACTTCCCTCCTCAGCAGAACAGGGGGGGTGAAAATAAGATGGAAAAACCTCATAGTGAAAGATAAAGGCACTTTAATGAAGAAAAAGTTGTGCATGGAAGCAAAGGAAGCAAAAAAATTTTCCTGTCTCCTTCCCATCTGCAAGTGATGTGTGACCACTTCCCGGGAAGCTGGGCCTCAGTACATGTCATGGTTACCCCAAAAGACAAATGTGCTCTATAATAATGTTCCCCCTCCTCCTCTCTCTTAGGTTTTATTGCTCTGCAATGTCCTATGGTATGCAATATCCCTTTGGGCAGCTTGGGTCAGGTGTCCCTACCAAGACCTTGTCCTTTCCTTGGGTCACCTTCTGCTCTCTGAACTTTTAAAGTGTGAACACCAGTAAGGTCAGCAAGCAGAGGGTTTATTTTATCTACTAATGATTAAAGTCTATTTTATCACCAGAATTCAGGGAGCTGGGGGAGTCTGTCTGCAGGAGCTTCAAGAGAGAGTAAGTCAGCCTCTAGCTGTTCTAGTAATGACATTAGTGGGGGGATAAGCACCCAAAAGCTGTACTCACACTTAGGCATTTTCACCCAGAGCCTGTTTACATCAGAACTGACAAAAGACAGACACCTACAATTATTTCCAGACCTCTCTGAAAGAGCCTGCCTTGCAGCCTATCTAGAACAGAGACGTCCAGTGTGTGGCCACACAGCTTCCACTGGCCAAGGTTTGGGATCAGACCCACTCATTGATAACTGGAAGGTGCATCTGATCAAAGGGAGAGGCCCTCCTTCAAGTGAAGATGAAGAGTGACCTGTTTGGAATCTGTCTGCAGGTGCCACATCCCCTCAGAGAATACTGATCTGATGGCTGCAACTGGTAGTGCAAGTGTCAATACAGGCCATGCTCAGGTGAGATGCTGAATCCTACACAAGCTTTATATCCCTGCAGCTGCCCCAGCCTAGAAGCTTGTTCCCCACTCCCAGGGTAGCAGAGCTGTCCACTACTTTCCTACCCCACCTTTACTGTCTGCTCTGCTTTTCTGGAGGAGCCCTGTGACTGATGCCTGAGCGAGGAAGAGCCATGTAAAGGCAGCAGTGGGTTTGAGCTGTTTTGATTGGGTTGTTTTTGTCATGAGGAGCCTAGTCCAAAATCCTCATTCCAGCACCTACGTTGGGTTGTATTTGACAGGTTTCAAATCAGCTCCTGCCCTGAGCCAGCCCAGAGGTGTTGTGCTGACCATGCCCTGTCTCCTTTCCCCCGGCTGAGCCCCAATTCCAGTTTGAGTGAAGCTCCTGTGTGTTGGTCAGACAGCTCTGCCAGACAGCAGGAGCTAATGCTGTCTGAGTGGAACAGCACATAATGGCCAGTCCATTTATCTCCAGTTGCTGCAGTTCCAGTAAAACATCACTTTGTTAAATGCCTGGAGCTGGAGAAAGCATCTCCAAATGCTACAGAAAACAGCTTTTTCTAGACAGCTTATTCCCGTCCTAGAAGATCTGCAGTGCTAAAGAGTGCTACAAACCCAGCCCTTACTGCCCACAGCAGACCTCAGCTGTCACTGGCGGCTCTCGGGGGAGAAAGGGCAGGGCTCACCCACACCAGGAGTCTGTGAGGACCCAAAAAGGCTGAATTCCCCCAGCAGTGACACCTCATGAGGTGGTTTTCAGCCTCAGAGATCTCTTTCCTTCCAGTTCCCCCTCCTTACACACCTGCTCACTGTCCACAAGTGCCAGTGCTCATTTGGTTTCAAGAAATTACTACTGTAATTAGGCATATGAATATTCATGTACGAGACAGTGGAGTAGGTGTAGCAAGCACAAGCCACGATTTATAAACGCCTCCTTGCTCTGGAATCACTGTGTGCAGACACTGTTCCCAGGCCTGTCTCCTTCCTACGCCTTGGAGCTAAAAAACACTTACCAGAGACTTACAATAAGGCTTCTAAACACAAGATTTCTTTCTAGCATTTCTTCTGCATCCAAGGTCATTTGCATGAGAACGGCATCTTTAGGCCTTCCATCTGCTCCTTATTTTGCACCTGTAGTTAATATCTCTCTTTTTCATAACATATGACTCACTGGCACGGCTACAGGAGCTGATATCTGCTTACAGGAGACCAGTTCTCAATAGAGCCAGAATTACTCCCCTGCACAGAAGGTCTGGAACAAGGCAGCTCTGCTGTTTGTTTACCAGCCCCCACACAATAGGTAGAGCAAGAAGCCCAGTCCCAGAGTCTGGGCTTCACTTTCCAGGCAGGATCCCAACCAGTTCTGACCTGCCTCTCTCCTCTCCTGGTCAAACAAGAGCAATATTCCAGTTCTTATGCCCAAGAAATTAACACACTCAGCATCTCACCACCTGCTGCACATCTGCTGCACACGCATACCCAAATTTCTTCACAGCTCCAGAGGGGTCAGTTCATCCCCAAGAAGCTCCTGATCTCAAGCTGTGAATATCAGAATATTCTGAGGACCCGCAAGGATCATCAAAGTACACTGGCCCTGCTCAGAAACAGCCCAAAGAATCCCCCCCTGTGCCTGACAGCATTGTCCAAATGCTTCTTGAGCTCTATAGGCCTTGGGACTGTGACCACTGCCCTGGGGAGCCTGTTCAGTGCTCCACCACCCTCTGGGGGAAGAACCTTTTCCTAATACTCAACCTCACCCCACCCCGACTCAGCATGGTCCTGATGCCTCAGCAACCCCATGAGACCTGACCTGCTCACTCTCAGCAGCTCATCCCATCCCTTGAACATCCCAGTGTCTTCCCAAGCCCTGGGATCTCCTGCTCCTCCCGAGGGGCTGAAGTGCAGACCAGGTGCAAGGCACCTCCACCACCCCTCCCCAGCGACAGGGACCATTCCACAGAATCCCAGAATGACTGGGATTGGAAGGGACCTCTGGAGATCACCCCGTCCAATCTCCTTGCGAAGGCAGGGTCACCTGGAGCAGGTGACACAGGAGCGTGTCCAGCCGGGTTTGGAATGTCTCCAGGGTGGGAGACTCCATGCTTTCCCTGGGCACCCGTTCCAGAGCTCTGCACCCCTTCCCGCTGGGTCTGGGTACGGACAAAGCAGCCGTGTGCCAGCAGCTTTGTTTCTTTAAGATCAGCAAACCCCAAGCACGAATGTCTCCCCGCACTCCCCTCACCATCCCGAGCACCATCCCCGGGGCTCTTCCCTTGGGACCTTCCCCGGCACCCCCGAGCTCCCGAGGTGATGCATCTGCAGGTGATGCTCCGGGGGCTGCGGCTCAGGCAGACGGACCCACCCAGCTCCGATCTCCTTCTCCAGCCTCCCCGGGGCCGGGCAAACCCCCCTGGCTCCTCCGGGGCCTGGCTCCGCGGATCCCCCGCGCCTCTCGCCCCGCGGCCTCCGGGCGATGCCGCTGCCGTGGCGACAAGCCCCGCCTCACCTGCATGGCGCGGGAGAAGAAGACCCCCGCGTCCGACGCCAGCTTCTTCACGTTGAACTCCATGACGGCCCCGGAGCCGCCCCGGCCGCGCCGCGCCCCCGCTGTCACCGCGCCCGCCGCTCCGCCGCCTTTTATAGCGCCGGGTGACGCCCGCTCCGTGCCTCTTAAAAGGGCTGCGACTTCTTACGGGTCCGTGCGCCTCGGCAGCGCCCCGGCGGACGGGGGCGCGGATGGCGGGCGCGGCCCCTTTAAGCGCGGCGGCGGCTGCGGGGGGAGCTGTCAGCGCCCGCCAATAGAAACTCACGCCGCGCTCCCCGCCCCTTCCCTTCCCCTCTCCGCCGCCCGCGCCGCCTCATCCCCGAGCCGGCCGCGTTCCGATTGGCGCGGCGGCGGGCGGCTCTCCTCTCTGATTGGCTGAGATGGGCGAGGGGGCGGGGTCTCCGCGCGGCCCGGCCCCTGCGCGGGGCGGGCTGCGGCGCGGGGGAAGGAGACGCTGCCCTTCCGCGGCCATGGCGCGCGGCGCGGGGACAGGGCGCCGAGCGGGGCCGCGCGCCCCCCCCGCCGCGGTGAGTGGTGCCGCCCGCGCCCGCTCGCGGGGGCCGGGCCCGCCGGGCCGCACCATCGTTAGTGGGGGGGGGAAGGAGGGGGAAGGAGGGGGAAGCGCCGAGCCGGGGACCCCCGGCTGAATCCGGTCATGGGGGTGGGGGGTACGGAGGGTGCGGGGGCGGCGGGGGTGCCCCCGGGGTGAGCGAGTGCAGGGGCCCGGGGATGCCGGAGGGGTGCGAGGCACCTGAGGGCGCAGGGGGGATGCTCAGGGATGCGGGGGATGTCGGGGGTGCGGGGATGCTCCGGGGCTGCGGGGGGTGCGGGAGCCCTGCGTGCTGCAGTGCAGGTGCGGAGGGTCCCGTGGGACGCTCGCCGCCCGGCCGGTGGGTTTAAGCCCCGGCTGCCCACGGCGGGCAGGGCTGGGGGGAGATGCCCGGACAGAGGGGCTGCCTTGGTACGTCCGGCGCCTGTACTCCCTATCCCGGTATGGTAACCCCTAGGCTGTTTTCCGTGCCCAAAATTCCTTGCACTTTGCTCATCTCTGCTGCGGCCAGGATGTTGTGTTTAACCTTGTGGGGAGAGCCCATGGCCGGTGTCCGGTCCGTGCGGGCTCCCGGTGCCCGGAGAACATTCCGTCGGTGCTC
This sequence comes from Coloeus monedula, assembly GCF_965178545.1. Classification (NCBI taxonomy): domain Eukaryota; kingdom Metazoa; phylum Chordata; class Aves; order Passeriformes; family Corvidae; genus Coloeus; species Coloeus monedula. The sequence continues at coordinate 5,594,666 of NC_138801.1, read as the reverse complement.
CCGGGGCAGTGGGTGCGGGGCTCTGTCACACGCCGGTGCCTTCTGCCGCTCTGTCCTTGACGGGAGCACATCCCTCCTGCCCAGAGCACATCCCTCCTGCCCAGAGCACATCCCTCCTGCCCAGCCCCGCTAGCAAAGCTCCGAGGGAGCTCAGGCAGCATGGAAATCTCCTGGGAGAACCCCCTTTGGTTGGTGGCTCTTGAGCAAGGCTGTGATGCACAGACAGCTGTGTGAAAGCAGAGTTTTGGCATTGAAAACGTGTGTATGGTTATTTGGGATAATTGGGGCTTTTTTTATATTGGGACTGCAAACAAAATTCCTCCAGCCATGTGCCGGCAGTTCTGGTACATGTAGAAATTTCTGGGAGCTGCTAAATCTGAGGGTGCTGCTGCCATAGAGCAGTTTGGGAATCTGTCCCCGTGGTTGGTAGGATAAGCAAAGGAATTGCTGCTGCTGGTGAGAAGATGTTTTGTATTCGCTGTTCCAAGTGACCTGGTGTGTGTTTTGTGAAGTGCACTGCAAGGAGGAGCAGGGTGTGTGTTCCCCTCACTCAACCGATTTTTCCCCTCTTCCTGCAGGAGGATTGTTGGATGGAGGCCAATTCCAGGACTCTGAGCCACATGTCAGAGAAAAGTTGGGTTCTTTTGTGAGCAGCTCACACAGCATCCACAAGTGCCCTTCCCCGTGGCGGCTCCTGAGGGTGCCGAGGTCCTCGTGCAGACATGGCATTTAGGAGGACAGAGGGAATGTCCATCATGCAGGCCTTGGCAATGACCGTGGCAGAGATCCCCGTGTTTGTTTACACGACGTTTGGGCAGGTACAAGGAGCGGGAAAGGTCTTCCTGTCACATTCCTGGGGCTGGCTCTGCGGGGTTGTCTGCGTGAGATGGAGGCACAATGGGGTGGTGCTGGGGGACCTGGGCAGTTTGAGGGATTGGAGGAATTGCAGGGGGAGTTCGGGGTGGTGGAAGAGACTTGTTCTGAGTGGGCTTGGAGAGGAGAGAAAAGCGCTTCCCACATTCCTCCCTGGGAGAACACCCAGGTTCAATCTTTCTCTTCATCAAAGGCGCTATAAAAAGACTTGTCTTTCAAAGAAGAGTAATATGTTCCCCACTTGTAGTGATGCAGCACTTGGAGCAATAAAGCTCAGCTTCACGCCAGGGCTTCAGAGCTGAATTTGGGTAACCTGGATTGCATCTGTCCCAGGCTGTGTGCAGATTTTGCAGTGTTTTTTGGCAATGAGGATTGAGACCAAGTTCTCCAGGTCCTGTCAAAATGATGCTCCACAGTCTCTCTGTTGCTATGTCTTAGTTGTGTAGCAGGGAGCCTGTTTTGTAGATAGGAGGGTAAAGCCAACGTGTTTCATGTTTAACACAGGTTTTAATTTTTTTTTTTTTTAAAAAAGGGCAATGGAATTGGTTTTTCATTGTTGCTCTTCCATTTCTTTTGTGTTTAAAGTCTGTCTTCTCTCAGCTGCGGCTCTCTCCAGGCCTGCGCAAGGTGCTGTTTGCCACAGCTCTGGGGACGGTTGCCTTGGCTCTTGCAGCTCATCAGCTGAAGCGGCGGCGCCGCCGAAAGAAACAAATTGCTCCGGACAAGTGTGGCTTTAAACCGGGAGGGATCACAGTGCCCATCCTGCCAACCAGGAGGGTCTCCTCCGTGAAGAAAGGTTGGCCTTACAAAAAGGGAAAAATCCTCAAAGAGGATTTTTTGTACGGGGAGGGATGGGAAGGCGGAGGGAGAGGAAAGCACAGCCATTGGTATAGTGCTTCAATGGGGAATGAAGTGGGAATTCTGAAGTGCAGTGCCATGAGCACAGGCTTTGGGGAGCAAAGGGAGACACTCTGAGCTCACAGTCCTCGGGAAGAAAAGGTGTCCTGAGGTTTTCCCTGAGGTTTGCATTCCCATCCCCTTTCCCGCAGGCAGCCTGTGGACAATTACCACGCTGCCCAGTAATGACCAGGGCACGCAGTGACCTGGTTCTGCATTGATCTCGTGACGTCAGTGCGGGTCCTGTGCTCTGCTCAGGGGAGGGGAGGGTGGCCTGGGCCAGGCTGGGGAGTTGGGAGTGTCCATCCAGCTCTGCGGTGACTCCCAGCTTCCTCACCTGCTTGTACTGATTTTAGGGGTAAGACTGACCCAGGCTCTCAGCAAAGCACTTTAGGGATTAAGCATTTGTTTGGTGAAATGTATGAAAATCAAGGGAGCAGTGTCTGTGTTCTGCCTGTCCTGAGGGAAGGTGGAGGAGTTTTTGCTTGATTGTTTCCACTTGTCTCTTGCTGTCCATAAGCAGTGAATTCATTCCTCAGCCTCAGATCCCCACTGACACCAGCTTTCTTAGGCTCAGAGCAAAGCAGAGCAGACAGGAGATCTGTGGCTTATTTCTAGGTGTTGGATAGTGCTTTGCCCATTCACAGTCACACTGGACAGGGTGATGTTCCCCTCCCTATTCCCTGCTGCAGTCACCTGGGCCTAAAATCCTGTTTTTGTGTGACCTTCCCAACTGCAGGATACTCCAGCAGGAGAGTCCAGAGCCCTGGCAGCAAGAGCAATGACACGCTCAGCGGGATTTCCTCCATTGAGCCCAGCAAACATTCCAGTTCCTCCCACAGCCTTGCCTCGGTAAGGACCTTGTTGGCAGGGCTGGGAGATGTCAGTGCATGTACCTGTCACGAGATCACCAAGTCCTTGGGCTTGTACTGGCTCATGGAGAGTGCCAAAGCCTCTCGAGCAGAACAGGTTGCAGTGTAATTGTAGGGCGGGTTCTGATATTAACCTTGCACTGAGTGTCTGGAGTTCCCTGCAAACAGCAATTTTTTGTGGCCAAGAGCTCCAGGATTCCTTGGCCAATTCTTTGGCCGAGGAGGAGCTGCAGGAGGGATTTCCCTGTGGGACATGGCCATGGTTCCTTGGAGCTGTCTGTGACCCTCTCAAGCAGTTAGGCTGGGTTGTTTCTGGGTCTCACAGCCATGGAGAGCTTGTTTGCTTCCCTCCATGGTGCGGGTTTGGGTGGCCCAGCAGTCTCTCCCTTCTGTGCTGCGGCTGCTCACAGCTTGCTTTGTTCTTAAAACCAAATTAACTCAAATTAGCTACTAAAATCTGATGGCTCTGTTCAGGAAACAGCACAGGTTGAGAACACAGCCCAGTCACTCTGCCTCCTCCAAAGCCAAAAAGCAGCCTATCAGTACTGGTAATTCAGGCTTAACCAGGCAGGAGAAGCCATCAGTGCTTATATCCACCTTTTGTGAGACCAAAACTGGAAGCATATGTGACTTCAAGACCTGTTTCACATTCCCATTGCCCAGAGCCTCATGTTCTGTTGGAGCAGGGGGGCACAGATGAACCTCTGTGAGTGGCTGCAAAGTCCTCCCTCGTCATCACCCAGGCTCAGAGGCTGCTTGGCAATGCTGGGGAAAGGAGAGGGAAAAATCATCCCTTCGAAGGGAGCTGTTGGGTGCCAGGACCCCACAGCACATGCTGGTGTTGCTGGTTTTAGTACAGCTAAAGCACCAGAAGTTGCCAAAATCCGTGCTGGCCAAAGTGTGTCTCCAGCAGGCGGCAGTGCCTGCGCAGCGCTGGGCACGGCACAGCATTCCCTGGGGAGCTGGGGTGTGATGGGATGTGACCGTGAGCACCAAGCTGTGTCCAGCTCTGGCCTCTTTCCCCCCACAGGGACTCGCATCCACGTAATTCCCCCATGGCTTCTCAGTTCACATAGATGCTATCCAGGTTTTGTAACACTGAAATTCTGTTTCTCTTTAAATAAAAAGCAATCCGTAAATGTCTTTTCCCACTGCTGGTGCCTGGGTGGGGATATCCCCACGGACAGGCATCTGTTTCTGTACAGATGAGCTGACCCTGTACTTACAGTTTTCATATTACTTGGTGGAAAAACAACTGATCCTTTGCACAGCTGCAGGTTTGCCCCTGTGCTCTCCTTTGCTTCCTGGGCTCCTCTTTGCTATCCAGTAAGTAAATTGGCAGCAGTGAGCTGATGATTTGCAGTTCTGGATCTCAAGGTGATTTATTAACATCTCACAGGGATTGATCAATGGAGGCAGGGCAGGAATTCATCTGTCAGCTGATTATTGTAGATTGTTTTTGGTACCAAGCTCATGTTTGGACATCCTTCTCTAAGCCACAGGAAAATGCTGGTCACTGATAGAGTTGAATCCAGCACTTTACTGGGTCAGACTTTAGAAGACATTGATACCTTGGTGTGAAACTGGACAAAGCTGACACTGCTGTGTGGATTGTTGAGCTCAGCCATCCGAGGAGAGGGTCTGGTTACAAAGAGGAGAATGAGGATTCCCCTTGCCCTCTGGGGAATCCTCAGCTGTATTTTTTCTGGGAAACTCTTTCTTTTGTTTGGACTGTGCTTTCTTCCTTGCCACTTCCAGTGTTTTTTGTACAGGCAGCTGGGGCTGACATGAGCTTTCCATCAAAATCCTGGTGCCTTTGTAGTGATTGCTTTGGACCTTTCCTGGGCTGTTTCCTCCATCAGTGCTCTCCTTGTAGTCCTTATCAATACAGGGGAGCACAGGGCAAACATGGGGAAGAAAAATGCCTTTTTGCTGAAGTTTAACTGGTGTTTGTTTGATCTTAGCATCTCTAACCTTGAGAGAATTTAAATGCATTTGGTGCCCTCTGCTCCCTTCCTGCAGATGGTAGCAGTCAACCCCTCAAGTCCAATACCCCCAGGGATGTGGGAGGCCCAGGCAATGGGAGATGCTGGAGCCATTGGTGATTCCAGTGCAGAAAGCCTCTATGTTCAAGGTAAGCAGGCACAAGGTCATTCCCCTGGGGGGTTGTTTATCACTGTGAGAGCAAGAAGGGTGTGAGAATTGACACAGAGCATCAGCACTCAGTGTAGAACTCTAACAGAAAGTTCCCTTCCATTCTCAGCCTAAGCTCAAATAAAAATCCCATCTTCTCTTAAAAAAAAAATTATCTTTTTTGTCAGTGAATAATTTACTTCCAAAATACTGTTCTTGAGCACAGGCTCATCTTGTGCAGAGAACAGTACTTTGAATGTAACATGGATAATGTTCTAACCAGTTTGGGGATGTTCTCCTTCTAATCTAAAATAAACCATATTTAAACAGGAAAGAAAGGGAATATGTTTATTTTTTCAGCTGGGGAGGGATTTCCCTCTTTGCTGGATTGTCTGAGTGAGCAAAGACTCATCCTGTATCTCTTTGTTCCTCAGTGCCTTGGGACTCTCACAGCTTTTGGTTGTGTTTCCAGGCATGGAGCTGTTTGAGGAGGCCCTGCAGAAATGGGAACAGGCACTGAGCATCAGGCAAAGGGACAGTGCTTGTACCAGCACCCCTGTGCCCTGGGACAGCAGGAAGCAGCAAGAAAGCATGTCTGAGAACCTTTCAGAGGTAGGTCCCCACATACTGAAAGGCCAGCCTGGGTGCTGGAAGCAGTAAACAGTGGGAGGTTAAAAGGAGAGCAAATTAAGGGCAGAGACAGGCCAGACTCTGTTTAAGAGCTGTCTGTATCTGCAGCTTCCTTATGCAATGGAAGTGGGTGTTTTTAATTTCTTTCTCTTTTTAATATGTCTCGCCCCCTCATTCCCCAGCTTTTCTACCCACCTTCCAGCCTTGTGTCACTCACTGTCACACGTGTCCTCCCGTGGCACAGCCTGTGGTGAGAAAAGGCTGTGATGAATGCAGCACAGCTTTGGCTGGCAGTGTTGTCTCTGTAACTTTTTAATGCATTTGAAAATGGAGATCTTGATGGTCACTGTCCCTTCTGGGAACTGGGTGGAGAGCAGAGCCCAGCTGTGTGTGTGTGGATGAGGAAAGCAGTGGTAACTTGGTAGGAGCTGAGTGTGGCCCTGGTCCCTGCAGGGAGATGTGTACCTCACTCAGCCTGCAGCTACAGAAGCCAGGATTTTAGGACAGCCCTTTGCTGTCTGAGACTTGAGGACTATGCAGGGAAGACCTGTATTAAAGGAGATCTAAACTAGAATGGCTCAGTGACAGCCACAAAGCTAAAAAACCTGCTGTAACTCAGGGCTGTGAAAGGAGCTGAACTCCCAACTCTCCAGGAGTTCTCACTGGGAAAAAGTGTTCCCAGCCTTTTGTAAACAGAGTCTGGTGTAGTAAGTATGTGGGACATTTGTCTTTTGTGCTGGATAATATTTATCCAAGTAAAATCTGGATTCTGTTGTTGTTGGCTCTCCTTGAAGAGCCCTGTAGTGTTTCTAAAACTGCCTTAAGACCAGTTGATTCATTATGAAAATAGATTTTGTGCTTCTTGTTAATGCTTCTGTCTTCCGGGTGAGATACTCATGCAAACATAGGGGCATGAAGGCAAGATGCCATTCAAGTCTTATTTTCCCCACACCTTTTTTTTTTTTTCCTCCATCCTCCTGTGTTGCTTACAGCAAACTTTGCTTATACCCAGCACCTTAATCTAAATACTGTTATCCAGTTCTGGATATCCTGTTATATTCAACACAGGCTTCCTGATGCGATTTCTCCTGGAAATGAGGCTAAAGTCAAAAGGCAGGAGAATTAAGTGGTGTAGAACTTATTAAAATACCTGTTTTTCTGGGTGGCAGGTTAAAGTTCTTGAGTTCTTTCTTCCTTTTTTAAGAGGAAAACAAAATTGTGAAGCTCAAAAGCCAGAGGGTTTGAGTAGGCTGTGTGGAAGCTTCCCTCTCCGTGCATTATTAGCTGCATTGTAGGATTAACGACTCCTCTCTCTTTTTATTTTTAATCATTTAATCTGCAAACTGAAAATCCCATTTTCACTGAAATTTTCCTCCCATATTTGTGCTGTCCAATCTGTCTGTGCCCAGCTGGCTAACTAAGGGTGGCATTTATGTGTATTCCAGGAGGAGTCCCAGAAAAGGGAGTTTGCTGAGAAGCTGGAGTCCCTCTTGCACCGAGCCTACCACCTCCAGGAAGAGTTTGGCTCCTCGCTCCCGTCGGACAGCATGCTGCTGGATCTGGGTAGGGCATCTGACTACAGTAAAATGCCAGTTTCCTGCCTGGTTTTATGTCTTTTCTGTAAGCCAAGTAAAGGAGGAGTGACAAAGTGCGAGTGGAAGAGAGCACAGGAGCTGAGAGGAATGTTGGTCCGTGAACTCCAACACGTGTGGCTTCTTTCTCTCCTCCAGAGAAGACTTTAATGCTTCCCTTGGCGGACGGATCGTTGCGGCTGCGGACGGATGATGAGGACAGCTCGGCTTCGGAGGATTCCTTCTTCTCTGCAGCAGAGGTGACTGAAGTGTCAGCTGTGTGTCACAGCCCAGTGGCTTGGAGGGAAGGCACAAAGTCAGCAGAGCCAAACGCATCTTGGGAGAGGAAGATGATCAGAGAGCAACAGCCCCAGGCTGGGAGGCTCATGATGGATGTTAGGAAAAGCTTTTTAATGAGGGGGATGGTGCAGGCTTTTCCAACCAGCACTTCATGTCATCTTCTTATCTACTGTAGAAAACATGCCATAACAGCTAGGAAAGTGCTGTTATCTAATGTAAGGTGGCTTGGTAGTGTAAATTTTATGGATCATTGGTTATGTCAGAGCTGAGACAGCTTTTGGTGGAAAAAGAAATATCTTTGCATGAAACAGTTGTCACTGACAAACTTTGCTAGCTGAAGATTCTCTGAAGAAGGCCTACCTTGCTTGTGTGCAGTCTCTTGTGTATTTGCAAATATTTAATGAGCTCATTTTGTTCTTCCCACGCCTCTTGTTACCTCTGCAGCTCTTTGATTCTCTCCCCTTTGAGGAAATGCCATTCCACCTCTCCAAGCCAGTGGCAGCATACGAAGAAGCTCTGCAGCTGGTGAAAGAAGGGAAGGTTGCGTGCCGGACGCTGAGGTGAAGAGGCAGCTGGAACTGTGGGATCCTGTGTTCCCTGCGGCACTGTGAACACATCATTTGCCTTTGAGCAGCCCAATAACCAGAATAACCCTTTGGGGTCATAAAATCACAGCATCCTTCCTGCTGGGGTTTGGCCTTCCCAGGGAATTAGCCCCAGATTTTAGGGACTCACATGTTAAGAAAGAGTAATTGTCCCAGGAAGTTAGTGATAGGAAGTGTGACTGTTCTGGGAGGCTGGCATAGTCCTATACCAGCCTGGCAGAGGTCCTCTCTTCCCCCAGGGAGCTGGATAAAGGGAAAGTGACTGTTCCTTTCTCCTATGCACAAACTGGGAATTTAGTTTTTTTGGTTAGCTGGTAGGAGCACCAACATCAGGAGAACTGGAATTTACGCAATTCTTCCCCTTTCCCTCTAGGACAGAGCTCCTTGGCTGCTACAGTGACCAGGATTTCCTGGCGAAGCTGCATTGTGTCAGGCAGGCATTCCAGGTGAGACTGGCTCCAGGCTCCCAGGTTTCCACGGCACATGGCTGCCAGCAGCACGTTCCTGGAGAGCGCAGTTTTGTTTCCTAGATTCCAGCTTGTTAAAGGTTAATGACACTGGTGTGTGCAGCATTGCACTGCTTCATGTCCCGTCCTTTTTTTTTTCTTCCAATTCAGAATTTGAGGGTGTGTAGGTCCTCACAGGAGACATCTGTGTTTCCTTTGCAGGAGCTGCTGGAGGATGAAAGCAATCAGCTGTTTTTTGGGGAGGTTGGGAAGCAGATGGTGATAGGACTGATGACAAAAGCTGAAAAGGTAGGAAGTTTATGTAGCAACTAAGCTGTGTCTTGAGTACAGGGACACTTGTTCCCCCATCCCAACCCAGAGTTTGTCCAGTATGTTGGAAGAAGAAAACTTCATCTGAGTGCTGGTGACTACTGTGATGTTGATGTCAGCTCAAATCTGAGTAGTCAAACTTCCGTTTTGTTTCTCTGCTCTCCCAGAATCCCAAAGCTTTCCTGGAAAGCTACGAGGAGATGCTGCGTTATGCCCTGAAGCAAGAGACCTGGCCGACCACTCAGCAGGAGCTGGAGGGAAGAGGGGTTGGTAAAGACATTATCTTTACAGAGTTGCAGAGGAGTTGGAAGATATTTCTTGCCCGGAGAGGTTGTGGAATTCCCATCCGTGGAAGTGCTCAAGGCCAGGCTGGACGGGTCTTGAAGCAACCTGGTCTAGTAGAAGGTGTCCCTGCCCATGACAGGGAGTGGAACTGGATGGTTTTAAAGTCCCTTACAAGCAAAACCACTGTGATTCTATTATAATGAAAATGTAGGAATGGCCCAGGAGTGAAAGAGCTGCTGGTGAAATAAGATTACATTGACTTCAGCTTGTTACATTTTGTTGCTTCTAACCAAAAAAGCCTGTCTTTTTAAAACCCGTTCCCTTTACAGACTGTTCTGCTCCCTGACAGGTGGTGTGCATGAGCTTCTTTGATATTGTGCTGGACTTCATCCTCATGGATGCTTTTGAGGATCTGGAGAACCCTCCCTCCTCCGTGCTGGCTGTGCTGCGCAACCGCTGGCTGTCCGACAGCTTCAAGGAGACGGTGCGTGAGATGGGGAGTGCTGGTGTGAGTGTGAGATCAGTGCCGTGGCCAGAAAAAGAGCATAACCTCATCTTTCCTGGTTCAGCTGAATTCTCTCTTTATCAATGCCACGCTTTCCTGAAGCTCTAAACAACAGTCTTTTTGTGCATGGAAATTGTTTACAGGAAAGCTTTCCTTATTTTGAAAGCATCTGGTCGGCAACCAGACTTATGGCTCTAGGGGCCTTTATCAGTGATGCCATGGAGATGTTAAAAGATGACAGCACCTATTTTTATGAATGAGAATAAAAGGGTCAAAATACAAGGAAAAATATGTGGGTTTTAGCACACGGCCATTCATTCTGGCAGTACCTCAGCAGACACTGAAGCTGAAATTGCAAAGCTTTCCTTTAGTCCTGCCCCCAGTTGTATTTTTAAGACTGATTAGTTTGATAGACTGAGAATAAAATGGCACTTTGTAACAGCTGCCTGCTTACAGGGGATTGTGGGCTGTTGGGCAACTATGTCAGATCATATTAACAATCTTCAGAAACCCTTTGGCTTCTCTGGAATGGATCTGAAGTGGCTAAATCTGCTTCCAGTTCACTTCAATTGTGTCATTTTAGAGTTGTTGGCACAAAAGGGTGACTGCTTTGATGTTTTGATGACAGTGTGTTGGTAAACTTCGGGTTTTTTTAAGTAATCCCAGTAGTTAATGGGCTCTCTCTGTTAATTGTAGGCTCTAGCAACTGCTTGCTGGTCAGTTCTGAAAGCAAAAAGGAGGCTTCTGATGGTAAGCAAAATTAATCCAAAGGGAAATAATCTAATGTATTTGAGGCTGAAAAGAGGACACATCTTGACAAAGTATGAAGTCTTAAGTGGTAGAAGACTGAACAGAGTCACGTTCTTTGTGATGCTTTAGAGCCCTGGGGTCCTGCGGTCACTGCTCCAGTGCTATGCCAGTATTTTACTGAATCAATCTGAGTTTATTCTCCCTTATTCTCTTAATGTGAGGATTCAAATGACAGTGTTGCCTGTCTGGTATTCCTTCTCCCTGCTCACAATACTGTAGGAGTGGCTGCTGATCCCAAGCAACAAGGGACTGCTCCTGAATTGTATTTTCCTTGCTGGCACCAAACGGAATGGTTCAGGCACTGCTCTGCTCCCTGATGCTGATGCTAATTAGCCATTACTTGATGAGTTTCACTTAAATCTGTGACTTCCTAAAGTATCACAGCAGACGAGTTTATGGAGCTAGGGAACAGGAAGCCACAACTTCACAACCCCAGTTCTGCCACAGGGTCTGTGGCCTCTGGCAAGTTTTCAGCTCAGTCCCAACAGCCAGCTGGTATGACGGGGTTTGGCTCCTGAGATGGCACAGAGAGAAATGAGAGCACTGGAAGCTCTACTGGTGCTGTCATGCAGTAGCTCTGCCTTGGATATTTGCATGTCCTTTCCTGGCTTGGTCAGCAAATTATAAATAGAGGCTATAAAGGCTGGCTGGTGATTGCTTTTCATTTTCTTCTGTTCATTTTCCTCTGGAAATAGCAGCTTAGAAACATGAAGATATAAAGCTCTAGTCATCCTTCAAGGGATCTGAAAGATAAATGTAGTTTTGCAGGAGGAGATGTTCCAAATAGGTCTTAACTTCAGTTACTGAAGCTTTCTGGCAGGGAAGTTGGTGGCTGATTTGGAATAAGCTGCTAATTCTGTCTGAGAATGAAGACCATCTAATTCTGTTCTTCCCTGTGGCAGGTACCAGATGGCTTTATCTCTCATTTCTACTCCGTATCGGAGCATGTCAGTCCTGTTCTAGCCTTTGGTTTTCTGGGGCCCAAGCAGCAGCTATCCGAAGTCTGCAGCTTCTTCAAGGTAAGGTGGCTTTTCTGTACCTCATCTGTGTGGGACTCCTGTCTGCTGGCTTAAAGCTGCTGATACGTGCCCTTGGTGGCTGGTACCAGCAGGTGAAGGAATGTGACTGTAAACCTTCCTTTTTTTGCAGCACCAGATCGTCCAGTATTTGAAGGACATGTTTGACTTCGACAATGTGAGGTACACGACGGTGCAGTTGCTGGCAGAGGACATTTTGCAGCTGTCGCGGCGGCGCAGCGAGATCCTCTTAGGATACCTGGGTACTGAGACTTCCCCAGAGATGAACGGCATGCTTCCTGGCGTAACCGAGCCGCTGAAGGAGGAGCTCATCTGATGTCAGCAGAGGAAAACGCTTTTGTACAGGGACCTTTTCCTCCCAGAGATGGATAAAACTACCTGCAAAGTGCAACGGTGGCAGCAAGACTACATGAAGACACAGCAATCTGGCGGGACCTTCTGCTTTTTGTAGCCAGTAGTGTTTGCTGGGATGGATCCAGGACCACTTGCCAGCTTATGGTTTGAATTTCTCCTTTGTTCCACCTTCCTGTTCTTCTTATTACTATTACTTTCAATGTCTTATATATACATCGTGTCCTGAACTGCCCGGGCCCAGATTTTTGCCCAATTCTCTTGAATAGGGCAATGTATGTACCTATTTTGCCTGTGTGTTTTCTGGGAGGTAAATCCCCGACGTTTACGATTGTGCGTGGGAACAGGAATATCATTGGGAAATTCTCCACTTGACCATTACCTTCTCAAGGAGGCTTTGCTTGCTTTGGGATTTTTGTTACTGTTCTGCTCTGCTGTGTTCCTACAGACATTAATTACTGCTAATTTTTACCCTAAGTGTGTTAACACATGTAATGTGACTAGCAAAGATTTCTTTCCTGGGGAGGAAGAAATAGTTCTGTAAAGCACTGAAGTAAAATGCAGACTTCTGTAAGCAGTCTGAAGCTCTAGGGGAATTGGTCTGTTCCCTTGGTGTTGCTGCTCTTTGGAGACCAGATGATGACGAGCTCTGTGTCCTGGTCATCCTTGCTTAGGAGGTTGCTGAGGTCTGTGTTTGCCCCTAAGGCAAGTTAGTGTGAGGAGGGGGAGGGATTTGCATCCTGCCTGTGTTTGCACAAAGTCTTTGGCATCCATCAAAGTGCCTTGCTGGATTTCAGAATAAGACAGCAGCAGCTTTTGCTGGGTAGGAGGTGTGGGGTGTGTACAAGCAGAGGGAAAGGGTAATAACATGGTGCTTATTGCTGTTATGCACAAGGTAGTGAGAGGTGTAGATGTTGGATGTGAGGTTATGTGTGCGGATAGTTGGAGAGCTGGGATCAAGCTTCTAGAGAGGAAATGACTCTTTACCGTCTGTCGGTCCTAAGAAATACAACATAATTTTGGGTAATGATCAAATGTGTGTATATGGTAGTGCTTCTCAAATGCTGGGATCCTGACTGCCCAGCAAGCACCTGGAATCTGGCTCCTCTGGGATGTGAGCTGAGTTGGATACTCGTGTAGGACAGCAGCAGTGGAGTGTGCTGAACTAGAGAATCATAAAAATCACAGAATAATAGAATATGCTGAGTTGGAAGGGACCCATCGGGATTGAGTCCAACTTCTGGCTCTGCATAGGGCACCCCAACATTCCCACCATATGCTGAGAGAGTTACCCAAACTTCTTGAACTCTGTCAGGCTTGGTGCTGTGACCACTTCCCTGGGGAGCCTGTTCAGTGCCCAACCACCCTCTGGGTAGAAAACCTTATCCTGATATCCAGCCTAAACCTCTCCCAACTCAGCGTCATGCCATTGACTTGAGGCAGTCCTGGCTTTTGTGTGAGGTTTGCAATGATTTGCTGAGTCCTCTGTGAGTACAGCGCCACAGATGAAGGTTGAGATCCAGCCTGTGCCTTCTTCTGTTTCAGTCCACATATAAGTCCAAGTCCCACCCTCGGAATGAGGAGGTCTTCAGGACTTCCACAAAAACATGAGCTTCACTGTTTTTGTTCCAGACTGATTAGTTACCCCTTGTGTCTGTTCTGGGTGAAAGACATGAGGCTTATCTGGACGTATTTTTGCAAGTGGAAAAAAATATGTAAGAATCTGGAATTTCCATATGAGTGGAAAATCAGTCCGTGGGCTTGGAGAATACAAATGCTTTCTTCCTCTTCAGATATCTATTGTGGATTCTGCTGGTAAAAGCAGGAAGGAAGTAAACAGAGAAAAAAAGTAAACAGGAGGACATAAAAGGAGCAGATAAATGTGCTGTGCCATGTGCTCTAGGGTCACCCTCCCTGAGCAGGGAGGTGGGACCAGGTGACCCACTGTGGTCCCTTCCAACCTGACCCATTCTGTGGCTCTCTGATTCCTTGAAATGCTCCTGAGATGTTTGCAGGGGGGTGCATGTAGAGCACAGTAACATCTGGTGCTCTGTAAGCACATCAGACTGATGTGGCTTATCCTGGAAACCAGATTAATGCAATAAACAGGACAACGCTGAGGCAGAAATTAGGAGCAGCTGCCCCAAGTGAGGCTGCATGGAATAAACTGTTATGAGAAGGATTTAAGAGACAGCAGTTGAAACTAGGAAAGGTCTCTGAGGTGTCTTGCTCCTGGCAGTGTGCAGGAAGAAAAGAAATGGAGGATGTTGTATTAGCATGTCACACCTGCTACATGTAAACTGTGATTCGAAAGTATGGTATATTCTGAAAGCAAGTTACTTTGCCAAAAAGATAATGTTGATAGTGCTTTGTGCTCTTGTATGGCTGGTTTAGAAGAAAGTCACTTCAGCAGCTTTTGTATAGTGATTAAAAAGATGCTAAAATATGAAGATTAACGTAATGAGATGGACTGTAATTCTAAACAATCAGTGCTGTTAAATTCTCATTTTTAGTGTTGTTTTATGTGTATTTATTTACTATTTTGAGTGTCTTTTGGCCTCAGTGCTTGGGCAGCCTGCCTGTTTTGTGTACAGACAAGAACACTGGCCGCTAACTTTGAGCTTTTGCATCCTTGTGGGAGAGGATACTGAAACAGGGTCCCCCTGAAGCGAACACTAACTTGCACTGTGGCTTTTTAAGCAGAGGAATTGTAAATTCCTAATCAATCAAATGAAGAAAGACTTTTATTGCAGCCTGATGCTTTTCCTTAGCCCTTATTGCAAGTAGGTTACACAGCCCTCCCAGTGAAGGTAAAGAGGAATCGGCCTCGGGAACATCTGCAGCTTCTTGAAAGTCGAGTTCTCTGCCTTTGCCCACCAGCAGTGACTTAGTCCTGCACCAGCCAAGGATGTTTGCCGAGACAAACTGGTTTTATCTTTACTGGGATGGATGTTAAACTTCTCTACATCTCCCCCTCATTTCCTTGCTGCTCTTTGTCCCTCCCCAATCCCAGTGTAGCTCAAGAGGAAAGGCAGAAAGGTGTCTGCAGCCTCTGAAGGGAACTGCAAGGATCAGCGGGTTCACAGGAGTTGTTCCTGTGGAAGAAGCTCTCCCTGGCCTGAGCAGTGCTGTCAGGGACCTGCTGTGTTCAACTCCTTTGGACGCAGCCCTCGGGTTGCAGGGCCCAACCCAAAAGGTGACTCTCATACTCACCTGTATTGCAGGGAAGAGTTAAAGGGTATGATGAAACACCTGCCTGCCCTCTGGCTTCCTGAGATCCCTAGAAAATCCCTTCCCCCACATACTGTGTTTAACAAAAGAAATTCTTCAGTATTAATAGCAGCTGAGATGTGTATTTGGGTAGAATCCCTTGAGATGAGACATTCGCCTTTTTTTATGATGAACCCTTATTCTCAAGGGGTTAAATCATCCTGGGCTGACACTTGCAAGATTTTAACACTGATGGGGATTTAAAGTGGCTTAGCAGCCATGAAGTAAAATCCCTCAATAGTGTCTGATGCTTAAACAGAATTTAAAATATGCATGACTTTCATTTTTTATGTGGAGGTTGTAACAAGCGCAGTACTTTAGTATGTATGTAGAGACCATGCCAAATTGCTCTAGGGGGGTCTTTATGATCTTTAAGCACAGTAATAAAATTATGAGGAAAAATCTGCCTTGTATCTACAAAATCAGTGTGACTTTGAAGAGCATGACTTGTGTTGTCTCGTACAGGGAGGTGGGAAAGCAGGATTTTATTTATCCCTCTTCAGTAGAACATTCCTCTGCCATATCTGAAACTAATGAATGTAAACTTGTGCCTATTTTTTCCTTGATTTCTTAAAGGTGTAAAAATCTGTTCTTGATTTGCTCCTATCTTTTTCTTTGCAGCTGATTTTTAAAAAATATCTTTAATCTTAGGATGTGGGCATTACAAGTAAAATAAAACTTTCCTTCATGATTGTGGGGTTTGTTCCTGAATTTCCTGGTGAAACGTGGTAGAAACTCAGTCTTTGGTTTCTGATTTAGGTGACAGTTGTAGTGGCACCTCTGCTTCTAGTGATGGTGTCAAACTAGGCTTGCTGTTCCTAGGGCCAGAATGATGAACTTGAAAGGTTTAAATGTAAAGTTAAAGGATTTAATTGCATGGGGAGTCTTCCTGGGTCTACTGACAAGTCCACAGATGAAGTGGGCTATAAAATAAACGAAACAACTCCTTGTACTTTGAACCATGGTTGGAAACTGTGGGGTTTAATTTTTCAGATTTTTCTGTGGTGGTTTGGCTGTGTTGGAGTGTGGTGTGAGGAGGCTGTGATGAAGTGATAACAGAAAATCCCAGTGAGGAGCAGAATCTCTTACACATTGTCCAAGTTCTTGTAGCACTTACCAGCTTCCCAAACTCTGTGAGAGAAACCCAGACTAAAGCCTGCGGGTTGGTATCAGAGCTGCCTATCTGCTGAGCAAGGCGAGAAAATCATCTTCTTGTTCTTCTGAAACAACTATAGTGGATTTAAATAGTTTCATTTTCAGATGATAGAGATACCAGACTGAATCAGATAGGCTGTTTCTTCCACAGTGATTAAAATTTCATTCTTATGCTTAAAAATAAAAAAAGTAAAAACGAGTCTCTGTTAGCATTAATGCAAGCCTGTCATGAACTCTGATGTATGCAAATAAAATGTTCGTGGATAGGAAAATTTTTGTCTCACGCCACACCCTGATCATTAGTTGAGAGAGTTAAAACGAGTTTATCTCAGTTTCCATGGAGTCAGACTCCACACTCATTACATCTCCAGAGCAGCTTTGTGCTTCCTTGTGCTGAGGCACAGAGCAAAGGCTGCTCCATGTATTGACACTTTTTTCTCCTGTTCAGGAAGGAGTGGGTGAATACAGCAATGAAGCCCACAATTTTCAGTACTTGTCATGGTACATAGATCAAATGTAATCCACTCTGCCAGCATAACTCTACATTCAATAGCTTGGAAAGGAGGAGATTTATTTAACTTGAATAATGAAAGCAGTAAATCACTCATGCTCCCTCATAGCAGTCTTGTGCGATGAACTGAGCTCCTGCAGTAAATATTTGCTCTTTCTTTCCAAATAATAAGACTTTAATGCTATTTTTCTTCTTGAAATGCCAGGGAGAATGTCAGCTATGAAGAGCTTGTTGAAATTAATGGGATGTAATCGTAATTGAAGCAGGTATATTACAACTGCAGGAAAAGGAGTTTCCTCCTTTTTTGAAATCTTAATTTATGGGATAGAAATCCTGATCCGTGTGCTTTCCTGACACCACTTAAAGGCAATTTCATGCCTGTGTTGATCACTTCTTGCAGGGCTCTTGCCTATTTATTTTTCTGTAAGTTTAATTTTTTTGTACTGAATTAACTTTGGTTGGTTGGTCTGAAGGTGGATTTGCCTTCTGAAAGCTTTTCTGTGCAATGCTGCTCCATGTTCTGCTTTTCCTCAGGCTCCCCAGGTAAGTCTTATTTCAGGGGTCACATATGGGAACATTCCTTTGGCTTGGTCTTCAAAGTGGGTGATTTCAGTAGTTAAAGGTATTTGGGGGTGAAAAAAAAGTATCACCTGGACCAGGTGTTGCCTGGCATTTGCAGAATCTTTACAGGATTTTCTGCCAGGACTTAAGGAAGAAATTGTTCCCTGTGAGGGTGGTGAGGCCCTGGCACAGGCTGCTCAGAGAAGCTGTGGCTGCCCCATCCCTGGAAGTGTTCAAGGCCAGGTTGGACAGGACTTGGAGCCACCTGGGACAGTGGAAGGTGTCCCTGCGCGGCAGGGGGTGGAACGAGATGACCTTTAAAGTCCCTTCTCAAACAAACCATTCCGAGATTCGATTACTTTATTCCAGGCTTTTATTTTCACGTATGCATGTCCACACGGGAGCGGCTCGTCCTTTACAGAGGTGGTTCCTAAGTGTTATTTAAAAAAATCCAAATGTGCATTTTCAACGGGTCTTGGATGTTATCAGTGAATCACTCCTGTGTGGGGCAAATAGAAATGTGCGCGGGCTAGTGCAGTGATGCTGTGATAGAGAGCTGAATGTAGTAATACCCTTTTGAAATGAACGATTCTCATTTAAATGCACATATTTTTATGTATTTCGGTGGTTGTTTTTTTTTTTTTTTTTTTCCCCAACAGCTACTGGAGCAGCTGGGGGGTGTGAGGGCAGCACCACAGCGAGAACCCGCGGGCTGTCCCCAGCGGGGTGTGAGAATGTGAGGGAAGCCTGGGCTGTTCCCGCCGGGGTGTGAGGGGAACCTGTAGCGGTCGCGCCGGGGCGTAAGGATGTGAGGGGAGCTTGGGCCGTTCTCGCCGGGGTCTGAGGAGAGCCCAGCCCGGCCATTTTCCCGCCGAGCCCCCGCCTCACCGCCCCGCGCCCGCCGCGCCAGCGCCGCCGCTGATTGGCTGAGAACTGGAGCCAGGGCGAGCTGCTGATTGGCCCATCCGCACGGCACCTCTGGCCAATGATGAAACGTCTTGCCGCCCGCCTTTCCTCCGACTGGCTGTGCCGCTCCCTGTGCCCGCCCACTACCGGGCCGCGGTGCCGGCAGCCGATTGGCTGAGGCGCTCCCCGGGCTGGATGTTTAATTGGGCGGTGCTGGGCCGCCCGGCGCCTCACCTGCCGCGCGCTACCATTGGCCCGCCGCTCCCCGCGCCCCCGCCCATTGGCCGCACCGCCCCTCGAGAGCGTCCCGATTGGCCGTAGCGGCCCGGCCCGGTATCCGGGTAAGATGGCCGCAGTCGGGGAGTGCTCGCTGCCCGCGCCGTGGCGGCCGGTCTCCCTCACTCACGTCGAGTATCCCGCAGGTAACTCTCCGCTTCGCCGCGGCCGGGTCTCCCCGCCGCGCCTCCGCCCGTCGCGGGGCCCTTCCCGCCGCCCTGCGGCGCCGCCGAGGGCCGGGCTGGCGGCTGCCAAATAGTGAGCCATTGAGCAGCAGTGCTGAGGCGGCGGGGCGCGCGTGCGTGCTGGGGGCGGCGAGGCGCTCTGCCAGATATTGAGCCGCGGCGGGAGCGGCGCTGCGCATGCGCGGTGGGGGCTCCGGGTTGGGGTGCTGCGGGGGGGGGGGACGGGGAAGGGGTCCGGGAATGGGGAGGGGAGCGGGTCCTTCCCGGGGGTCCCGGGGCCGCCCGGCCCTCCATTGCCGCCCTGCCCGCTCCACACCGCAGCTTCGCCTCCCCTGCAGCCCTCTGGCCATGTGTGGTCGCCGCCGGCCTCGAGGCGTGGGTCCCACCCACGGTGTGCAGCTCCCCGCCGCTTCCCCAGCAGCGTGCTGGGGTTGGTGTCACCTCCCTGCTCCGTGTGCTGGGGGTCTGGCTTGGCGTGTCACCGTGCCGGCGGACTCTGGGGCCCCTCGTGACACCCCAGGGAGCGGGGATGTGGCAGGGTGGCCGTGTCCCCGGGGTGCGCTCGGCTGCCACGGGAGTTCGGTGACTGTGCTGGGAGTGGAGGTGGCAGGGTGTCCCTGTCTCAGGCGGGTCTAGTGGCTTTTCTGGGAGCACTTTGGTCAGTCAGCGCCGAGGGAAATGCCCCGAGGACTGCAGTCGCGGGGTGTTTCGTGGCTTAGCTCTTGGCAAGGTGGGTTTGGGTCCTGGCAGCGTTGAGAAGCAATAGGTGCCTGAGTGCAGGATGGGCTGTTCCAGCTGGGACGGATATGATCCACAGAAGTCCTGCACACCAGCAGCCCGACCCAGGTGGAATGAATTCCTGGATCTGCCAGTGTGCGAGAGCAGATGGGTCTGTGTTCAGCTGGCAGATGTCTAAACAGTGTCCCATCAGTATCTGTGGTCCTTTGGAGCTCCTCTGGGTGTTTTGTGCTGTACTGGGTTTGGGTGCTTGTTATAATCAGAGATAATAGAAAAATGAAGTGTCGGAGTGTTAGTATTAACCATTTGCGCAAAATCCAAATCTTGTCTAAACACTGTTCTCAATATTTCCAGTTCTCCTAGCAAGCCCCCTATTTGCCATGAAGTGTTGCTGTATGTCCTGTTTCAATAGCTGGATTTTAGTTCCTGATGAAAGCTCCTCTCAGTAGTGCAATTCCTAAAGCTTTTAGAGTGCTTAGGGATCTTCTGGATTGAAAGTGCCCATTTAGCTAGGAGACTTGAAATGTGACAACACTGAAAAAATATCTGGCACTGGAGGTATGTTATTTCTTGGCCCTCCCCCTTATGGCTGTTTCATGGTTTTCTGTGATGCTTTATGTGAAATATTGGCATTTCCTTTTCTGTCTTGCATTTTCCTCCACACGGTAAGCTCTTCTGCCATTCCCCTTCTCAAATATATTAATGTGACAGTTTGGGAGAGATGGGGAATAATCTTGCCAGTAGTACTGATATATTCATTTTTGTATCTTATCTCTTTATCTGAACCTGGCAGTATACACAGAGCGTCCTGTGCTCCAGTTGTTGGATTGGTTTGGGAAATGGTGGTGGAAATTGCTGCACAAGGGTTATCTGTCGGATCTTGAACAATGTGACATAACCCGATTATTTTCTCTCTGTGTTGAGAGCCCTTAAACAGGCAAAGGGAGGAGATGATTGTGTGGAGGGGTAAATCACTACTCACCTTAGGGTTGTATATGGAGGGGATGGGCACTGTGTTTATCTTGGATAAAACATCTATTTATTAAAGCCTTTAAAGTGGAGATAAAGGACTAAAACAGTAAAACAGCCGGAGGTATGAAAGTTTGTTAATTTATTTTCATAGACTCATTTAGGTTGGAGAAGCCCCTGACATCACAGAGTCCAGCTGTTCCCCCAGCACTGCCAAGGCCACCACTAAACCACGTCTTCAAGTGCCACATTTACACAGCTTTTAAGTCCCTCCAGGCATGGGGAGTCCACCACTGTCCTGGGCAGCTGTGCCAGAGCTGGACAGCACTTTCTGTGAAGAAGCTTTTCCTAATATCCAAGTTAGATGTCCCCTGGTAAAACTTGTGACTGTTTCCTCTCCTGTCCTTGTTCCCTGGGAGCAGAGCCTGACCTGCCTCTGGCTGCACACTCCTGTCTGGGAGTTGTGCAGAGCCAGAAGGTCCCCCCCGAGTGTCCTTTTTGCTCTGGGCTGAGCCCCTCCAGCTCCTTCAGCCACTTTGGATGCTCCAGACCCTTCCCCAGCTTCGTTCCCTTCTCTGGATATGCTCCAGCCCCTCAATGTCCCTCTTGTTGTGAGGGGCACAAAACTGACCCCAGATTTGAGGTGGGCCTTAGCAGTGTCCAGCTGCTGATGGTGTCATCATTGAACTGTCTGAAAGTGCACTCGATCTCCTTGTCCAGATCATTAATAAAGATATGAAACAGAACCTGCCCCAGAACTGAGCCTTGGGGAGCACCTCTGGTGCCCAGCTGCAGCTGGATTTAGCTCCATCCCCTGCCAATCTCAGCCTGTACAGGTTTTTTACCCCAAAAACAGAGCACCCATCAAAGCCATGGGTGCTCTCCAGGAGAGTGCTGTGGGAAGCGGTGTCAAAGGCTTTACTAAGTCAAGGTAGACAACATTTTGGTTTAAAAAACCGACTTGCAGTAAGATGGTAGGTCCGATACTTTTACCTGGATTTGGGGAAAGTGCTCTTAACTTTATTTAGAAAGCTGTTTACGTTCAGCCTGTGCACATCTAAAGTCCAGGTCCATAAAGCTTCTAGATAATGTATATTTATAAAGTAGTGATGTTGGCAGCATGCTCAGCACAGTGGAGTTAATGCAGCCTTGTGCTGCTGAGAGGGGTCGGAATGAGAAATAGATCCTGCTTTTACCAACATCAATTATTAAGTTGTCTTGGCATGTCATGCACTGCTCCGTGGCAAACAGCTTCGTCTCTTGGCTGATCCCAGAGGCTGCTGAGCCACTGTGGCAACTGCCTCTGGAAATCTCACATCTTTAAAGATTTCCAGTGCAGAACTGCTGCCACCCCAGCTTTCATCTGCCACGGGTGACAGTCCCACTCCGTGGGACCGGGTCAAAAGCTGTCACTGCTGATTTATGCCTGGCAGACAAAACCTGGATTTGGGCTTCTTCTTCTAATTGTGAAGGGGAGAGGTGTCTCCAGAAGGGTGCTCCCTGTCCTGATTTAATGTTTCCTTATCAATAGTGGTACGTCAAATCCATCTGTAGTTGGTTGTGTGGCTGCACAGCTCTCCTGGGCTTTCTGTGATGTCCACTTAGAGCAAATAAATGAGAAACAGCAGATGAACACTGTGGTAATCAACTGCAGACTGGTCTGAGGAATGGAATCTTGGAGACCTGACTGAAATACTACCCACAGGGAATGCTAGGCTTAAACATAGGGAGAAAAAAAATCAGCCATGGCAGTGCTGCCTGGGTGTGCTGAAGCACGCTGCTGCAGAGGACAGCCTGTAAAAATATCATCCTGATGGTGCTTTCAGAATTTTTTGATCCTGGAGCATTTCATATTAGCAGTTCTGCTTCGGTGAGACCAAGGAATGATCTGGCATAGTGTCAGGTTGCTGGCAGGTAGGCAGGAATAATCCTTCTTCCCTATGTCCTTCCAGTAATGAGCTGGTGATTGCATCAGGACTGTTAAGTCCTTTGATGGATGTATAAAAGCTGTATGTCTAATTGCTCTTTGAATCCATTTCCGCTTTGGATCTCGCAGTATCTTTGGCACTGAGCTTTGTAGCTTAATGTGGTTGTTGTTTCTTTTCTAAGTCCACTGCTCAGTAGTTTCATCAAATGCTCTCTCATGTGCAGTGAGAGGCAGCAATTGTTTGCTGTCAATTTCTCCATATAATTCATGACTTTATAGAACTGTTGTATCATCTGTTTTCCTTTTTCAGCTGAAAATCTGATTTATTTGATGTTTTTTGAATGGCTACTGTCACATACTTATCTTTGTCCCCATTCTATTTGCCTTTTCTGTGTGTACTCTCCCATTTTAGCTGGTGACACCAGAATTGCATAATAAATTTTTGTAGTGCTGTAACAGTATCTTCTGTTGAGCTTTTTAAAATGTTCTTCTTGCCTTTTTGACTGCTGCAGAGCACTGGATGCTCCTCTGAAGGTATTGGCACACACTAAGTGTGAGGGTTTTTGTTTGATAACAGCTGAACTAAATCCTGTCATGTCATGAGTATAATTAGGGTTGTTTTTTCCCGTATGCATTGCTTTGCATGGGATGACTTTGTGCTGCAGACTTAAAACTCATCTTCAGGGACTTCCTGTCTGTAGGGTGAGTTTCACTGGAGAAACACTGAGTTCCTGGTTTGTTTGGGTTTTTTATTATTATTTGGAGAAAAGAAAGAAAACTTCCTCTCTTTGGTGCAGCTGGGATTCTTAGAGCTCTGAGACTTTCTGGACCTCCTCACACGGGACAAATTCTTTAAGGAGAAACCTGGTGTGCCAAACCTTTTCTCTGCGAAATGACAGAAAATATTCCCATTTTCCCAGTTTCTCCAGGATGTTTCCTACAGCCAGGCAGAGTTGGAGGGGCATGTGTGCAGAATCATTCTGTGGGTGAAGAGGTTCAAAGGTGCTGGTGCTGTGTCTGTGTTTTGGCTCGGCAGTTCTTGTTGCTGTTCAGTGTCAGCACATGCAGCTCCTATAGGAATGTTTGTTCTGATAACCCTCCTGTGATTTTGTGCAGAGTGGGAACTCACAAGTCAGGGCTCATTCCAAGAGCTAAGCAATATCTCTTGGAAGAAGCAGATCCCACTCTTGTTTGGCTGCTTTAATGCAGGGTTTATGTTTAATCTCCCTGCAAAAGTTATGTCTGATTCCTGCCTTTATGCCATAATTTAAAGCCTCCTGCAGATATTTTTGCTGTCCCACAGCTCGTGTTATGGAGATATGCACAAGCAGAGGAAATGACTCTTTTATATCATGAATATTTAGTGATGAATATGCCCATGACACACGTACACTGCATGTTGTCTGTTCAAATTGCACACATGGACTTAGCCAAGAACACACAACCAGCGGCAGTGCCACAAATAGATCCTTCAATAGGAAGTGGTGGTGGCAAAGCTCAGTCTTGTGGTAGGATGTGGTTGGGGGCTGTTGATTCACATTTTTACATCCTATACAGGTTAAGTAGATGTGATGAAGCTCAGATATTTCCACCGACAGGATGCTGGGTAAAATGTTGAATTGGAGCAGAAGTAGATGCTGAATGAAGGCTGAAAAAAATAGTGTGTGTCTGAGCTATGTATAGTGCTGCACGTACTTATCTCTTGGCTGCCCAAAAATGAGGTAGCTGCATCCTTTATTTTTGCTTTTTGAGCTCCAAATAATGTCCAGGGAAAGCTGGACTTCCAAAAAGCAGAATTTAAAACTAAATGAAACCCAAGATGTATATTAAGTAGAGTCTCCTTTTGCATTTTTGCAGAGATTTTTGTCTCTCTTCCTACTGGTCGGAGGAACTGCTTTAAAATTCCCAAGTTTAGTAAATTAAAGGGAAATTAATTTTTCTGAAAAAAGGAATGGGTGCTGCTTGCTAGATCTGGCTGGACTTTAAACTGTGGCTCTCCCGCACGTCTCCTGTCCCTGGGAATAAGTCTCGGAGTGCACTGGAGCGTGAGAGGAGACAGGAGTGACAGAAGTAATCACGCTCCAAGGCCCCTGGAGCACTGCGCGCTGAGCAGCGCTGGCCTTTTCTCTCAGAGCTCACTTTGCCTCCTCCACTGGGGATTTCCAGTCCTTTCAGGGCTGCTTTAGTCACTGCAGCTCTGCCTTGAGCTGCTGATCCAGCGGGTCTGTTTGTGATGGCATTAGTGTGTTCCTGGGGCAGCTCCAGTGCTGCCTTCAGCTAGTGCCCAGCTGTTTATTTGCCTCCTCCCGTAGAAAAAGTGGCTTCAGAATGTGACTCTGTTTAATTGCCATTAGCCACGGGAACATGAAGTGTTATTAGGGATATCTGCTCTGTTTTAAATGGACAGCTGAAATATTTGAGGAGCTTTTACGTTAAGATTGAGTAAAGGGCTCAGTGCTTGTAGGCACATCTGGGAGTGATGGTGTCTGGTTCCCCACTCAGGTGTGGGTTGTGTGCCTGTGAAGTCGGAGTGATTTGATTGATTTGGAATGTTATCACGTAACATAACAGAGGATTTTGAGTTTGCTACTGCTGATCCTATTTAAATTAAAAGACTACTTGCTTAAGTACCTTTTCACCATCTGCACAAGAAATAGAACCCCCTGAGAAGATAAATAATCTGGTTTGGTTTCTGCTTGACAAAATTATGGCTTTTCGTCTGGAAGTGCTAAGCCTTTATGTACCGTGGATTAACAGTGAATGATCTGAAACATGGTGATCTCTTGATGATGAGCTCTCTTCATTTGGTAATGCTGGAATTGAGACTATTGGAAAGTATTCCTAAGGCTTTCAGGATGGTTTAATTGTCTCTTGACAAGGTGGCTTGTCTCATGAATTCCCTCATCATTGATGACAAAATTCATTTTGTTGAGAGTTTGTGATTTATGTAAAACCATAAGGGGCTTGATTCTCTATTGCCAGGTAACTGGTACTGTTACTTACTTCCCCTTTATGTTACCATAATCCATTGCTTTGATAGCATTTGGAACACACCTGATGCAAGACAAACCTGCCATATGGAGCAAGAAAAGTTTCAAATTCAGAGTATTTCAACGCTTTTCAAGTTAAAACCAAAGTAGAACCTCACTTCAGTGGAAACCCAGTGTGCTTGGGGGTTTTGTCCTCCAAATCTTCTCATTTCACCTAACTCCTGCTAATAATCCTTGCTGATGATGTTGCTGGTTCCCAAATTTAACTCAGAGTTTGGAATTCCAGAGGCTTCCATGCACTATACCTGATGTAACCCCAACTATGTGGCAATAACAACAGCAGCATGAACTTTGTTGTAAAGGGGCAATAACTTCTTTTTCATCAGTTCCAGCACTCAGAGGCTGAGGTTAAAGTCCTTTTCACCAAGTGCTGCTTTGAAATGTGGGTGCGTGGGCTGGGGAGACTCAGTATCTTGCAGTGGAATTGATCTAGGAATGAGTCCAATGCTCAGCCTTGCAGAGGCATCCTGTTTCGTTTTTAGAGGAGGGAAGGAGGACAAATTTATGTGGGGGCTGATCCTTTTGTGCTCGGTGATGGGATGGAGAGAGTCTGGTCTCTGAGAACCAATACAAAAACTACCCATCTCTTCTGTTGCTCCCTGGGTTCATACAGCGAGTTTGTGGGGACTTCTGTATTTAAAGAGTCTCTGGCAGACAGTTCTTGCTCTTCTGATATGAATTGGTGATCTTGGAGCAAAATTACTCTGATAATTTTTTGTTTCCTTGGAATCTGTGCTGGCATCTTTTCTCCAAATCCTTCTGTATGTGTCTCTTTTCTGGGAACAGAGGCAAGAGAAACTTGGATCAAAATGCACAGCTGCTCCTTACTGTTGCTGCTCACTTCTGTCTGTTGTAGTTCAGGATAAAGGTTTTGAGGGACCTTGTGACCTCTCTGAGATCCCATTGCTACTGCCTGATTCTCGCTGGGGGATAGCTAGACTGTTAATTATTTGGGTTGGAGGCCCAAATCCCCTTCTGTGTGCTACAAGTGGGCTACTGGTTAAGAATGCAGAGCCTCCTTTATTTCCCTGACATCTCCTGCTATGTTTAGCTATTTATTTCCTTCCCATTTTGTTAATGCTAGTGTTCGTGCAGACACATGGTGAGACAGATTAGGAAGCTGATC
Organism: Coloeus monedula; assembly: GCF_965178545.1. Classification (NCBI taxonomy): domain Eukaryota; kingdom Metazoa; phylum Chordata; class Aves; order Passeriformes; family Corvidae; genus Coloeus; species Coloeus monedula. The sequence goes on along the minus strand of NC_138801.1, from coordinate 5,568,347 downwards.
CAGCTGAAAACTAACCCATTTTAGTGAGGGAGTGGGAAAGGATTTGTTTGGGGATTGTTTGCTGGCACAGAGAGGAAATAGGAACGAGGGGAAGGGAAAGATGCTGCCTCTTTTACAGCAGCCTGTGCTTATGTTGGATTAAAGTGGCTCTGGGCCCACACCCATGGTTATTGTTGTAAATTGGGTGGCAGTAATCTCTGCTGAACGATTCCAGGCTCCTTTCATCCCTGATTTTGAACCTGCTTGGAAGCACTGCTGTCTCCCTGCCTCGGCTCCTCTGTCACTGGAACAGGGGGACTTGGCTGCAGTGCTGAGTTTGCCCCTCTGCTCTGTGCTCCAGGTCTCTGACTGACCCACGCTGTGGTGGCAGGCAAGTACCTGTGAAATTCAAACTGATTTGTTTCTCTTGTTTGTTTCCCCAGGTGATTTCTCTGGCCAGCTTTTAGCTTACTTGAGTCTTGGTCCAATATTCATTATTGTTGGCTTTGTAACACTCATCATATTCAAGAGAGAGCTTCACACGGTGAGTCCTTCTCTCCTTCCCAGCCTCTCCTTATGACAAAATTCTTTTCCTTTGTCGCCTGGGGCTCCTGTATTCACACTTCTTTTTCTCTCTATAAGGAGCAAGCTTGGGAAAGGCATCTTCCTGTCAGGGAACAGCAGGAGACACTTAGCACCTGTACGAGGTTAAAAGGCTGCTCAGCCTTTGCCCACTTCTCTGTTACTCTGTGCTGCGTTTTGGACATTATCTGTCCAGAACCATCAAGGGAGATGTCTGAGGAAGTACAAAATGCTGTTGCAGAGTAGGGAACACTCCCAAGATCCAGGAGGATCATAGCACTGGGCAGCATATGCAGGAAATGGTGTGTGTAACACGGGAGGATGCACTTTCTTTGAACTACTGAGGCAGAAAAGGGGTTAAAAAATAAAACCTACAGCTTTCCAAGGGAGTGTATCTGTCTTTAAGGGCTGCTTTTCAAATGTGAGTTGAATACAAGGGGCAGAAGAGTCTTATTTCTGTCCAAATTCTTGTAATGCTTTCTATCTGCTCTGCCAGGTAGTTGGGAATCAGTGTAATGGATCAACTCCCTATAGGTCGTATAAACCTCTAGTAACATTTGCCCTCAGTAAACAGATAAAACAGGAGCCACTGAAAGGATTTTGACAGCACATTTCAAATGTAGGGCCACAGGGTCCTGGGAATAGGGCTTTTAACTAGGAAAGGCAGCTGTTTGCTTTTGGTAACTCAAAGGTTTTGTGTTGGCCCGAAAGAGAGACCAAGCCAGAGTAACTATTGCACGGGTTTATAGGTTTCCGAATACAGGAACTTGTTTGGTGTTGGTAATGAGACAAGTGTTGAGATTGATTCCCAGTTCTTCATGTGGGAGATCACCACTGGGCTGGAGAGAGATACTGGCTGACTTGCAGCAGCCTGATCTGTGGCTCAGGATGTGGAGTGAAAATTTGCTTCATCACGTGGAATGGGACTGAGTGTTAAGGAGGCAGAGTGTCATCACCAGCTGGGAATTTGATCACAGCAGCAGGACTAATTTAGGGGAGGTGTATGAACTGTGGAGTTGAAGAGTAAAAATAAGTGCTGCCAGGTCTGGCTTAGCTCAGAATGTGAATTCATCTTAGACTGAAGACAGCAGCTTCAAGATGAAGATACTCATAGAGGGAAAAGCCAGAAAGCCTAAAAAGTCACCTTTGTTTTAAACTATTTACCCAAATAGCAGTGTCTGCACTCCCCCTGTTGGTCATTGGGAAAAGCCAATTCCCAAAAACCTGCCCTATTAAAAAGGTCACTTTCTGCACTTGCTGGTGCAAGGTGCTGGCAGAAGTGCCCTACTGTGTCATTTTTGTCTTTCTGTGTATCAGCTGCTGAAAAGCTGCATATACACAATGTGTTGCCAAATAGAAAGTGAGCTGAAAAGAAATGCTTTCCTTCCTCAGGTATAGAATTTGGAAGCCGTTGGTTTTAACTCTAGTAGTGAAAAAAGAAAATTAGAAACATAATGTTTGGGGTTTTGTCAACAGAGAGAGAGAGCCTGGTAAGTAGATGGATCTTTTAGAGGGGGTGACACAGCTGTCTTGCCTTCACAGATCTCTTTCTTGGGAGGGCTGGTGTTCAACGAGGGAGTGAACTGGTTAATAAAAAATGTAATCCGGGAGCCTCGGCCATGCGAAGGTAGGGTATGGACCATGAGTGTGGTGGTGTCAGGGGAGTTTTGGGTGGAATGCTGACTGTGGGGGGTTAGAGGGGTTTTCCCCCTTTGCCTCATGTTGACTGTGGATGTTTGGGTGTAAAAAGGCTGGCAGAGCCACCTGAGCAGGGACGCGTCCTGTGAACTCTGTGCGTGCTCCAGCAGCGTGGTCTGGCTTCACATCTGGAATGTTCCATCTGCTGACTATACCTTGATCATATTCTTTCTTCTTCTCTTCCCAGAAGCCCATTCAACAGTGACCACAAAATATGGGATGCCGTCCAGCCACTCCCAATTCATGTGGTTTTTCTCTGTCTATTCCTTTCTGTTCCTTTATTTAAGGTAAAAATTCCAGGTCAGGTTACGGCTGTTAATATGTTGAAACACCTGAAATGGGTGGCTCCCTTGCTGGGTGCCACGTGAGTGGGATAATGGAATTAAAGCTGAGGACCTGCACAATTTATTGTGGCTTGGGTGGGATTGGAGCATGTCTGTCTCAATCTGAATGTAGGGCTGGAGTTACCATGGCTGAAAACTGGAGCGTGTGAGTGGGCTTCCTTTTACCTGTCAGAGTAAAGGTCTCCCAATTTTCTTTCTCTAAGCTGTGATGTTGCCCCAGTGTGAGGGAAGAGGTGGGGGATAGGGAGGACAAATGAAGAGCTCCTTTCTCATTTTTTCTCAGTTTCAGTGGGGTTATCTACAGTCTTTTGGGTAATACCAGCTGACCACTTGCATGACTTTTTAGTTCACCTCCCTTACCAAGGACTGGGTTTACCTGCTGTACTTTAACAAAATTCTTGCTGGGGCATGGCTTTGTCTTGTGGCTCTATGTGTGGAGTAAGACAAAACTCACAGTTCCTCCTGGCTCTGTGGGCAATGGAGGGACTCTGATGTCTTGGCTCCCTGTTGCATATGCTCAGCACATGCCTCTCACATCAGTGTGAGCATCCTGCCTTCCATCACGGCAATCCCTGTTCACAGCTGGAGAGACACACGTGTGGTTTCCTGGCTGCTCTTTAACTGCTGCCAGTGGGACAGATTGCTGCTGGGATGGGATTGAGCTGCCCGTGACCCCACTGGAGTAGAGCTTTCCTAGGGTTTCAGAGGGAGAGAGAGGTCAGGACTTTTCAGTTCCCTGCCCTGTGCTAATGGCTCTCCATCTCTTTCAGAATGCACCAAACAAACAATGCGAGGTTTCTGGATTTACTATGGCGACATGTGCTGTCCATCTGCCTCGTCACAGTGGCTTTGCTAGTCTCATATAGTAGGTATGGAGCAACTGTTTGTCTTCTGCTCTCATACAGCCCCGTGGCCTGTCCCAGCCAGCCACCCTGGCATTCTTTATCCTGCCTTTCCCACCTAATTCTCCGCTGGGCTGTACGAGTCAGAGCTTTGTAGAAGCGTTGCCATGAGACCCAATAAACAAAGGTGCTACATGTGTGGTGCTTCACAGAAGCATTTGTAAAACCCCAAACCAGCTGAGCTTGTGCCAGTTCCCCATGGGCTCCACTGCCATGCTCCAGCCTTGCTGCCTCGCCCTTTCCAGCACTGATCATGGAAGCATTGCCCCGTGCCTTGGCACACCAGCATCTGCGGCATGTGGATCGCTACAGTTGATCAGTCCCATTGTTTTGCTTGAGCATTAGTTAATCAAAACATTTATAGCTGTTTGGCTTGCAAGGTTTAGTTGTATTAAGATGAATAAAGAAAATGGAACTTTGATCATGCATTTTTTTTCTCTTTAGTAGATTAAATGTAAAGTGAGCTCCAGTGATTGGAAAAACAGACAAATTCAAGCTAGAAATAGGGTCACATTTTCCACAGGAAAGTAATTACCTGTTGGCACAGTTGACTGTGCACTACAGCTGATTACTTGCTACTAATTATTTTAAAATTCTGACAGGACAAATTTGTCAGAGGTATATGGTCTAATTAAAACAAAATTAGAGGAAATCAAGTGGCCTGTGTTAGACAGAGGGTCAGATAAGATGATCAGAATGATATATGGGCGAAAAGAATTTTGATCGTAGCTTGTGCACACGTATAACAGGCCAACAGTGCAGCTCTGAGTGGCTGCACTCACAGTGAGCACACTGGTCATGCAGCCTCTGTGCCTGTCACATTGGAGAGCAGCAAAATCACAAAAAAAAAAATGCTGTCCGTGTTCTTAAAAGCCCTTAAGCCCCAGCTTTGGTGGCCTGGAGGGGACTCGTCCTGTTATGGCCTTTGGAAAAAGTCTCTTGTGGGAACTAACAGTATTAGTTCTTCAGCTGATCCAAAGATGGATGAAGGAGAATGTGGAGGGTTATTGAGTTAAGCTCAGACTAGAAGAGCTCCAAGTTGAAACTGCTGTAGCAGGGAAGAATTTTTCCCAGTTTCTTCCCCCCACTATTTTTGCCAGCTTTTTACTGAAAAAAGACACCCACTTTTAACATCTGGAGGGTAATTTGCTCACACCGTCTGTGGGTCCAGTGACACCTCAGCTCCTGAGTCTTTCCTCCTGTTGTTTTAAGCCTGTCTGGTGACTCTTCTCTTCCACTGCAGGGTTTATTTGCTTTACCACACCTGGAGCCAAGTCCTATATGGAGGTGTGGCAGGAAGCATCATGGCCATAGCCTGGTTTGCCTTCACACAAGAGATCCTAACTCCCCTCTTCCCGAGGATAGCTTCGTGGTAAATCTCTTTATTCTGTGGAGGTTTGTTATGGATGTTGGAAATGAGAATTCCTGGGCTCTGTCCCAGTTTTGCATACTGGCTGTTGTGTAACCTACTTTGTTCCTCCATGTTTTCTTGTGCATGCATATATACAAAGGATGACGTGTCCTTGATAAGGGTGGGGAAGAGGGAATTCGATCAACTGCTACATTTTGTAAAGCCCTACTAAAGCTATGAGGTGTGGCAGAGTGCTGGAGGAGCTTTGCAAGATGAACAGCAGATCTTTCTTAATGAATATCTAATGACCTAGTAAAATTGCAGAGCCATTTACATGTAATATAGTCTGGAAATATTGTATAAGGAAAGAAAAATAAGTTTTTGATTAAATATAACAAAGAATCCTTTTCCCAGCCCGAAGTGATAAAATAGTACTGTTAACTAGAGCAGGTTTTGTGCTTTTTTTTTTTTTAATCAAAATTGCAGTGGAGAAAGTCTAATTATTTCCCCCTTTCCACCACATTGTCTGTTTTCAGGCCAATTTCAGAGTTCTTTTTAATCCGAGATACCAGCCTCATTCCTAACATCCTGTGGTTTGAATACACAGTCACGAGAGCAGAAGCAAGGTAAGTTCTGTTGGGAGTGGAGGAGCGGTTGCTGCTCCGACCTTTTGGATGCAGTTATTAAATAATTTTCTGATATGTAGCTGATAATTTTCAGCTGCTGTGGGTAGAATAGCTTGGAGGAAAGAAACAGCAAGTTGTTAATGGCTGCACCTGAAAGGTGAGTGTGGAGAGGATGTGATCCAAGAATTTAATCTCATTTAAGTAGCATTTCAGCTCCCTGGCCTGTGGTTTTTGCAAGCAGTTGTTTATAATCTTGTGTCCACGTGTGAGCTTGAGAACACTGAAGATGGGGTGGATGTTCTGGAAGCGTGGAGAGTGGGAAGGGCTGATCTGCCTGGTGGGTATGGCACAGGCACTTCAGTTTTGTGTGCCTTACTTTAATCCTGCTGTATTTCCCCCCTGGTTTGTTGCAGCCCCCTGGGATGGGGTTGGGGTTGCCATGTCACCTGTGCCTGTGTTGCCTTGCAGGAACAGACAGCGCAAGCTGGGTACGAAGCTCCAGTGACCGGGAACGTGGGGACCAGGGCGCGTTTTAACGGAGACAGACAAGAGCAGAGACCTGGGAGCAGCAAGGAGCCTTTTAACAGACGGACCAAAGGAACAGGCAGGGACCATACCCAAAACCTGAAAGCCTTTGCTCTGCTTTAGCAGCTAAGCTGGATGCTCCCTGATGCATGTGGGACCGTGCAGGAGTAGAAACTCATTTTGAACACAGATGCACATGGTTGGATGTACCATCGTGTCTACGTCAGGGGAGGGGGGAGAAAATGCCTGGTGTCGTGTTCGGGGGAGGGAAAACCAAAAATGAATCCTTTCTGTGACTTTTTTTTTTCAGCATGAAATATACACACTATTTATTTATTTTTTTAAATGGAACTATTGTTTATAGGGTGGGTGAGGCATTGATTGTGTTTTGGTTTTTTTTGCCTTTTTTTTTTTTGTTTGGGTTTTTTTGGTTTTTTTTTGGAAGAAGATGACAAAACTAATCTCAAGTTGATCATGTTTAATTAGGGCTTTTAATTCTTACAAACTTCTTAGGAGGGAGGGGAACTAGGATGGGGTGACCTAGACAGAAGGGAGAGGAAGACTTTCCTTTCTGCAGTCAGTCTGGGAGATCAAAATCACTTCCAACTGTACTTTGTACAGAAAGAAAGACAGACTATAAATATCTGATTTTTAACACTAGTGACAGTTCTGCAGGGAAGCCTGCACTGATACCAATTAAGGGGAGTGTGTGTGTAAAACAAAGGAAAAACACAAATATACTGACTCTTATTTTTTTTCCACTGCTGCTCCTGTTGTGTAACTAGCAAGAGTGTCCTTCTCAGAATCTCTTCTAGGTGGCAAGATTATCATACATATCTCACATTTATTCCATCTCTTCCTTTATACTTTTATTACCTCAGGGTTGCTGTGATCTGTACAGCTTTTGTTGTACTGAGTGTGCTGAGGGCACTGGGAAGCCCGTTGGTTATAAGCAGTGCTGTGTTCCAGTAAGAGTCAGCCCAAAGCCTTACAAAATTCAGTTGCTGGTCTCTGTCTTAAGCACTGGATTTTTTTTTTTTTTCTGTAAAGCTTAAGGGAGGGATTTTTAAGAATGAACACAGTGACAACCACAAATGAACAACAAGGCAAATGACTAATAACTAGCTCAGCTGCTCTCTGAATTATTCCTTGAAGAGTCCTGTTAGACTCCATCCGTGAGCTCCAAGTAGCAGAGGCTCTTGCCAGTTATCACAGTAGCTTGGTTGGGGTTCTGCAGCTATAACCTTGAATGCTGAACTCCTACAAGCAAGTTTTGCTTTCCATCCTTCTTCCATTCTGATTCTCCGTCTGGCCAGTGGCGCTCTGGATGCTGTGTCTCTGTGGGAGTGTGCCTGCCATCTCTGTGTGCTGGTGATGCCTACGACCTCTGTGACCCATGAGTTGACCTGGCAAGGGCTATACTCGAAGTGCTTCAGGGCTGTGCATGGACACTTTCTGTATTTCTAGTATATAATGCAGCAGTTCAAGTGTAACTACAGAGAAGTATTTATTCAAAGCACAATTGACTTGAACTTTCACAGATAAAGGACAGCTTCTGAACTGGCTCAAAGGTCATCGGTGTGCCTTCGATGCAGTCATGAGCAGAGGTAAAATGACTGTCACATCTCAGTCTTGCTGCCTGTTTGACTATCTCCACTTTAATCAGACTCCTGCATTATAAAGCTGCTTGAAGTGAGTTTTTTTTCTGTTCATCTTGGTTTTGTTTTTTTTTTTTTTTTTAAGTTTTCATGTGTGCCTGTTGCTATAGGAGTTTGTGTGTTTGTGTGGAGTGGGAGCTGCTGTTGGACACCCAGAGTGTTAACTGTAGAAAGTGATCCCGATCCAGGAGATCAGGAATAAAGGCTGTTTAAATAGCTATGGGTAGTAAATTAACTGTTTTCAGTTGTTACAGCAAGTATAGGTACACATTTTTAAAGAACTGTTTAGTACTTGCATAACATGAGCAATCCTGTAACATCTGAAGGACCCGAGCACTGGATCTGCTTTGAAGGTGCATCACAATAAAGAGGCATCTTGCAGCTTTCACAAGGACATTTGATCTGACTTAGACCAGCTCTGTTGGGATGAGACAGGACATCAGACAGGTCCCGTGACATGGTGGTGCCATGTGTTTCAGTTTGAAAACTGGTACTGATCACTTACATCTTGTAAAACCATTCATTTTATCTTTATATCTCTTGTAAGGGAACTTACAAAGCCAGAAGAGAGATCACACCTCTCTTCCCCAAGGCTGCTGAAAGAGTGGATTTTTTTCAGGAGTGGCTTAGCACTTCCCCAGCCTCTCGAGCTGTTATGACAGACTGCTGGAAAAAAGAAATATGGAAACACCTATTGAGCATAGGGAAGAGGGTTCATCTCCTCATGGAGAGCAGTGCAGTGTAAAAAGCTGTTCCATTTCATGTTGGTTTCAAACCCAGGCTTCCTACAGTAATTCTTAGGAGTGAGGGAGAGGATGAAGAGCTCTTGTAAGACACTGTAATAAACTCTCCTCTGTTCTCTGTGAGTTGTTTGTAATCTGCATCTTCTGCCTACTTTTGCTGTACCTTTTCAGAAACCTTTGCAATACTTGATATACAGTAGAAATTCCTTAGTGATTCCATGGATTTTCTTAACTAAATGGTGCTGTGCAGGAAAAAGATTTGAGCTCTGCCTTATCCTATACTTGTATGAAGTCTCCTGCCACTAGTTTTCTGAAATGGAGTATTTTCTTTGGAATATGTGGCTTTGCAAGCAGATGCTTTCCCTTCCTCCCCTGTACTCAGGGGGGCTGGATGGAGATGTGACAATAAAAGGAAGGTGACAGAATGCTGTGGTTCACTGTTCTTGCTGTTCCCACACAAACATCCTCCCAATAAGGGCAGTTATATAACTTATGCAGTTCAAAGAATTTTAAGCCTTTTTGTAGCATTTATCTGTTTATTGTGTCTCAGTTTATTCAATGAACATTTCCAAACTTTGCATGACATGGATCCCACTACCCAACAGTACTTAACACAGCTAACCAGCAAAACATGCAACACTACCAGGCTGTGTCAAAAATTGCACTCATACCCCAAGAGTTATCTGAATATTTTCAGTCTATGAATTTCTGAAATAATTTATTCCAAATCAGTAGTTCTTCTGGAGCTTTAGTTTTTTTCTACTTAATGTGCCTTTAAGACAATGGACATCTCTTGATAAAACAATCAGAAACAAGGAGAACAGTATTCAGTAAGTCAACACTGAAAAAATCTAGAAGATACGAACCAGAAGGACATCACATTTTAGAACTTGTACCACAAGAAAAGACTTTTAAAAGGAAAAAAACTTGTAATGATTTTAGTGTCCTTTCAAGCACTTTAAAAATCAGCCTCATTCATCTGAATTTCAGCTCTGTGTATCAGTAAGGATGCATTAAGTGGTTTATGAATCTCGTATCTCTTTCAGTGCGACAGTCTGCTCCTTGCAGCTGTATGCTGCTGAAGCTAGTGGGATATCCAGATTTAGATCCAGAATAGGTCAATCCCATCTTCTGAGGTACAGTCTTCAGCAGCACATGCTTATGCTTAATCTTTAATAGGCACTTTGCTTTGAGAGCCTTCCCCTTTGAGACAGAAGTGGAAAAGGGCCAGTCTCAAATACTTCAGTGGCACTACTTGTGCTTGAAGGCATTGCAGACATGGAAAAATAACTCATCCTCTGGCAACAGAGGCTGATTCAGTATGGGGGGAGGATTACTTTGGCAAAAGGAATATTTTTTCCATGTAAAAGGCTCCATAAATCCAGATGTTATTCCAGTAAGGTTTGTTCTTGTCTGTAGTATTTACACAATCACTTAGAGTTTGATAATACTGAGTATCCTCTTGCAGTTTTCAGTCTCATTGATACAGAGGAGTCACCAGAGCAGGGGTTTCTGCTTGCAGGTTTGTAGTGCTCCTATTCATGTTTTTAGGCTGTCTCACTCCATTCAAGATTCTTCTAAAAGATCAACTAAATCCATGTAGATGATGTGAAAGTGGCAGTTCATACAATCACTGGCTGTGCAGGTGAGTTTCAGTTAAATTTTCCTCTTTTAAGGTTTGTTATTAGGTATGAGATAGAAGCTTTGAAATAACATCCTTTCAGGAAAAAAAAAAAACGCCAAAGCATTGGCTTGTATCTTTTGAGAGACAAATTAGAATGATTTCTTCTTCTTTAAACAGCTTTAGTGCAAATATCTTCATATATGTTCATCAAGGCACTTTGATCATGTCCCTTGCAATTATTTTCCTCTTAACAAAACAGGCCATCACACTCCTAATGCTTCTTGTTTATGGTGATGTCCCAGCAGACACATCTTGAAGGGTGTGAAATTTAAATACAGAATTCCTACTGCAGAAATAGCACTACAATTCCTTATTACCATACAGTTTTACTAAATAAAAGTGTAGTCAGGAGCTTGGGTTCTGACAGATTGGTTGGAAGTAGATACTATGCTACCATTGTATGTTAATGTTTATATATAATCTTTTACTGTCTCAAGTTTGTCAACTGAACATGAAAACAGTATCATGAGATCATTCTCTCACACAATAAAGCTGGCACGAATTGGAGTAATATTTCAGTAAGAAATAACTCCCCAGAGGGGCAGAAAAGGTGCTGTGCTGTTACTGCAGGAACAGTGGCTGCCACCGTGCAGAAACACATACAGGGTCCATGTGTACTCAGCTTTCTTCCTGTTTTTCAAGATTTCCTGCCTTGTTGAAGCAGAGTGATGTGAAAGAAGGGTGATTCTGCAGCTGTTTTTCCTTTGGCTTTTACAAGATTTTAACTGTGGGCCAGGAATGGAAGTATGTTCTGGAGTTCCTGATCAGAAACATCCTTATTTGTCCACAGCTCAGGCATAACACTGTGCACAAAAAGGCTGTTTCTGAAAGCAAGGTATAAAATCACATTGGGTTAATGTGTGTGTCCTGAAGGACATCAGGCATGTGGCCTTCTGGTTAGTAAACAGAGTCAGCATCTTTTTCTTTTCCTCAGCTCCAAAGAAAGGTACCATGGAGCAGGTGTACTGCCAAATGCATAGGAAATCCCTTCCCATCTCTGCAGATGTGAAGGTACATAAAGCCAAAGCTGGCAAAATTTGCGTGAGGAGAGTTTTGTAGAAGCTTTATGGGGAAAAAGCTTTAGGCTGAGCTGGAAGATCAATGGTAGGACCATGGCAGGAAGCTTAACAAAAAGCCCAGTGCAAGAACAACAACAAAAATAACCTGAAACAGTAAAAATCACCTTAGTTTGTAGCACATCATATTCTGTTGTTAAGAGGGTCAGTGTAAAAAAAAGGAGATCCCAGTATCCTGAACAAGGGGAAGGGAACATTCCTGTAAAGCCTGTACTGGCTGGAGTGCCTGGGATAAGTAGTGCAGTGTGCTCTGACGAGACTGGATGTGCTCTAACGAGACTGGATCTGCTCTGGCTTAACTTCCTTCTCCCCTTGCTGAAGTTCAGTGATGAAGTTTTGCTGGAGCAGTAGAAAAATCTTCAGTCAAGTTTGGAAGATGCTCTTCAGGAGATGAAACCAGGAAAAAGACTTGGTCTTACAGTAGTTCTATCATACAATAAACATTCCCTGCTTTTCCTGGACAAGAACTACCTTCCTCACCAAATGGATTTAGATACTGGTAAGGACTGTGCTTTCTGTATTCCCTTACAGTAATTTTCATAAAAGTCATTTGAGTCCTCTTTGAGGACAGGAAGGTGCACTTGGCATTGATGGGAGAGGCCCTGTCAGTTCTGCTTTGGTTGAGACAGTGTTTCCTCTCACTACAGTCTGATATCTGCGGGGTGACTATTCTGTAACATCTTGCTGAAAACAAATGCTAGATATCTTCTTAGGTTCCAGGGCAAGCTGTTCTCTCAATCATTTTCTGAGGAACTGGGAGCTTCAGTGCATCAGGGATAGCCCGTTTAACTGGGGGGTTTCCCTCTTACAGTTTGGATTTGGGAGCTGCCTGGAGCAAGAACCTCATGTCTAGCAGTGCTTTCTCAAGATAATGTGCCATGCGGGCTGCGTTTGTGTCAGCACAGCTATTGAAGGCTGAAACTGCAAAGTTGATGTGTTCCTCCATAGGGTTGTAACAGACTCCATAGCCATCTGGAACCACGGGACCAAAACACATCACACAATCTGTCTTGGCTGGGACCTGTGGAGACAATGTGATTAAAACCTGCTGACCAGTCAGAGAAAAATGAAGCTACCAAATGCAAACAGCTCTGTCAACAGAGGAAACTCATCTCATTAAACTGCTCCAGAAGGGCCTTTGGTCAGCCTCACCTCCGACCACACACAAGCTGGATCCTACCATTTAGCAGCAATGTGTTTTCCTCTGCATTTGCAAAGGAGTGCTTCTCCCCAGGGTAAGCTTGTAGTAAGTCACAAGTAGACCTATTCAGTAAGAATCAGAGCACAGCACTTAACACAAAGCTGTTCTGGCTGCTGACTTCATTGATCTCACTTGGATTTAGACACCAAACGCTCTTGGTGATCCTAGCTTTGGTTACGTTAGTGTTTTACATGTCTGTGAGGGACTGTGGCAGCTGTAAGATCAGATCTGTAGCTTTACGGGATTGGCAGCAAGCTTAGAAATTTCTGACCCCAATGTAGATGAGTTTCTAACAGAAAGGAACTGAAGAGAAATGTGGAGAAGGAAGGCATGAAAAGAAACAGCACTGCTGGCTCAGATGAGTTGTACCTGGCTGGTTGAGAGATTGAAGTGCATTGCAACAGCATAGGCTGTGTCCATGAAGAGCTCGGGCATGCTCACCAGGTCCTCGATTGCCTGGAGCTTCAGCCCCAAGAGGTGCCGGTCTATTGCATTGCCCCGTATGGCCTGGAGGGAAGGAAGGATGGACAGATGAAAGCCAAGCCAGCAACAAGTGAGCAAAACTATTTCTTTGGGTTAAAGAAAAGAACACTTCTAAAAAGTCTCTAAATGTTTAAAGTTAGAAGGAAACTAGATCTTGCCTTTAAGACCAATAGTCTTGTTCATAAGGACTGTGAAATTAAACATACCAGCGGAAACAATCTTACAGTTCCTGCCCGTGGACTCCCTCTGGTTTAAGTGCTCGCCGTTCAACTTTGGCATTTATCAGCAACAATGATGGTAAGAAATGAAGCTATTTTAGTATTTGATTCTTTCCTTTAGGCCAGTCACAAGGGACACTTAACACACCAGCTAGAGAGGATTCAGTCTGTGGCTGTAGAGCACTGTCAGATCAGAGTCAGACCTTTGCAACACTAACAGCCACACTGCTTTGTCAGAAGCAAAAGGTGTTAAGGTCTTGTCTTTCCCAGAACTCTCATTTGCTGGGTAAACCCCCAAGCCTGGCTGCAGAGAGGACACTCACCATGTCTGTGTATTCCCTGTGGGCCTGTGTGGCTCTCCTCAGCAGGTCTGCTTTCTCCTGGTCCTGAGAATACACAGATCTGTTTAGGTTTTTTTGCTGAATGGAGAAACTAATTTTGGCTGTTCTCTAGGATGGAGGACATTTCTGCCTTGTGTGTCTGCGTGAAACTAATATTTACTAGAATTAATTTTTACATCATTTTGTTTGTCAGCATTACTTCATTCTGAATGGAGTTCATCCATCAGTAGCAGAACTTAGTTTGAGTAGCTGAACAGACTTACAGGGGACTTTTTGGTGGGCTAAGAAACATCCACATGATGTTTCCCAGGCTTTCAGTACATGTGAAGGAAAAGTTAAATTAAACCCCTGATGTGTAAAGATACTGCAAGCTATGGTGTAGCTGAATATGGGGTGCAGTCCTCCATAGCTGAAACCAGATGACACAGGGTTAGCAAAATAAGTTTTTCTCTTTTCTGGATTCCTCATACTCCACTTCTTTGAGATCCTCACCGATTTGTCAGGGCTGTCCATGGATTGCACAAACTTGAGGGAGTCCACAGAGGTGGAGCGAATGGTGTCGGTGCGGCCCAGGCGGAACATCCTCAGTGACGCGCTCTCGTATGTGGCACAGGCGTGGCCATACATCCTGGGACAGGGAAGAGAAAGCCACACAAGTGAGTCTGGGCTGGAAGAGCCTTGTCTGTGCCACCTTTATCAAGCTCATGTGTTTGAGTCTGTCAGTGAGGAGGTTGAGGAATGACCTATGGGTGGTCTTACCTGAAGTATGCCAGCTGCAAGGCCAGCTGGATAAAAGCATCAGGGCTTATCTTCTCTGACTTGGGGAAACCTTTCCCAAACTGATGAAAGACCATGACTTTGATATCCAGATCTTCAACCATTCTACAAGGAAAGAAAGAGGAACTGTTCCTTTGCTTGTTGCTCATTGTTGTAACACAGAGGAATGGATTTGCTTTCACAAGGCTCAGAGGGAACAGACCATCTGGATCTGACCTCTGCAGGGACAGAGAGCTCCAGCACACGTGGATCTCTTTGGGCAGCACCACAGAGGTAAGAATTTTTGGCCACTGCTGAAAAACTTCACTAGGTTAGATGGTCATGTGTGTGTTCATGCTCCAGTATTCTTAGCTGGATCCAGTACAGCCTTGCTCTTTCTCAGCAAATGGGATGAATCAGTAATAACCAGGTCAGCACCTCTGACCTTATTCCTGGCAGTGCTTTTCAGCTCAGCTCAATGCTGTTGACCCCAGAAGTCACCAGGAAGACTCCCTGGCTGCAGTGGGGAAAGCCTCATTTAAACCACTGGCATGCTCCAAAGGGGGACATGAATTACTCTTTCAGTCACCCACCCAGCTCTCTCCACTGCTTCATACTCACATGTTGAGGTTTTGCTTTGCCTTCTCTATGTCGTTCTTGATTTCTGGGGTGATGTTAAACCGCAGCTTTTTGGGCATTGGCAGAGGAACCATGGAGGATTTGACCACCTCCTCAGGTTTCTTCCTGCACAGAGAAATGGTTCTGTTTGACCAGACCTTTGGCATGAGGCTCAGCTAGGAATGCCAGAGCCTGGATAGAAATGCACAGGAGATCTTCCCTAACGGTGACACTGGTCACAGCCCGACAAACCCCTCACAGTGCCAATAAGGGATCTCCAACGCTGAGGAAAAGCAGGGGCAGGACTCACGTGAACTCCACAATGTGATCCAGAAGAGCAACGATGGGTGGGCCTTCAGAGGGAGCATGCTCATATACGAGACCACAGGAGCCATCTTCAGCAATGATGAACTGGGAGAGAAGCACGAGAGGACAGCGTTGAAGACAGGCAGTGTGTGAGGCACGAGATACCCGGAGAGACCTCAGTGTCTCCCTGTCTGTATCAGAGCCTGTCCTTGCACACCGAAAGGTCTCCTTTAGCAGGACAGCAGTGGAAGCCTTTCAGGAGGTGCAGAAGATCTGAGAGCACTGTTAAGAGTTCTGCAAAATTCCCTGGGTAAGGGTGTGCCTGACATATTGGTGTGCTCAGTGCTTTGGCGATACAGAGGTTCAATGGTTCTGATTTACTGAGATGCACTCACAGTACAGGAGTAACATCACCACATGCTGGCTTACCCATTCTTTTCAATCAGCTGCAACATCTGAACTTTATCCCATTGGTGAAGAGTTCCAAATAGGAACAAACCAGCTGAAAACACTATGAAGAGTTCAGCAGGTACAAGGAGAGTCCTCTAAAGCACCATTGCTACAATCTGCAAGCCAGGATATACCAACTAATGAAGGAAAAGCTCCAACAGCAGCTGCTATTGAAGGATCTTGACAAGACTGAATGGAGAAGAGATCAGAGGGATGCTGTGGGGTGGCAGTTGCATGTTTCAAAATACAAAACAAAATGCCATTGGGCAGCTTCTGGCAGAACCAGGAAAAGTGACAAGCCTGGAGGAGATCCAAGGAACAGACCTCCCATCGTTTGGGCTGCCTCTGAGCAGAGGAGGCATTGTTCACCGCAGGCAGAAAATTGATTTGTAAGGAACACAAAGACCTGCTGCACTGAATAAACTTGGGCAGAGGCATAAAAGAAACAAGTCCCTGAGGCAGCAATGAATGCTGGTGACTGCAGGGGGAACCACAGGATCTCATACTGTCAGACACCACTCCTTGTCTCCCTTGTTTTTCCACTCTCTTGACATGAGAACCTTGCCTGCAAAAGGTTCCTGGGATTTTTTTTGACTTTTTACTCTCAGGAAACATTTCCAGAGCCATCTCTTCAGCACCTTTAGAGCATCAGCTCTTACCTGCAGGGTTTTGTCGAACCATCGGTTGCCGCTGTTCAAGCGGCTGCCGCCACCGTGCAGCATCTGCGCGGCCACGCGGCTTTTGTAGATGTCCTCGGACACCCGGGGCATGGGGGCATCCAGGCACACGGTGCAGATGCTCTTCTCAATCGCACGCACGGATTCCTTGTTGGTCTTATCTGTGAGAGAAATGAACCGTGAGTAAGAGAGGGAGTTGCGTCATTGGAAAGAGATTGAAATTTGAAAGAGTGGGTTTGAAGGACGCAGTGTTGGGTTCCCACTGTACCTCACTGGGGGTGTCCACAGCTATTAAAATTGCAGCCAGCTGGGTTGTTACAGGTGTGAACATGCTGCATTCACCCTCCTTTTTTCACTTTTCTTACATCCTCTCCATTGCAAGGCAACAAACTCTGGGATTTCACTACACTTCACACTTTGAATCTGTACCTTCCAACCCAAAAATTACAATAGATTGTAATGATTGTTTCGTTAAGGTGGAAAGCTCATGTTATGTGTCCAAAACAAGCTTCCAGAGGAAAGAACTGAGCAGAGCACAGTGGTGAGGTTTGTTGTTCAAGGATCTGCAGTGTTTATTAACACTTGTGTGTTAGGGGCTCTACAGACCTTTCAGGAGGTTGTTGTAGGCTTTTGCCCAGCTGTTTCGGTGATTGGTGGTGAGGATCCCAATAGGTTCTTTGTTTGTTTGGAGGGAGGTGTTCCAAATCTTCTCCAGCTGAATGAAGAGCTGGTCAGCAGTAAGGGGAGATCCATCACTCTTGTAAACATCCAGCTCAAAGAACTGAAGGTGGGAAGAGCAGGCAAAGACAGAGACAGAACATGAGAGATCATTATTGTCCAACCCCAGAAACCAGGAACAGCTACTTTGAGAAGGTAAGACCTGGCCTAAGAACTTAGCTTGCAAGACCTTTGAAGGATGCTCAGAATTGAGAGACCCAAGTCCAGCTTCCCTTGCAGGGCATAAATACAGTCCTGGTTGTATGAAGCCATAGTAACAAGCGCCAATGAGGAATTCCTGTGCAGTGGGAGTGTTTGTTATCCAATTTCCTCTTTCAGTTTCCAATTGCAGACATGATCTTTGGGAGACAGGAATTGCAGGGACAAGAAACAGCAGAAGACAGCATTTTTCTGCCTCTAGTCTGTTGCTTACCCATGTCAATTCCGTCGCTAGCCAAAGGGGATAAAGGGAGCAGGAACAAATCCCTGGTGAGGCAAAGCTTGTGGGCAGAGACTTTGTTATTCCCTTCCCTCTGGATAACAGCTAGTGAAAGGGACAGCTGCATCTCAACAAATCTCGAAAGCCCAGCAGCTCCCCTACCTGGAAGTTGTGAACCACTGTGATGTGTCTGGACTGCTTTTTGCCTTTGGCGTAGTTGACAATGGAGTCCCGCTTGGGCCCGGGAATGCGGCAGGAGGAGAGGATCTGGTAGTACTGGTTCATGCAGAGGGGCTTCCCACCCATGTACTCCACTGGAAGGGTCTCACTGGAGACACAGCAAAGTAAGGAGGAAGGAGAGAGAAAACAGATCAGTGTGAGCAGGCCTGTGCTCCCCACACGGGGCACAGGCTTAACCTTATAGCTGCACGCACTCCCTCCCTCGCACAAAACCTAAAGGTGGTGGTGGCATAAGAAAGGGGCTGTCCTTCCCCATTCCTATCAGCTTTCTTAGTACAGGCTACAAAAAATTTCTGTTTGCTAGCCTTTCATTTGGGAAGGGGAAAAAACTGTCCTTTCTGTGACACCAGAGAATCAGATCTCTGGACCTACTCTGTGGCTGTAGGGCTGAGTGACGAGTGTCTGATGTGCCGCTGTGACTCACAAACTAGGCAGGGGCTCAATCACTCGCTTCTGCAGTCATTCCAACTACCCTGAACCTTGTCTGACTGTTGGTGTTAGTAAGCATATTTTTGGACCTTAAATAAGGCATGTCCAGCAGAGATTTGCTGGTGACCAAAAGAAAAAGGGTAAGAGAGGAACAAATTTCTCTAGAGCTCATCCCATCTAGCTGGGAGATGAGAAACACCAGGAACCCAAAATTAGAGACTCAAATTCCTGCTGCCTGAGCTGTAGCTTGTCTTGTGAGCAAACAGAAGTGCAAAGCTCCATGGGACTGTCAGTTGTGCTTGCTCCCTCCAAGCACGTTTCACATGCCAATGAAAGCATTAAAGTAAACAATGTGAAGATGGAAGAGTAAGTTTGCTTTTTTCCAGTGGAGGGGACTGTGGCAGTGAGCAGTGCTGGCCATTACAGTATCTCTCTTCAAATATGTGCCGTCATCTCTTGCCTTTCTACGTGGAAGGGAGATTTATGGACAAGGCTCAGCCTCTCTCTGACAGTAAGGAAGCTGTGTGAGCTGTCAGGAGGGTCAGTAACTCACTTGTCAATCATGGACTTGAAATCCAGGATACCCTCGATCAGCTTGGCAGCAAACCTGGAAAAATACCAAAGGTAGCAAGCTGAGATCAAGCACAGACTGTCTGGGGCTGAGGGACGAGCTGAGGAGGATTAGCAGAGCTGTCCTCTGCTCCTCAGAAAGCTCAGCCTTTCTGCCAAGCCCCCATTGTGCCCATCTCTGGTTCAATGATACAGCCACTCTGGGCTGTGATTTGAGATTGCTGGATAGTCCTACCATGTGGCACTTTCTTTTTTAATGTGTCTTACTCTACAGCCAAGGAATTCTGGACAGCTTGCAAGAAAGCAGGATTCAGTCATGCATTAATGACTCTCTAACAGCAGCGTTTGCTACTGATGTGTTACGATTTTATCACATCTGAGTTCTGATTCTTGGCTTTAAAACAGCACCAAGAGAAGGGGATTTCTGCCCTTCCCTGGCCAGGGGCCACCTTGGAGTGTCAAGCAAAGACGCAGCTGTTTCTCCCTGCATTCAAGACACCACTGCTGACTGAGTTCCTACCCCAGTGAACATCCTGCTGCTAACACAACTCCAGAGAATCTTCCTCTGTCATCGGGGGCTTGGAAACAAAGGCAGATGTGCCGCATGTGGACACTGAGGTGTTGTGCTTACCAGGATCAACTCAAACACTGCCAGTGCCAGCTCCCAGCAGGGTTGTGACAAGCCACATCAAACTGCTTATCTGGGAGTGACAGATCAGCCTTCTCTGACATGGGAGCTCTCACCTCTCCATGAAGGAAGGAGGCAGGAGGCCACTGGGACAGGAGGTTGTGGTTGGCTGAGTTGAGGTGGTGCCAGCATTCGGCATTTGCAGGCAGTGTCCTTTAGATTAGCTCAGCCTACCCATCCCTAGGAAAGATCAGTGGGCACAACTCCAAAAACCTAAGGGTTCTGTTTAATGAGACATTCTGCAAAGCAGTTTTCAATGAAAATTTCTCAGCGTTATTGCAGAACCTGAGGGAAACACCAGTGAGAGAGCCATTTGCAGAGAATGAACAGCCTGGAGTTTGGGCTCAAGGAGATGGGAGAGGTTGGTCAACTTGCTTTCAAGCCAGCAGTTTTGACAGGTTAAGGAGTAGAAAAGCACCAATTCCCAAATTTGCTTTCTGTTTTTGGAAGCTTTAATTTCAAGCTGCACTGTCAAACTTCTTTGTGCAGCCACAGACTACCCAAACACACATTTAGATTGTATTTCACACAGGAGCCCACATTTTTATGCAACTGATGAATTCCACTGGTTGGGCACTGGCAGTTCTCCAGATTATTTGGAAAACTTAAGAGTCAATAATATGACAGCTTTCAAAGACGTTTGTGTACTCTTGCACTGTCGTAAGGCTTATCCTCTGCTGAGGTGTATCAGAGAGTAGGAGGGAGGATTTGTTCCCAGCCTCACTGATCCCCTGGTACTTTTGGTCTGCCAGGGCAGTGCTGACTGGTAACTGTGGCAAAGGTAACTGTGTAAAGGTCAGTGCTAAAGTTTTGCAGGTGGATTCACCACACTCCTAGCAGTGGTTAAAAATTAAAGGGAGCCCACGAAGACAAGAGGGCATGGCAGGGTCTGATTTCAAGGAAAAGGTCACAGTGGGAAGGCTGGTCACTGTGAAGTTTCCCAAACCATAAATCACAAGTGAAATGACACAATAGGGGACAGTCCCTGTCAAGCTCCCCCATCCCTATAACTAGCAAACTCCAGAGGCATTTCTGGGTGATCTCCTTTACATGCCTGGGCTACTTTTTATGTCTCCTTTAACTGCACATACAATCATAGTGCTTCCAGTACATCCTCACAATGTCTCCAGCCAGTGATGGGACCATTTTGCAGTGAAGATCTGTGCTTGAGCAAAGACCTAAATGTAGTTTTTCAGTCACTGTTTAATACCTGAACCACTGGACTCTTTCTCTCCTGATTAAATATTTATAGTCTGGTGCAACCAGGAGTTTTCTTACAGCACAGACAGCTCAGACCTGGGGACCACATAGTAATTACTCTTTCCCAATCTGCCTTAATACCCTCATTCCTGTTCAGCACAGAAAGCTCATCCCACCTATAACCTAAGGGAAGGTAGAAAAGGACTTTACCTGAGCTGACCTTGTCGATCCAGAAAATCCTGCTTAGGTAAAACCACGCCTGGGCTGGAGTGGACCACAACTGGCAGGCGATATTCCAGGTAAGCTGTCTTCAGCCACCAGTCTGAGAGCTGGGATGGAGAAAGAAAACATGCAGGGAACTGCTGCTGTCCAACCCAAGCCTGGCTGATGGGTCTCAGCATCCTTCCCCCAGTTCTTTGCAAACAAAGTGTCCCACACTTTGCAAACAAAGTGTGTGGGGTTTGTGCTATACACATGGAAGGGGAGAGGAGGATTTGAGCAAGGCATGGGGGGCTTTTGGTGCAGGGCTTGAGCAGAGCGTTTCCTTCAACTTCTTGGGGCAGCTGTGTGATGCAGACAGGTTCAAGGCTTCAGCAGCCACAAGCAGGGCCAGTGACTCCCTGTTCTGCCATAATCTCTGCTCACCCAAGTCCTGGTGTGGAGTTTGCACAGCTTGGGGAGATCAGCAGCAAACTGGTCAGGTAGGTGATGCCATTAAAGCACAGGTGCCCAGTGGATGCAGCTAGGACAGGGGAGAGGTGCACATCAGCCCTCCACCCTCCCTAATTGGAGCTGGGGACAGAGCCCTGACCTACCCAGTTCTCTGTTTTCCTGGCTCTTCTCTCCAGGCCTTTCTGCAGCCTCTCCCCAACGCCTCCCGGCTTGCGGAACTCAGCCACCAGCTCCTGTGTGTGGCTCAGCTCCTCGGGGCTGATGATGGGCTGCAGGGCCAGCAGGTATCGATCCAGTGTCTGCTGGAGTGGTGGCACAGGCAGGTGGGGCAGCGCTTCCTGGTGGAGCTGGAATCTGCCCGGGATCTTGTCTAGAGCTGTCGGCTTCAGCAGGCCACAGGGCCTGGCCTGCAAAGCACAGAGCAAATGTCGAGACAAAACTTTCCCCGAGGTAGGAAACAACCTGGATCTAGGAGTCTCCATCCCAGCCTCTCTGCGGGCACACGGGTGTCCCAGCCTGGGAGCAGAGCACAGTTGTGTGCTGGAGAGGGTGCAGGACATCCAGGAAAGCTGCGAAAGAGAAACTCCATCTCCCAAGATACCAATTCTCAGCTCCTCAGAGAAATAGCTGCTGGGATAATGACACACGTCCCCACTCTCTGGACACCTTCCAGCCGAGAGTCTCCATGTGATGGACAAATTCAAACTCTCCCATCCCATGGTAAGTGGGAAGAAAGTTGTGAAAGAAATAAGCATCTTATGTACTATCAGAAACTTTCATTATTTCTTACAACAGCATAAGGCTAAAAAGTTAAGCAGAATCCTTGTGCCAAACCAAACTACCCTTCTGGCTTTGAGGAGGCAGAATCTAGCTAAGTTTGGGGCAGGATTAAAATGCGTCTTCTCTGCCTGTTCAGGAAACTGGGGCTGACGCCAACAGGCTCCTGGCATCCAGTCGGGTCACATGGGAGCAAAAGCCTTAGAAAGTACCAACCACCTCCCTGGCTGGAGAAATAAAACAGAGCAAACCCAAGTGCTCGCCCGGAAGTCAACTCACCAGTTTTCCCCAAAAAGAGTAACAACATCCTTTTGAATGAACAGGGTTGGACATTCTTCAACTTGAAGGTGTTTCAATATTACTCTCAAGGTTTCTAGTTCCCTCTGCACCTCCCTCTCCAATGGATCTACTGAATCAGACACTCCTGCAGGACTCTGGACTTTGCATTGTCAGTGTACTGAGGATGCAAAGCCACTGAGAACATTCCCTTTGACTTCCAAAGCAGTGAGAAAATAGCTGTCCCCACACCTCCTCCCATCAGTTAAGCACAGAGAAGAAAGAGCTAAATCTACAAGGTGACAAAGCCCCCCACAGAAACTGCCCTGTGCTCTTTGTGGAACCTGGCAAGAGCTGTGAGATTGAAGTTTGGAGAAGGAATGAGAAAAACAACAGGAGGAGGAATTTTTGAAGCATGAAAAAAGAGTGGGACTGGGAAGAAAAGAAGGGTGTTGATCACTGCAGCGTGGGCATACTGTACCTTCTCTGCTTGCTTCTGCTTCCTATCCATGGCTGGTAGGACAGAAAAGACCGTAAACCTCTCCCTCGGCCTGTCTGGGTCTCCTCTTCCACCTGACAATGTGCTGCCCATGCAGGGCGTCACCTCATTAGCCAACTGCCACATGACTGCTCCGATCAGAGGGCTCAAGGGCTGGCACGGCCGGGGCCGGGGACTTACGAGCCCATTGGTTTGCAACAACTGCCCTGAAGGTGCCTCTCTGGGCAGCCCTGACTGTCAGTGGCTCTGAACAGTGGTGCTGATCAATACCTGGGCAGAGCCTCTCTCTGATTAAGCTCTGGGCTCCAGCCAGGGCAGAAGTGCTGGGGGAGGTGCTGGGGATGTTGTTCCCTCAGCCTTTGCCAGGACCACAAAACTACCATGGCTGTTGGGAGGGACACCTGGATATAAGGCAGGAGAGACCCCAGTTTATGTCCTGGAGATGGCACCATGGGCAGTATCTCAACTGCCCTCACTCCCCATGCATGTGTGGTCATTATTGCAAGCTGAGACTTTGGGGAGTTCTGGGTTGTCAACTCTTAAAAAAAATCAACCAAAAAGTAACTCCACAGCAGGGCAATAAGAGTGCCATGCAGTCACAAGGAATCTCAACCCCTCCTTCGTGTCTGTCTAATGAATTGAGGGGTAGATGAGTGCAGTCTGCATAGGTTGAATAGAGTATGATGATTCCAAACAAACAGCTGTAGATTTTCTATGGCGTAACAATGAAAATCCAAAAACAAACTCAGGGAAGCCACTGAATGTTAAAATGTGGAATGCATTTTTATCTTCCCTCTTTGCTGTCCCCTGCTTGTTTGGTTTGCAGTTAAACTCAACGATTTGGTGGGAGGAGGAACAGTGATCTGAGCCGAGGAGGCAGCTGACAGCAAACAGAGGGAACAGCCTGCCCCTCCCCACAAGCAGCAGGAAGACGAACACCAGTGGAGCAGGGTGTGCAGAGAGGGCCAGCCCATGGGCTGGCATCGCTGCCGAACCACGTTCCCACACAGCAAAGGACACCTTTTCCAGAGCCTGCAAAGCCGGTGGGAAAGGAAATCCAGCTCACGGGGAGCAGGAGGAATTTCATAGCTGATTCTCAGCACAGCCACAGCATTGAGTGTTAGGATGTCAGAGGTTTGTCTTTTATTTTTAAATCAGAAGCTGGAGTACCCCTTAAGCCCAGAGACAACTGGCTCTGCCTGATCCCTCAGTAACCCTGGGCATGGATCCACACTGTAGCTGCTGTCCTGCTGCTCTGTCTCCTCCTCTCAGGACCTGTAAGGGACTGCTCCCAGTGAGCAGCTCCCAAGCCTGACAGGGATCTGACAGCTCTGCCGCGTGTGCAGGGTGGGCACGTTGGGAGCCAACGATGCAGTCTGCCTGGGCTTCCCTGGCCCCTACCTGTCCAGCAGCCACCTTTCTGCTGTGCAGCCCCAACTGGACATCTCAGTACAAGAAAGACAAGGTACTGCTGGAGAGGGTCCAGCAGAGGACATAAAGATAATTACGGGACTTGAGCATCTCTCATATGAGGAGACTGAGAGACTGTGGGAGTTGAGCCTGTTTAATTTGAAGAGGAGGCTGAGAGGGAATCTCAATGCATATAAATATCACCAAGGTGGGTGTCAAGACGGTTGTGCCAGACTCTCTTCAGTGGTGCCCAGTGACAAGAGGGGCAGCAATGGCCATAAACTAAAAACACAGGAAGTCTGCCCTCAACATGTGGAGTAACTTTTTTACCTTGGGGATGGCAGAGCACTGTGCTCAGGGAGGGCGTGGAGTCTCCCTCTCTGGAGATACTCCAAAGCCACCTGGACACGTTTCTGTGTCACCTGCTCCAGGTGACCCCTGGCAGGGGGGGTTGGACTGCGTGATCTCCAGAGATCCCTTCCAACCTTAACAATTTGGGACTCTGTCATCTCCATCCCGGACAGCTTCAGCGCGCACGCTGCCGCCAGGCACGGGAAGACACCAGCGGGCCTGGGGGACTGACTTCGGCAGGGTCCCTGCCCCGCTCCCGGGGAAGGTGGCACCGAGCCCATCCGAACCACTCGCCCGCCCGTCCCTGACCGGGGATCAGGGCTTGTGCCCCAGGCTGGGGCGCGGGGCCGCACTCGACAGTGGCACTGCCGGGAGCCACCGCCTACCCTGCCCCAGCTGAAGGTCCCGCACGGACCCGGGCCTGCCCTCCCGCCCTGTGCCCCGCCCGGCGCAGGGACCCTCGACCCGCTCGGCCGCCACCTCACGCCCCGTCCCCGGCCGGTCCTGGCGGAGCCGCCCCTCCCGATGTCGCTCTTACCGCAGCCCTGGCCACCCAGGCGAGCATGGCCCCACGCCCCGGACCCCGGGCCCGTCGCAAGGACACCCCGGCCGCACCGGGCGCCGCCGCTCCACCGCCCCGGGGCGGGGCCGCCCCGCCGCCATCCTGGAGTAGGGCGAAGCCCGCCCTGCCATCTTTGAGAAGGGCAGAGTGATGCTTTAAGCGGAGGGCGCGCCGCGACCGGTGTCGGAGCCGTATTACAGCCCCTTTCTCCGCTGCCTTTTCCCGGAGGCGGTGAGGAGGGTCCTCCCGCTCGCCTCTCCGCGCCTCCGCTCCCTCCGCGCTCCCGTCCCGCCGCTGTGCGGGCAGCGGAGGCCGCGCCCTGCACAAACATGGCGGCGTGGGCACGACGGTGGCCGGCAGGAGCCGCTCCGCCGTGCGACAGCCCCGGGAACGACGGGCCCGCGCGGCGTGCCCTGCTCAAAGATGGCCGCCGGCGGCTTCGGCGTGCGTGGAGGTGGGAGGTGAGGAGCGGCCGGGCCGGGCTGCGGGAAGATGGCAGAGAGCGAGCGGCGGGCAGGTGAGGGGCGGCCCGGGGGTTCCGGGAACCGCGGGGCTGTGGGCTGCGCTCTGGGCCTCTCAGGGGCGTGCTCGGGGCCGGGGAGCTCCAGCGCAGGGCCCCACGCTCCGGGGGTGCGGGGCCGAGGGCGCCGGGCCTGGGCTGCGGGGGGGGGGCGGTGGCAGCAGCGCCCGGCCCGCGGAGAGGATGGGAGGGGGCTGTTTGCTGAGGGTGTGGAGGGCCTGGGGCCCCGAGTCTCGGCACCACCCCAGAGCGAGGTGGGTGGTCGGGACTGGGCCTCTGGATGCGGGATCCCTGTGACCCCCAGCCCGGTTTTGTGACTGGTTCTCGTGCTGAGCTGGGTGGCTTTTGGCGCTCTAGAAGGTCGGGGCTTGGCTCCCCCTCCCCACACCATGACATTAGCCTGAAAGTGTCCCCTCTGGCCAAGCTGCTTCTCGTCATAAAGCTGATCCGCCGCGCTCCCGGCTCTATCACACCAGTAGATGTGGACTCCTATGT
Source organism: Coloeus monedula (assembly GCF_965178545.1). Classification (NCBI taxonomy): domain Eukaryota; kingdom Metazoa; phylum Chordata; class Aves; order Passeriformes; family Corvidae; genus Coloeus; species Coloeus monedula. Next base: position 5,542,284 of record NC_138801.1, on the reverse strand, counting down.
ATTCATCCCAGAATACTGTAACCCCTGCAGCCCTCACCGTTTCCTTCCTTGGGTATTCCTGGTCTCCTCACCAAGAGGAGTTGCACAAAGTGTGGGTCAGAAGCATTGATGGCGAGAAACAAACGCAGAGAAATGAAAGGAGTTCTGTTTAGGGCAAACACCCAGATCAGGACACTACCCCGGGATTTATGTGTCACCTGTACTTGTCGTGATCGTGGACATGTCAGTGTTTGCCTTTTCACATCACTGCTTGGGAGTTTCTCATTGTTTTCATGTTATAAACTCTTAAAAGCAGAGCTCCGTTGTTATGGTGCTAGTCGCTGTGAGTTGTGTGCTGAATTTTCAGAAGAGAGACACACCTGTCTGTCATTTAATTTCATCACGTGCTGTTCCTCTCATGCTGGAAGTTTTGGTGTAACTTCTGCAGGAATGAGCTGAACATCACAACATCCAGGCCAGGAAATGAGGTTGAATTTATTCTGTGCATGGGGAATGTGAAAGGCAGAGAAGTCAAATGACTGTCAAAGGTTGTATGACAAATCTGTAGCAGACTCTGTGTGGTTCTTGGGACTTTGGATTCTGTTTAATCTGATCTGCCTGCTAGAGAGCACTGTGGAAAAGGCTGCTGATGCTTCTGGATGGTGTTTTCTCTGTAAATGCAACTGATGATATTTTAAGGAGTTGGGGTTTGGTGGTATTTGTTAGGGAGACAGTGCCTGAGCTGGCTGGGTTGTGGAGAGCAGTTGCTGGAGTGTGTCAGGACAGCTGGTGCTGAATAAGTGACTGCAGATTTTCTGCTATTAAAAAGGTGGACTGAGTGACTCTGACAGGGTTCATAAATTGACATTAGTGCCCAGGTTCCTTGACATTGCTCTCTGCACTGCCTCTTGCTATTTAAAGTTGCACTTACAGCAGCATAATACAAATTACTTTAAATCTCTTGGAGCTTTTGTGGTTCTGCAGGTTGGGACCTGGGTTCTGTTGCTGGGGCGAAGAGCCCCTCTAGTTCATTAGCAACTCACATTTGCATTAAATATTGCATCCTGGGCTCTGAGAGAGCTTTGAAATTAAATGATCTTCACAGTTTCCACATGAAAGAGGCTGTGTCCCATCATCCCCCAAGCCCTGGTGCTGCCTGGATCAGGGCTATGGCTCTGGGCTGCATTTGCTGCACTGCTCCAGCTTGTCCATGCAGGAATTATCCTTTCTAGAGGAATGAAGGTCAGGCTTAACACCTAAAAACAAGGCAGAGTTAGTTTGTGGGAGAGCTCAGTGCTTCAGCATGACCTGAGGCTTGGCTGCACTAGACAGAAATAATTAAACTGGCTGGATGTTGCCTTTGTTATCTCCTGCACCAGTCTCTCTGTCTGAATGGAAAATGCATCTTTAACAATGAAAACAGACCTACTGCTTCTTTCTGAAGGCTTGCAGTGTCCTTAGGAGGATGTTATCCATGGATTGGGTGGATATTGGTGAGGAGGACTTGGTGAGATTACTGCCCAGCTGGGATGGATTTGTGTACTTTGTATCTACTGAGAAACAAATGTTCATTTTTAAGAAAGAAAAATAGAGGATTTCTCCTTCTCCAGTGCCTGTGTCTTACCTCTCTTTTGCATCTCCCAGGTGCCTCTGAGGAGGTAGCTCCTCCTGTCCAGCAATGCTTCATGGTCCCCAAAAAGGAGATAAATGTGGTTTCTGACATGGCCAAGTGGAAGCGATCTCAGGTATGGCTCTGGGGACAGGGAAGACTGGCAAGTGCTGCTGATCTTTTGGTGGCAGCCGGGTCTGGCCTGGGAACAGCCAGGAAGTAAAGGAAGTTTGGGGAAAGAATGGGAAATAATTGAATTTGTGTTTTAAAGCAGAAGAGTTGGTGCTTGTTTGTAGGAAAATTACTTGGCGCTAATGATTACTGCTCCCTCCCAACAAGTTGGATGAGCAGCTGGTGACTGTTTCATCCTACCTAGCCTGTACTTTATAACCAAACTAGATTTACCCAACCCTGTTTGAGCTCACCTTAAACATGGTTCTGCTGCCTGGCCCTGGTAGCACCAGCCTGGGCTGGTTCCTTCCCACTGTGCTGTTCTGGAAAGGACTCTAGAGCGGAGCCCTTCAATTTCCTGGATAATTTTTGTTTACAGCCTTTGTGGAGCTGGTGGAACAAGCAGGTTATTCCCTCTCTGCCTTTGAGGGATTGGGGTGTTGGCCCAGACCTGTCCCACCTCTTAGGAGCAAATTCTTGCTTGATGACTGACGTGAGATGTCTTGAGAGAAGCTGAGGTTATAGCCAGGTGTCAAGCAAACCTCTGGGTGCAGCTTCCAATTTAAGTCTCCTGGGTTTAAAGGTGTTGCACCTGGTCAGGATTTCGATGCAGGGAGGGAGAAGTGGCATTCTGCTGCTGTGGAGCTGCACTGGAGATGATGCATCCAAAGCAACAAATTTAAAGAGAGGAGGAGTGAGGAGCCTGGGCTGTCTCCCACTTCCCTATCATGTGTGAGCACGGGGGAAGAGTCTGAGGGCGAAAGGGAAGATAACAGCACAGGTCTGGGAGGAGCAGTGCAGAGCAGGGTGCCTGGGCACAGCTGAGACTCTGCAGAACTGAGGAGTTTGAATTTGACCTGATAGGAGCTGAGGGAATGATTTTGGGGTCAGTGTGAGCATTTTTAGGATTCTCCTTTCTGTAGTTTTCGCAGCGATGCAATCGCCACCTGCCTTCTGCTGCCAGGGCTGCCAAAAAGAGCAGTAACTTCACAGCAAGCCCTGCACTCCTGAGTGTCTCCAAGGAAGCAGTGTTGTGTATTGGGAAAGGTTCTCTTGGGGTGCAGGATGCTCCTGTGCTGTGTTTTGTGCTCAGACAGAGCCTGGGCTCTCACTGAAGCTCTGCGGTCTCACTGTGTTCACAGGCATACGCAGACTACATGGGCTTCATCCTCACTCTGAACGAAGGCGTCAGGGGCAAGAAGCTGACCTGTGAATACAAAGTTTCAGAGGTAGGAGAAGAGTTTGGATCCTCTTGTTACTCCTTTCCTGCCTTTTTTTTTTTTTTTTTTTTTTTTGGCTCTACAGTGAGTATTTTGTGGGTGAGGAATGAATTGGTAGCTTATCTGGGAGCCAGGGGAGAAGGAATATGGTTGGGTTATGGTTGGGGATGCAAATGTCAGGGTGCCATCTTCCCCCCAGATGCAGAGACTCTGGATGTGCTTGGTGGACAGGAAATTGAGCAAGTGGGCAGAAGCTGGTGGGGAACCAGTGACACTTTGAAGATGTGATATTCCCTCCTGCTTGCAGGCAAAAGGCTGGGATGTCTGTACCATTCCCGTTCCCCAGGTGGTTTCTCTGTAGGAAAATCTGTGGGCAAACCACTTCTCTTCCTGTCCCTCCTCGTTGCTCAGACTGTGTTAGCGGCACCGATCTCCTCAGCCCAGGCTGTAGCTATACTGTGCAAGCTCTGGTTTGACAGTTGTGATCTCAGGGTGTGTCACTGGCTGTACCTGCCCTGCCCAGGGTCGTGCTAAAGGTCCCAGGGGCTGCAGAGCTCACAGGGGTGCTGGGTTGGGCTGAGAGATTGCAGCTGGGCTGGGAGGTTTAAACTGTGGGGCAGGATCGCCCCTTCCAAGGTGTTAAGCAGAAAGCACCTGGTTTTTCCCTTGCATGAATATGGGTGTCACTTGTCTCTGCCTGCTGCCATAGCCAATTTTAATGGCTGTTCACCTTCTCAGAGCACAGTGAGATCACTTGGAGCCAGAGGGAAAGGGCAGGCACCCTCAGTGGTGTCACTGCTGCCCTGAGGGTTCTCTGGGTGCTGCCAATCCACAGAGCACACACTGGCCACCAGCTTTGCTTCCTTGTTGCACACTGGATCCCCCTCCCTTGTTGCATACTGGATCCCCCTCCCTTGTTCTGCGCTGCAATGAAGAGATTCTTGGGTACATTTTTACTGATCAGGGTTGTGCAAGAAAGCTGAGAGTGGTATATAAAGATCTAGGCAAAATGGGCAGCAGACTGGGCCCTGTGTTTATAGCTTCGTTCTGATGTGGGAAGGCAGCTGATGACGGTGTTTAATCCAGTCTTCATGTTTGAAGTACTGTGTTGAGTCCAGCCGTCCCTTCTAGGAGCCAGTGTGTGAATGAGAATCTCCCCTGTAGTTCATGGAGGGGATCAGGGATAATGAATCTCTCCCTAACAGGCTTTGTGCTCCCTTTTTGTTCCTTGCATTTCACCTTTGAGTTTTGTCTTTGTCATGATCTCGCTTGTTCCCAACCATTCACAGAGCACTTCTAGGGAAACAGAGCATTAAAAATGAATAAAACAAAGGTGGGGGGGGAAGAACCCAACCATCTTCGACAAGCCCTTTGAGCTGTCAGGAAAAGCTGTACCAGGGCTGTGCCTGCAGAAGAGCCGTCTTGGAGTGAATGTTTTCCATCCGTGGTCCCAGTCCAAGTAACAAACAAGAGACACAATCCCAACTGCCTGGGAAGTAGCAGGGAACAAATCTCATTCCCCACACACTGAGGAGAGCAGAAGCCTGTGACTTGAGGCACAGGTGGAGCATCCCCAGGGTTGTCTTGTTGATGAGGTTGCTTGTTCACATAGGCTCCTTTGTAGATCAAACTGCTTATCTGTGCTTTTAAAGGCTCAGCCCCTCGTGGCCTCTTCTTGCATCTCTGCCCGGCTTTCTTCTCTTTTGCTGTACCTGCTGCCGATGTGCTTTTGTGCCATCCCATCTTCCTCCCTGATCAAATGCCAGGGGCACCTTCCTTTGGCAAATGACCTCCTGGAATCCTTTCTGCTGAATGCGTATCCTCTCTGTGACTTACTGGTATTGCTTTGCCATGGAATAAAAAATGGAAGTATGGTCTGCTCTGCTTTGAAAGAGACAGCTTAGTGATTTCCAGAGAATGTGTGTCGATACCAACCTTTCTGCTGGAGCAGGAGCTGGATCCTGTGGGGGCTGAGCCCCCTTGGAGACTTGCTGAGCTTGCGCTGCTGCTACTGACACATTGCATGGAGCTGTCCAGGGTTTGCTGGAGGCATCTGACAGGCTCTGATAGCAGACTCTGGCACAGACGCTGTGTCTGGCACAAGGTTGTGTGAGTGATAGGCTGTGACCTGCCTTCCCCTCCTGGAGGGAGTGCTTTCCATGTGGGGATCCATCAGCGACTGCTGGGGCTGCAGTCTGGGGCAGTGACTTGGATCAGAGGAGCAGTGCAGTGAGGAGGAGGAGGTTAATTTTGGCCATGCAAGGAGCAGACCTTCCCTTCAAACAGCCCAATGCACTGGGGGAAACTGGTCATTCTTGTGGCTTTGCTCTGCTTCCAGGAAGGAAGTGGAGGAAGCAGCAAATGCTGATTTTAGCAGCTCCCCATTCTGACAGGACCTGAGGAGCCCGGAGGGGGAGAGTTGGTTCCCATGGGCAGCTTTGGCTGCTGTGATGCCTCCTCAGCACCTCTGTCTGCCTGGCCCCTGCTCTTGAGAGCTGCTGACAGGTCTGTGCTCTGTAGGAAACCCTGTGGTTTGCCTTTGGGACCGGTGGCAGACTCAGGGTCAAGGAGATGCAAAATCAGCACAACAAGAAGAGCAAGGAGAGCAGGGGGGAGGCTGTCCTTGCTTTGATCACTGGAAAGGTAAAGCAAAAATAGAGCTTAAAAACCCAGCCAGGCAAAACAGGCTGCAGTGGTGTGCTGATGGCTGTGTTCCCATAAGCTCCTTTCTCCCCCACAGGGGTCAGCCCTGGATGTACAGGCTTCCTCTGCTGGACAATGGGAAGCTGCTTCTTTTAGTTACCCCCTTTTCAAAGGGCCTTGAGCCCAAAATGAGCCGCATCTCTTTAATTATTTATTGGTGTGGCTGAGCCGGCAGCTGGGTCCTGCTCTCCCGTGTTCAGTGGGGCTGGGCTTTTAATCCCTTTAAAACCAGCGAGTGGGGAAGGGGAGGTTGGACTCTCTGCTCCCCAGGGAAGGAGCTGGTCCGTGCCAGCCATTTATCCAGGCAGCACCGAGTGCTTGTGGAGAGGGTTTGAAATACGGTGGCTGCTCATAATGAGCTGCTGGTGCCGGCGGATAAATCACCAGCACGATTTAATTATTTAATGCAACCCAGTGCTGGGGATGCTGTTGCTTAATTGGAGGGGAATGCAATAGCCAGGAAGGAGTAGGGCTGAGTCCAAACCTGGCCCAGTGCAATGGGAATGTGTTTGTTTCCTACGGTGTTTTGGGAGCAGGGAGCTGGAGCAGAGGGGGCTGTGCTGCTTTGGTCCACATGCATCTGGGGCACTGGCCTGTTAGTGCCTCCAGGGCCACCCAGAGCTTTAGGCCGTCTTGTCCCTTGGCTTTTTTGTGTTCTCGGTGTGCTCAGGTCTTGTCCCAGTCTCTTGTCTGCCTCAGTGGCCAAATGTCGAGTTCCTGGGTGGGAAGATCCCTCTCCTGCTTGTTCCCACCATGTCCTTGGGGTGGCACCTCAGGAGTCACTGTTTGTGGGAGGCTGTGTCTGCCATGAGACCCTTCCTCCCAGCAGCAACCTGCAGCTGGTTCAGTGGCAGCACAGCTCTGCCATGCCTGGCTCTGCCCACCTCCTTCAAGTGGCACTTCAAGGGCTGGAAACTTGCTGGGCTCTGCTGTTTCCTTGTCCTCCCGACAGCAGCGTGAAGAATTGAACCACAGCCCAGGAGACCAGCCAGCTTCACACGGTCGATGCCTCCAGCAAAGTCAAACCAGCCGCCGCTTCTGCTGTCCTCTTTGTCCCCTTGAAGGAGGAATCCCCTCTCGAGACAGAGGAGCCTACATTGCCCGGGGCCTGGCCAGCTGCTGTGGCGGCTGACAGCTCTCCAGCTGCTTGGAGTCAGGCAAGGAGGATCCCAGAGCCTCTGGCAGGCTTGACCAGTTGTCAGCAGAGCCTCCTGGAACTGTCTGGAGCTGCTAAAAGTGCTGCCTGTGGTGTTGCCTCATGGTACGGGGGTTGCAGGTGTTCCCCAGCCATTTGGGCCAGGCAGGGAGAGGGTGTGCACTGGCCAGCCCTGGTCTGACAGCACAGCTGGAGACACTGTGCTATGTCACCTGCTGCACCTCTTTTCTGTTTCTTCATGGCCACTCTCATACATCCTACATGGGTCCCTCACTTCCAGCAGTGGGTGTGAGAAACATCGCTGTGGTCTTGCTGTTGTTGCTGTCTTCCCATCAGCTTTGTGTTTGAATTGAGACATTTCTCTGAGAGCTTCTCATTCCTACTCTGATGAGAGCACTGATGGGCAAAGCAGGCTGCCTCTTCCCCTGGATAGGTTGTGTTTTGCCACATGCAGTGGGTGTCCCTGGGCTGGAGCTGCCTGGTGGTCTGGCTGGTAGGAGTTTGAAGCAACAGGAATCATGCTGAGAGGGTTGACTTGCTGTACAAATGTGTCGTGGTTTAACAGCATCTGCTGCTAATCCTGGCTACTGAGAGACACTTAGGGAGGGCCTTTAAATCACATCATCAGCCACTGGTGAGGATGCATAGCACTGTATACATGCTATTCTTTATCCTGTGGGGAAGGCAGGACCTTTAAGATGTAGAGTCTGAGTTATATGTTGGAGGTCCCCGAATTGTGTAGCACTTCCCTGCCTCTCAGTCCTGTGAGGGCTGTTCTGCAGCTGGGAGCTTGCTGTAGCTCTTCTCCAAGAGATTTTGGAGCATGGTGCTGTTACAGCTCATGAAAGACTGTGTGGGTGACTGGGGCTCAGTCTGCCTCAGGCTGGTCTTTGTACTGGACTGATCTCCTGCAGGGAAGAATGGTTTTTCTGTCCCCTCTGCATTTTGAGGAGGGTTGGTACAGCCCATTTTCACATGCCCTCTTGGGAAGAATGGTGTGGGCTTTAATGACTCCCATCAAGGGGAGAGATGTTGGAGACTGAGGGACTGCTGTTTTATATCACTGTGACCCCTCACCCTCTTGCTCTCTGTAGCCCATTGAAAAGCTGGTGGCTCTGCTGAACACCCTTGACAGATGGATTGATGAAACCCCACCAGTGGATCAACCTTCTCGCTTTGGGAACAAAGCCTTCAGGACCTGGTACGCCAAACTGGACCAGGTGAGTAGTGTTACCTGCAGCTCCCACAGAAGGGCAGTGTGCCCAGCTTCCTTTGCTTTGTAACTGCCCACTGTGTCACAAAATGAGAGAAAGACTGGGGAAAACTGCTCGAACTCCTTCAGCTCAGAGCACTTGCCCTGCACCAAGCTCTGTGGGTGGCACAGCCCCAAGTCCCCACAGCAGTGGCCTTGCAGCTGCTCTGCTGCTCTAGTGGTGCTTTTGTCCTGGAGATGGCTCAGTGGGTAACTGGGTCAATGTACATGGGTGATGAGGCTTTTCTGTCTTACAGGATGTGCGTGGCCTGAATAGGTCTCAGGACAAGCTCTCCCTGACTTGTTCCATCTCTGGAGATGACTTCTCCAACAGGAGAATTTGCTCGTCTCTCGTGCTGCCTCTGGGCATTGCAGAGCACCATTGCAGCCCTCACTCTGTGACAGCATCTGAGCACAGGGTGCCTTGTCCCTGGGGACGGTGACAGGTGCTCATTTGGGGGAGTCTTTTATGTCTTTCAGGAGGCGGAAAAGTTGGTGTCAGCAGTGATTCCCAAGCATTTGGCTGATGCTGCCCCAGAAGTGGCCGTGTACCTGAAGGAATCTGTGGGCAACTCCACCCGCATTGACTATGGCACAGGTACCTGGGCTTGCACACTGGCCAAGGCTGGGTTTGTTGGGAAGGGATCCTTTGGAGTTGGGTGCTGTATTTATTTAAGTATATCATTACTACTATTTTTAGTGCCAGCTTGAAATGAACACCTTCCTTCTAGGGCCCCCTCACCCCTCTGCCGTGTGTGGGCTGTGACTGAGAGCTGGGGCTGGGAGCTGTGCTAGAGCTGTGACACCCTTTCACATCTCATCCAAGGAAATGGGAACCAAGCTGTTCTGGGATGAGCTGTAGGACCTGCTTCACTGCATGCAGTAGTCCTGCAGCAGGCAGTTTAAAGGGATAAAATATACTGGCTTGAATTGGAACTAGAGTGAGAAACATGTTAATATTCAGTGGAAGGTGTCCCTAGAGGGACATCATAATGGCCTGGTGGTCCCTAGAAGGGAATCACTGCTTACAGAGGGACTTGGAAATCAGAAGGTAGAAGCACCTGAGGAGATACTGAATTGCAGGTTGAAATAACCACACAGGCTTCAGTGAGAACTAAACACAGAATTGTCTATGTGCTCTGCTCCTCTCTGGAGGATAGGTGTGTCCTCACCAAAAGGCAGGAGAGCAGGATGCTGTGAGTGTAAGGAAACATGACTTTGGACTTGGGCAGGGAGAGGAAGAGGAGGCCATGGGTAAAGGCTTTGAAGGATTGGAGGCTGTGCAGTGCTGGCTGCGGCTCACTGGCACCAGGGGGAGATGTTGTCCTTGGAAAGGGACTCGATGGATGGGGTTTGGTCAGCTCAGAGAAAGAAATTCAACCTCTCCTCCCATCCCGTGTGGCCCAAGCCAGGGGCCCATGTCCCAGCTCATGGTGTCCAGACTATGGGTGCATTTTGTTCCTACACCAGCAGCTGCACCTGCCCATTGTGTGGAGCTGCTGATCTTGTACTCTCCCTTCTTCCACAGTCCTTCCCACTAAAACACATTTCTGGGTTTGCTGTTTGTTTCTTTTCCTTGCTGTTTGCTGGAGGACCAAGCTGTAGAGGCTCAGCCTGAGATCCCAGTCCCTTCTGGGACAGACTGTTCTGGCAGTGTCATGGGATCTACATCCTTCTGACTCGGAGATATTTTTGAAGCAGGAGGAAATTTGTTTGCTTGCAGATGTGAGGTTTTCTTGCATCCCCTGAGCAGATGACTCTGCAGTGCTCCACTTCCCCTGCTGTGGCAAGCTCCTGGGAAAGTCCCTGCCTTGCTCCCAGCATGCCCAGTTGGAGCTGTTTTTCCTAAAGAACTTCTTCTTTTCTCAAAGTTCATGATCACCTTATGAAGGTCTAGAAGGTATAATTTGGGTGGGTGCTGCAGGGGGATGAAATATTGTCAGCTCATGGCTGTTGTCACTCATAACAGTGACAACAGGGTTGAGAGCAGACTGTGACTGCTGTGATTTCTGAAGAGCTGTTGTGGTGCCCACAGAAAGGTTGTCCTGGGGGCCAGAGACAGCTGTGTCATGTCTCTTTGTGTCTTTTAACTCCAGGGCACGAAGCTGCATTTGCAGCCTTTCTCTGCTGCCTCTGCAAAATCGGTGTGCTCAGAGTGGATGACCAGATGGCCATTGTCTTCAAAGTGTTTAACAGGTGAGGTAATGGGAGGAGAAGGGCTGGAAGTATTGGGCAGTTTGGGGGGAAGGGTAGAATGGGAAAGCTGAAGACAATTTTAGACAAAATTAGGAGCAGATGTACTTTTTAATGGACTGTACACTGACCCATTATAACTGTCTCCAAAAGAGGTGATGGCCCCTTGTCTGCCAGAGGCAGAGTGTCCTTCTGGAAAGTTACTTTAGTGGAGCACAAGTTACTGAGCTCTGTGGGTGAGGCTCTGTGCTTTGTGATAGACAGGAATATCTGATCTAACATCTCTTCAGGCATCATAAACAAAAAAATCTATGCAACTGGCAGGCCTCCACTGCTCCTCTACATGTGTTTCCAGCCCAGGAGGTAGAGTTGATAGTGATGAAACTGGTGGAATGGGTGTTTGGAGTCCGGAGATCTAATCCCAGCCATATCACTGTTTGGTGGCATGGAAACAATTTCCTTCAATAGTACTTCCAGCTTTAATTTTCCACCTGAAAAGTGGAAGTAGTGATTGCCATAAGGCAGAAAACTCTGCTCTTTTGGAAGTTGGTGAAGGGATGTGAAGTGTCAGTGTTTTCACATAACAGTGGGGATGAGGAAAGATCTGCACCAACATAAGACATTGCAGATGAAATAAACTCCTGCCACTGGATTTCTCTGTGCGTTTGGTGTGAGGTACCAGCAGGCTGCTTTCTATGGCAAAGGAGCTGAATATATATTCTGTGAACTCTGCTGCATGTGGGGGTCCTGCTTACAAGTGATAAAGTTGTGTCCTTTCCCAGACAGACTGTTCTTGTCCTCACATAAGTCAAAGACAGGAGAAGGCCTTGCCTTAATGCTTCCTCTTCTCTTTGGTCTCAGGTACCTGGAAGTGATGCGAAAACTGCAGAAGACCTACAGGATGGAACCTGCTGGCAGCCAGGGCGTGTGGGGCTTGGATGACTTCCAATTCCTGCCTTTCATATGGGGCAGTTCCCAGCTGATAGGTACTAATAAAAATCTTCTTGTGACCCAGGTTGCCCTTTCCCCCATCTGTCTAGGTTCTAAAGATGATGGGGACTTGGTGCTGACTTTTAAATTCAAGTATGTCAGATTTGTGTATAATACAGCAGGAGAGTTTGGAGCTTGGATTTTTTTTTTTTACCTCAGCTTTCCAAATAAAGCTGGTTGGGAGATGGAAGACTTCCTTGTATAGTACTTCTGTCTTTATTGCAATGACTGCAATGAAGCTTTTTAAAAGGAGAGTCTTGGTTTTGGTGCTAAAAAGTGCAATTTCTGCTCTGGGGAGTTTTGTACCTGCAGAGGCACTGGAGTGGGAGATGAGATAGAAGGGAGCAACTCTGTGCTGCCGTTTAAAGAGTTCTGATGGGAGGGTTGTGTTTGTGGGGCAGGACAACACCTGGTTGAACTTGGTCTCAGGAGGGATTTGCCATACAGGTTACTTCCTATTGTCTCTTTTTAGACCATCCAAGTCTGGAACCTCGGCACTTTGTTGATGAGAAGGTGGTAAATGAAAACCATAAGGACTTCATGTTCCTGGAGTGCATCCTCTTCATTACAGAGGTGAGGAATGGAAGTTTTGTCCCATAGGGATGTTCTCTTGACATTAGATACTTGGTTCTGGCGGTGGTTTTCTCTTCCTCCTTTGCCTCTTTGTTTGCTCTCGTGGAACTGTGCAGATGAACCATGCATTGTTGCATGGCTGAGATGTTCTCCTTGAATGAGCTGAGATAGGGATGTTGAGAGGAAAGTGTAATTGAGCTGGATGGGCTGTGGGTTGTAGTTGAAGGGAGCTGTAACAAGTGCAAACAAATAACCTTGGATCATCACTTGGATCAGTCAGCGGGAGCTTGGATGGAGAAGAGTGTTTCCTGCAGATACACTAGGAAGATGAAGTAGGAGCTGCAAAATGACTGGGCTTGCCAAGACAACCTCCCTTCCCTGCAGCCCTCGGGTGCTGCCTGGCAGCCCTGGGCCTCCCCTTGCTTAGGGCAGGCTCCCAAACTCCTGTGCTGCTCTGTCTCCTCCAGCTTCCACCAAAAGAGTTGCCCATTAAATGCACCTTATTTACAAGTGACCTAGAGCAGAGGTGGTGCTGAGATTCATTCAGCTGGCAGCGCTCTCAGGACTGTTTCTGCTCAGGCACTGCAGGACCCTTGGGAGAGGGGCAGGTGATCCTCAGCTCATTGGCAGCCATGGGCTGCTTCTCAGTGAGGGAGCTCATGGCTTACTGCGGTCAGCATCAGTGGAGGGTTTGGCCGTGTTTCGCTCATTCCCTCACTGCACAGTCTGGACAGGGAGAGCAAGAGCTACCCCCTCTGTTGTGGTGAGGGATTTCTTGTCTCTGGCAAGAGGGAGTTGATGGGATTAATTTTGAAGGACAGAGTGCGGTTTTTTCCCTTTGTTCTGTTCGCTTTCCCCCTCCTCGCCTGTCTAGTTTAGTGATTAGATGAGAAGGGAGGTTACAGACTATGAACTTAGCCTTTCATGTAGGAAATCTTCATAGGAGCCTTTGGCCCAAACCCCAGGAGGTGCTGTGTCAAGTCCTGCTGAATCTGGTAGGGTTTGTTGGTACTCAGCACCTCACAGGGTTTAACCCTTAATGCCAAGATAAATCATACCATGGATAGCAAAGAGGTGCTGGTGGAAGAGATCAAGATGAGGACAGGAAATCAGGAGCCAAGAGGGTCAAAGATTTATTTTAGTTTAGGCCTCTGTAATATCCAGACAGTGCACTGACCTGTTAAAAACATACATCTCTTGAAATGTGTGTAGAAGATTCTGCAGCTCCCAGTTGACAGGTGAAGTTTAAAATACCCAGCACCATCCTGCTGCTTCTGCCTGCAGAAAGTCAGATTTTTAGTAGGCTTTTCAAATAAGTGATTTGAGTTCCTTTCTCGAGCATTTGTTGTGGGTCATGGAATTCGGTGTTTCTTCCGAGTTCCCCAGTGCCACCTGGTGGCAAGGAGCCCTCTTGGCCCTCCTGCCGTGAGCTGAAAAGGACGGCAGCAACCTGCATTACCAAATCTATGGTATATTCAATGCATCTCCGTGCGGGTACTGCTTCATTTTTGTAAAGATTTTCCTTTTAAAAGTTGGGGTTTTTCCGTCCCAAGCGCCCAGGAAGGCCATGACTGCCACTAGGGGGGGCGAGGCAGCCTCAGTGCCCTCCAAATGCTTTCTCTCCAAAATCAACAACAAAACAAAATAGCAGGGAAAAAAGATAGAAGGGATTAAAGACTTTGATAAATGAACGGTATTATTTTCTTCTGAGCTTGTCGTCTAGAAACAGCTCTCCTTTAAAGGTGTTAAACATGTAACAAACACCACAACAGTTCCCTTGGTGGGTCTGGTACATTTTACCAACATGAGAGCAGGTTTTGTTTCAGACTACAACTGAGAAAGGTTGTTTTCTGTCAACTGAGAGAATATGCTCTTGAGCAGATACTGCTCTCGGCCCCCAGGTGATGTTTCAGGAATATGAATATACGCTGTTGTGGTGTTTGCCACGTGTGTATTTAAACCCCAGGCTCTTAAAGCAGCAGCAAGATGATGTCCAGGCTGAACCCACCACAGCATCCTCCTCAGAGCAGTGCCCAGGCACGGCACTGAATCTTGGCATGAGCTGACCTGATGTTGGAAAATCTGCAGGGTGGGTTTGGACCTGAACACGTGGCTCTGGAACAGGGTGAGGATTGCAGAGCTGGCTGGGACTCGAGCTGTTCCCCTGCTGCTGCCTTTGCCTGCCAAAGGGGTGTGTGGGGTACCTGAAGGTGTGAGGATGAGGAGGGTTTGGAGGCATCCCTCGGTGCCCACAGCACAGGGGCAGTGGATGGCAGTGATGCAGGGCTGCCTGTGTGTGTGCAGAAGAGGGGAGCTGGGTACACCCCAGCTGTTGTGGGGGATCGGGGCACTTGCCCAGATGCTCCTCCGAGAGCTTAGGGCAGGCAGCAGGAATTTCAAGCGTCAATCTGGCTTCTAAATTTGGGAAGGGAGGGCTCGGGTTTCTGCTGGAAGGGAAGGAGCTGACAGGAAAGCACGGCCTCAGCCGTCCCCCTCCCCCCTGCACTGACAGAGGAACCATTTACAAAAGGCCGATTCTCTTGGGAACCGAGAGGCAGGAACGCCGCGTCTGTGAGTAATTTCCTGCTCAATATGGCTGCTCTGACTCACTCCGTTCCCCTGGGGTCACTGCGGGACTGCAGCGCGCTTGCCGCCTCTCGCTCTCCCCCCCAGCTCTCCCTCTTCGCCCTTTGTGGCTGGAAGGAGATGATTTTTTTTTGTTCTCCTTCTCATCCCTCTTATTTTTCCCACCCCAGCTTGAAACCATAGCCAAGCCATCCCTCAATGGGTGTCCTGGGTGAGGAGGGTCACAGTGGTGGCTGTGCCAGGCACGAGCGTGGGACTGGCCAGCTGTGCCTGCCTCCTCCATGCTCTCTGGCTTGGGAAGGGGAGAAGAGTGGGGTGGTGGTGGCTGATGCCAGCTGTGGCCCTGTGAAGGGCAGTGATGCTGGGGGAAGGTTTGGCTTCAAAACCCAGGCAGCCAAACCTCCTGTGTGGAGATGGGAGGCTCTGATTGGAGCTGCCTGGCTCGGAGCTCCCTGGCAGCCACTGCTTTGGGTGCCCGCCGATGCCAAATCCTGTGCTGGGTAACGTGCTGGCACTGCCAGGGAGCGCCGTGCTTTGTGTGTGTGCACATTTCATCTCGTACCCATGAGGGAAGCGTGTGGCGGAGGGGACAAGGAGCAGCTCATCCGTCATCCCTCAGCTCACGGGAACCTCCGAGGGGAAGTGGAGATGCACCCGCACTCTGCCAGCACCAGGCACAGCTGCAGACCCACTTCCCCCGCTGCTCCAGCCCCAAGGCCAGTGGGTTTGAAGCACATCATCCTCCAAGCAGTGGGGTTTTTGGGTCCCCCCACCCTCTCCCTCTCTTTCTTTCTCTGCTGCAGGCTGGTGTCACACAGGCATTGCAGAAAAGCAGCAGCATTTTCCCAAAGCAGATTGATTGGCCTTGCTTGCTTGTTTAGTGGGCATGGAGGTTGTTTTGGAGGCACTTTTCCCACCCTCTCTCCAGGCCTGTGCATGCACAGAGGGAAGGGGTTAGTTGTTCGAGCCCCAAGTCGGGAATGAGAGTCCAAGAGATTCCTCTCTCCCCACGCTCCTCTTTAGCGTGAGCTTCGGCCTTGTGGTTTCTGATGTCATGGGAACTTCGCTCAGTCAGAGTGGCTGTGTTGTATTTCTTTTTCTCCCTAAGGGTCTGTTTTTGTTCATGGAGGAGAAGGAGAGACAACTGCCCAGGGAATCTACATGTAACTGCCCCTGATTGCAGCTTCCCTCTTGCCCTCCCTTCTCCAAACTCCTCACCCTGGGAGGAGAAACAGTGGAGTATAAAAAAAAATTTAAAAAACCATTTAAGGCGTCTGCTGCAAGCCAGCAGCTCACAGCTCTGGAGCTAGTTTGGGGAGCGTGTCCCCTCCTGCTTCCCCTAGAGCCCTCCTCAGCTAGAGGCAGGTGTGGAGTGGGCTGTGGACACAGAGCTGCTGCCAACCTGCACTGCCCTCTGTATTCAGGGAAGGCAGCGACGGTTGTCGCTGCTGCTTGTTGTTGATCTGAATGGGGAGTGAGTCATTTTCTTGGAAAGCCCAGCAGTGCTGCACTGGGAGGTTTCTGGGTAGAATAGGAACAGCATTGAGCCAAGCTCTACTCGGGGGGAGAACAGGACTTATGTGGGGCTTTTTTAATACAGTCATTAAAAGAGAGGTGTGCAGAGGGAGGTCTGATTAGGAAAGCGTGGCAGGAAGAGGCTTAATTTTATCAGGGAAGGAGGGGAGCTGGATTGCCACGGTTTCATATGATGTGGCCACAGCGGGAGGGAGCATGGAGGGAGGGAGGGAAGACGCAGTGAGGTGGCTGGTGCGTGGGTCACTGGGCTTGGTGGGAATGTTTGCTTGGAGAGAGTGTGAGCGTGAGTCACTGCTGGTGCATGAGCTTCCTGGCTGGCCCGGCTCCCTCAGCCCTGTGCTTGGGTCTCTTTCAGATGAAGACAGGCCCCTTTGCTGAACACTCCAACCAGCTTTGGAACATCAGTGCCGTGGCCTCCTGGTCCAAGGTCAACCAGGGCCTCATCCGCATGTACAAGGCAGAGGTGAGTGCCGTGGGCAGGGGGAGGCTGCTCAGCCACACACCTCCTCTCTTCCACAGCACCATGGGTCAGCTCTTGTGTTGCTCCAGGTGTGGGGATCCCATCACAGCTATTTGTTACCTCTTGCCGACTGTGGCTTGGGAGCCCTTGGCCATTCAGGTGCTGCTGGCTAGAAGGAAGCTCCTGCCTCGTGTTTGCCCCACAACCAATCCCAAAGTGGCCATTCCTTGCAAACATGACTTTTGCCAGGTCTTGTGTTACCATAGTGCAAGTGCAGATCTCCAAATTAGGGCCAATGTCTTGACCGGCTTGTTCTTCTGGTCCACCACTATTTTACCAGCTAGAGGAAACTTATTTTAAATTACCATCCCATGTTTCAAGAGCCCCAGAGCAGGCTGAATGCTTCTTACTGATTTACCCTTTCTACAAGCCCCATCTGTGCCGTGTGCCAACCCAGCGAGGCCACAGCCACCTCCCTGGTTTGGCAGCCCTCCACCCACCAGCTCTGCTGGCGCTGCCCCAGGCTTTCCTGGTGAACCCTGACCTGGAGAACTGGGCAGTTTTGGCTCTCCCTTATCTTCCTTCCTGCTGAAGCTAACCCTGGGTTTGAGGAAGCAGGACAGGAACCGCCACATCTGGGAGTCCAGAGGGAATGGTGCTGGCTCTGCAGGACGCACTGGCTGCACTAAAGCACTGGAGGAGCAGGGATGGTGCAACTCCCTCCTGGCACCGGGGGAGACCGGTGGTGCCTGAAGGAGTTAATCCCACACCCTGCAGTGCTGCTGGTGTCAGCCGTGCTCCTGTTGGGAGCTGGGACAAGCTCCTGTTGCTGGGACACACAGGCTCTGCAGGCAGCTCTGCTCAGGCCCAGTGCACAAAGGGGTTAACTGTGCCGAGCGGCCGCTCCCTCCCCCAGCCCTTCCTCTGCACTGCACATCCTGTGTTTAGGTTCCAGGCCACATACCTCTCTAATCTGTGAGGTGTCACTCCCAGGCCCACTGGCTCCTTCCGCCCCCAGCTCACCCCCAGCTCAGTTTTCCTCCCAGCCTCCAAAGAGGAGAAGTGGGGCTGGGGGCCGACCCCCTTGCCTGGCTGCTCCTGGGAGGGGTGCTCTGGGCTGCTCCTTGGAGAGAGGGGTGTCCCTGGGCTGCAGCTCCATCACAGGGGCTGGAGACACTGCCTGCTGAAAAACCCTCAGCTGGAGGATAAGGTATGAGAGCTGAGGGGTTTGAAGGGAGGACTAGAGCACTGTGAATGCCTTTAAAGTGAAACATGAGTCTTCTAAAACCTAGAGCTTCAGTGTGGTCTGCTGCTGCCTCAACAGCCCTGCCATGGTCCGTCCTTTCCTTTGGATCAGTTCCTTCACAAGCTGGGTACTCCCCTGGCATCCCACATTCCCCAGCATGTTCAGGTGCTCCTGCCTGGTGCCCCACATGCCCTGTGCCATGGTTGCTCCCACCTGTTTGTGGCTGGAGGAGCTTGACAGTGATGAGCCCACAGTGCAGTGCACACATTCACTGATGTTTTGGGGCTGCCATGTGCTGGCAGATCTACCTATCCCCTGGCTGGAGACAGCACAGCTCAGGGATCCTCTAGAGACTGAGACATTCTTTGGCTCTTCTGCGTGCACCCAAGACATGGTCTTTTCTAAAGGCCTTAATCTGTTTTGAGTAGCAAAAATTTTCTGTGTGAAAATGCTGGATCCAGTACTGGTAGGTTTCTAGAAATATCTGTGAGGTAGCTGTGTCAAAGGGAGAAGGCAAAAACTGCTGGAAAGGGTAATGACACTAATTTAGGCTAAAGTGTAAAAAACATTGAGTCAACCAAAGAGCTTTAAATTTATTTTTTTGCCTCAAATAATATTTGTAGGTCTTAAAGGACTAATCATAAAAACATGATCCTTGTGCAGTGTTGTCCTCTCCTGGCATGGCATGGCCTGGCATGGAAGCTGTGTTCACCTGGATGGGCAGAGGAGAGGGGGCACTCCTGCTTAGGAGTCCTCAGGGTTCTTTACAATAGATAAATCTTTAGATATAATCTGTTCTGGGGAGTTTTCTACCCTGCTGCTTGCTCAGCCAGTTCCTGCCTGTCTTGGGAGATGATGGGGGTGTGGATGTGGACATGGCAGCATGGCTGGGCAGAGCTTTCAGTTATGGTGTGCCTGGCCCTGCAGGTTACACCAACATTTGCAGCTAGAGGATCTCTTTGGCTGATTTTTTGGGAATGATGCAAGGTTAGGAGTCACTGAACCCTCATCCTTTGCAAACTGAATCCATCTGGGTGTCTCAGGCCAGGTACAAAGTCACTGCTGCAGACCTTGTCTCTTTTCTGCTGGCTCCCAGTGTATTTCTGCTCTCTGTGTAGCCTTCACCAATGCAGTCTTTGTGGAATTAACCACTGCCAGCACTAGCAGAAGAGAAGTCAGCAACACCCATCAAGTGCTGACATGGGTCTTTGTCCAGCTCAGGGGAGGCAGCTTCTGTGGCAGAGCCTGGGGCATGTGATGGCAAAGAGAGGGAAGGTTTGGGGTTGTGGTGTCACTTTGTGTAACTGGCGAAGGTGAGAGCAAGATTTCAGGTTCTATTTGTTTTCCCCTCCCTTCTCCCTGCCCTACTGATCACCCATTGCAATTAGATCAGGTGAAATCAGACACCCATCTGGAGGCTCCAGCTCTGTGACACGCCTGGGGAGGCTGGAAAGCGCTGGGTGCCGGACGGCGCCGACCGGGATTGAGTGGAGGCAGCAGCAGAGGACGGGTCACTTGCTGGAAACAGACCAGGAGAAATCCCACTTGGTGGGAGTGGGGCAGCCCCCAGACCTAGTTCATTTAAAAAGCACTCCAAAGGCTTTATCTCTTCTCTGTCTCCTCTATGGGGTGACTTTAAACAGCCGACAGAAAGCTCACATTTGTCTATGTGTCCAGGAGCTGTGGTCTGGACCAGGCACTCCAGGGTGGATGAGCAGTAGACTGAAGACAATGTGTCTTCAGCTCTGTGTGTTTATGAAATCCTGAATGTGTCTATTTATAATATAATGAGTGAAGACGTGTTTGCTTGAAAGTCCAAGGTCTTTTCTTATTCTCTCCATCAAAGGCAAGTGAAGAAGTTGACAGAATGGTGTGGTTAAAGTAGCAGCCTTGATGTTTTTCCCCTGAGCCTGCTTTTGAGTCTCCTGACCTTTCCTTCTCTGCAGTCAGTCAGGAAATACTTTCCATTGTAACTAATCTAGTTCCAGTTCCATCTTTAAAGGTTGGAGTTGGTGCATGAATCTGCTCCCCAGTTGAGTCCCAAGCAGACCTTCAGTGTGATCAAGATGGTGGCAAGAAGAAATAAGCCTGAAATTGAGCTAGTGTTAGATACAGTTTCATCCACAGCTGATGCAAGGAGGGCCCTGTCGCTTGGTACATTTGATAATCCAGTAAACTCGTGCCAGTCCTTCTGGATATAGGAGAAGTTTCTCTGCTTGTCTCTTCTTGAGCTGGTGATGTGTTACATGGAATGGATACCTATTCTTCCCACTGGTGGTAAGGTTTCTTCACCTGGAGCCCAAACCAGTCTGGTCTTCCATGGGACTCCTTGGAGCTAATTGGGCTGACATTTCTAGCTGTCAGCATCTCCAGTGTTCATTTCTCTCTGCTCTCCCCTCATGTCCCTGTTACCCAGCCCTGCTTCCTCTGAGAGTTTGTCTAAGTGGTTGTGTGGAGAGACGGCAGCAGCTCTGAGCATTAGGAAGCTTTGAAGGTGACGTGGCCCAATGCTCTCAGGACTTACTTCTCCTTGGTGCCCTGCTGTGGAGATTTGTGGGTTTCTGCCTGGCTATTATTCCCCAGGAATGGATACAGCCGTGTTGTGCTTTCACCACCTCCAAACTGGTTTGGCTCCAGTGTGCTTGGAACCAGTTGCCTGACCTTTGGCTCCAAAGGGATTACTGCAGGCCTGGGCTTCTGAGCACAAATCCTCCCGCTTGCCCGTGACGACAGCATGAGGGCAGGGTGCCTGTGCCCGAGTCCTGCCTTGGGGTGAGAGCTGTCTGCAGCACACAGCTTCCTCCCCGGCCCCAGAGTCTCCCCTTGCTGCAGCGAGTCCAGTTTGGCCCCATGGAGAGTGCAAGACTCCTTCCTGTAGAGAGTTGTAACCACATTGTGGTTGGCGAACACGCACTGCTGAGGTCTCTGTGATGGAGTTGAGCCTGCTCTGTGTCCTCTGTGAGGTTTGGGCAGTCTGTGTTGGCAGTGACTCAAAAACCAGAGTTCTGAGTGACTCTTGCCAGGTGAGTGCTGGCAAACTCTGATGTGGTTATGGACCACAGTCCCTGACATTCCTGCCATTGGGCTGGTGAGTGGAAGGGGCTGTGCCCTTGGAGCCCTGCTCACCCCACACTGAGCTCGGGTGTAGCTGCAGGAAGTAGCTCTGAGCTAATCTGCCTTGTAGTGGACCTGTATGACTGACCTGTGATCCATTCCTCTGCAATGGGAGGTGAGAATTTCAGGGGTGAGGGGTTGTTGGAAATAGGATCATATCTTAAACTATGGCAGCAAAATCACTGGTGCTTGTCCATCAAAGACCCGAGAGTCTGGAATGCAGTTTGGGCAGTGCCTTGCAGCTGCCGAATGGTGCCTCAAACCCAGAGTGTGGGCACTGGCCTGGGGGATAGAGTCTCTCTGCCCCGGTGGATTCTGCAGTTCTCAATGTTTGTAGGGTGAAGCTCTTCAAAGAGATCAGTTTGAGCAAGGAGAGTGGTGAGGGAGAAAGCTGCTGACATAGACATGCTGCTTCTGCTCATGCTCCAGGCCTGAATTTCAGTAAGAAAAAGACTCTGGCTGAAGGGAAAGGGATGGGGTTATGAAGTGCTACTGGCCTGAGAAGCCTGATTGGAATGTGGGGGTGGGGGGAGACATGGGGCTGATCGTCTGCCTTCGTCTGAGCTGAGTGGCCCTGAACTCACTGTCTCCTGACCCTGTGGGCAGGATGCGGCTCTGGCTATGTGTGTAAGGTGGAAATGTCTCCTGAATTCACCTCTCTTTATCTCCCCTCCTGCAGTGCCTGGAGAAGTTTCCTGTGATCCAGCACTTTAAGTTCGGCAGCCTGCTCCCCATCCAGCCTGTGACATCTTAAGGAGACCGCAGGAGGAGTCGAGGCAGCGGAGGCACAGCGCAGTGCTCTTCCTCCTCCCCTCACCCCCTCCTCACCACCCAGCCCATCCATTCCTGCACATCCTCATTGGCAACCACAGATCCAAAGCACTCGCCGGCCTGGCACGGGAGATGGGACCTGGAGCAGCTCCTCCTGCACGTCCTCACCCTGGGGACGTCTCACCAGCGGCTGAGCCGGGGCCGTGCTGCTCCGCTGTGCCGCATCTGCATGACTGCCGGGCGTGGGGATGGGTTTGAGCAGGGGCTGCCCTGCAGCAAAGGCCCTCTGCTTTGCTTCCCGAGAGAAAGGGGTGTGGAGGGGAGGAAGGCACGTGTGTATGTGTTGGGCAGTTGTAACTGCAATTTCCCTTTTGAATTTCATTGGAGTTTCCTGTTGCTGTTTGCTTTGGGAAACCACTGCACGGGGTGAGGTGTGAGCCTGTGCGTGTCTTTATCAGCCGGCTCTTGCCTGCACAGGAGGTCTGAAATGGGAAAAGGGAGTTGTAGGGAATGTCTGTGGGTTGTGGAAGCCCAGGGTATGTCTCTCCCTTTTTCTGGGTGAGGAAAGCACCCTCCCTCCACCTCTTTTGCAAGGTTTCCTGGGTCTTCCTTTCCCACTAGGGCCTCTTCTCTCGGGTGAAGCTGGGAACCTTCTGGGCTGTGGGGGTCTGAGCTGGCTCTGGAGCTGGAGACAAGGTCCCTGGAGGGACCCAGCTCTGTGGGAACAGCTATGCAAAGACACTGCTCAGGCTCCCTCTAAACTGGCACAAACCCTGACACATTCACACACATCCGTACCTGGGTCCAACCTGCCCTCTGCACTCCCTGTGCTTTTGCTGTCCTGGGGCTGGGCTGGCCTCAGTGGCACAAGGTGACAGTGGTTGCTCCTGCTTGGTCATAAATTGTAGTGACAGCCCCATAGCAAAGGAATTTCCTCACGAAGCAGCACTATCCCCAGCTCTTCGAGGGGGACATCCCTGGAGCACAGGCAGCATGAGGGGGCAGCATGCGGCTTCTCATGCATTTATATACTCGTGCTGGAAACAAAAAGCATAAATAGCCCAGGACAGCAGGTTATACCTGGAGAAAGCTCTTTCCCTTTTTCCTTCCCTGCTGGTGTTGCTGTGCTGGACCTCAGGTAGAGGGACCACACTTGCAATGCCACCAGCAGCAGTGTGTTGAAGGCAGGTAGTCTGGATCACACCAGCAGCATCACTGGAGGGCAGAAAGGGCTGGTGCTGGTTTTGAGAAGAGCTGTCTGTCCATAGGTCTTGTCCAAGGTGGTGCACAGCTTTGCAGCTGCAGTGGGGATGTTTCTTCTTGGGGTTCCCAGGCTGGGTGTGGCAGGGACATGGCTCTGGACTGGTGTTTGCTGGGGATCAGGAGCAGCAGGAATCCTTCCTCTGGCACTCCTGCAGACCATGGAGGGGCTGCCCCCAGCCAGGCTGCTCAGCTTTTGCTGCTGCACTGCTTTACTGCTGGGGTGAGGGGAAGAAACCTGGTTGTGATTTTTTTTTTTTTTTAATTATTTTTAACAGACCACATTCCATCTTATGAAGGTTCTTGCAGGCAGTCAGAGAGTAAGAAAAGAGTCTAAGTTATGAGGTGGTGAATTGTCCACAGAGCTGAAGCAGAGCTTTCTGTCACTACAGCTGTCCTGTCTGCTCCTGGCTTGGCCCTGGGCAGGGGGTGGGGGACAAGGAGCCTTTGACCTGCCTGAAACAACACTATAAACTTGTATTTTAAATGAAAATGGAAGACTGGGGTTAAGTCTTCTTTTACTCCTAAGTGGGATGTGTTTTTTCTTGGCTTTCCAAATGGATCCACTCCTGGAATGTTGCTGGAAATCTGTGTGCTTGCTGGGACTTGATGAGTCCATCTTCAGTGGGGCAGCCCGTGCCTGGAGCAGAGACTCACAGTGTCTCCACCTGTGTCCCCTCACATTGCTGTGCCTTTTGGCAGGTGTCCCCATGCTTTAAATGACTCTGCAGCATCTGGCCAGCAATGGCTGAGCAAAAGCATCTGGTTTTCTTTATCTGCCCAAGGGTTGGGAAAACATCTCTCCAGGTCGTCTTGTGGAAATGAGGCTTCCATGCAAAAGGATGGGTGGAAGTTCTGACATTGATACATGGGAGGGACTCCAGGAATGTGGAATACAGCACCAAAATAGGGTGGAGAGGTGCTTCCTTCCCCTGCAGCTGCAGCATTGCTCCTTGGGACAGTGTCTCTGGGCTTGGGACCTGTGGAGGCGGAGGGAGGAGGCTCACGCACAGCTCTGTGTTTGTTGCTTGCCCAGATCTGCACATCTGTCCTGCTGGAGATTTTGGGATGTCAGTTCTCATTTGAGTCTTATCAGCCTGCTTGGGATGTGCCCCCATCACGTGGCAGCCACTTGCTTTGCCTTCCTCTTGCTCCCAGCGACATCCCCCAGGGGCTCAGCTCCTCTGCCCACGCGCATGGCAGCACCCAGGGCTGCTCTGTGTCTGAAGCAGCACTTCCCACCTCCCCCTGTGTTGTAGGTTTAATTAAAGTTTCTGTGTTTTGCACTGGTGACTGTGTTGGTCTCTCTCAGACTGGGTTTGCTCCTGCTTTGGGAGCAGAGCCAGCAAAGCCAAGGGCCGGAGCCTTCGGCACAGGGAAGAGGCCTTTGTGGAGGCACTTGCCATGTCGGTGGTTGACCTCATGCTTGCACCAAATTTGATTCATTATTTAACTGCATGATCAACTCCATCCGGTCTGTCTTTGTGTCCTTCCAAGGTGTCTTTCTGTTTTATTGTATGGTTTATTTATTAACTTTTTTGCTGTGTCCACCCCCCATCCCAGCTGGGATTTGGCAGGTAGGTGATGTGCAAAGCCTGATCCCAGGCCAGCAAATACCTCTTGAAGATCAGAGACTCTCATAACCAAAGGATGTTTGAGCCTTGTTTCTGAGGCAGGGTGAGAACTGCAACCTTTTTCTTCAGATGTTTTTCCTGTCCTGCTGTAGGAGCTGACTCAGGACTTCCAGCATCAGTGTAGTTCAGCAGCTTTGTTGGATTTATAATAGACCTCAATTAAATTAAACCTGGACCTTCTCACGAGTGGTTGGAGGTAGCGTAGCTGTGCTTAGCAAATGCTCCTTTTCTTGTCTCTGGGTTACATCTTCTCCATCAACACAGGCCAACTGTGTGAGCGCATGTTGCTAAAAGCGGCAGCAGTGTGGAGGGGTGGATGGTGAGCAGAAATGTCATCTTGGATCACAAATGTTTTCTTTGAAGGCACTTGAATTCGTCTTGAACGTGTCCCTTGGCGAACATGACGCGCAGCGAAGGGGAAGCAGACATAGCGTGGGTTTCTGGCTATCTTCCCCCTCAGCCCACTGACCAAGCCATTTTTTAAAAATTCAGTTTTCAGAGCTGGGTCTTTGGGGTTGCCATACGTAGGCCAGTTCGTGTTGCTGTTTAGCAGCTGTTGCCTTCGCACGGGGTGCGTTTCACAAATCGCCATCAGCCTTGCCCTGTCTCTTCTTTCACAGCCCTCCATAAATGATTGCTCGTGGCAGCCAGTGATGGAGTAAGAGTTGAGTGAAGCAGCCTCTTGTGGAGATAGAAGTAACAGAATAAAAAATAGAACTACTTAATATCATTGTTGCTGTATTAACTTGTCCCTGGTGTGTGGCTCAGTTCCACTGTGCAGTGCTGGGATCCTGCGAGTGAATAAACAAAGCAGCCCCCACAGCAGGACCTGTAACATCTGAGTGGGCACTTGCCAAGATGAAGATGCACTTTGTACCCCAAGGACCTGGTGCTGAACCACACAAGAGCCCTGGACTCTGCACTGTGTCTGTGCAACTGCACTGGCTTCCTGAGAGAAGGAAGGAGGCAGAAATGGGTTGGAGAAGGTGAAACTGGTTGTTAATGATAACTGCTAAAGCAACCTGGACTCTACTGCTGCCAACATGCTGGTGGAAACCTTGTACGGTTGAGAAGAATCTTCTTGCTGCTTCAACAAGGACTCTCCTGGCTCAGATGTAGAATTTAACAGGGCTTTTGGAGGTCGTTTCATGCTCTAATAGCCAAGAGGACATATCTTCATCCTTTAACTTCACTTCCCCTTCGGTGGATGAGCACTCTTCCCATTGACATTGGAGAAACACCTTGAACATCCTGGGGACACACAGGGTCTTGTGAAATGGTGCCAAACTTCAAACTAGGATGAGCCAACTTGAAAAAGGGCTGTCTGCACATCAGATTCACATCAGCGAGGGCTGAACCGTGATGGGCATCATCCTCTTGGAGATGGGCTTGTTCTGAGGAGCACAAGGCTGTGAGCAGTTTTTGGAGGTTAGAAAAGGCCTTTCGGGGGTGGAGTGGTTGCTTCTGCTTGCTATAAAAAACCTGGGCTTGGGAATGTCTACATGGGCCAGCTCTATGCAGGGCATTAATGCATTTGTCTCTAAAATTGGAACGAGTCCCTCCCCATGTTCCCAGTTGCAACTGTAACACGGATAATAAATAACATCCAAATCCCACATTAGAATTTGGGCTCCTTAATGCTTCGTGTGGTCACACCCATGGAGAAAAAAGTCCTCAGGAGGGGGGTCCTGTAGGAGTGGTGCTGCAGTGCCCCGACCCAGCGGGCACCAAGGTGTAGGGTTAAGTCCTCCTGAGCACATTTTTCTTCCTTTTAGAAAGTAGATTAAGGTTTTGCTGACCCTATAAATGGAGGAAGGAGAGAAAGCAGAGGATCAGTTCTTTATTGCTTCTCCTGTGTTTTAAGGCACCTGGGAGAGATAAACCCAAGCAGACTGCACTGCACAAGTCAAAGTACCCAGATTTTCCATTTGGACAACGTGAAATCCTCCCAGTTTTATGTGTGGAAATGTTGGGGGGTTTTTTTTGAGATGGTGAAGTATGTGATGCTGGACACCAGCACCATGCTCTGACAGCTGTTGGGTAGACACAACATTTCGGGCTTCAAGTGCTGATGCTGCTAAAGGATATCTGTGTTGTACTGTGGCTAAAAGAGCAAAGCATGACAATATTCCTAAGACTTTGTGTCCTACGATGATACAAACTGTAGAGAAATGACTGGTGTAGTGGTTAGAAGTTCCAGCTAGATTGTAAGATACCAGAGTGTATTCTTTTGTTGGGTACTGGCTGACCACTGGAGTGACTGCTCTGCAGAGGGCCTTACTTTTCCATGTTTAGAGCATATACCTTTAAAAATATTAGTTTAGGTATTACATACCCCCTTTGAAAAAATTCCCTTGTAGGCGAGAATAAAACTTACAAAAAGGCTGTTACAGAGATCATCAACTCTCTATTAGATAGCTTGGAATATGCTCTACTAGCACCAGAGTTTAGTCTTCTCCAAATTACTGTA